>NC_141700.1:797438496-798695163 GCF_964263255.1 Lissotriton vulgaris | reverse complement strand
TTTCTTCCGGTTGGTTCCCCATAATCACTCAGCCCCCACTTAAGACTGGCTCAAACAACTACCGGCACTCAACTCAAGTGCACTCCTCACGCTGTGGACTCCGCTAAATCTCTAGGCACAACCCTGCAGAACAGTATTAAACAGCCCGCGTTTGATCTTTCTATCTAAAGTGCCTTTATCAAAGGAATACTCTTCGAATAGTATTTACCCTCACATTTTGATGTGATATTAAAAAAGGCCCATTGGGTATAGAAGGGTGGATACACCTTTTATCCCTTTCCCCCCACAGGTCTTCATAATGTATGCGTATCTCTGACTGCCCGCAATAGGAGCCCCGGCTGGAGCCATCTCATACCTTACCTATGACGAATACAGACCACCAGTATGTGAGCAATACAGACCGCCACTATTTGCGGCACACCTTTTCTATGTCTGGCTAGGAATTGCCTAAAGAAGTCTTTTGTCCCTGAATCTGTTTTATCTGCGCATTAAATGTATTGGCCCGTCCCTTCAGGAAAGAAAATCCCCGATCCAAACCATGCAAATTGTGACTTGGCCATCGCTATATACCTACCATTACCTTATATTGGGTAAGTAAATCTTCACCCTACTCTGCCTGGAGATATAACCCATACCCGTTTTGAACAGAAGTCACCCCCTGAGTTGGAAGTCCGCCATGTGTTGTCTTCCTCCTCCTAGAACCCTCTTGTCGCCTTTTGAGTAAACGAATGAGTGAGTGTAGATGGATGGACGCTAAATGGAATGGCCGATTCCTGGATTGTCCACCCTCTCCCTCACTGGTCTATCATGCTTTAACCGCCGGTTCTATCCCATTGAGGAAAGACCGCCACCTTTATTTAGAGTGACCCCTCAATGTCAGAGCCCTGACCTTCATCAGCATTAAGTAAATGTGATACATATGAGGATACCCGTTACTAAATGTATAGTTTTTCTGCGATTCAAATGCTCTTTTTAATGTTATATATATAAAAAAAAATGTTTTACTTGCAGTGTGTGCGTCCCCTATCCCATGGTGATACCCTGCCCCGAAGAAGGTGTGGCCTGAACAGGCCAATACAATGAAACGTGAGTTGGCGCGACTCCTGTGGAGGGCAGAAGCCGAGTTATTGTTAACAACTGGTTCCCCCCATTTTGCCTCCACAGTCTGCTGTGTGTCCACGCAGTTATATTTCATCCTCTCCGCAGACTTGGCTGTACCAGTATGAGTGTTATGTATAAATGAGTGTGGTAAGGATTGATTTTATGAGTGTTGGAATAGTGTGATGTCCAGTATGGTTGCTTGGGAATGTGTGGGACGTATAAAGTCTGATATTTATGCTATGAGAGATCACTTTCCTTGTTTTTATCAAATGCATCAGGGTGATCTGTTTATGACCCATACGATCTGAAATCAATTGAACTAAACTATCAATAAACTAAGGAGAACCTAATGAAAAGTGTGAGATGTGTCTTGGGCTCTGGCATTCTCTTGTCACCTTGTATCTAAAACGAGGGATCCCCTTGTGGGACTGTAAAATACGCTCGGGCAGGATTTTCTGTTGATTCTATTGCACCACAACCCTAGACAAACACCCGAATATGCAAAAGCCACATCAGTGCAACCACCAGAGAAGCCAATCACCAACGCAACACATTAAGAAAATTCAAACCTTTCTTACCGACGGATGACATGCGGCTAGCAGTTCAATCCCTTTCATAGCCCACCTCGACTACGAAATTGCAACCCTGGCGGGGCTACCTAAAGCCCGACTGCCCCCCTTAGGGTCAGCAGCCAGACTCTTCACAGGATCGTGAAGGCGAGATCACATCCCACCAGATTTAACCCAACTTAATTGGCTCACTCTTGAAGCAAGGATGCAGTTCAAGACAGCCCGCCTGACCACAATGCACTCCATTACAACACTCCAATTTACCTGGCAAATAAACTCGAACTATCTGGTCTAAACCGGACACTAAGAAGCTCAAGCAGTCTTCTACTGAAACCAAATAAATTCAAGAAGAAGAAAACTTACAACTGGGCCTTCTCCGGCCTCGCTCCAAGAATATGGAACGCTCTTCCCCCGGAAATCAGAACGAACCCCTCTACCGCCTCATTCAAATAATAACTCCAGGGGCTGTTCCTGAAAACCTGCCTGCAACCATAGACTTGAAATCACCAAACTAACTTTTAGCGCATTCTTTACAGCCCGGATCTACCTCTCAACCATGCTTTACTTTGTCCCCGTGTAGCTATGTTATATGTCTGTTGACCACCCTGTGTCTGCTTAACTTCTTTTCGGATCTTCCTACATGTACAGGGCCCTGATACCCGGCACGGGTCAGGTTCGTGCTCTATAAAACTTTTAAAATAAAATAAAATAAAGAAATCCCACTATTGAGCCCTTGGATTGGAGGTTGAATACTAAACTGTTCATCGCAGGCAGGGAGTGGGTTTAGCTGTTTTTAGAATCCTCCAGAGGTTGAGGTCTTTGCAGGGACAGCTGAGTGGGCGAGGCCGGGCGGCAATGGCCATTTTGTCACTCTGGCATTATCCCAGTGGGCTGCGCGATAGCGAGCTGTTGACAGGGTAGGCCGGGCTGTACTGCCCAAACCATGCCCGATGCCCCATTCTTGTTACTGGCCCCTGCAGTGTGCGGGGGTTTGAGTACATTTTTCCAGGGTTGATTCTGGTCTCCATTCTGGCCTGAGTGCAGCAGTCTCTAAGCATTGCCTTTCTGATAGGTCTGCAGATGAGAGACTGATGTACGTTGTATTTTAGTTGTTTGCATAACATGTTCTTGCCAATTCTTTTTCATATACATACAGTGGGCTTTGGCTGTGATGAGGGAAGTGTTTCTCTCTCAACATGTTTTGTGTGTCATCCCACTTCCTATGGAGTGCTTGCATTGCAATAAACGAATAACTGTTTTACACCTGAAAGGTACATTGAATCATGGAACATTCGAATATTTATCTTATAGATTAATTTACACAGAAAACAATATTTTTTTGGTTTTAGTGCAGCATGTGTTTTCAAATTTTAATCAGGACTTGTAATAGAAGCTAGACCTACTGTCTTTGCCAGTGCTTGTTTGAATGTGTCACATAGATGAGGATGTTGGTGCTGTAGACCATAAATGGCTAAAAGGAGGCACAGGGCGATCGAGGAAGTCTCAACAAGGTTCCTGTTTGCTGGTCACTTCCACATGTGGTACTTGGTAGAAGTGTCTCTGTGGTGGGTGTATCACTCCGCACAGGAGGCCGCCCCGAGATGTATCACTCCGCACAGGAGGCCGCCCTGAGGTGTATCACTCCGCACAGGAGGCCGCCCTGAGATATATCACTCCGCACAGGAGGCCGCTCTGACACGTATCACTCCGCACAGGAGGTCGCCCTGAGATGTATCACTCCGCATCCAGAGGCCGCTCTGAGATGTATCACTCCGCACAGGAGGTCGCCCTGAGGTGTATCACTCCGCATCCAGAGGCCGCTCTGAGATGTATCACTCCGCACAGGAGGTCGCCCTGAGATGTATCACTCTGCACAGGAGGCCGCTCTGAGATGTATCACTCCGCACAGGAGGTCGCCCTGAGATGTATCACTCCGCACAGGAGGTCGCCCTGAGGTGTATCACTCCGCACAGGAGGTCGCCCTGAGATGTATCACTTCGCACAGGAGGCCGCCCTGAGATGTATCACTCCGCACAGGAGGCCGCCCTGAGGTGTATCACTCCGCACAGGAGGCCGCCCTGAGGTGTATCACTCCGCACAGGAGGCCGCCCTGAGATGTATCACTCCGCACAGGAGGTCGCCCTGAGGTGTATCACTCCGCACAGGAGGTCGCCCTGAGATGTATCACTCCGCACAGGAGGCCGCCCTGAGATGTATCACTCCGCACAGGAGGCCGCCCTGAGATGTATCACTCCGCACAGGAGGCCGCTCTGAGATGTATCACTTCGCACAGGAGGCCGCCCTGAGATGTATCACTCCGCACAGGAGACCGCCCTGAGATGTATCACTCCGCACAGGAGGCCGCTCTGAGGTGTATCACTCCGCACAGGAGGCCGCTCTGAGATGTATCACTCCGCACAGGAGGCCGCTCTGAGGTGTGTCACTCCGCACAGGAGGCCGCCCTGAGATGTATCACTCCGCACAGGAGGCCGCCCTGAGATGTATCACTCCACACAGGAGGCCGCCCTGAGGTGTATCACTCCGCATCCAGAGGCCGCCCAGAGGTGTATCACTCCGCACAGGATGCCGCCCTCAGATGTATCACTCCGCCCAGGAGGCCGCCCTGAGGTGTATCACTCCGCACAGGAGGACGCCCTGAGATGTATCACTCCGCACAGGAGGACGCCCTGAGATATATCACTCCGCACAGTAGGCCCGCCCTGAGGTGTATCACTCCGCACAGAAGGCCGCCCTCAGATGTATCACTCTGCACAGGAGACCGCCCTGAGGTGTATCACTCCGCACAGGAGGCTGCCCTGAGGTGTATCACTCCGCACAGAAGGCCGCCCTGAGGTGTATCACTCCGCACAGGAGGCTGCCCTGAGGTGTATCACTCCGCACAGGAGGCCGCCCTGAGATGTATCACTCCGCACAGGAGGCCGCCCTGAGGAGTATCACTCCGCACAGGAGGCCGCCCTGAGGAGTATCACTCCGCACAGGAAGGCCGCCCTGAGATGTATCACTCCGCACAGGAGGCCGCCCTGAGATGTATCACTCCGCACAGGAGGCCGCCCTGAGATGTATCACTCCGCACAGGAGGCCGCCCTGAGGTGTATCACTCCGCACAGGAGACCGCCCTGAGGTGTATCACTCCGCACAGGAGGCCGCCCTGAGGTGTATCACTCCGCACAGAAGGCCGCCCTGAGATGTATCACTCCGCACAGGAGGCCGCCCTGAGATGTATCACTCCGCACAGGAGGCCGCCCTGAGGTGTATCACTCCGCACAGGAGGGCGCCCTGAGGTGTATCACTCCGCACAGGAGGCCGCCCTGAGGTGTATCACTCCGCACAGGAGGCCGCCCTGAGGTGTATCACTCCGCACAGGAGGCCGCCCGAGATGTATCACTCCGCACAGGAGGCCGCCCGAGATGTATCACTCCGCACAGGAGGCCGCCCTGAGGTGTATCACTCCGCACAGGAGGCCGCCCTGAGGTGTAGCACTCCGCCCAGGAGGCCGCCCTGAGGTGTATCACTCCACACAGGAGGCCGCCCTCAGATGTATCACTCCGCCCAGGAGGCCGCCCTGAGGTGTATCACTCCGCACAGGAGGACGCCCTGAGATGTATCACTCCGCACAGGAGGACGCCCTGAGATGTATCACTCCGCACAGGAGGCCGCCCTGAGGTGTATCCGCACAGGAGGACGCCCTGAGATATATCACTGAAGGCTGCTCTGAGATGTATCACTCCGCACAGAAGGCCGCCCTCAGATGTATCACTCTGCACAGGAGACCGCCCTGAGGTGTATCACTCCGCACAGGAGGCCGCCCTGAGGTGTATCACTCCGCACAGGAGACCGCCCTGAGGTGTATCACTCCGCCACAGGAGGCCGCCCTGAGGTGTATCACTCCGCACAGAAGGCCGCCCTGAGATGTATCACTCCGCACAGGAGGCCGCCCTGAGATGTATCACTCCGCACAGGAGGCCGCCCTGAGGTGTATCACTCCGCACAGGAGGCCGCCCTGAGCGGTATCACTCCGCACAGGAGGCCGCCCTGAGGTGTATCACTCAGCACAGGAGGCCGCCCTGAGGTGTATCACTCCGCACAGGAGGCCGCCCGAGATGTATCACTCCGCACAGGAGGCCGCCCTGAGGTGTATCACTCCGCACAGGAGGCCGCCCTGAGGTGTATCACTCCGCATCCAGAGGCCGCCCAGAGGTGTATCACTCCGCACAGGAGGCCGCCCTCAGATGTATCACTCCGCCCAGGAGGCCGCCCTGAGGTGTATCACTCCGCACAGGAGGACGCCCTGAGATGTATCACTCCGCACAGAAGGACGCCCTGAGATGTATCACTCCGCACAGGAGGCCGCCCTGAGGTGTATCCGCACAGGAGGACGCCCTGAGATATATCACTGAAGGCTGCTCTGAGATGTATCACTCCGCACAGAAGGCCGCCCTCAGATGTATCACTCTGCACAGGAGACCGCCCTGAGGTGTATCACTCCGCACAGGAGACCACCCTGAGGAGTATCACTCCACACAGGAGGCCGCCCTGAGATGTATCACTCCGCACAGGAGGCCGCCCTGAGGAGTATCACTCCGCACAGGAGGCCGCCCTGAGATGTATCACTCCGCACAGGAGGCCGCCCTGAGATGTATCACTCCGCACAGGAGGCCGCCCTGAGATGTATCACTCCGCACAGGAGGCCGCCCTGAGGTGTATCACTCCGCACAGGAGACCGCCCTGAGGTGTATCACTCCGCACAGGAGGCCGCCCTGAGATGTATCACTCCGCACAGGAGGCCGCCCTGAGGTGTATCACTCCGCACAGGAGGCCGCCCTGAGGTGTATCACTCCGCACAGGAGGCCGCCCTGAGGTGTATCACTCCGCACAGGAGGCCGCCCTGAGGTGTATCACTCCGCACAGGAGGCCGCCCTGAGGTGTATCACTCCGCACAGGAGACCGCCCTGAGGTGTATCACTCCGCACAGGAGGCCGCCCTGAGATGTATCACTCCGCACAGGAGGCCGCCCTGAGGTGTACCACTCCGCACAGGAGGCCGCCCTGAGGTGTATCACTCCGCACAGGAGGCCGCCCTGAGGTGTATCACTCCGCACAGGAGGCCGCCCTGAGGTGTATCACTCCGCACAGGAGGCCGCCCTGAGATGTATCACTCCGCACAGGAGGCCGCCCTGAGATGTATCACTCCGCACAGGAGGCCGCCCTGAGGTGTATCACTCCGCACAGGAGGCCGCCCTGAGGTGTATCACTCCGCACAGGAGGCCGCCCTGAGATGTATCACTCCGCACAGGAGGCCGCCCGGAGGTGTATCACTCCGCACAGGAGGCCGCCCTGAGATGTATCACTCTGCACAGTAGGCCCGCCCTGAGGTGTATCACTCCGCACAGGAGACCGCCCTGAGGTGTATCACTCCGCACAGGAGGGCGCCCTGAGATGTATCACTCCGCACAGGAGGCCGCCCTGAGGTGTATCACTCCGCACAGGAGGCCGCTAAGACATGTATCATTCCGCACAGGAGGCCGCTCTGAGATGTATCACTCCGCACAGGAGGCCGCCCTGAGGTGTATCACTCCGCACAGGAGGCCGCCCTGAGATGTATCACTCCGCACAGGAGGCGGCTCTGAGATGTATCACTCCGCACAGGAGGCCGCCCTGAGGTGTATCACTCCGTACAGGAGGCCGCCCTGAGGTGTATCACTCCGCACAGGAGGCGGCTCTGAGATGTATCACTCTGCACAGGAGGCCGCCCTGAGATGTATCACTCCGCACAGGAGGCGGCTCTGAGATGTATCACTCCGCACAGGAGGCCGCCCTGAGATATATCACTCCGCACAGGAGGCCGCCCTGAGATGTATCACTTCGCACAGGAGGCGGCTCTGAGATGTATCACTCCGCACAGGAGGCCGCCCTGAGATGTATCACTCTGCACAGGAGGCCGCCCTGAGATGTATCACTCCGCACAGGAGGCCGCCCTGAGGAGTATCACTCCGCACAGGAGGCCGCCCTGAGATGTATCACTCCGCACAGGAGGCGGCCCTGAGATGTATCACTCCGCACAGGAGGCCGCCCTGAGGTGTATCACTCCGCACAGGAGGCCGCCCTGAGGTGTATCACTCCGCACAGGAGGCCGCCCTGAGGTGTATCACTCCGCACAGGAGGCCGCCCTGAGATGTATCACTCCGCACAGGAGGCCGCCCTGAGGTGTATCACTCCGCCCAGGAGGCTACCCTGAGATGAATCACTCCGCACAGGAGGCCGCCCTGAGATGTATCACTCCGCACAGGAGGCCGCTCTGAGATGTATCACTCCGCACAGGAGGCCGCCCTGAGATGTATCACTCCGCACAGGAGGCCACTCTGAGATGTATCACTCCGCACAGGAGGCCGCCCTGAGATGTATCACTCCGTACAGGAGGACGCCCTGAGATGTATCACTCCGCACAGGAGGCCGCCCTGAGGGGTATCACTCCGCACAGGAGGCCACCCTGAGATGTATCACTCCGCACAGGAGGCCGCCCTGAGATGTATCACTCCGCACAGGAGGCCGCCTTGAGATGTATCACTCTACAAAGGAGGCCGCCCTGAGATGTATCACTCCGCACAGGAGGCCGCCCTGAGGTGTATCACTCCGCACAGGAGGCCGCCCTGAGGTGTATCACTCCGCACAGGAGGCCGTCCTGAGATGTATCACTCCGCACAGGAGGCCGCCCTGAGGTGTATCACTCCGCACAGGAGACCGCCCTGAGGTGTATCACTCCGCACAGGAGGCTGCCCTGAGGTGTATCACTCCGCACAGAAGGCCGCCCTGAGGTGTATCACTCCGCACAGGAGGCTGCCCTGAGGTGTATCACTCCACACAGAAGGCCGCCCTGAGATGTCTCACTCCGCACAGGAGGCCGCCCTGAGATGTCTCACTCCGCACAGGAGGCCGCCCTGAGATGTATCACTCCGCACAGGAGGCGGCCCTGAGGTGTATCACTCCGCACAGGAGGCCGCCCTGAGATGTATCACTCCGCACAGGAGGCCGCCCTGAGATGTATCACTCCGCACAGGAGGCGGCCCTGAGGTGTATCACTCCGCACAGGAGGCCGCCCTGAGATGTCTCACTCCGCACAGGAGGCCGCCCTGAGATGTCTCACTCCGCACAGGAGGCGGCCCTGAGATGTATCACTCCGCACAGGAGGCCGCCCTGAGGTGTATCACTCCGCACAGGAGACCGCCCTGAGGTGTATCACTCCGCACAGAAGGCCGCCCTGAGATGTCTCACTCCGCACAGGAGGCCGCCCTGAGATGTATTACTCCGCACAGAAGGCCGCCCTGAGATGTATCACTCCGCACAGGAGGCGACCCGGAGGTGTATCATTCCGCACAGGAGGCCGCCCTGAGATGTATCACTCTGCACAGGAGGCCGCCTTGAGATGTATCACTCCGCACAGGAGGCCGCCCTGAGGTGTATCACTCTACAAAGGAGGCCGCCCTGAGATGTATCACTCCGCACAGGAGGCCGCCCTGAGGAGTATCACTGCGCAGAGGAGGCCGCCCTGAGATGTATCACTCCCCACAGGAGGCCGCCCTGAGATGTATCACTACGCACAGGAGGCCGCCCTGAGGTGTATCACTCCGCACAGGAGGCCGCCCTGAGGTGTATCACTCCGCACAGGAGGCCGCCCTGAGGTGTATCACTCCGCACAGGAGGCCGCCCTGAGATGTATCACTCCGCACAGGAGGCCGCCCTGAGGTGTATCACTCCGCACAGGAGACCGCCCTGAGGTGTATCACTCCGCACAGGAGGCTGCCCTGAGGTGTATCACTCCGCACAGAAGGCCGCCCTGAGATGTCTCACTCCGCACAGGAGGCCGCCCTGAGATGTATCACTCCGCACAGGAGGCCGCCCTGAGATGTAACACTCCGCACAGGAGGCGGCCCTGAGGTGTATCACTCCGCACAGGAGGCCGCCCTGAGGTGTATCACTCCGCACAGGAGGCCGCCCTGAGGTGTATCACTCCGCACAGGAGACCGCCCTGAGGTGTATCACTCCGCACAGAAGGCCGCCCTGAGATGTCTCACTCCGCACAGGAGGCCGCCCTGAGATGTATTACTCCGCACAGAAGGCCGCCATGAGATGTATCACTCCGCACAGGAGTTTGCCGTGAGATGTATCACTCCGCACAGGAGGCGACCCGGAGGTGTATCACTCCGCACAGGAGGCCGCTCTGAGGTGTATCACTCTGCACAGGAGGCCGCTCTGAGATGTATCACTTCGCACAGGAGGCCGCCCTGAGGTGTATCACTCCGCACAGGAGACCACCCTGAGGTGTATCACTCCTTACAGGAGGCCGCCCTGAGATGTATCACTCCGTACAGGAGGCCGCCCTGAGATGTATCACTCCGTACAGGAGGCCGCCCTGAGATGTAACACTCCGCACAGGAGGCCGCTCTGAGATGTATCACTCCGTACAGGAGGCCGCCCTGAGGTGTATCACTCCTTACAGGAGGCCGCCCTGAGATGTATCACTCCTTACAGGAGGCCGCCCTGAGGTGTATCACTCCTTACAGGAGGCCGCCCTGAGGTGTATCACTCCTTACAGGAGGCCGCCCTGAGATGTATCACTCCGTACAGGAGGCCGCCCTGAGGTGTATCACTCCTTACAGGAGGCCGCTCTGAGATGTATCACTCCGTACAGGAGGCCGCCCTGAGGTGTATCACTCCTTACAGGAGGCCGCCCTGAGGTGTATCACTCCTTACAGGAGGCCGCCCTGAGGTGTATCACTCCTTACAGGAGGCCGCCCTGAGGTGTATCACTCCTTACAGGAGGCCGCCCTGAGATGTATCACTCCGTACAGGAGGCCGCCCTGAGATGTATCACTCCGCACAGGAGGCCGCCCTGAGATGTATCACTCCGCACAGGAGGCCGCCCTGAGATGTATCACTCCGCACAGGAGGCCGCCCTGAGATGTATCCCTCCGCACAGGAGGCCGCCCTGAGATGTATCACTCCGCACAGGAGGCCGCCCTGAGGTGTATCACTCCGCACAGGAGGCCGCCCTGAGGTGTATCACTCCGCACAGTAGGTCGCCCTGAGGTGTATCACTCCGCACAGGAGACCACCCTGAGGTGTATCACTCCTTACAGGAGGCCGCCCTGAGATGTATCACTCCGCACAGTAGGCCACCCTGTCTATGTTCACCGATGAAGGGGGGGGCGGTGTAATTGACCATATTATATGTATGTAACTTACCGCGTTCCTCTCGGGATTCCATAGTACCCTTACTGGTAAGGGTGAGTACACGTGCACTGTGTTCCTGGAAGTGCCGTCTGTCCTACTGCTGCACACCCTGGGTTCCCAGGGACGTTTTCAGGATTTTGGGGGCCCTGAGCCAAATGTATTTTGGGGGCCCCTGTTCGGACCAGCTTTGATTTTTTGATCCAGTCTCAGCTCTTTCATGCCATCTTTGGTTAATTCTAAATGTGTTTACATCTGATATTCAGGGACAGTGACGTGTGTTTTCAGTATTTTAACACAGCAGCATCTCACTAATATTACTGCAAATAATCTCTGACACCCTCATTTCTCATAAGTGAGGTCCTGTATTGATCTCAAATAAACTTTGGCTTGAAAACTTGGCTTTATAATCTGTAATTTGTTATGTTCTGTCTCTCCTTTTTCAGATGTGGGTCAGAAAGCGCTGGGACACTCCTCGGAGTAGCCGTGCGCTATACAAGTAACCCATTAACATAACATAACATAACTTTTTATATGGATGTTGCATGAAACATAAACACATTTCGTCTGCAAAATGTCTGTAAGAGACTCTCACACATTAAAAATAAATTGTAGAAAAACGCAATTGACAACATTCTCTTTAAAAATGATCCAAGGTCATGAGGGCAAGCCCCCCCCCCCCCCCCCCCTCTTGAAAGGCTGGGGTCCTGGGCTAGAGCCCACTTTGCCCAGGCCTTAAAACGTCTCTGTACTCTGGTACAGAGTACCTGCAGGTATATTTTTTATTTCAATCACTGTGTGTACTGGTATCCCAGAGGGGGCCCAACTCAAGCATCTTAATGCTGTTTTCAAGATGTTTCTCGTATTCAACCCCCCCCTCCATCCCCCCCCCCCCCCCCCCCCCCCCTTGTAGATTCATTTCACAACAGACACTGACCGCACTTTATGGCAACACTGGTGTGGGGGGGCCTTTACAGATGTTTGTCTCACTTCAGTCATTCTCCGCAGTGTGGACACAACACGAGCATTGGCAACTGCAAGGCGCCCCCCCCCCCCCCCCCCCCCCGCACCCCGTCATTGTGGAACAATTGTCAAATACTACCCCCGACAAGGCAAGAGTTACCTAAGACGGATGCCCCGGAGGCGGCTACAGAAGCGTGTGTGGGGAGGGAGAAGGGGGGGGGGGGGATTCATTCCACTTAGTCTGAATGCAGTTGGTGCACCCGCCCCCCCCCCGCCCCCCCGTTTCTCACTTGGGCATGTTGAAAATGCAGAAAAGGTCACAGCTTCTGAAAGGAGGAAGCAGCCGAGTATTTCAGGTCACGGACCGCAAAGAACCCCCCCTCACCGCCCCCCCCCCTCCCCGCGCACTTCTGCCAAACTAGCGAAGGCCCCCAGAGAGAGGGAAGCGGATGTCGGGACAGGCTGAAGGCGGCCCAGTTCGAGAGAAATCTATTTATGTCAGTCAGTCAAAAACAACTTCATTTGGTTTATCATAACCATAACGCATGACATAAAAAATATAAATAGCAGCACATAAAAACGTCATGTGACACTAAAACTTATAAAATGTTTCCAAATCTAAAAAATCCCAATGCGGATTCCCACGCGCGTTCACCCCTTATCTGCTTTCGATAATAAGCTGTCCACTTTAATCATACATTTTACACCACGACAAATTAGAATATTGGACACGCCTATTAAGAAATGTTTGTGTGAAGTGGAAACCTCAGGAAGGTGAGAAGCAGAGAGGGGGCGACGTCCGCCCAGAGGGGGCGCCCATCCCCAGCTGGGGTGACCCTCCCCCCGCCCTCAGCTGGGGGTGACACTTCAATGTCCACCCAGAGGGGGCGCCCATCCCCAGCTGGGGTGACCCTCCCCCCGCCCTCAGCTGGGGGTGACACTTCAATGTCCACCCAGAGGGGGCGCCCATCCCCAGCTGGGGTGACCCTCCCCCCGCCCTCACCTGGAGGTGACCCTCCCACCCACCCTCAGCTGGGGGTGACACTTCAATGTCCACCCAGAGGGGGGGCCCACTCCCAGCTGGGGTGACCCTCCCACCCACCCCTAACTGGTGTGACCCTCCCGCCCACCCTCACCTGGAGGTGACCCTCCCACCCACCCTCAGCTGGGGGTGACACTTCAATGTCCACCCAGAGGGGGCCCCCACCCCCTGCTGGGGTGACCCTCCCGCCCACCCCTAACTGGGGTGACCCTCCCGCCCGCCCTCACCTGTTTTTTTAAAATGTATTTTATTTATTTATGCGTTTTTATATAGCGCGGACTTTACCCGAAGGCGTCAGAGCGCTTCACAATAGCAACAGTAATGATACATGAGGAGAAAATTACAAGTGAACAGATTACAAAAGCAGACGTTAAGTTACATGAGGCACAAGTAACAATTGTGAGCAAACAAAATACATGAGGTAGCAAACAGTGCATTACAGGAGGAAAAAGTGACAAGTGTGCAGGTTACAAGAGAAAACAAAGTATAATTAGAGGTAAAATACTGCAATAAATGCTAGACACTCAGGCACAAGAACAAACGTTACGTAGGCAATGGTGGCACTTGTGCAAGTATCTAAAGCAAACCAAATGGGAGAGGTAGCAAACAGTGTGTTACAAGAGAAAAGTGGCGTGTGCAAGTTACAAAAGAGTATCAAACACAGGTAAAAGGATAATACTGCAATAAATGGCAAACACTCCAACCACAAGAACACACTGGGAAGGCACTTCCATAGTCATGGAGAATAGAGTTTTCTATAATGGAAGGTCTTCATTCAGAAAATAGAGAGGGCGTGAGTTAACTTTGGAAGTGTCTTTGAAGAAGGAGAACTTTGAGGTCCGTTTTGGAGGCCTGGGAGGAGGTGGTCCGGAGCTGAGGCGGAAGTGAGTTCCAGATTCTCACCGCGTTGCCTGAGAAGGATTGGGTCATCGATCTTTCCTTCTTGAAAGTGGGAGGTTCAAGCAGTAGATTTTCCGCATTGCGTGAAGGTCTAGAGCCTCCGGAGAGTTTCAGTTTATTCGCCAGGTAGCGGGGAGAGGAGGAGTGCAAGGCTTTGTGGGTGATGCAGGCAGTCTTGTAGATAGCTCTAGCCTCGATGGGAAGCCAGCGGAGGGTGGATAACATCGGTGTGATGTGGTCGCTTCTTTTGGCCCCATAGATGAAACGAGCTGCTGAATGGAGAACTGATCTAAGGGGGGACAGATGGGATTTGGGGAGGCCAGTAAGAAGAGAATTGCAGTAGTCCAGTCTGGAGAGGACCAGCGATTGCACCAGGGTTTTAAGGTCCTGTTCCGGGAAGAAGTAACAAATTCCCCAAAGAAGCCACCCATCCCCAGCTGGGGTGACCTTCCTCCCGCCCCCAGCTAGGGTGACACTTCAATCCGAGGCGGAGCTTTCAGAATAACATTTCCTTAGTGCCATTATAGGCAACACTCCCCACCCCCTGCCAAAGCATGCATGACAAATGAATAAAGGGATTGAGAAAAACAAGGACCCCCTGGACACTGTTGTCAGTGAACTCCTAGGGCAGGGACAATAATGTGTGAACAAAAACCCTAGGCAGTCAACAATATGGCAAACAAGTAGTATAAAATGACAGCAAAAAATTCATACATAAAAAAGTAAATTAAAATTGATCATAACTTTAATAGAAACAGGTAAAATCATACATGATATTATTATAAGAAGATTTGACAAAAACTGTAAACAGGAAGCAAACGATCAGTTCTTGGGCACTCGAAAATACATAAATGGCCACAACAGTTGTTTTCCTGTTGTATCTTTCCCCACGAGCCTTCAAAAGGTTAATATGATAAAAAGTATCCACAGGTACTGAAGTATATTATATTTGAAGTTCTTAAGTCGTAGAGCTGTCTATTTAATCCGACTAAGTGTTGATAATGTAAGATGCTCCGTCGGTGCTTAATGGTATTTCTTAGTAGGAGCCTCCTTAAGACAGGGTAACTTTAAAATCCGAATGAAAGCAGGATAATGCTCTCAAACGCAGTGGCGGCTGGTGGAATTTGAACCTGGTAAGGCTATTGAAGTAGGCATCAACGAACGGGAGCGAGCGAGCGAAGCGAGCGAGCCCGACGGCAATAAGGGGGGTGTGGGGGGGGTTCTCCCCCCGCGAAGAAAAATTTAAAAAATTGCCATTTTTTGGTGCCATTTTCCGCACTATTTCTGTGATAAATGGACTGAAAAATCAGTTCTTCTAGGCATTCATAAAAGAAAACTCATACATTATTTCAGAGAATTTCTGTGTTGCCAAGCAAGACTGACTTCTGAAGAGGGCCAGGGTACTAAGCCAGGTTGCACATCCACAAAGAAACACACTTGTAATTTTGTTCCTACCAAAAATGACGGCTGGCCATTTCCTTTTCTGCATCAGCTATTCAACGTCGTTGATTGCCCAGTAATCATTATGACATATTAAATAGCTAAATGTATAAGAAATATCAATTTGAAACAAACATTTAATTTTTAGGAAGTCAGCAAAAGCTTTGATTTTTGAGCAAGGCAATTTTGCAAAATAATTAAGTAAATATTGTATTTAAAATAGTTCATATAGCTCTCTGAAGCCCTTGGGTCTATCAGTATTTAAGAAAACCACTAAATACAAATAAGTTAGGAAATGAGTGTAATATGCATTGCTTATAATATAAGAAATATCAATTAAAAATCTTTCATTTATTTAAGAAAGAACAAAAACGTTATTTGCAGAAGCAGGCTAGGTAAGAATGTTTTACTTTATTTTTAAATACTTTGCATGCCACCCTCAGGCCCTTGTGGCAGTCAGTATAGTAGAAAATGGCTACATAAAAATAAAATATGAAAATAAATCAATGTATATTTTAAGAAATATCTCTTCAAAACCAATATGATATTTGTAAACACAAACAAAATTATTTTAAATAATACTATGCAAATTGTTTGAATGCCACTCTCAGGTCCTTGTGCCCTTCAGCCAGCACAGCAGAAAAAGTTAAACAAAAAGAAATTATGGAAATAAATAAATGTACATTCTAGTGTGGTGATGCGGACACCAGCACTAGTATGACCACTAATGAGTGGTACTTGACAGGACTACAAATGTGAAAGTGAACGCTCTTCAAATTTTAAAAAAATGTATCTTTTTAACATTTGAAAGCTTTGACATTATCAAGTCAAAATATAGCCCTGCACTAAGACTTTATTAAACATAGAAGGAGGGAGCGGCTGACACCTCCACCTGAATAGGGCTATGCCTATTCCAACACAAATAGCTATATAACCGCCTGTAGTGTGCCTGGAGCCAGAGAAGAAAGGGCAGGGTCCTTTTGAGGATCAAAGACAGCTGTCTTTTGTTGTCTCCCACACTTCAAAGACACATTTTGGTATTAGTACTGGACCTCGCTGTGACATCCCCAAATTGGTTCACTTTGGGGTCTGGAGGAGACTCTGCAACTATGATGTACAACGCTGCTAGGAAGGACTGCCCCTTTGTCACTTGCTTTGCTGTACTGCCTATGCACTCTGCTCAGCTATGTTGGCCTGCTCCCTGCTACCTCTGCAATGAGGGACAACTGGGCCTCTATATCCTACAAGTTCCCAAGAACTTGTTAGCTTTCCTCCTGTTATGGAAGAATCAGGGCTATTTGTATGTTATTGGGCCACTTTTCTGACCGACTTTTTCGGCCCTCCTTTGAGGGAGAATGATTGGAGGTGACTCCAGCCCATTATCCTTCTAGTGCAGGGATTAGAACTATAAACAGGGCCTATTCATAAGGCACAGTAATGCACTTTCGTACCCTTTTGCTTAGATCAGGGCTTATAAACTTAAGCTAGGGGATAGATTCATTAGTATTAGTTATAATCCGTCCTTTTGCCAGAGTGTTAGTATACCTTCTATGGAGTTATGCTTATTTCGGGCCTTGTAGGCCTCAAACGGGAGAGACTCCATCTTGCTTTCTGCCCCGGCAGCTTGAGATGCTTCTAGGTCAAGTGTAATGTTTTAGTTTCGAAGTGTTGTTCGCTTGGAGAGAACCGGCTCAGGCTGGCCCTTATCGAAAGACTGTATTTTTCTCCACTCCGAAGACACAACATCAGGCCGGCCGGCTGGGAACGTGTCCTTGGTACAGGGAGGTACAAAAATTTGGTGGGCGGCAGGTTACTGGCCTTAACTTTCCATGAAAGGACAAGCTTCCATATTAGCGAAAGCGTTAGGCTGTGATGAGTCAGTCAGTCTGTAGGCGGCAGCTAGCCGTTAGCATCAATGCCATTAATTATTTCCAGGCAGACAGTCGCCATTTTGAAGTCCGAGAAAGATCATGAGGCTGATACTCTCTGAGAAAGATTGAAGAGGAGAGAGGAGTAGTGCGGAGCGATCGGAGACAGAGAGAGACAGCAGCTAATAAAGAGGAAGGTTCCAGTGACTTGGAGAGAAGCGGAGGAGACCGAGCATAGCGGTGCAGACGTGTACTCGTGACTGCTGAGGTGTGATTCCGAGACGAGCCAAGGCACAGACGAGAAGGGAACCTAAATGACTGTCGAACCCCAACTTCGTGCTCATAAGGTGACCTCTGCCCCACTTTGCATAGTGTGTACATTCTAACCTTTCACTTTTCTTTGCTGGATATATGTTATAGTATAGTGCTGTGTTTATAATCATTGTAATAAAATACCCCAGTTCTTAGTGAACCAACATGTGCCTTGTATTCTTGTTCAATCAGGGTAACCTGGTCTTCTAGTCAGACATCATTTTCATGAACGGATGTAAATCCCGGTCAGGTAAGAGGTGACTGAATAATGAGGGAGAGAGGGACCATTCGATGCTGAGAGCAGAAGGTACATGATTCAATTTGGCAAGTTGTGCTAATTCCTGTTATTGTAGTATCACCCCGAGTAGCCAATGAGAGATTCCTTCCAAAGGTATTCATAGGAGAGTGATCGTCGTTGGTAAGCAGCGTTAATGAGAGCACCAGGGGGGACACTGGTGTGTAGATCCGCCGGATTGCGGATCGGGCTGCGAGTGAGAGAACACTGGGGTGGATACCAGTGTCTAGGGCCTCCGGATTGTGGACTGGATTGGAAGGAAGAGAGCACTAGGGCTGCAGCCTAGTGCGTAAGGCACGCCGGATTGCGTGTCGAGTGAGCACTGAAGGTGATCAGTGTGTAATGGTAAATAATCAGAACTGCCCCAGGGTAGATTAGTCTGGGCCTAAGTTGCCGTGAGACTAGCTGGTATGAGTGGGATATTGTAGAAAACCTATGTGTGTGTATAGCTATTTCCCCATCCTTAGGTACGAGATATAAATATATATATGTACATACCTATTGTAAATACGTTCTAAGGAGGGAGGTGATTACGTTCCGACTGGGTTGGAGGTGCTCTAAGGAGCTGATCCCATCTGGTTCGAGAATCCGGTCGTTACAGCCACCAGACACACTCACATTGTCTAGCGCCTGCTGTGTTGGCGCTCAGTCACCTTTTGCTAGTAGTCGTACTCGACACTGCTGTTTCTGAAGATACCGTAGCGGTGTAGACCTTTACCCTCAGTCAGCGCCAGGAGCACCGAGTGGCGTGACCGCATTCTGGTTGCCTAGCAACACAACGATGTGAGCTCGCTCTCTCCAGGCTCTTTGGGCCGAAGATTCACAAGACTGCATCTACTGCGGCTGAACACCAGTCCTGCCTGCCTCTGTACCTCTTACCAACACGAGCTCCATGTGTGAGGCCCACCAACACAGCAGTATGGGGCCACAGACCTGCCTGTGCTCCAGCGGCCAAGCCAGAGCCCAACTCCTCTTCCTACCACGTGGACCCCGTGTGCGAGACCGCCGACAACGAGAGCAGTGACTCCAAGCCCCAGGTACTGTCCCGAAGGCCTGTGCAGGCTAACTTCAACCCCTATTCAATTGAAAACCTTTTCGAGGCGGAGGAGGCCGGTGGGCTCATTTGAGGATTACTGTAACTCCCTTAAAGGTTCCTGAGCACTGTGATGAGCTATTAACGTTACTAGTACTGGCATAACTCTTGATAGACTATTGAATTGCTGTCCTTTAGGCCTGGTTTTAATTACATAAAGATGGTCTATTTTTCTAGAACTAGTGTGGAGTGTTTTGCTTTGTCTTTCACTGTTACTTTACTATGCGTTGCAGAAATACTTTACACATTGCCTCTTTTATAAGCCTCCTCTGCGCCAAGCTACCAGACGAGGAGCACAGGTAATCTTGCATCTGAATTAACCTGAGTGGTGGTGGGTACTGCTTGGCTTAGGTGTATACCTTAGCCAAACAAAAACCACATTTGTAACTGACACATTCAGCAGCGCCTGCTGCTGCACGTTGCCTGCTATCATTCCGAGCTGCAATGTGCAAGTGGAGGAGGCAGCAGCTTATCAGATTTCACCTGGGCCCATAACAAAGCCGAAGTTAAAGGACCAAGGAGATATCTGGAGCCTCAAACCTAAAAGCAAATGCCTCGACCAATGGGAAACAGCTTCCCTCTTCATGCTGGACCTCTCAGCCGCCTTCAACACCGTTTCCCACCACACCCTCTGCACAAGATTCCACGATGCCAGCATCCGGAACAAAGCCCTGGATGGATCTGCTCCTTCCTCACCGGCCGAACACAGAGAGTACGACTTCCACCATTCAACTGAAAACCCACAGAGATCAGCTGCAAAGGGTCTCAAGGCTCCTCCCTGAGCCCCAAGCTCTTCAGGCCCCATTTGCAGCCATCGTCAAGAACCACAGACTCAACATTGTCTCCTACGCCGATAACATCCAGCTGATTCTCTACCTCACAGAAGAACCCACAGCTGCCAAGAGCAACTTCCACAACAGGATAAATGCAGTCTCCACCAGGATGAAGGACAGCTGCCTCAAGCTTAACTAACTCAAACAAGACTTAAGGCCTCAACCTGGGATCCACCCCCAAGTGTTGCCACTCCCTCTGCCTTGGTTGACTCTTGGTGGCCCAGGAAGAGGGGGTCTGCAGCACTTGGAACCCCCCCTCCCCCACACGCCCACTGACTACGTGCGAAACCTTGGCAACCTCCTGGACTTCTCTCTCTCAATAAACCACCAAATCAATGTTGTTTATTCCTCCTATTTCCACATGCTCCATCTACTTCATGAAATCTTCCAGTTTGCCCCCAGTGAGTACAACAACACTGTCACCCATGAGCTTGTCATCACTCTATCCAGCACCACCCAGAAACTCCATAAGAAACTGCTGAACATCAAGAACACCTCCGCCAAACTCATCCTGAACATCCCACGCTGCAGCCACATCACCGGCCACCTGAGAAGGGAAATATCCAATACAACGCATGCCAACACAACGCAAGTACCATTATATCGCAATGCTATTACAATGCATAGTATTACAATGTAAAGCATTATAATGCATATACTTTTACCACACATGCGTTTACATGAATTTCTTTGTATAGGCAAGCATGGTAAAAGCATATGTGTTTTACATGTAAGTATAAGGTAAGTATAGGGTTTAGGGTGGGTTTGGGTTTTGAGGTCTAGGGGTATAGGTTTGGGTTACCAAGGTTAATTTTAGGGTTCAGGATGGGTATATGTTTTGGGGTGCCAAGGTTCATTTTAGGATTCAGGGTGGGTTTGGATTTTAGGGTGCACAGGGTAATTTTAAGACTCGGACAAATTTGGATTTTGTGGTGCCAAGGGTAATTTAAAGTTTTAGGGTTTGGGGTTGTAAGGGTAATTTTAGGGTTTAGGGTTGGTTTTGGTTTTGGGGTGGTAAGGGTAATTTTAGGGTTTAGGGGGTATGGGTATTAGGGTGGTAAGGGTAATTTTAGAATTTTAAGGGGATAGGGCTATTGGCACTGGTACAAAGGGTAATTTTGGGGTTGCCTGGGGGTATTAATATATATATATATATATATATATACACACATAATGGCATGCGTGGTAAAGGCATATGCATGGTAAAAGTGTGCTTTGCAATGGTAATGTGTTGTAACAGCACTTGTGTTGTTACAACCATATTATAATGGCATTCTTTGTGTTGCCATGCGATATAACGTCATATATTCCCTGAGAGACCTTCACTTGCTATCTTTCAACAAAAGAATTACCTTAGCTCAAGCGCCTCACGCATGCCTACAAATCCCTCCACAACGCCAGACATACATAGCTCAACCACCACTTCTGCTTTTACACTCTCCCCTGACATCTCCACTCTGCCCAACTGGCGCAGGCCACCATCACACATCTGTAAACCAGTGCTGGAGAAAGATCCTTGTCTAAACTTCTGGAACGTCCTGCCTCTGCACCTCAGGCAATCACCATCACGTCCGCAATTAAGGAAGGACCTCAAGACTTGGCTCGTCAAATCAATCGCAGATCCCCTCCCCTCAACCCCCCACACACAGCGCCTTGAGACCCTACGGGTGAGTAGTCTTGCTTTAAATAGTAATTGATTTGAAGCAATGGAGCAGAAAGAAAGGCTTAAAGCTTATCACATCATAAGACGCTTGCTTTTAAATTTGTATTTGCAAACATTTTAAATTTAAATACCACTATTTTGTTTCTATTTCTTTTTATAGTGCCACTCATCCACATGTATGGTGTCAAAGCGCTTTAGATCACATGTACACATATATTGACAATAAATGAAGAGTGTAAATCAATGTACAGGTTGTGTAACAAAAGTAAGTGAGGGTTACAAGGTTGAAGAGTTGCATGCTGTTTATAGCTCACTGTGCTATATGGGAAGGATTAAATTGTATGGACTGTACATAACCAAATGAGCTCTGTATTCAAAGCAGTAACCCACTTATCTAGTTTCATAAAATAAAAATCTGTCATCTGCATATTACATAGCATTTAGCATGAAGTGCACTGCATGAGACACATTAACCCTTGCAAGTTTATTTAAATGCACTCATGAGTCATGATACTAGACTAGAGTGTGCTATATGTTAAAATAATTACAAAGTAGTATATTTAAATAATGGAAATATTGCAAAAATAATTTAAAAGAACAATAATTAATACTTCACACTTACCCCAGTTATCAGGCAGCTTCAGGAGAAGTGTGGCTCAGGGGTTAGAGGCGGCAGACCCGGAAGCTGAGATCGGCCCTGGACCAGAGTTCAATTCCGCGCCCCGACGGGGGTTGGGCTCAATAATTCCACGGACTCGATAATTCTCACTCCGGTGCCTACTCGACTCACGGGTTCACACTCTGCGACTCTGGGCAATAGCTTGCTTAATCTCCACAACGGCCCCTCGCGGCGGGATGCCTGGCTTTCACCTTGTGGATACCCTGCCATGTATGGCGAGGTAGCACACAAGCTTTAAAGTGCTTCCTTTCAGTGGTTCCAAAATTTATGAGATTGTCCGAAAACGTACCGTTTCTTTGTAGATGGGTAACACTCGAGCAGCAAAATGCTATTTTGCATTTAGCAACAAATATCCTTGAAAAGGACCTGCCACCAACTCCAGTACAAAAAGAGTATTTCTTTGTTGCAGTGACACAGTATGGGAGTGCAGTGGTTCAAGATGAGACTAAAAAGGCACCTACATGTAGGAAAATTGCAATGGATGTGAGGAGATTAGCACAAGGAGAGGAAGCAATTTTGCTACTCAACAGCATCTATGAGAACTTGGGAAGTGAGAGAAAGAGTGAGGGAGGGAAGAAAAAAAGACAGAAATGAAGGGTAACGAGATAAGGGGAAGAGAGTACTTGATGTTATTTCATAACTTTTAGCTTCAAAAGACGAAGGAGGAAAAGCGTTAACCAAGTATTGACAATTTAGCTGGTGCACGATAAAAATAAGTAATTGGCACGCAAATAACATTATCCCTTTTAGCCTCTTAAATGGGACACATTTTATCGAATGAGCAAGATGAAAGATTGTTTAACCTTGGTCGAAACACTAAGTTTAACCCTACCAAAAGCCATGTGCTGTTTGACCAGTTAAAAGACAGAAGATGACGAAAAACACGCAGACTTCACCTGCCTTTACCCTAACCATTTTACCAATTTCTTACTGTGAGGCTGTCTCAGGAGCAAATCGGCTTCCTCCATTAACGCACGGATTAATCATTGGTAATCTTTGTAACACGTTGTCCTACTCTTCCTCATTACACTCCTTAGCATCGACTTTTTTGCCCTACCTGGAAAGGTGTCTAAAATGCATAAAATAAAACATCCCCACCCCCTCCAGTGACGACTAATGAAAGGGTCGGGTGAGGGTGTACTCGTCATCATTCCCAATCCCCAGCCTTCAATGCAGCCTCGGGCTTACACTGTACCCGCCCGAGGCTGCTTTAAATTTATGATGCTGCCTTCGTCATTTCTGGGCGGGCCCCAAAAGGGCCATTCTTTATATTCCCGGGCTGGCACCTAATGCGCCCGGTGTTTACACTCCGGCAGTAAGGCTGTAGCATTAAATTGTGACACATGCGCAAAAGCGCATGTGTCACAAATCACCCCACACGCTGCCACCATTTCCTGCCTGGCCTGCCTGCTGCTGCAGTGACGCTCGCTCGAGTGCGTCCTAAACTGATGGCAGGCAGGCAGGCAGGCAACAGGATGTCACGGGCCGGGCCGGGGCTTTGATCAGCACTGCAGTGCGGATCGGGATTTAAAATGCCTGGTAAGTAACATTCTTACTTAGCATTTTAAATCCCTGGCTTGCTCTATGCCGGCCGAGTCAATAGGGAGGGCGGAGCCCCGCCGCCCTTGAAGAAAAACCGCCGCTGCTCAAACGCCCGACGTGGCAGCGTACAGGTCCGCAGTACAACCGAAGGAGCGGAAAATACATTTATAGATGGAGGGTGTCTTGTGTCGAGAAGTTATCACATGAACATGGTGGGGAATCAGCTGGTTTGCCCCATTGTTGGAGGTCTCCTAGAAATAAGTGAATTAGGTTGAATCTAAATCTTATCAACAAAAAGCGATGGTACGGCTTTGTGACTATCTTGAGGTAAGGTTCAATGGAAGGCGAAGTCTGTAAGGCATAAATGCTTCTTTCTCCTGATTTTTTAAGCTCCACCTCCTCCCTATCTGCCTCTACCATGATCCGGAAATTGTGTTTAATCCATCCCAGATCCTCTTTCTTGATTCCCTCCGGGGCTGTGAACAATTCAGGACGTCCCAGCCTGACACACGCCGCTCTAACGTATGCCAGCCATGGGATTCTGTCTGCCTTGTCGAGGGCCAAGCAGTCTTTAAGGATAAGGTGATTGAGAGTGATGTCCTCATTGAGCCATGTCTTTACCCAACAAATCAGTGGGGCTGCTTTAAGATAGTCTGTGATATAACCCACACCTAGTTCACAATGTACTGCCAAAGTCGACGACGACTGAGGTACTGCCAGCAGGGATCTAAGGAACTTGTTTTCGACTAATTGTATTTTGCCCACAGGTCCATATCCCCATATCGACACCCCATAAGAGGCAATCGCACAACACTTGGACTTGTATATTTTGAGCATAGGTTCCAAGGGTTTAGCTCCCAGCCTTTTAGCAAAACTAAGGAGAGCTGTTGTAGATCTTGCCACTATGTTGCTTTTATGTTTCTGCTGGGGACCCCAGTTACCTTTCTCATCAAATAAGACACCCAAATAAGTAAAAACTGGGACCCTAGAGACTTCCGCACCCAGGCATTTGAATGTTTTAACCTTACTGATCTTCCTGCGGGCCCCTACAATCATTACGTGAGATTTATTGCTGTTTACTTTTAGATCGAGGGACTCCATAAATGCTCCAAAATTGTCCAGCAGCCTCTGTAGACCCAGACCTGTGCGAGCGATAAGTACAGCGTCATCCACGTACAAGAGGACCGGGATACCCGTTCCTCCTGCACGTGGAATGTCCGCCCTGGCCCCGGACAGAGATTTTTCCAGGCCATTTATATAGATCGTGAAAAGGAGGGGGGCCAGAATGCAGCCTTGTCTGACTCCCCGTCTAAAACTAAATTGGCCCGTGCACCTACCGTCCTGTGTAACCCTAACGGCAGCTGCTAGGTCCTGGTGGAGGGAGCTAAGAAAGTAAACTAAAGAAGCGTCTATGCCCATATCCAACAGAATACGCCATAATTTGGAGCGGTTCACCATATCGAAGGCTGATGATAAATCCATGAACCCAAGATATAAAAAGCCCTCTTTTCCCACCGTATATTTGTTAATCAAAAGGTATAGATTAAGGCATTGGTCCATGGTGCTCCTGTGCTGCCTGAAGCCGTACTGGAGGTTCGAGAGCACCCCCCTGCCATTCAACCAATCTCCTAGTTTCTGAAGGATGACTCTGCCCATGATCTTAGCGGCAGAGTCTAACAAGGAGATTGGCCTGTAACAGGTGGGGTCCCCTCGACTCCCCTTTTTAAAGATGGGCACAATAATGGAAGAACCCCAAGAGGGGGCGAAACCCACTAGTGCTGCTGCATTAAATACATTGGTTAAAATTTTTGCCCAAAAATTAGGGTACATAATATAGAGGTTAGCAGGCACCCCATCGGGACCTGGGGCCTTGTTTTTAGATGTATCACGAATAGCCCTTTCTACTTCCACCAGTTCAAATTTAATAGGGATTCTAGGACAGCTCATGGTGGGTAGTTCTGATGTTGACTCATGAGTCTCATTGTCCCCATAGATATTCTTAAAATGCTGGAGTCAGACATTATCCGGGATTACGCAATCAGTATCTAGGTTGTCGCTTTCCTGAAGAATGGCTGATTTATTATGGCCCAGAACTTTCTGCTATCCCTTAATACATCGGTAGCCTGCAAATTATCCCATGCCTCCTCTTTGATTTTCTGTTTCCGCACGGAGATAGCCAATTTATACTTCTTGCGGAGAGAGGAAACCAGAATTCTGTCCCTTTGGGCTCCTCTTGAGGGTCTCAAGGAGGGCCTCATGGGCTTCTGTACAGGAGGAATCAAACCATCTCTGAGCTTTCTTGTGGTGTGTCCCACTCCCCTTGTGTAGGTTATCAGCAATTTGTTTACAGATTGCTGTGAAGGAGGTTATAGTTCCCTTACCCACGATATTGCCATCCAGGCAGATACCAATGTTGGACTCAGTCTTGGCCACCAGTTCATCAAAAATGGCCTCCGGGACTATATTGTCCCACTTTATCCGTCTGCCTTCATCTTTTGTGGAAAGAGCTCGTGGTGCTTCCCTTCCTGGGGCCGTGGTGACAATCTTGGCACCCACATCCACTTCTGATACAAGAGGGTTGTGGTCACTGAATGGTGACATCATTACACTATAAGCCAGGGTCTTAGTCAAAAGTAAGTGGGTTACAAAAATGTAGTCAATGACAGAATTAACCCCCTCCCTATAAAAGTAGATGCGTTCTCACTATCACTTTCCCTGGCTGGTTCTAATAGATTCAGATTAGAAAGCAGTTCCTCCAAGGCCTCACCCTGTTTACCATGTTCGAAATGGGATGCCCTCCCATTTGTGTGCCCATCAAAGTCATCCCCGTAGCAGTCCCACTTGCAAGGGTGTATATTAAAATCTCCCATAAGAAACATCTCTACCGAAAAAGAGTTATTAACCTTGTAGACTGACAAAAATTGTTCTAACATGTTAAAATGTTCAAGACCATCCATGGCATTATACAAATTTATCAAAAGGTATTGCTTATTGGGCATGGACCATTCTAAGATGAGAAGGTTATCTGACTCCCCATTGAGTTTTCTAATTGACCCGACAAGATTTAAGGAAACAAGGAAGAGTAGACCACCCTTAGACCTCCACACAGTCCCCCGAATCGCAGGGGTGGTAAAGCTCTGGAAACCATCTAGATTAAAGCTAGAGTCTGGGTCCCAGGTTTCCTGTAAAGCCAAGATATCAAAATGTTTTATGAATTGCAACCAAATGGGGTCAGTACTTTTTGATCTGATACCTGCCACATTCCAGCTTAAAATTTTGCATGGGACTGGGTGTGAGTCAGCTAGGTTAATTGCACCGTCTATCCCAGTCCCCTTACTTAAGGTTTCATGGCCCAGTCAATCATTGCATTCCATCTGGGATAGGGATGAGAATCTGTTACTAAGCTGTACCTCTCCCCTTAGTTGCGTGTTTATCGGGGAAGCTGGGGGTATAGTCATAGGCTCAGTGTCCCCACCCCGAGATGACCCCTGAGCAGAACCCATCTGTGCGCTCATCCTGGCCTGGTATGTTAGAGCACTTATGTTGCTCGGTCTAGTGTACGATCGATAATGTGGGTGTGGGTGTCTGTAGACTTTAGGCAGTGGGTAAGAGACTTTAGGTGGTGGGTAAAAGAACCCAAGGGAAGGGGTCTGATACGTTTGTTTACAAGATCTGAGCCGTCCCAGAATTATCTTTCTGCGCAGTTCCTGTTATTAAAGTTCAACCACCACACAGTCCACATTAGCAATTTCTTCGGTCAACACCCCCACCGCTGAGGTTAAGTACGAGATAATAGATTCGGATTTCCTGGGATGTTTCGCTTTTGACCCAGCATCGTCTCTAGCACATACCTTTTTCCTTTTGCCCATGATGTAGGTAAGGGGGGGGGGGGGGCGGCCCTGCCTCTTCCTGCCCCGGACGGCCACAGACGGCCCGCCCTCTGCCCGGGCTCAGCCCGGCGCTGCCCGCGCGTGTCCCGCGACGCGGAAGGAAGTGCTGGAATATGAGGACCTCCGGGCGGAAGTGGCTGAGGACCGGCAGTGCCCCAGACGCTGGGTAGTGTAGTTTTTTGGGCTGCCCGGCCCCTCTCGGCGGCCGCTGGTGGACTGCGGCGGCGGAGGCAGGCAGCGCTGAGTGAGAGCGTCTCGTGGCGTGGTCTGCTGCTGCGCCGTGACCCCCAAGGCTGATTAGGTCCCCTGTGGCTCCTGAAGAAGGCGTTGTTGCACCGAAACGCGCATCGAGTTTCACTCCCCACAGTGTGATCTCATAAAAACCATTGATATTATTCTGTATAGGTGTACTTTGTACAATAATATAATGTATGAAATATATGTTTTTTAATTCTTATGTTAATATCGTACGGTGATGGTTATGCCATTTACATGTATGATTTTTACCTGTTTCTATTAAAGTTATGATCAATTTTAATTTACTTTTTTATGTATGAATTTTTTGCTGTCATTTTATATTACTTGTTTGCCATATTGTTGACTGCCTAGGGTTTTTGTTCACACATGACGAATGAATAAATACACAACACAACTTATGTTTGGGAAAATATTGCTGCAGGTTTATTCCATAAAAATGTATGCAATGTGTTGGGTTAACTTACGGACGATCCAAGGGCAGGTAGCGGCGACCAACCTATGCTGCCCTGCCCACCAGATGAGCCAAATTGCACTGTGGCCAACCCAATATAGAGTGACCCCCTCCCCAGGATCACATGAAAAATTGGACCATCTTATCCAAGCCCCTTTCAGGGCGGAGCATTGCAAGGCAAGCCCCGGTTGTTCAGGCGTACAAACGCCATCAGGACTAGCGGGGCGCTGACAAATTTCTTCCAGGGACCTGCCATGAGGACTCCTAGGATTTGGCACTGGCACCCTCCGGTCCAACCCGAATTTCATTCTTTTTAAGAAGGCACTTAAGACCCATCTGTTTAAACTAATATTCTAAGTTCTGTTCTCTCATTCTGGCCTCTTGCATTTTCTCTTTCCTCACGCCAGGATACTCCTGTAGTAATTGAGGGCTCTACAAAACCGCATATAACATAACATTGTGCTCCTGCAGAGGTATCCTTCTGCCTCCAGATCGCCCTGTAACTCCGTAAATATGAGCATAAGCGACGCTCCACCATGCGGGGTCCAAAGATCATGAAACCTAGAGCTAGCTCACCCAACCCAGGGTGGACCCCAAGTCAGCTCTGTTCGTCCTGCCAGACGGCGTGTCCGAGCAAAGAGGGTGCCAGAAAGGCAGGGGGAGGTATAAGTACCCTTCCCGACCCTCTAGACGCTGGAAGTGACGCGTCTAGCGTGCCATGCAGAGGGACTCCTCCCGAGTCCCACAAATAGAGGGGTGATGGTTGTGCCTAATTGGCACTAAGGGGGCCACCCTTTTAGGGTGGCCCACTGTGTGGGTCGCAGGCAGCTGCATTTATTTCTGCCATTGCTGAACAATCTCAGATTCAGCTGCCGAACTATATGAAGCAAGGCACAGCCTGTCACGATACTCACGCAGGATGTGTAGATGGGTACTACCGCAATAACTACATCAACTAATCATGAGAGTCGTTCCCTCTTTGGCACTGAGCATCAGGTTTAAAGCCCATCTGAAGAGATGATTTCAGGGTTCTCCTGACCTAATTCGTGAGCGGGACAGGGGTCCTCCCTGGTGTGGGGCCTGAACCCCAGCCGATGTTTTGGTGTCTTGAAGGCGTTACCCCAGGTCAGATGAGCAGAGGAGGACAGGGGTTACTGGCTGACACATAGCGCCACACAAGATTCTGGAGGTAGTCATGGCGTTTGACCCAACATGCTGTGCGCATAGTGCATAGTTTTTTAAATTTTGATCCTGTATTCCCATGAGACCTCTCAGGGCTGGTTAGCGTGATCATGTCGGGGTACCTGGAGGCCTATTTTGGCTGCAGGACCTTTCACCCTTTGCGGCTTGGCATTGTGTTTTCTGGGGAGGCCAGCGTGGGCTTCATGACCGGGGTTCAGATAGAGCATATCTAAAGGTCTCTTCTACACGCTCTCGCTTCTCCAAGCTCTTCCCCCGGTGGATGGGGATCTGGTGACTCCTGGGTAGAGCTGGAGCTGGCCCTGGTGGTCGGGTGGCCAGATTTTGGAAAGCAAAAACCGGGAAGGCCAAACATTGAAGTAGGACAAAAAAGTGTGTGTGTATAACTTTGTATTCTATCTCTATACAGTATATATTCACTGAAAAAAAAACAATGGTTACAGGGACGTTATAGTTAAGAAATGGAATACAATAAAACTTAGAAATACACTGAAAAAACAAAGGTTATAGGGACGTTATATTTCCGCTCAGGTTTCACTCATACAAAATCAGAGAAATTCAGCAGTTATAGTTACTGAGCAAACTATAACTCATGCCACCGCAATGCACTGCTTATGACCTCCGATATTACATCACTCATGACATGGTCAGTGACATCACTAAAGACATCAATGATGACATCTCAAACCACATCACTGATGACATCACTTATCAGCTCTCGGCCTGGAATTCATGATTGACAGCATGGAGATCATTCAAAAGAAGCCCACTTGTCCATATTCATATAAGAAATGCAGACAAGAAACACATTGTTTTCTGTCTGTATTTATATGTAAAAATCAGTAAAAACTGAAAGCTGGGAGTCTGACTTATGATATCCCCTCTATGGATCCCCCCCGGATGGCCTGCTTTGCATTTAACAGAGAGGTGAGCAATTCACCTGCTGACGTTTGCTTGTCGTTATAACTCACTGTTGTACCGCTGGTAGGTCGACTTTTCAAGGGTGATTGATTGTTTGACGTGTCAGGTCAAGGTATTTAGCAGGACCTCAGGCTCGGCCAGGTAGAGGTCTTCAGGTCTGGGGCCGCGTAGACATCACTGAGTTCTTCCCGGTGTTCTCCATCTGATGGTTTGGTGTCGGAGTCGTCTCCAGTGCTGGGGGAAGCTGAGGTGGACACTTGAGCTTGGAGGAGGCTCATTAAGGAATGATCTAGCCATGACTGATGCTGCACGGTTAGTGTTCCAATGTTGTGTGTAAACATAAAGACCGGTGTGTAGCCAGAGCCTATTACGTACGCGTTCATGTTATTAATCAGTTCGGAAGCTGGCTTGCTGCCTGACCGCACCCAGTGTTAAAAGTCTCCAATCAGGGGGGAGGAGCCAAGCTGGCGACCAAGATGGCCGCGTAGGGAATCGGCTCAGCCGACCCTCCTTCCCTGCCACAGTATCCTGCCAAATATCCTGAGTCCGTGTCCCACCCACGGTACCGGGAATCGTCGCAACGCCCGTAGGTGCTGCTCTGAGCCGTCCCCGAGGTCTGGGGATGGAGAATTGTCGTCTGCAAGTTCGAGGCCTCGCCTGGTGTGAAAGCCGGGGCCTCACGTGACCAGTGGAGCTGAGCGGAAGTGAGTGATTAGCGGGGGCCGTGGTCTGCCCGACACCGGCCCGGCCCGAAGAATTCGCAATTCTGGGGACACCTGGCGAGCATACGGCTGTGGAGCAGAGCCGCGAGGGAGCGGGAGCGAGAGCCCTGAGGAGCAGCTGCCCCGCTGGATGATCAGCCTGCCGGACATCGGCCGACCCTGTACCCGCATGAAAGCGCACCCGGGGCAGGGTGAGATACCGTGGTCTGCGAGGGAGAGGCGGCGGTGGGTAGGAGAGGTGCGGGAGGAAAACGCCACGGTGGCCCGGCCCTGAGGAGCCCAGCGGGTGTGGTGCCCAGAGAACAGCGGAGGCTCTCACTGTAGGAGAAGGCCCACAAGCAAATGGGGATACCTGGGTGGCAACCTATAGAAAATAACAGTCAAGACTGAACTTAGAGAGACCCCTTTTGGTCGTCCTGCGCTGCTGCCAGTTGGAGCTGAGTGTGAGATCTGGCTGAAGGGGACCCTCAGGCTGCGCTCCGCTGGAAGGGGAAGAGGGAGCATCACTGAAGCTGCGTGCAGATACTAACTGTGCAGTGCATGCCAGATTGGACAGGAGCCACGGAGGAGAACACTGGCTAGATAGGATCCAACAAAGGGAAGCTCCTGGGGGTGTGCCAGGCATTGAATTGGCAAAGGGAGCTGCTGAGGTGATTGGGGGCGCCCTGGACTGAGAGACTGGGTAAGTCACAGCGGATACCCGGAGGGGACGAGATAGTGTGTGGCCCGTCGGTGGGCATCAGGTGTTGGAAGTCACCCTGAGACTCTGATTCATAGTGAGGAGAACGGCCGTATCTGGTGGCGTGGTCTAAGGCGGTGGGATGGCGATGAAAACGGACCCGGAGAAGTCCCTGCCTCGGTCCTCTAAGGGGTCCAGGAATATTTAATCAAACAGGTTGGATCGCTACACAATGCCCAGGGGGTCCCCGGTGGAGTCGAGGAAGATCCCGTCGGGAGGGGAGGAAGCCGCATATACTCCCACTGAGCCAACATTAACAGATCCCATGGAGGCCATCAACGGAGAACAGGCATCCCTGGGCCAGAAGAGGGAGGCCCTAGACAATAAGCTAGACACAGTTACAATAGAGGTGGGGCTGATACGGGCGGATCTCACAAAGGCAAACGAGAAGCTCAAGACGCTCAAGCTCAAAATGGCCAGCCTAATCGACGATGTGAACCAGCTGCAGCAAGAGGTGCGGGACCTCAAGACTTCAAGAGCCCTTACAGGCCGCAAGCTGGACGACTATGAGGGCAGGGCCAGGCATAATAACGTCCGTATCCTTGGGTGCCCGAAAAATCAGGAGGTCAAACACCGGATCTATTTGTCAAAAACTTACGGGCATATTATCAAGGGGGTTTATCTCCGCTTTTTTGGCTTTAAAAGCCAAGAAAGCGGAGATAAAATTATCTCCCTATTACCAAGCTGTCGCTAACACCAGTTAGCGACAGCTAGTAGGAGATAGCGACCATCTTTGGCCCCACTTTGCATGTCAGTGATATTTATCACTAATGAGATGCAAAGTGGGCGTGCCAAGATGTTAGAGACTGAAAACAGTCGCTAACATCGCTATCTCCTATTACCAACTTTTGGAGATATTCGCGCTAAGCGGGAATATCTCCAAAAGCTAACACCTGCCCTGAGCAGTTCTTAGCCATGTTATCCAATGGGAGGTGGATAACATGGCTAAGAGCATTTGCTCGATAATGCATGAATATCGCTGACTTTTCAGCGATATTCATGCATTTCGGCCGTTTTTTATCGCATTTGCGATAAACCTTGTTAATAGCAAGGTTTATCTGCGATAAAAATCGCCGATGTGCGGCGATAATTTTTGTCTCTAAACAAGTTAGAGACAAAAATTATTGCTAGTTGTTGGTAATATGCCCCTTAGTTCTCAATCTCCTCAAGCCTAAAGGTCTTAGCAATTTTTTCACGATGGAGAGGGCACACAGGGTCCCGGGGGCAGGCCCAAACCAGGCCTCCCCGTCCTATGATCGCAAGGGTCCTGAATTTTCGAGACAGGGATGCAATCCTCTAGGCGGTCCAGGCCGGGGCCCCCCTGAGATACGAAAACGCGACTCTCGCCTTCTTCCCAGACTTCACCTAAATGGTACAAAAACAGCGTCAGGGCTTCAGGTCGGTAAAGAGGAAATGTAGAGAAAAGGGACTAAAATATGCCACAATGTTTCCAGCACTCCTCCGAGTGGAACTCAATGGAAAAGCTTGGTTCTTCGATAAGGTAGCGGCAGACTCGCTGGATAGTACGCATGCAACCGAGGCGGAGAGCAGAGCTCGAGACAAAGCGGACGAACAATAATTTATCGTAAACTGACGACAGCGGGGTTTAATTTGTAATATCTTGGAATGGGGGTGGGGTGGGTAAGTAATGTTTCCCCCGACGTGGAGTGTGAGAATGATATTGTATTAGAATGACTAGATTGGAGGAAGAGATGGTGAGGCGGAGGAGGGGGGGGTTGGCGGGATCGCCCGGGCCCTCCCTCTATTTTCTACTTTTAGTTAGTTGTAGATTAGTGTGGGGGCAACAGGCACACTGCTAGTTGGAGATGAGCATAAGATGTATGATGGGGTGCAGGGTGGAGGGCGGGGGTGGGGAGTCAGGGTTTTTTTCGTATTCAAGTTTGGATTAGACGCAGAATCATTGTCGATTTGCAACATCGGGTGACCTAGACTGGAACTGTCAATATCATATCTTCTGGTAGACAGGGATTGGGGATATCCACGCTCAGCTGGAACGTAAATGGCCTTGGGGACAAGATTAAAAGGGGTATGGTGAGTCAGTTGATTAGGAGGCACTCCCCAGATGTGGTGCTGCTACAAGAGACGCACTTGGTCGGTAATTGATGTATGGCTTTGCACAAGGGAGAGTACAAACTTGTGGCGCACGCTGGTTTCACCACAGGGTCCAGGGGGGTGGCGTACTAATGAGAATCTCCTTTCCACTGACTATGCAGGCCACATGGGCCGACAACCGAGGCAGGTACATTGGCATTTCGGGGCTGTGGGAGGGGCGAATTGTCACTTTTTTGTCAGTATATGTCCCGCCAGGGCTTCAGACAGACACTTACCAAGATCTGTGCACAATTTTCTTGACTTTGCCTGTGGGGATACTGATTGTGGGTGGAGATTTTAATGCAGTGATGGATGGGGAAGCGGATAGGCACCCAGCTCGAACTCTGGCGCCATCTCAGAGATGGCTGCAGGACTTCGTAGCAACAACTGGGCTTATAGGTGGGTGGAGACTGAGGAACCCAGACGGAGTGCACTACACACACACTTCAGCTGCGCACCACTCCTTATCGAGAATAAACTGTGTCCTGGTACCGGCATCGCAGGCAGCGTGGGTCAGGGAGGCACGACACATAGGCAGGGGGATTTCAGATCACTCTCCTGTATGGCTCAAAGTGGAGGTGGGGCAGCGAGATGTGGGGAGGACTGCCCCCATTAATGCATGGCACTTGATAGACCCCGACACCAAAAAAGAGGTAGTACGAGCCACGGAGAGTTATTTCCAAGAAAATGTGGGAACAGTCGAGTCGGCACAGTCTCTGTGGGAGGCCTACAAGATGGTTATCAGAGAAGAAGTGTTATCGCTGGTCTCGGGGAGGAGGAGGAAGGGCCGAGCAGAGGTGGATAAGATTGAGGCAGAATTGACAACTGAAGAGGGGGAGGTTTCGAGAGACACTACCCCCGAGGGAGCGCACCGTTTGCGACTCCTCCAAGATGATTATAAGAGTCTGGCTAGAGACAGAGCTAAAGTACAGCATGCAGACACCCAAAGTAGGGTGTATGAACATGGTGACAAAGCAGGAAAATCGATTGCTTGGTTGGAGAAGGGGGAGCGGGCGTCGAGGTTGGTGCCAGAATTAAATACAGGAGAGTCAGGCAGAGTGACAGATCCACAGGCGATAGTAGAAGAGTTTGCGGATTATTAACAATCAGTATACACGTCTGCGAGCAAGTATACGGAGGACGACAATGCTGCCATGATACATGACATCCAGTTGCCTGCGCTGTCGGAAGAAGACAGGGAATACTTAGACTCCCCCCTCACGAATGACAAAGTGGCACAGGCCATTAGGGGCGTTCATTCCGGGAGGGCATCGGGCCCGAACGGAATCCCCATTGAGCTGTATAAAATTAACCCGAATATGGTAGCACCATTTCTCCGGGCCATGTTTGTGGAGAGCAAGGGGAAGGGCCAACTTCCCTACGATCAACGAGTGGCAAACATCGTTGTCATCCACAAAGATGGTAAGCCCAGGATGCTATGCTCTTCCTACAGGCCAATCTCGCTATTAAATGCTGAACCCAAGGAACTGGCAAAACTGCTGGCGACCAGGCTCGTCAAGGTTATCACCAGTCTGATCCACCCGGATCAGTCGGGCTTTATGCCGCGCCAGAACACGGCCCTAAACTTACGGAGGCTGCATGGGATCTTGGGAGGAGCATCAAAGATATATGAACCGGCGGCACTGCTGTCGTTAGATGCGACCATGGCTTTTGATAGGGTCGAGTGGCCTTATTTATTTGCCGTCTTGGGGAAGTTTGGTGTTGGCAAGGAATTCATAGGATGGGTCCGCCTCTTGTACACAAGTCCCCTTGCCAGAGTAGTGAATAACCACAAATCAGCTGATTTGGATCTTAGCAGAAGCACACGACAGGGTTGCCCGCTCTCCCCACTACTATTTGCTCTGGCCCTTGAGCCGTTGGCGGCATGGGTCCGTTGGGACCAATCGATTAAGGGGCTGCGTTGGACTCCCAAGTGGGAAGATAAGATCTCACTATACGCAGATGATATTTTGCTTTATCTCACTACTCCCAGGGAATCTTTGATCACATTATTTGATGTCCTGGCAATCTTCGGGAGATACCCTGGATTCGCCATTAATTGGGCGAAGTCAGTGCTTTTCGTCCTCAGCGGAGATCCCCCAGCGATCCCGGAGTCATGCCCATTACAGGTTGAGCCAGTGGGATTTCGTGACCTGGGCATATACGTGACCATGGACCCGAAACTGAGATATGACAATAGCCTGGGGCTCCCAATGGCCAGGTTCCGGAGAGATGTAGTGAGATGGAATTTGTTGCCGCTCTCCCTTATTGTTAGAGCTGTACTGTTTAAAATGATGGCCCTTCCCCGCTTCCTATATGCCCTTCAGAACTCAATGGATCCGGTACCTTCCACATATTTTAAGGAAATAGAGTCCCTCCAAAGACAGCTTCTCTGGGAGGGCAGGCCGCGTATTGCTTTCTCCAAGCTTACTCTTCCCTGGTATGACGGGGGATTGGTTTGCCAGACCTCCGGAGGTACTACTGGGCCTCTCAACTTGCAGCGGTTAACCACGCTGTTTATGGGTCCCCATTGGACCCCGTATTTACGATGGATCGTGGTCAGATACCGGGGGGAGATCTTACAAGGGCATTATATGCTAGGAATGGTTGGTTTTCCCTTGTCGGGCCTCCGGCACATGCGGTACATGTGTGGCATGCTGCCAACCGGAACCTTCAGTGGGATGGGAAGCTAACTCTGGCGACCCCGGTGTGGAATTCAGAGAGATTAGGTAGCCTGTGGAAAACGAAGGGCTTCGATAAATGGGACCTCATAGGGATCTCACAGTAGTAGTAGTAGTAGTAAATAACTTTTATTCGGTTTCCAAATTTTGAAGGAACCACAAAAAGTACACATGAGAATGAACATACATGGTTTAAAAGAGAACAGGAGTTCATTCCAAAAGTATAAAAGAATAAATAACTGTAAAAAAATGTAACACTAGGGCTACAATTAGTCATGATTATGACAGATTTTTAAACAGATTTTAAGAAACATGGCAATGCATTTAGCACTAAATACTGATTCTAAGTGTTGTACCGCCAAAAGGGCAGGACAACATCTTCTCAAACCCAAGGATAACAATATAGGAGTAATCCAACGTTTGCGGGGTGATTCATAAAATTTGCAGAACAATATTACATGGATAGTGGACTGTTCGGAAATACCATCACAAGGACACCGGGTAGATGAAGTGGACCAGTCTTGTTTCTTTGGAAATGTAACCAAACGAAAAAATATAATGCCATGTGTACATTGAATAGTTAAAATTTGTCGGTTTGAGACTTTGTTAATTTCTTGGGCTGTACGCAATTCTCTTAGATGTGACAAACATAACATTTTTAAGGTCTTTCTTGTAATAGTGGATAAGATGGAAGGTTCTTTAAAGTATGTAGGAAGGTCCAAATCCTTAAAAAAGTTGTTTACAAAGGACAGCCACGGGATATCTGACCAATTATCGAGGCCCAAACAGTCTAAAATTAATGCACGTGTTAAACTACACTGCTCCGTTGACCAAATGCAGTGCCATAGTAGTATTGGCTGAATTTTGATGTAGTCGGCAATGTAATCCATGCCCAGTTCAATGTGGCAACCATACGTTGGAGAGCACTGTCGGACGGCCAACAAAAAACTAATAAAATTGTTCTCTACCCTCTGTAAAATGTCCACGGATACATGGCCCCACACCCCAGCACCGTAAACAGCTACACTATGGCATTTTGCATGGTATATTTGCATAAGTTCTTTTGGGGGAGGCTTCCCTAATTTACGCGCGAAAGCAATAAGGGCAGAAGTAGCTCTCAAGAATAGAAGGTGCCTACTACTAATGGCCTGTTTCCAAGAAGAAATGTTATCAAATAAAATACCTAAGTATGGGTAGGTGTTAGTACAATCCAACTTGGCTTCTTCAATGAATATCGGTTTTGTCTTGGCTATCTTTTTACCAAAATGCATAGCAAAGGTTTTCTTAATATTAACCTTAAGGTCCAATGAGGCCATAAATTTGCAGTAGCGATTTAACAAAATCTGAAGTTGCATTGGGGTTCGCGCCATGATCACCGTGTCGTCCGCATAAAGCAACGCAGGAATGGGATGACGGGCGATAGCTGGTAAATCCTGACTCCCCTCTAGCATGGCCTTCTCGAGACCATTCGTGTAAAGATTAAATAAGAAGGGAGCCAGGACGCACCCCTGTCTGACTCCCTTAGTAACTGCAAAGGGGGGAGTAAGCTCACCGTTCACCCCAAATCTAACCCTAGCCGATGCTTCACAATACAGCTCGAGTAGGAAGGATAATATCGGTGGGTCTACGCCTAGTTCTATTAGCCTTGAGTGTGAGACACAGTCAAAAGCTGCGGTCAAGTCCACATAAACTAGGTGAAGGTTACCTTTCTTAACCTCTACATATTTCCCAATAAGAAGGGAGAGATTCAACGCTTGCTCCACAGTGCCGAGGTCCTCCCGGAAGCCGTATTGCAGATCTGTCAAGATGTTATTGGCCTCAGACCAGACCCGCAATCTATCTAGGATCAGCCGACCAGCGACTTTACCAAGGGAATCCAGGAGGGAAATGGGCCTGTAACATGCAGGATTATTACGATCTCCCCTCTTAAAAATGGGCAGCAGGGTAGAGGTTGACCAAGATTTTATAAGGCCCCCTTTTAGAGCAGCTTCAATTACCCGAGTCAGTACCGGCGACCAGAGCTCCTGCGTATGGGTGTAAATATCCAAAGGAACCCCGTCCGACCCAGGGGCCTTACCAGACTTCGAGGATGACAGGGTGCTAACTACTTAATCATGACTGAAAAATAGATTGATGGGAAAAGTTGATGGGTTGGGAGATACTCCCTCCCCACATCTCACAGATTAAGGATGTCTGGGGGAAAGATGGGATTCTTACATTCGATGCCCTAAAGGAGAAATATCACTTGCAGGAGAGTGAGCGTTACCGATACCTACAGGTCAGACATGCCTTATTAGCAAATATTCCCAGAGGTGCTACACCCCCGGAGGCTTCCCCTTTGGAGGACCGGGTACTGAATGGCCACCTCCCAGAAATAACTATTTCACTGTTATACAAAAAACGAATCAACCACATGGGGAATCCATTGGCGACTCTTAGGGAGCAGTGGGGCACAGACGGCCTTGTATTAGAGGATGAGGATTGGAGGGAGGCAGTCTCCTCCCCGTAGTAGCCGTCCAAATGAGACTTAGACTGGTCCAATTAAAGATGACATCGTTCCTACACCACGGGACCCCGGCTGGTACGAATGGGTCTGGCGAATAGCGGGGAATATCGGAGAGGGTGCGGGGAGGTAAGAACATTTGTGCACATATTGTGGCACTGCCCTGAAATACTGGACTACTGGTTTAAAATACACGAGAAAATCCGAGAGGTTATAGGGGTGGAATTGACGCTGGAGACCTGGAGATGTCATGAATGTTTGGGAACCCACGGACCTGAGTACGTCTGGGAGGGTGTGGGTGACCCTGGCATGCATGATTGCTAAATGTAACATTGCTCAGTTGTGGGGAGCCAGCCAGGTGCCTCAGATTGGGAAATGGATGGAGGACCTGGACTGGTGCATGTTTAGGGAAAGGTCTGTATATGTTGCCAGGGCTTGCCCCGGGAATTGGAGGAAGGTTTGGGGTGCCTGGAATAGATTTAGAGGGGATATCTGTACACCTCCGGAGGACAGAGAAGTGGAAGTAGCGCTGGAGTCCCAGTGATCCCTAAATGCTTTCCTATTAATCATTTTGAAGTATGAGAATGTATAATTGATCTAAGTGAAAGTAATGAATGTCACCTGATGTTTTTTTCGTTTCTTTTTTGGAATATGTTAATAAAAAGATTTATAAAAAAAAAGGCTCCAACCGTTGCACGGTTCTGTCCAGTGCTTTGAAGGTGTAACACCAGACTGGGTATATCTTCCGGGCAAAAGCGACTGTGCCCCTTCAGTGGATAAATGACATACCTGAGGAATGAGTTCATTGGATTGGTAGCACAGCATGTAGCACCACACTCAACAGATTAGAAGCTTAGGGCCTCCGTACAGATCTGAGGCATGGCTTGTCGTAGTGACAGCTGATCGATAAAAAAAACCTGAAATTGCCAGCTGAAGTTTGGTGAAGTAAATATAACTTACACCCCTGTCATGCTCTGATTATGATCTCAAGTATGACATCACTCATGACATGTTACATGACATCATTGATGAAATCACTAATGACATCTCAAATGACATCACTGATGACATCACTGTTAGCATCTCAAATGACATCATTGATGACATGACTGATGACATCTCAAATGACATCATTGATGACATCGCTGATGGCATCTCAAATGACATCATTGATGACATCGCTGATGGCATCTCAAATGACATCATTGATGACATGACTGATGACATCTCAAATGACATCATTGATGACATCGCTGATGACACCTCAAATTACATCTTCCAAGCTACTACTCCTCACATTACTCTTCAAACCCCTGGATTATTTTACAAAAATAGCGTAGGTAGTAAAGAGCCACAAACATACGCAGCATAGATTGACTATGTTTTACATGTCTGCATGTCCGAAATAAAATTAGTGCAGTAGTGGACACAATTCTGGTTCACTGTAGCAAACGTCATTTGGGGCAAAGTTTAACAACCAGAACGCTTTTAATTGCAAACTTTATTCCTTTACACAATGTAGAGACTGAGTGAAAGTTGTGTGAGTTGCAGACATACATTTTCCATAGGTTGTGGCTGTATAACCTCGAGATTTTGAGGCGGTAAGGTAATTTTTGGGTTCAAAGTGAGTAGGGGTTTTGGGGTGGTAAGGGTAATTTTAGGTTTAGGGTGGGTAGGGGTTTTGGGGGTAAGGGTGATTGTAGGGTTTAGGTGAGTATGTGTTCAGGGGTTGTGGGATTTTAAGGAAATGTGCATACATATATATATATATATATATATATATATATATATTACCTACTGGCTGTCGCCAGTAGGTATATATAGTTAGAATTTTTTCCCTATGGGACTTTTGAAAATTCTATGTCTAATAACTTTGGCGTTTGTGGACGGAATCGGCTGAAATTTTCAGGAAAATGGCACATTTTGTTTCTGAGCAGCCCCTGAAAATTTGGTGGGGTTTCGTCAAGGGGGGGCTGAGAAAAAAGGGGGGTCCCAAAACGCGTTTTTTGCATTGAGTTTTCCATAGGGCGGTTGGACTCACTTTTAGCTCGAACGGCTGAATGGATTTGCACGAAACTTGGCAAAATTGTAGGGACTGTTAGCCCGATGTGCCTTTGCTAGGTCTCAATATATGTGCTCCAGTAGTTTTTGAGAAATTAACGTTCAAACCAAGATATATATCTGTAACAGCGCTCTGGGCAGCGATCCGGTCCGCTTACTTTTCGCTTATCGGAACTTTGCGCGCAGAAAGCTGATTGGCTCTCCGGTGTCTGTCAACATTCTAAACAGTCCGGAGCGGACGCCATCTTGTCTCTCGGTAGGATCGAGAGAGAAGAAGAGGTGGAAAACGAAGGGGGAATTTAATGAAAGGGGGCAAGGTATCCCCCTCTTGACCCCCTAGGAATGTTGTTGGGGTTATTAAAGGGTCCCGTGGGGAAAATAAAAAAAAAAATGATTTTTCACGGTAGAAGCGCGGCCGCGAACTGGTAGCGAAACGGGAATTCGCCATTTTGTGCTTCGTAAATTAAATTACTAGTTATAAGTGGGTGCGGGAGACGTATCCTAATCCCCTATGTTTCCTGAGGGTGGGTGAGGAGGCTGATATATGTTGATACATCTCTTCCAGCGGCTGTGCGTGAGCTTTTTTTTTTTTTTTGCTGCGTGACAGTCCGGAGCGGCCGCCATCTTGTCTCTCGGTAGGATCGAGAGAGAAGAAAAGGTGAAAAACTAAGGGGGAATTTAATGAAAGGGGGCAAGGTATCCCCCTCTTGACCCCCTAGGAATGTTGTTGGGGTTATTAAAGGGTCCCATTGGGAAAATAAAAAAAAAAAGATTTTTCACGGTAGAAGCGCTTCACGGGCCGCGAACTGGGCCGCAAACTGGTAGTGAAACGGGAATTCGCCATTTTGTGCTTCGTTAATTAAAGTAGTAGGTATAAGGGGGTGCGGGAGACATATCCTAATCCCCTATGTTTCCTGAGGGTGGCTGAGGAGGCTGATATATGTTGATATATCTCTTCCAGCGGCTGCGCCATCTTGCCTTTTTTCGAATGCCACAATTTTGTCGTGCACGGCAGCCATTTTAAATGCCAGGCTGGTCCCAGGCTATCACCTACCCCTGCGGATGTAGTTTATGGCCCCAGCTGTAGAGAATTCAGACATGCCAATCCTCCTGATTCAGGCGTGTGAGTACTGATTTCAGTGCTAGTCTCCCGCCTCCCGATTTCTGCAAGCAAAAACCCGGGGGCATATTACGAACAACTAGCGATAATTTTTGTCTCTAACTTGTTTAGAGACAAAAATTATCGCCGCACATCGGCGATTTTTATCGCAGATAAACCTTGCTATTATCGCAGAAAAGTCAGCGATATTCATGTATTATCGACCTAATGCTCTTAGCCATGTTATCCACCTCCCATTGGATAACATGGCTAAGAACTGCTCAGGGCAGGTGTTAGATTTTGGAGATATTCGCGCTTAGCGCGAATATCTCCAAAAGTTGGTAATAGAAGGTAGCGATGTTAGGGACTGTTTCTAGTCGCTAACATCTTGGCACGCCACTTTGCATGTCATTAGTGATAAGTATCACTGACATGCAAAGCGGGGCCCAAGATGGTCGCTATCTCCTTTTAGCTGTCACTAACTGGTGTTAGCGACAGCTTGATAATAGGGAAATAATTTTATCTCCGCTTTCATGGCTTTTAAAGCCAAAAAAGCGGAGATAAACCCCCTTGATAATATGCCCCACGATTCCTTGGGGGTTTCAGCTGACAGGGCTTGGTATTGTGTTACATGGTAATTTTTCCAGGAAACGTCAGAGGGTCGATGCAGGGGTTCTAGAAGAGGTGATAAACCATTTAAGCCTCATGAACAAGCGCATGGTCTTTTAAAGATTTGTGAAGTACTCGGGGCGGCGGTGTGTGTGTGCCCTCTTTCAGGAGCGGGCGGGGGGGCACTGCCAGCAACTTGCCAGGTCAGGTAGTGTTCAACACGTGCATCACCCTTTCTCTGTCTGCTATTGCGCTCCATGCTTCGGAAAGGTAAGAAAAAGAACGTGCATTTGAGTTTGAAATGTCCGATCCTGCAGCAGCACACTTCCAAAGCCCACACATGACAATAACCCGATTCAAAGCCCCATTCACCCGTTTTTAAAAAAATAGATAACACTCCAACAAAGTAAGGTTATAAAACTTTATTAACTTTTAACGATAATGAACAGAACAAAAACTAAAAACATTTAAACATTTATTAACACAAAAAGCAACAATGGTTAGAAGCTGTCTTTTGTGCGAATAGTCCCAAGGCAGCACAACGTGCAGAGTTCTGGACGGCACCCAGGTGATGTCGCCTGGGTGCCGCACTGGTTTAGGGATCCTACAATGCTGCTCCGAAAATTGGCGTGGGGCGTCCCGGGTGGGGCGGGGGGAGGCCTCGTCAGTAGCGGTCTGTTGTGCGAATAGTCCCAAGGCAGCACAACGTGCAGAGTTCTGGACGGCACCCAGGTGATGTCGCCTGGGTGCCGCACTGGTTTAGGGATCCTACAATGCAGCACAGAAAAACAGCGTGGGGCGTCCCGGGTGGTGCGGGGGGAGGCCTCGTCAGTAGCGGTCTGTGTCCAGTGTCACATGGCTGACACAACATGTACGACAGGCACCCAGGTGATGTCCAGTAAACTGCCGCACTGGTTTTGGTATCCTACAATGCTGCTCCGAAAATTGGCGTGCGGCGGCCCGGGGGGGGGGGGGGGGGAGGCGGCGTGAACGGGCCTCCCCAGGTGGCGGCCATCTAGCTGATTTGCGCTCGCTCTTGCGGCCACAGCGTCTCGCTCACCATGTTGTGGAGTTGCTCCCACTCTTGCAGTGCAGCGATAGGCGGCTGCCACATGGCTGTCAAAATGGCGGACGGCTCTTCGGTTTTGGGCCTGGTCCACTGAAATGGCCCTGGGACACCTTGGAAGTCGGACGCTTGCCTGCTAGGGCTTGGGCTCCATTCTCGAAAAGCGTCCCCTCAGCCGTGAAGATTGTATAAAAGTCTTGGGGGCCCCCGACTCCCGCAGGCTTCCGGTGGGGAGCGGCTGCCATGATTGCTCGCGGAATGACCACGACGGAGCCACGAGATGGTGGTGCTCTCATGCTGACGCCAGCTTCAGTCTGAATGATCCAGAAACAAGGTGGGGCTTTCATCGTTTGGGAAAAAAAAATGTTCTAAACCAATGAAAAGTGTTATTTTTAGGTCATATGACCAAGCCTTCCATCTTTAGGAAACCAAAAGTAAAATGAACCAATGAAAAGTTTTATAAACAAGTCACATGACCTGTTATGCGACATAGGGCTACAAAAAGCGTAGAAAATCCGTTGGCACGTGAGGCGGCGTCAGTAGCGGACCGATGTGCGAATAGGCCGAAGGCAGCACAACGCGCCGAGATCCGGATGGCACCGAGGTGGTGTCCAGCAAATTGCCGCACTGGTGTGGCCATCCTACAATGCTGCGCCGAAAGACGGCGTGTCCAGCTGAATTGCGGTCACTGTTGCGGTACAGTGACTCGAACGCGCCGAGATCCGGATGGCGCCGAGGTGGTGTCCAGCAAATTGCCGTACTGGTGTGGCCATCCTACAATGCTGCGCCGAAAGACGGCGTGTTCAGCTGAGTTCCGGTCACTCTTCCGGCACAGTGACTCGAACGCGCTGAGATCCGGATGGCACCGAGGTGGTGTCCAGCAAGTGGCTGCACTGGTGTGGCCATCCTACAATGCTGCGCCGGAAGTCGGCGTGGGGTGCCCCGTTGGCTTATGAGGTGATGTCAGTAGTGGACTGATGTGTGAATAGGTCGGAACCAGCACAAGGCGCCAAGATCCGAATGGCAAGTCCTGGATGTTGAGTGCCTCAGTTGAGATTTCTGAGCAGTGCTTGTAGAACTGTCTGAAGCTTATTTGCACCTGCTGCAGCTTCACTAGGTCCGGCGGAACTTGTTGCCTTTTCCTTTCTGCTTCTTTTCCTACAATGCGTTTCTTCTGAAGACACGACCAGGTCCCTGAATGTGTGCAGGGGGACGCTATTGAATGAATGAACGCGCCGAGATCTGGATGGCACCGAGGTGGTGTCCAGCAAATTGCCGCACTGGTGTGGCCATCCTACAATGCTGCGCCGAAAGTCGGCGTGGGGTGCCCCGTTGGTTTATGAGGTGATGTCAGTAGCGGACCGATGTGTGAATAGGTCGGAACCAGCACAAGGCGCCCTGCACTGTTGAGCCTTTTTCAATGTCTGTTTTTTGTTCTTTCCCCTCCATCAAAAACAAAACAAAAATACAAGGCGCCAAGATCCGAATGGCAAGTCCTGGATGTTGAGTGCCTCAGTTGAGAGTTCTGAGCAGTGCTTGTAAGACTGTCTGAAGCTTATTTGCACCTGCTGCAGCTTCACTAGGTCCGGCGGAACTTTTTTCCTTTTCCTTTCTGCTTCTTTTCCTACAATGCGTTTCATCTGAAGACACGACCAGGTCCCTGAATGTGTGCAGGGGGACGCTATTGATTGAATGAAAATGGCGGCTTGACACAAAGCTGACTCAAGCGTTACTGTTGGTGCTATACAGACAAAAATTGGTTTTCAGTTTGTACATTCTTCAGGTTTTTTTTTCCATCCAAGTCTGATTGAGAGTTTGTAGAAAAATGGCTTCAGATTTTCCACATACTACTCTTCAACATTCTTCCTAAATGTAACAATGTGAAACTCACTAGGAGAACGGCTGTTTCTGTTTCCTTTCAAAATGCTGCCACCAATATTTTCTGAATGGAAGACACCATCTTGTAACATAAAGGGCCGAAAGGGGTTCTGGTCTGGCCGATGGTTGGTGGAGACATTTTGACTATATCTTGGACCTGCCCGGCCTCGCCCAAAATGGCGCCGGTATAAATGGGACTCGTAACTCTTTGCCCGCAAATGTATATCTAGAAAATGTTATTGTAAGTGGCCCTGTCGTATTTTAATTACAAAATGTACGTCCACCGATTCCGCAACTGTTAGACACCTTTGTTCTTGTCACCTAATGGCCCGCTCGTTACGTTCTTCTACAGTGTAAATGTCTCCTCATCATATACGATTTGAGTTTGCTCCGTGGCCGGCCCACGTGGTTATAGGCCCGTATTTGTATACTGACATTTTCACAATAAAGGTTTTTAAAACAAAACACGGTAGTAGTATTTACATTTGTAAAGTTTTTACTTTTAGTGACTGTTTTCGAATCAGTAAAAGGCAAGTGAAATAAAGCAGTCCAATTACATGACGGATAAAAGGTATAATATGTAGGAACGCAGTAAAGATAAATGGTCAAGGGCAGTTGTGTTTTTCATGTCTGCAACATAAAGTGATCGATAAGAATCTGATAATCAGGCGTATCGGCGACTAAGACAGCAGGCCGAATCTCTTTTACTCAACGGCTCCGTCATGGAAGGAAGAAACGCCCTTTTTCTCGAAAAAGGAATATATTTTACTTGCAAGACAGTTGTAAATTTTCCGGGAAAGTACATTAGCCTGGAATATTATAACATATGTTTGAAAAAAAAATATTGTTCGAAAAAAATAAAAAGCGTAATTTTTAGGTCATATGACCAAGCTTTTCATCATTAAATTAACAAAAGTAAAATGAACCAATGAAAAGTTTTATTAACAAGTCACATGACCTGTTATGCTTACGTTACGCGCTGCGCGCCGCGCCTCGGATCACTTCCGGGTGCGCTAACGCAGCGTGTCATAAAACGCATTACGCGACAACGTAGGTCAAGAATATAGTCTAAATGTCTCCACCAACCAGCGTTCAGAACACAACCCCTTTCAGCAGTCCAAAAAGTTCTGTTAAATGACAACAGAGGGGACAGGCAACAAGAACCATCAGTCAAAGAGGGGAGGGCAAGTTCTTCTCTTCCGGGTCATGTTGGGGCGCTACCGGAACTGATCGAATTGGTAGTCTACAGTGTTTCTGGATGTTTCAGACTAAAGCTGGCGTCAGCATGAGACCACTACCATCTCGTAGCTCCGTCGTGGCCATTCCACGAGCAATCATGGCAGCCGCTCCCCACCAGAAGCCTGCGGGAGTCGGAGGCCCCCAAGACTTTTGTAGAATCTTCACGGCTGAAGGGACGCTTTTCGAGAATGGGACCCAAGCCCTAGCAGACAAGCGTCCGAGTTCCAAGGTGTCCCAGGGCCATTTTAGTGGACCAGGCCCAAAACCGAAGAGCCGGCCGCCATTTTGAGAGTCCTGTGGCAGCCGCCTATCGCTGCACCGCAAGAGCGGGCGCATCTCAACTACATGGTGAGCGAGACGCTGTAGTCGCAAGAGCGGGCGGAAAACAGCTGAATGGCGGAAGAGGCACAGTGTAGCAAAAGTGGGCGGAATGGCAACTAAAACGATAAAGGGGCGCCTCACTACAGCTTGTCTTCAGGTCAAACGGATTGTGGGACAAGGTCCAGAATTGAAGAGTCATCAAAAGGCAAAAAGTACCGCCGGACCCCGGGAGCCGGCCGCCTATGTCGGGGGCGATCTCAGGCTACACCAGTGCTATAAGACTTGGGGAGGGTGTCGGAGCCAAGCGTCTTCTCCGAGTCCATGGCCATCACAGCGCCCCTCAGGGGCCTCCGTCAAGCTGTTTAGGAAGGTAACATATGACATTGTTTTCTAATGCAGTCAGGTCCACAAACGACACTCACTTACTTTGAGAATAGTGAAGCTGCAGTAGGTGGAAATAAGCTTCAGACAGTGTTACAAGCGCTGCTCAGAACTCTTAACTATGGCACCCAACATCCAGAACTTATGCTATTTGAGAATGGTAGTGACATCGAAGCATCTCAGGGACCAAAACCATTAACGTACTTTCACGTATGAAAATCTTACTTGGGGAGGGGGCAGGAGCGAAGCGCCCCCTCCCAGTCAGCGCCACCACACCGTATGTTGAAAATCTGAAGCCATCGTTCTACAAAGTCAACCAAACTTGGATTGAAAAATCTAGAAAAATGTACAAACTGAAAACCAGTTTTGGTCTGCATTGCATCAGTAACAACGCTTGAGTCAGCTTTGTGTCAAGCCGCCATTTTGATTCAACAAAGCACAGGCATTGAAAAAGGCTGAAATTTAGAACTCTAAACTATGGCACCCAACATCCAGGAGCTTGCTATCCGGATCTTGGAGCCTTGTGCTGTTTTCGATCTATTCACACATCGGTCCACTACTGACATCATCTTATAAACCAACGTTATGTAAATAGTTTTTTAATAAAATGTTTTACCCTGTTTCTTTGCTGGTGTGTTGTCTATATTTTTAATATTTGCATAGGGTTTGTCATTATTTTGTGCGGGATGGGTGATGGAGCCGAGCTGTCTTGCAGCCCTCATGGTGTGGAGCTCAGTTCATCTCACTATTTTCGTATTTCTCAAGAAGGGTTGTTCCTAATATTTCTATTTTAGCGAGGTCAAAAAGAGATCCAATTAGTGGCCTACTGATTTTGCTCGATTACTTTTATTTTTTTACACGATTTTTCACTATCTGCAAAGACTAAACAGAGTATTGCGACTTTGTGCTTGTTTGTAAATAGAGAATGATCCAAAGAGAACCAATTCTAAAACAGTAAATGCTTGGACAACAATCAATCAAATGGAGAGACAAGGAGGTACGACGGATTACAACGGGGGGTAAAGGCCTGCGTTAACTACCCTTCTGTAGCTGCAAAGAGAGAGTACTACTAAGGCAAAAGAGGGGAGGGGGGGGGGGCAGCGTTCAAAGCACATCAGCGTGCATAAATACGAAAATGTTTTTATCTATCACGTACTTGACATTTTAAAGCTTTTCATATTTGCTATTAAAAAACCAATGAAATTCACAGAAAAAACCATAGGTTATAGTGGATATATAGTTAGGAATTTGCATTTACAAAACCTTGAAAATTCAATGAAAAAACCATAGGTTATAGGCCATATATAGTTAGGAATTAGCATTTACAAAACCTTATTTTACTCGCATAAAACCATTGAAATTCCATATATAGTTAGCTAACTATAAGCGCTAACTATATATCGCGCACCCGCAATCCACTGCTGATGATGTCACATATTACATCATTCATGACATGGTCAGTGACATCACTGATGACATCACTGATGACATCTCAAATGACATCACTGATGACAACTCAAATGATATCAATGATGACATCTCAAATGACATCACTGATGACATCACTGATGACAACTCAAATGACATCACTGATGACATCTCATTTGTCATCACTGATCACATCACTCATGTGATAATACAATGAACCTCTTCAGACTCTAATATAACCTTACATACACTCAGTATAAACAGACACTCACAGACTGTCACTCATCCATGGAGTTACTCACACACCTAGTCAGTCATGCAAAGAATCAATCACACCTCCATTTCCTCAACTATACAGTTATACACATCTTACTTATTCAAACATATAATAACACATATTTACTCTCTTATATAATCCCTGATACAAGCTCACAGTGATCGATACAGCCACTCACACATTCACTGGCTCTTATGTTCAGTTATTTATATATCTCAACTCTCACGTGTATTGTGTTTTACATACGTACTTACTTGCACATGTAGCAATGAGAAATCCATTCACTCACCAACACACCCATGCACAGTCAACCGCCCATATAGCTGTTTCCACATGCACTCTTGAACTCATACTCCTAGTGAATCAACTGCTTACACATCTATGCACAGAGTCACGCACCTCCCAGCCACCCACACACACACTCAGCCTCCCATTCAAATATTTGGGCAACCAATCAATAACCCATATGGCTACTCTTATAGCTACTGATCAACACATGCAGCAGCTTACACAACAACAAACATACTGATGCACGAATTAAGACAGTTTAGTCACTAACCCATGTACTCAGTGAGACACATTTAATCACTCACTCATACAGTCAGTCATGCACCTACTAAATTCTTCATCCAGACACTTATACATCCACTCATTCTTCAATATGTGAAACATATTTTAACTTTACAGAAACATACAGTCACTGGATGTTGTAATCAGTGATGTCATCAGTGATGTCACTGACCATGTCATGAATGATGTAATATGTGACATCATCAGCAGTGGATTGCGGGTGCGCGATATATAGTTAGCGCTTATAGTTAGCTAACTATATATGGAATTTCAATGGTTTTATGCGAGTAAAATAAGGTTTTGTAAATGCTAATTCCTAACTATATATGGCCTATAACCTATGGTTTTTTCATTGAATATATATATATATATATATATGTTTATATATAAATATGGATTCTATATGTGTGTGTATGTATTTACATATATAATAAAAACATATTTTTATATATTTTCACACACATCATTCTGTGTGGGAATATAAAAACATATATAAAAATAAATACATTAGTATATTCACATGTGTATATGCATTGTGATGGCACGCATTGTGCTGTCATAGAACCATGTCTGGGGAGCGTGGAGATGCCTTCTTCTTGATGGACCCCTCATATTCTTACCAAGTGTAATGGCTGACGACAAGAAAGTGACTCGCAACGTATCTCATTCCAAAAGGTATGCCCCGGAGAAAGTGATGCAGGGCCAAGTGGAAGAAAGTGACACCTTGGCGGAAGGTGGCAAGAGTGGTCGACCCCGCACAGAGATGACCGTCACTGACAACATCCTATTATGACGGTCACAGTGAATCCCACAGCGACCCTCACGGGTGATTTGCTGCGCTTTACAAATCTTGATTGATTGAGAAATCAGCACGGTTCATTGTGGGCGGGGCCCGAGGGATTAAGAGGAGGGCTCAGGAGGGACACGCGATTAAGGGACGACATATTGTACGGTGGACAGGCTGTGTAGACTCAACAGAGGAATAAATGAGATTGTATCATTTGTATGGCATCTGATCCATGCCTAAGTAGTCGAGAGTCAAACTCCTCACCGCTGTTCCCGGGAGAGGACGTAGCCTTACCGCTAGAGCTGTCAACCTCGAAGCTGGGGAAGTCTCGGCAATGACGCTGAACATCCTGTGATTCTGGGCAAATCACTTAATCTCCCCGTGCCTAACAAAAATGAATGTGTCCTTGTGTAACGAAACTGGTGCTCATGTGAAGCCTCTGATACTTGATCTCCTCGAGTCTAGGTTGCGCTATATAGAACTCTAGAAAATAAGAAAACAGTCTCCTCAACATTTACAAAATGGATGTCATTGACCAGGATGACGACTCCGACCCGGGAACTTACATTATTGATACATTTCAATCTTCAACCTTGTGTGAGTTCCATGGCTCCTTGGGGTACCATTGACCCCTCATCCTTCCCCCTCGTATTATCCCATGGGTGTCCACCAGATGCCAAGGGTGGCCATCACATAAAAGGAGTATTCCACGGACGGCCCTCAATATCTGAGACGTCTATTTAATGCGGGAATGTCAAGTGAGCGCCAACAGTGGCACCGAGATGGCACGGAATCTTCTTCTCTGACACTCCCAAGTACCCCCTTGTTGTTCTACTACTGCCAGCTTTTGATTTGATACCTTACCTGACCTTTGCACTCTGCCCTTAGTGCTGCTAAACTTTTGACCGCTTACCACCACACCTCTTCCTTCATGACCCACGTTTACCTGTGGTTTCCTTTTCCCACCATGTTTTTTTCTCTCTTTCTCTCCATTCTCTGTCCTCTGTAATGACGTTTGTCAGCCGAGAGGTGACTATTTAGACATTCATTGACACATTTTGTAGGTAGAGGCAGCCCCCCAGGTGTGTCCCCTGGGTCCTCAAAGGCTTCTGGTGAACCAGAAAGATTTGCCCTTGTGGGCGGTGCTTAATTTGCCAGGAGCCCACTACAGCTTGACCCCCCATTGCCCCGCCGCGCTGCCAATGGTAGTATCAACACAACTGCTCACCATCACACTCCTACAAGTGCGACAATTCAGACTACTCCAGGCCCCAAAGCTGTAAGAAAGGCTTGCGGGCGGGTAATGTCGGCGCGCTGTCGTGAGTGATGGACAACTGGGGACCCTGGAGCGAGTTGTGGGTGAGGAGTGGGCGTCCTTGAGCTGTCGACGCCAGGAGGGTTGGGTCTGTCCTAGCTGTGGGTGGAGTAGCAGGAGGCCTCCTCTGTGGCTGGTTGGACCCCAGGGTTATCCGGGAGGGATTATTGGGGTTTCAGGCGGTATTGGAGGCGGCCTGAAGGTCCCACAGATGATCTGTGAGGTCTTAGAGGTGAGCTTGTGTGGACCAATCAGAGGGCGTCTTAGAAACCACAACATTCCATTGCGTGTAGAATTTGAATCACATCCTCTGTGCTGACCACACCTGAGTGTGTGCTAACACACAGCCAAACCTCTCATCTGACCTATATTTCTTTAGTGTGACCTGCTAGGTTAAAAATAGCCAATTACTCATCACAACATCAGAATTTTGTAGAGAAAATGTTATTCATTCATTCTTTTATTTCTCTGTATATTAATCATTCTATTGTCTTTTTGTCAAAAACATTTTTCCTTTTCAAACATGTACAAAATCATTGCATATATAAGTGAAATATTGTAATATTGTTATTTTTATTTCTTATATAAACATCAGTTATACAAATTCATACATTGATACATGTAATATTATATGTACATTTTATAACTTTTGAGACAAGACAAAAAAAGAGAATTTATTACAATGCAAAAATATAAATATCACCCCACACACAAACTCACACTGTTCAATTACACTACTTTCATACACTCTCATTCATAGTAAAAGAAGTATGAGATTCCAGCCTATGAGGGGTCCTACAGATGTAAAGGAAAGGGATCACTTCAACAACTGGAAGGTCGTGAACAGTGGTTGTATATAATGTTGTTGCCTTTCAAGGGCCGCTCCTCATGGGTACTATGTTGTCACCCCCCTGAGGTGTGACCAATGGTGTTCAAGCACAATAACAAAGACTTAAGATCGACCTGAGCTGATGTCGCCTACAGAATATTGACTTCCGGTGCATTAACAAACGAAAGAGGTGTGGGCGTAGAGAAGGGTATATCCCTTGACGTCACACAGTCGAAACATTCGCGTTTCTGCAGTCACTTTGTCTTCGTTTACTGAGTTACACCGTCATGTGGCCCAGAGCATCAGGAAAACAACTTTTTAAAAATGTATTTATAATTAGGGCTCCCGGTTTTATGGTATTTATTTTATTAACATTTCCATCTGTGTTTATCCTTATTTAATTTTTTGCCCATTTTTATCCATATTTATTTTGTGTTTTGCGTATAAATGTTGTTGTAAACCTGTACATTTCCATATTTATTTAAATGATAGAAGCTCACTCATACTTTGATGTCTGGTGAGTTTTAGCTATTTAAGTTGCCAATTATTACATAATAGTACATCCACTGGCAAATATTAGCATTGTACCACAAATGTATGTTGACACATGCAGTTATTTAAAGAAATGTCATCTTTTTTTTATTTCACAGGATGTCCATCTGCTCGACTGTGGGGCTATAATTCATGTAAGACAGCACTTAGAGTCACTTAAAAGGAGCACATTTTCTGTATTCATCCACTTTAAAAAATAAATGCAGACAGAAAACACATAGTTTCCTGTCTGTATTTATCAGTTAAAAATCTGTAAAAACGGAATACGTGGAGCATTAATTATACTGCAGCTTTAGCTTTATAAAATATCACCAACATGTTTCTAAATAATTTCAAGCAACGTGATTTTGTGTAGTTTAGTGTTATAGTTAAGGTTAGCACTATTGTACCTAATTGGTTTAATTAAATATAATTAAGGGTTAGAGTTACACGAGAGTTAAATGTGATGAATGTAACTAAATAACATTTAACGCCAGTGTTATTATTAATATAGTTCAAAAAGTTAAACATTTGTTTATTTACTTGAATGTAGAGTTAGGATTGGCGTAAGGGTTACAGTAAGGTTTATAAATATGTTACCATCTCTTTAATTTAATTTAAATTAAGGGAAAAAAAGGATTACATTGTATCAAAATTAAAGTAGGTTAAAACAAATATTTTAAGTGTAATGGATTATGGGGTTAGGGTCAGCTGTAGGATTACAATGCAATCACGAGTATGTTATTTTAATGACATTTGATTTATTAAAAAATAAGGCTAGAGTTTGTATACCTTACTATAATAGAAAATAAAATAATGTTATTTAACTTCGTGTTGGAATTACAGTAAGCATTAGATTAAGATAACCTGTTAATTTGATTTTTTTCTAAATAAATGTATGTGATGTAGTTACAGAGGTCGAAGTAACCTCTACCAGCTGCTCTCAGATGCTACACAAGATGAAACAAAGGCAGGACAAAGCAAAGGGAACAAAAAGAAGGAATTGGGAAGTAAAACTTGAAATAACGACACACAATTATTCACAAATGTAATAGAGAAGGAAGTAAAGACAGGACAAAGTAACAGGAACAAAGTAACAGGAACAAAGAGAGGGTATGTGGAATCAAAGGTCCACGTAACAAACCAGCTGCTCTTGTGTGCTACAGAAGATGACGTAAAGGCGCCCCTAAGCCACGTAACATGTCTTGATGCCTCCTTGTAAATACCGCCCCTTTCACACAGCACTTAGCGTAAAAGGGGCGGGCAGTGGGTGTTTGCGTGGGCGTTCCGCTGCAACACCCATTGATTTTTGACGCTGCTGCCTACTTACAAGGCTGGCGTTACCAACTGTAGCGTAACACCACGCTACGCCATTCTGTTGTAAATATGCCCCTTAGTTTCTTATGCCATGCAAGATGACGTAATGGCAAGACAAAGTAAAGGGGAAAAGGTACAGGTGTGGACAAGTAAAGCTTGAAATAAAACACATTTATTCTTATTTGGCCTACAGTATAGGCAGGGCCGGACTGAGGACCAAAACCGGCCCTGGCAAAGTGCTCGGCTGCCCCCCCACCCCCGGGGGGGGGGTCCTTGGGGTGCGACCGCGCTCGTTACCAGGACCGGTTTTTGGCCGATTTTATTACAGGGCCCTGTAACAAAAACGGCCCCCAGGGGCCCAAAACCAACCCCCACCCTTGCGGCGCACCGGAGAAGTGCCCGGTGCCCGCAACGGCCAGTCCGGTCCTGAGTATAGGGTAAATGCAGGATGGAATAAAGGCAGGAGGGAGTAAAGCCAGGAGGGAGTAAAAGCAGGATGGAATAAAGGCAGGATGGAGTAATGGCAGGATGGAGTAAAGGCAGGATGGAGTAAAGACAGGATGGAGTAAATACAGGATGGAGTAAAGGCAGGTGGAGTAATGACAGGATGAGTGAAGGAAGGATGGAGTAAAGACAGGATAGAGTAAAGGCAGGATGTAGTAAAGGCAGGATGGGGTAAAGACAGGATAGAGTAAAGGCAGGATGTAGTAAAGGCAGGATGGGGTAAAGACAGGATGGAGTAAAGACAGGATGGATTAAGTACAGGATGGAGTAAAGACGATGGAGTAAAGGTAGGATGGAGTAAAGGCAGGATGGAGTAAAGGCAGGATGGAGTAAAGACAGGATGGAGTAAAGACAGGATGGAGTAAACACAGGATGGAGTAAACGCAGGATGGAGTAAAGGCAGGATGGAGTAAAGACAGGATGGATTAAAGACAGGATGGAGTAAAGACAGGATGGAGTAAACGCAGGATGGAGTAAAGGCAGGATGGAGTAAAGACAGGATGGAGTAAAGACAGGATGGAGTAAACGCAGGATGGAGTAAAGGCAGGATGGAGTAAAGACAGGATGGATTAAATACAGGATGGAGTAAAGACGATGGAGTAAAGGTAGGATGGAGTAAAGGCAGGATGGAGTAAAGGCAGGATGGATTAAATACAGGATGGAGTAAAGACGATGGAGTAAAGGTAGGATGGATTAAATACAGGATGGAGTAAAGGCAGGATGGAGTAAAGGCAGGATGGAGTAAAGGCAGGATGGAGTAAAGACAGGATGGATTAAATACAGGATGGAGTAAAGACGATGGAGTAAAGGTAGGATGGAGTAAAGGCAGGATGGAGTAAAGGCAGGATGGAGTAAAGACAGGATGGAGTAAAGGCAGGATGGAGTAAAGGCAGGATGGAGTAAAGACAGGATGGAGTAAAGGCAGGATGGAGCTAGGGCAGGATAAAGACAGGATGGAGTAACAGCAGGTGGAGTAATTACAGGATGAGTAAAGGAAGGAGGGAGTAATGGCAGGATGGAGTAAAGACAGGATAGAGTAAAGACAGGATGTAGTAAAGGCAGGATGGGGTAAAGACAGGATGGAGTAAAGACAGGATGGATTAAATACAGGATGGAGTAAAGACGATGGAGTAAAGGTAGGATGGAGTAAAGGCAGGATGGAGTAAAGGCAGGATGGAGTAAAGACAGGATGGAGTAAAGACACGATGGAGTAAAGGTAGAATGGAGTAAAGACAGGATGGAGTTTGGGCAGGATAAAGACAGGATGGAGTAAAGACAGGATGGAGTAAAGGCAGGATGGAGTAAAGACAGGATGGAGTAAAGGCAGGATGGAGCTAGGGCAGGATAAAGACAGGATGGAGTAACAGCAGGTGGAGTAATTACAGGATGAGTAAAGGAAGGAGGGAGTAATGGCAGGATGGAGTAAAGACAGGATAGAGTAAAGACAGGATGTAGTAAAGGCAGGATGGGGTAAAGACAGGATGGAGTAAAGACAGGATGGATTAAATACAGGATGGAGTAAAGACGATGGAGTAAAGGTAGGATGGAGTAAAGGCAGGATGGAGTAAAGGCAGGATGTAGTAAAGGCAGGATGGAGTAAAGACAGGATGGAGTAAAGACAGGATGGAGTAAAGGTAGAATGGAGTAAAGACAGGATGGAGTTAGGGCAGGATAAAGACAGGATGGAGTAAAGACAGGATGGAGTAGAGGTAGAATGGAGTAAAGACGATGGAGTAAAGGTAGGATTGAGTAAAGGTAGTATGGAGTAAAGACAGGATGGAGTAAAGATGCTGGAGTAAAGACGATGGAGTAAAGGTAGGATTGAGTAAAGGTAGGATGGAGTAAAGGCAGGATGGAGTTAAGCCAAAATGGAGTAAAGGCAGGATGAAGTAAAGGCAAGATGGAGTAAAGACGATGGAGTAAAGGTAGGATGGAGTAAAGGTAGGATGGAGTAAAGGCAGGATGGAGTTAAGTCAAAATGGAGTAAAGGCAGGATGAAGTAAAGGCAAGATGGAGTAAAGACGATGGAGTAAAGGTAGGATGGAGTAAAGGTAGGATGGAGTAAAGGCAGGATGGAGTAAAGTCAGGATGGAACAAAGGGGACAAGGTACAAGTATAGAGAAGTCCAAGGCAGCAATTGTTCCAGATTTCGCCTGTCCTTTTTTGCTTTCTACTTTGAGACCCACTGCCTTGAGCCCAATCCATCATTTTCTAAATGTTAGCACCTAGTGGAGAGGTTTTTGTGACGGGGCACACAGCACTATACACACTGGCAAAGCCTAGCAGCCGGAAGTTGGACTGAGGCACCCTTCTAAGCCCACATGTTGACCTGGAAGTGCCAGTGGTGAAGATGGCGTCTTCTTACCTGGCGGCAGAGCCAGGCTCATAGCACAGCGTCAGGTTGTGGTGAGTCACCCTCGTCCCGGTCTGTGTATAAAACACACCCTGCAGCTAGGGAAATCTGTTGTTTCTGGTGGTTTTCTTGCTGCAAGGGGCTGGTTTCCAGTTTGGTGGATGGGTTACTACGTCACAAACATGAGAGATATTCTCTCCACCCCCCAAAATGTAAGTACTTCAACTTGACCACCGTGCACTGGAAACAATTACATCTATATTGTACCTATAAACTCAATTTGCTTCTCAATAAACACATTTCATTTTTCGATTTTTTGAATCAATCTTCTATTGCATGATTTTTTCACAAAACCATAATTCATAGAAACAATACTTACATTGATAATAACATGATATGTATACTATTACGTGGAAAAAAGAACATTATTTAACACATGTGATGATGAACAAATCCATTTTTTCTTTCATGCCCATGCATTTCGGGCTCTTGGCTCTTCTTCAGGGGTAACAATCTGAAAATAACGAAAACATTATCTGTTGTCAAACACTCAATGCACAAGGTTGATTGAGAAGCAAACTGAGTTTAAGGTGCAATACAGATGTAATTGGTTACAGTGCACGGTGGTCAAGTTGAAGTCCTTGAATTCTGGTGGTTGTATGGCAGGCATGTTTCAGGCAGCATGCCCGCTGCTGGAGCACCCTGAGCAAATTTGTCAATTTTAAATAGATTCATTCAGTACAGGAGGGCTCCTCTCTTCCCATTTACTACTTACAGATATTCTCTCCACCTCATTACATGTCCCATAGCATATAATGCACTTGTTATAAGGCGGACGGGATATCTCTCATGTTTGTGAGGGAGTAACCTGTCAGCCACACTCGAAATCTGCCCGACAGCTTCACTTCCATGCAGGATGTGTTGGGTGTAAATGACAGTATCCGACCACTTCATATCTTGGGCATATGTTTGTGAAAATGTGCTCTAAAATGCAACTTTGGCCCCGCCTACTCCCCACTACTCTCCCGATGAACAGGTTTCACATATTTGGTACACTCGCTCTTTAAGGAGCACTCGCATGTTTCACAACCCCTATGACTTACCTCAGGTGATGTCGTTGCCTAGCAAACATGCTCCGCCCCACAGTTGCTATTTGGATGCTATGAATGTTTGGTGCTTTTACACCCGCTGGTCTGACCATTATAATCTGTTTTCCTTTTCTGCTCCCTTCTTTGAAGTGTTGTATCCTTCCCCCCACCTCTTGCTTTAGTAGCTACAAATCTCCTACTGCAGTTTGGACTGTGAGTAAGAACTGGATCAAACCTACGTTTGCCCTCTAACTACCCATATTTGGTGGAAGCTTTATCAAGGAGGCAATGGTTGACTCTCAGAATGGCGCACGCCAAAGCCCTACTTGAAGCAACTGACTTTACGTACAATCCATCCACACTTTTAAAATAATGTTCCAAAATACACTGACTTTCAGTTGCGTCTGTGGGATGTTTGCAGCAAAAAAGCCAGGCTAGCAGTCGGTGTGGACACATTCCCAAAACTGGATGGACTGGATGGCAAGCAAGTTTAAAAATACTTAATAATAATACACAATTATTTTAAAAGTGAGCCGCCACCCCTAATGGACCGTCCCACTACTGCCACACCTCTGTTTACTTTCTTTGCCTGCTCTCATATGCCAGACTTTAATAAATAAGCCTTTTAAGTATGAGTCATTTTGTCATTTCATACATGAGTTTCTTGAACCACTAAAATGAGCCATTTGTGTGTGGGTCCCTAGGAGGCAAGTTATTTGAAGTATATATATATATATATATATATATATATATATATATATATATATATATATATATATCTGACACAGTGGATAGCAAATAATGGATGTTGCTTCTCATTGATTTGAAATATCCTTTAGCTTCATATGTATTTGATACGTGTCATGGCCGTAATAGGCGCAGATGACATTTTATTGAAGGTTGAACATTTCCACATTTCTGCAAAGTGTAACCTGATTTCCAAAATTGGCAACTGGAAGTGAGATTTTTGGAGGATAATGGGCTAAGTATTGTATTCCGGGATAATATCTTCGCTTCAAGCAGGTCTTACGCTTCCACTGGGGGATGAACCCACCTCCTGCGCATTAGAACTGTCTTTGCTGAAAGTAACAAGTGTCTGTCACATGACTAGGTTCCATAGACTTGTATCAAATAAAAACATATATAAACTGTCCTAAATTTTATGTATTGTAGCTTTATGGTCCATCTGACCCTGTTTATGCGAGAGAACTGACATTTTTTTCTAGAATTATTTGCAGTGCTGCCTGATTTTTTGCATTAAATGTAAGTTCGACTTTGGGCTTCCTGACGTGTGGTGTTTTATTGTGGTCTGGGGCAGGCTCCTATCGGATGTGAGTTTAGTCGGACTCAGGGGCTGACTAGTAGGAGCTCTGCCTTCATTCTGTCTTGTGCGCTTCGATAAGACCTGTCTTCAGTCTACCTTGTTGTGTTCTAAAGTTTAATTTTTTTCCAGAATTGGTTATCTTTGGAGTTCGCTCAGGCTTGTAGCAGACATAACTCCAGTCTCTTCATTGTGGAGCAGTCATGCGGGGCTTTCCTCTGTTCTGTGCCAAGGTCTGGACCCTCAGTCCAACCCTGACCAAAAAGCCCCCCCCTCCACTCCCGGAAAGGACTGAACACTCATCTCTACAAGCAACGCTTCATCCCTGTGTGCCCTTCCCACATGTCCAGCAGACTGTAGTGACAGTGAGGCCTCCTCCTAATCTGCTTTCCTCTGTCGCCTAAATGCAACCTCTTCAGTCAGCAGATGCCCAGTGGCTCCCTGACAGGCCCTGAGCTGGGTTGTCTTTTCACCTCCTGGTGGGGGAAAGTTGGGCACCAGGCTTGGTTGATCACCCCAGATGCAGTGGTCCTCGGCTCACAGAGGCTTCCAGGTTCTTTTAAGGTCGCAAGTGCAAAGACCCAGAAAGGTACATGGTCTGACTCCTCACTGACCTCAGTGTTTAGAAGGGCGTGGCATCACAGCTACCAGAAGCCGCCCCTCCAAGGCTTCCAGGCTCTTGATCTCACAGGTTGGCCATCCCCCGGCTCCTGTTCCTCGGGGTTCATACAAAGACTGGCAGAGGAGTCTTGGAGGCAACCTCCAGTACGACAGGAACACTGGCAGTAATTGAATTCCACAAATGGCCTGGGCAGTGGGCGCCTTTTGTTCCTCAGAAGATGCTTCAAGTTGTTTGGTAATTATTTTGATTGGTGGGAATGTCACACCCACAAGCTAAGTATTCGTTGCTTTCCTGATTTGGTGCTGCCCACCTGTCCAGCTGTATGACTTGAGGAAAGCCACAAGGACCAACTTAGGATAAAGAACCAGCAGATGTTCATGATTACCACCCCCAGTGGAGAGCTGAAAAGAAAAGGCACTGGACTTCAAACACACTCCACCCTTCATGTGAAACACTGTAAAGATTGTGGGGGGGGGGGGGCAGATGAGACTCCTGCCCCAGCTCTATTTGCCCTGAGCCCCCTCCACCCCCTGTGTGCCCACCACCACAGCTATTGCTTGTCCCAGGAGGTGACACACACAAATAAAAACACTGCACCTTTCCACACACATTATTGTGCCTAACAACCTTCCAGTGCAAAGCAGTGCTGTTAGCTTAAAATGTTTACATTTGGGTTTGCATGTGTGTGTATATCTATATTTAAATATGCATATATAGATAAGTAAACACATTTTCATACAGAGTGAGAATTAAAACATTTTAAACATATTACCTACTGGTGGTCGCCAGTAGGTAGTTATAGTTAGAACCTAGTTTTCATAGGAAAAGCATTTTTTGATTTGCTAATAACTTTGTTGTCGTTTGACGAATCTTTGCAAAATCCTCCAAAAAAAAGTCTATCTAGGTCAGCTCCTATCCTGAAAGTTTGGGGGTGATTCGTCAAGCGGGGCTGAGAAAAAAGGGGGATCCCAAAAGGCATTTTCCCCATGTTAATTTCCATAGGAAATTTTGCGACGGGCTACAGCCCAAACTGCTGAACGGAATTACCCCAAATTTGGCAAAAAGGTAGAGCTTGGTCCAGAAAGCGACCTTTTTTTTTTAAATGGTGTAAATACGTTCAGTAGTTTTTTTAGAAAATCAAAAAATTAGAGTAAAACAATCAATTTCCATAGGAAGCCTTGGGCAAGGCTACAGCCGAAACTACTGAACGGAATTACCTCAAATTTGGCAAAAAGGTGCTTGGGTCAGAAAGAAACCTTTTTTTAAATGGTGTAAATCTGTTCAGTAGTTGCTGAAAAATTAGAAAAATAAAAGTTTCAATATCTGGGCAGAGCAAGAGCTTCACTGTGATTGGCTGTCAACACTCCAAACCAGGAAGTGTTTTTTTATTCTTTTTATTGTTGCATCAGAAGGATCATATACATAAATAAGGTTCACACGGCAGAGCGTCAACATTCCGCTCTCGCCGCCGGTCATGCAACTTTTCTGTTGTCATTGAATATCGTACCCTTCATATTGAACTTATTGGCTCTTGTACTAGCAACATAAATAAAACACATAAACCGAAAAACAAGAAGAACACCCCAAAGCAGCAGTCCACCAACCCATGGCTTTCCCTCCTCCCTCGCTCCCGTCCCCCCCACCCCTATGCCGTGTGGCACCCGGAAAATCCAGCGTCCTGAGCAGGGCACCTACAGCACAGATACATTATTCATTGGGGTCCACCTTACATAGTACCTCGTCTAGTGTCCCATTGACCTCATACGTTTAGTTCGTATTGACTCATTCTAGACCATGGTAGTGTCTCCATTTAGCCCATATTTTCCGGAATTTTTTGGGGCAGCCTCTGGCTTTATAAGTCACTCTCTCCGCCGCCATGTACAGATCCAGCCCTCTTCTCCACTCCTCCAGATCCGGCTTTCCGGGCGCCCCCCAGAGTCGTGCTATGTCCCTTTTTGCCACCACCAAAGCCAGCAACAAAAAGATCAGCAGGGGGCGGGTAAGATCTACTTCTGTGGTCATGCCCAGGAGCACCAATCTAGGATCCCGCGGGATGTCCACCCCCAGTACCTCGCCTAGTTCCATGAGCACAGCTTCCCAGTATTCTTGAATAACTGCACATCCCCAGATTATATGGAAGAAATCGCCCGTGTTGTGGTGACATCGAAGGCATGCAGTGTCGGGAATCCTACCCATTTTGAAGAGCCTCACCCTGTCAAAATAAGCTCGATGTAGCACCTTAAATTGTATGAGACGGAGTCTCGACTTTATCGCCACCTCACGAGGGTGCATGAGAGCGAGTTCCCAATCCAGATCCTCCATAGTTCCCACGTCTGTTTCCCACTTGTCCCGTAGGGCCTGTAGGTCACCCAGCATATTATTCGTCAGGGTCCTATACGTTAGTGATACCGCCCCCCCCTGCATCTGCTCCTGCAGCAATCTGCCCTCCAGTGGTGCATATTCTGGGATGTCTGTAAGTGGAATGTTTTGTGCCTTCCATGCATGTTGTAGTTGAACGTATTTGTAGTACTGGGTGTTGAGAAGGCTAAATTCATCTTTGAGCTCCTGAAAACAAACCAGGAAGTGTTGGCAGCCATCTTGTGACTCGGTAGAAGCGAGTCACCAGAAAACAGAGTAATAAAGATATAAAACAAGAGAAGGGGGCAGGGTAGAAACACCCTGACCCCCTAGGCCTGCTCAGGGGGTCCCAGAAGCACCCCAGGGCCAAAAAAGGCATTTTTTTCCAAACAAAATTTCGGCGCAATTCCCGCGTTTTATTTGAATGAGGCCGCTGGGTGGGCTAGGTCCCGGGGGCATTTCTTAAAAAATAACAGCGGGGGCCCGCTGGGGCTTACGCAGCCCCGGGGCTTCACTCATGTTGGAAGGTGGGTTGCACGGCCTCCCTTCTGGAGCCCTCCATGTGCTTATTTCTTTGGCGTCGTTTGACAAATCTTTACTAAATTTTCCAGAAAGTTTCTCTTTTTTGATCAGCTCCTATCTTGAAAGTTTGGGGGTGATTGGTCATGGGGGGCTGAGAAAAAAGGGTTGCAAACTATTGAAAGTAGAAGTGTTGCTAGCTATTCCCTTCTCCTCCGCGGAGTAGGAGGGACATCTGATTGCCTGACGTGTTCTAAGGAAGAGCTTCCAGAGCTTAATGTTGATTGGTTGCAAAATATTGAAAGTAGAAGTGTTGCCAGCCATTCACTTCCCCTCCGCGGAGTAGGAAGGACATCTGATTGGTTGACGTGTTCCAAGGGGGACTTTTTCAAGCTTAATGTTGATTGCCTGTAAACTATTGAAAGTAGAAGTGTTGTCAGCGATTCCTTCCCTCTCCGCAGAGTATTAGGGACATCTCATTGGGTAACGTGTTCCAAGCAGGACCTTCCCAAGCTTAATGTTCATTGGCTGTGAAGCATTAAAAGTTGAAGTGTTGGCAGCCATTCCTTCCTCCTCTGCGGAACAACATGGACATTTTATTGGCTAAAGTGTTCCGAGTACAAGTTCGCTCCTTATTGGGTGGGAATGGTTCACTGTTGTCTGCCATTTTGGGACGCACTTCAAAGGAGTAAGGGAAAACAAAGTAGTAGAGGGGAGGGTAGGAACACTATTAAAGCTGTACAGTGGTCACAAGGTGGTAGACTGGGATTGTGAAGGTAAAAATAGTTTTTTATATATTTTAAGGGCCATTTATATAATTGACGTGGGGTGTACAAATCATGGCGGAAAAATAACAGAGTGTGTTGCGGTCTACTTTTTATCAAGTTTGCGGGTGGGATACTTCCCAGGAGCACTATTTACTTATAATGTGGTGTTTACTTTTCTGACCGGGAGGTGTGGTTGCGCAGCATAAATTTCAGTCTAGGTTTGAAGCACTTTTTATTAAGCAATTACAAATAAACTTTCTTCGGAAACTGACACTGTATATATCAAAGGGGTGACAAATAAAAATGGAAGTTGATAAAATATCACTTAAGCGTGGCCACACCCTCCTTTTTTTCTGCTATAGTTTGTAAAAGTGTTGCCCCATATTCTTGATAATATAAGAGGGCATGTGTTACTTTTAGATAAAGTAGAAAAGAAGTGCTACAAGAAACACTCCCGCACTACATCATCTGAGGACAGAAGAACAAGTAAAAAACAGTTAAACACAAATGACTTCATATTACATAGAAATGTACGCATTATCATTTTTTGAAATTTGTATTCTGTAGAATTCGGGAATGTTCTGTCATAGTGCTTAGAGGTTGCATACTGTTCCGCGAACAAATCTTGTACTCTTTAAAGAATATATAGGACAGTACTATTATAATATACAGTACTGGTAGTATGTATTCTATAGGGAGAAGGTGCATAGGAACCGCAACTGAGAAAAATTGAAATTAGAAAATAACATTCAGAAATATAGGGTTTATCAAATGTTTAAAGTAAGAAAGTGTGTATGAAAGCTATATTTTTTTAGACTGCAATTTCGTAAAATATTCTCACAGAAAAAATATCTGATCAAGTAAGTTATAAAGGTTAGTAAGCTGTATTTCAGATGGCGCTGACAAAGCTCCAATTCCTCTTCTGTAACAATTTGACACTCTATTACAATATAAAAAGTGACGCAGTTGTTACACAAAAAAGAAAGGAAAATAAAGTTATTAATACAACAGGAGATCAATAACAAAATACTTTCGAGCGGTGAATATTTTAGAGCTTGTTTTCTCTGGGACTTCAAAATGAATAATTTTCATGGCGACGGGTCATAAACTCCTCTGAGATCATAATGACTGTGAAAAATATAATATACATATTCACAGTATATGATCCCAAGGGGGAAACAGACTTAAAACCAGAAGCTGGTGACGTTGCTTATATATCTTTACTCTGCGCCGACGGGTCATGAACTCCTCTGAGAATACAATGACTGACAATATTATAATATAAATATTGACAGTATATGATCCCCGGGGCAAACAGACTAACAATCTTTAGGGTTTGCGCCGACGGTCACCAACACCTCTGAAGTGAAGTACAGTCAGTGTCAGTATTATAATATACAAAGTCATAATATATAAGCTCCAAGGAGCCAGAAAAGGAGAAATGTTTGCTGTAATCTGTCTGTTTCCAAAAAACAAGCTGCTGACGTTTCAGAAAAAAGGGAAAAGCAAGCAATAACACTTTTTTCTAAATATAAATGTTTAAATATTGACAAATCGCTACGTATTATAAATATCTACTATGCCATAATCAAATAATTTACAACTCCAGAATATGTTTTATTGCCGCAAAACAATAATCCGATGCTAGAAAAGGGAACCTGCATCACAGAATGGACACAGGTAAATAACTTGCGAAAACAAAACTAATCCAACAACTTGTGCGGTTTATATACTTTTTGGTTATTGAGTAGTCTATGGAAGGAAGATGCGGCTCCGCCCATTTAGATGTCACGTTTTACAGTTTACACTTGCTCACGTTATAACTGTTTAACTTGTGCACGTGTTGGGAAAAGTTACAAAATGTAATGCTGTTAAGGTTTCTATTTCGATCGTAACACATATAAGGTCCTTAATATGTACATACGTTGGCCAGCTTAAAAACTGTTGCCTGGCAAACCGTGTCATTTCCATTCTCATGACTAAAAACATCTAAATAGAAGACATAAAAAAATATTGTTCACAATAAAAGAAAAAAAAATTCCTGCTAATATTTGTCATCACTGTGCTGTTTAATTAGAAAAATGCCAGCATTTGTAAAGCGTACAGCTACCCCCGGAAAGGTGTGCCGGGGCTCGGGGGTGTTGGGTAGATTAAGAAAGGTGTTGCCCACAGTGACATAGTGGTGGGCTAACATGCCGCTGGAACCTGGAATCGAACTGCGAACGCTGTTGTTCGAAGTCAGGTATTATAGGTGCTGCGTCACACTTTTTCCACTATTACATGTTAATTACTGCTAATTAAGTTATAAACATTGTTAAATTATAAGTAGGGCCTCCTGTTTTCCGTTTTTACTGATTTTTACAGTACACACAGAAAACTATTTATTTTCCTGTCTGTATTTATTTTAAAATAAGGATAAAAACGGAAATTGGGATATTGTTTGAGCGATTCTAAATGCTGTCAATCATGACTACCAGGCAAATAGCTCTGTCGTTCTAAATGTAAGAGGGTTAAAACAATAAAAAAAAAATTGAAAGAGCCTTAATCAGCAATATTTATGCTCATATAAGAAAACATGCACATTTTAATATCAAGGTTGTGCATATTTTATCATCTGAGGGTGTTTATATGACTGAAAACGGTCAGTCCTTCAGGCATTAGTGCATATTTATCAGACAAATAAATGTGGAAATATACTAATTTCAGATTCATTTCTTCACAAAACACAAAAATATATGGATAAATACAGATATAATTATTTTTTAAAAATATGGATAAATACAGACGCAAATGCCCAAAAAATAAATACCATAAAACCGGGAGCCATAATTATAAGTTATAAAACGCTACTGTTACAGTTAGTTTTTTACTACAAAAAGTATACACATCTTTTTAAAATTTACTAAAAAACATTATAGGTTTTAGGGACATTGTAGTTAGAAATTAGCATTTAAAAAACCTTTGAAATTTACTGAAAAAAAACATAGGTTTTACAGAAGTTATAGTTAGGAATAAGCATTTAAAAAATCCTTAGAAATTCACTGCAAAAAACAGGTTTCATGGACGTTATAGTTAGCTGGACAATTCACTCGTGCAAAACCATAGAAATTTCACTGTTATAGTTAGTTCAGCTAACTATAACTCACGCCCCGCAATGCACTGCTCATGACGTCACATATTACATCATTTATAGCATGGTCAGTAACATCACTGATGACATCTCAAATGACATCACTGATAACATCATCCACGTGATAATATGATGCACCTCCTCACACCCTAATATAACCTTTGATACAACCATTCTAAAATACAGACTACCATTTTTTAAACCATAGACACACCAATTCTAGTTACTACATACCCACTCACTGATTCTTAGGTCTACACACACATCCACTCATTCACCCATACAATCAATTATACATGCAGTCACTCAACAATACAACACTATCATATGTACTCATACACCTATTCAGACACTCACATACCGCCACTCATCCATGGAGTTACTCACACAAATAGATAGTCATGTAAAGAATCAATCACACTCCCATTTACTCACCTATACAGTTATACACACAACACCTCACTAATTCATACAGATAGTAGTGCATACTAACTCTTATATAATCACTGATACAAGTACACACTCATCCATACAGCCACTCTCGTAATCACTCACTGTCACATATAGTTATTTATATACACCATCGCTCACATAAACTGCCTTTTACATATTTAGCTACTTACATGTACCACTGAGAACTCCATTCACTCACCAACACACCCATATACACACTCACCCAGTCATAGAGCTGTTTCCACATGCACTCTTGAACACATACACCCAATGAATCAACGGCTTACACATATATGCACAGAGTCACACACCTCCAACCCACCCACACACACACTCGGAAGCCATACAAATACTCAGGCAACCAGTCAATAACCCATATAGACACTTATGTAGCTACTGACCAACTCATGTAGCAGCTTACACAACAACAGACACACTGATACAAACATTCAGACAGTTTAGTCACTAACCCATGCATTCAGTAAGACATGTTTAATCAGTCACTTAAACAATCAGTCACACACCTCGTAAATCCTTCATCCACACACGTATACACCAACTCATTCTTCAATACACCTTGGCATATATATAAAACATATTTAAATTTTACAGGAACACCCAGTCACTGGATGATGTCATCAGTGATGTCATCAGTGTTGTTATTTGAGATGTCATCAGTCATGTAATCAGTCATGTCACTGACCATGCCATGACATGAATGATGTAATATGTGACGTCACCAGCAGTGCTTTGGGGGGCGCGAGTTATAGTTAGCTGAACTAACTATAACGGGGGAATTTCTCTGGTTTTGTACGGGTGAAATGTCCAGCTAACTATAACACTCATGAAACCTATGGTTTTTTCCAGTGAATATATATATAAGCTCCAAGGTGCCCACAGGCAAGTATGCACTCATCCAGCCGCGCTGTTCTTTCAAACGGGTAAAAGACCTCACCACATGGCGGTCTGCAGCTCTTATGTCTCGATTAAAAGCCTGACGCGTTTCTTAGTCTCCGCTTGTCTTCAGAAGCTCGACTTGAGTTTCTTTGACGCTTTGACACTCCCACTGTTTAAAAAATTAACCGCCCTCAGATGGCAAACTACTATAAGTTTAAACGCACTGCTTTGTGGGACTTATCCATTCATTCTGCAGACCATGGCGCCTGTTCTGCGGGGCCCGGCGCTCTTGAGGTGGGCGCAGAGAACAGCGGCTTCTCTACCAGGTAGTGAGCGTTTCAGATAAACAAGCACTGAAAGCACAATTGAAGATTGCTGCAAGGTGCAAATCAGCTGCCTTGTTAAAGATTAAGTCGATGGGTGTTTACATAACATCCTTAGTTTACGTATGGTGTCGAATGATTTGCATTAACTGCAACAATACTGCATAGTATTGAATCTACTGCTGTAGGCGGCACACACAGGGGACTTCCTGGGTTTGAAAGTATTGCATCCATGGCACCCAGTGGGGCGATGGTGGTGGTGCCAGGTGGTAGTGACGGGTCCTGGGATGTGCCTAAAGGTCTCGTTGCTTCACGGCTGCTCGTCAAGGGGTCTCAACAAGCCCCGGACTTGCTCTCTGCAGTGAAACAAGCATGTGTCACCTCTTTAAAAGTTAAATGTCTCTACAAAGACTGTTAAAAGTGCTTAAGAGTGGGATTTTAAACTGTTCCTTTCTACAAGTGTGCATCCATGGATTGCAAGCGATCACAAGCAAGCTCCACCTGCTATATTCCTTCAAACCCTGCATGGAAAATAGACCTTGAATTCAACGTTCCCTTTTTCCCTCCAGTATTTCTTTTAAAGACACACCTCCTTCCCTTCTAGCGTGTGCCTGCCTCTTCTGTGTACAGCCTCCCTCAATCCCACGCTTGTCTGTCGCAATCTCTCTGCAACCTAACAATATCTATTCATTGCAGCCAGCATTTGCTTCTCACAGACCCCCTCTAATGCTTCCCCGGGGGCATCACCGTGACACGGAGAGGCAGGAGTGGGCGCGTGGGATGGTGGCCTTCACGACCATTTGAAGCACGTTTGTGAAACATCGGCTCCTGTTCCAAGCACAAGGGGAGCCATGGGTCGGGAGTAGGCCTGGGCGAAACGCAGATTAAGCCAGCATCATTTAGGTAATTTCAGGATTTCACATTACGCGTGTTATGCAACTTTACCGAAACAACACCATTACACCACTTCGCGTAATTACGCGCCATTCGTGGTAAAACTTTTACTGCAAATGCACGCAAACAATAGAACGCAGGCGGCTGTTGCTCGCAGTGCTTTATTTAAGTGCACCTTTGCGCCAAAAATTGACGCAACAGCACATCTTGCACTAAACTATGGCGTGAAATGGCACATTATGCCCCCCCCCTAGTTGAAAGCAATGGCTGACATTTGTGAAGTCTCTTCATTTCATATTACCTTCTATTATGATACAAAATGATTTCAGAGAACGTTTTGCTGAAAATTAAATGGAATTCTAAATCATTACCCCCAAGGTGAGGAGTAAAATATGATAAAATACGTCTGCAGCAGCGACACTTATTCTTTTGCAGAAGGTTCTGCCTGCGCTGCCAGGTGCATCACAGCTGGGTGCCCCTGGCCAGGGGTTCCTCAGGGACAGGCCCAGGACAGGATGCGACGTGTCTCGCCGCTGGTTCTATCTCAGAACATGGAGAACGGCGGCCAGAGCGGCTGCAACTACCGACTGCCGTAGCCAGGGCCGGACTGGGAGCCCGAAGCAGCCCTGGCAATGCTGTTGGGCCAGCGTCCCCGTCCCCCCCTCCCCCCTTCCCCCTCCCCAGGGGGGGTGGCATGCAATTGTGATGCACTGCGGCTTTTGGTGCTGCAAAACCGGCCCCCAGTAACAAAACTGACCCCCGCCGCTGCATAACCAGCCACCACGCTTCTGCCCTCCTGGGGAATCGCCCAATGCCCGCTCCGGCCAGTCCGGCCCTGGTCATAAAATGGGGAGGGCGAGTCTATCTGGATTTACTGTTCTTAACTCCACATCTGGGTACATTGAAGGAACATTACACGTGACACATGACACTGTCGCCCCGCCCTCCACGTGCCCTCCTCCTGGTGCAGTGACCCCAGCTCCCCTGCGGTGTGTGGCCCTCCCTGGCACCGCGCCTGGCCCTCTGCCCGCCAGACTGGGCGTGGCTCCAGCAGGGCACACTTCTGCCCCACTTGGCACCGGTGCCCGGTGGCACCGAGGAGCGGCCCTCAGCTCAGAGTCCGGTCGGACGGGTTCCCTCCCGGTGTCTAGCGCGGGACAGACGCGTGTTGCACCAGTGCAAAGGACAGCTGACGTACTTTGCACCAGTGCACAGGACAGCGGACATACTTTGCACCAGTGCAAAGGAAAGCAGACGTACTTTGCACCAGTGGAAAGAAGAGCAGACATACTTTGCACCAGTGCAAAGGAGAGCAGACGTAATTTGCACCAATTCAAAGGAGAGCAGACGTACTTTGCACCAGTGCAAAGGAGAGCAGATGTAATTTCACCAGTGCAAAGGACAGCAGACGTACTTTGCACTAGTGAAAAGGAGAGCAGCCGTAATTTGCACCAATGCAAAGGAGAGCAGACGTACTTTGCACCAGTGCACAGGACAGCAGATGTAATTTGCACCAGTGCAAAGGAGAGCAGATGTAATTTGCACCAGTGCAAAGAGAGCAGATGTACTTTGCACCAGTGCAAAGGAGAGCAGACGTACTTTGCACCAGTGCAAAGGAAAGCAGACGTACTTTGCACCAGTGCACAGGACAGCGGACGTACTTTGCACCAGTGCAAAGGACAGCAGACGTACTTTGCACCAGTGCAAAAGAGAGCAGATGCAATTTGCACCAGTGCAAAGGACAGCTGACGTACTTTGCACCAGTGCAAAGGAGAGCAGACGTACTTTGTACCAGTGGAAAGGAGAGAAGATGTAATTTGCACCAGTGCAAAGGACAGCAGACGTACTTTGCACCAGTGCAAAGGAGAGCAGATGTAATTTGCACCAGTGCAAAGGACAGCAGACGTACTTTGCACCAGTGCAAAGGAGAGCAGACGTAATTTGCACCAATGCAAAGGAGAGCAGACGTACTTTGCACCAGTGCAAAGGAGAGCAGATGTAATTTGCACCAATACAAAGGAGAGCAGACGTACTTTGCACCAGTGCACAGGACAGCAGACGTACTTTGCACCAGTGCAAAGGAGAGCAGACGTACTTTGCACCAGTGGAAAGGAGAGAAGGTGTACTTTGCACCAGTGCAAAGGAGAGCAGACATAATTTGCACCAGTGCACAGGACAGCAGACGTACTTTGCACCAGTGCAAAGGAGAGCAGACGTACTTTGCACCATTGCAAAGGAGAGCAGATGTAATTTGCACCAGTGCAAAGGACAGCAGACGTACTTTGCACCAGTGCAAAGGAGAGCAGACATAATTTGCACCAATGCAAAGGAGAGCAGACGTACTTTGCACCAGTGCACAGGACAGCAGATGTACTTTGCACCAGTGCAAAGGAGAGCAGACGTACTTTGCACCAGTGCAAAGGAGAGTAGATGTAATTTGCACCAGTGCAAAGGACAGCAGACGTACTTTGTGCCAGTGCAAAGGAGAGCAGATGTAATTTGCACCAATGCAAAGGAGAGCAGACGTACTTTGCACCAGTGCACAGGACAGCAGATGTAATTTGCACCAGTGCAAAGGAGAGCAGACGTACTTTGCACCAGTGCAAAGGAGAGCAGACGTAATTTGCACCAGTGCAAAGAGAGCAGATGTACTTTGCACCAGTGCAAAGGAGAGCAGACGTACTTTGCACCAGTGCAAAGGAGAGCAGACGTAATTTGCACCAGTGCACAGGACAGCAGACGTACTTTGCACCAGTGCAAAGAGAGCAGACGTACTTTGCACCAGTGCACAGGACAGCAGACGTACTTTGCACCAGTGCAAAGGAGAGCAGACGTACTTTGCACCAGTGGAAAGGAGAGAAGGTGTATTTTGCACCAGTGCAAAGGAGAGCAGACATAATTTGCACCAGTGCACAGGACAGCAGACGTACTTTGCACCAGTGCAAAGGAGAGCAGACGTACTTTGCACCATTGCAAAGGAGAGCAGATGTAATTTGCACCAGTGCAAAGGACAGCAGACGTACTTTGCACCAGTGCAAAGGAGAGCAGACATAATTTGCACCAATGCAAAGGAGAGCAGACGTACTTTGCACCAGTGCACAGGACAGCAGATGTACTTTGCACCAGTGCAAAGGAGAGCAGACGTACTTTGCACCAGTGCAAAGGAGAGTAGATGTAATTTGCACCAGTGCAAAGGACAGCAGACGTACTTTGCGCCAGTGCAAAGGAGAGCAGATGTAATTTGCACCAATGCAAAGGAGAGCAGACGTACTTTGCACCAGTGCACAGGACAGCAGATGTAATTTGCACCAGTGCAAAGAGAGCAGACGTACTTTGCACCAGTGCACAGGACAGCAGACGTACTTTGCACCAGTGCAAAGGAAAGCAGACGTACTTTGCACCAGTGGAAAGGAGAGAAGGTGTACTTTGCACCAGTGCAAAGGAGAGCAGACATAATTTGCACCAGTGCACAGGACAGCAGACGTACTTTGCACCAGTGCAAAGGAGAGCAGACGTACTTTGCACCATTGCAAAGGAGAGCAGATGTAATTTGCACCAGTGCAAAGGACAGCAGACGTACTTTGCACCAGTGCAAAGGAGAGCAGACATAATTTGCACCAATGCAAAGGAGAGCAGACGTACTTTGCACCAGTGCACAGGACAGCAGATGTACTTTGCACCAGTGCAAAGGAGAGCAGACGTACTTTGCACCAGTGCAAAGGAGAGTAGATGTAATTTGCACCAGTGCAAAGGACAGCAGACGTACTTTGCGCCAGTGCAAAGGAGAGCAGATGTAATTTGCACCAATGCAAAGGAGAGCAGACATACTTTGCACCAGTGCACAGGACAGCAGATGTAATTTGCACCAGTGCAAAGGAGAGCAGACGTACTTTGCACCAGTGCAAAGGAGAGCAGACGTAATTTGCACCAGTGCAAAGAGAGCAGATGTACTTTGCACCAGTGCAAAGGAGAGCAGACGTACTTTGCACCAGTGCAAAGGAGAGCAGACGTAATTTGCACCAGTGCAAAGAGAGCAGATGTACTTTGCACCAGTGCAAAGGAGAGCAGACATACTTCTCTAATATGCGCCAGGGAGCTGCGTTGCAGACAGGTGTTCAAAGGCCACACCCCTTTTTACACCTCTCTACAACACAGCTCTGTGGCACCTACTATAGTGGGTTAGTTTGACCCTAGCGACCCTTAGGATTCAAGGGGACTTAGGGGCATATTAGCAGCTCCACTAGCTTGGGATGCACAGCTCTACATGTTTTAAATGTACAGCTCCACTACTTGGGATGTACAACTCTACATGTACACCTCCACTAGCTTGGGATGCACAGCTCTAAATGCTTTAAATATACCGCTCCACTAGTTTGGGATGTACAGCTCCACTACTTAGGATGTACAGCTCTAAATGCTTTAAATGTACAGCTCCGATAGCGTGGGATGCACAGCTGTACACGCTTTAAATGTACAGCTCCACTAGCTTGGGATGCACAGCTCTATATGTTTTAAATGTACAGCTCCGCTACTTAGGATGTACAGCTCTACATGCTTTAAATGTACAGCTCCACTAGCTTGGGATGTACAGCTCTACATGCTTTAAATATACAGCTCCACTACTTGGGATGTAAAGCTCTACATGCTTTAAATGTACAGCTCCACTACTTGGGATGCACAGCTCTACGTGCTTTAAATGTACAGCTCCACTACTTGGGATGTACAGCTCTACATGCTTTAAATGTACAGATCCACTAGCTTGGGATGCACAGCTCTACATGCGTTAAATGTACAGATCTGCATGCACTAGCTTGGGATGTACAGCGCTGCATGCTTTAAATATACAGCTCCACTAGCTTGGGATGTACAGCTCTGCATGCTTTAAATGTACAGCTCCAAAAGCTTGGGATGCACAGCTCTACATGCTTTAAATATACAGATCCACTAGTTTGGGATGTACAGCTCTGCATGTTTTAAATGTACAGCTCCACTAGCTTGGGGTGCACAGCTCTACATGCTTTAAATGTACAGCTCCTCTAGCTTGGGATGCACAGCTCTACATGCTTTAAATGTACAGCTCCTCTAGCTTGGGATGCACAGCTCTACATGCTTTAAATGTACAGCTCCTCTAGCTTGGGATGCACAGCTCTACATGCTTTAAATGTACAGCTCCACTAGCTTGGGATGCACAGCTCTACATGCTTTAAATGTACAGCTCCACTATCTTGGGATGTACATCTCTGCATGCTTTAAATGTATAGCTCCACTAGCTTGGCATGTACAGCTCTGCATGCTTTAAATGTATAGCTCCACTAGCTTGGCATGCACAGCTCTACATGATTTAAATGTACAGCTCTGCATTCACTAGCTTGGGATGTACAGCGCTGCATGCTTTAAATATACAGCTCCACTAGCTTGGCATGTACAGCTCTGCATGCTTTAAATGTACAGCTCCAATAGCTTGGCATGTACAGCTCTACATGCTTTAAATATACAGCTCCACTAGTTTGGGGTGTATAGCTCTGCATGTTGTAAATGTACAGCTCCACTACTTGGGATGTACAGCGCTGCATGCTTTAAATATACAGCTCCACTAGTTTGGGATGTATAGCTCTGCATCCTTTAAATGTACAGCTCCACTAGCTGGGGTGTACATCTCTGCATGCACTAGCTTTGGATAGACAGCTCAACAAGCTTTGGACACACAGTTGAGCATGACTAATATGCACATTTCCGTAAGCTTCAAGTACCCCGAGCAGACAAATCTATGTAGTTATTCAAGGAACGCCGTAAAGAGCTAGCGATTGGAGGTGTGGACTGCGTGCCCCCTATACGTGTATGAGCTCCTCGAAGAGATGACACCCACGCCCACCAAGTGCGATACGACAGGAGATGAAAAGATTTCCATTCTGTGAGTGTGATTTTGACTGCAGTGGATAAGAGCAAATCTTATAGTTCCAGATCTATATTATCAAGAGGTAAATTTGACAAGAGTGCTGAAAGGGACTCAAGATCAGTCTCATGACATTGCAAACGACAACCACAGTCAGGATAACAGAGAAAATGGATTCCAATATCTTATACCCCACGGGCCAAAAACGTCCCCTAGCCACACCCAGATGCTGTCAGGTCTCAGATTAGGGCAGTTTTCTATCTCGTGTTGCTTCTTCAGGCTCTCCACAATATTTTACATCTTTCAGGGGGTGTTGGGAAGATGAGTGCCGCATTCAGTCCCTACAATCGCACAGATCCCCTCCCCTGGGCTGCTAGGAGATTCTGTTTCAAATCAGAGTTTTGCATGGGCATCTACTTGTTCTGTTTCTAATCCCAAAGCTATTGCGTTTTGGAATTTGCGATTTCTTCTAAAATGTCTTCATCTAACGCCTCAAAAACCTAATGATTGCAGAAACAGCCTACCTTCCCATCTTTCATTCTAAAAAATGATCGTTAACGTGTCTTGTGGTGGGAACAATATACTCTGTGCAGCAAATCCCAGTCCAATCTAAAGGCAGCCATCGGTAAACTTGTCAACTGCAAATGAAAATATGCACAACCTCCCTGGGGGTCGAATTTTGAAAATAGCTGTCCATGGAGGCGATACTATAAAGGAGGTGACTCAAAGGGAATGTACTCTACAGTTAAATCACATTTACCATGGCCAACAAAAATACCGGAGACATTTGCTTCTCGGTGCTTGAAAATATATCCTTGCTCAGTCATTGCGAGATGAGTCACGTCTGACAGGTTATGGTTAAATTTTATCCTAGGTGGCTTTTTCTGAGGGTCGAACCTGACCATTACTGGTTCAATTGAAGAAATGAATCCCACATCATCTGTGAAAGCACTTCAGTTTAATCAGGGGACATGACAATGGTGGCCCGCTTCCTCTAAGCAGTTCCAACTTTTGCATAATAATGCAAATTCCTTTCTATCTGGTCTCTGAGGCCTATTTAGAACCACTGTATCAGTGGCGCAAAACACAATGTGGTTAAGCTTGCAGAGAATGTCTCTGTCCCGCGGGATTGTCGGAGAAGTGAGAGTGAGGGTTCCCTTCAGTTATTATTTCTTCTAACCGATCTCTTGGAGGCCACTCTCCAAAACAGTTTCCCTGGAGAAACACCTATTTTACCCCTGGCACCGGGGCCATCATGCAGTGAGAACGTATCTAATGTGACAGTGTCACGATCTTCCCCTCAAGGAAGCGCAGACCCACCTGGACGGCAAGATATAATTCACGGATACTGTACTGACCCCATTATTCTCACAAAACGCTGCTTCCCTTGCCAGGTTTGAAAACAAGGTTACGCTCTTGGAAAATGTACAAAGTACAACACGTACCACAGTGGATGCAGGGCCTGCTAAGGTTGTAAAACTCTTGCAAACAATTAATATCGTTGGAAGGCAACCACCACATATAATTAAAAATTAAAACAATCATAACTAAATATGTGGTTGTTAAAATAACACTTCATATGAATATATGAGCATAATACAAACAGATTTTAAATATGTTTTCACACCTAGGCATGTAGAGAGAAAAGATTTGCCCTAGGCATCGGCAAAATAAAAGTTCTGCCAACAGGGCTCAGCCAAGCTTACAACTCTGTAAAGATGCTAATTCTATCAACTGAAATTTGCACGCAAAAAACATTTTTTGTTGCTAAATTATCTTTAAAAATGCACATTTTGCATTTTTTCTTGCATAAAAACCATGTTTTGTAGGACTTGTCAGCTGTTATTTTATTTTAAAACTTCGCCATCTTTGTAACGCTATGAAGCTGGTGACAAACGACTTTGACCTCTGCGCCCACCCCTCGTTATTATAAGAATTCATGGTAACTCCTCAAAACTGCTATAGAGCAGCCTCCCTGGTGCTCAGAGAGTTAGACCTGAGTGTGGTCAGGGTTGCAATTTTAAATGTTTTCAGTTTTAAGTTTATTATGTGAAAAAGTAACTAATTATACTTTGACATTTCATGATTATAATTATACATTACAAGTAATCTCCTATGAAATAAGACTACAAAACATATAAATTTACAAAAATAATTATAATTGGAATAAAACTTGATGAACCATCCCATTACCCCCTCATAGGACCTCCTCGTCCCAGTCCTTACAGAAGTGAGGTTTTCCCGCCTCCTGTCAGGCCAACAATAACAACAGACTATTTTCAACATAGTCAAGTCCTTCACCCACCCCAAGGCCCTGATAACGGAAATTCCCCCATCTCAAGTACTCTGCGATCAAATTGCGGATTTTTTTATTGACAAAATTAACACCATTCACAGAGACTTCCCCCCCCCCCTCAATTTATATGCAAGTTGCCGGCCCCACACTACCTTCACTCGACAACTTCTCTGTGGTATCCTTGCTACAGACACAGAAAGCCATTATGACTTGTAAGTCAGGAGCACCCACTGACTCCTGCCCTCCGATTATTCTTCACCACCTCATTGAAGCCGTCAACCCTTCCATCAACGCCATTATTAATGACTCCCTCAGCACTGGCATTGTCCCCGCTGAATGGAAGAAGGCAATAGTCAAGCCCTTGTTGAAAAAACAAAATAAATCCCCCACTGACTTAACTAATATGCGCCCCATTTCTCTACTCCCTGTACTAGGCAAAATCACCGAGCGGCTGGTCCACGAAGAATTAAAAGCCTTCGTGGAAAACAACCACATCTTGCATCCACAGCAATCGGGTTTTCGCCCTGGCCACTCCACAGAAACCGCACTGATTGAGCTATCAGACACCATCAAGTTCCTACAGGATGACGGAAAACATGCCGTACTCATCCTACTCGACTAGAATAAAACTAAAAACAAAAGGGGGAAAAACTTTTTCATTCCTAGCATCGAAGGCATGGAACAGTCTCCCCTTTAACCTTAGGCACGTCCCCTCGGAAAGCCAGTTCAGGAAACTCTTGAAGACCTGGATTTTCCGTGTATCAACAAGGAGAGAGGTAGGGAGATTCAAAGACACTCTCTTAGTCCCCGGTTAAATGTCAAACAACAAAAAAAGAGAGAGGTCTAATCAGTGACACTGACTAGGTCGGTGTGTGAGGGCTTTCCTACTCAAATAGAGTGACTGTGATCCCACTCAACTAGAGTGATTGTGATCAATACTATCCGCTTATCTTTTTGCTCCACATTTCTGGTAGCCGTGTGCTTGACCAGATTAGACCTCTCTCTTTTTTTGTTGTTTGACCTGGATTTTCCTTCAGCCCAACTCAGCAGTTCTTGCAGCCATCTGATACACTCCTCGCCATGCTGGCTCTCTGATCGCTTAGCGCCAAGATGCTCCTTCCGGAGCGATAGCCGCGCTCTACAAGTGTCAATAAATATCAAATATCAAATATCAAATATCAAATAAATTAACAACACTTTCTTTATTTTCAGCATATAAGCCCCTCCCACCCCTCGCCATTCTTGTGTTTTTAGGGCTCGGCCTAGCGTACACTGCGCAGCAGTGTCGCGCAGGCCGAGATCTTATGTTTTTCAGTACTGGGGTTGAACCCGCCTCTCTCTTCCATTGGCTAGCTCCATTGTTTTTCTGCTGCCAAAGTGCCGTGGAGTGTTGGTTGCTGGGAGACAGGAATAAATAGGAAGTTGTTCCTGGTCACTTCCTGCTTGGCTGCGTGCAATCATGAGGGAGGAAGAGTCTCTGCCTAGTCTGGCAAGTCCGTTTCTAAGCGGATACATGTTCAGGAGCTGCAGGAGGAGGCCCTTTTGCAGATTTCCAGGACTTAATTAATTCTGCGGTCCAGCCTGCCTTGCGTGACCCATCTGCAAAGCGCCATAAGGGGGATGATGATGAGGAACTGGACAATGCCCCATAAGGCAAGTATGGTCCAGGGTGAGGGTTTTTGGACATGTTGGCTCATATCCGGGAGGTGCTGGGGTTTGATCCTAAAGCTTGGGTGGACGATGACTTTTATTCCCAGTATTGTCCCTCGTGGGGGATGATTTACCCTTACATGATATCTTTAACGACATCCTGGGTAAGGAATGGCGCAACATCAACAAGCAAGTGATTCCATGTTTTTTGGGCAAAAGACATCAGCAGGCGCAGTTTGATGAACTATTTACTCAAGTGTCAAAGGTATTTCCATTTTGTCATCTATGGCTTCTTCCTCTTCCCTGTCTTTGAGGAGGCTTCCCTCTCTGATCCTGTTGAGAGGAAGGTGGAGGCTGCTTTAAAGAGTGCGTACGCCTCCTCTACTTTTGGGATCGGGCAAGCACCTATTCCGCATATGCTTCATAGGTTCCAATTAAGGATTAAAAATTAATTGATTGTCTACAGGATTAAAGGGACCCCACTCATATTTTGGCTCAGATGGAGGTGTTGGCTCAAATTTTGTCTGATGTTACTTTCAATACCCTTTGGGCTTTCTCCTCTCCGGCTGGAGCTGCAGTTGCTGGTGGACGGTCTCTGTGGACAAAGCCATGGCATCTGGAAGCAGCACAAAAGGCGTTTATTCATAAGCTACCCTTTGAGGGTCCCAAGCTTTTTTGGGACATGTTGAAAATAATGGTGCAGCATTTTGCAGAGGAGAAAAAATTGCCAGAGTCTTTCAAGTCTGTGCTGAAGAAAAAGTCTGATTTCCTTAAACAGACCTTACATTGGGGTTTCTGTTGTATACTGATATTCTCAATGCAATCCTTCTCTACCGCCAAAGGAATGTTCATGTGATGTATCTATCAGAATGTTGGTGATCTGCCTGGGAGATTACAGTTGGCTGGGCTGAGCACCTTGCTGGATGCTCCTGGTGGGGTCTCTCTTTGTTACTTGGAATAAACCATCTTAAAACTATATGATCACTTGTGGACTTTTGATCATTACAGTTTCCCCTCTTCTCAGCCCTTTCATGGACAGACCTGAGGTCGTTTGCTGCGTTCACCAACGAGTCCTGACCCCAGAAACAGCAGCTTCCGGGGCCTGGTCAGAAGTGACTATGCTGGGGTGGGAGCCCGACTCTGGTTTTGATGGAGCAAGGATTCGCACGTAAAGTGACTTGCCCTTACTCAAGAACCTCGCCTAACTTGTAATCATATTAATTCAACCTGTCCGTCATTTATTTCGCCTTTTTCCCCAACACGTGGGTGTCCCTAGGAGGCTTGCATATGTGTCTTTTCCATAATAACAAGCTTGCACTACTGAATGGCCGCTTCACAGAAATCCAGTCTGCGCATGCGTCGGTCATACCCACGTGATGTGACGCACTCGCATTTTGGAGGGATATTGTTGCTCATGCGCATTGTCGCTAAAAATGGCCGCTTGTATTTAACCATGCTCTCTGCCAGCTCATGCTGCTTTTGCATATCTGTCTTTTTCGCACTAACCTTTAATGCTATAGATATTATAAAGTAAGGGGTGCAGTGAAGCATTACATGGTATACAGTGTATTCATTTTTTCTGTGTTTCTAATTTGTTTTCGCTTACTTTTCATGTATTACACATCCATGGGCCTGGGTCGGGAGATTGAATCCATTTTGAAGCCTGTAAACTCCCCGCACACGTGATGAGGGAAAAACCCAACTGCGCAGAAGCAGAACTCAGCCAGCTGGCTCCTGAAGCAAGATGCGCCTGGGAACCTACCTAGGTCATGGGAGAAGATGCTGCTATCTACCTAAATTTTGCTACAATGTTTCTATATTCTGTACACTCTCATTGTTTTCCATATTCCTATGCCTGGGAACGTGAACGCAAGGGGCGGGTATGAAAAATTAATATTCATTGTGGGAACGCAGAATTATAGGTGGTAACCATGACATAACCACCTCTCCTGACCAATCATAATTTGGGACCTTGTCACTTGCAACATTTGTGGGTGGTCTAGGGGTCCCAAAACAGTATAACTAGTCTAGTTTAACTTAGAGAAATTGTCCGACTTGTCCGAGTAGCAGACCTGTCACTGACCCTATGAACTCCATAGGTGATTGATACAGAGTGCTGCGGAGCACTCTGTCCATACTTTCCACAAACTCCAAGGGGTGGAAATAGTCCTAAGTGCTGGCGAAGCACTTTGCTGGGAGATTCAAAAACCCAATCGGGGTTACTGGCGGATTCTGTGCAGAGAGGGGGTAACACAGGCGTTGCATCCGAGGCTGCAGGTGTTGGTCGTGCCCTTTGGTGAGCCCAGTCCTGACCCAAATCCTGAGGGGTATCATGTCCTGACTGTCCGTGAGCTGTACCTGATCACCTTCTAGTATTCCTGAATCCTTGAGGGTCCTTGTCCCCGATTTTGTCCCAACTGACCCGTGGCCAGGGTTAGTCTTCATTCCCGTCCTAGGTAAATATCTTCTGTGGGTGTCCGTCTGACTATACTCTTACCTTTCCTTTTCTTAATAAAGCACTCTTGCCTGTGATATTGCCCTATCACCTTTAAAGTGATTTATATGCAATTGTTTATTAGTGATGTTCCACTTCTCTCCCTACCTGTAGGATATTACTAAATTGTCATATTATTTTAGTGGGTTCCATTTTCCCTTCCCTTTAGTATGTTTGCAGTGAACTTAGTAAGAATAGCATAAAAGTCTAGTTTAAGAATACTAGTGCACATGTTAGGTCCTTCTCACGTCCCTTGCCTTAGTTTAAGCTCATGCTGAATAGCTTGTTCCCCAATGCTCATACCCTGTAGTGTTCCCAATTACTCTAATGGTACTTGCCCTAATCCATAGTTACATTGTGGCTTTAATTCTAATCATTGATGTACTAATTTGTATTTGCCTCCTTATCTTGGCATATTCATTCTAAAATTTCTTTATATAAACTTTGAAAACCCATCAGGTGTCTGTGGTCATTATACAGTATAAAGTGTGGATAAATGTACTAAGTGTATAAAAGTTCTACTCCTTTTAGGAATCTTGTTGCCTGTCCACTGCTAGCTCCTGATCCATCAGGAGTAATGTGCCTGTGGTAAGTCAGGTACATGAATAGTAAGTGGTGTAAGAGTCACCCCCCGAATTACTCATAGTAGCGTGGAAAGGTTTCACCCGGTTCATGCAAAACACTGTCATCACATGCACGCCAGGGCCCAGTGCATGGAAATTTGGTAAACTAGTGACCCGGGTGACCTGCGCGCTCTATCAGTTTTTCCGGGATCATTGGTACAGTTTGTTTTCTGATCAGTGGGTTCCGTTGGTCATCAGTCAGGGGTACTGGATTCCGTTCAGGGGTCCTCATCCTCTGCTTCCATTTCAGGATACCTCGTTGTCAAGAAACCCAGTGAAGCGAAATGCTATGATTCCTGGAGTGGGCCATTTTCTGGCAAAGGCCTCTATTGTCACAGTACTGAGCACAGAAAGTGGTCTGGACTTCTACTCGACTCTCTTCTTGGTCCCCAAACCAGATGGTCCTCACTGCCTGATTTTGAATCTGAAGCCTTTGAACCGGGATGTGCAGCTGGATAACTTTTGGATGATTACATTACAATCCGTCATTCCTCTCATCCAATAAGGCGACTTTTTGGCATCCCGGGCCCTGGAGGATGCTTATTTTCATGTGCCTGGTCATCTGGCAAGACAATAGTTGCTGCAGTTTGTGGCAGGTGGAGCGCATCACCAGTTTCAGGAGCTACCCTGTGGACTCTCCACCAGTTCCCCGGACCTTTACTAAGGTATTGGCTCAGGCTCCGGGGGTTTTGCAACATCAGGGTTTCTCTGTGTTTTTCTATATTAATGATGGTTTGATTTCTGCTTTCTCCCTTCCTCAGGCTCTGTTGAGGTGGAAGCTACCATGAACATATCCAACACTTGGGCTCCAAGTTGAATCTGACAAATCTCACCTTCGCCTTACTCAGAACCACCTAGCATTCAGAAAGCAACTCAAAACGTGGATATTTGACAAGTAATTCCCCACCCTTCCTCAAGTGCCTTGAGACCCTCTGGGTATGTAGCGCGCTATATAAATCTTCTTGACTTGACTTGACTTGACTTGTTCCTGCGCGAAGGTTGTAGTGTATCAGCAGTTTGTTCGACACTCAGATGCGGGATTAGCGTTTCTTCCTCCTCCTCGCATTGTCACCCTGCAGCATCTTCTGATGGATCTCCTGTCCCACTAGTCGATTCTGACTTGGACTTGGTTGAGGGTTCAGGCGCTGATGGCAGCCACCATGGCTGTGGTTCCCTGGGCTCCTCTACGCCTCAAGCCACTGATGAACCATCTGTTGGATCACTGGGACCCCTCTCGGGGGGATTACCATTTTTGGGTTCCTCTACCTCCTGTACTGGCCCAGGAATTGGGTTGGTGGCTCCCCACTTCCAACCCAGATATTGGGGGTCAGTTGCCAGGTTCCTCCTCCTCTGCTGTTAACAACCGATGCCAGTCACTGGGGTTGGGGTGCCACGTCGGGGTCTTTGGAAGCCAAGGGTCCGTGGTCACAGAGAGCAGCGCCCATTCTTCCAATTGGTGGGAGTCGGTGGCCATTTGGCAGGCGATGCAGTTCTTTCAGCTTCAGCACCAGGGAGCGAATCTGTTGGTTCGTACCAACAACCAGGTTTCTCGCTGTTACTTGAATCGCCAAGTGGGGATGTAGTGTACATCTCTGAATCATCTGGCTTTCCTGATTTGTTCCTGGGTGGACTCACGCCTCAGGGCCTTGAGAGCGGTGTATATTCAGGGTCACCTAAACTTTCAGGAGGACACCCTGAGCCGCAACTTGCTGTCTTCGGTCTTGTACCGTCTGTCGGTGCCCCTATTCGGGGACATTTGTCTGCGCTTCAGGGAGCCATGGGTGGACTAGCGTTGTAAGGCCTGTCGGGTGGCGGGATCTCCTCACTTCTGTAAAGACAGGTATGAGAAGGATCTTAATCGGGGTAACGAAGATTATCAGTAAATAACAACACATTTTCAGAAATAAAAGACATTTAAAAAAGGCAACAAAACTAACCAAGGGCGGTGGGGAGGAGGCATTATTAAAAGATAGAACAGGACAAAATTAATGAGTGTTGTTGAAGCAGGAAAAGGCCTAGTGGTTCTTCCCCATGAAATGTGGATTTTCATAAACAAGACAATGCATAAACCTTGAGTCCAGTCATCAACACTGTGACTACCAGCCGACCTTCTCCCCCTCAACACCACCCTTGTAGCGCCTAGGGCTAGTGATGGCCTTTTTAGGAGCTCTCTCTACCTCAGTGATGATGAAACCACAGAGCTGTCCCATTCAGCCAAGCATCAGGAGCCCGGGGTCTGCAGGACGATGACGCGTGTGCGACACAGGGGTCCCCCTGTGGGGCCCTGAGCAGCTCCCTCAGGGCCGGGGCCCCGGAAGTGAAAAAGTTCAACCTTCCAAGTCACTTTTAGAAACCCCGAGAGATTATCAACTTTTCCCAACTAGTCCAGGCCCGGATGTAGAATGGTAAATGTACCTCCGCATCATCCACGCAGCCCTCTGCTGCCTCGAGGGAGGGATTGAAGGTTATGTTTTACGAATGCCCCGCCCCCCTGCCATCCCATTTCATGCATTGCGCAATCTGTGAGCCCCCCAGGCCCCCCCCCCCTCCTCCGCCATGTGAGCTGGGAGATGTCGCCTCGTGCTCAAGTTTGGTGTGGCAGGGGTGCAGACACGTGCACAGGGCCTGTTGGTTGCATACATGCTGCTCGATAATGCTTCGACAGACCCGAGCTCCTCTGGGACGTCAAGGGTGTTGAAAACAAGCTCTTATCACTCGTGAACACACCCAGAGAGGGTTTCTGCAAGTGACAGAAACAGCCCTTCCGCCACGGGAAGTGAAACCTCAAGGTTTCGAGAGCACTTCCTGCTGCAGGGCGACCTGGCTATGGCTGCTGTCACATGTTTAGAGGCCAGGGCTGGGTGCTCAGCGCCTCTAAACAGACCCAACCCCCAGACATGGGAAAACTGTGAAATTCCATCAACCCCTGAGCGGGGTTCAGCTCGTCTCTCCACTGTCCTGGTTCTTGCTCCCTTACCCTTTACAGAGAGACAGACACACACATAGACAGACATGCACAGACAAACACATAGACACACATGTAAAGACAAACACACAGACACACGTGTAAAGACAAACACACAGACACACATGTAAAGACAAACACACAGACACACATGCAAAGACAAACACACAGACACACACGTAAAGACAAACATGGACACACATGCAAAGACAAACACGGACACACATGCAAAGACAAACACACAGACACACATGCAAAGACAAACACACAGACACACACGTAAAGACAAACACTGACACACATGCAAAGACAAACATGGACACACATGCAAAGACAAACACGGATGCACATGCAAAGACAAACACACAGACACACACGCAAAGACAAACACATAGACACACACGCAAAGACAAACACACAGGGACACATGCAAAGACATACACACAGACACCCACGCAAAGACAAACACGGACACACATGCACAGACAAACACACAAACACACTACAAAGACGAACACATAGAAACACAGGCAAAGACAAACACACAGACACACATGTAAATTCGGCACAGCAATGCGAGGACCTTGCTCTTTTCTTTCTGAACAAAGTGCAGAAAATCTATGCCACCTTTCCTCAGCATTTCTCTGCTCCAGGTCCTGTCACGGTTAGAGAGGGGACATCTACTCTCACCATGATACCTGAGCTCTCGTGTGACGAACTTGTGAGACTCTGTAAAAAGGTTAAATCAGGGTCTCTATCTGACCCTATGAGGCCGGCACAGTTTTTAGATTAGAATCTATGGATCTTGTCCTGAAACCTCTTCAGCAGATACTTAACTTGTCTTTTACCACTTCGATAGTACCTTTGGTCTGGAAACAGTCTCTGGTCTCTCCTATCATTAAAAAGCCCACACTTGATCCCTCTCTGCCTGAGAATTTTAGGCCGATCTCTCTGCTTCCATGGGTGGCTAAAATAGCTGAGGCTCATGTGAACAAGATGCTGGCTCGCCATATGACCCTTAACAACATTCTGGACCCGTCCCAAAACGGCTTCAGATCGGGTCATAGTACCGAGTCAGCCTTGTTGGCCTCCACGGAGTATTTAAGATCTACCCTTGACGCCGGTCAGAGTGCAGCGCTTGTACTATTAGATCTTAGCGCTACCTTTGATACGGTGTCCCATGACATCTTGTTGTACCGTCTGGAGGCAATTGGGATCATGGATCAGGCCCTGGAATGGTTCCGTGCATTCTTGACGGATAGATCCTTCCGGGTCTCGGCACCACCTTTTCAGTCTCAAGCCCATTCCATCTGCCAAGGGGTTCCGCAGGGCTCTGCGTTGAGCCCGACGTTGTTCTACCTTTATGTTCAACCTCTCGCGGCTGTGGCTAGAGAGTGGGGCCTAACGTTAGTTTCATACGCTGACGATACTCAGCTGATTGTTACCCTGGCTGAAGGTCCCTCGGCGCGGCCTCGAGGTTCCGAGATTCTATGACTGCTGTGGCCCAATGGATGGCTGAAAATTGCCTTCAACTAAATGCCACTAAGACCGAGGTGATGCTGGTAGGGAAAACACCTCCCTTTGGAACGAACATTGGTGGCCAGCCTCCTTAGGCATTATGCCTTCTACCAAGTCAGTGGTCAAGAATTTGGGAGTGTGGCTGGATGCAGATCTTAATTTCTAGTGGCATACAAAGAAGGTGGCAGCGACATGTGTGGGCCTGTTGAGGGGCCTCCGCCATTCTGAAGTTTTTCACAGCGCCTGTTCGGCAGCTTAATATCCAGGCTACAATTTTATTGCGCTTGGATTACGCTAGCGCGTTATTTCTGGGCGCAAATAAAGCTGAGATTTTGCGTCTTCAGCGAGTTCAGAACTCAGCAGCCCGAGCTCTTGTCGGATTACCTCTCAGATGTTCTGCTAGAGCCACCATCAGAGCCTTACACTGGCTACCGATTCAAGCCAGAATCCAATTCAAGACACTCTGTTTAGCGTTCAAAATCTTGAAAGGTACCAGCCCTGAGTTACTCCGTCCACTCTTAACTCCGTACACTCCTCAGCGTAACTTGCGCTCCTTAGGTCAACATCTGGTAAACATACCCAAGTTCAGACTCTGCCGTGTTGGATGCCGCTCCTTCCAACTGTTGACGGCCAAATTGTGGAATTCCTTGCCTGTATCTATTCGCAGTATCGATGAGCTTCTCCCTTTTCGGAAAGCCATTAAGACCTTTCTTTTTCCTTTGACTTAGGTTTCTCTCTCTTGCAGTTTCCTTTTCCGGTACTATGTTACGGTCAGCGCCGGGACGCCCCTTAGCTGGGGCGGCTGCGCTCTCAAACAAACCATTAACATAACATAACATGCAAAGACAAACACGGACACACATGCAAAGACAAACACATAGACACACACGCAAAGAAAAACACACAGACAGCGCCGGCTCCTCTGCTATGTCCGAGGAGGGTTGCCCCCCCCCCCCCTTCCAGCAGCATAATTGTTTTTACACTATAATAAACCTGGGTTTATTATTGTTTTATTTGTGTCCTGGAGTCTTGGAGGCGGGGCCAGTAGGATGACAGGCACCAACAGGGAGTGGTAGGTGCACTGTTATCAGTGCGCATGACAGTTTCGACTACCGTCTCAGGCCGGCCAAACCGCCATGCACACTGAAGCTGTCTCCAACACGAGCTGCTTTGCTGGGTTGGAGAGAGCAGGCACAGGCTTCCAGTCTCACTGGGAGCGCAAATCGAGGGCACTCAGGCCAATCCCGACTCTGCTCCCAAGTATGAGAGCGCAACACAAAAAGATACATTTGTGTGTCTTTTGCTTTCTCACCCTAAGTGCACAGGGTATGCCCAGACATGGGTCCCGGGCTCAATGTGCCACTGGAGTTAAGCTATCCTGGCTGATGAGGGGTGAAACCCCAAAACCGGTCCTCGGAAGCTTGTTTCCGGTCCAGGGAGGACATGGCTTGGCAGTTCGGGCTGGACTGTTCCCATGAGGCACAGGGTCAAGACTGATTTGCATACGGCTGGGTCTAAACTGGGGTGGCAGAGTGGGCTAAAGAACAATGGATTTAACCCAGATCTCTTAACTGAGGGTAAATCGTGAATGTATTGATTTGTTCTTCATTCCGTCCATCATTTGTGTCTTTTGCTTATGTATGAGAGCAGCATCAGGATTGGCCATAGGGCAGTCTGGGAGTCTGTGCCTGCAGTGGAGTCACGAGAGGAGCAGAAGACCGACGATGCAGCGGGCAGCATGCCGCAACAAAGTTATTTTTCCCTCTCTTTTTTATTGTCGTCTCCCTCACCCTCCCCTGTCACCCGCCCACGCCCTGCCACTATCCCCTGACACTGGTCGCTACTGCACCCATACACTCAGATACAGACACAAACAGACGCACATATATGTACACACCGAAACACATACTCGCAGGCGCATTCAAACAGATAGACACATAAACAGACACAAAGACACACAAGCAGTCACACCCCATAACACAACAGACGTGTACACACAATATCATGTTTATGCACTCACTCTGACCTCTGACAGTATGACGTCAGCGCTGACACCATGACATGCACACAGCCCTGCGTCCGAGTTCAGTCGCAGCTGATGACTGTTGTGAGTGGTTTCATTATAGCTCGTGTCCCAGGGAAGGTTTCCACCTTTCTTAGAAAAAATACCACCCAAGTGCTTTTGTTTTGCTATTCTGGAACAACCAAGAGCTCATAGGTGAAAAAGAGTTTGTGAAAAATTGTCAGGATTCTCTTGTAACATGGCAAACATCCCTCTGTTTACTCTAATAAAAGTTATGAAACGATTCACACACTTGACAAATACTTTTTAACTGATTCCTTTACGTGTTTGTTGTTTTAGTTTTATGCCTCAGAGGAGAAAACTACCAGATTTTACTGCTTTTCCCATTATTTTTACTGGTCTAGACTTAAAAACGCAGGCTAGGCTGATAAAAAACCAGCCAGATGGCAAACCTAGTCCCAGGCCAGTCCTCACAGATGCACAGGCCTGGTGGGAAACCACCCACTGGCAACAAGTGCAGGGGTCTAAAGCTGGTACCTGCACACCACTGGCAACGAGTGCAGGGGTCTAAAGCTGGTACTCGTGCACCCCTGGCGATGAGTGCAGGGGTCTGCAGCTGGTACCTACACACCACTGGCAACGAGTGCAGGGGTCTAAAGCTGGTACTCGTGCACCCCTGGCGATGAGTGCAGGGGTCTGCAGCTGGTACCTACACACCACTGGCAACGAGTGCAGGGGTCTAAAGCTGGTATCTGCTCACCACTGGTGACGAGAGATGGGGTTTGTAGCTGGTACCTGGGCACCACTAGCGATGAGATCACGGGTCCGCAGCTGGTACCTGCGCACCACTGGCAACGAGAGCAGGGGCCTAAAACTGGAACCTGCGCACCACTGGCGATGAGAGCAGGGGCCTAAAACTGGAACCTGAGCACCACTGGTGACAAGAGCAGGGGTCTCAAGCTGGTACTGGTGATGAGATCATGGGTCCGCTGCTGGTACCTATGCACCACTGGCAACGAGAGCAGTGCTCTGCAGCTGGTACATGCGCACCAGTGGCGATGAGAGCAGGGATCTGCAGCTGGTACCTGAGCACCACTGGCAACGAGAGCAGGGGCCTAAAGCTGGTACTCGTGCACCCCTGGTGATGAGTGAAGGGGTCTGCAGCTGGTACCGGCGTACCACTGGCAATGAGAGCAGGGTGTTTGCAGCTGGTATCTGCTCACCACTGGTGACGAGAGCAGGGATTTGTAGCTGGTACCTGGGCACCACTAGCGATGAGATCACGGGTCCGCAGCTGGTACCTGCGCACCACTGGCAACGAGAGCAGGGGCCTAAAGCTGGTACCTGAGCACCACTGGTGACGAGAGCAGGGTTCTGCAGCTGGTACCTGAGCACCACTGGTGAAAGAGCAGGGGTTTACAGCTGATACTTGCGCACCACTGGTGACAAGAGCAGGGGTCTAAAGCTGATACCTGCACACCACTGGCAACGAGAGCAGGGGCCTAAAGCTGGTACTCGTGCACCCCTGGCGATGAGATCACGGGTCCGCAGCTGGTACCTGCGCACCACTGGTGACAAGAGCAGGGGTTTACAGCTGATACCTGCGCACCACTGGCGACAAGAGCAGTGGTCTAAAGCTGGTACCTGCACACCACTAGAAACGAGTGCAGGGGTCTAAAGCTGGTACCTGAGCACCACTGGCGACGAGTGCAGGTGTCTAAAGTTGGGACCTGCGCACTGATCCATGTGCTTGGGAATGAAGCACCCATGAGAGCTACAGTCAAACCCATCAAGTTCATAAGTGTTTAACAAAACAAATTGCTGCCACTGTCATATGTTAACAGTTGTGAGGGCTGGTTTGAACTGCTTATATGGTGCAACACGATCCCTGGCTCCCTGCTTTGGATAAGGTACCTGCTGATTCTCACACCATGACACAGACTGTACGATACCATCATTGGGTCCCCATTAGAGGATCGGCAGGACAAGAGATGTTTGGTAGAATGTTTTAAAGTCTTGTTTGAACGCATATTAAACTGTAACGAACAAGACATGGCTTCAAATGGAAATGTCTGATTTTCAGGGGTTCAACACGTCTGAATATTTCCAGTCTTTCCAGGTTCGTAACATCAGTGATGACCAGTCAATATCGGTGTCGGTGATCAATATCACAGCCAGTTGTTGTGTCCAGGGAGCAGGGAAGGTAATGGTGGGAGAGAGCCGGTGCAATTCCACACACAAATTAGGAATGACCGATAGTCCGCTCTTAGTTCCGCCCCCCATGTCTATTTTGTCTGTGGGTCCCAAGCTTATGTATGCCTCCCCAAGGGATGGTCAGGTAGGTGTTATCTCTGCTTGCCACTGCTTATGTTGCTCTATCTGATTATCATAAAAATCATCAATTTCTGCTTTGGAGCACGCATCTGTCCCGGGTGAAAAGGATTCTTGACCCGAGGATGTAGATCAGACAGATACAGCCGCAGAGCAATTTGAGGATGTAGTGAAGGGCCTTTTCCCCTTCTGGAGCCCTATATTCAATAGCCTTCAAATTTGACAGTTTACTAGAGTGGCTGAGGCAGTTATCAATACGACAGCAGGCATTAAGACAAATATAACAATAGAGCTACAGTCTACGGGGTTGGTCACATTACAAAACCGGATGGTGCTATACGTCATCCTTGCAGATAGGGGAGGGGCCTGTTGCGTCATTAGCAGTAGCTGTTGTGTGTAAATACCTGATTATGCCCCAGAGTGTTTATTCAGCAATTAAGAAACTACATAGGTTATCTGCTGAGATACATCAAGAGACAGGTACATGGACACTATCAGGGTGATTCTGGAATTTGTTGAGGACATGGGGTTGGACGATCCTTATTTTTTTAAGTTATAGTTGCTGGTATCTTCTTTACATGTTGCCCCTGCATACATTGTCTCCCGGCCTGTTGTGCAAGTGCTCTGACCCTTAAACAAAAGTTTTCCACCCTTGATACTAATGCCATGATCATGATGCAAAATGAAGTTGATGAATTAATGCAAATTGATGTAGATATTTTCTGAGTCCAACATGTTTCCTTGTGATTTCTATCCCTGTTCATGAGTACGTGCATTGCTTTGAATATTGATATTCTTTTGTCTATGTAAATAGTGATTTTTCCCACCTTCCCAGTATGAAATGGTTAGCTAATGCTAAAAGGAGGGTCTGTTGGAATTTAATAAAAATGCCTGTTTTGTGTTACTATATGTTGCCTTGCTTAAGTTAGCGTTTGTGGCACCATTTCATACTCATCTGCCATCTTGGGCCATGATCTCAATTAACTGTTCTCTGACTCTGCTAGAAGAAGCTGTGCTGAGTTTTCTCTGTCCCTCAAGGTTGGGCCTCGCTGTACTAATAAATACAATGTATTCGCTACTGCATACCTTTCCCACTAGATAGAAACCTGCTCCCACCAGCCTGGCTATGGGCGCAGGCAGAGTGACCGTGCTCAGTCTCAGGATCGAAATTTCTTCTTCTGTGCCATCATTGTTTAGCTGCTCCCAACTGGAATTTTCCAGTTTGTGTGAGTTTTACCAGTCCTGAATTGTGCATAATGTATTCCCAAGTGTTCAAATGTCAGTCCTCTCTGCACTACCCCAAGCGACTGGGCAGACGGGACTCCGCTATAGAGTACCTGAACAAATCTATGCTTTGTTTGGATTCTCTCCTGTGTGACCGACTCTTCATTTGTGTGGATGGCTGAGAGGTGGTCCCTTCCTTCAAGTGTTTACATAAGCCTCGCCACATTGGAAGTACATTCGAGTCCTGGTGCAACATCTAGTGATTCTTGGTAAATTCCTTAATCTACTTAGAATATAAATGAATTTGATTTGAGCAATAAAACTGGTACTCAGGGTAATGGCTCCAATGCCCTCTGACCGAGTTCACGCTTTATGAAGCTACAAAAAAATACTAACCATTTGTGAATGTGGGACACTTTTTGAGAGTTCCCTGGCCTAATTGTGAGCCCAATCCGACTCTGTTTAAGGCTGCATCACTGTGCCCTATCTGAAAACCTGGGAGTGCGTAGAAGCCCACCCAGTGGGCAGTACTGTGCATTATGTAGAAGCCATGTCTATTTGAACCTATGTATGTGCAGGGCTGCCCCGGTCCCACGCAGGGGGCCCTCCTAAGAGGGCGGCCCCACTTAGTGCCACAGGATGGCACACGACAAGTCAGCCTCCCAGTGTTTGGGATCCTCGAGGGTCCCCTAGGCCGATGTCACTTCCGGGCAGGAGAGGGCGGGGGGAGAGGTACTTATACCTCTCCCGCCCTCTGAGCACCCTCTTTCTTTTGCTGCCCTGATGCTGTTTGGGAGGCATTTGGGTCGTCGACCTCCTGGAGCTGGTCCGTGTTGCGCGGTGAGTGTTTCCTCTCCACCCCCTCGGGGACTAGGCTGCTAGCCCGGCTATTGCTGTGGCTGTGGCTGCTTGGTGGGGCAGGACAGCTCCAGTGGCTTAGGGTTCCTCGCTGTGAGGTCGGGTCCGGGAGCCTTTGTTGTAGGGAGTGCATTTCAAGCACCACCGACCACACGCTTGGCCATGGTGCAGTTGGTCTGTGTTTGCCGCCTACCGCCATTGTTTGGGTTTGGGGCTGATAGGGAGGGGTCTTGGCTCCCGGTGTGTGGCCGGCCCTGTGGAGCGTGTGTCGCGCTGCCGGGCTAGGTTTGTATAGGTGGGCTCTTTGGGTGGCCGATTAGTTCCCCGCAGGACACGCTGGCTCCACCTGACCAAGAGACTCGCGGGAGTCTGATCGCGCTTGTAGTGGCATAGCGGGGTTAGCCTTACTTGTCTCCGAATTTTCGGGGTCAGTGCTGTGAGGTCGTTAGCGGCAGAGCAGGAGCCTTGTTTGTGGGCGGGGTGATGTTGCGCTTCTGCTCCGCTCCCACATTGCACAGGCAGATACGTTTCTTGGCACAGTCGGTTTCCCACACCCTGGGATACGACAGTGTGCGTAGTATCCAGGGAGGGAGGGGTCGGGGCAGTGGTACGACCAGAGTTGGAGAACCGAATGATCCTGGTATGAGTCAGCCACAGAGGTCTGAAAGACAGTAGCATACTGTCACTGACACAAGCAAACACTTCATTTTTTCTTTTGGTAATTAGATTGTGATTTTCCTTCCTTATTTTGTATGGTCAATTTTTGGTTATATATTAAATAATACACACAGGCTTTAGTGTTGCTTTATTATATTGGTTGTCTGCCAAAAAGCTTTTGGCCAAATGCGTGTGTATGTATAAGTGAATCCCGGCTGAATCACTTCATCTGTAGCCTAGTACACTCACTGGTTCTGCTGGTATGAGGGAAGCTCTTGTTGTATGTACTGCACCCACACAGAGCAGCACTGAGCCATGTATTGCTCATACACACAGCCCTCACTGATATGTGCACACAAAAGCTGGTGGTGCAGCCTGCGCCGGACTCATGGATCCACCGGTTCCAGGTGCGGCGCTTCTCTAGTCTGTGGCCACAGCGGCACATTTCCCCTGGGCTGCGGCCGGGCTGGTAGAGCTAGGCCCTGCCCGTCGGGCACCTCAGTATTCGGCACTGGGGCTAGGCTCACAGAGGGATCGGTGGGGGATGCGGCTCCTCAGATCTGTTCCTTGCCTGTGGTGGCTGGCAGGGTTTGGGCGTCTTCACCTCCCCTTCACATCGGGCGCCCCAGGCAACTTGCTGTGGGTGTGTGCCTCATTGTGGTGATAGCGAGTCTCTGGCTCCCACCGCATGTTTTCTGGGTAGGCTACGGCATCTGCGGCCCGTTACATAGCTGTTGTCATAGGGGTTAAAATGTTGTGTACAATTTTGTGAATATGGCGCCCGCGTGCCCGAGCCCCCAACCCATGGGCCACCGAGCTTTTGAAACATGGCGCCCACATGAATGAGGCCCCTCCCCCCACGGGGCAATGAGCGGTTTAAAATGGCGCCCAATTTTAACAGAATGCCCGGACTTGACACCGTGCGTGTTTGAGGCAGCGTGTTAGAAGAGCTTATGTAGATATTAAACCCTAGTTTGTAGTATGTGGTCTTGTGCTCCGAGGAGCCCCATTATGCCATTTATTATATATTTTGCACTAAGAAGCATTCAGCAGCCGCCGGCTCTGCCCGTAGCGCGCTCTACGAGGCTCTCGCTGTCTCTAGGTCCTCAAACTCTTGGCTGCGGCCCACCGCAACCGTTTTTTGCCGATGTCCATAAATATAAATAGGTTGCTCCCTTATTGTTCCGACGCGGCCAAGATACTATTCGAATACTGGTGTAAGTGCCGGGTCTCGAGAGTCTGTTTTTGCTGTGCTTGGAGATTGTGTTCCTTTTGCCTGCGTTGCTTCGATTCTATGGCATGCTACTTTTGTTTGTTCTATTCCTGCAACAATTCTCTCATGTAACGTAACTGGTTCGATTATACAGTGCTCTGACACCGTCGGGTGATGTCCAAGCGTTATAAAAATGCATTATAAAAAAAAAAAAAAAAAACGTGTGCCCCCCCTTTTCAGCTGCGGGGACCCAGACCGACTCAGCTGCACTCCCAGCCGGACACGTCAATTTCTTTTTACATGCATCGGTTTGACATGCCTATGTACACTCCTTTATGCGGCTTGTCTGGTTTAGAATTGTATGTCAAACCAAGGGTTCCTTCCTTGGGCTTTGATGTGGTGACAGATTTTCTGGGTCAGGTTTATTGGAAACACCTAGATTTCCAGCTCGTCAGCTCATGGCATGGGACTAGCAGTGTGGGAGCATTGTTGGCCCCTGTCCCATTGCAGATAATCCATATTGGTATATGAGGGGGGCAGGGCTTCTAATGGATGCTTTATGTCTCAAATGCAGGAACCGGCTGGAGAACTGCCCTGCTCACATGGGGGGGGGGCACCTGCAGTATCAACAGGTAGAAGGGTCATAGCACACTGGGGTCAGTGTGCCAGGCTCCGGGACAACCAGGCTCAGGATGTTGGCTAACTTTAGTGGCTGCCATTTGAGGCAGTATTTCACCTCTGCTGGTACTTGGTGCGCTTTTGTGGCTTGCACGCATTTCACCTTTTCCTCATGTAAAGTTACCGATTGCTACCTCTTTATTTTATTTGCACGCAGTTGTCGCTGTTGCCTCATGTGACCTGGCTTTTTGTGATATGTTCACTTGTGGTTATCTCCCCAGGTGCCGTTACTGTTCCTGTTGTGGGGCGCTCTGGCGGAGACCGCGCTATGTAGAAACACAGGCATCCTGGTGCTCCCTTCCCTGCCGGACGGTGCTTGGGGGGGCGCACGAATGTTTCGTTCTTCGGGCGCCTCGCGTGGGGTGGCACAGGTTACACACCACTAGCGAAGTGTAACTGCAAACAAGGAGCGATAGCTCAAGGGTAAGTCTTGTGCCTATGGTGGTGAAGGCTGTCATAAAACAGGGGTTAGAATCCTGCCATTGCCGTCATGGTAGCCTAGTGTGGAAAATTTTCAAACTGTTTTTAGGCAACGGGGGGGGCACACGAACATTACGTTCTCCTTGCACCTCGCCTGGGGGGCTTGCGCAGTATCCACCCCATGGGAGTAATACAATTGTAGGCAACTAGTCTGAGCATAGCAGGCATCTCCTGTGCAATAATTGGATGTTTTCTCTTGTAAAACGGCTGATGAGTCTGGGCAATTTGTTCATTTCCTGGACAATAATTGGTGTGTTCTCTTGGAAAGCATTGGCAGAGTGTGGGCAAATCATGCAGCCCCTGAGCCATAATTGAAATGAGTTTTTTTTAAACAAATGGTGAGTCCGGGCAAATCATGCATCCCCGTTCAATAATGGAATGTGTTCTTTTGGACAGCAACTGGTGCTCAAGTAAGGGACTCGGATCCTGGCGATCGAGTTAGCAATATGCTTACCTGTCAATGCTGGTTATGGGCTGTTTTCATGGATTTGTTCTCTCTTCCAGAAACGCACGGGTTTCGTTCTATGATGGTCAAACCACGCCTAGCAGGCTGGCCTGTCGGGGCACGGAGCAGGGACAGGGGAAGAACACACTGGGGCCAATGTGTGGGGTTCTGGGTCAACACATCCAGGAATGGAGTGTAACCTTTTTCTAATTTCAGGACCATCGGATCAAGTACACAGGCACCACTCTGAGAAGGACAGGTGGGAACGGAAGCAGGAATGGCCAGGGCGTGCTCCGGGCTCGGAGCCTGAATGCTGTTCCTTGTTAAGTGCTCTTGGGTCTGCCGGGTGCTGGACACCTGGGGAGGGGTCGCAGGACGCACCTGGGACTTTTGTTAACATTCTACCTTTTCACGCACGTAGAGTTACGTATTGTCACCCAAACGCACCAAAGCTCATAAGTCCGACACCCTGCCTGTGTAAGTAAGTACCGTGATTGGGGGGGGGGGGATGGGTGGCAGAGTAGATCGAGATGTTGGAGTCATTGAGGCAACCCAGACACAGGGGAACTAATGGGTTTTCTGACAGGTCATTTCTCTCCGTAGGGATTCATGGGATGATCAGTCCAGCCTGGATGGCCAGGGTTCTCCCCCCCCCCCCCTTTTTTGTCACACGGATAGTATTTGCTAATGATTTCAGTCTATTAGCGCGTATTCTTGTGCAGTACATGCTGTGGCACACTAGTATTGTGTCTGGTGATTACACTACCCTCTAACTTGCGGTCAGAGAAAGTAGATAAGCTGTTAGGAGATAGCAGTGCATGATATGAGACACTTAGCAGTAAGCCAGCAAACATAAAACACTAGATCGTCATCCGGAAGAGGAATGCAGCAGTGTCAGCTGTGTGTGGACATATGCTCCGGTAGGAAGAGAGCTCCGTGGGTTAAGGCGTGCACGGCGAAGATCTGGGGGTATCCAGCAGAGGTTTGCTTCATAGGTTTGTAAAGTTGATGAGCTGGGCCAAGTTGTGCTGCTAAACACCGCGCATAATGCATAGGTCTCAGTTTCGAATAACTAGCACTTGCCGTGCATAACTAGCACACGCCATATGCACAGTTGCTATTAGGTTCGGAATCCTCTACTCCTGCACAACATCACATATATTGGACATTCAGGACACGGGTCATACGTTCTACCGTCCCTGGTGAGAGGTAACCATGCATCTATAGCTATGTCAATCTTTTCGGCCAAGAGGGGCGAGTAAGGTTAGCACCTAGACACCTACAGCAGGGAGTGCTGCCAGGCAGCTAAAATTGGGGAGTGAATATATCTGGCAGGTCCCGTAGGGGTGCCGCCACCTGGCCACTGCAGGTTGTTTAGGGGGATCTCTAAGGACTGAGGAGGGGTCATAGCAAAAATGTACCTGGGCTGAGTCACATGCGGGTGAGGCAGTGGGGGCACCTACATCATTTCACAGGATCCCCCCCTGTTGGGTCTATAAGGCTATAGTGCAGCAGCGGTGCTATATTGGACCAGCATGAGCTCCAGCATCGGTCACACTAGTAGCAGTAAAGCTTTCGTTTATTTTGCCCGGGATTGGGGCGGGCAATGTCATCGTACTTTTCGGCCAGAAACGGGATAGGCAAAGACATAGGTTTGGTCTACACGCAAATAGGCCCTATCTGTCAGCTGGGGCGGGAGTTGCCTTTCCCAAGAGGTTGCAGTTTGCCCTATAGTGCTGAATGGGAGGGGATGGAGCACTATACGGACAACTACACGACTACATTCTTAAATCGTAGTTAAGAGGGTGCAGGTACTTCTCAAATACGTTTTTTCCATGTCCACTGAGCATAGGGTTTGCAGGCTACCAAGTGAGTCATTTATGCACATTTTCCTTGGGAGTTGTCAGTTAACATTGGGACTGCATTTCATGGTCAGGCGGTTGGCAGGCCTTTTTAGATATGGGTTTGGAGTGCAGGCATGTCCAAGTCAGAGGAGAGGTCAGAAGTCGGCCCTGGGTTTCAGGTGCACAGGCCTGTTGAGCAGCAGAACTGATAGGACTTGTGTTCGACCTCCTGGTCACATGTTGAGATCCTGGTAGGTCCACTCAGCATTTCATCCTTCTGAAGTCGATAATAGAGTAGTATGGAGTTGACTAACAATAAACATATGTGAATTTGCCCGCCTTCTGGCGGGTAGCCATGCAGGTTGTGGGAGTTGTCCTCCAACAAGTGTGCTATGGTCCAAAGTTGGGGAAACTCTGGGTTACACACAGGCGATACAAAGTATTATAAAACATTTCCAAAAAATACTAGCAGAAGTTGGGGGGGCAAGGCGTCACCCAGGGTGGTGACTGCCTTGTTTCGATGGACATCTTATCTTATCTTAAGGGAGACTTGTATAGCGCTCTGTCACCATAAGTTTCCTGGTGCTGGGTGGTACTGAGAGATGTAGAGGAGGGGAGCTAGCCAGACTGTGTGAAGAGGTTGGTTTTAAGAAGTTTTCTAAATTCCAGCAGAGACATGGAAGATTTGAGCAATGACGGCAGCTGGTTCCAGAGTTTGGGAGCCAGATGAGCAAATCTGCAGCCACCATATTTTTTGAGTTTAATTGGGACTGCAGGCAGGAGTTGACGATGGGAGGACCGTAAGTTACGTGCTGGACGGTAAGGAGTCACTAAGGATCTTAGAAAGACGGGAAACGTACCAGTCACAGCTTTGTAGGTCAGGCAGCCGATCTTGAATGCGGCTCTCTGTTCGACCGGCAGCCAGTGGGATTTGCGAAGCAGTGGTTTTGCAGACTGCCACTTCGGGGTCTTATAGGCTAGTCGGGCCGCCTGGCTCTGAACGACTTGCAGCCTATGAAGCAGATATTTCGGTAGGCCATGATACAGAGAGTTGGAGAAATCAAGGCGGGAGAGCACTAGGGCGATCAAAACTTGTATCAGGGCTTCAGGCGATAGGAGGTGGGAAACTTTCCTGATTCTCCGAAGCTGAAACATACAGGAGGATACAACATGCTTCGAACAAGCGCTATACACCGAGGTGTGAGTTGGGCATCAAACTGGGGACCGGTGAAATATGGTGGTCTGAAGTAGCTTCCCCCATGGCAGCTGTGGCAGGGGGCGAGGTCAGGGGAAGCCATGGAGACATCGCGCAGGAGGGTGGACGGCGCCATGCATATATTCACTGAGAACAGGGGTTTGGTTTGATCTTGTATGGCTTACTGGACGCCAAGTCCACATGGTGTTTAGATGCAGAAGGGATACACCTGTCCAAAGGGGGAATGGATCTATCCTTGATTAATCTGGGGGAGGCCTTGGAATCAGCATGGGGTAGGTAACTAGGTCTATCGTGGTGGGGGGCCCTGGGGTGACGGTGGCCACACCCAGTGCTATGGCAGAGTTACAGGGTGATCCAGAGGCTGTAAGGTACAGTAAGGGTACCCTCTGCAGGAGCACAGTCAGGGTGTGAAAGCCAAAATCCCCAGGGAGGTCCTCACGCTGGACCCTGTAGGAACGACGGCGTCCCGTTAGTCCTTCGGGCGGTTGTGGACATGAGCAACCGGGGGTTGCCTGCAACGCTCCGCCCCCCCTGAGCTGGGAGGGGCGTGAGTAAGGAGTGGACTGGCGGTCCGCCGGTGGGAGGGGCTAGACCCTCGACAAAATTGACAAACACCGGTTGGCGAGGGCCACCGGGTAGGTTGGCTCATCAGGTGGGCAGGGGGTGAGGGGCTGCCTGCCCTGGGATCGCCTGTAAGATCACCCACCATGTTGGCATATTTCGGCTTAAACCTGCAGCAATTTTCTCAACTAAAAATGTGTCTTGTCTGATTATTTCTCTGAAGTGTTGCTGTGGGGGGGTGGGGAGTGTTGCCGATATTGGCGCTATGTGTTTATAACAGGTGAACATTGTTGTAAGCCACCAAAGTGCTGCAAAAAGGGGTGAGGGGGAGTAGTGCGCTATATAAATCCCTGAACTTTATGTGGGTGTGGTGAGGGCATCTCATGCCGGAAGTGGGGGCCCTGTCACGTGTAAGGGGGGGGGGGCGCTGCTGTGTCTGAACCCCTCCCTGGGGGGCTGAGTCTTCGTTCCTTTCTGAAGTGGAGGGGTGAGGGCGCCGGCAGACCTCCGTCAGGGGGCGCCCCGGACCCTGGGTCTGTGGCAGTGGGGGCCTGGCCCCAGGGGCGTAGAAGACACTAAAATTCTGGGAGGGACAGGGACAACCATGTGGACTTTCCAGTGACCCTATACAAATCACTGCCCGTTAAACAAATATAATCGCATACTTTCGAAGTGAAATATTGAGAAAAGCAGGCATGTTGTCACAGTTTTCATGTATGCTTTATTGTTATTTACATTCATATAGTAGTCAGATCAAATGTTTTAGAACCATGTATATGAATCTTGCTGCACCAAGCAAACATAGGTCGCTGACTTAGGGTGGGGGCGTCGTGTTTGCAAGTGCATTATGATTTGAAAAGTACCTGCTGCTGCATTCCTGGTCACCAGCAATTTTCAGGCAAAAATAAAAATGTGAAGATAACTTTGGTGATTAATGTTTTTTATTGAGAGAGATCGAAGGTTTGTCTAGTGGAAGTTTTGACTCTTGGTAAGGTAGACACAGTGGGTTAATATGCCTGCTGCAAAGAATGTGTAGCACGCAGATCACAAAATGCATATCATGTAAATTGGTCAGTGAGTTACTGCTTTTGTCTGAGAGATTATTTTGGTATTTGCAGTTTATAAATTAAAATCCTAACATTGAACAGTGAACTATTAACCGTCATCAAAGAGCTGCATGAAAACTTCAAGGTATAGATTAGAACATTATGATTTTTCCCCAGTCTTTCCTTATCCTAAAGTTGCAAAATGAGTTCATTAGGATAGAAATCAATTCTGATTATTAAAGAGAACCCCCCAACCATGGTGTTATGTTTTAAATTCTGAGTTTGTGCATCATTAGTGTTGCAAAGCCATCCTGTGCCCTCCCCAACGTTTTGCTGACTGGTACTGATGGCACCTGACTCCGACTGACCCTGGCCTCTGCCTGAACAGGCACAGGGCCAGTGCTATTCTGAAAGAGACACTTAAAGATACTGTGAAACACCTACATACACTAGGGTGCACTATGGATTAGGGTACCCCTATGATTGGCATGACCTCTCCTATAAGGCCCTAGTTCATAATAGGGCAGGGATATTAGAACCACCTTTAAGTCCCTAGAATATAATAGGGCATGGCAGTTTAGAGGCCAGCGGCCCTTTCTGCGTTTGTATGTGTGCACTGCTGAAGCCTGAGGTCAGTTTAAAAGTAGCCCTGTGTTGTAGGACTGCTTTTAAAATGCAAATTGTGCCCAATCTCGACTTTTGGGTTTGGGGAACTTATAAATTGATCAACTACAATGCTGGGGCAAAATTAAGTGAAGTGGAAAAATGTTTTCAACTTAACTACGGCTGTATCATATTTGCCACATAATACATCATCTGCTGCACAATTTATCAATTTGACCCAAAACAATTTTGTGCTCAAACTGATCAAAAATTACTAAAAGAAATGTGACTTATGTTCTGCGAAGCGCAGGGCCCTTTGCAAAGGTTGACTGGTCACCTTTCCCTCTGCTGCATTTGTATGTTACACAGGTACTAATGAGGCAAAAGCTTTGCAGAGGCTGTTAGTATGCATAAATATGTTAAAATAATAAAGTATCATAAAATACACCGCATCACACTGCAGCCTTTTTATTGTTGCATCATTTAGTCAACACTGCAACATAATTTTGGCCTCCATTTCTGCATAACTCCAGTGGCCCGAAAGAAGGCTGCACATGTTAAAAGTGTTTGTGCATGAAGCAGAGACCATGAAGTTTGCAAACTTAGGGGCTGATTACGAAGGCAGGCGGACTTCAGGGGAATGGGACCGATGGCCTTCAAGGTGGCGGCCCCAAGATAGGCATTACAATGCGACCGCCACTATGGCGTTCGCCGTGCCTTTCATTTACATTGCAGCAGGTACTGCTGGCTGCATCATCTGCTGCAATGTAAAAACTGACATGTTACATATATCACCGCACTACGTGCCTGCCACATGGTGCAGTGATATGTAGGGGGGCTTCTTAGATGCCCCCCAGGTCCCATGTCTGGGGGCTGGGGGAAAGGGGCCTGCTATGGGCCTCCAATGTCCCTTTCCACCAATATTTCATGGTGGGTGAACTGTCATGGATAGGCTGGTGGGTAAGGGGTATTGTAATCCTTACTGTGGTGCCTGGTAGGTACCACCAGCATTGTAGGAACCACGAGCCCCTCCGCCGCACTGGTGGGCTCAAGGAGCAAGTCGGGTGCCTGGCAGTTGGTCTTTACGACCACCAGGGAACCACCTGCCATTGTAATATGGTTGGCATAGATGCAGTCATCGATGGCGGTGGGACCGCCACTGACGGGGTGATGTGGCGGTTCCACCTCCATTATAATCACCCCCTAAGTTTGGTGTGCATGCAAATCCCACATTGCCAACCCCTGGTAAGTTGCACCAATACTGCAGAAAAACGGCCAATTGAGGAATCAATGGATGCGGTGGACTGGCCTCAAGGATCTTGTGACCTAAGTGACAGTCACTTCAATCTAGGGTGTGCTTCTTCGTATGCCTGCTCGCAAGACTGGAGGTGAACTGCAGTATGGATTGTGGTGGACAGGCCTTCAAGGTTAACTAACACTTGCCACCGTTAGGGTCCACCTGCGGGTGCTAAGACACCAGGGCTTCTAACTCTATCGGTCATTCTAAAGTGTAGCATCGGAATGAGCTCGGTCAGGAGTGCGGTCTGGTGGACTGGTCATGAAGGCTGGAAATGGTGCGCCAGTTCCAAATTCTGCAGTTCTGGTCAGAGTGCCACATCCTCTCCCACACTGAAGACCATAGTGCCCCACTGAGAGAAACTTGCATTGCCTTCAGCTACAACTCAATTGTGCTGCAACTAAATTCAAATTATGCACTAGACAACAGTAAAATGCTGCCTCAAAAAAAATGAAGAACACCCTGAAAAAAGCAAACACTCATAAGGAATGCAAGAATACGCAAATCATGTGAAATGTATTCAGGAGCAACATGGTTACCTTAACAGTTTTAAACTCATTATTCAGAAATGTAAGTGATTTTTCCTGAAAAATTCAGGACATGGCTACAGGACCAGGAAGGGACCCGTTTCAATGTCCATTGCTTATATCCTTTCAAAATGTAAGCAGTTTGGTTAAAAAAAAATCACATCCCTGAACACAGAGCCGCAGTACACATTTTATAAGCTAAAATAATTAAAACAGTTGAAAACGATTGTATTAAACATCTCCACTTCACCCATCAACCAGGTATTGCAGTCCCTTTATGAATGGTTCACTTCCCCACCATGGGAAAGCAATGTTGTTCAAAGAAACAAGAAAAAAAGAAAGCGCTTTCACTGGCAAACTCTGTAAAGTGGTTCTAATGTGTGTGGATGTAAATACCAATCTGGCCTGTCTGCTGACCACTCTGTTTTGCTTTATTTCAGTATTTCATTTTTTTTCTTCGTCCCGAGGTTTTTCTTTGGAATTATAAAACGGTCAGTAAATGAGTAAATATCCAGCCAGTGTCCGCCTGTTTTGGATTTTTGGATCCATTTCACAGAGAAACAAATGAAGAAAAGGAGATGCAAGAGAGAGTAATAAGAGCTCTTGAAATCAGAACTTAAGCAGGAGCGAGACAAAGACAGAAATGGGTATGAAGGAAAAGAGACAGTTTTTTTTCGCCTTCTCTGCCCTTCCCAGAACGCCGAGCCTTCCTGCAGCATAACAAAGGGCAGAGGGCGGGCGGCCTCTTTGACTCCAGGCAGGTCAAGTGCAGGGCCGTTAGGTAGCGCTTTCACGCGCTAATGGCCTACCACAGACAGGAGAGAGAGGGGAAATTATTTTGTCCCCTCGTCCCCCCCACCCTTGTCCCCCGTGTCCCCCCCCACTCCAAAATCTGGGGGGGATATATCCCCCGCGTCCCCCACACTTCCTACGCCCATGCCTGGCCCCCACTTTCACTCCTCTGCCCCTCCTTGGAGCTGTCCTCGTGCGAGCGGCGCAGAGAAGAGGCCTCCATCCAGACACCGGGTCTGGAGCGGGACAAGGCTTGTTGCAACAGGCGGGGTCCGAGGTGAAATGTGACGAGGATCACAGGAGCGATAAGGCAGCGCCGGGACAGCCCCTGACATCCATCAGCTGTCGCCAGAAGCCAGTGAGACTCAGACATTCGGAGCCGGAGAGGAGGGGGTGAAACACACAGACGCGAGCAGGGGGCGCGGGCTATCAATCCAAAAACACAACACAAGCCTCCCCTTAACAGAGCACTGTACAATAATGACACCGCGTGACGAGCGTAGTCTATGACGTCATCACTCAAAGAATAAGGTGAAGGCACCACGCGCAGGTCCGGCCTAGTTTACAACACTGAGGGGATGGTCAATGCTCATATAATATTCACAATACACCAGGGAAGAAATGAGCAAGACTCACAGAAGGAAGGCTGTAAACAGCTGGAGTCATGGGGCAACGGAGTACTGGAGTATTGGAGTAAGGGAGTAATGGGATCATGGAGTAGTGGAGTAGATATGCCGCACTCCAGCGAGATCCCCCTCTATCCTCGCGCCAATCTCCACGAGTCTTTCTTGCCCTTGTATTTCTTCTACCCTGTTGGCCACGGGGTCTCTACCTTCTTCTCTCGCTGGTGAGGTGAGGGGACAACTCTGTTAGACAAAGGTAGTGCCGAAGTGCCGCTTCCAGGCGCGTCCACCTCCCCCTCCTGCAGAGAACCAATGTCGCTCTTTGCAGTCATCAAAAAATTGATTTCCCTGTGGAAGGTTCCTCCAGATCAGACTCCACGCTACTTTTCCATAGTGTCACTCATCTACCCTTCCAGCGCGTGACCCATGGGTCACCACGTTGCCTTTATTGATTCCCATAACTTTCAATGGAAACAAAAACATAAAGCCAATCTTAGATGGTACCTTCGGCAGCCTGAGGTTTGGCCAGTCAGCAACTTTCACCTGTAGGGTTCTGCTTTTGTCGTTCTTATCGTACGAAGCTTTGGTTAGGCATTGCTGTTCAATGTTCTCGGTTCCACCCCTTTGCTGCCTAAGGTTTTGCCTTCATCAAACGTTGGCTATGTCTCTTAAGCCATCAAGGACATACTTGGGGCGCTGCATTGTTCCTTTGAGAAGCAAGAAAGGACCCTTCCCAGTAGCTGAACAAGAACAACTTCTGTGGGCCAAGAGTCTCCCTCACAGTTTGACCCAGGAATGTAAACACCTGAAGGCCAAGGCCTTACTCTCCTTCAGGAAAGCGTAGAAATGTTCACCCTGCCCACTACACTGCGGATTATATGTAGCAGTGCTAAAAATGCGATGGTATGTGATCTGGACATAAAGTCTTCCCTAAATTTGGATTCAATGATCAAATACAGTTCATGGAAATATATTATTTGAAGAAGCGTTTTGAAAGTATATCCTGCTTAACCCTATCCATGCTGATGACGGAACCACTCCGTCATCAGCCGCGGTGGCGCTGTGCTGATGACGGAGCGGTTCCGTCATGGCCCGGCCGCCGCGCCTTTGCGGTGCTGATTTTGCGCCTGCGCTGCGCGTTCTATTGAGCGGGCGGGGCCATGACGGAACCGCTCCGTCATGAGCACAGCTCAACCGCGGCTGGTGACGGAGCGGTTCCGTCACCAGCATGCGCCCGCCGCGCGGCCGCCCCACCCCCTTAGCACTGCGGCGGAATAGCCGCCGCAGTAAAGAGGTTAAGAGTGTGGACTTTACTTACTTTAATGATTATTCAAGTAGCCAGGGTATAATTTTGGGATGCTTTTAAAGCTACAATGAGTGGGGAAATAACCAGCTACCGTATTGGGAAAGAGATAATAACGAGTTTTTGAAGTTAAATGGAAAGTTGATGTGGTTAAAGAGTAAACACATTGTGACTAAAACCAACGGCGTAATATCCATAGCATATATTAGGACTTTCTTCAAGCCAGGACTGAGGCAGTATGTAAAAGAAATGCTCAGCAATACTTACTCCGTTACAAATACAGTGAAACTATGGAACGCTTATTAGTATACAGGGCTGTAGAGCTCCAGGCGGGAGTCTGTATCAGAAATAGCGAAGCGACTGAGCCAGCTGAAATTCTGGACACCTTTTTTTTTAAGTTCAAGTTTATTGAAACCAAAACATAGCATAGAATACAGAATGTAATACACTCAATCAATGAAAGGTATATGAGATACAAAAATAAAATTGAGAAGGCATAATAAAACGGAATCAATAAACACCTATATCTAAGTCATGGAAAAGGAAAACAAATGGGGAAAATGAAACAAAACAAAAAGGGAAGTGAAGTATGAACATTTCATAAAACATAACATTGTATGCAGATATTAAAACTTAAATAAAATGTCAGCAAGTGCCTTCTTTACGTCCTCGGACTCCCTCTGGCACTCCTGACTCCACTGGAATTCATTCTCCTTCTTCAGCAGTAGCCTGATGGCATATGTTCTTCCCGCCAGGTTCTTTATGAACTTTCCGTAGAACTCTAACATCCCCATGAACGACTTGATCTCATCCTTGCCCTTGGGGGGTGTCAGGTTCACGATGGTGTTTTGTAATTCAGCTTTCGGACATATACCCTCTGTTGTCACCTTGTGCCCCAGGAAGTCCAATTCAGCACAGCCAAACACACACTTGTCTCTTTTCACCGTGAGGCCCTGCGACTGGAATCTCTCAAGCACGCATCTCAGCCTACCATCGTGCTCCTCATGGTTCTTAGCAAATATGAGCACGTCATCCTGGTAGCACATGACGCCTGGAATTCCCTTCAACATGTTGTCCATGATTCTCTGAAACACGGCGGCCGCCGAGACTAGCCCGAAAGGCATTCTTCTGAATTTGTAGGCGCCCATGGGTGTCACGAATGCTGTGAGCTCCTGAGACTCCTCGTGTAATTTTATTTGGAAATATGCTGAGGTGAGGTCGAGGGTGGAAAACACCTTGGCGCCTTCTAGCATGCTCATCATCTGGGTGATGTTGGGTAAGGGATAACGGTCAACCACGACCTCCTTGTTCAATGCCCTTAAGTCTATGCAGAGCCGGACCGACCCATCCTTCTTCTTAGCTGCCACAATGGGGGCCAACCATTCTGTTGCTTCCACTGGTTCGATGACTCCGGCCTTGCACAGTTTCTCCAGTTCAGCCTTTACCTCCTCCTGGATGGCAATTGGGAGCTTCCTAACTTTAGCCACGACAGGCCTGGCGTTCTCCTTCAATCTTATTTTGTGGCAGTAGTTTTTCAGGCACCCTAATTCTTCCCTGAACACCTCTTTGAACTCTGTCACTACATCTGCTTTGTGTTCAACAATCTCTTGTATAAGGATCTGGGGGTTACAGTTGGGATTCAGATAGACCCCTAGCTCTTTCTGTGCCTGCCAACCCAAAATGTTGTCTCCTACAGTGGACACGTACACCTTAGAGACCGTGGTTCTGTTGCTGTATTCTACTTTCCCTAGGAAGTACCCCTTCATAGAGATGGGGCGACCAGCATACCCCTCTGGCCTTAGATCCATTCTCTTCAAAGTTATCGTTCCCTTTGACACTCGTGAGAACTCTTTGGCATTGATTATAGTAATTCTAGAACATGAGTCAAATAACGCTTCCAACTCGACCTCCCCAACTTTTATGGTGTCCTTGGGACTACTAACTTCTCCTCCCTCGACTTGCACCACTATCTTTGCGCATGCGGGGTTGTTGGGACTGGGGACTTGTAATTCTTGTACTTGCACAACAATTTCGTCACTGTTATGGCAGGGTTTTTGGCTTTATTTAGCAGTGATAATAGATCATTATTCTTGCTCGCATCTAGTATAGGCATTCTTAGCCTGTGTTGGCCCTTTTAAGCCCTTTTTCCAGACCTAGAAGAGGATAGCTGCTTAATATGCCTTTATTTTTGACTTTAACCTGTCTATTGCCTATTGGCTTTGACATATTAGACATATTGGTATGGTTCATGTAGGTATTCTGACAGAGCTAAGGAGCATTTCACCCCTTTCAGGCCTAAAGCTAGAGAGACTCCATCTTGATGGAAGCAGAGAGGCTTTTTAGGGCAAAAGTAATGTTTATAGTTATAACTGTTGTTCGCCCTAAGCGGACCGGAGAGAACCGGCCAGAGCTGAATCTAATCAGGAATTGTTCCCGGGCTCAGTCTCTAGACGAAACAAGCAGACTGGTCACTGTGGGAGCGTCTAGCGCAAGGAGCCTGGTGCATGGGATTGGTGGGAAGAAGCTGCTGGCTGGAACTTTCCATGAGGAAACAGCATTCTATATTTGTGAAGTGCAGAGGCGGAGTCAGTCAGTCAGAGGGCAGTCGAGGAGAGAGTCCAGCAGAGAGGAGAGCAGTGGAGTGGAGTTGGCAGAGAGAGAGAGAGGGTTCAATCTGGAGAAGAGCTGAGTTGAATAGTGAGCTGGAACTGAAGGAAGCAGTCAGAAGCAGTTGCTTATCAGGAGGAAGTGTGAATAGCTGGAGTCTGAAGTAATGCCTTTTAGAAGAGATAGAGGAGAGCTCGTGGATTAACCTATGGGAGCAGATGGAATTGGACATTGGCGCAGAGATAGAACGAATAAGATAGTGGAATGGACGGTGATCAGAGCGGCAGGAACTATTAAGAGTGAAGACGCAAGGTGGAGAGACAGTTCGTGTGGGGAAGAGGAGTCCAGAGACAGAGCGATCAGCGCAGAGGTGTACCCAAGAGTGCAGGAGAGGAGAGAGAGCATGAGATGAGCCAAGGCACAGACGAGAGAGGAACCCAGATGACAGCTAGAACAAGACTTCACACTAATCAGGTGATATTGTTTTCATCACATTAGCTACACTTAATCTTTTCCCTTTCAGCGGAGTGTTCCTGTTATGTGTAATCTTTTCTCTTTCAAGCGGTGTGTTCTACCTATAGTCTTTGTTAGATTTGCATAAATGTTTATATTACTGTAATAAATAACCCCCAGTTTATAACAAACTGGTGTGTAGTCCCTATTCTTGTTCACTGAAGGTAAATGGCGCTTCTAGGTAATTGCCAGGCACGTGAATGGATGAGTAATCCCAATCAGGTAAGTGGTGATCACATAAATAGGGAGTGAGTGGACCTTTGATGCCAAGAGCAGGTAATACATAATAATCTGGACCCATATTCAAAGTCATCATTGTAGTTTCATCCCGAGTAGACAGCTGAGATAATATCCCAATATATATATATACATATGTATAGGTGTTCATAGGAATGTGGTCGTCGTTGATATGCGGCGTTAATGAGAGCGACAGGAAGGACACTGTCGTGTAAATCCACCAGATTGTGGCTTAAAATAAATGAGAGCGTCAGGAGGGATACTGACGTTTAGGTTTCGCAGGATCGCGAACGCTTTGGAAAAGGGAGCATTGGGTTCTGCAGGCCCGTGTGTAGACGCACCAGATTGTGTGTCAGATCTGCCCTAGGGTAGAACGGTCTGGGTCAGGGTGGCCGCGAGACCAACTGATGTGAATAAGTGTGGTGTAGGGTATGGATATCCCTAGTAATCAGTGAGTATTCTTAGTATCCCTATAGATTTAGTGGTGTTCTTAATAATATGAGCTTGTATATTGCGAGTTCCCTATCCTCAGGTAGGTACCAGGTGCCTGGATATAGAGGAGTCCTGAGGACGGAAGGTGAGTACGTTTTGGCTGGGTCACAGGGGCCCCTGGGGGCTGATCCCATCTAAACAGAAAATCCAGCCATTACAGTCACACACTACATTTGTCCTTCCTCTATTCTGACTACTGACTCCCTGTCCGCTCTTGCAGTACTGCCTGAAATGTCCTTTCTTCCCACACTTGTTACACGTGAATCTGAGAGCAGGGCATTCTCTGTCATTGGCTAAGTGCCCTTGCTTGCCACACCTATAGCAAGAACCTTTGAACGTGGACACCTTTTAACAGTTTTATAAACAATTGTACACCCTAGAAATGTGAATCACTGACCTATGAGCAACAATACCACTGACACAATTTGCACATCAAGATGCTACGCTTCAGGGTAGCCATGTTATCAGGGAAGATGTTACATTGGCTAAAGAGAGCTTAGCCACTGGTAGGCAGCAGGGAAGGATGCAATCCCGGAGGATTTTTATAAAACATTCTTAGAAGACATATTTCTAATTTTTGGGGACATTTTAACTAGTTAAATGAAGACAGTGCAGCTCCGTCGTCATGGGAATATTTTTGATATCAGTATTTTTAAAGACAGGGAAGCCAGCAAAGGACAGATGACCATTCCTGCCAATCGCACTAATTAATGCTGATGCCAAAAAATACCCAAACATTTTGGCCAGACGAATGGTGTCTGTGGTCAGCGGGTGAGTCTCGGATGCATAACACGGCTTCATACCTGAATGTGACACCACTGAACATATTATCATGGCAATGAGGATGTTTGATGCAGCAGATATTTCATCAGGGCGGGCCAATACGGTCCAACTTGATGCAGAAAAGGCATTCGATCGGGTGGCCTGGGCATGTCTGCGGCACCTCATTCTCCATGAAGGATTCTTCCAGCTGCTGGGAAACGGCTGACGAGGTCAAACCCCATGCATCTAGGGGCAAATTGACCGTATAGAAGGAGGTGCATTTGCCAGATTACCACGGAGAAGAATCAAACAGGACATCAGGTAAAATCTAGAAATATAAAATGTTAACAACAGCAAGTGTTGGTTATCCAATGTACAATGTTTTCACATAGGTTTCATGTAATACGGAAGCCTGCTTGTCTTTGATTACAAACGCTCAACCAACACGTTTATGTTTATATTTATTTGAGTTTTATATAGCGCTGGCTAGACCCGAAGGTATCAGAGCGCTTTACATAAGGTTCCACAAAATCACAAAATTACATCAGTTACAAGTTACATCAGTTACAAGAAAACATTTCAAGAGCGTTGTAAGTCTAAATAAATGGAGCTTAGAAGGGTAAGGGGTGCCGTGCAGGCCTAGGGCTTTTTCAAAGCTATCAAAACTTCTGTATGGGTTCCGGGTCAGCTCATAAGGCAGAAAGGAAGGTGGTCATCGCGGTTGTTAGTGTCAATTCACCTTTTCCAAACCACAGACGGCCTGGGACGTCATGGCCCATTGATCCTGCTCATGGGCACGGACACTGCCTACAAACCAATGCCAACTCCCGGATAATAGTACTGAACCTTATGAATATTCTACCATACTGAGACATGCGCCATGAGACACTTTGGACGTGATATGTGAGCAATACAAATATCCTGACTTGACTTGACTTGACTTGACATGTTCATCGAGCTTTCTCAAACAATAAACAGCTATAAACATTTGTTTGTGACCTCTACCTGCCCCCAGGGCACAAGCTGGTGCTATCAACACCACTCTACTCCATGCCACAAAATCCTACTCCATCCCATGCCACACGATTCCACTTCACTCCACACAACTACGGTCCACGCCACGCAATTCCACTTCACTCCATACCACTCATTTCCACTCCACTCCACACAATTCAACTATACTCAATGTCTCTCCACTCCACCTCACGCCACACAATGCCACTCCAGTCCACCCAATGCCACTCCAGTCCACACAATGCCACTCAAGTCCACTGCACTCCACTCCACTCAACCCAATACCACTAAACTCGCTCTACACCACAAAATGCCGCTCCACACCACTCCAATCCACACAATTCCATCAAAGCTTCTACTAGTAGGGAGGTGTGGCTGGGATCCACCAGGCCCTCCCTGGATTCGTTGGGCCCAGCTGGAGTGGGTCTGGCCAGCTGGAGGTAGACCTCTCTGGTCACACAGGCCCTCATGACATGTGCAGACACATTGAGGGACCAGAACCTCTGGTTTCAGACGCGATCTCTCCACCTAAACCAGGACCATGAGTCACTTGAGCGCGCAGTGGACGATGACCGTTGGACCTGGTACCAGGTCCACATCTGTGTGTTTTTTTCCATTCAGGGGAAGTGACAGTCGCAAATCAACCTCCACTGACAACCCCAGCTGGTAAAGGCCTGTAGAGGCTTTGTTTAGGGTGGAGGGAGAGCAGAGAAGGCGAGGGGGAGCTGGTGGAGCGCACTTCCATTGTGCAGGAGCAGCGCCCCCACAGCCCCCCACGCATCCTGGCCTGACGTCCCTGGCCAGGAATGACCAGCTCTAGGGTCCGCGGACCAGGCTGTTCTGCGTCCAGACACACCGGCCGAGCTGGGACGGCCCGCAGTGGTGGCCCTACCATTGCAGCGCATTCAGGGCCCCCACACCTTATGACCACCTCCTCAGATTCTCTCCCTACCACCGGGCAAAAGTGCCGCTCATCCCTCCAATCATAAGTTATTGCTAATCGCAGCGCCCCCTCCACAGGTCACACCCGGTGCAGCCGCGCCAGTTGCACTGCCCTAAAGCAGGCCTTGTGTGCACTGGTAGAGGCCAAGGCTTCTTCTGATCCCCGGGAAATGGGCTGCACTTTCCAAGGAAATGACGCTGAATTACTTCCGGTATCAGGAGGGCTGGGGTGTAACAGGGGCAGGTGCTACCAGTACAGGCTCTTTTGAGGTGTTGGCATTTCTTCAGCACAGTTGCAGCCGCTGAAGCCTGTGGGGGGGAGGCCGTCTTACCACACACCTTAAGATGCAATAAAGGCCCTGGAGCGCGTGCCGCGGCTGACGGAAGGATCCGTTGCATTTCCACACTTCTTATGTCGACACATCTGCCCCGGAGCAGCGCTTGCCTCAGAGGCCGCGGGAGACACGGAGTGCCGAGGGCTGGGGCAACGCTTCGCCTACATGTGCGGTTTATGCAGCGTGCGCCGAGTCCCTGGAGACCTCGGGGCGCTTTACACGTTGCAAATACAGAGACGATGCTGACACAGCGCATAGTACAACATCAGATACAAATTCATTTGCACAAAGATGCTTCTTGTACCGGTCACCAGAGGCGGGGACACTCCACCTGAACCCACAGACTAGAGATACATGGTCTGTTGTCCGCCCCCCTCCGAACTTTGTCCAGTGACCTGGGGAAAGGTATACAAATATATACGGGTGTCCCAGCTGGATGGGGCGCTGTTAGCATCGTTTTGGGGGTACCATGGGGCCTGTGCGTTAAGACTTGTTTCACTCTCTCTCATAAAGTACCCTCACGATGTGTACAAATGTTACTCCACGTCACCCGGGAGTTCTCAGACCTCATAAAGTTGCCCAGTCTGGACTCGGCCCCTTGTTGGCTTGGTTGGACTCACACCGCGCAGGCGCGGCAGCCACGTGGAGTTACTTCTGACCACTCCCTTGGGCACCTTGGAGTGGGCACACAGCAAGGTTCCCTCCAAGCACAGAGGCCGCAGTGATATGCAAGGTTAGGTGAACCCGCTCTACTCGCAGTGTCTCGAGGTGGGCGCCCGCCCAGGGCGGCGCCTGAGTGACGCCCCCCCGGCCGGAGTCAGGGGGTCGCATCGTTGACTCCAGGCGCAGCTGATCGGCTGACCCCCTCCCGGACCCCAGGCCAGGGGGTCGCATCAGAGAACACTTATTGTAACAGAGCAAAGACTGCAGAGAGGACATTTAAGAAATCACGGTTATAAGAATATCTTTGAAAATAGTTCATAAACTTGTGTTGAATCAAAACAGGCTCTCAGTTGTTATTTTCTGCGTTTCTTCTACAGCTCCGTGACCCCCCAAGGAGAAACAACTGCTTTTCTTTTCAATGGCTTGCAAAGCAGGCCTGAATCCAAGATGCAGAAGAGAAGGGAAGTTGCATCCAACAAGCAAAGTGTTAAAACAAACAGCAGTTGAAAAACAACGTGCACTTTCACAATTTTAAGTATCACGTAATATGTACACTGTGAGCACACGGAAAGGGGAACTCTTACTAACCAAACAAAAAATAGAAAGGAAGCCTTGAGGAAAAGTACATAATCAGGTGTTAGAATAATATTTGATGCTGGAATATGCAGATTTTTTTGTTGTAAATTGAGGTGTTTATCTGAGGTGTCGCTCTGGTGCTTGTGTGGCACAAAGTGACGTAAAGCATTGGGTCGATTTACGTACCATTGAGAAAGCCGCAGGCGTAACACAAACTTATGTGGCAGCGGGCACGCGCCCACAAACCCTACGTAGATCTAGTCCCTGGTGTTTTATAGAACTTTAAATGAACAAAGAGCTCAAATAAATCTAGGTTCACTCTGGTAGACACCCAGCTGTGTGGATGTCTGAAATGGGTCTGACGTGTGCACGGAGCACGGAAGGCCCTGAGTTGCCGCTCACAAGTCCTCGCGGGGATTACTCTGAGGACATCACTTCGAGCCACCGATCTTCAAAGCTTCGAACCAGCAGATGTGGCATGAGCTCCCGGCGTCCCCTATTTGATTCTGTTTTGTCAACCAATTGAGGGTTCTCGCCCGTGATGGCCTCAAGGCCCTGGGGTGGGAGTAGATCGTTCTGAGTGTCGGGGATATTCGAAGAGCCAGGTCATGAGGTCCTTCCTGGACTGGGGTAGCGTGGGAGATCGTTAGGGTGGGTGAAGGGGGAGGGTAGGGGGACAGTTTTGTCATCTTGGGCAGTTCGACTCCTGCCTGTGTCTCCATATTGCTTCTGACAACACGTTAAAGGGCCTCCTTGCTATTGCTATGCTAACAATGTTACGACCCAGGAACGCCTGGAGGGCATGGAAGATAGATTCAGAAGCAACAATATCCGTCTGGTGGGTCTTCCGGAAAAAGCAGATGAGCCCTGCACTGATCTCTTTGTGGAACATTTCATCACTACTGTGCTCCAAACCAAGGGCCTTATAAAAGTTTTCTCAGTCAAGAGAGCGCATAGAGTGCTGGCTACCCCCCCCCCCCACCCCCCCACCCCCAGACCGGGCATGCCTCCCTGCACCTTTGTTGCTTGAATCTTCAACCACAGGGACAGAGACGCAACCCTGCAGGCAGCTAGGCGCACCCCAGGCCTGAAGTTTGAGGGAGCTACGGTTTCCTCTATCGCGACTACACTCTTAAATTCCAACAGATGTGGAGGAGCTTCATGGAAGTGAGACGTAAGTTGCGGAGTCGTAAAATCAAATATATGATGCTCTTCTCCGCCAATCTCAGAGTGATAGCCGAAGGGAAGGCATGGTTCTTTGACTCCCCCGGACTGGCAGCGGAATGGCGGCAGGGCTGGCGCACAGGGGGGGACGGGAAAAGATAAAGGAATCCACAACCAAAGCGTAACAATGAAGGGGGTGGACCTACCAGCGATCACTGTAAAGTGATGTGGATAATATCGGAGATAGTATGAGGCGAACTGATGAAGCTACACAACCATCGGGCCTCTGAGGTGGGCCGGGGAGAGACATGTGCTTTTACTGATTAGAATTACTGGGGCCAGTAAATAACTGACGACCCGTGTGCCTCTAACTCACTCATCTGCCGCTTTCTCTTCCCTGGGCCCAAGCGCTAAGAGACCTGTCTGTGATTTGGCGCTATATAAATCAAAATTAACATAACATAACATAACTGTGTCCCGTAATTTTGCACTGGGCAAGGACCAGACTGGGATGCCCACTCTCCCCATTGATATTTGCGTTTGCCTTGGAGCCTCTGGTGGCATGGATCCGACAAGACCCGCTCGTAAGAGGCATCACCTGGGGGGAATCATGGGAAGAACACATTTCTTTATATGCAGATTACATCCCCTTTTATGTAACCACCCCCTGCTACAGTTAACCGTCTAACTCCTATCCTGCAAATCTTTGGCCAATATTCTGGGTATACTGTAAATTGGGACAAATCCCCCATGCATTTGATAACGGACCCCATGCTCACACTGCCTGGAAACATCTGTCTCCCCCTGGGTATCCACGTTACCATGGACCCCATGCTATTCTATTGTTTAAACTCAGCCCCTATCCTCGCATCAGACGTACAATACTGGAGGCTTATCCCACTTTCCCTTTTGAGGCAATCGATGATGTTAAAAATGGTGACTTTGCCCCAAATGCTCTACACTCTACTAAATACCCCCATCAAATACCCAACACGTTTTTCCATACCACAGAATCCCTCGTCCACTCACTTTTGTGGAATGCAACCCCACCACAGATCGCCCTCTCTGAGCTGATGCGCGTGGTGTATGACAGAGGCATTGGTCTTCCTGGCATTGAAAGATACTATTGGGCATCGCACATAGCAATTCCAAACGGCTGGGCCTTTGCTCACTGGGACGATCCCGCCTTCAGGCTGGAAAGATTCTCAATGGACCTGAAGGAAAAACCAGGGTAAACTCTACTATACACTTAAGGCCAAACATCTATTCCCAGACACACACAGTGCTCGAATCTGGAGATTGGCCACGTCGTTTCTGGGATGGAGAGAGAAAATTACCGATATGACCCCACAGTGGCGTCGCAATGCACTTTCTCAAGTGCGTAGTCTTCGGGGCTTCAAACGGTGGAACCTTATAGGGATATCCTCGCTGGGTGATGTATGTGAGGGCAACATGCTTACTTGGGCGGAGCTACAGGCCCAATACGAATTGGCACCCACTGACGCTTTCAGTGACCTTCAGCTCTAACATGCCCTTAAGACCCACATTTTCAGTGGGACTTCTATTTCAGATTCCTCCCCCTAGAAGATAGAATCCTTACTAAACCACTACCTAAAAAATTGTTTCCCTGATCTACAAAAAATGAATGAACAATTCGCCCAATGCTCTCACTGTCCTCAAGACTAAATGGAAGGGAGATATTGGAGACTGTGATGATGGGGAATGGGAAGAGGCGTTGGGAACTTTTCATGAAGTGGCCATACACGCAGAGTTTCGACTGATCTTCCTACGTACACTACATCACTCTTAATATTCACGCACGGCAATCCGGGCCATGGGCCGCTCTCCAACTGATCTTTGTCTCCAGGGCTGTGGCGATGGAGGTACCTTCTTCCACACAATATGGTCATGCCCGATGATCCAGACCTTTTGGGCAGAATTGCAAAGAATCATGGGAGAGGTTACGACAGAGCCCCTCTCCAAAACAGTGAAAATATATCTTTTACACCTTTGGGGAGAGGACCCACCACCAAATATGTTATATTATGTTAATTGAATTTATAAGAAGCAGGCGATTACCCTTGGGTGTCCTGGCACTGAGTTCAGCCTAAACGTTGGTCGACACGGCTAATGAGAGAACGAGGTCGTCAGACCCCTTCTGAAGGATAGAAGATTATCAGCATTCCTCAGCAATTCGTTCCAAGCCTTGGAAGTGCCGGTAACAAAGCTCTTTCCTCCCAACTGGCTTTTTTGAAGGTGGGTAATTGGACATATTTAGCTCCCAACAATGGCAAAGTTCTAATGGGGGTGTACCATTTGAACCTTTGCCTCGGATGGTAAGGGCCGATACGAATAAGGACCTTAAAGGCTATTAAAAGGGCCTTGAAACCAATCAATCAATCAATCAAAGACATTTATAGAGCGCACTACTTACCCGTAGGGTCTCAAGGCGCTGGGGGGAGGGGGGTGCCGTTACTGCTCGAACAGCCAGGTCTTCAGCTTCTTCCTGAAGGAGAGGTGGTCTTGGGTCAGGCGCAGGTCGGTCGGGAGGGAGTTCCAGGTCTTGGCGGCCAGGTAGGAGAAGGACCTTCCTCCTGTTGTTGCTCTTCGGATGCGGGGGACGGCGGCGAGGGCGTGGTTGGCTGATCGGAGGTGGCGTTTGGGAGCGTAGAAGTTGATTCGGTTGTTGAGGTAGCTCGGGCCTTGGTCGTGTAGGGCTTTGTGTGCGTGGGTGAGGAGGCGGAAGGTGATTCTTTTGTTGACGGGGAGCCAATGCAGGTCTCTCAGATGTCCGGAGATGTGGCTGGTTCGTGGGATGTCGAGGATGAGTCTGGCTGAGGCGTTCTGGATCCGCTGGAGTCTCTTCTGGAGCTTGGCGGTGGTCCCGGCGTAGAGGGCGTTGCCGTAGTCCAGTCGGCTGGTGACGAGGGCCTGGGTGACGGTCTTCCTGGTCTCGGTGGGGATCCACCAGAAGATCTTCCGTAGCATGCGTAGGATGTTGAAGCATGCCGAGGAGACGTTGATGACTTGCCTGGTCATGGAGAGGGAGGAGTCCAGGATGAAGCCCAGGTTGCGTGCGTGGTCTGTCGGTTTGGGTGCGGTGCCCAGGGCTGGAGGCCACCAGGAGTCGTCCCAGGCGGAGGGCGAAGAGCCCAGGATGAGGACCTCCGTCTTGTCTGAGTTCAGTTTCAGGCGGCTGGTCGTCATCCACTTGGCTACCTCTTTCATCCCTTCGTGCAGGTTGGCTCTGGCGGCGGCGGGGTCGTTGGTCAGGGAGAGGATCAGCTGGGTGTCGTCGGCGTAGGAGATTATGTTCAGGTTGTGTTGGCGTGCGATGGCCGCGAGGGGGCTCATGTAGACGTTGAAGAGGGTGGGGCTCAGCGAGGATCCTTGAGGGACGCCGCAGATGACTTCGGTGGCCTCTGACTTGTACGGTGGTAGGCGGACTCTCTGTGTTCTTCCGTCGAGGAAGGAGATGATCCATTCCAGAGCCTTCTCCTGGATTCCGACGTTGCTGAGGCGTTGTACTAGGGTGCGGTGGCAGACAGTGTCGAATGCCGCGGAGAGGTCTAGGAGGATGAGGGACGCTGTTTCTCCGTTGTCCATCAGGGCTCGGATGTCATCGGTGGCGGCGATGAGGGCGGTCTCGTTGCTGTGGTTGGCTCGGAAGCCAGACTGTGAGGGGTCGAGGGATCCATTCGTCTCAAGGAAGGCGGCCAGCTGCTTGTTGACGGTCTTCTCGATGACTTTGGCTGGAAACGGGAGGAGCGAGATGGGGCGGTAATTCTTGAGTTCGGTGGGGTCTGCTGTGGGTTTCTTGAGTAGAGCGCTGAGTTTGGCGTGCTTCCAGCTCTCAGGGAAGGTGGCGGTGTCGAAGGAGGTGTTGATGATGTCTCGCAGGTGGGGTGCGATGACAGCGTCGGCCTTGTTGAAGACGTGGTGAGGGCAGGGGTCGGTCGGAGATCCGGAGTGGACGGAGTTCATCGTGCGGATGGTGTCTTCGGTGCTGATCGGAGTCCAGGCGCGGAGGGTGGTGGTGGGGTGTGGTGGTTCGGTCGTGGTGTGCGTTGGTTGGTTGTTGAAGCTGTTGTGTATGTCCGCGATCTTGTTGTGGAAGTATGAGGCGAGGGAGTTGCAGAGGTCTTGCGATGGGGTGATGTCGTTGTTTCCTGCGCTGGGGTTGGATAGCTCTTTCACGATGTTGAAGAGTTCCTTGCAGTTGTGTGCGTTGTTGTCCAGCCGGTTCTTGAATGCAGTTTTCTTGGCGGCGCGGATCAGCTGGTGGTGCTTCCGGGTGGCAAGCTTGAAGGTGGTCATGTTGTCCGGTGTTGGTTCCCTTCTCCAGACTTTCTCGAGGGCTCGGCAGTTCTTCTTGGAGCTCTTGAGTTCGTCGGTGAACCATGGGGCTTTCTTGCTGCCGGGTCTGCTGGGCGGGGTCCTCAGCGGGGCGAGCTCGTCCGCGCAGTTGCTGATCCACTTCGTGAGGTTGTCGGCGGCCTGGCTGGGGTTCGTTGAGCTGGCAGGAGGGTGCTGGCTCAGGGAGGTGGCGAGCTGGTCGGCTGTGATCTTGTTCCAGCTTCTGCGGGCAGCCTGTTGCTGGTGGTGGTGGGTCATCGTTCTTTTGAAGGTGAAGTGGACGCACCTGTGGTCCGTCCATTGAAGCTCTGTGGTGTGGCTGAAGGCGATGTCTGTGCTGGATGAGAAGACTGCGTCGAGTGTGTGTCCGGCGAGGTGGGTGGGGGTGGACACCAGCTGCTTGAGTCCCAGATTGGCGAGGTTGTCGAGCAGGGTGCTGGTGTTGCGGTCGTTGTTGTTCTCCAGGTGGAAGTTGAGGTCTCCCAGGAGGATGTAGTCAGCGGAGGGGAGGGCATGCGGGCTGACGAAGTCGGCGATGTCCTCGCTGAATTGGGTGCGTGGTCCCGGAGGACGGTACATCAGAGTGCCTCTGAGGGTGGTCTTCGGGTCGGTGTGGATCTAGAAGTGCAGGTGTTCGGCGGTGGTAAGGGTGTTGTCGGTGCTGGTCGTGATACGGATGGTGTTCCTGTGGATGATGGCGACGCCTCCTCCCATCTGGTTGGCGGTGCGGTCCCTCCGGGTGATCTTGTAGCCCTCTGGGATGGCGATGGCGATGTCGGGAGCTGAAGAGGCGTTCATCCAGGTCTCCGTGAGGAAGGCAATGTCAGGGGCTGTGGTGTCGAGGAGGTTCCAGAGTTCGATGGCGTGTCTGTGGACGGAGCGGGTGTTGAGCAGGATGCATTTGAGGTGGGTGCTGCTGGTGTTCGACTTGGCGGGGGCTGGTGCGATGCAGGTCCGGATGCAGGTGAACTTGCAGGCGTGGCAGCTGAAGGGTCCGTGGGTGCGTCGTGGTGTGGCGTGGTAGCACCGTGGGAGTCGACCGGCGTTGAGTGCGCTGAGGTTGGCGGCGGTGTACGTCAGGCGGGTCGGCCGGGGCGCGGTCCAGGCGCGGACGGGCGTAGACGGGCTCACCTTCGGCACACAATCGGCGCGCCCGCTGCGCGTGACCGCTGCGCGTTCGCACGGTCGCCATGTATGGCGAAGTGCGCGGGGGGGCGGAGCAGCTGGGAGGCGGGAGCGGGGAGGGTACAGAAGGCAAAAGGGGCGGGGTTAGCGGCGGTGGCGGGAAGCGGGGAGGGGGGACGAACGGCGGCAAAGAACAGGAAGGAAAAACCAATTACAATAAAACAGGCAATACAGAACGACAGAACAAACTAAGTACAGCAAAAACAGCAGGGGCAGGGAAATACAGTTACAAGAAAACAAGCAATACAGAACGACAAAGCAGTTTAAATACGGCGAAAAGACAGCAGGGGCAGGTCAGCCGAGCACGGACCACGCCGCTCGGGGGCAGGGGGCGTGGTCACGCGGCGGCAGGCAGCAACGAGGCAGTCAGGCAGGGGAGGCACACGCAGCAGCTGGTGGCCGTGCGGCGCGGGGGTGTCCTAGAACTAGGTCAAACCCTTTGTTTCACCTGAAGCCAATGTAACCAAGTTAGTTCTCCTCGGACTGAAGCAAATTTAGGTGTACCATACAGAAGTCTAGCAGCTGCATTTTGGACTATCCGAAGCCTTTTGAGAAGTTGTTTTTGGGCATTCAGGAATAGGCTAGTACAGTAGTCCAAGCGTGACATTACAAGAACCGTGACAACCGTCCTGAAGTTAGCATCCAAGAGATAGGGTTTTATTTTCCTTAAAGTTCGCAAAATTAGGAAACAGGAGGATACGACTGAGCTAATGTAGTCACGAAAGTCAGTCTATTGTCGACTGTTACTCCTAGGTTTTTCACTTTAGGGGTGGGAACAGGATGGTTTCCCATGTCTGTCGACCACCAATCTGGTGTCCAGACTTGGGGGTTGTTACCAAAAATGATCACCTCAGTTTTGTTGGAGTTCAGTTTTAAACAATTTGCGACATGCAGCGTGCAATAGCCCCCATGCAGTCATGAAAACAAACTGCTGTTTCTTTTACCTGACCATCTTTGAATGGTTGCACAATTTGAGATTCATCGGCATAAGAAGTCAACTGAAAACCAAACGATCTTGTCAAGGCTGTCAGGGATATCACATAGATATTAAAGAGCGTAGGGCTCAGTGACGATCCCTGGGGCACCCCACAAGGCAGGCTAAAAGGCTGAGACTTATTGTTGTCCAAGTCGACCGTTTGAGATCTCTCCGATAGGAAGGAGTTTCCAGGCAATTTTTCTTACCCCCACCTCCGACATCCGGTCCATCAAAACTTTGTGATGGACCATGTCGAAGGCTGCTGATAGATCTAACATTATTAGTATAGCCTTCCCACCACAGTCCAGCGCCTCCCTTACCTCCTCACAGGATTTAATTAAGGCTGATTCCGTACTATTTTCAGCTCTAAACCCGTACTGGGTAGGATGAAGTACATTATTGCCATGAAGAAAACTACTGAGCCGAGCATTCATGGCCTTTTCAATGATTTTTGCAAGCAAGGGGAGTCTCGAAATTGGCCGATTGTTACCCTGTTACGCTAAGATATGGTTGTCACTGGGTCTTGTAGTAGCCAACTGCAATATTGCATGACTGTGGGGGGTGGCTGGGACCCCAACAGGGAGGAAGTGGGAGTGTGACATGGATTGGTGCATGACAAATGCGAACTCGATACACCTGGGGAGAGGTTGCCAGCATCAGTGGGAGAAGGTCTGGGCAGAATGGTACTCAAATAGAGCTACGGATATGGGACCCACCACAATGCATGAAAATCCGGGGTCAGGGACACACTGGAAACCCAGAGATAATGCCATGAAGTGTCAATCCACACTGCAACTTAGACAGGCATTCTGTTCTACCTGTATTACCCTGATGTGATCTTTCTCCCGTCTAAAATGACATATACAGCGGTACTATAACTTCTCTTTGCTGCTTAATGTTTATGTTTACTTTATAGTTCTTTTCTCTTAAAAAAAACAATAATATGATCTTTTATAAAAAGTGTAGTTTACATTATATTTCCACCCACTACAGCATATAGAAGGGTAAAGCGTCAGCCCGTCACCCATTGGCTCCAGCCACGCCCGCTTCATCCATTGGCTCCAGTAACGCCTGCTTCATCCATTGGCTCCAGCCATGCCCACTTCATCAATTGGCTACAGCCACACCCACTTCATTCATTGGCTCCGGTCACATCCATACAAATTGAGTTAAAGTTCTCTGTGTGCTGTTTTTGTAAAGCACAAATCTAGCCAAAAAACTGTGGAGTGCTGTACAGGGTGAAAGGCAAGCGTAAAGATAGCGAGTGACAGGTAAGGTAGCTATTTTTTTATTTTTTTATTTTTGGAGTTTTCTATAGCGCTGGCCAGACCCGAGGGTATCGGAGCGCTTTACATTGGGAGTGACAAGTGTGAAATGGTACAGTAAATATATAGATATTTTTTTCCGCAGGCTTCATATAAGTTCAGTGTTTAACAAAGTGTTCTTCCGCCTGAGGGGCGGTTGTGCGGTAGTGTTTTTGAGGTAGTCATGGTTCTCGGAAGTGCAATAGAGGTAGAGTTCGGGAACGCAAGGTTGAGGTAGAGTGTTATTAGACGGTTCTTGAATTCAGGGAAGGACGGGGTGGTTCTGATGTCCACTGGGATGCAGTTCCAGATTTTTGGGGCGTTGCCGGCGAATGAGCGGCAGGCAGTTTTTTGTTTCCTCGTTTTCAAGGGGATCAGTAGTAGGGAGTTTGATCTTCTGAGGTTTCTGGATTGACCCGCTTTTTTGAGCTTGGAGGCTAGATATTCCGGTTTCCCTGTGTGTAGGGCTTTGTGTGTAAGGCAGGCCGTTCTGAATTTTGCGCGCATTTCCACTGGTAGCCACTTGAGATCTTTGAGTGCGGGGGATATGTGGTCAAATTTCCTAGCACCTGAGACCGTTCTGGCTGCTGCATTGAGGGTGGTTTTCAGTGGTGCTAGGTGGGATATGGCTTTGCCGGTTAGGGTTGCGATCCCGTAGCCCAGTCTGGACAGGACCAGTGCTTGGGTGGCTTGTTGGAGATCCTTTTGTGGGATGTGTGGTTTGATTTTGTTGAGGAGCTTCAGGTTAAGGAAGGCGCTTTTTGCGGAGTTCTTGATGTGGTTGGACATAGTTAGTTTTTGATCCAAGGTGATTCCAAGAGATTTTACTGAGTTGGACAGGGTGAGATTTCCTTCGAGGGCGTCAATGGCCTTCACCCATTCAGTTATTTGGGGGTTGTCATCTTTATTGGAGATGAGGAGGATCTCCGTTTTTCCTTGATTGAGTTTGAGGTGATTCGTCCCTAGCCAGTCATGGATTTCTTTTAGTGTGTTATTGAGTCTTAGAAGTGGTTTCTATGTAGATTTGTGTGTCGTCCGCGTATAGATGGAAAGGGATGTTGGCTTTCTTCAGTATGATGGTGAGGGGAACCATGTAGATGTTGAACAGAAGAGGGGAAAGAACAGATCCTTGGGAGACCCCTCTGGTCACGAGGAGAGGATCGGATGTGAAGGATTTTATTTTTACTCTTTGGAAGCGGTTCTGAAAGAAGGAGTCAAACCATTTCAGGACCACGTCATCCGCACCTACTCGATCTCTGAGGGCCTTGATGAGGAGCCTATGGTCAACCGTGTCAAACGCTGCTGACAGGTCTAGGAGGATGAGTAGGCAACATTGATCCGAGTCAAGGGAGTTGCGGCTGTCATCTACTATGTTCAGGATTACGCTTTCGGTGCTGTAGCCTTTTCTGAAGCCTGATTGGTTTTGGTCTAGGAGGTTGATGTTGTCGAGCTGGGTGTTGAGTTGGCGAAGTACGCATTTTTCCAAGATTTTGGCTAGGAAGGGGAGACTTGAGACTGGTCTGAAATTGTTTAGGTCGTTAGAGTGTAGCCCTGGTTTCTTCAGGAGGGGGGTGACCTGTCCAACTTTAAGGCAGTCCGGAACGATGCCAGTTTTTAGGGAGCTGTTAATGATTTTACACCAGAGTGGAGCAAGGGAGAGTTTGAGGTCTTTTGCCAATTGGGCGGGGATGGGATCAAGGTTATGGGAGGAGGGTTTGGAGGTTGAGATTAGATTGTGGATCTCGGCTTCGTGGATTGGGTCGAAGGAGGACCAGGCAATGGGGGGTGAGTCTCCGGAAGTGGTTGGTGTTGAGGTTGTATTGATGTTGATGCTCGGCCCTGGGCTGATGTCTAGGGATAGTTCGATCTTGGATATTTTTTCGTTGAAGAAGGAGACGAAATTGTCGCATAGGGTTTTGGAGGGTTGGGCATGGACATTGGATGGTTTGGAGGTTTGTTTTTTGATGATGTCAAAGAGTTCTCTTGGTCTGTTTTTTGCCTTTGTAAGCGCATTGCAGAAGAAGTTTGTTTTTTCATTGTTGATGTGATTTTTGTACCTTCTTCTCATTTCTCTGAGTTCCTCCCGACGGCCAGAGGAGGGGTTCTTTCTCCACTGACGTTCTGTGGCTCTGAGGAGCCTCCTTTCCTCGTTGATGTCCTTGTTAAACCAGGTTCTTGAAGGGATGTTCCTGGATTTTTTCTGTTTTAGGGGTGCCAGTTGGTCTAGGATGGCGGACGTGGAGGTGTTATAATGATTGATGAGTTCGGTAGTTGAGAGGCCTTCCGTGTGGATCGTCAGGGAGGAGGCAATTCTTTCTTCTAGTTCTATAGGGTTAATTTGTGCTAGATTCCTAGACCACGTGTTGGGGGCTGCGATTTTGGGATGTGACTTGATCTGGAGTGTGAGGTGGAATAGGATTAGGTGGTGGTCGGACCAGTCTACCGGGAGGATGTGTTCAATGGAGATTGCGTCGTTCCTGGCGATGATGGCGTCCAGGGTAGCCCCTTTTTTGTGAGTCTCTTTTGTGCAGTGTTGGGATAGGTTGTTCGCTTGAAGAAGTTCGTTTAAGGATTTTATTGTGGCATTGTTCTCGTTGTTCCAATGGAGATTAAGATCCCCTAAAATGATGGAGCTGGATTCTTTAAGGGAGCAGTTGGCGATTAGGTCTGAAAGATGTTCTGTAAATATGGTGTTGTTCCCGGGGGGGTGGTATATTAGGTGGCATTGTATCAGGTTGTTGTCGATGGTTTTGATGTTGGTTGTAAGGCATTCGAAGGAGTTGTAGTTGAAGGAGTCGCATTCGACCACTGCATGGCTGTTTTTGTGGATAACTGCCACACCTCCCCCTTTTTTATGGTCCTTCCTATCTTTCTGAATGATGGAGTAGCCTGGCGGAACAAGCATATCTAGGATGGGTAAGGAGGAGTCGTCTAGCCAGGTCTCGGTGATGAATGCTAGGTCTATGCTGTGGTTGAGGATGGTCTCTGCTAGCTCCGTCGAGTGTTTGGTTGCGGATCTGCCGTTAATAAGCATGCAGTTGGTCTGGGGGGATTCTATTTCTCTGGGTTCGGTGGGGATGGTGATGAGGGCGATCGGGGGTCTAGGGGGTATGCGTAGGGGGTGCTCGTTTCTAAGGCTGGTGACTACCTGTATGGAGGACTGGGTGGGGAGGGAGGAGGGAGTTGTGAAGGAGGCGGCTAGTTCGAGCGCCTCTTCTTTGGTCATGGCTTTTGCCGCTCTGTTAGGTCTCCAGGTCTGTGGAGGTGGGCGGTGGTGTGAGATTGTGTGGGGTGTTGCGTTAGTGGATCTTGATGAAGCGTACGTGTCCGATGGTGCAGGTTGTTGTTTAGGGTTGTGGGGGGTCGCAAGGTTGGTTAGGATAAGGTTCAGGCCTTGAATAATCGTGTTGATTTGATTTTCGATGCGGGTGAGGCGGTCGTCTGGGATCTCCTGAGAGGGGGTGAGTTGTTTTTCGAGTATGGTGTGGTTATGTTGGGATTTAGGGTCCTTCGGGGTATCCGATTGGGTTGGGACGCCTGCTTGCGTCAGGGGCTTGGGTGGTGGGGTGCTGTGGTTGGGTTGCTTAGGGCGGTTATTCATGAGGGGGAGCAGTGATGGTTGGGTGTGGGGAGGCTTAGGTTTGACCTTATATTGCGCTGGGGGTGGTGGGGGGTTATTCTGCCTCGGTGGTGTTTCTGGGGGGTGGGTCGTGGTCTTGGGCAGGGCTGTGTCTTTGTTTACAAGGTTTGTGGATGGCTAATGCATTGTGATGTAGTGTTCTTTAAAGAGGCGCGTCTTCAGATCTTTCCAAAGCTGGAGCAGCGTTGGGGGGCAGCACCTTTGAGTTCCATCACCGACACCCCTTCGTCTTTGAGAGCCTCCTCCTGATTCGACAACTTGTTGTCTGCACAGGGGAGCCATCGAATCCGTATTTCTGGAGCCCTTTATAGAACCTTCTGTTCCTCGCTCACAAGAGGAGTTTGGTGTCCCGGCCGAGAGCGCGCCTGGAAGTTCACCCGCCTCTTTAACTGTAAGTTATTTTTTGCAACATGTGGCAAGTGAATAATGGTAATTCTTTATTGTATGTGATCAATAATAATAATGTTCTAATTACTTTGCATCGAGGTGATACTTAGCGGCACATGTATGACCATTTTAGCGGTTGTTAATGGAGTTTCGGGCTGTTAGCAACTTCTAAAACGCCGTTTGTCATCTACCAACCTTATTTTGCAAGTCGGTAACCTGTTATCAACTCGTAAAATAGGGTTTGCCCAGTCGCTATTAGGAGGGGGTGTGCCAAGGGCGCCCCTCCCTAATATTGAGCCACAATGGCAAGTACGATTGTTACTACTACCTACTACTTCAAGTAGGTGGTTGGCCAGTCAGAAACCCCCTTCCCCTTTGAGACTGTCGGAAACGGTTTTTAAGAGCAGGCAGTGGTTTCAGGGACCACCCTTGCCCTTTCAAAAATGAAAGAGAAACGTTTCATTTTTGTTTTTGAATTCTGTGCCCATTCCCAATGGGTCGCAAATTGCGACCGGCCTCATGAATATTAATGCGGCAGGTCATTTCCAACCCTATTCGGAATCGCAAAATGTTTCTGAGACACATTAGTACATTTCTTTTCATTTTGCGAAATCGCATGAAATAGTGGAACATGTGGCCCTTAATGGCTGCAGTGTTGCTGGCCGCGTACATACTCTCTGCTGATTCGCTGACAGAAACGCCATTATTTACCGGTTAAAGATCCGATACCTCAATAAAAACCATAACAAATAGAAACAAATTAAGTGTACAAAACGTTGAGTAGAAAGTTACAAAATACTAGATCCCATGAGGGCCTGTGTAGTACTGAAGCGAAAAGACATTTTATTTCCTTACTTTGCTGAGTATTCGCGGGTGCAGTGTGTCACTTCCTGTAGCAGTCACGGGGACTCTCTAAACACGGCTCGTCGTCATTATTTCGGGAAAGTGCAAGCAGTGCACCAAGGCACTTTACAGAACCATATCACGAAACTCACTGTAGCTCCTTATATCAACGGCACCCTCCCCCACCGATTTGAATGCCCCCACCCTGATATCCTTCGGGATCTTGTTCGCGCTATATAAAACTTTATAAATAAATAAATAAAAGGCCAAAAAGAATCTGGTTTTATTTTGTTTTTAAACCGGTCACTGATGTATTGCCCACTGTGGAGCACGCGCACACTGCGCGCGCCGCATAAGAACCATCATTAAAAGGAAACATTAAGGAGGGAGGATTATCAAGCAAAGATGCGCGTCCACGGTGAAGTCACAAGTACCCGCCCCCTTACAAGGAGGTGGCAGGACTCACAGTTCCTGCTTCATGGATGTTGGAGGTGGCTGTAAGCCAGAGATGTTTAAAAGCATGTGGGCACTTGCCCAGGGCCCCCACCTTCCTAGCCACCCCTCCTCTCCCACCCGCTGTACAAGTAACCTTTGTCTCTAGTTCACTTCTGAGTATTTTTGTATTTTAACCTGTAACATATAAATCAATATTGTTCGCCAGCACAGCTTTAATTTGCAAAACATGAGTAATACAATTCAAAGTTGCTTCAAACAGGGGCCCCCAAAATATTTCTTGCTGGGGGCCCCCCAAATGTGTATGTTTTTCCTTCTCTTGTTCTTGGATAATGTCTGATGCAGGAGGCTAAGTGCAGGTCCCCTTAAATGAGCACCAGTGGCCCCCACAGACAACCACCAGCTCAAATTAAGCACTGCCCTCGGCGGATACCTTGTGTGTCCCACAGCCCCAGGATTAGTCATGCCCCGCTCCAGAAGCCCACAACGTCCCACATCGCTGAGATGCCAGCCTCCTGCCCACTTCCGATTAGGGACCTTACGTCATCCTTCACTCTGCTGATCGGGACTCCATCCTTTCACAACGGGACGCAGCCCTATGGGCCAATACTGAGTTACCCCATAGGAAATCTCTGTCTTACTTCGTGTAGCCTGTCTCACACGAGACAGCGTTTGTTTTTTAGTCGCGAGTGCCTACTCTTGCTGCAGCAGCGCTACAAACTGGCCTCCATTGCCAGCCAGCCCTCCAGAAAACAAATAAATAAACACAATACCTTCCTGTCCACATCTTGGAATGCCTAGCTGTGAGAATGATGCCCCATTGGCTTGTTTGCCTACGGACACGTGCCTTTTGGCTGCTGGGGGCCTGCGGCCTCAGACGTTAATACCGATGGATAACATTTTTTCTAGTTATCGCGTCAAGAATTTGCAATTCTATTAAGGGCACTGCGGCGAGGATTATGCTTCTCTTTCTTTACTTAGAAAACACAGCAGCCAATCAAACTTTAAACTACATAACCCATAAGCCCCCCCAGCTTTTCTTTCCACCAATCACAGGGGTCACACCTGAGTATAAATGTCAGCGAGCTGAGCAGCCGACTCAGCAAACTCTTAGTGCCTATATCGGCAACTCACCCCTCCCGCAAACACAGCAATGCCATAATAAAGAACACTCAAGACACAGTAGTTTTTGGACAAAATATTGCTGCAGGTTTATTTTGCACAAGAAATATGCCAACATGGTGGGTCAACTTACGGGCGATCCAAGGGCAGGCAGTGGTGACACCCCAAACTGCCCTGCCCATCTAAATAGCCAAATTGCACCATGGCCTAACCAATCGGTGCTAACCTTTTAGGGGGGATTACCCCTTACATCCTGTGGACCACCAGTCCACCCATTTACTCACGCCCATTGAGGGGGCGGAGCGTATCCAGGCAAGCCCCCGGTTGCTCGGGTTTACAACCGCCCGAAGGACTAACGGGGCGCCGTCGTTCCTCCTGGGTCCTGCCATAAGGACGTCCTGGGGTTGTATGGTATTTGCACCCTTCGGCTGTTCCTGAAGAGGGTACCCCTATGTACCATCCAGTCTCTGGATTGCCTTTAACTGCACCTACAACACAAAATAAAAAGTTAACGGCCTTTCTACCCTAGCCACCCATTCCAGCCGACACCCTGGGTAAGCGGTAGGGAGGGAGAAGGCGGGGAACTTCAGTGTGAAAGTATCACCGGATGGGCGGGGGAGGTATATAGAGCTGACCCCCGCCCACTCAGCGCAACGGAAATGACATACAGACGCGCAGGACCCCGGAGGTCCAAACACTAGACCCGTCGGGTTTGTGCCCAATGTGGCACTAAGGTGGCCGCCCTCTGATGGGGCCCCCCTCCGTGGGCCCCGGGCAGCCTCATTGGTGAGAAGCGAGGGTCTTGCCCCCACCTTGGTGTCTGCTGTAATTTCTCAGGGAAAGTTACTTTTTATTTATTTCTGGATGCCAGGGTTCGAATTTGGATTTTCTTGCATTTGAGGCCACCCCGGATGTCCTGTACTGCAGCCTTTCTGGGTCACGAGGCCGCAGATGTGTGATCTACGTCTGCAGAACCGTGAGAAATGGCTGTGAGTTCCTAAAACCGGCAGCGCGCGCCCCTGTGAGAAGAGGAACCGCAAACAAAGAGGCCTGTGCATCTGACAAGCATCCAATCAGCCACGAGCAGAGGGGAAGTTGACTTTTTACTTTTTGGGGTAAAAATGGTTCCATATTCTGGCCAGTAAAATTGAAGTGTGGAGAAATGCACTGTTGTGTGTGGAACAGAAGCTTTGGCTTTACGCACTCACACCACAGACCCGTAGACCGCTATCTGCTGAGTAGCGCCCAAAGACCCAGGCGTAAAAGAAGCTGTGGGTGTGCAAACGTTCGCGTTTGCAGAAGCTGTGGGTGTGCAAATATTCGCGCAAGGAGAAGCTGTGGGTGTGCAAATATTCGCGCAAGGAGAAGCTGTGGGTGTGCAAATATTCGCGCAAGGAGAAGCTGTGGGTGTGCAATGTTCTCCTTTTCGCTGAACTATTTCCACGTCAACGCGCAGAATATTGATGACGCGGGCAGCTTCTCGACTAATATGGGCATCCACTTGGAACTCTTCAAGCAAGAAGTGGCAGCCCATTGGAGAATGTTTGACTACCCTGCTCTCGAGGTGTGCCTTGATATCGGGGTGAAGATTCCAGATTTAGTCCTGGGGGGTGGGGCAGTGTTCATGGGGATGTGTTTTCCAGCTGCCCTACCTGGGATCTGAGGAGGAAAGCACAGTTGCTTCCATTGAAGGGTTTGGTTGAGCAGCACCAGGTGGTTGACTTATTTTTAAAGTCTCCTTTAAAGGGGTCTCTTCCTCGGACTACCACCAGCGAAGACCCCGCAACGCTGTCAAAAAGTCCTAAAACATAGCGGTCGCCCACCTTCCCACAGCCTCCGTCGCGTGGGTTTAGCTCTGTTTCTTCTTTCTGTTGGGTCAAGAGTAAGACACTCCACTGAGTTCACTCTCTCTCCATGGTTGATTCCCTTCTCTACGTCTTCCACTGCGCGAGAGTTCCTTCCTTTGTCTTTATAGGACACGACAGACCGAGCTTGGTTCTTTTTTCACTCTGTCTCTGTAGAGGCAAACATCTACTTTCTGTTGTCTACAGGAGTACTGAGTCAATCCCATGTATGCTTGGCCCCAACTCACTCAATCGACCTCATTTACAAAGACGTTGCTGTGAGTAGCTGTGACAAACTCTTGTGCTACTCCTGGCGTGTGCCTGAATTCCAGGAGTAAGTCATGAGGACTCCTGGTTTACTCATGGTATTCAGGAGTAAACCAGCAGTACTAGTAGACGACTAAAATTCTACCGCTCTTAAAGAAACCTACGGCAGACCCGGAGGTCGCCAGTAACTACAGGCCTATATCCCTCCTGCCTTTCTTCTCCAAGGTCTTGGAGAAATATGTCAATGAAGTCTCCACCTATTACGTGGAGGCCAATCCTCTTCTGCACCCGAGCCAGTCGGGTTTCAGAGCCGATTTCAGCACGGAAACGGCCCAGCTAGAAGTTGCTGAAACAATAAAAGCCACGCTGGATAGAGGACGAAACGCGGTCTTGGTGTTGTTGGACCTCTCCGCGGCCTTCGATACCGCGCCTCACAATAGACTACTGCAAAGACTCAAGGAGGGCGGGATCGGAGGCACAGTATTGAGATGGTTTACTTCCTTCTTAAATAACCGTTCAGCGTTTAGCCTTAAATCATTCCAATTGTAAGCAACAGGAACGTAAATGGAGAAGATCGTACAATAATACAGACAGAATAGCTTACAAAATGAGCAGGGAACTCTATCACCACCACATTAAAAAAGCAAAAAAAGAGTACTATTCAAAGAAAAGAATGGAGGCCAATTTAGATCAAAAGGCGATCTTTATGATCGACAAATCCCTTCAAAAAATCCCTAAAAACTTGGATTTATGGATTAGCCGAATCAACGTGCAAATCTCTTGTTTAAACTACATACAACATCTATAATTCAGCTAAAACATCTGATAATCCACTAGCAATGAAGTCGCAGCACCAGGATGCTCCCTGGAGTGACAGTGCGCTATATAAAAAACCCAAAACATTAAACATCAAACAAATCTTCTACTAATCCCAATTTGCTGCAGAAGGATTTGCCTCCTTCATAAACTCTGTGTAATGAGATTGCAACCTACTCCGAAGAAAAGATTCTTAATATTCAAAAAATTTTCCCTATTAGCCCCAGTAAAAATAGGGATGACCCCATTGAACCAGCTCTTTGCCCTAGTGCTCATTGCATTAACACCTTTAAATTGGTAGCACTAGAATCGACATATGAGGCCATCAGGGCCTGCAAATCAGGTTCTCCCTTAGATGCATGTCCTCCCATGATCCTTCATAAAATTATTGACATAATCAACCCTGTTGAAAATTCAATAGTTAATTCTTCACTAAGTACGGGCACTGTTCCAGATGAGTGGAAACTGGCATTGGTAAAACCTCTCAAAAAGAAACAGAATATTGACCCCTCGGTGCTTTTTAACTCCTTCCATGCTCATGACGAGCTCAGCTCGTCATGAGCCGTGGAACGCTCGCATTCGGGGATAATTCCCCTGCTGTGCTGAGCGTTCCACGGGAACGGGTGTGGTCATGACGAGCTGAGCTCGTCATGAGCACAGGAGCACCGTGCCTCATGACGAGCTGAGCTCGTCATGAGCATGCGGGCGCCGTGCGCGCCCCCCAGCACAGTGGGAAAATAACCCCTGCTGCGAAGGGGCTAATCTCCAGCCCATCTCATTGCTCCCAGTGTTGGGTAAAAATACAGAGTCATTTGTACATAAAGAACTCACAAGATTTATTGAAGTAGCTAATATTCTCCATCCACAACAATCGGGCTTTCGTCCGAAACATTCAACTGAATCAGCCCTTTCGGAGGTTACTGAGGCGCTAAAAATCTTAGCAGACAAGGGTAAGAAAGCAGTTTTGATCCTACTCGATTTGTCGGCTGCATTCGATACCATCTCTCATGACATCCTTTTAAAGACTCGAATGCAGCAGCATCTCAGGTACTGTTCTAAAATGGATCAAATCATTCCTTTCTAATCGAAGACAAGCTGTGACCTTAGGTACCTTCCTCTCAACAGAGAAAACTTTAACAACAGGAGTTCCGCAAGGCTCTCCTTTGAGCCCTTTGTTGTTCAATATTGATATGGCCCCGCTCATATCTCTCATACGCTCCTTTGAAATCGAAGTAACGTCCTATGCAGAGGATACTCAAATGATTGTATCCCTTGATAACGACACTACAGATGCCGAGGTGAACTTTTAACGCTGTCTTTCACAAGTCATACAGTGGATGAGGGACAATCATCTGAAATGTAAGACCGATAAAACAGAAATTCTGCCCATTGGGAGGGATGTAACCTTCCTTCTGAATGTGTGGTGGCCAGAGGGAACTACGCCCCCACCAGACATGGTTAAAGTAGCAAAAAAATCTAGGGGTACAGTTTGATACCGCTTTGTCTTTTTTGCCGCATGCGTCAGCTACAGCAGGGACCTGCTTTAGCCTAATAAGATCATTAAAGAAATTCTGGTTGGATCTAGCCCTGATCTCTTGACTGGGTGAGAGCTTTCTGCTTAATTCAGAGACTCTGTCCCTCACCACCCCTTGTTGTAAATATTTTTGTCCACCCTAAGCGTGGAAGGGTATTCTCAGATGTGAGACCCTTGCTCATTGCACCATCAGGATTCAAGCAAACCGGGCCGAAGACGGCTGTAATGCCAGAAACCGGTCCCCGGGAGCTTGTTTTCTTCCCAGTGTAAGAATTGGCTTTTGTAGTTTGGTTTGCCCTGTTCCCATCATGCACTGGGACAGGAACAGACTAATTTGCATACAGCCAGGTTCTGAAACTGGGATGGTGCAGTGAGCTAAAAAACGGTGTTGGATCTAGCCCTGATCTCTTGACTGGGTGAGAGCTTTCTGCTTAATTCAGAGACTCTGTCCCTCACCACCCCTTGTTGTAAATATGCATGCGTCAGCTACAGCAGGGACCTGCTTTAGCCTAATAAGATCATTAAAGAAATTCTTTGATCTGCATCCTGCAAGGAAATCAATAGCAGTGGCCCTGATTCTCTCGCGTTTGGACTACTGCAATAGCCTCCTTGCTGCAGCACGCCTTCTTCTGAGGCTTCCACGCAGAGCGTCTGCATCAGCGGCGCTTAAAGTTCTGCATTGGCTTCCGATTCATAAAATATTTATTTTTAAAATTCTTTTAATTACTTATAGAGACATGCTTAAACAGGGTCCTAAGTATCTCTCAGCACGGTTTTCCCCATATACCACTACTAGGACTCTTATGTCTTCCACAGCCAACCTGCTGAAACCTCACTCTTTCAGACGGATTACTAAAGGAGGGAAAACTGTTGCCGTCCTGGGGTCTAAAGCATGGAACGCCCTTCCAACCAAACAAGACTACAGGAAACTGAATCTCAATTTAGGAAGGCATTGAAGACATGGATGTACAACATTTCTGATGTCCGCTGCCTTGCACTTTTCTAGTTCAAATATAAGCTGGTATGCTATAGGACCCGCGCTCACAGTTCATTCCTCAGCGCCAGGATACTCCTTGCGGAGTGACAGCTTGCGCTTAAGAAATACTAATTTACATTACATGACATTACAAACAATCTGGTCGCCACCTTTTGCAGCGGAAATCCCTCCCATGAATGTTGGATTTCCACAGGGCTCAATTTTGAGCACGACATTGTTCAACTTGTATATGGCCCCTCTCGCCCTTCTCGCTGAGAAATACGGCGCCAAAATAATGTTGTATGCGGATGACACTCAACTGTTATTCACATGCGAGAAGGGTGCCGAGTTCAATGGCAATATGATTAACACCTGCCTCACTGAGGTATTCTCTTGGCTCAGACAAAACCAATTGACCTGGTGGCCGCAGGACACGCCCCCACCCCTCGTCTTCAGTTACCGTCGTAAAAGATCTGGGGGTCAAATTGGATGCTGCTCTTTCTATGAAGGCTCAAGTCCAAACCGTGGCAGGAGCCTGTTTAGGGGTGATGAGAATGTTGAGGATCTTTCTCCCGCTGCTCCCACTCTCTTACAGGAGAACAGAGGTCCAGACTCTGGTGGTGTCGAGACTGGACGAGGTTAGCTCCCTGTATTTGGGCCTCCCGGAGTACCTACTTGGCCGACTGCAGGTGATCCAGAATGTGGCGGCCAGGGCCATCTTTTTGACAGGACCTAGGACTCACACGACTCATCTTCTGTCTTCCCTGCATTGGCTTCCAGTGCTGAAAATAATCCATTTTGAAGCGCTAGTCCTGGTTTTCAAAGCTTTTCATAAGATTGGAGCCCCCTACCTTAGGGAAATATTTCAACCCTATATACCGCACCGTACCTTGAGGTCCTCTGCTCAGCTCCTGATCTCAACTCCGAAGGACCTGCTATCGCAGGTAGGGGGAAGATCCTTTCAAGTGGTGGCCTCTCGGCTATGGAATGGCCTACCCATCTCTTAGATAGATACCGACCTCCTTACCTTCAGGACGTATCTGAAAACATGGCTTTTCCAACATTAGGATCTGTTCGATTTCTGTGGTGGGGCGATGTTCTCTATCCTTTATGTGGTCTATTTTACCTAGCGCCGGGACACTCTTGGGAGTAGCCGCATGCTTTCTATAGATACCAGATAAAATAACATAACATAACTACATCTCAGCAAAACTTTGCAAATCAGGCGCAGTGTTGTTGGCTACCTGCCTTCTCACCATAATGTGTGGGTCATCTGACCACATGTGGTCCATCGGTGTAACCCAAAGTGTTTTATGGGAAGAGTTCATGGATAAATTTAGGACGCAGAGGTGAGACACGGCTGCTTTCCGACATGCAATCGTGTCTTAAAGAAGACAACAGTCACCTGTGGTGTCCAAGTTTTGATGCTTCAACAGTAGCAGATGCATTGGGCTCCATACCCACCAACGATGGGGCCAATGCGACTCAGCCATCGGTTCTGGCAAGGGTTTGTAAGACCCAACCAAGCACTCAAGGGTACGGTTCCACGGAGATGGTAGGGCTGCCAAGAACCAGAGTGCTCCAGCCTTCCTCTCGGAAGATGAGCGGGTGAAGGTCCCCTCTGCATCCCAAGACCCAGAAACCAGCTTAGAATACGCGAATCACTCGGAGCCTATGGGGGGTGAATGTCGTCTTCTTCAAAAACTATGTGTGTTAAACCTCTGTCGGGTGAGCTTCACTCATTGTGGAGTGGTTGGTCATAGCATCCTTCACCCCCCATCACTCCCACATCTCACCACTCCCCTCTCCTCATTTACTTTTTATTCTTTTCTTCCCTGATGTTGGTCTGATATTCAGTGAGGGCCCTCACAGCAGATGATGAACGGGCTGGTGAGAAACCCTCAGGTCTGGACTCCACCAAGACAGATGGAGACAACAAGCAGACGCGTGGGAGACTGAGAGTGACCAGGAACCCAAGACAGGAAGCAAGAGTCCCCACCCATTAAAAAAGAGTGCACTGCACAGGCATGGAGCCCCCCTGTGGCACCTGTGTGGCAGTGCATGGAGGCTTTGCTGTGGTACCTGGAAACCTGTGTGGCAGGGAGTGGAGGCCTCTCTATGGCACCTACCAACCTATGAGCCAGGGCGTGGAGGCCTCATGTGGTACCTGACAACATGTGTGGCGGTGCGTGGAGGCCTTGCTGCGGTACCTGTCTGCCTGCTATGCAGGGCATAGAGGTTTCCCTGAGGCACCTTCCAAACTGTGTGAAGGGCACTGGATATATCCTGTGGCACCTGCCAAGGCGTGCAGGGTGCTGGAGGTCACCTGTGCCACCACTAACCTGTGTGAAGGGCACTGGGGCCTTATTGTGGCACCTACCTCCCTATGTGGCACCGTGTAGAGGCCTCGCTGAGAGGCCTGGGAATGTAACTCAACGGACTTTTAAGGACCCTCCAGAGAAGGAGGGTCTGGTTCAGGACATGAAGGTGGTGGTGTCTTTGTTTGGTTCCGGGTCAGGGAGCTACGTTTCTAGGTGTCATGGTACACAGGGTAGAGGGGCTGTTCAAGCTTCTGATGGTGAAGTTGAAGAAGTTGTGGGAAGGAATAACTCAGGCTTTGTCACTGGGTCGGCTTTGGGTGTGGCTTGTACGTAGGGCTGTTATGGTCAACGGTTCAAGCAGGTTGTCCCGGGCCTCTACACTATCGAGCTTTGCAGAGATGAAAGAGGGCTCTTTTGAGAGTGGGGTTCAAAATTTAGTTGATAGATTTGTCAGAGGAGGTAGGAGAGGAATTGAACTTGTGGTTGAGCAATATTCAGGCTTGGAATGGAAGAGCCAAATTTGGTGATGCTCCAGATATGGTAATCTGAGACCCGGTGATGGTGATAGGTCCATTGTCAAGGTCTCTGAGAACTGGTGATGGTGATAGGTCCACTGTCAAGGTCTCTGAGAACCAGTGATGGTGATAGGTCCACTGTCAAGGTGAGAACCAATGAAGGTGATAGGTCCACTGTCGAGGTTTCTGAGAACCGGTGATGGTGATAGGTCCATTGTCAAGGTCTCTGAGAACTGGTGATGGTGATAGGTCCAATGTCAAGGTGAGAACCGGTGAAGGTGATAGGCCCACTGTCGAGGTGAGAACCGGTGAAGATGATAGGTCCACTGTCGAGGTCTCTGAGAACCGGTGAAGGTGATAGGTCCATTGTCGAGGTCTCTGAGAACCGGTGATGGTGATAGGTGCACTGTCGAGGTGAGGACCGGTGAAGGTGATAGGTCCACCGCCGAGGTCTCTGAGAACCGGTGAAGGTGATTGGTCCATTGGCGAGGTCTCTGAGAACCGGTGATGGTGATAGGTCCACTGTCAAGGTGAGAACCGGTGAAGGTGATAGGTGCACTGTCGAGGTCTCTGAGAACTGGTGATGGTGATAGGTCCACTGTCGAGGTCTCCGAGAACCAGTGATGGTGATAGGTCCACTGTCGAGGTCTCTGAGAACCGGGGATGGTGATAGGTCCACTGTCGAGGTCTCTGAGAGCCGGTGATGGTGATAGGTCCACTGTCGAGGTCTCTGAGAACCGGTGATGGTGATAGGTCCACTGTCGAGGTCTCTGGCTCGGTGTCAGGGCGAGGAAGAAATACACATGTACAACGTCTTGGAAATCGAATAAATGACTCTTGAAAAACCTTTCCCTGCAAAGTGGGATTAGAGCCACAAGCCAGGTCTATTAAAATCAATAAATATAAAATGTACATCACTCTACATAAACAAACATAGTTGACAAAAAACAGAACAAACAGAAAACCAAAGACAAACACTGCCATAAAATCAACAAACCAAGCTTCAATCGAACAAGAGAACTGGTTTGTATGTCAGAGTATCGTACTCAGAAATATTGTCCAACATAAATATTGTGTCCTAAATATCGTTTACAAAAATATCATACCATCGGAGTAGGTTTTCTGCTATTAACTCCAATGGGGCAATATTTCAATGGACAATAATCTGATAGCTATATTCTGGCACTACACTGAGAACAAAAATATGTACTTTTAGTTTTGTACTAAAATGTACTTACTGAGCAATGGTAGCACAGATGACAGTAAGAAGAGCCGAAACTACGGCACGGTCTCAGAGAATGAGTGGACCAAAGCTCTCAAAATGTTAGCAATCCCAGTCTGTGAACTCACTAGCTGCAAGTAAACTGTGTCCCACCCAAAATCCATAAATAAGGGTGTTTATCAGTACTTCATTTGTAAAAAAATAAGTGCCCGGGCTCTCGACAGGAGACCACTGCAGCTCGCACCACCCATTGCCCCCGCCAGCTTTCCCAATGATAGTAACAGCACAATTACAAACCATCACACCCACAAGTGTGACAATTCCGACAATTTCAGGCCCCCAAAGCTATAGGGATGGCTTGGGCGGGAGGTAATAGTAATTTCTAATGTATATTGAATTAATAATTAACTGCTGTTTTGGTCATCTCTAAATTAGCAAGACAGCGCCACCTTGTGTCAGATTTCAAAAGAGCCGGTGTTGACAATTAAGTGCCAGTGCCAAGCACCGGAAACTACTGGTTCAAATTAAGCACTGGTGTTAATTAAAATAACGCATACACACAAAAGAGAAAAAGAAGGAAATGTAATATTGTATCAACCACATCGGAAAAGTGCAAGGTTCTTTAAAAAATGCCCTCCCCCACTAGTAGTGGCACGCATCATCATTGGGTGTGCTGCGACATCCCAGGGCAGACCAATGCCGGGGATGGAGCAAAGGGAATTGTGGAAGGCAATACACACAAATATAAGGATCTACTCTGCAGAACGAAAAAGTGAGTAAAACTACCTCAGGGATGCCCTAAACTCTCTTTATTTTTGGGCTCCCTGGATAAGATTCACAAAATCAATAATGGTGAATATGTCTTCATGGGGCTGCAAGTGGCACGAAGTTTCAGCGTCCATCCCTTGATGACTGCATGATTACAGGGAGACGCTCCTGCTCACATTCAAGATTCAGAGAAATTCCCATTGAAACTTGGATCACCCGTTGTGTGGTTACATAGGAGTGACAAGTAAGGTCATTGCACTGAGGATAAATGTATCCCCAATTCCCCATCTCCTAAACAAAGACTAAAAGTAAGGGGTGGAAGAGCACGTGGGATCTCTAGTCCTGAGGAAGGCCGAATGACCCAGTGGGGCTCCTGAGGGCGGCCGAAACATGTCGGCAAGAAAGCAGATAGGAGGGATGGAGGGGCACTAATACCCCCGTTTCATCACTGATATTGATGTTTTAATAAGCTTGAGTGTGATCTGTCATGGTGTTTTTGGCCTCACAGGGCGGCGGTGAGTGTGATCTGTCATGGTGTTCTTGGCGTGAGAGGGCGACGGTGAGTGTGATCTGTCATGGTGCTATAGGCAGCAGGTTTACTGTTTCCTGTGTTGTGCTACACAAGAGCCATGTTGCTGTGTGTGTTTTTCTTCTTTCATTCTCGCCCCTCCCCCACACCTGTCCTGCAAGGCTCTGTTCTCCACAGCCTTAAATTGTATAAAAAAATAATTTAAAAAAGCACATGCATAGGCCCACATTTTTAGGTCTGGCTTTCATGAGAGCTTTAGCAGTATTGTCAGTCTATTGTTTTTCCAAAACAAAGCGTACAAAGAGGGACTTCTGATCAGCGGCCTCATCCATTGGTCTAATTGACATTCGTGTTCGCTTCCACCAACCACAGCAGACACAATGGGGCAGTGGGCCCGCCCACTTCACCCATTGGCTCCCTTCACTTAAAGGGACTGCACAAAGCCTCTGCATATTATCCCCATTTGCCTAAAAATACTTCCTTTCTCTTTATTGACAGAGCCGGTTCAAAGTGTTCTAAGTGACATTGCAACATAGCAGCTCCTGTAATTATAGCGCTTGGTTAGGAGGGGGTTGAGTCTTGCCTGCTTCAGTAACAACAATAGAATGGAAGGCACAACTCAGGGACTTGCTATTGATAAGCACATGAGCCTGCCACCACCAGCACTGCCGAAGGCTGAGGTTGCCGAACACCAAGACAGCCTCGTGTTGACTCCGCCTCCTGCCTCTTTCTTCCTCCTGCCACACTTCCTGCGTCTTTATCTCACTCCTGCAGGATTCTTTTCATCCCCGCTCCCTCCCTTGACACTCTTGTCCTGTTTTTCTCTTGCTCCTTGTTCTGTTTTTTCCTCTCTTCCTCTGAGTCAAAGTCTGATGATGAAATATAAATCTCAGACCCCAAAAATAAGAGCGGGTGGGCCCCACCTTTGCCCACCGGCTCAAATTAAGCACGGGTTCCCGGCTGATCACTTTATGGGAGTTTTGCCTACAGAGACAGAAAATCTTCGGGGTCTGTGGCATTTGAGGGTAAGGTTAGCAGGCCCTGCAGGCTGTATCAATGTTCTCCAACACTTCAGTGTGATGACTTATATCTCACGCCCTCCTTCCTGTTTGGGGACAGTCGTCCAATCACAGAGTTCACAATCCGATGGGTCTTGGTTTCTAGCTGATTGTGGGACAATGTCATGTTTCTTCTCATTTAAGTAGCAACCATAAGCTTGATTTTTTGACAAATCGGGGAATATTTGGGGGGCAGTTTGATGAATACATCTTAGGAACAGTCTCCTGGGTTCTTTGGAAGCATCTGGTATTACCTGAACGGGATGTCTCTTTATTTTGTGGACTACCTGGTGGTACATTTTTGGGGACCAATTTTGTGTTTCTTTTTGTGGGCACATAGATGCCTATTTTTGGGGCTTTTGCTAAGCCACACTGCCAACTCTCTGGTACCTGTTATTTGAAGGACCACCGACTGGTCACTTTATAAAGAATCTGTTATTTATTTTTGGGGTGAATATATTCTAATATAAATAACCATGTATATTTTACATTTTTATCCTGACGCTTACTGTTGGATAAACTGAAAAAAACTTGTGATTGTTTGAGGCAGTAGAAGGCATTTATTAGGGAGACAAATCGATGCTAATTAGGGGATGATTTCAAGACAAATGTGAGGACAAATTCATTCTGCTTTGGGGCCAAACTCAGACAATAAAGGGGGGTTCATAGCTCATGTATAGATTTCGGGGTACATCCAATGTCGTCTTCTTACAAGTGCTTGTGATGGCGCTGCTGGGTTCAACTACCTTCAAACGTTCTTCAGCGACAGATCTGACAGAATCCTTTACATTTGTGTCTCTAAAAATACTGTGTTCCGAGAAAGAAAAGGGCCATCAGCATCTTAAAAGTGCTTTTACTGGAGAAACTTTCCTCTAATTTGTTTATAGATATTAGAAATTTGTGACTACAGCCACAAATTTGTCATTGAGCTACTGAGACTTGTCTGCGTGACTGACTTTGTACAACCAACAATCCCAAAAATTGTTACGCACGTGTTTTACTTTTGCCCCACATACCCAGCCATGGGACCCAGCCCACCATTTGTAGGGCCAGCTTTTGAAGAAATCTTGGATGCAGTGCTTAATTTGCGCCGGTGGTTACCGGTGCTCAGCACCTGCACTTTATTGTCAACACCAGCACTTATGACAGCTGCCACATGATGGTGCTGTTTGTGCAATTAAAAGATGAGCAGAACAACAGTTGTTTATTAATTCAATATACATGACAAACAACTAATACCAGCTGCCCAAGCCATTGTTATAGCTTTGGGAGCCTCGAACAGTCTGAAATGTCACACTTGTAGCAGTATCATGGTGAGTAGTTGTGCAGGTACCGCCCCTGGCAGTGGTGGCAGTGGCACTGGGTGGTGAAAGCTGTGGTGGCATCCTGATGAGGGCCCTGGTGCAAATCTTGTTCACAAATTAAGCACTGCCTGGATGCTGCTGTGAGCTCCTCGTTCCTCCTACCCCGCCCGCCTCCCTTCGTTCTCTTTCCTTAGTACTCTTGGTTTTTAACGCACGATCGCGCTGCACGCGAGTTCTGCGTCATTTCCCGTCTGAAGTGTGAGCGGAAAACCACAGTGAACTTGTGAGCCGAGCCCAGAAGAGGAGTACTTCCTGCTGTGGGCCCAGACTTCCTGCCGCAGTCCCATGTGCTCGGCAGTGGCTCTGCTAAAGATAGTCTTGCTGCAGCCATTGGAGCAGTAATCCACCCAATATTACCCCCACCCCTTCCTACCCCTCCCCACACCACACCTATTTATATTAGAGGCCGGCCCAAATTTGAGAACACAATTTAACGTTTGGCATGAGTCTTTCTTCTATGTCCTTCTCATTGCATTCTACCCAGTAACACAATGCAGATTCCATTATTCAACATATGTCAATAACTCTTACAGTGGTTTTCAATGGCTAATGTATTCAGCGCCTAGGGGTAGCTGTTTCTGTATAGCGGCACTACACAAGTGTCTTCAAGGCAGCCGCATGCACACATCTCTACTGTTGGTCCTGAAGAAGGGCAAAGCTTGTTTCTGGAGAAACATGTCTCTTGGTGTCAGGTTACAGGCAGCAGCTCAGGAGTGTTGTTCTATTGGGCAAACATTTGCTGGTGTTATTTACTACTCCATGAGAAGAAGTTGTATTTGATCTTGTGGATCCCTTTTTCGCTTGTGGTATACAAAACGCGAGAATTCCACCATTCAATAAATTTAGGCTAACTTCGCTCTGTCGTCCATCTTGGACGCGACATCGTAGTACGCCACGTGGATGTTGCTGTTGCTATTATTTTGCTGTAATAAAAGATTTTAGGCTTTGCTGTGAGGAGTCTGATACTTTCCCAGCTGAACTGAGCGACATGTACTTTGCCAAGGCCGGCCTCACTGCCCCAGACTGGACAACATTCTATGTAACAACTCGTGCCACGTGTAGGGACGCTGGGAGCACCCGAGTCTGATGTGGTGGAATGGCGAGAGAATCACTGAATGTATTCTGTAGTAAATGTTTCTTTTTGCTTGCTTCTTATTGGTTAAGAGCCTGCGAACCATGTACTCATGTAGGGAATGTATGAAATCCTTTGTTTAACGACCTGTAAAGGGATGCAATTCCTCCAGGACCGGAGGACCCCTTTTCCCCATTCTTCGAAGGCGAATCTATACTGGATTCATTAGAAATATGCTGAGTTCCTTATGTTGTATGCTTTTGATGCTTAACTTTGTATTTATTTTATTTTTAGAGTTTTATATAGCGCAAACTAGACCCGAGACATCGGGTATCAGAGCGCTGTACATGAGCACCAGTTTCGTTACAGATGGACAGATTAATTTTTTTTTGTTAGTCACTGGAAAATGAATTGATTTGCCCAGAATAATCACAGGATGTTGAGCATCATTGCCGAGACTCGAACCCGGTTCCCCATTTTCGAGGACGACCGCTCTAGCCATAAGGTTACATCCTCTCCCTAACTAACTAGCAGAGAGACTGATCCAACAGGGAGCAACAAAGTCCGGTAGGAACTACATTGCTTCTGGTCCGGATGTTGCAGCATAAAAGAGATGAATGAGATTTAGGCTTGCACTGTCAATGTTTGTTGTTTGTACTTGTATAGCGCACAGCTACCCGCAGTGGGTTTCTCGGCGCTTGTACGAATACCGCAAGGGAACCCTTCCTGGCTTTCCCTGTGAAGTGTCCACTCCTGGGCACCCCCATGGTGCAGACCAGGCATCCCTCGCGTTGTGGGGGCCATTGTGGAGTCTAAGCAAGCTATTGCCCAGAGTTGCAGCATGGGACCCATGATCAGAATAGCCACTGAGGCGAGAATATCCGGTCAGGGGAATTAATGAGCCAGAGACCCGCCGGGGCAGGAATCGAACCCTGGTCCCTGGCCAGAGCTCTGCATCGAGGTCTGCCTGCTCTAACCATTGAGCCGCACTTCTCCACTTGGAGCTTTCTTCAATGGAGCTATCCACCCCATAGGAGTCGCTGCCACTATTCCATCTGCCCCACTGTACAGGTGAAAAACAGTAGGCTGCTAAACCGGGTCCTTGCCTCCCATGACCACGACTAACCGAACACCTGTGACCCGACCACTCACCAATGACTAGATCTCGGACCAGCACCAGTGACGTCACTGGGGAGGGCTGATTGATGTCTGACTACTAGGTTTTTTGGCAAAGAGTATTGTTTTTTGGGCTACTGGAAACTCAGCAGCTATGGCATCAGCCCACTGAGTTATCCATTCTGATACCCAGGGCTGAACCAATACAAAGATCTTGACTACTGAAGCCTCCTACAAACCAGCAGGTTTTAAATCCTCATTAACAATAAACCTCACAATGAAACCATTAAGGCTGCCCATTTCCTGCTACGTCATCTATAGGGAATGATTCAAATTGAGCAGCTCTGATTCAGTTAATATGGTGTCCCGGCGGACCTCACTTTTGTCATGAATGCAGAATGTTAGCGCTCTTCTTAGGGATCTTGTGTAGATCCAAATGGTTGATGTGGAGAGATTTTTGAGCGAAACAGAGACACAATGAGCCCCAACACTGCTGAGCTGCTGCTGCGCGCCTCGGCACCAAGAGACACGTTTCGCCCGAAGCCAGCCATGCCCTTCTTCAGGACCAACAGTAGTGATGTCTGCGTGTGGCTGCCCTGAAGACACTAGTATAGTGCTGCTATGTGGAAAGCGCTATGCCTAGGCTCTGACTATAGGAGGCACAAGAACCACCGTAAGAGTTGTTTACATATGTCGAATAACGAAATCTCAATCGCGGTACTGGGTAGAATTCAATGAGAACGACATAGAAGGAAGACTCATGCCAAACATTAAATTCTGTTCTCAAATCCCCAGGTAGACCTGAATGTAGATTGTGGGTCTGATTCACAAAGGAAAACTTACACTTTTGTGTAAGTTTACAGTTGTTTGCTATTCACAAAGGAATTTACGAATAGTATCTTTACGAGTGTGGAGTCTTCTCACATAAAACTACCAATCATTTTATGTGCGCGGACTCTGCACTCGTAAAGATACTACTCTTAAATCCCTTTGTGAGTAGCATATAATCGTAAACTTACACAAAAGTGTACGTTTGCCTTTGTGAATCTGGCCACAGAGTCTGCACAGCTTCAGTGGCAAACAAGAGTACCCACATAGGACACTGCCCATAAACCACTCCCCCCCAAGACCCCAGGAAAAAGCTGCATAAGACATACAATGTTTCCCGTTTATATCTGGCCCAGGGCCAACTTTAGTTGTCTTACCGTTGGTATCTTTTCCAAAGAAGTCATAATAAAGATGTACAGATATATACACACTTACAAGGGTGTTTGGTGCGTTAATCAAATTTTTTTCTGCCATCACCACAAACAGAGCGGGCAGAGGGTCCGCCCACTTCAGCCATTGGCTTTCCTGCTCTATGAGTAACTTCCTGATCACATGTGCACAGTCACTTGGAAAGGAGCACACTGTACTGCCAGGTCAGCTGAGCCCGAGCTGCTGGGTCAACGCTATATTTTTAGATTTTTTTTTCTATGTTGGCAGTTTTTTTTGCACATTGCTTGCTTGCAGAAAATGTACATGCTTGCCAAGGCTAGATCTATTGTCTTTGCCAATGCTTGTTTACATGCCATTTTAGTAGAAGTGTACATGAGGTACCTGTATTCTTTCTGCAGTTACAAGAGAAGATACAGTTTTGTCCCTGATAGTTGGAAGAGCTTGAATTTTGGGATAATGATAAGGACAAAGATGGCCGCTTTGGTTTAAAATGAGGAAGCCACGTTTTGGGGCCAATTCATGAACATATTTTGATGAATCATACATCTTCTGGTAGCTCCTCCTGTGATCTCAGCATATTTTGAACATCTGTTGAAATCCCTTTAATTCTTGAGTGAAATGTATGAGAATCATAGATTTTCTTGCATATGACTAACTCTATTATGACGTTTTTTCTGCTGCAGAAAATCCACCAGATTAAGTTTAGGATAATTGTAATTTTTTTCCTCACCAGGACAAGATTTTTCCTGGTTAAAAAATCCACTTGTGCCCATGACCAGATAATACTACAGTATACAAAAAGTAATGTATGAAATGCTTTAATTATTCTCAGCCACTGGCAATTACTCGGACCGCATCCCAGCCTATCGTTACTTGGCACACCACTCCACCCCAGTTTGGACCCAGCAATATGCAAATCAGTCTTGACCCTGCTCCAATGGGAACAGTCCAGCATGAACTGCCAGACCAGGTATTCCCTGAATCGGCAAACAAGCAGCCCAGGAACAGTTTGCCCCTGTTATGGGCTCATCAACCAGGTTAACTTAATTCCAGTGACACACTAGGTGGAAACCAGTCCTAGGATGCTTGTTTCTGATGCAGGGAAGACCTGGGTTGGCAGTTCAGACTGGACTATCCCATGAGGAGCAGGGTCAGGACTGATTTGCATATGGCTGGGTCCAAACTGAGGTGGCATGGTGGGCATAATGTTGGATTGGGATGCAGTCTCGAGAGATTGCCAGTGGCTGTGGTTAATTCAAGCATTCCATCCATCACTTTGATGTTTTTGCATTTGACGCTCTAAGTGTGCCCGGTATCCCAGACGTGGCCCCGGGCTCACTGTGCCTCGGGAACCAAGATATACCTGGCTGAAGAGTCCTAACTAGGGCGATACCAGGTCTAGGTTGCTTGTGTTTTGGTTAAGCAAGAACCTGGCCTGTGGACTGTTCCCATGAAGAGCAGGGTCAAGACTGATTTTCATATGGCTGGGTCCAAACTCATGTGGAACGGTGGGCATAAAATGATGGATTGGGATATGGCCTGAGCGATTGCCAGTGGATGAGACTAATTGGAGCATTCCATCCATCCCCTTGTTGTTTGTGCATTTGATGCCCATGTAGGCCAGCTCCTGCCCCTACCTATGGGAACTCAGTTCTGACCAAACTCTGCTGTGCCAGTGCAGTCGTGGCTCCTGCAGGTAAGCGCAGTGGGGTGGTAGGGCGAGGTGGGGCGCGGGGGAAACCAATAGACGATGGAATAGGGGAAATAAATTAATCCTATGCGATCGTCTCTCGACTCCCCCTACCCCCTCCAAACTTACATGCAGAAGCCACAACTGTGCTAGTGGATAAGTAGTGGTACTAAATTCCACCTGGAGATGCAGAAGTTGATAGATCCCAAATCTATAAATTGGGGAATTGGTCCCAAAGACAACATGTTTTGTGCACCAGCTTGAACAGAGGTCTGCTTCAGGGCCGATTCGCAAAGTCGTCCTAATTCCATAGGCACAAGATGCAAATAAATGTTATTGTCCGGCATTGCCTAGTGTGTGATCAAACTCATAGTTTATTTGCAAAGGAGCTAACGTTTGCAACATCACAAAGTTGTTAAGTTGTCACCTCTGCAAAAACTCATCTGCTGGTGAAATTTCCTGAAAACTTCTTTTAGGGCAGGGGATTTTGATGGCTTCAAAAATATTGTCTTTTATTTTTAAAAAAAAGTGTGGTTTTTGAAGAATGGGTTAGTGGGTACATTTTAAAAAAATACTTGTGGAAGTCAGCATAGGCCAACTTTGCACAGTCTTAGCTTGAACTTCAACACCCATGAGCGTGCCAATCCTGACATTGGCACACGTAATTTGACTCTACTGTACACTTCTGACTTAAAGCCCTCTTCAGTATTCACTCTTGTTGGGGCAGCCAGTGCTGTGTATCTCTAGACACGTGTTTCAGGATTGTTGTCCTTCAGTGGAGAGTAACAAGTGAACATTGGGAGTGCCGGCAATGCTGCTCACCGTCTCGGGGTTAGTACCACTCCCAGAGCGCAGGTGCCTTCCAGTGCTCGTCAGCCCAACAGCTCAACACGTAGTCAATCACCAAAGAAGGAGGAAGCACACTGTGTAACATACCAGCATGCAATTAGCCCAGATGCATTGTGGTAAATGGAGTGCATGATAACACTCACTTTAGTTGAAAGCCTTCAGTATGCTCAGTGTTGGTGCAGCCAGTGCTGTGTATCTCTAGACACGGGTTTCAGGATTGTTGTCCTTCAGTGGAGAGTAACAAGTGAACATTGGGAGTGCCGGCAATGCTGCTCACCGTCTGCTCAGGGTTAGTACCACTCCCAGAGCGCAGGTGCCTTCCAGTGCTCGTCAGCCCAGGAGCTCAACAAGTAGTCAATCACCAAAGAGGCAGGGAGCACACTGTGTGGCATACCAGCATGCAATTAGCCCAGATGCATTGTGGTAAATGGAGTGCATGATAACACTCACTTTAGTTGAAAGCCTTCAGTATTCTCAGTGTTGGTGCAGCCAGTGATGTGTATCTCTAGACACGGGTTTCAGGATTGTTGTCCTTCTTCAATAGTGAGTAACAAGTGAATGTGAGGGTTTCAGCCACTGTGCCACCTACCCTTTTTTGCATGAGCAACCACATCCGCACCTCTCACTGGCTAGCGAGCACTTGCTGTCCATCATACACAGTTTGCACGTTCCCCTGCCGGGCACGTTTCTACTAACTGCTTCCCAGGCCACAAGAGTTTCTCTTTAGTTTCATAAAGAAACTGCCAGCCCAGAGACACTTGTAAACAAGCACTGAACAAGCCAATAGGTCTTGCCTATGCAAGATCTATTGACTTTGTCAATGTTTCGAAGACGTTGCAAAGCAGCACAAGCCGCTGTGCAACACAGCTTACAGTCAGCTACTGTGCAACACGGCTTAAAGTCAAGAAAAACCCCACTATGGTGCAGCCAGCTTGAACGTGTCGTAGCGCTTTTTATTCTTTGATAAATGTTGCAAAGGCGGCAAAGAATGAAATGCAAGGGGAACATTTGAGTTTTGCACAACAACAAATCCAAGTAAAAAACAACTTTTAGTGGCAGAATTAACTTGAAACATAGTAATGTTGACAGCAACTTCCACTGCAAGTGAAATTTTGCAACATTTACAAAGCTTTACAAACTTCACAGAGTAAGAATTTTGTAAACTTGGCAAATCTTTGCAAAAGAAATTGTAATTGTTTCCACCTCTAAAGTTCCACTGTGTACCAAATATGCCTGAGGCCAAATACTGAGCCGAGTAACAATTTTCATAATAAAGCCATGTGCCAAGACTGCCTGTATCCAGTGTGTGCCCGGGCACCGCTCCTTTGCTTCTTCTGGGAGGGTTCTTTGCATCACTTCACGTGGTCCCCTGGATCCGGCGCATGCCTGCACACCACTATCCTGATGCTGAGAGAGGGTTCTTTGCATCACATGACATGGCTTCCGGGATCCTGTGCATACCTGCAGGCCACTCACCTGCTGCCCTGGTAGGGTTCTTTGCATCACGTGACATGGCTCCCTGGATCCAGTGCATGCCCTCATGCTGCTCCCGTGCTGCTCTGTGAGGATTCTTTGCATCACGTGACATGGCTCCCTGGATCCGGTGCATGCCCGCTCGCTGCTCCCGTGCTGCTCTGGGAGGGTTCTTTCATTCACGTGACATGGCCCCCTGGATCCGGTGCATGCCCGCACGCTGCTCCCGTGCTGCTCTGTGAGGATTCTTTGCATCACGTGACATGGCTCCCTGGATCCGGTGCATGCCCGCTCGCTGCTCCCGTGCTGCTCTGGGAGGGTTCTTTCGTTCACGTGGCATGGCCCCCTGGATCCGGTGCATGCCCGCACGCTGCTCCCGTGCTGCTCTGTGAGGTTTCTTTGCATCACGTGACATGGTTCCCTGGATCCGGTGCATGCCCGCTTGCTGCTCCTGTGCTGCTCTGGGAGGGTTCTTTGCATCACGTGACATGGCTCCCTGGATCCGGTGCATGCCGCACGCTGCTCCCATGCTGCTCTGGGAGGGTTCTTTGCATCACGTGACATGGCTCCCTGGATCCGGTGCATGCCGCACGCTACTCCCCTGCAACTCTGTGAGGGTTCTTTGCATCATGTGGCATGGCCCCCTGGATCCGGTGCATTCCCGCACGCTGCTCTTGTGCTGCTCTGGGAGGGTTCTTTGCATCACGTGACATGGCCCCCTGGATCCTGTGCATGCCCGCACGCTGCTCCCCTGCTGCTCTGGGAGGGTTCTTTGCCTCATGTGACATGGCTCCTTGGATCCGGTGCATGCCGCACGCTGCTCCCCTGCAACTCTGTGAGGGTTCTTTGCATCATGTGACATGGCCCCCTGGATCCGGTGCATTCCTGCACGCTGCTCCTGTGCTGCTCTGGGAGGGTTCTTTGCATCACGTGACATGGCCCCCTGGATCCTGTGCATGCCCGCACGCCGCTCCCCTGCTGCTCTGGGAGGGTTCTTTGCATCATGTGACATGGCTTCCTGGATCCGGTGCATGCTCTCACGCTGCTCCCCTGCTGCTCTGGGAGGGTTCTTTGCATCAAGTGACATGGCTCCCTGGATCCGGTGCATGCCGCACGCTGCTCCCGTGCTGCTCTGGGAGGGTTCTTTGCATCACGTGACATGGCTCCCTGGATCCGGTGCGTGCCGCACGCTCCTCCCCTGCAACTCTGTGAGGGTTCTTTGCATCATGTGACATGGCCCCCTGGATCCGGTGCATTCCTGCATGCTGCTCCTGTGCTGCTCTGGAAGGGTTCTTTGCATCACGTGACATGGCCCCCTGGATCCTGTGCATGCCCGCACGCTGCTTCCCTGCTGCTCTGGGAGGGTTCTTTGCATCACGTGACATGGCTCCCTGGATCCGGTACATGCCCGCACGTTGCTCCTGTAATGCTCTAGGAGGGTTCTTTGCATCACGTGACATGGCCCCCTGGATCCGGTGCATGCCCTCACGCTGCTCCCGTGCTGCTCTTGGAGGGTTATTTGCATCACATGACATGGCTCCCTGGATCCGGTGCATGCCCGCACGCTGCTCCTGTGCTGCTCTGGGCGGGTTCTTTGCATCACGTGACATGGCTCCCTGGATCCGGTGCATGCCCGCATGCTGCTCCTGTGCGGCTCTGGGAGGGTTCTTTGCATCACGTGACATGGCCCCCTGGATCCGGTGCATGCCCTCACGCTGCTCCCCTGCTGCTCTGGGAGGGTTCTTTGCATCACGTGACATGGCCCCCTGGATCCGGTGCATGCCCTCACGTTGCTCCTGTGATGCTCTAGGAGGGTTCTTTGCATCACCTGACATGGCCTCTGGATCCGGTGCATGCCCTCATGCTGCTCCTGTGATGCTCTAGGAGGGTTCTTTGCATCACGTGACATGGCTCCCTGGATCCGGTGCATGCCCGCACGCTGCTCCTGTGCTGCTCCGGGAGGGTTCTTTGCATCACGTAACATGACTCCCTGGATCCGGTGCATGCCCTCTCGCTGCTCCTGTGCTGCTCTGGGAGGGTTCTTTGCATCACGTGACATGGCTCCCTGGATCCGGTGCATGCCCGCACGCTGCTCCTGTGCTGCTCCGGGAGGGTTCTTTGCATCACGTGACATGACTCCCTGGATCCGGTGCATGCCCTCACGCTGCTCCTGTGCTGCTCTGGGAGGGTTCTTTGCATCACGTGACATGGCTCCCTGAATCCGGTGCATGCCCGCACGCTGCTCCTGTGCTGCTCTGGGAGGGTTCTTTGCATCACGTGACATGGCTCCCTGGATCCGGTGCATGCCCGCATGCTGCTCCTGTGCTGCTCTGGGAGGGTTCTTTGCATCACGTGACATGGCCCCCTGGATCCTGTGCATACCCTCACGCTGCTCCCCTGCTGCTCTGGGAGGGTTCTTTGCATCACGTGTTATGGCTCCCTGGATCCGGTGCATGCCTGCACGCTGCTCCCGTGCTGCTCTAGGAGGGTTCTTTGCATCACATGACATGGCCTCCTGGATCCAGTGCATGCCCTCATGCTGCTCCTGTGCTGCTCTGGGAGGGTTCTTTGCATCACGTGACATGGCTCCCTGGATGAGGTGCATGCCCTCACGCTGCTCCCCTGCTGCTCTGGGAGGGTTCTTTGCATCACGTGACATGGCTCCCTGGATCCGGTGCATGCCCTCACGCTGCTCCCGTGCTGCTCTGGGAGGGTTCTTTGCATCACATGACATGGCCCCCTGGATCCGGTGCATGCCCGCAGGCTGCTCCAGTGCTGCTCTGGGGTTCTTTGCATCACGTGACATGGCTCCCTGGATCCGGTGCATGCCTGCACGCTGCTCCCGTGCTGCTCTGGGAGGGTTCTTTGCATCACTTGACATGACTCCCTGGATCCGGTGCATGCCCGCACGCTGCTCCAGTGCTGCTCTGGGGTTCTTCGCATCACGTGACATGGCTCCCTGGATCTGGTGCATGCCCGCACGCTGCTCCCGTGCTGCTCTGGGAGGGTTCTTTGCCTCATGTGACATGGCTCCCTGGATCCGGCGCATGCCTGCACACCACTATCCTGATGCTGAGAGAGGGTTCTTTGCATCACATGACACGGCTTCCGGGATCCTGTGCATACCTGCAGGCCACTCACCTGCTGCCCTGGTAGGGTTCTTTGCATCACGTGACATGGCCCCCTGGATCCGGTGCATGCCCGCACGCTGCTCCCGTGCTGCTCTGTGAGGGTTCTTTGCATCACGTGACATGGGTCCCTGGATCCGGTGCATGCCCGCTCGCTGCTCCCGTGCTGCTCTGGGAGGGTTCTTTGCATCACGTGACATGGCCCCCTGGATCCGGTGCATGCCCGCACGCTGCTCCTGTGCTGCTCTGTGAGGGTTCTTTGCATCACGTGACGTGGCTCCCTGGATCCGGTGCATGCCCGCTCGCTGCTCCTGTGCTGCTCTGGGAGGGTTCTTTGCATCACGTGACAACTCTCCCTGGATCCGGTGCATGCCGCACGCTGCTCCCCTGCAACTCTGTGAGGGTTCTTTGCATCATATGGCATGGCCCCCTGGATCCGGTGCATTCCCGCACGCTGCTCTTGTGCTGCTCTGGGAGGGTTCTTTGCATCACGTGACATGGCCCTCTGGATCCTGTGCATGCCCGCACGCAGCTCCCCTGCTGCTCTGGGAGGGTTCTTTGCCTCATGTGACATGGCTCCTTGGATCCGGTGCATGCCGCACGCTGCTCCCCTGCAACTCTGTGAGGGTTCTTTGCATCACGTGACATGGTTCCCTGGATCCGGTGCATGCCCGCTCGCTGCTCCTGTGCTGCTCTGGGAGGGTTCTTTGCATCACGTGACATGGCTCCCTGGATCCGGTGCATGCCGCACGCTGCTCCCATGCTGCTCTGGGAGGGTTCTTTGCATCACGTGACATGGCTCCCTGGATCCGGTGCATGCCGCACGCTACTCCCCTGCAACTCTGTGAGGGTTCTTTGCATCATGTGGCATGGCCCCCTGGATCCGGTGCATTCCCGCACGCTGCTCTTGTGCTGCTCTGGGAGGGTTCTTTGCATCACGTGACATGGCCCCCTGGATCCTGTGCATGCCCGCACGCTGCTCCCCTGCTGCTCTGGGAGGGTTCTTTGCCTCATGTGACATGGCTCCTTGGATCCGGTGCATGCCGCACGCTGCTCCCCTGCAACTCTGTGAGGGTTCTTTGCATCATGTGACATGGCCCCCTGGATCCGGTGCATCCCTGCACGCTGCTCCTGTGCTGCTCTGGGAGGGTTCTTTGCATCACGTGACATGGCCCCCTGGATCCTGTGCATGCCCGCACGCCGCTCCCCTGCTGCTCTGGGAGGGTTCTTTGCATCACGTGACATGGCTTCCTGGATCCGGTGCATGCTCTCACGCTGCTCCCCTGCTGCTCTGGGAGGGTTCTTTGCATCAAGTGACATGGCTCCCTGGATCCGGTGCATGCCGCACGCTGCTCCCGTGCTGCTCTGGGAGGGTTCTTTGCATCACGTGACATGGCTCCCTGGATCCGGTGCGTGCCGCACGCTCCTCCCCTGCAACTCTGTGAGGGTTCTTTGCATCATGTGACATGGCCCCCTGGATCCGGTGCATTCCTGCATGCTGCTCCTGTGCTGCTCTGGAAGGGTTCTTTCCATCACGTGACATGGCCCCCTGGATCCTGTGCATGCCCGCACGCTGCTTCCCTGCTGCTCTGGGAGGGTTCTTTGCATCACGTGACATGGCTGCCTGGATCCGGTACATGCCCGCACGTTGCTCCTGTAATGCTCTAGGAGGGTTCTTTGCATCACGTGACATGGCCCCCTGGATCCGGTGCATGCCCTCACGCTGCTCCCGTGCTGCTCTTGGAGGGTTATTTGCATCACATGACATGGCTCCCTGGATCCGGTGCATGCCCGCACCCTGCTCCTGTGCTGCTCTGGGCGGGTTCTTTGCATCACGTGACATGGCTCCCTGGATCCGGTGCATGCCCGCATGCTGCTCCTGTGCGGCTCTGGGAGGGTTCTTTGCATCACGTGACATGGCCCCCTGGATCCGGTGCATGCCCTCACGCTGCTCCCCTGCTGCTCTGGGAGGGTTCTTTGCATCACGTGACATGGCCCCCTGGATCCGGTGCATGCCCTCACGTTGCTCCTGTGATGCTCTAGGAGGGTTCTTTGCATCACCTGACATGGCCTCTGGATCCGGTGCATGCCCTCATGCTGCTCCTGTGATGCTCTAGGAGGGTTCTTTGCATCACGTGACATGGCTCCCTGGATCCGGTGCATGCCCGCACGCTGCTCCTGTGCTGCTCCGGGAGGGTTCTTTGCATCACGTAACATGACTCCCTGGATCCGGTGCATGCCCTCTCGCTGCTCCTGTGCTGCTCTGGGAGGGTTCTTTGCATCACGTGACATGGCTCCCTGGATCCGGTGCATGCCCGCACGCTGCTCCTGTGCTGCTCCGGGAGGGTTCTTTGCATCACGTGACATGACTCCCTGGATCCGGTGCATGCCCTCACGCTGCTCCTGTGCTGCTCTGGGAGGGTTCTTTGCATCACGTGACATGGCTCCCTGAATCCGGTGCATGCCCGCACGCTGCTCCTGTGCTGCTCTGGGAGGGTTCTTTGCATCACGTGACATGGCTCCCTGGATCCGGTGCATGCCCGCACGCTGCTCCTGTGCTGCTCTGGGAGGGTTCTTTGCATCACGTGACATGGCCCCCTGGATCCTGTGCATACCCTCACGCTGCTCCCCTGCTGCTCTGGGAGGGTTCTTTGCATCACATGTTATGGCTCCCTGGATCCGGTGCATGCCTGCACGCTGCTCCCGTGCTGCTCTAGGAGGGTTCTTTGCATCACATGACATGGCCTCCTGGATCCAGTGCATGCCTCATGCTGCTCCTGTGCTGCTCTGGGAGGGTTCTTTGCATCACGTGACATGGCTCCCTGGATGAGGTGCATGCCCTCACGCTGCTCCCCTGCTGCTCTGGGAGGGTTCTTTGCATCACGTGACATGGCTCCCTGGATCCGGTGCATGCCCTCACGCTGCTCCCGTGCTGCTCTGGGAGGGTTCTTTGCATCACATGACATGGCCCCCTGGATCCGGTGCATGCCCGCAGGCTGCTCCAGTGCTGCTCTGGGGTTCTTTGCATCACGTGACATGGCTCCCTGGATCCGGTGCATGCCTGCACGCTGCTCCCGTGCTGCTCTGGGAGGGTTCTTTGCATCACTTGACATGACTCCCTGGATCCGGTGCATGCCCGCACGCTGCTCCAGTGCTGCTCTGGGGTTCTTCGCATCACGTGACATGGCTCCCTGGATCTGGTGCATGCCCGCACGCTGCTCCCGTGCTGCTCTGGGAGGGTTCTTTGCCTCATGTGACATGGCTCCCTGGATCCGGCGCATGCCTGCACACCACTATCCTGATGCTGAGAGAGGGTTCTTTGCATCACATGACACGGCTTCCGGGATCCTGTGCATACCTGCAGGCCACTCACCTGCTGCCCTGGTAGGGTTCTTTGCATCACGTGACATGGCCCCCTGGATCCGGTGCATGCCCGCACGCTGCTCCCGTGCTGCTCTGTGAGGGTTCTTTGCATCACGTGACATGGGTCCCTGGATCCGGTGCATGCCCGCTCGCTGCTCCCGTGCTGCTCTGGGAGGGTTCTTTGCATCACGTGACATGGCCCCCTGGATCCGGTGCATGCCCGCACGCTGCTCCTGTGCTGCTCTGTGAGGGTTCTTTGCATCACGTGACGTGGCTCCCTGGATCCGGTGCATGCCCGCTCGCTGCTCCTGTGCTGCTCTGGGAGGGTTCTTTGCATCACGTGACAACTCTCCCTGGATCCGGTGCATGCCGCACGCTGCTACCCTGCAACTCTGTGAGGGTTCTTTGCATCATATGGCATGGCCCCCTGGATCCGGTGCATTCCCGCACGCTGCTCTTGTGCTGCTCTGGGAGGGTTCTTTGCATCACGTGACATGGCCCTCTGGATCCTGTGCATGCCCGCACGCAGCTCCCCTGCTGCTCTGGGAGGGTTCTTTGCCTCATGTGACATGGCTCCCTGGATCCGGTGCATGCCCGCACGCTGCTCCCCTGCTGCTCTGGGAGGGTTCTGTGCATCACGTGACATGGCTTTCTGGATCCGGTGCATGCTCTCAGGCTGCTCCCCTGCTGCTCTGGGAGGGTTCTTTGCATCAAGTGACATGGCTCCCTGGATCCGGTGCATGCCGCACGCTGCTCCCGTGCTGCTCTGGGAGAGTTCTTTGCATCACGTGACATGGCTCCCTGGATCCAGTGCATGCCGCACGCTGCTCCCCTGCAACTCTGTGAGGGTTCTTTGCATCATGTGACATGGCCCCCTGGATCCGGTGCATTCCCGCATGATGCTCCTGTGCTGCTCTGGGAGGGTTCTTTGCATCACATGACATGGCCCCCTGGATCCTGTACATGCCCGCACGCTGCTCCCCTGCTGCTCTGGGAGGGTTCTTTGCATCACGTGACATGGCTCCCTGGATCCGGTGCATGCCCTCACGTTGCTCCTGTAATGCTCTAGGAGGGTTCTTTGCATCACGTGGCATGGCCCCCTGGATCCGGTGCATGCCCTCACGCTGCTCCCGTGCTGCTCTGGGAGGGTTATTTGCATCACATGACATGGCTCCCTGGATCCGGTGCATGCCCGCACGCTGCTCCTGTGCTGCTTTGGGCGGGTTCTTTGCATCACGTGACATGGCTCTCTGGATCCGGTGCATGCCCGCATGCTGCTCCTGTGCTGCTCTGGGAGGGTTCTTTGCATCACGTGACATGGCCCCCTTGATCCGGTGCATGCCCTCATGCTGCTCCCCTGCTGCTCTGGAAGGGTTCTTTGCATCATGTGACATGGCTCCCTGGATCCGGTGCATGCCCTCACGCTGCTCCCGTGCTGCTCTGGGAGGGTTCTTTGCATCACGTGACATGGCCCACTGGATCCTGTGCATGCCCGCACACTGCTCCCGTGCTGATCTGGGAGGGTTCTTTACATCACGTGAAATGGCTCCCTGGATCCGGTGCATGCCCGCACGCTGCTCCCCTGCTGCTCTAGGAGGGTTCTTTGCATCACGTGACATGGCCCCCTGGATCCGGTGCATGCCCTCACGCTGCTCCAGTGCTGCTCTGGGAGGGTTCTTTGCATCACGTGACATGGCCCCCTGGATCCTGTGCATGCCCTCACGCTGCTCCCCTGCTGCTCTGGAAGGGTTCTTTGCATCACGTGACATGGCTCCCTGGATCTGGTGCATGCCCTCACGTTGCTCCTGTGATGCTCTAGGAGGGTTCTTTGCATCACGTGACATGGCTCCCTGGATCCGGTGCATGCCCTTACGCTGCTCCTGTGCTGCTCTTGAAGGGTTCTTTGCATCATGTTACATGGCTCCCTGGATCCGGTGCATACCCTCACGCTGCTCCCGTGCTGCTCTGGGAGGGTTCTTTGCATCACGTGACATGGCTCCCTGGATCCGGTGCATGCCCGCACGCTGCACCCATGCTGCTCTGGGAGGGTTCTTTGCATCACGTGACATGGCTCCCTGGATCCGGTGCATGCCCGCACGCTGCTCCTGTGCTGCTCTGGAAGGGTTCTTTGCATCACGTGACATGGCTCCCTGGATCCGGTGCATGCCCGCACGCTGCTCCCCTGCTGCTCTGGGAGGGTTCTTTGCATCACGTGACATGGCTCCCTGGATCCGGTGCATGCCCGCGCGCTGCTCCTGTGCTGCTCTGGGAGGGTTCTTTTCATCACGTAACATGGCCCCCTTGATCCGGTGCATGCCCGCACGCTGCTCCCCTGCTGCTCTGGGAGGGTTCTTTGCATCACGTGACATGGCCCCCTGGATCCGGTGCATGCCCTCACGCTGCTCCTCTGCTGCTCTAGAAGGGTACTTTGCATCATGTGGCATGGCTCCCTGGATCCGGTGCATGCCCTCACGCTGCTCCCGTGCTGCTCTGAGGGTTCTTTGCATCACGCGACATGGCTCCCTGGATCCGGTGCATGCCCGCACGCTGCTCCTGTGCTGCTCTGGGAGGGTTCTTTGCATCACGTGACATGGCTCCCTGGATCCGGTGCATGCCCTCACGCTGCTCCCGTGCTGCACTGAGGGTTCTTTGCATCACGCGACATGGCTCCCTGGATCCTGTGCATACCCTCACTCTGCTCCCCTGCTGCTCTGGGAGGGTTCTTTGCATCATGTGACATGGCCCCCTGGATCCGGTGCATGCCCTCACGTTGCTCCAGTGCTGCTCTGGGAGGGTTCTTTGCATCACGTGACATGGCCCCCTGGAACCTGTGCATGCCCTCACGCTGCTCCCCTGCTGCTATGGAAGGGTTCTTTGCATCACGTGACATCGCTCCCTGGATCCGGTGCATGCCCTCACGTTGCTCCTGTGATGCTCTAGGAGGGTTCTTTGCATCACGTGACTTGGCTCCCTGGATCTGGTGCATACCCTCACGCTGCTCCCCTGCTGCTCTGGGAGGGTTCTTTGCATCACGTGACATGGCCCCCTGGATCCGGTGCATGCCCTCACGCTGCTCCTGTGCTGCTCTGGGAGGGTTCTTTGCATCACCTGACATGGCTCCCTGGATCCGGTGCATACCCTCACGCTGCTCCCCTGCTGCTCTGGGAGGGTTCTTTGCATCACGTGACATGGCCCCCTGGATCCGGTGCATGCCCTCATGTTGCTCCTGTGATGCTCTAGGAGGGTTCTTTGCATCACCTGACATGGCCCCCTGGATCCGGTGCATGCCCTCATGCTGCTCCTGTGATGCTCTAGGAGGGTTCTTTGCATCACGTGACATGGCTCCCTGGATCCGGTGCATGCCCGCACGCTGCTCCTGTGCTGCTCCGGGAGGGTTCTTTGCATCACGTAACATGACTCCCTGGATCCGGTGCATGCCCTCTCGCTGCTCCTGTGCTGCTCCGGGAGGGTTCTTTGCATCACGTGACATGGCTCCCTTGATCCGGTGCATGCCCGCACGCTGCTCCTGTGCTGCTCTGGGAGGGTTCTTTGCATCACGTGACATGGCTCCCTGGATCCGGTGCATGCCCGCACGCTGCTCCTGTGCTGCTCTGGGAGGGTTCTTTGCATCACGTGACATGGCCCCCTGGATCCTGTGCATACCCTCACGCTGCTCCCCTGCTGCTCTGGGAGGGTTCTTTGCATCACGTGACATGGCTCCCTGGATCCGGTGCATGCCTGCACGCTGCTCCCGTGCTGCTCTAGGAGGGTTCTTTGCATCACATGACATGGCCTCCTGGATCCAGTGCATGCCCTCATGCTGCTCCTGTGCTGCTCTGGGAGGGTTCTTTGCATCACGTGACATGGCTCCCTGGATGCGATGCATGCCCTCACTCTGCTCCCCTGCTGCTCTGGGAGGGTTCTTTGCATCACGTGACATGGCTCCCTGGATCCGGTGCATGCCCTCAAGCTGCTCCCGTGCTGCTCTGGGAGGGTTCTTTGCATCACATGACATGGCCCCCTGGATCCGGTGCATGCCCGCAGGCTGCTCCAGTGCTGCTCTGGGGTTCTTTGCATAACGGTTCTTTGCATCACGTGACATGGCCCCCTAGATCCGGTGCATGCCCGCACGCTGCTCCCCTGCTGCTCTGGGACGGTTCTTTGCATCACGTGACATGGCTCCCTGGATCCGGTGTATGCCCGGACGCTGCTCCTGTGCTGCTCTGGGAGGGTTCTTTGCATCACGTGACATGGCTCCCTGGATCCGGTGCATGCCGCACGCTGCTCCCGTGCTGCTCTGGGAGGGTTCTTGGCATTACGTGACATGGCTCCCTGGATCCGGTGCATGCCCGCACGCTGCTCTCCTGCTGCTCTGGGAGGGTTCTTTGCATCACGTGACATGGCTCCCTGGATCCGGTGCATGCCCGCACGCTGCACCCCTAAGGCTCTGGGAGGGTTCTTTGCATCACGTGACATGGCTCCCTGGATCCGGTGCATGCCGCACGCTGCTCCCCTGCAACTCTGTGAGGGTTCTTTGCATCACGTGACATTGCTCCCTGCATCCGATGGATGCTGCACGCTGCTCCCGTGCTGCTCTGGGAGGGTTCTTTGCATCACGTGACATGGCTCCCTGGATCTGGTGCATGCCCGCACGCTGCTCCTGTGCTGCTCTGGGAGGGTTCTTTGCATCACGTGACATGGCTCCCTGGATCCGGTGCATGCCCGCACGCTGCTCCCCTGCTGCTCTGGGAGGGTTCTTTGCATCACGTGACATGGCTCCCTGGATCCGGTGCATGCCGCACGCTGCTCCAGTGCTGCTCTGGGAGGGTTCTTTGCATCACGTGACATGGCTCCCTGGATCCGGTGCATGCCCGCACGCTGCTCCCCTGCTGCTCTGGGAGGGTTCTTTGCATCACGTGACATGGCTCCCTGGATCCGGTGCATGCCCGCACGCTGCTCCCGTGCTGCTCTGGGAGGGTTCTTTGCATCACGTGACATGGCTCCCTGGATCCGGTGCATGCCCGCACGCTGCTCCCGTGCTGCTCTGGGAGGGTTCTTTGCATCACGTGACATGGCTCCCTGGATCCGGTGCATGCCCGCACGCTGCTCCCGTGCTGCTCTGGGAGGGTTCTTTGCATCACGTGACATGTCCCCCTGGATCCTGTACATGCCCTCACGCTGCTCCTGTGCTGCTCTGTGAGGGTTCTTTGCATCACATGACGTGGCCCCTTGGATCCGGTTCATGCCCTCACGCTGCTCCTGTGCTGCTCTGGGAGGGTTCTTTGCATCACGTGACATGGCCCCCTGGATCCGGTGCATGCCCGCACGCTGCTCCCGTGCTGCTCTGGAAGGGTTCTTTGCATCATGTGACATGACTCCCTGGATCCGGTGCATGCCCGCACGCTGCTCCCGTGCTGCTCTGGGAGGGTTCTTTATATCACGTGACATGGCTCCCTGGATCCGGTGCATGCCCGCACGCTGCTCCCGTGCTGCTCTGGGAGGGTTCTTTGCATCACGTGACATGGCTCCCTGGATCCGGTGCATGCCCGCACCCTGCTCCCGTGCTGCTTTTGGAGGGTTCTTTGCATCACGTGACATGTCCCCCTGGATCCTGTACATGCCCTCACGCTGCTCCCCTGCTGCTGTGGGAGGGTTCTTTGCATCACGTGACATGGCTCCCTGGATCCGGTGCATGCCCGCACGCTGCTCCCCTGCTGCTCTGGGAGGGTTCTTTGCATCACGTGACATGGCTCCCTGGATCCGGTGCATGCCCGCACACCGCACCCCTAAGGCTCTGGGAGGGTTCTTTGCATCACCTGACATGGCTCCCTGGATCCGAGGCATAGGAGAGGAAGCTGAGGTTAAGACTGTGCGATGCTGTGCTCTTTAAAGAGGTGCGTCTTCAGCACGTTCTTAAGTTGGAGCAGCGTTGGGGGGCTCCCGAGAGATACAAGGATGTTGTTCCAGATAAGGGGTGCATAGATGGAACGGCCAGTTGTCTTGGCTTTTTTTCACACATATATTGGCAGTCTGATGGCGCCCCAGCTGCCGGTGTGTGAGCGACTAGAGACGGTGAGCTTGTCTGCAAGATAAGCAGGGGTGCTGCTTGTGACGCAAACTGTAAAGACAGTGGGCCTCATTTATGAAAAGTGACGCATCGCTGCGTGAAAACAGCGATGCGTCACTTTTCACTGCGCATTCCTTCCGACACCAATGATGCGTCATATTTAATGTATGACGCATCATGTCGCAAGGACTTACAGATACGTCAGTATTTCTGACGCATATGTAAGCGCAAAAGTGACGCATTGCTGGAGTGTGTCACAAAAGTGGCGCATCTCCAGCAATGCGTCCTTTCACATGGAGAAAGCCCCATGTGAAAGGGGTTGCGTCAGTCTTACGCCTACTGTGAGGCAGGCGCAAGATTTTGACGCAACAGCATCCTAAAAGTGACGCAGTGAAATATCATAGATTTCACTGCGTCACTATTACGAGGCTTTTTGCGGGGGAACACCCCCTCTGCATACATTATACCTGACGCAGGTATGATGTGGCGCAGGGGTTTAAAAAGTGACGCATCTACCCAGATGCGTCACTCTTTAAATATGGCGCAACAAGGCGCATGTTTTACGCCGCAGATGCGTCACAAAAAGTGACGCATCCGCAGCGCAAAACTGACGCACGGCCTCATAAATGAAGCCCAGTGTGTGAATGCAGTGAACACGCCCCCCTCTAGTTCCTCTCGCTCCTGAGTTTCTGCCACTCTCCAGCGAACACATGAAGTTCCACAAATTAACAGATTATCATAAAGAGAGAGTTTGATATCACATTGTAAAAGAAAGGGAACTAACGAGATTCTATTTGTTTGAATACTTATTAGCCAAGCAGCAGTTTTAAGTGCTCTGCTTTGAATAGGTAAACATCCTTTCAGCCAAAAGCAAACATCTGACTTGGCAGCGGATGGAACACTCATTCTATTGAGAGCTTTGGTATGTGTGTACTCGCAGACTACAGGGACACTCTTCTAATCCCTGCTAAAGACATTCAAAGTCTCTGGCACATGACAATTTGTCGTAGCTTTTCAAGTCCATTTGTTGCAATCTTGGAATAAGCTACAGGTGCATTGACCATGTATACATGCTACGGCGCACCTTCAACAAGGTGTGACGTGGTGCTGATGGAGTATGGTAACTTGCTCGGGCTCAGCCCTCTCAAAATAACATGTAACTTATTAATCAACATGTTTTGTATTATTAACAAATGGATTACACGACATTTCTAGCATCATGGGGAAGCTTGACAATGTGCTTTTACTAGCAGTAACCCGAGTGTCCTAAGATGGCCGCTGAAAATGCGGGAACTCTTCTGCGTTTGCGTCTGCCACATCTACGTGGTGTGACGTCTTTTGCTTTGGTAGGAATTTATTGCATCTGCGCACCAGTGCCAAGATGGCCGCTTCATGCTTTACATACTAATGCAGATGCGCCTGCTTGAACTAAAACTTGTGTGCTCTGTTTAACCATTAATGCTATAGTTAAAATAAAGTAATGGAGTTAGAGTAGAGGTAAGTGGTATACAGTGCATTCATTTAATTTCGCATCCTAATGTGTCTCTTTTTGACTTAATTAATAGCACGTATTTGGGCCTGAAGGGTGACTTGTAACACCATTTTGAATCCGCACTGCGCATGAACCAAAAGCGATGAAAGTCCTCGAGCAGAGGCATTGAACTGATGCCAATGACAGACTCGCCTGCGATGCGCCTGAGAACCTGGCCCTATGACCTGCAAAGAGGAAGAAAACTTGCAAATTCTTTTTAACAATGTAAACTAAAGGAAATAATATTGCTGGGTGGAATAAAAGTGCATGGGAAAGAAAAGTATGGGTGGGAACAAGATCAATTTAAGTCAATGAAAATTACCTCATCTTAGAGTGGTGTGATGACCTCTCCTCGCTTTTCTGACCAATCAAGTAAAAGGAATACATGAAGCTGCAACATTGGGGCGTAGTACATTGCCCTGGAAAATAGTGTAACTCAGGTAGCTTAGTCAGTTAGATTGTCCGACTTGTCATAGACTTGTCACTGACCCAACGTATGCTGAAGGAGAATCGAGAGCAGAGTGCTAGTCGAGCACTCTGTCGGAAAAATCGGGAGTTTTGCTGAGGGAGAAGATTCGATGACCCAGTCGGGGTCTGAATGTTAGCCGCGGAGAGGGGTGTGACGCTGGCGTTGCACTTAGCTGAGGTTACCTGTCCTGATCTAGACCTGTCCTGTCCTGTTGGCACCTGATTAGTCGGGAGCCCTTTCTTTGTCCCAGCCCGTGGCCAGGGTTGGTCCTAGCACCATTCTAGGTAAATATAATCCATGTGGTATGCCCTTGTGCTATTTCTCTTTTTCACCCCTCCCAAGTCAAGGCATACAGGTATAAGTCCTAAAGTGAATAAAAATCCTGTAGGCAGTAAGTAGAAACAGGATTACCGGTTCAAATGTGTGAATGTTTATGGGCCCAGGTGAGTATAACAAACTGAGCTGGGAATCCCGTGTGCCATCAGTGCATTGTCCCAGTGTGCATGCTGTGGTGCGTCGTCCCTGTGTGCATGCTGCGGCACACCTTTAACAAGGTGCGCTGTGACACAAACAGGGTCAGTGTGCCCTAGTTCACACAATTGGTGCCTCGAGGGCAGCCGCAAACCCTCTTGAAGAAGTCTGTCTGTCTTTCACTGTGCAGACGGCATCCGGCCGGCACTTTCAAGGGGGAAAGAGATCTCCTTGCAGGGGGTGCATTAAGTGGCAGGGGGCGGTCAGCTGAGCCCAACGGACCCCCTTTTCGATACTTGGAGATGTCACCCGTGGAGGCCAAGCTGACTGTCCACTACCTTTTTGTAGCACGCAGTCAGTGTTACTCTCCGTGATCTCTTTTCCTCTGTACACAAGTCCATAATACAGCGCGGGCGCAGAGGCAAAGTGTCTCCTTCATTAGCATGGGACCACACCCCATATGTTAATGAGGGAACACCGCTTTAAGACAGCGCCGCCTCTACATGTGCGCTAGCAGTATCTGTATTACCGAAGGAGCAGCACAAGCGCATGCATCATCATTTTCATCTAGTGGAAGAGTGCCCCAGCCTGTGGAATTACAGAAGGGGACCATTGTGGCCCCAGGCACCCTCTTGTGGCATCTTTTGGTGGTGCCGTAATGCCGCTGCCTGTAGCTCCCGCTGCTTCCAGTAGAATGCGCAAGCACCTCCAGAAGACTGCGGCCTTCACCCTTGTCGCGTAGCAGAGGGTTAGTACAGCCAAGAGAACCAGCTAACCCTTACACCTTCCTGCCTGTGCCTTGGACACGTGACCCGGATGTGAAAGTCGCGCGGCCTGAGATGGAAGGCTGGACCGACACCTGATGTGGCGGAGCTGATGCTTATTTACTTTAGGGCCCTATTCCTGCAAAAGGTACAAGTATGGTTGAGATTGACTTTTACCGTTCTTTTCCATTCACCGACATTCCCAGTGGTATCCATGGACAGCTGAGACAGGAGCAGGATTCCAGGCGTACACTGGGAATGTCCTGTGACGTATCCGCGTGCTCTGCTCCAGCACAGAGAGAATGGAGCGCTCTGCACATTTCTGTTCTTTCGGTTGTCTCACCATGGGGAGAACATTCTTTCTTAGGGGAAAAGCCTTTCCAAAGCACACACCCCAAATGTGGGGGTAATCTGTCCCGCTTCCCATCTTTCAATCCTTTCTAGTGGCGGAAAGGGTCTGTTCAAAGTTTGTGAATGCGGTTTGCTGCTTGAGTGCATTCACAAATTTACTAGGTAAATCCAGTGGCAGCTGGCATGTCCCGCGGGTGGTGCGACGGGTGCACAATTTCTTTTTTTTTAATTAAACACACTTCCTTCCTACAACAAGTGCGACGTCCTCAGTTGTCTTTTCTCCTCGAGGCCAATTCTGCCTGCTCTCATGCCGTTAACCATCATGAGAGCAGTTCCCTGATTGGACGGAGCAGACTGTCTCGGCGCTCCGAGGCACACTGGAGGCCTGCACTTACTCTCAACACAGCTGTCTTGAGACAGCTCAGTTGAGAGGTTTAAAGTGTGCATGTCTGATTGGATGTCGCAAGATGGTCGGCCAAAGAGACATGCACACTTAAAACAAGTGCAAAGGCAGCCCACCCAAGTGCAAAGTCGGCCCACCCAAGTGCAAAGGCAGTCCACCCAAGTGCAAAGGCGGCCCACCCAAGTGCAAAGGCGGCCCACCCAAGTGCAAAGGCAGTCCACCCAAGTGCAAAGGCGGCCCACCCAAGTGCAAAGGCGGCCCACTCAAGTGCAAAGGTGGCCCACCCAAGTGCAAAGGCAGCCCACCCAAGTGCAAAGGCAACCCACCCAAGTGCAAAGGCAGCCCACCCAAGTGCAAAGGCAACCCAGCCAAGTGTAAAGGTGGCCCACCCAAGTGCAAAGGCAGCCCACCCAAGTGCAAAGGCGGCCCACCCAAGTGCAAAGGCAGTCCACCCAAGTGCAAAGGCGGCCCACCCAAGTGCAAAGGCAGTCCACCCAAGTGCAAAGGTGGGCCACCCAAGTGCAAAGGCGGCCCACCCAAGTGCAAAGGTGGGCCACCCTCCTCCCTGCTGCAGTTCACCAGACCTGCCTCGTTCTGACACTCCGTCCGGGATGGGGTGATGAAAAATACAATGATATTTAATTAACTTCATTACCATGTTATTTTTAATCTCGGGGGCATTTCAGTGGGCAACGCTCCTCTGCAATAACGGGGGAGCCCCCCTGGGTAAACCGCAGGCTCAGCCTGGTCTTTGGCGCAATCATTCAGTGCCCGGCGGGCTGGTCTGATAGGTCAATCTTTGGGACTTTTTTGGGCTGTGTGTGAGCCTGATTTCTAGTTTGCTGGGCCAGTTTTTACTCTTAAAGTCTCTGATATTAAAACAAGCATTGCCTGCAGCAAGCTCAAATCCATGCAGTCCATACCTTGCAAAACACTTACCCAGCGGCCTTCACACGTTCAAAACTGCCCCAAGTGGCAAACATGGGCCCTTTTTTAAAGCTTTCTAAATCACTAACGGGGCCACTTTTATTTTGGTGCCGGAGCTACTTTCTGTCCCGTCCGATGCTGGCGAGACTCCAAGAGTGCCCCAGGTGGGGTCTATGGAGAATGTACTTTTTGTGGGCGCAGCCTCTTCCCACCTACCCACTCTGCCCACCTGCCCTCCCTTCTCTCGCCTCCCAGCGCCCAGCAGAGTCCACTCCTAGCAGAGGGAAGGGCAGAGGGCGCCAGAGTGGGCTAGGCCTGATGCCCCTCCCAGAATTCCTTTCTGCCATGGGCAAGGTCCATCCAGGTGGCCAGAACCAGAACTGCAAGGGGTCCTTATGCGAGGTGTGGCGCATTAACCCCTTCCAGGCTGATGACGAGCTGGGCTCGTCATGGCGTAGCCTCCTCGCACGCTGATGACGAGCCCAGCTCGTCACGTAAAGTGCGATTTAAAAAATCTCAGCGCAGGAGCGGAATTCCGCTAGCGCGCATGAGGTTAAGGCAGTACGCGCATTTTAGCTCAAATATGTTTGCTTCCTGGACCTATAGTTTGTTCTTAAATGGCTTAAAGTGTCACAAACCCATTGGCTCACTAGTCCTCTCTTTGGGCTCACAGCAGATCTACCTGAGGCCCGGCCTGGGAGGTGCAGAGCCAGGAAAGGCCTTTCCAAGGAGAGTTATGGAAAGAGAAAGGAGACAGGTGAAGAGGCCCTGATTGGTCCAATACATCAGGTGATCACATGGATTTTTTTTTAAGTTTGAAAAAGCTTTGCTGAATTCTATAGCAAAAATAGTGCATAGTAAATAGTTCTATATATTTAGTCATCATTTTACCAAAACCAATGTAATATTTAGTGTATAATAAGAGGTGAAAAGTAAAATAAAGAGATCTAATTATGAAACAAGAATAGAAAATATAAACTGTTGTACCTTACAATTTAACGTTTTAAATTATTTTTACTTTTGTGGATTATAGGAAGAAGAGAAGAAGGAAAGAAAGAAAAGAAGAAGTGAAGAAAGAAGGAATAAGGAATAGGAAAAGATAAACAAAATTGTTTCACTTTACTTGTAATTGATTATTTAAAATGGTTGTCTTGTAGATAAAAAAAAGAAATGGAATAACTCGTAGAGGTTTAAGTGTGGCAGATGTCTCCGAGCTGAGGTACCGTTCAAATAAGTAGATAGAGGTAACCGGAATAAATCCTTTATAATGCTTTTTGCGTGGAGGCAGCATACGCTCTGTCAAGTCTGTGATGAGGACAAAGTAAGTTCCACCATCTAGTAAAGGTTACCACGGTAGCATCTTTCCATCTGGACGCAACAATGTGTAGAGCAAAGGCAACGAGCAGGTCCACAAACTTACTCAGTTTACAATTATCAACCCAAATGTGAAAAGAGCTTCCCAGAAAAATATATTGGATTTCTAATGGAAAAAATAATAGAGCAAATTTTTTAAATTTTGTTCAAGACTTCTAACTAAAAACTTATAATGCAAGGACATTGAAAAAACATGCATATAAGGACCAGGTGATGCTTTACAGGTCCAACAAGAACTGTCAATCTTATGGTTGCGTTTGTGAATAGAAACTGGGGTTAAAAATAACCTAGTGTAAATATAGTATATGGTTTCCATAGTGCTTGCTGTGCGAGAGGTGTGATGGTTCTTGGACCAGATTAGATTCCAGGTTTGGAGTGAAAAAAAGCATTGTAAGTCTGATTCCTGCAATAGCTCAACTTTCGGTTTGGGACGAGGGAGAGGTGTATATATAGGATGTCTTTGTATAAGCGATGCCTTAACAGCTAGGGTAGGGGTAAATGACACAGGGAGCAAATTAAGAGTGGGTGAATGTGCATGTGAAAGTGTTGATATATATTGCAAAGTCGCTTTCTTTAAGGGTTTGTACTTGAGAGTGGAAGCAGGAGGGCGACCGTACTTGTGTTGAATCTCAGATGGGGAAAAAAATTCAGTTCCCTGAAATAACTGTTTAACTTGAATGATATCTTTCTCCACCCTTTCTTTCCATCAATTGAACAGTTTGACAGCGCCTTCAGGTAGTGGGTGCTACCAGGTTTCACACACAATTATGTAAATCCCGGGAAGGAGATTGTTCCTCTGGGTGCCAGATGCACTAAAGGTTGCTATCCGGTTAGGAATTGTGTCGCTGGGGGGATCTGAATTTCAGATCATAGTGCCCTTACACACCTGTAAGGGTGTCATGCTTCATCATGGGGCGCTCCACTTCAGGGATGTACATGAGTACTCAGAGGAGCACAGGAGTAGGACCTCTTTAAATAACTAGCCCTTCCGTCCCGCCACCGATTTAACGTTCACACACAATTAGACAGGACCCAATCATTGGTATAGCACTCACCTATCAGGGGGTTTCACCCAGGGACCACCTGGTGTAAGATAAGTATCCAAACATGTGATAGGTTTGTGCCCAAATTCAAGATTGGCGTTGTTGATACAGGAAGTAGAATACTGGGTTTTTATAGTATTTTCTTTTTTATTGAAATACAAGTGAACACAAGGTCTCTGAGGCATCCCAGAGCGACCGGACCACAGAGACTGCTCTACTCATCCTGCTCTGGGATGCCTCAGATACATAATGAATGATGTTGCGACTCTAGACCGTACATTCAGAAGCTGTCATAGCTTGCCTTGAAAAAGCCCTTGGCCCGCTGGCCGTTTGGGCAAAACACGTGTCGGCTGTTTTTGAGTTTGCATGTATGTATGTATTGCGATTTATGACATGTGCTTTGAGAAGATTAGCATTAACTTGTCATTTTTGCAAAGCATTTTAGTTCAATACATGAAGAACTTGTTTAAGATCACATAATTGTGCATGCTAGAAATCCAAATAATCAAGACAATACATGGGTTCATGGAGAGTCAGCTTTAAAATATGTTATTGGTTTAGCTAAAAAAGCAGAGTTAACTACATGTTGTGTTAAGGTATTTATTGACGAAAATCGAGACAAGGAAATAGTGAGTAAAGTTGGCTGAACCAAAGTAGTAAAAAAATGTCTGCTAAAAAAACATGTCCTGGTGAATAAGTGAAGTACACCGGCTAATGATGCAGAAGAGAAGGGTAATGATGGAGAGATACATACATGTTAAAGATGTGGCAGTACTGAACATCTCACTTTCCACAAGAAATGTCCTGCTAGAAACCCAAAATGTTCAAAATTTAATTTTTGTTTTCTAGCACATATAACAGTAGCAACCTTTTAGAGCAGTGGCCCTGACGAAAGCCAAGGGACGTGTTGCCCGGTAGGCAGAAACATGTTGGCCCTAATTGCGACAGTCATTTGTTTCATACTGTCGTTTGCGCTGTTCCTATCTTTTAACTAGGGGATGTGCCTGCTTTCTATTAAAGTATTTGTTTCAGACATATCACCCTATTTAAAGACTCACCACTTTTTTGTATGTTGCACTGTTTTTCACCACTTCCTACTGACCATCACTGTCAGACCAACAATTGGAGGTACACTGTGGACCGTATCCAGTACTCATCAAGACTGTGTGGCATATGGTCTAGATGATCTAAGGACCCGCCAGGTCACAGTGAGGACGACCAAGTGATAGGACTGATCATTTGGTTTGTTTGATGGTTATCCACGAGATACACATGTACTGGATTTGGTTTGATCAGTTCTCTAATTGATTATTAGATATCACTGCTCCTCCTTTTTTCTTCTCTACTTCTGTATACATTGTTATGTATGTATATGTATGTATGTATAAATGATTTTGTAACGCGCACTGTTACTGGGGAGTATCCTGGCGCGGTGGGAAAAGCAACGAAGGATGTGCAGGGATCAGCTTACGAACTGCTACTAAATAGGTATGTTTTTAATTTTTTTTTAAATTGGGCTACAGATTGACTGGAGCGCAGATGAAAGGGGAGAGCATTCCAGGCGCGGGCAACGACCACAACAATGGACTGTCCCCCTAGTTTGGTTCGCTTGAATCGGGGAAGGGTCATTTTAAATAGGGAAGATGATCGTAGAACTCTTGAAGGGGCATAGAGTGTAAATCTTTTCTTTAAATAGGCTGGACCTTGGTCATGAGTCGCTCTGAACGCAAGTACCAAAGTTTTAAATAGGATACGTTGGGGTACTGGGAGCCAGTGGAGGCTGGACATATGGGACCGGACACTCTTCCATCTGGGAACGTTACAAAGGAGACGAACAGCGGCATTCTGAATGACTAACAGACGTTTGGTCAGATAGGCTGGAATGCCGCTGAACAAGGAGTTCGCGTAGTCCAGCCTTGCTAGAATGAGTGCTCGGGCGACAGTCTCCCTCGCCTCTCTAGGGAGTAGTGGAAAAAAATTCCTGAGCATTCTCAAGGTGGCAAAACACGATCCAGTCAATTTTTTTATATGGTCCTCAAATTTTAGATCCTCTCCGAACAAAATCCCAAGATTTTTCGCAGGGCCACCCATTTCCTTAGGACATGGAATATTCGAGGATCACAGTGAATTTTTGAAGCTTGGGGGGAAAGATCCGTAAAAGAGGACCTCTGATTTGTCCTCATTACATTTTAGTTGGGCCAGCGTTAACCAGCGGAACACTGAGGATAGGCAGAGATGGACCTTTGCTGTGTCCAGATGATCGTCAGGCCAGGTAAAAAGAAGCTGCGTATCATCCGCATATCCTATAATCTTAGCCCCGTACTGTTCCGCAAGATACACCAAGGGGGTAATATAAATGTTGAACAGCAAGGGGCTAAGAGTGGAACCCTGTGGGACCCCCGTAAGGAGTGGTTTTGGTTCCGAGGCATGAGGTGGCATCCAGACCTGTTGAGTCCTACCCGAGACAAATGAAGACACCCAGGCCAGGGCATTGCCGCCAATGCTGATGGTTGATAGCTTGGCGGTGAGGAGTGCATGAGGGACGGTATCGAAGGCGGCAGAGAGATCCAATAAGATCAGGACTGCTCTGCCGCCCCCGTCCAGGCACTCCCGAATCGACTCCGTCATCTCTACCAGTGCCGTTTCAGTGCTATATGCAGCCCTGAAGCCTGATTGGGCTGGGTGCAGGGCATTGGAGGACTCTACAAAATGTTCTAATTGTCGGAAGACTATTTTCTCACAGATTTTAGTTAAGGCAGGGAGAAGAGAAATCAGCCGGTAGTTACCGGGAACCGTGGCATCAAGGCCTGGTTTCTTCAAAAGCGGCAGAAGCTTAGCCTGCTTCCATTCAGCAGGGACCACAGCCGAAGAAAGAGAGAGGTTTACGATCTGGGTAACATCCCCACAGACAAGGCTGGCCACTTCTGACAGAACCCGAGCCGGACACGGATCGGCGGGAGAGCCTGATTTAAGACATTCAAGAAGAGGCAAAACATCACACTCTGCCACCAACGCAAAGTTGGTGAGCTGTTGGGTATCAGAAGGATAAGACCTACAAGAGGTGTTAAACCCTGGATTCCCCATCGATGATGCAGAAGTAAGGTCCTGCTGAATCTTGGCTATCTTGTCTATAAAGAAATTAGACAGAACTTCACACCATTCCCCAGAGGATGGAAGAGTGGTGGTTTCTGCAACAGGGGACACAAAACTTTTAACAATAGAGAAAATGTATCTACTGTTGTTTTCAGCTTTAGCTATTCTCCCTGCATAATAGAGTCCTTTAGCAGTTTTAATAGCGGCATAATATTTCTTTTGGGCAGAGCGCAGGGCGGCCTTTGCGTCAGAACTATACTCACGCCTCCAGACTCGCTCCAATTTTTTACAACCCAGTTTTTGATCCCTCAACTCAGGGGAAAACCAGGGTTGAGAGGGGCTGTGTCGAAATCTGGGTGAGGTAACATGTTTGGTGGACGCATTCGTCGCCTGTCGCACCCACCCATTGAAATCGTCAACCGCCTATTCCAACTCGGGTGAGAGTGTTTGGTGAGTTTTTAGCAGTTCCTGGCTAAACACAGCCAGGTTAATTTTCTGAGGGTGACTGACGGGGGTGTCAAAGCTGATCTACCCACGTTATCCACCTCCCATGAAAATCTGACCAGGTCGTGGTCTGACCAGGTGACGTTTTCCTGGCCTAACATTTTAATGGGAAAGTTAGAGCATACCAGGTCTAGAAGATGACCACCGGTATGAGTTGGAGACGACACCCATTGCTTGAGCTGTGACAAATCCAAGACCTCTTCCAGTCTGCGCGATTCCACAGCGTCAACATTGTCAACGTGAATATTGAAATCGCCGACCAGAAGAAATCTGGGAAAGTTCAGGGCCCGGGGCACAATACAGTCCTCCAACGTCTCAATAAAATGAATGGCAGGGCCTGGGGGCCTGTAAACCAGGGACCCCCCCAGCGTGAAGTGGGGGCTAACAATAAGGGAAAAATGAAGAACTTCCCCCTCCACCCCCACCGCTAATTGCTCGGAGGTAAAGTGCCACTCTTCTTTAAATATTACTGCTAGACCCCCTCCCCTACCCAGCGGTCTATCCACTCTGGCAATCTTAAAGCCTCTAGGGACTGCCAGTTCAATGGTCGGAGCACAAGAATCATTAAGCCACGTCTCTGTGATGAATAGTAGATCGAGCTGACCCTCCGTCAGTATCTCAAAGATGTCAGCTGCGTGTTTCACCACAGATCTAGCGTTAATTAGGCCGGCTCTGACAGTTGTAGTGTGATCCGCGTCTGGCACCTAAGCGCAAGGGTAGTACAAGCTGGGAAGAAAAGCCACAGCTCGGACAGGCCGTCCCGACATGCTCTGGTCCTCTCCGCTGACAGCGGCTTTGCTCCGCGGGAGGAGCCAGTTTCAGGAGGTCGGTGCGAGAATATGCAATCCTATGTGGCCCAGCTCGGTCATATGGAGGGGAGGCATTATGGATGGCCCTCGGCCCGTCCGAGGCACAGACGGGCACAGACGGGCCCTCCTTTGGCGCTCCTTCGGCGCGCAGACGGCGCGCCTGCTGCGCGAGACCGCTGCGTGCTCTGGGGCACATCGCTATTTGAAGCCCAGGCCCCTCCCCGAGCTGGACCGCTAACTCGAGTCCAGCCGGGGTCCGGGACTGCCCAAGATGGCGCCCGACCTAGCCCTCCACATCAATCGGCACAGGCAAGCCGCGGTGGAACGGGGCCCAGGGGGACCGGTAAGCAGCGCACACAGCGGTGCACAAAGGTGGATTTAAAAATACATACAACACAATTATTAAATCAATTGGAGGTTAAAAATAGAATTTTTAAAAATGGGTCGACTGAAAGTTGCAGCGCAAGGCGAGTAGCAGAAGAGATCACTCGCAGTCTGCTTCGCCAATCCCAAGCGCGGTCCCAAGGTGCTGCCACCACCCTGGTCAAACGCCCAGACACGCCAAACTCAATTCTATTTGAAGCCCAGGCCCCTCCCCGAGCTGGACCGCTAACTCGAGTCCAGCCGGGGTCCGGGACTGCCCAAGATGGCGCCCGACCTAGCCCTCCACGGCAATCGGCACAGGCAAGCCGCGGTGGAACGGGGCCCAGGGGGACCAGTAAGCAGCGCACACAGCGGTGCACAAAGGTGGATTTAAAAATACATACAACACAATTATTAAATCAATTGGAGGTTAAAAATAGAATTTTCAAAAATGGGTCGACTGAAAGTTGCAGTGTGAGGCGAGTAGCAGAAGAGATCACTCGCAGTCTGCTTCGCCAATCCCAAGCGCGGTCACATGGTGCTGCCACCACCCATGGCCAAACGCCCAGACACGCCAAACTCAATTCTATTTGAAGCCCAGGCCCCTCCCCGAGCTGGACCGCTAACTCGAGTCCAGCCGGGGTCCGGGACTGCCCAAGATGGCGCCCGACCTAGCCCTCCACGTCAATCGGCACAGGCAAGCCGCGGTGGAACGGGGCCCAAGGGGACTGGTAAGCAGCGCACACAGCAGTGCACAAAGGTGGATTTAAAAATACATACAACACAATTATTAAATCAATTGGAGGTTAAAAATAGAATTTTTAAAAATGGGTTGACTGAAAGTTGCAGAGTGAGGCGAGTAGCAGAAATCACTCGCAGTCTGCTTCGCCAATCCCAAGCGCGGTCACAAGGTGCTGCCACCACCCTGGTCAAACGCCCAGACACGCCAAACTCAATTCTATTTGAAGCCCAGGCCCCTCCCCGAGCTGGACCGCTAACTCGAGTCCAGCCGGGGTCCGGGACTGCCCAAGATGGCGCCCGACCTAGCCCTCCACGTCAATCGGCACAGGCAAGCCGCGGTGGAAGGGGGACCGGTAAGCAGCGCACACAGCGGTGCACAAAGGTGGATTTAAAAATACATACAACACAATTATTAAATTAATTGGAGGTTAAAAATCGAATTTTTAAAAATGGGTCGACTGAAAGTTGCAGCGTGAGGCGAGTAGCAGAAGAGATCACTCGCAGTCTGCTTCGCCAATCCCAAGCGCGGTCACAAGGTGCTGCCACCACCCTGGTCAAACGCGTTATATGGTGACTGGGGCACCAACTGACATAGAGATAATTCCTGTCAGTTTTTTGCCAGCAATCTGCTTGGCCTTTAGACTTCCTAGGTTCTTGTGTGTTATTCAAAATGTAATATTGTCAGAGATTTTGCCAGTGGTGTAGAAGGAAAGGTGATGTTAGAATTAAAAGTATCCAGAATGATGAACATCATGAGTCAGATCTAGAGTCAGACTCTCAAGTGAGATTTGTGTGGGAGAAAATATTTTAGGTGTAAATAGTTCTTTAAGGAAGAAAACAATCCGAAATTGAAGATTGGTTGTGTGGAATTGGACGTGATGGCAGCTCTGGGTCTCTGCAAGCAATAATTGACAACTAATAAATTGGTCAAAACTTTTGGGGGATAAATTCGGTGAATGTTTAAAAACCTGATATTGAGCAAAACGTTTCACTGTTGAGAACATTGAAGGTACAGACATCTCAGTTTTGAGTTCAAAGGTAGGAAGGCAGAATATAATCTATATATTACGAATAATGGTCCACCCATACTAGAATGGATGAATCAGGGAGACCTGGGACTTATACTTGACCCCAACAGTCCAGAACCAGTGTTGTCAGTAAAAGAAAAGGGTATAGTGGGAAATTTGTTTTTAAAGAGTTTCCAAAGGTATTTTCTTGTACTATTACCATATTGACATTTTTTTCGCAAAATTGTTTTGAGACCTGATGCGTGTGTATAAGGTCAGACATATACCATTTCTATCTGAGATGAGATCACGCAGTTGAAAAATGTGGTTAGAAATGGGGTTATAGATCTCGTAGAACCCACAGAATGCGTGTGTTAGAAATGGGGGTCTCTAATTGGCAGTGGCTGGCCACAGTCCAAATAGGGACCCTTCTTCCTAAGTCAGAGTAAGGGGGCTACACCCTTTGATAACCCCTGCTCAACCCCGTGGTAACGTAGCACGAGCAGCTAGGCTTATCTCAGAGGCAGTGTGTGAAGCATTTATGATCATACACAGTAACACAGTAAAGGACACTACAAAGGGACACCACACAAGTAGTTATAAAAAATAAGTTTCTTTATATATAGACTTAACACAAGACCAATAACGGTGAAAAGACACAATACTAAAATATGGGGGTACTCTTGAAAAGCTGGAACAAGAGTTCAAAGTGTTCAAATAGGGGTTCAGTTCAAAGCAGTGGTCTCTGCAACCCTTTTACTTACAAAGTACCTGGAGTTCATAGCAAAACCAACAAAATGTCACAAAGGAACTGTAGCGATGATTTTCCTCACGCTAGGCCGGCGATGCGTTGAATCCTTGCCGCAAGGGAGGATGATGCTCCGGATTGCGGGTGCGTGCGGGACAAAGCAACATATTTCCTCCCGCTAGGCCAGCAATGCGTTGAATCCTTGCCGCGAGGGAGGATGATGCGCTGATCCTGTTGCATGTGCGATCTTGTTGAGATGAAAGAAAATGGCGCCCCGCGAGGGAGCGACGATCCGGGTGCGATGTGGGGAAAATGGCGGATGTTCTCGATGCGATGATCCAGGGTCAGCGAGCCCTCGAAAAGCCCCCAAACGTGCGATACGATGATCTCTGGGGCTAGCAAGCACTTTGGGGCCCGCAAGCGTGCAATGCGATGATCTTTGGTTTGCGAGCGCTCGCCGGCAGCAGCGAGTGGATTTTTCTTACGCTCTTCAGCTGCAACGGCTCGCAAACGGCATTAGCAACGATTTTTAGCTCTATTTTCTCTGTAGTAGAACTAGAGGCCTTGGAACTCACAGGGACCTCACCTGCAGATAGAAATACTCGCTGGGAGGAATCAGGAGGCTGGCGGGGGAGTCAGATGTGCCTGTGACTCCAGCAGGAGGCTAGCTCTTATCTAGTCATTGAGTGATTGCTTTAGCAAAAATAAAAGTCTATCGAAAGACCTTTTCCCTCTTCTTCCAAGTCCAAGGGGAACTACTGCAGGCCAATCCAAGAAATAGCACACAAGCACAAGGACAGTCCCCTCCTGCAGATTCCTTCAGTATCACGGACAGAGATTCCTCTTGACATCCAGGAGCAATACAAAAATCAGGGGGTTGGGCACAGATATTTATACCCCAAGAGTCTTTGTTCTAAGAAGTCTCTAGTCGCTGAACCCAGCCAGAATCAATTCTGCTCAGGCCTGGAGCACTTTGTTTACCAGGCTGCATCCTTCCTTTCAGAAAGAGGGGGTCTGCCATCAGACGCACAGTAGGAGGTGGAGCCAGCATTCACCTTGCCAGGCACAGCCCTATTCAGGTCAAGGAGCTACTCCTCCCCAGTACTCAATTCAGATTCCTCTATTCAACCCAGGTCTGACTCAGCCTGCCTTGCCCTCTAAACCCAGACAGCCAATACACAAAACGTCAGAGCACACTGGAGGCTTAGGCAAGAAAATACCTACTTTCTAAAAGTGGTATTTTCAAACACAGAATATTAAAACCAACTTCACTAAAAGATGCATTTTAATATTCGGAGCTCAGGCATACTAAATTCGAATTTCTACCATGTTCCCTGAGTCAGATAGGACTATAAGATGTAATAGCCTAGTTCTCCATTCTAGCCTATGGAGAACAGGTAGCCTTGCAGCAGTGAAAAACAAAATGGAGGGGGATTCACTACCAGGACATGCTACATATATCAAGTCATGTCCTACCTTACGCACACAATGCACCTACCATAGGGGTTACTGACATGAGGCTAAGGGAAGGGTCAGGGGCTGGGAAGTGTGGGCATTTCACAGCCAAGATGGCAGTTCTGGACTGCGTGCAGACACTGCAGTGGCAGGTCTGAGTTACACTTTACAAGCTACTTCTGTGGGTGGCGCAAACCAGCGCTGCAGGCCCACCAGCAGCATTTGGGTTACCAGCCCTGGGCACACACAGGCCACACTACTAGGGACTAACAGGTAAACCAAATAAGCCAATCAGGGATATACTAATTCAAAGACATATTTACACAGGGAGCATTTGCGCTGTGGCACTGTGTGGCAGTGGCACAGCGCCCGAGCATCTAATACCAGCAAAAACAGAGGAGACAACAGCGAAAAATGGAAGGCAGACCCACGCCAATGGTGCCAAGACTAACACGTGTCCCCCCCAGCTGAAATGTGGGGAGAATTACCCATCTCCTTGGGGGTTCTCTTCACTAAGGCGGAAAAATCTGGACAGACCATCAGCATTGGCGTGTTCTGTACTAGGGCGGTGTTCCACCGTGACATCTATACCCTGTAGGGAAATGGACCACCTCAACAACTTGGGATTCTCACCCCTCATCTGCATCAACTATCTGAGGGTCCTGTGGTCTGTCTGAACCCGGAAGTGAATCCCAAACAGGTATGGTCTCAGCTTCTTCAGCGCACAGACCACAGCAAATGCCTCACGCTCAATTGCTCTCCACCTCTGTTTCCAGGGAAGTAACTTCCTACTGATGAAAGCTACAGGTTGGTCCCAGCCCTCTTCATTGATCTGTGACAGAACAGCCCCCACCCCATGCTCTGAAGCGTCTGTCTGGACAAGAAATTCTTTAGCAAAAGTGGGTGCCTAGAGGACGGGTGCAGTACACATGGCAGTCCTAAGGGCATCAAAAGCTTTCAGACAGGTGTCAGTCCAATTCACAATCTTTGGCTGCTTCTTGGAAGTCAGCTCTGTCAAGGGTGCAACAATGTTGCCATATACCTTGACTAACCTCCTGTAATAACCCGTGAGACCTAGGAATGCTCTCACCTGGGTCTGGGTCCTGGGGGGCTCCCATGCCAGGATGGTTTCAATATTAGGCTGTAGGCGTGCCACCTGGCCTCTCCCCACCTGGTGTCCCAAATACACCACAGAACCCTGCCCAATCTGGCACTTACTGGTCTTGATTGTGAGGCCTGCTCTGCGCAGCACCTTCAACACTTCCCAGAGGTGGCGCAAGTGGTTCTCCCAGGAGGAACGAAACACTGCAATGTCATCCAGGTAGGCGGCGCTGAAATCCTCCAGCCCAGCCAACGCCTGGTTGACCAACCTCTGAAAGGTGGCAGGGGCATTCTTCATTCCAAAGGGCATCACACGGAACTGGTAGTGCCCATCTGGTGTGGAGAATGCTGACCTCTCCAAGGCCCCATCAGTTAAGGCGATCTGCCAATACCTAGACGTTAGATCAAACGTGCTGAGGTACCGGGCAGCCACGAACCGATCTATGAGCTCCTCAGCTCTGGGGATGGGGTGCGCGTCAGTCTTCATGACTGAATTGAGACCTCGGCAGACCACACAGAATCAATTCAGGGGTGGCACCAGGCGTGGCAGCTTTTGGTACCAAGACCACAGGGCTGGACCATGGGCTGCTAGAGGACTCAATCACCCCTAGGGCAAACATTTTGGCCCTGACCCGGTCAGTCACTCAGTAAGCCTTGTGCTTGACAGGACTGTCCCCGGTGTCCACATTATGGACGCACCACTCAGTAATACCAGGCACCAGGGAAAACAAATCAGAAAATTGCCCCAACAGCTGGTGACAATCTCTCTGCTGCTCAGGGGTCAGTGTGGTGGAGAGGACCACACCCTCCACTGACCCTTCGTTCTCTCCTGCACACAGGAGGACAGGAAGAGGCTCACTCTTCTCCTCCATTCCAGCATCTGTGGCAAGAAGCATGCCCACTTCGGACCTCGCAAAGTGAGGCTTCAGGCGGTTCACATGCAGGACCCGCAAGGGGTTCGTGGGAGACTGAAAGTCCACCAAGTAGGTAACTGGACTTTTGCGCTCCACCACCTCAAAGGGACCGGTCCACTTATCTTGGAGCGCACCAGGCTCCACTGGAGCCAGTACCCAAACCTTCTGACCAGGTTGAAACTCAACCAGAGTTGTGTTCTGGTCGTGCCAACGTTTCATTTCCTCCTGGCTGGCTTCCAGATTTGCCTCCGCAATTTTTCGGAGACGCTGAGTCTGATTCCTGAAGGCCAAGATGTAGTTGAATACATCTAGGGGAGGTTTCCTGGGAGATTGCTCCCAGCCTTCCTTGACCAGACTCAGAGGCCCTCTTACTGGATGGCCATAGAGCAGTTCAAAGGGACTGAACCCTAAGGACTTCTGTGGCACCTCACGGTAGGCAAACAACAAGTATGGCAAGAGGACGTCCCACCTACGCCTCAGGGGCTCCTCTAGGCCCATAATCATGCCCTTCAAGGTCCGGTTGAACATTTCAACCAGACCATTTCCTTGGGGTGGTAGGGAGTGGTGAACTTATAAGTTACCCCACACTCCTTCCACAGGGACTTCATGTACTGGGAGATGAAATTGGTCCCCCCTGTCAGACACCACCTCTCTGGGGAACCCCACGCAGGAGAAAATCCCCATTAGTGCACGCCCCACCACGGGGGCCATCACCGTCCTGAGTGGGATGGCTTCAGGGTACCAGGTGGCATGGTCCACCAGGACCAGAAAAAAACTGTTGCCCATGGCTGTCCTGGGATCCAGAGGCCCCACAATGTCAATGCCCACTCGCTCGAATGGGGTACTAACAACTGGAAAGGGCTGGAGTGGGGCTTGATCTTCCCCCCACTCTTCCCACTTGCCTGGCAAGTCTCACATGTCCTGCAATGAGTATCTGAGCTCTTGCGTATCTGGGGCCAATAAAAGTGGGTGATCAGCCTTTCAAAGGTCTTAGTCTGCCCCAGATGTCCTGCCAATGGAATGTCATGAGCCAACCCCAGTAGGAAGGCTCTGAAGCATGAGGGCACCACCAGCACATGGGCTGACCCCAGCTAAGTAGCCTTAGGCTCGCTATACAGGAGACCGTTCTCCCAATAAATCAGATGTGAACCAGACTGGTCACCTGCTGCCTGGGCTGCAGCCTGTTGCCGCATACCCTCAAGTGAAGGGCAAACTCTTTGCTGCTCACAAAATTCTACCCTGGTGGGCCCTCCTTCCTGCTGCCAGTGGGTCAGCTCAGGTAGGTCCCCCAAGGTTGGTACTCTGCTCCCCGGTAGGCTCCAGGGCATCCCCCTCGGGCTCTTCTCCCTCCTGGGCTGCGGGAACCAAGGGGGTCGGCTTCCAGTGCCCCCTGCCCCTTCTCTCTGAGGCAGGGAACTGGACCATACTCTCAGGTTTTAAATCCTTCTCAACACCCTCCTTAGCTGCCATGGACCTGGTGGTAGCACACGCCCACTCAGGCAGACCCAACATTTGCAAATGAGCTCTCCTCTCCACCGTAGCCCACGGGGAGCTCTCCAAATCATTGCCCAACAGACAGTCTACAGGCATGGTGGGCCTCACAGACACCTGAAGAGTTCCTGAGACCCCCCCCACTCAAAGGGAACATGAGCCACCTCACATTGGCTCTCTGAGTTGTCTGCTAACACTACAGGGTAGAATGCATGAGGGACAACCTGCTCTTTGGACAACAACAGGGAGCTGACAGCAGATATACTGGCTCCTGTGTCCCTTAGAGCCTCCACTCTATGGCCATTGATGGTCACCCACTGCCTGTACTTCTTAGTGTTCTCAGGCAGTGCGGGTTTAGGGACCATCTCAAAGTCTCCTAATAAAACAAGGGTCAATTCTATGGGATCCCACCCTTCTGGGACACCCATCTCTTCCTCTCCCAGGGCTACACTAGCAAGCTGGCGGGGTGGTGCACAGGCTGGTGCAGGGTGGTCCCTCAGGGGACACTGGGGATCAAAATACTGGTGGCCCACTTGACCGCACTTGCAACAAGAAAAGGGCCCCCTCTGAACAGGCCTTACTGTCGGGGGCACTGACCTCTGCTCTTGGGGAGGCTGGGATACCACTGCTTGGTTCCCTTGGGAATTACTTTGGGGCCCTCTTGGAAACTCCCTGGGTTTACCCCTGTCCCACCCACTTCTCTACTGGGGACCCTGCCCACCTTTGGCAAAGTCTCCCACTGGACCCTTGCGAACCCTGGTGCTCACCCAGCGGTCCGCCTCCTCAGCAAGCTTCCTAGGGTTAGTTAGCTTGCAATCAATCAGGTGCTGGTGTAGCTCAGGAAAACAGTTACTAAATAAATGCTCCCACGCAATCAAATCATACAGTTGCTCAAAAGTTTCTACTTTGCTACCTTTTACCCAGCGCTCCATTGCTCTGCAAAAAAAAGACACATATTCAACCCACGTGGTATCCTCTAACTTCTTGCAGGTCCTAAACCTCTGCCTATACATTTCAGGGGTTAAACCATAGCGGGTCATCAAAGCCTCCTTCATGTGGACATAAACCATTCTACTTTCCTGGGGTAGGTCCAACGAGGCATCCCTCCCCTCACTAACAAAGCGCCCCCACAACCCCGCTCCCCAATCCTTCTCAGGGACCCGGTGGGACACCATAGTTAACTCATATGCTGCAAACCACTGTCCAATATTTTCACTTTTGTGGAAATCCTTAATAACCTCTTTGGGTATATACACTCTACTCTCAGTATGCACTACAGGTATGCTGCCACCGGAGGGTGAGATCTCTACACTCTTGGCCTTGATCTCCAGCTCCCTCAATACTCTCTCATGTTCAAATTTCATCTTCATCATCTCAAATTCTAACTTCTTGTTCTCTAGGTCCCTCTGACCTTCCATCTTGAGCCTAGCCATCTCCATATTATGCCGCCTATCTCTCTCCCTGTCCTCCATCTCCTCTGGAGACAGACCCCTTGAGGACACACTCGTGCCCGGGCTAGACAGCGCTTTTTCACCAACCAAATCTACTACTTCCACCTGCTGCTCTCCCACATTCTCTCCCCAGGCCCTCCCACATTCTTAGGAGCATCCCTGGCTTCTTGCCAGGCCTTCAGGACTTTGTAAAACTCCTCCCTCTTAGTGAGGCCTGTGATAGGGACAACATGTCAGTGGCAAGGTAAGATTATGTGTGGATCTAAGGGAGTAAAACAAGAATATTCCTGTATCCTTGGCAAGGTAAGATTATGTGTGGATCTCAGGGAGTTACACAAGAATATTCTTGTATCCGATATCCACTAACAAGGGTAAATGAGATGCTTTCAGTCATCAAAGGACTACAAATGTTTTCTTCCGTAGGTGTGAAATTGGCATACCACCAGATCCCATTGCACCAATCCCGAGATACTGACAACTTTAATTACTCCGATAGGATAGGATGTTTCTACTTTGTGAGAGTTCACTTTGGTTTGGCATCAGTGGCCTCCATGTTTCAAAGGCTAACAACTAGTTTTTTTGAAACTGTGTGAGGGGGTTATGTTCCTCCAGGATGACATTCTTGTCATGTGGAAAAAAAACAGAGCATCACATGAAACTAGAACAGGTTTTAAGGACCTTAGAAAACAAAGGTATAACAGCAGAATTTAGCAATTGTAAATTTTCAAAGGAGCAGGCCACATACTTAGGACATGAAATAAGAAAGATGGGCATTAAACTGAAGAAAGAATTGGTGTGGAAACTATAACGGATGCTCCCACACCTGTAGGAAAGGATGCTGTGGGAACGTTCTGGACTTAGGTGAATTCCCCTCAGAATGTATTGAGAACTTAGCAGAAAAGACATACTCAATAAGGGAATTTCTTGAGAATAAATAAAGTGAAATTTGTACGGACAGATGATTTTGAAAAACATTTAAAATGTTGAAAGAAGAAATATGCAAAGCATCTTTCTTACAGGGATTCAATGCCACTGCAGTGACTTTTGTGACACGATATGTAATTAAGAAAGTTAGGTGGGTCTTTGACACAAAAAGTGGCTGCTGGCAAAACTATGGGGCATATTACCAACAACTAGCGATATTTTTCGCTAAATGGGCATAGCGTTTTTTTTTTATCGCCAAGCATCACCGGATATTATTGCAGAGATAACGTGCTATTAGCAAGGTTTATCTCTAAAGCGATAAAATATCCGGCGATAGCGGCAAAATACGTGAATATCGCTGAGAATACAGCGATATTAACGCATTAACGCCAATAGGGTCTTAGCCATAATATCCACCTCCCATTGGATATAATGGCGAAGAACTGGTCTGAGCAGGCGTTAGCTTTTGGAGATAATCGCGCTTAGCGCGAATATTTCCAACGCTACGCCTGCGTTGTTAATAGGTGATAGCAATGTTAGCGACTGCTTTCAGTCGCTACCATGTTGGGTACGCCCACTTTGCATGTCATTAGCGATAAATATCGCAGACATGCAAAGCGGGCCCCAAACCGCTCGCTATCAACTAAAAGCTGTTGCTAACTGATGTTAGCGACAGCTTGCTAATAGGGCAATGAAATTATCGCCGCTTAGCGGACGCGCAATAATTTCATTTTGCCCGCCATGATAATATGCCCCTATGTTGTTGCATGTGCTTCGACCTCATTGATTCCAAAGAAGGGGGAGTATTCTGTAATGGAAAAAGACATTCTGGCTTGTGTGCGGGGACTTAATAATTTCAGGCAGTTTGTCTGGTTTTTCCTGAATGTGTTGAGGTCGGATTACAAACCTTTGACAAAGGTTCGCACAACCACTTGGTTACAGAACGCTTCGCCGAGGTTCGCTTGTATGTTGGTGAAATTGCTGACCTACATGTACTGTGTGCTGTGCATTCCAAGAGTTCAAAATAGGTTAGTTGACTTTCTTAGTCAAATGCCTTTGGCTGTAAGGATGAGGGTGAACAATTGTTGATGAATATGGTGTTGTTGAACCTTTTGATACTGTGGAGGATGGAATAAGAGTACACAAATGGAAAAAGATGGTGGCCAAGAAGTAATGCATACCGAGTGATTAATCTTGTAAACATAGGCTGGTGTAAAAAGAAGAACAACGAGCAAAGACTTCGAGTTTTTTGGGAGGGGAGAGGTGAACTGAGTGTAGAAAATGACATATGGTTGAGGTGTGGAAAGGTAATTCCACCAGAAGGTGTGAGGAAGAGAATTCCCAGCACATGCCATGAGGGACATTTAGGGATATTTAAGACTAAGCATGGAGTGGATTCCTATTGGTGACCAGGCTTGGATAGAAATGTTGAAAGGAGAGTACGAGATTGTGTGGAATATGACAAGTCGGATAAAATTTGAAGGACTTTCTGCCCTCCATTGTGTCCCATTCAGAGCCTGGCATGCCATGGGAGAGAGTTGGCATTGATGTGACGGGAACAGTGATCGAAGAGGATGGAGGTAGATGGTAAATCATTGTCATGATGGACCACCTTTCCAAAGAGCCTGAAGCTGAAATTGTGAGAAAAACAGGAAGTACAGCTTTATAAGGTTTATAGATAGAATCTCTATGATAGAAGGTTTACCTAAAAACATATTGAGTGATAACGGGTCTCAATTTTTATCAGATCATTTCGAGAAGTTCATGAAGAGGAATGGTATTGAACACAAGACAACTTTAGTCTATCATCCTGAATGAAATGGAATAGTTGAACGATTCAACAGAGTAATTGTGGGTAGTATACAGCTTGCTAGGATCAATAAGCTCTATTGGGAAGAGGGAGTGATGAGAATGGTGTGGGTTTGTAGGATTTCACCAAGTAGTGTCACAGATCATAACCCTTTTGAACTGATGGGGGGCGCGTTCCTTTTCCTCGTGTCATTATGTGCTGGTTGTCTAGTTCAGGCAGAAGACTGGTCTCCGGAATGTGTACAAATAAAGATCTTCCAGGTGAAAAAGGTGTATATGTCCTGGTATGACAGAAAACCAGGTGTGAAAGAGGTGAAGCTGCAGGTTGTTCATTGTGTCAGAGTTAAGAAAGACAAGGGGGACGCAAACGAGAGCGCAAATGCACCCCACCATTGAGGGTTGAAGAACTTTTGCAACTCGGGTCGTTTGAGTGATGGAAAGGTGTGGAATTTGAGCAGATTTTCCAAATGTGGAATGAGTGAACTTTTATCAAGCAATTCTGATTGGATGGAAGAGGGTGAGCACGTGGAAGTCCTAGAGAGTGTGACTCTGGTGCAAGAGGTGGCACTGGGACGGGTACGCGTTAGGCCACTCTAGTGTTGGCACTGGTGCCAGTGTTTCAGAAAGTTGTGTCTCTCCTGATTATAACAAAACTTTGTATAGACACGTCCCTTCCTCGCGTCGGTTCAGTTAACGGCGCCATATTTGTCATTTTGGCTCTTTGTGGAAGGCGTACAAAACTGGGTACACGGCTGTGTATGGGGGCAGGGTTTGGAAGGATGAAGGTGGAGGGTAGGGTGTGGAGAGCCAAGGGTGGAGGGCTGTGAGTATCCAGGGTTGAGACTTCAGAACAGACCATGAGGCGATGGGTAGACAGTAAACCAAACGTACTGTTTCCAGCTGTAGGCAATGAAACACCTCAGCCAGACACATATTCAGGGGCCTATTTACAAAGAAATGTTGGAGCGCGGAGCGGGCCCAAATCTGGCAGCACGGCGCTCCGCAATTTCCAAAACACAGGGATGCACCTATTTACAACAATATGGCGCACCCCAGTGTTTCCCCTGTGCTGGCACCAAAAATGAGCGCTGAGCACCAACACGGACAACCTTGCACCATAGTGCAAGGGCGCCAGCATTGCAGGGAATGATTGTTTATGTGCAGGAAGGTGTCCCTTTCTGCACATAAACAATCAATCATGGTGGTTTGTTACTTCTACGTGTGCGCAGCACACATAGAAAAAGCAAAAACAAGGAGAAATTAATGTATTTCTTCTCGTTGCGTCATTCTAAGGCCTGCTATTGGATAGCGTTTGTTTCTGGAGCTGCCTTGGATTCCCAGATCCTTATAAATCTGGGGCAGGGTCAAAAAACATTGGGTGTTGGGGTGGCACGCCCACAGTAACACCCACTGCACATCGCTTTCACACAGATACTTGCGTAAAAAGGCATATTTACAAAGCCGCGTTAAGTCACAAAAAGTGGCTTCACGCCAATTTGTAAATATGGTGCAGGGCATTGCGCCACGGAACGTTGGTAAAAGTGACAGTCCGATGGCGCAATCCCCTTGTAAAAATGCCCTCAATAAGTAAAAGAGGGTTTAATTCTCGAAAAATTCACATCTGCCAGATGTATTTGGCACTGACCACTTTTGAGAGAGGACTCTGACCCTACTGGACTCATCAGCCAGAACAGGCGCGTCCTTATAATGTTACCGGGGGTGAAGGTATTTGCAGATATTGAACGGGGCTCTTACCTGAAGCCTTATCTCCTGGATGGAAATACCCAATAATGATGTCACTAGTAAACATGTACTCACCACTGGAATGCACGGGAGTAACCTGTGGGCGGGCGGGGGTGAAGGTGGACACTGGCGGGAGATCTGTGACCGCTCATGACACTGAGTTACTGTAACACAGACACTGGCTCCTGGTGAGTGCACTACATTTAATGTGTCTTTGCACCAGGGTTCCGCAACGGATACCTTGAATTACCTAAATCTTTATTTGGTGTTAAAATAGGGCAAAATCAATCATGGGAGTGGGAAGCCCCAGGTGATTACTGGAAACATAATCCCACAGTCATGCAATGCTTTATGGTTATTCCCCATTCTTCCAGGCCCACTGGACTGGCCCACCAGCCTGATATACTGCACCTGCTCCCTGTGAACCAGTCTGCATCCAGTGCTGGTCATCAGAGGAGGTAATGACTTCCTGACACCCCTCTGCTCACCAGGGGGTAAACTCTCACCACCCAACACACAGGGCGGAAGACTATCGCCGCCTGTCTACTGGGGGTGGACTCTGGAGCTTGCCACCTTGGGCGGGGCCCCGCAGGGACCAGGGGGTCCTGTCACCTCTTTGAACCAATTACTGCCTTTCTCCCAAGGGTGGAGAACACAGGTTGTTTGTACCAAGTTTATCCACAAATAGCAGATGTTTTACCCTTAGTATGGGCTGGCAGTGTTGTCCTAGCTCAGGGCACCTTCACTGCTTGTCTCCCAGAAGGAAGTCATTTTTCGGTCCTGCCTGTGACAGCAAATGCACTGCATGCGCTCTCACTTGGGTGATATTGTATACAACAAGGGGCTCGTAGCCCGCCCATTGCTTAGCATTCGTCGGCTTCATTGTCACTCTTATTTGCTGCCTTCTAATTGGCCAGCGCTGGCTGTCTTCACTCCCTCTTCTTTCGGCTGGAGCATGGACCAAGTATTAATGGCTTCATTGCTGCCCTCCCTCTGATCGCGCTGAGATCGAGGTTCTGCTTTTCTTCTCCCCTGTCGTCCTCGGTAAACCTCTTGCCATCTGTAGCTGTGTTTTACTGCGCCGCGTACTCTTCAAAGGAGCCCTTTTCTCCTTTGAAATGGATGTTTATTGTGGCAACAGATGTTATCGGCGTCCAAATGTATCTTCACTAAGACATGGACATTGACACAGTTGTTTTCTTTCTGTGCTAGAATTGTTGCCAAATGTCATATATTTTTTTTCTTTTTCACGCATGTGGAGATTAACTGGTTTGCTCAAGATCACAGGGGTGTTGTGCCGAGAACTGACAAGTTTTGCCAAAGCCAATAGGAGTCCCCTTTGAGACTACTGGCTCTGCCATTGCCTTTTGCTCATGGTGTCCAGCAGGAGCATTGCCGACTTTGGCAATGATTTGTAGGCATGCTGGTTTGTAGTGAGACTACTGTGCAGCATGGCTAAAACTGATATCGAAAAAGGACTCTGATGCATCCAGCGCTGATGCACTTTAAATTAAAAAAGCAAATTAGCTCTGGTTACGTCATAATGTTTTTTTATTTAGTTGGAGCCACAATGCAAAGCATCCGCGCTGCCGTACACATGGCTATAAAACATTGCCAAAGCCAATAGCTCCCATTGGTGAGACATGCTAGCTTTGCCGATGCTTGCTTCGGATGATGTGACGTGTATTCAATAACGAGGATGTTGTTGACATACTGCACTCCTGTATTTGTTGTGTGTGGTTTAATGGTAACATCGTTTGGCGTGTGTAGCAGGAGGTACGTGCAGTGCCATCTGGGAGGACTGGTATGGGCACCACCCATGCTGAAGCTTGCGAAGAGGTGATTAAGGCTGGTGTTTTATTGGGGCACTGCCCACCCTGAAGATTGTGGAGAGGTGATTAAGGCTGGTGTTTTATAGGGGCACTGCCCACCTTGAAGCTTGGGTAGAGGTGATTAAGGCTGGTGTTTTATTGGGGCGCTGCCCACCTTGAAGCTTGTGTAGAGGTGATTAAGGCTGGCGTTTTATTGGGGCACTACCCACCCTGAAGCTTGTGTAGAGGTGATTAAGGCTGGTGTTTTATTGGGGCGCTGCCCACCTTGAAGCTTGTGTAGAGGTGATTAAGGCTGGTGTTTTATTGGGGCGCTGCCCACCTTAAAGCTTGTGTAGAGGTGATTAAGGTGGGTGTTTTATTGGGGCGCTGCCCACCTTAACGCTTGCGTAGGTGTGATTAAGGTGGGTGTTTTATTGGGGCGCTGCCCACCTTAAAGCTTGTGTAGAGGTGATTAAGGTGGGTGTTTTATTGGGGCGCTGCCCACCTTAAAGCTTGTGTAGAGGTGATTAAGGTGGGTGTTTTATTGGGGCGTTGCCCACCTTGAAGCTTGATTGAGGTGATTAAGGCTGATGTTTTATTGGGACGTTGCCCACCTTGAAGCTTGTGTGGAGGTGATTAAGGCTGGTGTTTTATTGGGACTTTGCCCACCTTGAAGCTTGTGTGGAGGTGATTAAGGCTGGTGTTTTATTGGGACTTTGCCCACCTTGAAGCTTGTGTGGAGGTGATTAAGGCTGGTGTTTTATTGGGACTTTGCCCACCTTGAAGCTTGTGTGGAGGTGATTAAGGCTGGTGTTTTATTGGGACGTTGCCCACCTTGAAGCTTGTGTGGAGGTGATTAAGGCTGGTGTTTTATTGGGACTTTGCCCACATTGAAGCTTGTGTAGAGGTGATTAAGGCTGGTGTTTTATTGGGACTTTGCCCACATTGAAGCTTGTGTGGAGGTGAATAAGGCTGGTTTTTTATTGGGGCACTGCCCACATTGAAGCTTGTGTGGAGGTGATTAAGGCTGGTGTTTTATTGGGACGTTGCCCACCTTGAAGCTTGTGTGGAGGTGATTAAGGCTGGTGTTTTATTGGGGCACTGCCCACATTGAAGCTTGTGTGGAGGTGATTAAGGCTGGTGTTTTATTGGGGCACTGCCCACATTGAAGCGTGTGTGGAGGTGATTAAGGCTGGTGTTTTATTGGGGCACTGCCCACCTTAAAGCTTGTGTGGAGGTGATTAAGGCTGGTGTTTTATGGGGGCACTGCCCACCTTGAAGCTTGTGTGGAGTTGATTAATGCTGGTGTTTTATTGGGGCACTGCCCACCTTGAAGCTTGCATAGAGGTGATTAAGGCTGGTGTTTTATTGGGGCACTGCCCACCTTGAAGCTTGTGTAGAGGTGATTAAGGTGGGTGTTTTATTGGGGTACTGCCCACTTTGAAGCTTGTGTAGAGGTGATTATGGCTGGTGTTTTATGGGGCGTTGCCTACCTTGAAGCTTGTGTGGAGGTGATTAAGGTGGGTGTTTTATTGGGGCACTGTCAACCTTGAAGCTTGTGTAGAGGTGATTAAGGTGGGTGTTTTATTGGGGCACTGCCCACTTTGAAGCTTGTGTAGAGGTGATTATGGCTGGTGTTTTATGGGGCGTTGCCTACCTTGAAGCTTGTGTGGAGGTGATTACGGTGGGTGTTTTATTGGTGCGCTGCCCACCTTGAAGCTTGTGCAGAGGTGATTACGGTGGGTGTTTTCTTGGGGCGTTGCCCCCCTTGAGGCTTCTGTAGAGGTGATTAAGGCTGGTGTTTTATTGGGGCACTGCCCACCTTGAAGCTTGTGTAGAGGTGATTAAGGTGGGTGTTTTATTGGGGCACTGCCCACCTTAAAGCTTGTGTAGAGGTGATTAAGGTGGGTGTTTTATTGGGGCGCTGCCCACCTTAAAGCTTGCGTAGGTGTGATTAAGGTGGGTGTTTTATTGGGGCGCTGCCCACCTTAAAGCTTGTGTAGAGGTGATTAAGGTGGGTGTTTTATTGGGGCACTGTCAACCTTGAAGCTTGTGTAGAGGTGATTACGGTGGGTGTTTTATGGGGCGTTGCCTACCTTGAAGCTTGTGTGGAGGTGATTAAGGTGGGTGTTTTATTGGGGCGTTGTCCACCTTGAAGCTTGTGCAGAGGTGATTAAGGTGGGTGTTTTAATGGGGCACTGTCAACCTTGAAGCTTGTGTAGAGGTGATTACGGTGGGTGTTTTATTGGTGCGCTGCCCACCTTGAAGCTTGTGCAGAGGTGATTACGGTGGGTGTTTTCTTGGGGCGTTGCCCACCTTGAGGCTTCTGTAGAGGTGATTAAGGCTGGTGTTTTATTGGGGCACTGCCCACCTTGAAGCTTGTGTAGAGGTGATTAAGGTGGGTGTTTTATTGGGGCGCTGCCCACCTTAAAGCTTGTGTAGAGGTGATTAAGGTGGGTGTTTTATTGGGGCGCTGCCCACCTTAAAGCTTGCGTAGGTGTGATTAAGGTGGGTGTTTTATTGGGGCGCTGCCCACCTTAAAGCTTGTGTAGAGGTGATTAAGGTGGGTGTTTTATTGGGGCGCTGCCCACCTTAAAGCTTGTGTAGAGGTGATTAAGGTGGGTATTTTATTGGGGCGTTGCCCACCTTGAAGCTTGATTGAGGTGATTAAGGCTGATGTTTTATTGGGACGTTGCCCACCTTGAAGCTTGTGTGGAGGTGATTAAGGCTGGTGTTTTATTGGGACTTTGCCCACCTTGAAGCTTGTGTGGAGGTGATTAAGGCTGGTGTTTTATTGGGACTTTGCCCACCTTGAAGCTTGTGTGGAGGTGATTAAGGCTGGTGTTTTATTGGGACTTTGCCCACCTTGAAGCTTGTGTGGAGGTGATTAAGGCTGGTGTTTTATTGGGACGTTGCCCACCTTGAAGCTTGTGTGGAGGTGATTAAGGCTGGTGTTTTATTGGGACTTTGCCCACATTGAAGCTTGTGTAGAGGTGATTAAGGCTGGTGTTTTATTGGGACTTTGCCCACATTGAAGCTTGTGTGGAGGTGATTAAGGCTGGTTTTTTATTGGGGCACTGCCCACATTGAAGCTTGTGTGGAGGTGATTAAGGCTGGTGTTTTATTGGGACGTTGCCCACCTTGAAGCTTGTGTGGAGGTGATTAAGGCTGGTGTTTTATTGGGGCACTGCCCACATTGAAGCTTGTGTGGAGGTGATTAAGGCTGGTGTTTTATTGGGGCACTGCCCACATTGAAGCGTGTGTGGAGGTGATTAAGGCTGGTGTTTTATTGGGGCACTGCCCACCTTAAAGCTTGTGTGGAGGTGATTAAGGCTGGTGTTTTATGGGGGCACTGCCCACCTTGAAGCTTGTGTGGAGTTGATTAAGGCTGGTGTTTTATTGGGGCGTTGCCCACCTTGAAGCTTGTGTAGAGGTGATTAAGGCTGGTGTTTTATTGGGGCACTGCCCACCTTGAAGCTTGTGTGGAGGTGATTAAGGCTGGTGTTTTATTGGGGCACTGCCCACCTTAAAGCTTGTGTGGAGGTGATTAAGGTGGGTGTTTTATTATGGCGTTGTCCACCTTGAAGCTTGTGTAGAGGTTATTAATGTTTTATCTTTTAAATCTTTTTATTTTCCAGAACAAATAGCAGGCAGCAGACTGAGTAATACACAGCGTTAAGCCTACAAGCCACTCCGGGGCGGCCGCGTTACTAGATAGCACAATAATATTTTGTAGAAGGCTCCCACTCAGGCCACTAGATGAGGTAAGGCAGCAGTCACTCGATGCCACAAAGTTGTGGCACAAAATAGCTGAAAGTGGCAAGAGTAACAAGCATTGGAAATGCAATAGGTCTCGCATTAGGAAAGTTTGAGCTATTGGTATTGTAAATGACACTTTTTTTATTTATGTGTTGGTTTTGAAAGTAGCAAAATTAATAGCTTTGTCAGTTACAATGTCAATAGTTTTAACTTTTGCAAATGTGACACCTATAGCATTTGTAATGCAATGTGTGTTGTATTTACGTGACTTAGATGTATTGATATTACAAATAACAATGGCTTTTAATTTTGTAAATAATTAATACTTAAATAAAAGTTATTGTAATTTATAATAGCAATAGCTTAAACGTTTGTAAATAACTTTTGTGAAGATTATGTTCAGTGTATTTTATTGTGACGACAATCCAAGAACATTGCATTTGCACCTACACACACACAGAGCCACACACATGTAGATGTGGTGGTGGTGGATCTGGGGGATATGGTGGTGGTGGATGTGGTGGTGATGGTGGTGGATGTGGGGGTGGATGTAGTGGTGGATGTGGTGGTGGTGGTGGATGTGGTGGTGGTGGTGGTGGTGGAGGTGGTCGATGTGGTGGTGGTCGATGTGGTGGTGGTGGTGGATGTGGTGGTGGTGGTCGATGTGGTGGTGATGTGGTGGATGTGGTGGTGGATGTGGTGGTGGAAGTGATGGTGGTGGGTGTGGTGGATGTGGTGGTGGTGGATGCAGTGCTGGATGAGGTGGTGGATGTGGTGGTGGATGTGGTGGTGGATGTGGTGGTGGATGTGGTGGTGGTGGATGCGGTGATGGATGTGGTGGTGGATGTGGTGGTGGATGTGGTGGTGGTGGTGGATGTGGTGGTGGTGGATGTGGTGGAAGTGGTGGATGTGTTGGTGGATGTGGTGGTGGATGTGGTGGTGGATGTGGTGGTGGTGGTGGATGTGGTGGTGGTGGATGCGGTGGTGGTGGAAGTGGTGGATGTGGTGGTGGTGGTGGATGTGGTGGTGGTGGATGCGGTGGTGGTGAAAGTGGTGGTGGATGTGGTGGTGGTGGATGTGGTGGTGGATGTGGCAGTGGTGGTGGATGTGGTAGTGGTGGATGTGGTGGTGGATGTGGCGGTGTATGTCATGGTGGATGTGGAGGTGATGGTGGATGTGGTGGTGGATGTGGTAGTGGATGTGATGGTGGATGTGGTGTTGATGGTGGATGTGGTGGTGGATGTGGTGGATGCGGTGGTGGTGGATGTGGTGATGGTGGATGTGGTGGTGGATGTGGTGGTGGAAGTGATGGTGGTGGGTGTGGTGGATGTGGTGGTGGTGGATGCAGTGCTGGATGAGGTGGTGGATGTGGTGGTGGATGTGGTGGTGGATGTGGTGGTGGATGTGGTGGTGGTGGATGCGGTGATGGATGTGGTGGTGGATGTGGTGGTGGATGTGGTGGTGGTGGTGGATGTGGTGGTGGTGGATGTGGTGGAAGTGGTGGATGTGTTGGTGGATGTGGTGGTGGATGTGGTGGTGGATGTGGTGGTGGTGGTGGATGTGGTGGTGGTGGATGCGGTGGTGGTGGAAGTGGTGGATGTGGTGGTGGTGGTGGATGTGGTGGTGGTGGATGCGGTGGTGGTGAAAGTGGTGGTGGATGTGGTGGTGGTGGATGTGGTGGTGGTGGTGGATGTGGCAGTGGTGGTGGATGTGGTAGTGGTGGATGTGGTGGTGGATGTGGCGGTGTATGTCATGGTGGATGTGGAGGTGATGGTGGATGTGGTGGTGGATGTGGTAGTGGATGTGATGGTGGATGTGGTGTTGATGGTGGATGTGGTGGTGGATGTGGTGGATGCGGTGGTGGTGGATGTGGTGATGGTGGATGCGGTGGTGGTGGTGGATGTGGTGGTGGTGGTGGATGGGGTGGTGGTGGTGGTGGATGCGGTGGTGGTGGAGGTGGTGGTGGATGTGGTGGTGGTGGATGTGGTGGATGTGGATGTGGTGGTGGATGTGGCGGTGGATGTCATGGTGGATGTGGAGGTGATGGTGGATGTGGTAGTGGATGTGGTGGTGGTGGTGGATGTGATGGTGGATGTGGTGGTGGATGCGGTGGTGGTGGATGCGGTGGATGTGGTGATGGTGGATGCGGTGGTGGTGGTGGTGGATGTGGTGGTGGTGGTGAATGGGGTGGTGGTGGTGGTGGATGGGGTGGTGGATGTAGTGGTGGTGGGTGTGGTGGTGGATGTGGTGGTGATGGTGGATGCGGTGATGGTGGATGCGGTGGTGGTGGTGGTGGATGTGGTGGTGGTGGTGGATGGGGTGGTGGTTGTGGTGGATGTGGTGGTGGTGGATGCGGTGGTGTTGGAAGTGGTGGTGGATGTGGTGGTGGTGGTGGATGTGGTGGTGGTGGTGGATGTGGCGTTGGTGGTGGATGTGGTGGTGGTGGATGTGGTGGTGGATGTGGCGGTGGATGTCATGGTGGATGTGGAGGTGATGGTGGATGTGGTGGTGGATGTGGTGGTGGATGTGATGGTGGATGTGAAGGTGGATGTGGTGTTGATGGTGGATGTGGTGGTGGATGTGGTGGAGGATGTGGTGATGGTGGATGCGGTGGTGGTGGTGGATGCGGTGGTGGTGGTGGATGGGGTGGTGGTGGTGGTGGATGCGGTGGTGGTGGATGTGGTGGTGGATGTGGTGGTGGTGGATGTGGTGGATGTGGATGTGGTGGTGGATGTGGCGGTGGATGTCATGGTGGATATGGAGGTGAGGGTGGATGTGATGGTGGATGTGGTGGTGGATGTGGTGGTGGTGGTGGATGTGATGGTGGATGTGGTGGTGGATGCGGTGGTGGTGGATGCGGTGGATGTGGTGATGGTGGATGCGGTGGTGGTGGTGGATGTGGTGGTGAATGGGGTGGTGGTGGTGGTGGATGGGGTGGTGGATGTAGTGGTGGTGTGTGTGGTGGATGTGGTGGTGGATGTGGTGGTGATGGTGGATGCGGTGGTGGTGGATGCGGTGGACGTGGTGATGGTGGATGCAGTGGTGGTGATGGATGTGGTAGTGGTGGTGGTGGTGGATGTGGTGGTGGTGGTGGTGGATGGGGTGGTGGTTGTGGTGGATGTGGTGGGGGATTTAGTGGTGGTGGATGTGGTGGTGGTGGTGGACGCGGTGGTGGTGGATGTGGTGGATGTGGTGGTGGATGTGGTGGATGTGGTGGTTGGTGGATGTGGTGGATGTGGTGGTGGATGTGGCAGTGGATGTCATGGTGGATGTGGAGGTGATGGTGGATGTGATGGTGGATGTGGTGGTGGTGGTGGATGTGATGGTGGATGTGGTGGTGATGGTGGATGTGGTGGTGGATGCGGTGGTGGTGGATGCGGTGGATGTGGTGATGGTGGATGCGGTGGTGGTGGTGGTGGTGGATGGGGTGGTGGATGTAGTGGTGGTGGGTGTGGTGGATGTGGTGGTGGATGTGGTGGTGGATGTGGTGGTGATGGTGGATGCGGTGGTGGTGGATGTGGTGGATGTGGTGATGGTGGATGCGGTGGTGGTGGTGGATGCGGCGTTCCAACCCGTCACACAGCTAGTACTTGTGGTTTAGAACAACAGACATATGAACTTCGATTATTTCAAAAGCCAATTTCCAACATGAAAATATTACCTTGTCTGACACCGACTCTTCTCACTGTGGTAAGTGTAATGCCGATAGTTAAACAGCGCGCAGGCTCCTGTAATTATTGTTGAGCACGTTTGGCCCACACCTGAATTGCTTACTTTTTCCTCATAAGCAAAAATATCATGCAGTGCTGTCCCTCTCCCGCTCAGACGCTGGAATGCCTAGATTGTATATTTTGTTTGAAGTTGATAGCCGTCTGAGCTAATAGCAAGCCTCAGAGCAAGATCGGACAGACTCCCAGGGCCTTAAGAAAGAGGATGTAAGGTGGGTCAAGTTGCACTTCCGAAATGTGTTGGAGACAGAGAGGGAAGAGGCTGAGCTCAGAAAACCAATGGTGAGAACAATATACCAACTCTCTACCTCCCTAGCCATGGAACCTTACCTAATGTAACCAAACCATACCACCGTTTTCTCTTAGTAAGGTTTAGGTTCAACCTCATACATCTCGTGCTTGGATCCTACACTAAGTGGGGGACTCCGGAAAATATCCCACCATGTACCTGTGGTAGCTTTTCCACACAGGACACGCTTCATCTAGTGATGCTTTGCGATCGTTATCTGCTGGCCCGTAAAAAATGTTTGCGTCCAATCCTAAAAGACCTAAACTTTGTTCAGGTGAGGCCTGCCCTACTACACCTGCAAATGCTTGACTCCGTGCAGGTTACATTTGGTGTAGCTAGCTTCCTGGTTGCAGCAGCTCGTTTAAATAATATGAGTCCCTCCCAGACAAATAATCACTAAAGTAGATATTTTGTTAAATACGTACTGGAGAAACGTGCCAAATATATTAGGAATTGGCACCTTAAGTGACTCTAGGCTGCTTAGTATCTTCTCTCTGTATCTAATCTTTTTAAAATGCCCTTTCCTTGTTTTTATATTCCTTGTTTTTATATTCCTTGTTTTTATATTCCTTGTTTTTATATTCCTTTTTTGATGAATTCATATAGGAACTGCAATCATGTGTATATCTGTTTAATTGTAATCTTATCTCTGTTTGTTGTGTGGACGTCTTAAATTTTGAATTGTGTACTGCTTTTATGGTTTTAATTAACCGAAATAAAGATATTTGACTGACTGACTCCCAGCAGGATTCAAAGAAGGGCATGGAGAACCCCAGCAGGCAACGAAGGTTATTCGAAAGGGGCTAAGAGACGTTTTTATGGGCCGCTGCATCAGCACTTCTACTTGGAAGCATGCCAACAGAAGGTTGGTTGGGAACATTGTGCGCAAAAGTGGATTAAATGTCCAAGGTCAGGGGTGACCAGAACTAAAAACAGTGTTAAAACCCTCACTGAGGAAATCGGACAAGCTAAAGCTGTCTCGAAATGCAAAGTGCAACAAAAACGTTCCCATAAATGTGAGGTCTGCCGCTATTCTCACATTTAGATCTACAAGGGGCTTAAAAATCAGGTACACTTAAGTTAGTTCCCAAATGAAGAGCCGCAGATCAAAATAATCATTTAACCAAATTGCTTTCCTTGGCAGCATTAAACTAGGGAAGCAGTTATAAACGACATAAAGTTAAAATAAGTAACGGTTTTTAGCTTTATTATAATTGATCGGATAATTATTATGCATATATCTATGAGGGACAGAGCGAAACAAGGAGAAACACGAGAGACGGCCAGCGGACGTCAAAGTGAAAGTACGGCCGGCTGAGGGCATTGCTGTGGGGAGGGGGAGGAGAAATGCGACATGGCGGGCAGGGGAGGGGGCGGAGCGGGGAGAGCGGCATGAGGGTGTGAAGCAGCAGGGGAGGAGTGCTGCTGACGATTGACTGGCGATTTGATGATGTGCACGCGCATTTTAGGTCAATGCGCTTGCGCATTGACCTAAAAGCGCACGGGCACAGCATCAAATCGCCAGTCAATCGCCAGTCTAGGTAAAGCTTATTTAAGCCCCTATATATCTTCGCTCCCGCTCAATGTGCATGCGCATTGAGATATATCGCTCGACCTAAAAATGGCCAGGCGCACTCAAAATCTTCCAACCACACAAGTGCCCATATAAATAAAATTCCCTGGGGTGCCATGTGTGGGTGCGCCCACTTTCTCTGCCCCGTGGCTCTTCGGAATTACTGAGGGGGGCGCAGATGCTTGCACAGGCCTTTCTGTAATACCGATAGTGCTGGCGCACATGTCTATTGTATCCGGCACTATCCTAAATAGGTGAACCCACACTTGCACGAGTTTGGCATAAAATGCTAATGAGGGAAACACTTTGCCTCTGCACCCGTGCTATGGACACTAAGGCAAAGAGACCATCAGGAGGTGCACGGATCGTGCGTCACAAAGTGGTGGTGTACAGTCAGTGTGCCCCCAAAGGTGCCCTTTGGAGGCTGGAAAGGGGGTCCCATGAACCCATCAGACCTTTCCCCCTTGCAGGTGCAGTCACTCCACGCCCCGCCTAGAGGGTGTCCCCCTTTGAGGTGCAGACCGGTGCCGCCTGCACAGTGAAAGACAGCGCGGCTGCTTCAAAGAGACCCACCACCTTTCATGAATGCGCTGCCCCCACGGCGGGCGTGAGTTCACAGCGGCCATGCGAGCAGAGCATGGATGCAGCCTCAGTGTCTGTGTTGGGCACATGCCACATCTAAAGGTGCACCACAGCGCAATCAGGGTCAGGGCACCCACCATCGCACACCATGTGTCGATGGCCTGCTCTTTGTTGCCACAGGGGGTGGACGAGGGTGAGCTGCTCGCCCCCCGGGGAAGGCTGCCAAAGGGCTGCATGGCGACTGGGACTCTCGCCGCCAGTCCTGGGGACCATGCATGAAGGGGCTGGTAGATCTGAGGGTCCCATTTCAAGTTTGGGCCTCTAAGTCCCAGCATGCAAAGTGCTGCTGGTGGCGCTCAACTACTCAATTTCACCCCTTATGAATTCATCCAGTCCGGGTTTTATTTTCGTTGCAGGCTGGAATGTGTAGCCCTGTTTAGCCCATTATAAAACCAGGACTTCAAGTCCCAGAATTCAAATGTAGAACTCCTGAAACGGATGAGTGAAGTAATCAGAAAGAAGCTGGAACTGTAGATAAGTAAGTTACTTTATTTAAGTTAAGATGTTAAGAAGTAAGTAATAATGACAACCCCATCAGGAGCAGCTGTCCTGCTGCTCAGCCCTCACCCAACTGACATTCACAACACACTCACATTCCATTCATCCAACATTCCACATCTCATACATACAAGAGCAGCAGGATGATATAAGATACAACAATGAGCTGTTCCTGCAAGGCACTGGGAAACAGGAGAGCCCTGCAGGAGGATTTATGGCGAGGGTGCTGAGGGCCCCTGGTCTGCGACTGGGTCTATAAGTGGGGTGCAGTGGCCGCTCACACTTGTGAGCCCTGGTGCTACTGCACCTGCTGCACCAATGATGCATATGTTCCCGGGTGTTGGCTTCAAAGCCTGGACAGGCTGAGGGTGTCACACCTCGGCAGAGGTGTTTAGGACAGAGCTCTCACGTTGGGTCAGGTCACACATGTTTCACTTTGCATTCTGGGACCTGTAGTCCTGCATTTATGAGGTTAAAAAACCACTCGTACAATAACACCAAGAAAGGTAGAGCGCTGCTCCCACCCGCCCCGGGACAGCTCGAGCCCCGCCAGGGCTCACTGTCCCGCATGGCTGTCACCGCCCCTCCCGGGTGCATGGGGGCCCTGCCCCCCCCTCTCACCTCCCCTCTTATCAGCAGAGCCCCTGGCCCCAGCCCAGCCGGGATGTGTTGAGTCTGGCCCTGGCAGGCTGGGTGCAGATAGGGGTGGGGCGCATACCTCCTTCACAGCGCTAGCCTCCGGCGCTACAGCGCTCCTCTGTACATCTCTGAAGCCACTGAAGATGGTGCCCTGGAGATGGGGGGAAGGGGGGAAGGGGGGGGGGCTCCCAGGTGATGGATGGGGGGGTGTCAGGTGAGGAATGCGCCCAGCTCCCGTCCAAACACGGCGCATTCCTCAGGTGCAAACACGGGCTCCGCTGTCACCCCGAGCAAGAAGGGGGGAGGGGGGGGGGGCACAAAAACAAGGTGTGCGCCCCGCCCCCCACCACCACCACCCCCACTCACCCCCCCTAGGGAAGGATGCCCGAGTGACCGCTGTGGAGAGTGCGCGGTGCAGGGGATCTGAGAATCAGACCCGAGAGACTGAGGTCTGACGCAGAGAGTTCACACACATGTGCAGTGCCTGACCCTGAGAGTTCACATACATGGTTAGAATCAGACCTCCAGAGTCCACATACATGAGTAGAATCAGACCCCCAGAGTTCACATACATGTGCAGTGCCTGACCCTGAGAGTTCACATACATGGTTAGAATCAGACCTCCAGAGTCCACATACATGGGTAGAATAAGACCTCCAGAGTTCACATACATGGGCTGCACAAAAGTACATAGAACAGAGTCAGACCCCGAGGGGTCACATAGCTGGACACACACAGCTATTGAGATAGCAAAACACATCCAGGAACTGGGGTCAGACACTGGAGTCACACCCTGAGAATCAGTGTGCACATGAACACAGCACAGAAGTCCAGCGATTGGCATCGGACCCTGACTACAACTCAAAGAGTGTTGACATGTTTCTGCCAGTCACGACAGATATCTGGCCTTCCCCGGGGAAGCTGTCAATCCTTCAGTGCTGCAGGCGGCTCCTCCTAGCGGCAGCATTGCATCCTCTGTTCCTGAGGCGAGCAGAGACCCAAAAAACACAAGTACATTTATCACATTCTGATCTTCAACATTTACTATTTGGTTTTGCTGAATGGCAAATATACAGCATTTATGATAAAAAAAGAATTACCTGCAAACAAGAAGATGTGCTCCCAAAGAGGGTCTGCCCTCATTCCCTTGGCCTTGGGATGCCAGATCACATATACATGCCCTGGGTAACTCTGAGGCGTGTGGCATAAGCAATGAAGGGGGCTCCCAAGCAGCAGTGCCAAGGACTGGACGCATGGAAAGGTGCTCTCTCTAGAGTGATTTCCCTGCGGTACTGCCATTCATGCCGGCCACTCAGCAGCATCCCTGCCGCCCATCATTCAGCAGCATCCCTGGCCCCCCATGCATACATGTGGCACCTGTATGTGTATAGTAAGTGTAGGGCTCTTACTATACACATACAGGTGCCACATGTATGCATGGGGGGCCAGGGATGCTGCTGAATGATGGGCGGCGAGGATGCTGCTGAATGATGGGTGGTATAGAAAGAGTGGTCCCTGACCAATTAAGAATACATTTAAGTTTTGTAACAAACATTCATTGGCAAATATATTGGTAGCACACTATTGTTTATTCACATAGTGTCAATACGTGTTTCACTGTATTTTTTCATTTTTAGTTTTTTATACACATATAAATAGCATGTTTACAGTGCCCACTGTACAGGGAAGGGGAGGGTAGTGCAGTGATCAGGATCGGTGTGGGTAGGTGAAGTGACAAATCAATTGCAGATTGCTTTTAACAATTGAAAGTGGCTTCTCAAGGGAGCCATACAGGAGTTCATCCAAAATCAAGTTGGCATTCTTGTAACAGCATATTAGACAGGTGTTCAAAATCACACTCTGATTCTGTGTTCCAGTTAAAAAGTCAACGTTTCGACCCTCGTTGTAGGGATGTTGCCCCTTACATGGCGGGTCTTCTTCAGGACAGGGGGAGTGGGGTGGGCATATCCTATGGGGGAAAGGTATTTAAAAAAAATTACTAAAAAATCACTTAATGAAAACTATATACACAGAGGTACATCAATTGGCATCATACGTTAGTGTAAACCCTAAACTCAGGTCCAGATGGACCGTAAGGCAGAGTGCCGAGCTGGTTTTGGTCTATTATGGCCTCTTAAGGCAGAAAACAATAACAATTTAATTCTGTCTAAAGTGGCCAAAACTGTCCATTGTATCCTATTTAGGACCGAAAGTAATTAAAACATGAATCTTTATAAAGTGGCAAAACTGTCAAGATGGTCTCTGACACAGAAAATAAATCAAATAACTGATAGGTCAATTAGAACGAGGCTGCATGCAGCCAACATAGAGAAAATGCTGAGCGTGCATGACTGGTTTGGTCGGCCTCAGAGGGCCGACCAAACAGTCAAGGCCCACAGCATTGGGCAAGCCACTCCTGCCCGACCCGCCCACCCTTCCGCCCCCAACCAGGCATAGCCTGCCTTTTGCTTTCTCGCAGCGGGAGAAGCAGAAACATTAAATAGTATTTAAAATACCATTTTATGTTTCTGCTTCTCGCGCTGCGAGAAAGCAGTGAGGCAACGCACCTCCCCCTATTGGAGGAGCCACCCCTGCACAAACGTCACGGATATCCTGTCCGCCACATTACAAGTGCATTATATCCAGTGGTACCAGTGATGGCGGAGGGGGCATCCGTCACGTTTGTCACTGAGTGTTCCGTCTGCTGTATTACAAGTGCATTCTATCCAGTGGTACCAGTGAGGGCGGATGGGGCATCCGTCACGTTTGTCACTGAGTGTTCCGCCTGCTGTATTACAAGTGCATTATATCCAGTGGTACCAGTGAGGGAGGAGGGGGCATCCATCACGTTTGTCACTGAGTGTTCCGTCTGCTGTATTACAAGTGCATTATATCCAGTGGTACCAGTGATGGCGGAGGGGGCATCCGTCACGTTTGTCACTGAGTGTTCCGCCTGCTGTATTACAAGTGCATTACATCCTGTGGAACTTGTAAAACGGAGAAAGGAATATCTGTTACATTTGTCACAGAGTAACCCATCCGCTAAGCTCTAAATTAGGGCTGGAGCCGCTGACATGGATTACCATAACGTTTTTACACTGATTGTTCAGAAATCGAGCGGTGTTTTTGCCGCTATAGTTGAAGGCATGAATACGGGGCCCAACGGGTCCATTTCTATGCCAGTTTACAATTACTACGGGTTCTGAGACCCAGAGGGACCCGGCCCAATTAAAGCTCTGAGGTAGAGTGTGGTCAGGGGGACATGGGTGGTGGGGTTGATAGAGGGCCACCTTAGAGCAGAACATGGTCCCCTAGCAGGGGGTCACTTCCTCAACACCCACAACCCCCTGCTGCGGGGTTGCTGAGCTCACGGTTTGCAGGGTGCAGACCACGCCCACAGGCGGACTCACCACAACGTATAAAGCCACATGAACCACAACCCCCTGCTGCGGGGTTGCTGAGCTTAATGTTTGCAGGGTGCAGACCACGCCCACAGGTGGACCCACCACGGCGTATAAACCCACGTGTACCACTACCCCCTGCTGTGCTGTGGGTTGCTGAGCTCAAGGTTTGCAGGGTGCAGACCACGCCCACAGGTGGACCCACCACGGCGTATAAAGCCGCGCGGACTCTGTAACCACAGGAAGACCCTCCAGGCTGGCCCCTGATCTGCACAGCAATGCAGCTCTGTATATTGTGGTTTTTCAAACTGCTGATTAAATCTGATATCAGGACAATTACGACGTCAGAGGGAGAATCATTCGATATCTGCTCTGCGCTTCACAATGTTTCTTTACATAACCTTTCACATCACAATGCTCTGCTTGTTTACATAATTGGAATTATTAACTTTTTGTACCTGTAAAGGATTTGCACCACCAAGGAAGGAGCTTGTGCTCCCAGGAACCAGCGGGGGGGAAATGGAGGTGATGAGTTTGTAAAATTGGGGGTTCCCAAGTCCCTGGGCTTGGCAAAGTCTTATGCCGCGTCAGACTTGTATGACTGATCCAAGAGAGGGTCAATAGGGGTTGTGGGAAGTTTTTTAAATTCTTCCGGGGAGAGAGAGACGGGGAGCTCCAAAGGGGGGAGCCTTGAGATGGATGTACGACGTTACAACGCGTACTTTTACAACGCGTGCCGTTACTACGCAACTTTTACAACGCAAGTCGTTACAACAACTTGCGTTGAGGGGTGCTGGATAGTAAATATTTTAATTTACTATTCCAACTCTAGTCCCCGTGGATAGTAGGGAAGGAGTTGGATAGTAAATTAAACTATTTACTATCCTGGAGCGCCCCCCAGCGCAAGTCGTTGTAACGACCTGCATTGTAAAAGTTGCGTGGTAACAGTACCGCGTTGTAAAACCTTCGTTGTAAAGTTTGTTCCCCCCTTGAGATCAGGGGTGTCTCCGACTATGCTTGTTTGTTCTCTGGTGCCATGGTATAGGGTACACACATTGATCATATGTATTAAGCGCACGAATGCCCGAAGGTGTCTTGATGCTGATGTGTATCAGATAAAACAGCATCCAAAGGTTCAAAGAGGAGATGAGAAAAGCCAGGACCGGAGCAGTTTTCTAAAACGAGTTTATTCCACTTTACAGGTGGAATAAACAATATTCTTCCCCCCTGGAAGCTTTATTGCATCTTTGTGTGGAGACTGTCGCCAGTGCAGCCGGAGGCAGAGTTCCACTTGGTGTAACCTAAGTAGGGTGACCAAAACTTTAAAGCAAGAAAAGGGACATTTCACAAAAATAGAAGAAGGACTATAGTGTTACGTCAAGCGAGCGCACAGAATGACAGCGCTCCTCAGCAGAGAATTACAAAACAGGCAGTAAGAACAATCATAAGACCACGGAGCACGAAATTCGGATCTGTGCATAGGCATTACATTGCCTCATGGGAACGTTTCTTGGGATACATACACTGATAAAACAAGGAGTACTGATTAACAGTGTTTTTTATCTGTTGAACTAGACTTGACCACGATGAGGTCTAGTTGAGGCACTGAGGATCATTATTTAACTCAAGAAGGCTTATTATCCTTCGTTGACGCACAATTTGAAGTTAACTTTACTTATAAAAGAAATTTCCCTAGTAAACTACTTGATATTCTACCGTGGACGTTCGACCTCTAAAATATTTGATATACCAGACGTTGCCTTAGGACAGTTACTTGGGACACGTCTGAATCCCGCTTTATAATTCTTCTTGCACAGAAGGCAGCTAGAAAGAAATTCGGGAGACTCTACATACTTTAAAGCCCTGATGAAGTTCTCGGTAAGAGAACGAAACGCGTTGGTTGGATTGTAAAGAACTTTTTACCCATTCATATGAAATAAAAGAATAAAAGAATTTAAGAATCAAATCTGGTGATCTAATCGACTTCTTTTTCCCGACGCACGTCCAAATCAACTCAAGTAAGAACAATCATAAGATGCTATTTTAAAACCCAGTTGCTTGACTGTGAATTAAATTGCTTTCTTGGAACAACTGCTAACTATCCCCGCTTTTAAAACATAAAAAAGCACCTCCCCCCGTTTTTAGTCGACCCTCTCCAAAAACCGGGACATGAGCTAAAGTTCTCAAAATCTGCCCGGACAGCTGGTGAAAAACAGGGACCGTCCTGGCAAATCCGGGACGCCTGGTCACCCTGATACTAAGTGAACTTGTTCCTCAAATATTCCAGGCCTATCCCAGGGAGTGATGTATGTGCTGTGCAGAGAGCCTTGAAGACCATGTCAACCCTCCGGCCTGGCCTCATTGAAGCAACAAGGCGGACAATGCCGCAGAGTCCACTGTGCAGAGCCAGGTGAACACGGGCAAGGCTTCGGACACGGAGGGTCTGGCCACCGGCGGAGTGAGGTCTTCACTGCAGGAGAGATGCTCAGACCTTCTAGATCAAGGACCAGACAGGACCCTACTTGGAGCTCTCGGGAGACCTGCGTAGTCCTCATGGCATCAATGCACGATGAGGAGCTTCCGGCCCTAGCGTGGATCATTGATGTAGCACCAGTAGTGGCAACTTGTCCTTCCTTCGGTGCATGTCAGGGTCTGCCACACCCACGGTGCTGTTGATGGTCTCCAAATAATAGCCCTAGCCGCAGTCACGTAATGCACTACCAAGGTGAGCTCGCAGGCTTTTAGTGAAGAAATTGATGAGCAGACTTTGATAAAACCACAAGGGATGTGTTTAAGTTCTCCAATTTCACTCCTTTAATTGCTGATTAAGTGCATCTATCTTCATTGCATACATTCAGTGCATTCCACGAGGCGCGTTGCTACTAACCATTGTGCCGCCTCCACCAAGAGTGATTGACCATGATAAATAACATGATTGCAACTTATCAAGGAAGAATGAAAGAGAAAGACCCGCGTTACCTGAGACGATGCTGCCGCATGGACAACGGCGTGTCGGCGAGCGCGCTCAATGAACATACTCCATTCAAGAAATTCGAGCGTTTGGAAGTAAACGTCAAAGGGCCTCATTTATGAAAAGTGACGCATCGCTGCGGGAAAACAGCGATGCATCACTTCTCAGTGCGCCCTCCCTGCGACACCAATGATGCGTCATATTTACTGTATGACACATCATGTTGCAAGGAAATACAGATACGTCAGTATTTCTGACGTATCTGTAGGCGCAAAAATGACACATTGCTGGAGTGTGTCACAAAAGTGACGCAATCTTCAGCAAATGGGTAATTACACATGAGCAAGTCCCATGTTGAAAGTGCCTGCGTCAGTCTTACGCCTGCCATGAGGCAGGCGTAAGATATTGACGCATTAGCATCCAAGAAAAGGCGCAGTGAAATGTTATAGATTTCACTGCGTCACTTCTACGACCCTTTCTTGCGTCAATACGCCCCCCTTGCATACATTATACCTGGCGCAGGTATAATGTGGCGCAGGGGTTTACAAAGTGACGCATCTACCTAGATGCGTCCCTTTGTAAATATGGTGCAACAATGCACATTTTTTTACGCCACTAGTTCGTCATGAAAAGTGACGTACCAGTGGTGCAAAAGTGAATCACGGCCTCATAAATAAGCCTCAAAGTTAATAGCGCGTTGACCCAAAAGTGTAAATAATCACGCAAGTACCGTGATCATGAACAAAATACTCAAGCTTCTGACTGTGGGTTCGCGGTGATATTGAGCTTTCCTGTTACTCACATGGGAATGTTACGAGTTGAAATACTGAAATTAACAAATGCAAAAGCAATCTTTGCTAAAATTACACATTTCATGAACATAAAATATTAAACAAAATGAATTAAACAACCATGAACTGCAGAAGGTTATTGTCTAGAATCATGATAAAATGCAGCAAATAAGGGGAAAGGTAAAAAGATGCAGTGTTACATAATCCATCAACCTGCTTAGAAGACTCATACATCGGCATCATGATGTAGCGACCCTTGTTGGAAAATGACACATGCATGCTAACCCAACAAAACAGAAGGTAATCTTTGAGTAAAAAAAAGAAATAGGTAATTCGATGGAAAACAATATTATAAAAGAAAGCAGAACATTTCCACTTTGTCATTTATCTCTCTGGGTTGTAAAGTGTCAAGACTTTTGATCCAGTAAGTCTCTCTTTGTGAAAACTTTTATGATGGTCCATTTCAGGTGTGGGTTGGACTACTTCAAGAATTTGAAACTGCATTTGTGCAAAGCTATGTTTTTCTTAAACCCAATGTAGTGCTAAGCTGGAATTTTTGTTCTGGTTTCTGATTGTACTTTTGTGCTTTGTAATTCTGATTTTCATTTTGAGTTCAGTCGTGCCCACATATAGTCAGTCACATGGTTCTTTTAAACAATATACGACCAGTGGCGGCTGGTGAAAATTCAATGTGGTGAGGCATAAAAGTTGGGAATATGTGTTACTTCTACTAACTCATTCTTTGCTTAGTTCCACAGGGATTGGGGGGAGGGGTTTGGACTGGGAGTAATCGATGGATGTCATGCACTAACTAGACATTCCTTAATAAAGTTGTGCCATGTCTGTTTTGTGGTTTTGTTTCTTAAATAGCAGGCTGATGTAGCATCCCTGGCCGTTAATATACTAATGCGCTCACTTATTCCCTGAAATTAATCAGGATGGTTGTTGGCTGTGGGCAATGAAACACATAAATATGACAGTATTTACTCAATATCGGTGTTTCATTCTGTGCAAGAAGAATTTATTTCAGGAAAAATTGCGCTACCACGTTAATAGATTAACCCGTTCGTTGCGTGCGCCAGCCAGCGACCGTCACGAGCACTACCTCCGTAGTGCTGCACATGTCCGTTGGCCAACGCGGCCCCGCCCGCGCATGGAAACGTCCGCACCGCAGTGGATTCTACGCCGCGCTAAAGGGGTTAATGTACATGGCTGCCTGATGTAAATATAAAATACAGAGGTAAGTGCGAGCCAGACCAACAACACTCCAAGCATTGCTGAAAGAAGCTGCGCCTCGACAATCTGTCTAATGTTTTAGAAAAGAAACGAAAAAACATGCTGACGAAAATCTTCACAGATTTTGGTAAGCAGGTTTTATCTTTTCTCAATAGGAGCGAGGGCGAGGCACTTTGCCGGAAGCTACGTGCATGTTTAAACCATTCAACAGCCAGCACCAGGGCCTTGCATCTTCAAGGTTACATCTCAACAATTATTTAAATAAAATTGTATCACAGCCCAATACTACGTCATGATTATGCATGTAATTATGCAGCAGGAGAGGGCAAAATTATGTGGCAGGGTTCAGTGAATTATTCTCCATGAAAAGGCAAATTATGCAGCATAATGCATATAAAGAAGCATTGAAAATATACCAGCATGCAATCCGAAAATCTAGAGTAGCTGATCCACCAGTCCCTGGAGCCCTCTAAAGAGATTTATGCGTTTGTAAATTCTTTTTTTAAACTTAAAGTCGCAGGAACGTTGTGAGAAGTTTGCTAAATTTTTTCTTAGAAAGTTCAGCATCATATATGACTCTGAGGCAGGAGACTTAGCCCTCGACTCTATTATCAAAGAGGTTGCACCAGATAAAAAGGTCTCTATGGACTCTTCGACCTCCCTTCAATTGTACAACGATATAACTAGGGCTGCAGCCAACACGGTCAAATCCACAATTCGAATCCCGAGCACACACTTAATTCAATGATACACAACATTTCTGATCAAGATATGTGGAATTCTTTTTCTTTTGTTCTTTATGTTCTTTCTTTAATGCCCAGCCAACACGTTTCGTCATGTACAGTAATCCCCACGACTTCTTCAGGGCTAAAAAAAACAGTAAGATTTGTTTTGGGTTGTAGTGTGTGACAAACACACCACATACCATACATTTGTGGTTATAGTGGAAACCAGCGTGGAATATATAGTGCCGTGTGAGATCATCATTATTTATTCTACGACAGACCAAAAATCCAATTTGTGTGGTATATATCAACACTTAATAATGAGCATGTATACGTAGTCGTCAATTCACTTTGAGTGGTAGAATCAAAACCTCGTGAAGCGGGACTTGGTGCAATTTATTATCTTATTTTCTAATACAGGATGTGAATCAAAATAAACCTCCTAGTGGGCCTTCATGCCATGCTCCCATAAATGGTACAAAAGGGGGTGGTGATGGACAGATCATCTGAATCAATCAAACACTCACACCCAGTCAAAAGATCTGGGTTTAATCCATCACCGTTCTTTAGCCCACTCTGCCACCCCAGTTCAGACATGGCTATATGCACATCAGTCTGACCCTGTGCCTCATTGGGAACAGTCCAGCCCGAACTGCCAAGCCATGCCTTCCCTGGACCGGAAACAAGCTTCCGAGGACCGGTTTCTGGCATTCCAGCCGTCTTCAGCCCGGCTTGCTTGAATCCAGTGGCAAAGTGAGCAAGGGACTCGTGTCTGAGCATACCCTGCCACACTTATGGCGGCCAAAAACGGTAAAGGGTCAGACTGATTTGCATATAGGGTGAGTGTTTGATTGACTCAGATGCTCCGTCCATCACCCACCCCCCTTTTGTAATACTCCCATAAATGGCCTGTGATCCCAAAGTATAACCCACGATTGTAACACCAAAGTGTAGCACAGCACATACCTGTCTTCCTCTGAAATGTCGTGTTGTACAGCTGAATGACAAACAATGGTTCAAAATCAGTATATCACCTCCAATAGTCCAAATCTACATTTTAAATGTCTCTATTGCAGACATCCTACCTTAACGCCGGGTATACTTCCACCCTGGCAAAGCTGCATATGTATCCCATTCACTTTGGGCCAGATGTAGGTAAATCTAATTTACCGATTCATAAATACCGAATTTTACCGATTCGGTATTTATGAATCTGTAAATGAGATGTAGGTAAAAATTCAGTATTTTTTACCGAATCGGTAAGATTCGGTATTTACCGATTCGGTAAATACCAAATCGGTATTTGCCATTGAATCCTATGGGCCTTGAAGCCCATAGGATTCAATAGCAAATACCGATTTGGTATTTACCGAATCGGTAAATATACCGAATTGCTAAGGGGGACAGGGTGTCACTTTGACACCCTGTTGCACCCCTGTAACTGGCTTTTGCGCCATGTGGCACACATACATGCCCTTAGGGCATGTCTGTGTGCCACATAGCACAGGTGTACATGCACAGATGTGCATGTACACAGGAATTCGTAATTTATCATGCAATTGTATTGCATGGTAAATGCCGAATTCTAAAGGCCCTGTAGCACTGTTAGAAGTGCTACCTACATCACAAAATACATTTTCGGTATTTTTACCGAATGGTCATTTTACTGAATCGGTAAAATGTACAGGATCGGTAAATTTACCGATTCTGTAATTTTACTGATTCTGTAAAATTACCGAAAATGTACGTTTTTTTAGCCCCTACATCTCCATAGCCCTTTACCGGTCGGAAACGGCCAAAAATCGGAATTTTCGGCCGTTTCCGACCGGTAAAGGGCTACCTACATCTGGCCATAATTATTCTGTGTAATGTCAATCAATGTATGTGATGTCATTTCTCTGTTCTAAAACTCTCTGGCTTGTTTATATACAATTGCATATATCTTTGAGTGCACAACAACAAGCATTCTCACCTCTATCTTCCGAATTTGTTAATTCCAATATCCTTCCTCATTTTCATGTCAGCCAATCCTATTTCCAATACAAATATTTACTCCATGCAGATGTATTGTATGCTCCCATAATCTAAAAGTCAGACATTACAAGAAATCAGACCTTATATTTCTCGTTGCGCTTTGCTTGAGGGAAATCAGCCTCTGGATGGGTAGACACTGTTTAAAACTCAACTCGGATAAAACCGAAGTGGTTATCTTCGGCAATTTACAGCCCAAATGGGATGGGCTATGGTGGCCGGCTGAACTGGGACGGACTCTGGAACCAGTGAAAAAGGCAAAAAACCTCAGAGTCCTGATAGATAACGGTCTCACTTATGCGCATGAAATTGATGCTATAGTTTCAGCTGCTTTCTATCTGCTGAAGTATTTATGAATCTGTAAATGAGATGTAGGTAAAAATCCGGTATTTTTTACCGAATCGGTATGATTCGGTATTTACTGATTCGGTAAATACCAAATCGGTATTTGCCATTGAATCCTATGGGCCTTGAAGCCCATAGGATTCAATAGCAAATACCGATTCGGTATTTACCAAATCGGTAAATATAACGAATTGCTAAGGGGGACAGGGTGTCACTTTGACACCCTGTTGCACCCCTGTAACTGGCTTTTGCGCCATGTGGGACACATGCATGCCTTTAGGGCATGTCTGTGTGCCACATGGCACAGGTGTACATGCACAGATGTGCATGTACACAGGAATTCGTAATTTTCCATTAAATTGTATTGCATGGTAAATACCGAATTCTAAAGGCCCTGTAGCACTGTTAGAAATGCTACCTACATCACAAAATACATTTTCGGTATTTTTACCGAATGGTAATTTTACCGAATCTGTAAAATGTACAGAATCGGTAAATTTACCGATTCTGTAATTCTACCGATTCTGTAATTCTACCGATTCCGTAAAATTACCGATTCTGTAAAATTACCGAAAATGTACGTTTTTTAGCCCCTACATCTCCATAGCCCTTTACCCGTCGGAAACGGACGAAAATCTGAATTTTCGGCCGTTTCCGACCGGTAAAGGGCTACCTACATCTGGCCATAATTATTCTGTGTAATGTCAATGTATGTGATGTCATTTCTCTGTTCTAAAACCCTCTGGCTTGTTTATATACAATTGCATATATCTTTGAGTGCACAACAACAAGCATTCTCACCTCTATCTTCCGAATTTGTTAATTCCAATATCCTTCCTCATTTTCATGTCAGCCAATCCTATTTCCAATACAAATATTTACTCCATGCAGATGTATTGTATGCTCCCATAATCTAAAAGTCAGACATTACAAGAAATCAGACCTTATATTTCTCGTTGCGCTTTGCATGAGGGAAATCAGCCTCTGGATGGGTAGACACTGTTTAAAACTCAACTCGGATAAAACCGAAGTGGTCATCTTCGGCAATTTACAGCCCAAATGGGATGGGCTATGGTGGCCGGCTGAACTGGGACGGACTCTGGAACCAGTGAAAAAGGCAAAAAACCTCGGAGTCCTGATAGCTAACGGTCTCACTTATGCGCGTAAAATTGATGCAATAGTTTCAGCTGCTTTCTATCTGCTGAAGTATTTATGAATCTGTAAATGAGATGTAGGTAAAAATCCGGTATTTTTTACCGAATCGGTATGATTCGGTATTTACTGATTCGGTAAATACCAAATTGGTATTTGCCATTGAATCCTATGGGCCTTGAAGCCCATAGGATTCAATAGCAAATACCGATTCGGTATTTACCGAATCGGTAAATATAACGAATTGCTAAGGGGGACAGGGTGTCACTTTGACACCCTGTTGCACCCCTGTAACTGGCTTTTGCGCCATGTGGGACACATGCATGCCTTTAGGGCATGTCTGTGTGCCACATGGCACAGGTGTACATGCACAGATGTGCATGTACACAGGAATTCGTAATTTTCCATGAAATTGTATTGCATGGTAAATACCGAATTCTAAAGGCCCTGTAGCACTGTTAGAAATGCTACCTACATCACAAAATACATTTTCGGTATTTTTACCGAATGGTAATTTTATCGAATCTGTAAAATGTACAGAATCGGTAAATTTACCGATTCTGTAATTCTACCGATTCCGTAAAATTACCGATTCTGTAAAATTACCAAAAATGTACGTTTTTTTAGCCCCTACATCTCCATAGCCCTTTACCGGTCGGAAACGGACGAAAATCTGAATTTTCGGCCGTTTCCGACCGGTAAAGGGCTACCTACATCTGGCCATAATTATTCTGTGTAATGTCAATGTATGTGATGTCATTTCTCTGTTCTAAAACCCTCTGGCTTGTTTATATACAATTGCATATATCTTTGAGTGCACAACAACAAGCATTCTCACCTCTATCTTCCGAATTTGTTAATTCCAATATCCTTCCTCATTTTCATGTCAGCCAATCCTATTTCCAATACAAATATTTACTCCATGCAGATGTATTGTATGCTCCCATAATCTAAAAGTCAGACATTACAAGAAATCAGACCTTATATTTCTCGTTGCGCTTTGCATGAGGGAAATCAGCCTCTGGATGGGTAGACACTGTTTAAAACTTAACTCGGATAAAACCGAAGTGGTTATCTTCGGCAATTTACAGCCCAAATGGGATGGGCTATGGTGGCCGGCTGAACTGGGACGGACTCTGGAACCAGTGAAAAAGGCAAAAAACCTCGGAGTCCTGATAGATAACGGTCTCACTTATGCGCATGAAATTGATGCTATAGTTTCAGCTGCTTTCTATCTGCTGAAGTATTTATGAATCTGTAAATGAGATGTAGGTAAAAATCCAGTATTTTTTACCGAATCGGTATGATTCGGTATTTACTGATTCGGTAAATACCAAATCGGTATTTGCCTTTGAATCCTATGGGCCTTGAAGCCCATAGGATTCAATAGCAAATACCGATTCGGTATTTACCGAATCGGTAAATATAACGAATTGCTGAATGTCTGACAAAATATCGAAATCAAAAATATCGAAATACAAAAATATCGGAACAAAAATATCGAAGTCAAAAATATAGGAATCCTATCCCTAACAAGGTAAGTACAAAAATATCGAAAACATAATATTGTAGTACAAAAATATCGAAATTAAAAATATCGTTTTTTTAAATGTATTAATAATGATGTAAAAATAATTATAAAATACATATAATGTTACAAATATTAAATAAAAATATTAAAACATAATTAAAAAATTAAAACTAATACATATACATTTAAAATAAATTAAAAACTTAATAATTTGTTGTAATTTTATATTTTTTAATTTCATTTAATTTATTTAATTTAAATTTATTTTATTTTTACCCTGTACGACTGTACCCCAAAAACCCAAAACTGACCCTGAACCCTAAAAATACCCCTTTACCCAAAAACTGAACACTGACCCTGAACCCTAAAAATACCCCTTTACCCAAAAACTGAAAACTGACCCTGAACCCTAAAAATACCCCTTTACCCATGAACTGAAAACTGACCCAGAACCCTAAAAATACCCCTTTACCCAAAAACTGAAAACTGACCCAGAACCCTAAAAATACCCCTTTACCCAAAAACTGAAAACTGACCCTGAACCCTAAAAATACCCCTTTACCCAAAAACTGAAAACTGACCCTGAACCCTAAAAATACCACTTTACCCATGAACTGAAAACTGACCCTGAACCCTAAAAATACCCCTGTACCCATGAACTGAAAATTGACCCTGAACCCTAAAAATACCCCTGTACCCAAAATTAATTAATATTATTTAATTACCAATTAATTATTAATTAACAATAACAATAAAGTAAATATATTAGCACATTTGCTGTAATTATTTTAATTTAATAATTAATATTATTTTGCACAATTAATTAATTAAGAATAACAATAAACTATATATAAAAAAATTACTATAATTAATGTAATTAAATAATTAATAATAATTAATTACCAACTAATTAATAATTATAAATATGTAAAAAAATTATAATAATTAATAAACTAATTAATAAAAATTAATTACCAATTAATTATTAATTAAAATATGTACAAACATATATCAATTAATTAATTATTATTAAATTACTTCCCACCCTATTCCCCTATAAACCCATAACCCGCTACAGAACATATTTATCAATTAATAAATTAATTAAAAATAATTAAAAATTAATTCTCAATTAATTAATTAATAATTCCTACTAATTAATAATTAATTTAACATAATTAAATTACTTCCCACCCTATTCCTCTATAAACCCACAACCCGCTACAGTAGTAAAAGACAATATTTAATAAAATAACATTAAAAATAAATAATAAAACATCATAAATACAATATAATATACACTAAATTTATTTAAAAATTGATATTAGTAACATTAAAGTTATTAATTTCGATATTATTAACATCGATATTTACAACTTCGATATTACTGATATCATACCAATATCTATATTTAGACTGTCGATATTACTTACCTTTGATATTTTTGTATATCGATATTTAAACTTCGATATTTTTGCATATCGATATTTAAAATCGATATTTTGTCTGTGTACCGAATTGCTAAGGGGGACAGGGTGTCACTTTGACACCCTGTTGCACCCCTGTAACTGGCTTTTGCGCCATGTGGGACACATGCATGCCTTTAGGGCATGTCTGTGTGCCACATGGCACAGGTGTACATGCACAGATGTGCATGTACACAGGAATTCGTAATTTTCCATGAAATTGTATTGCATGGTAAATACCGAATTCTAAAGGCCCTGTAGCACTGTTAGAAATGCTACCTACATCACAAAATACATTTTCGGTATTTTTACCGAATGGTAATTTTACCGAATCTGTAAAATGTACAGAATCGGTAAATTTACCGATTCTGTAATTCTACTGATTCCGTAAAATTACCGATTCTGTAAAATTACCGAAAATGTACGTTTTTTTAGCCCCTACATCTCCATAGCCCTTTACCGGTCGGAAACGGACGAAAATCTGAATTTTCGGCCGTTTCCGACCGGTAAAGGGCTACCTACATCTGGCCATAATTATTCTGTGTAATGTCAATGTATGTGATGTCATTTCTCTGTTCTAAAACTCTCTGGCTTGTTTATATACAATTGCATATATCTTTGAGTGCACAACAACAAGCATTCTCACCTCTATCTTCCGAATTTGTTAATTCCAATATCCTTCCTCATTTTCATGTCAGCCAATCCTATTTCCAATACAAATATTTACTCCATGCAGATGTATTGTATGCTCCCATAATCTAAAAGTCAGACATTACAAGAAATCAGACCTTATATTTCTCGTTGCGCTTTGCATGAGGGAAATCAGCCTCTGGATGGGTAGACACTGTTTAAAACTCAACTCGGATAAAACCGAAGTGGTTATCTTCGGCAATTTACAGCCCAAATGGGATGGGCTATGGTGGCCGGCTGAACTGGGACGGACTCTGGAACCAGTGAAAAAGGCAAAAAACCTCAGAGTCCTGATAGATAACGGCCTCACTTATGCGCATCAAATTAATGCTATAGTTTCAGCTCCTTTCTATCTGCTGAAGAAACTCAAAAAGGTCTTACCATTTATCCCTCAGGATCTTAGGAAAACAGTGGTGACCACCCTGGTGCTGCCTAAGTTGGACTACTGTAACTGTTTATACCTTGGGTTACAGAAACAACATCTAAAGAAGCTCCAGATGGTGCAGAACGCTGCAGCCAGGCTTCTACTGAACATCCCTAAGTACCAGTCGGTCAAAATAGAGATACGGAATCTCCACTGGTTGCCGGTGGTGCAACGTTCCAAGTTTAAGGCTCTCTGCCTGGCCCATAAATCATTGAATGGGGCAGGACAGGTACCTCTGAAACATCTCTTCTCATGGTACCATCCAGGTAGGCAGCTAAGATCGACAAACGATAAATGCTGGTTCCTAAGATCTGAACCGCCAGGTGGGGATTTCGAAGCACAGCCTTTTGTACAGCAAAATTATGGAATGCTCTCCCTGTATCGTTGAGAGGGGTGAACTCCCTCTCTTACTTCAGAAAACAGTTAAAAACTTGGCTATTTTCAAATTAGCCGCTTTGTTACCTTCCCCGTCCACAGGTTTTTACTCTAGTTCAGCGCCAAGACACCTCAGGGTATACGCGCGCTTTATAAGTTTCATTAACATTAACATTAATAATCTTATTTATCCAAGTATACTGTCTATCCGTGTCTTTGAAATACATTGTACCTGTCGCATGAACGCTCGGTACACATCCTCGAATATATGACGTTACAACGCTTGCTATTACAACGCAGTCTTTACATCGCAACTACCATTACATTGCATGATTTTACAACGCATGCCATTACAACGCATTTTTTAAAACTTCCATTACAACGCATTCCATTACAATGCATACCATTACAACGCATAATACTTTTAGGGAAATATTAGGGTTAGGGTTGGATAGTGTAGGGGTAAAAATTACTATTCCCACTCCAGTGAGTGCAACAGTAGGGTAAGTGTTGGATAGTGTAGGGGTAAAAATTAATATTCCCTGTAACCCAAAATCCATACCCACCCTAATACTAAAAAATGTCCATTACTTACCTCATAATACGTTGTAATGACATGTGTTGTAATGGTATGTGTTGTAATGGCATACGTTGTAAAGGCATTTGTGTTGTAACAGTTGCATTGTAAAGGTAGGTCGTTGTAATGACTGCGTTGTAATGGATGTTTCCTGCATCCTGCCAGCGTTTGTATCTCCCGCTGAGCTCTCGTTGTGATGCTGGAAGTGATACTCCAGCCCCGGATTAAATGGTAACCAACACGATCAGAAGTACGTCAACTAGACCCGGTGTGGGCGCCATCTTAGGAGTGGTATTATCTGTGCTGAGTTTGCATCCTATCTGATAAGCCACTATTGATATTCTGCTGAAAGGAGGTGATGTCATCATATCTACCTTGATGACTATCGATAATCTATCGCTGGAAAATGGACAAGAGCCTGACACCTGGGCGCATGTGATCTTTAGCCTGCTGCTCAAAAGGCCCTCTCTAGACCCTGATAAGGCAGAGGATTACAGACCAATAGTATTGCTCCCTGGTGTCAGCAACATCATAGAAAAATTTGCAAACTCATACTTGACCAATTTTTTAACAGCTGTGCTCATTCTCCTCGATTTGAGCGCAGCTTACTAAACCTTCTCCCGTGTCATGCTCCGACACAGACTGGAGGCGGTAAGTATTACTGGAAGGATATTAAAACGACTGACATTGTTTCTTGACAATAGAAGCATTCAGGTCAGGGAAGGGCCTTGTCTGTCGGAGGTTCATCAGCTCAGATGTGGGGTGCCACAGGGTTTATCGTTGAGCCCCACTCTTTATAATGTTGATGTCCGCCTTCTAGCAGACATTATCTGTTCATCAGGCATTACCATGGTGTCGTATGCCGACGACACACAGATCATTGTTTCCCTTTCACCCAAGTCTAGCTCAACTTTAGGTAAAACGTCCATCTGTCTGGAGCAGGTGAACAAGTGGATGCAACGAGCTGTCGCAAATTGAACGGCAAAAAAAACGAGGTTATGGTTATTGGAAAGAACCCATTTTATTTTTTTTACTGAGTTTTATATAGCGCGAACTTGACCCGAATTGGGTATCAGAGCGCTTTACACGAGCACCAGTTACGTTACATGAGGACAGATTCATTTTTGCTAGGCACGGGGAGATTAAGTGATTTGCCCAGAATCACAGGATGTTGAGCGTCCTTGCCGAGACTCGAGCCCAGTTTCCCCAGATTCGAGGTCGACCGCCCTAGCCATTAGGCCAACTCCTCTCCCCTGACCCATTGCTCTGGGACCACTTCCTGTGGCCTTCATTCCTGGGGGATCGCCCCTCCCCCAAAACCGAAGTGAAGAGCCTGGGGGTATCGATGGATAAAGATCTGACCATGGCCTCCCAGGCACAGAAAGTGGCAGGGACAAGCTTTGGTCTTCAGAGAGCCCTTAGAAAGATGCTTCAATAGCTCCCTATGGAAACTCGGAGAATAGTGGTACAAGGTCGTGTACTTCCACGTTTAAATTGTGGTAACTCTCTTTGCCTAGGCCGTCCGGCCTAAGATATTCAGAAGCTGCAAGTTATTCAAAACGCTGCAGCCTGAGTACAGCTGGGCCTAGCAAAGACGCAATCTGCACGTTCGGCCCTAGTGGGACTCTACTGGTTACCAGTGAGCAAGAGAAATCAAAGCCTTGTGCATTGCGCATAAGGTGAAATACACTCACTCACTCATATATCCTTAATCACCTTATCATCCCATGCAACAACGTGAGAGAGCTCCCTCTTGGATACCCCCAGAATTAAAAGAGTGAGAAGAGTCGGTCCTTTGCATACGTATCATCGAAGCTTTGGAACCCCTCAGCTACCTCAGAACCAATGGTCACCTGCAAACCTCAGGAAGCAACTGAGGACTCACCTTTTTGCATAATCTATGCGCTTACATCTTCACGAATACTATTGGCGCTTAGAAGTCCGTTTCTGGGCAGCTATGCACTCTACAAGAAATTATAACAGCATAACATTTTAGCAAGCTAATGTTTATTTGATAACTTTTTCAAACCTTCAAATTTAATTTTTTTTACTATGAAATAAATCTTTTGAATCAGGCATTCAAAGAAGAAGAAAGGTTTGACAAAGAGGGTTTTTGCATAATCTTGTGATTAAATATTTAAAGATGAATGCGGCATCTTCAACACATTGGGCCGAATCACGAAGGTAAACTGAGATGAAAGTCTAACTTTACAACTTTCGGTATTCACAGAGGGCATTTATGAGTAGTAAAGGTAGACTTTTGAATCAGTTTCGCTAAAGGTTTGGTCTCAGTTAGACTTAAGACCAAAAGTTATGTTAAACTGAGACAAAAGTCTAACTTTACTACTCGTAAATGCCCTTTGTGGATACCGAAAGTTGTAAAGTTAGCCTTCGTCTCAGTTTAACTAACATTTTTGTCCCAGTTAGACTTAAGACGAAAACTTAAGTTTAACGGAGAATAAAGTATAAATTTACGACTTTCCGTATTCACAAAGGGCCTTTACAAGTAGTAAAGTTAGGCTTTTGTCTCATTTTTGCTCTAATTTACACTTAAGACCAAAACTTAAGTTCAACTGAGACAAAAGTCTAACTTTAGTGCACATAAATGCCCTTTGTAAATACCCAAAGCCGTAAAGTTAGACTTTCACCTCAGTTTACCTTTGTGAATTGGGCCCACTGTCTGGCTTTGATTTGAGAGTATTTTCACAAAGCAAAAATGGTTTCAAAAGAATTTGTATTATTTTCGACTTTGTGTAAACATTTTGGAAAACATTTTACTAATTGTGTGATTTTTACATTTGTTTGTCATTTTGTGGTTTGAATGTCAGGTAAAGGTACACAAGGCCAGCATCACATAAACACATTCTGACAAAATGGAAAGTTTACAGATCCCAAATGTTAAAGTTGTTTTTTTTAACTGTTGTGTTGTCACAAAATGTTACATTCAAATAACATTTCCATTAAGTTGCGATAAGATGATTAGTAAAGTCGATGAAAAATACAGCATTACATGTGTGTTAGGATTGATGAACGTTCTTTCCTTTCGTAATACTCAAATGCCACAGGTCAAATACAACATGGAATGTGGCAGTGAAGTTCAACTGCACGCATGACTGGAAAGCACTCTTAAAGCTCATGTGCTCTTAAGTGAGTGCACAGATAATGCGCTCACCCCCTGTCTGCTGCTCAATCTCTTCCGCCGGAGCATGAGGGCTGCCCAGGCTGCCCTCAGGACACTGCTGAGCAGTGGTGTCATGTTATGTTATGTTACAGGTTTTGTATAGCGCACAGCTGCCCCAGCAAACGGGCGTCCCAGCGCTGACAGACGGAGGTTAAGAGGCTACTAGCATAAAGCAGGCCTAACACGAAGGGAAAAGGTGCGTTTTAACCCGTTTACCGCGGCAGCAATTCTGCTGCGGTGTGGCGGGTTTAATGAGTGGGTGGGGCTGCGTAGGCCAACGGAAGTGCGCAGCACTACGAAGGTAGTGCGCACGATGGCCGTTGGCCGACAGAAGCACAAGGGGTTAATGGCCGTGCGGAATGCTAGATAGTTGTCAATGCTAGGGATGTGCACAGGAAGAGAGTTCCAGAGTTTTGCAGCCAGGGGTACCGAGGGGTACTGAGAATGTGCCTGTGAGGACACACCCAGAGGGTCCTGGGCCTTGAGACCGGCCCAGCGACGAAGGTCCTCTCGGCGTTTCTGGCATTCATCCCCGTCGGGTGTGGATACCCCCTGCCTTGCAGCATGCGCTGATGTCTCTTCAAACATAGACCCGAGCTGCAATGCTCAGCTGGGTTTCTGGACCCCCATAAAGCTGAGGGTACTTTTGAAGGACGGCCTTACACATTTCTGATTCTTCCTCAGTGAGTGGAGGTGGGGGGCTCTCGCCTCCCATACATGTTGGGGGTTGATATGTCTAGGAGAGCAGCAGGATGAAGGCGGATGGTATTGAGGAAAAGGACAGCTCCCAATGACCACAAAATGGACGACTTTCACTTCCTGTATGTACAGTTCTGTTTGTTGCTCATATGCAAAGCTCTCCGCCCCAGCTCCATCCCACGCACGGCGCAGAAATGTCCAAATGTGAGACGGGTCGCTGCATGTGGAGAAGGAACCTCTGCATGAAGGAGGGAGAGAGAGCCCCACATTTAGAGAAACCCAAAAACAAGTAGAGCACCCCAAAACTCATCCCAGAGTTTATTTGTGTATGTAATGTATGTGTCAAACGTAAGTTGGTTGGTATGTTTGGTCTAAAGTATGAGGGTTAGGGTGACCAACCATCTGTAAATTTCACGGACAGTCCGTAATTTCGGCCGTCTGTCCGTTGTCCGTGAAGGATTCTTTAACGGACGCCATTTGTCCGTAATTTTAACCGGGCAGCGGTCACACCTCCCTAAAGCTGGCACAGCTTCCACCCACCTCCCTTCTGATGCATTTAGGGTTGTTTGCATCTGAACAAATGCCCCTGCTCTTGAAGCTGCCGCCCACACCCCTCACACCTCCAGCCCTTGATGAGCTGTTAAGAGGTGCTCGAAGGTGACTGAGAGGGAGGGGCGGCAGCTTCGGAGCAGGGGCATCTATTGAGATGCAAACAGCCCTGAATGCGTCATGGCTCTGCAATTTGTGTGAGACATCCCCTTTCTGCTCAGGGCCCCAAACATCCTACAACCGGTCTGGATTACACCGGGGCAGCACGTGGTTCTCATCACAGCACAGAGCTTAATTACTGTCACTAAATTGTAAACAAACCTCAATTCTTCAAACATGCAGTCTTTAATGTAATAAAATAAAGAAATGGCACAATCGCAACCACACTGATTACCAAAGTAAGGAGGACAATCAGTTAAATCAGTTCTCTCGGAGTATCTCCTGTAAGTACTGTACATCACAATGGGGGCTGGTAAAAGTAACATTTTGGAAGAGAGACTGACTTCTCATTGTCTTGTCCAGGAAGGGGTGAGGAGCCCCCCCACCCTGGAAGAGACCAAGATGATACTAGGATACTGCATGCCCACCCCTGTGCCCACCCTGGGGGATCCTGGTCCCCCTCCTTCCCACCCCCATCCCCCCAGTGATGGCTCCTGTCCCTCCCCCTCCCCCCACCTGTGGTGGATCCTGTCCCTGCCCTGGGTGGCTTCTGTCCCAGTCCAGGAATGGCTTCTGCATTAAAAAGGCTCAGCTCAAAATGAATATGAAAAGGTGGGCGAGTGAGTAAATGAAGGGATGGGTGGATGGCTGGATGAATTAGTGAAAGGGTGCATGGATGAATGAAAGATTGAATAGATGGATAATAAAAGAGGATGGATGGATTAATGAGTGAGTGGTGGAAGGATGGAAGGGAGAAAAGGTAAATAGCTGGATGTATGGGTGGAAGGGTAGCTGGATGGGTAAAAGGGTGGATGGATGAGTGAAAGGATAGATGAGTGAAAAGGTGGATGAGTGAGTGAGTGGGTGGGTGGATGGATGAGTGAAATGATGGATGGATTGATGAATTGATAAGTGCATAAGTGAATGGATGGACAGATGAGTGAAAGGGTGGATGTAAGGATGGATGAGTGAGTGAAAGTGAGGGTAGATGGACAAGAGGATGAATAGATGAGTGAAGGAGTAAAAAGATAAATGGATGAGAGAAAGGATGGATGAGTGATAGGGTCAATGGATGAATTCATGAGTGGATGAGTAGATGGATGGGTGGATGGATGGAAGGAAGGATTGCTAAGTGAAAGGTACGATGGAGAGAGAAAGGGAGGATGGTGGATAACTGAAAGGGTGGATGGGTGGAAGGATGAGTGACTGGGTGGATGGATGAGTAAGAGAAAGGATGGCTGGATGGGTGAAAGGGTAAATGGCTGGATGGATGAGTGAATGGATGGATGGATGGTAAGAAGAGTGGATGGATGAGTGTACAGATGGCTAGGGTGAAAGGGTGGATGGATGGATAAAGGATGGATGAAGGGATGGATGAGTGAAAGGATAGATGGAAGGATACATGATGGATAGGTTTGCAAATGGTTGAATATGTTTGGATATGGCTGGGCTTACTTATATACCATTGCGCGACCTCTGATGTGTCTGTAAAACTTATCCAATTGTCCTGAAGTTTTGTCCTGAATTTTGACCTCCTGTCCTGAATTTGTGTCCTGAATTTTGACCCTTTGTCCTGAATTTTTACACTCACCGTCCTGAATTTGCACCAATGCCAGTTGGTCACCCTAATGAGGGTACTATATCAGAGTTTGTACTTAAAGGTTGTTACTAAAACATGTTTGAATGTTATAGAAAATTAAGTGGCAATTAATGTTTAATTAGCGTATAGCATGTTTGTTCCAAAAGTGCATTCAATATTGGCTCATGTACGCACGAGAGACCTATTACACCTCTGTTGAGGTAGTGTGGCTGGACGTCTATGGGGTGTGAGCAGATGGGAGAGACAACACACCCGAAACCACATGCAACAAAGACGTGAAATTACTCAAAAGGGGGTTTGGCTCTAAACGTAAGACATCATGTTAACATCCATGCAGGGAGTGTCAGGACGATGTGTGTGTGTGTATTGTAGAGATTAATGAACAGATTTGAGATGTCACCCCCGGTGCACATGTACCCCCAGTGAGAGTTGTTACTTACCAATAAGCCACATGTCACTGAAATCCTCAGCTTGCAAGTGACGTGTGAGAGGTGAGTGATGGAAGGTGTAGCTGTGGCGTGGCCATATACCGCGTACACCTCAGTCACGCGCCCCTGGTATCGCAGATAGCTTGCACATTGATGGAGGGCCAACTGTGTTGTTGCGAAAAAGTTTGCTGTGTGGTGGGATAGCTGAACGGTCACGTCAGTGCAGTCAGTGGCACCTAACAGATAAGGGAAGTAAACAAAGGCGTGATATTCCCTTGTCGTCCTTTGTCTTTCCGCCAGTGACTGAGGAATGGCGATGAACTGGTGGGCTCTTCTGTCGATCCAGCCGAGTCCCTGATGCCGGCGTCGAGAGTGGCGTGCCTGTGAAATGCCAGCACTGTCAGAGCGGACCCTCCGGACAGACCCAGGGGCATATTTATGAGATTGTGACGCGGCGCAGCACAGAAAGTCACCATGCTGCGCTTGGTGACAGGGAAAAGGCAGGAATGCGCCGTAATTAAAAGAATATGATGCGTTCCTGCCTTTGCCCCTGCCCTGCAGCCATTTTGGTGGCTAGCACGAACGCAAACAACATCTTACCAGGGTGCAAGGGTGCCTGTGTTGCACGCAGGCATGCTTCTGTGCAGGAAGGGGAACCTTCCCCCACAAACACAATCCTGAGAGGCGCATTCCTCTTTCTATGTGTGCTGCAGACTGGGACAGCGAGAGGGGACAGGAGGGGGCTCCAGCCCCTGCTTCAAGCCTAAGCCGCGTCTAGGAGCCCTTCAGGTGGGGAGATAGATCTGGCGATGGCTACTTCCCTAGGCATCCCGAAGGGGTCGATCCTTTGCCTGTAAACCCTCGCTCTCCTCCTCAAATAATTATTCCTCAAAATGAGGGGAAAATCATCAAACGCATTCGCCATCATAGTGAAGGCTGGAAAGGGTTATGGGGTGTGAACTCATATGTCATGAGGTCAGCCTGGATGTGATTGGCTGGTGTTGAAATGTGGTTCATCTGCACATCGGTGGTGGAGTTCAGACCAAACGCTTTTTGCATTGCTAGGAGTTTGGAAAGTTTTGTAAGCCTTGGTATACACATTTCAATAGCATTTGGTTTGAAGGGGAAAAAGACTGGACCATACAATAAATGCATGTTTCTTTATTATCCAATATATTTCTACAGTTACTTGGTGGCTTCATGCTTCCTATGGGAGTGTGTTGCAGTACCAGTGGTTGGCCATAGGTGGTGCTGTACGAACTCCAAGGATGAGCAGGAATACATTAACTAGTAGTATTGTACTAAGACTAAGCGCACTACAGAGTGGAGGTATTGAATAGGTCCCCAAGGGGCATATTATCAACGGCCAGCGATAATTTTATTATTGCAGACTATCTCTGGAATTTATCGCCCTGGTAGCGCGTTATTAACAACGCGTTTCTCCAGGGCAATAAAAATTCCAGAGATAGCGAGGTTATTGCGGTTTTACGGGGAACATCGCTGGTTTTCCAGCGATGTTCCCTGCAAAACGGCGATAACCTTGCTGATGCGACCCACAGGGTCGTATCATCATAATCCACCCCAATGTTAGGGATGGCTAAGTCAGGATTTTAGCAGACGTTAGTTTTGGGCAAAAACAGCGGTTTTCTTCAAAAGCTGATGTGTTCTAAAATGCTGGGGGAGCCTTGTAAATATTGCGATGTGAACATCAGCGACATTTGCAAGGTTGTCCATCCGGGGTACGCCCAGTGACGCCCACTTTGCATCTCATTAGAGATGCAAAGGGAGGTGTTGGGAAAAAGGGTGCTAGCATGCGATTATACATGTTTGCACCCTCTTGTAAATAGGGCGATAGTTTTATCTCCGCTTTTTAAGCCAAAAAAAGTGGAGAAAAAACCCTTGTAAATATGCCCCCAAGTGCCTTGGTGTGGATCGCACCCGGTGGTAATTAAACTTTTCTCCGGGTGAGTAGTGAGCTATATAAATGCTTTGATTGATTGATTGATATGCTGCTTATGATCTAAAAATGTCATAATTTTCAGCATTCTTTTATTTGCTTCAGGATACCCCCCCCCCCCCCCCGCCCCCCCTCCTGGTTTCAGGTGGTCTGTCTCTATAGTTGGGAGTATGGTTCAGCCACAGATGTGTTTTCAGCTGATGTTGTGACACAGAGGCCCCGCCCACCTCCCTCCTCTGTAGCTCTGGGGATGCTCTTCCGGCTTCCTGGGGGTGTCTGCTTCCGGCCCCCGCTGCCAGCTGGCCTGGGCCTGGAATCCCTGCTATGCGCCTCCGCAGGCGCAGACCTGTGCTGGACCCCGGGCACAGCCTGCTGCCGGAGCCTGCCTGGACGCAGCCAGCCTGGAGTCTGGGCATGGAGGGCCCCCGGGGGCAGGTGGGCTCCGGTTACACAAACACAGAGAGAGTTCACTCGCTCCAGCTCCTTGGAGGGCTCCAGGTTACCAGGTGGAGGTGGCAGAGTTAATGCTCACGGTCGGATTTATATCATAGCGCCTATACCCAGTGGGACCCGCCTCTAAGCACTGTGTGATATGGGCACTTTCTGCAGTAGTGGCTGCTGACACCTTTCAGACGTCCGGGCCACACATCTGAATCCCAGAACCATATACTCAGCTGTTCACCCTTCTGATGTTGATAAGTTAAGTACGGTTAACGGGAGTAATGTTTAGGCCTGGTAATTCCAGCACCTAGAAAAGTCAAAGCTATGGTATTAAGCACTATGTAAAATAACTTTTCTGATTATCATTATTGGCTGATATGACACCATGATCAGGGTGGAAGCCGTGATCACAGTCCACGCCCGTGGTCTCCACTGATAAGCAGGGGCCCCGTGGGCTGCCTCCCACCCTTTCCACAGGAATGACCAGACTTTCAACCGGCCACAGGCTGCTGAGGGCTAGAATAGTTTGACTGATTAACTGTTACATGTTATAAAGGTTGCACCTGTCCTAGGGGACAGTGGCCCTACAGGAAAACCATGACAAATCTCCCGGGAGCGCGGATACGTTGTATTAACTCACAGCACAAACACTACAATGGTAGACAAAAATGAACATATGACTTGAATATAAACAAAACTGAGGAAACATTAAAAACTAAGCTAAAAAAAGACAATTTCTAAAGTCAGCATTCGTCCCCAAGGGAGAGGACGACAGGAAGAGACGTTTGTAGAAGGCACCAGTGCTTAATTTGTAAACAAACAAGTGGCGTGGCCCTTGCCAGGAGACCCCTGCAGCTTGCGTCATCCGTTGCGCTATAACAACAATACAGGCTCTTCACACACTGAAAATGACTCATCGCCGCACACAAGCTGTCTTTATAGGTCAGTGCGGCTGGAATTAGTCATTTTTAATACAAACATACAGAATTACTTAACAACTGTTTATGTGTACACCACAAGATGAGACAAGCGCTACCGTGTGGCTGTCTGTCATAAGTCCCACTGTTGAAAATGAAATGCTGGTGCCGAGCACCGGACAAGACCGGCTCAAATTAAGCACCGGAAGGCAAACACAACAAACAGACTTTAAAAGCTCTAGAAGAGAGGGTGGCTTTGAGCTGCTCCTCGTGTTGACGCAGAGGAAACTTCCCCAAGCACCAGTGTCTGGACTGCTCCAGAGCACGAACCTTGTACTCGAGGTCCAACGGGGACGATGCACTCTTCCGCCTCTCACCGTCTCCATGAAAGACCGCATATACAAGAACGTGCTCGCTAGAAACTGGGAAAGGGGAATGGGATGAGAGAGAAAACAGAGACACTGGACTCCACGCGCTGACACGCCACTTCTGCAGGGCACTGCGGTCAGCAAGGGGCGGTGAATGTCTGAAGGCAATGAAGGCATATTGAGCTGCAAGCTTTCATCTTAATTCGCACCTTCACATCCTGAGCAGCACCCTCACATCCTGAGCAATACTCTAGTAGATTGAGGAGTGCCCCGCAACTCCTGAGCATCATCCTGGCACATTGATGAGCATCTTTGACCTCTGAGCATCACCCTGGCATATTGAGCCGACCATGGATTACTCGACTAGCACCAGTATTATCTTAAAGTTGTACATAGGGTTTTATTGGGGGAAGGGCATTCCAGGGGGGGGGGGGATGTTCATGTGTTTTATACTGTAAAGATTTTAAGTAATCGCACAGTCAATAAAGAGACTAGCACCAGTGTCATACCTGTCAGGACAGTGACATTCTGAGCTGAGTCTACCACATGCACACGGCTGCAGTGGGAAGCGCACTCAGTGAACAGTGTGCTTTGAAACTAAGAAGCGCAACTGGCCCTTAGAGCTGCTCCCTGACATAATACCCATCCCCCTTTCATTTTAGGCAGAGCACAAATAGCGAACAGCACTCCGTGTACATCAGTTGGTACCCAGGAGTGTCCACCTGCACCCTCGAAAACTGATGAACACCCAGGCATGCAAAACATGTCACTGAGGCCTGATACGCAGCCATTGCTTAATGTGCAGGACCAGGCCCTTTCCAATAGCGTCCCACTGTTGAAGACAGCATCGATCGCATTGCCAATTATACTTATGTCGTCCGCAGCGTCTGGAATAAGATGCTCCCCGAATTCTAAAGGCAGCATAGGGTCTAGGATGGAGGTTACATTTACCTGCAGAATATGGAGACTCAGGCCCCGGTTTGCTAAGATTTTGCATCGCGGTTGTATACATGCCAACCCTCCCAAATACAGGTGGGAGACTACCGATGTCAGGGCTCGTCTCCCGCCTCCTGGTTCAGACGGGAGACTACCGATATCAAGGCTCGTCTCCCGCCTTCAGATTCAGACCGGAGACTACCGATGTCAAGGCTCGTCTCCCGCCTCCCGGTTCAGACCGGAGACTACCGATGTCAAGGCTCGTCTCCCGCCTTCAGATTCAGACCGGAGACTACCGATGTCAAGGCTCGTCTCCCGCCTCCCGATTCAGACCAGAGACTACCGATGTCAAGGCTCGTCTCCCGCCTTCAGATTCAGACCGGAGACTACCGATGTCAAGGCTCGTCTCCCGCCTCCCGATTCAGACCGGAGACTACCGATGTCAAGGCTCGTCTCCCGCCTTCAGATTCAGACCGGAGACTACCGATGTCAAGGCTCGTCTCCCGCCTCCCGATTCAGACCGGAGACTACCGATGTCAAGGCTCGTCTCCCGCCTTCAGATTCAAGCCGGAGACTACCGATGTCAAGGCTCGTCTCCCGCCTTCAGATTCAGACCGGAGACTACCATTGTCAAGGCTCGTCTCCCGCCTTCAGATTCAGACGGGAGACTACCGATGTCAAGGCTCGTCGCGGTTGTATACATGCCAACCCTCCCAAATACAGGTGGGAGACTACCGATGTCAGGGCTTGTCTCCCGCCTCCTGGTTCAGACCGTAGACTACCGATGTCAAGGCTCGTCTCCCGCCTCCCGATTCAGACCGGAGACTACCGATGTCAAGGCTCGTCTCCCGCCTTCAGATTCAGACCGGAGACTACCAATGTCAAGGCTCGTCTCCCGCCTCCCGATTCAGACCAGAGACTACCGATGTCAAGGCTCGTCTCCCGCCTTCAGATTCAGACCGGAGACTACCGTTGTCAAGGCTCGTCTCCCGCCTTCAGATTCAGACGGGAGACTACCGATGTCAAGGCTCGTCGCGGTTGTATACATGCCAACCCTCCCAAATACAGGTGGGAGACTACCGATGTCAGGGCTTGTCTCCCGCCTCCTGGTTCAGACCGGAGACTACCGATGTCAAGGCTCGTCTCCCGCCTCCCGATTCAGACCGGAGACTACCGATGTCAAGGCTCGTCTCCCGCCTTCAGATTCAGACCGGAGACTACCAATGTCAAGGCTCGTCTCCCGCCTCCCGATTCAGACCAGAGACTACCGATGTCAAGGCTCGTCTCCCGCCTCCCGATTCAGACGGGAGACTACCGATGTCAAGGCTCGTCTCCCGCCTCCCGATTCAGACGGGAGACTACCGATGTCAAGGCTCGTCTCCCGCCTCCCGATTCAGACCGGAGACTACCGATGTCCAGGCACGTCTCCCGCCTTCCGATTCAGACCGGAGACTACCGATGTCAAGGCTCGTCTCCCGCCTCCAGATTCAGACCGGAGACTACCGATGTCAAGGCTCGTCTCCCGCCTCCTGGTTCAGACCGGAGACTACCGATGTCAAGGCTCGTCTCCCGCCTCCCGGTTCAGACCGGAGACTACCGATATCAAGGCTCGTCTCCCGCCTTCAGATTCAGACCGGAGACTACAGATGTCAGGGCTCGTCTCCCACCTCCTGGTTCAGATGGGAGACTACCGATGTCAAGGCTCATCTCCCACCTCCTGGTTCAGATGGGAGACTACCGATGTCAAGGCTCATCTCCCACCTCCTGGTTCAGACGGGAGACTACAGATGTCAGGGCTCGTCTCCCACCTCCTGGTTCAGATGGGAGACTACCGATGGCAAGGCTCATCTCCCACCTCCTGTTTCAGACGGGAGACTACCAATGTCAGGGTTCGTCTCCCGCCTCCTGGTTCAGACGGGAGACTACCGATGTCAAGGCTCGACTCCCACCCCCTGATTCAGACCGGAGACTACCGATGTCAGGGCTCGTCTCCCGTCTCCTGGTTCAGACCGGAGACTACCGATGTCAAGGCTCGTCTCCCGCCTTCAGATTCAGACCGGAGACTACCGATGTCAGGGCTCGTCTCCAGTCTCCTGGTTCAGACGGGAGACTACCGATGTCAAGGCTCGTCTCCCGCCTTCAGATTCAGACCGGAGACTACCGATGTCAAGGCTCGTCTCCCGCCTTCAGATTCAGACCGGAGACTACAGATGTCAAGTCTCGTCTCCCGCCTCCTGGTTCAGACGGGAGACTACCGATGTCAAGGCTCAACTCCCACCCCCTGATTCAGACCGGAGACTACCGATGTCAAGGCTCGTCTCCCGCCTTCAGATTCAGACCGGAGACTACCGATGTCAAGACTCGTCTCCCGCCTCCCGATTCAGACAGGAGACTACCGATTTCAAGGCTCGTCTCCCGCCTCCCGATCCCTGCATGCAAAAACCCAATTCCTTAACAGGCGTCTGCCGCCATGAACTGGTCTTGTGTGTTACGGAGTTACGGAGTATGCACTGCAGAAACCTGCTCCCACGGCCCAGTGCACAGCATTTTTGACACACTCTCTCTGCTCTCTATAGCGCTTTCTCTATGCTCCAGACAGGTGAGAAAAAAATGTATCTTTCATTTTCTGGTATCCGGCCTTGCAACAGCTCACTTGCAAGACCGCAAAATTTCAACCGATCTCTTTACTACCTATATTTGCAAAAATACTTGAAAAGCATGTACACCGTTCTCTAACTGAATTTATTACAGCCCAAGACCTGCTGCCCCCCCAACAGTCAGGCTTTCGATCAGGTTTCTCTACGGAGACAACCTTACTTGGTGTTACAGAGAACATTCGATCCATGTTGGACAGAGGTGAAACGGTGGCACTAGTGTTATTGGACCTTAGTGCCGCATTCGATACGGTATCACATACTGTATTAATGCGGACATTATACTCAATGGGTATTAGAGGAGCTGCCATCAATTGGATTAAGTCGCTTTTGGACAAACATACTTTTCAAGTCTTCTCTCGCTCTGCATGTTCAGACATTCAGGCATTTAAACATGGAGTACCGCAGGGCTCCATATTAAGCCCTTTACTATTTAATTTATATGAGTCCGCTAGCAAAGGTAGCGGAAGAGACTGGATTACAAATGTTTTCCTACGCTGATGATTCACAGCGGCTCTTCTCGCTTTCCTCTGCGAAAAAGGATAGTCCATCTACTTTAAAACAAGGACTTGTGGAAATTGCAGGATGGATGCAAGAGAAGTTTCTTAAATTAAACGGTAATAAGACCGAAGTAATGATCCTAGGTAAAGATAAAGAACTATGGGGCCCCCAACATTGGCCACAAGAAATGGGCCTTCTTCCGGCTCCTGTGATGCCGGCCCGAAACCTTGGTTTCATTGTTGACGCCTCCCTTAATGTGCACCAACAAGCAGTGAAGACGTCTGCTACCTGCTTTGCGATTCTAAAATGGCTTATGAAGATCTGCTGGATGTTGCCAGAATCCACAAAGAAAACGGTAATCAACGCTTTAATTACATCTAGGCTTGATTACGGCAATGTATTATATTTAGGGGCAAAGAAGGAAACGATTCGTAGACTGCAGACAGTTCAAAATGCAGCGGCCAGACTGTTATTCAAAATCCCATATACGACATCGACCTCTAAGTACATCCGTGATCTACATTGGCTAAGAGTGGAGAATCGGATTAAATTTAAATCTCTCTGCTTTATGCACAAAATCTCCACAAAAACTGCCCCAAAATACCTGCAAAGCCTAGTGCACCCTTACCACCCTTCCCGAGCCCTCTGATCTGCCTCAGCTAAGCATTTTGTAATTCCCAAAACTAAATTGTCAAGAGTGGGTGGAAAATCTTTTTCGTTTCTCGGACCCACATTGTGGAATGCGATGCCACTTTCTGTACGAAATGAGGCTAGCTATTTGAAGTTCAAGAAAGCCTTAAAGACCTGGCTGTTTAACATCTGAAACATGCCCAGCCAGAGATAAATCACTGAATCAATAGCGCCGGGAAACCCTTTGTTGGGTAGCTGTTGCGCGATACAAGTGAAATAAATAAATAAATAAATAAACCCATACATGCAATAGAGCCGATTAAGACCTCGCCCTCAGTAGAAGTCAATGGGAGAAATACATTCTCCAGATTATTATTTTTTATATCTCCCGCTTTCCTCTTCTAAAATGTTGGCATGTATGCGGTTGCATCACTTTTAGCACAACCCCGATGCAAAAAGTATTTGGGGATTTACAGAGCTCCCCTTGGCTTTGTAACAAAAAGTAACACAAGTCGGTGTGGTAGGCATTACATGGGGGGAGCATGTGTGTGAGTGGTACAGAGAACACAGTAGTGAGTCCGTGCTCCAGCACCAGCTCGGGAGTTCAGGGAGCTGTAACAGTGGGGGCTCCTCTGCACCCTCTTACCCCTGACCGGGAAGCAGAATCCGCAGTGTGCACATGACCTCTAGGACAGGGCTCTGGACATCAGGAAAGAACTTCCTGTGGCGGACACCTCTTGGCACCAGAGGTGGAATGGGCTATGGTGGGGAGGGGCAGGCCAGTGTCCGGGGCTCATGACAGCTCAATGCCTGGAAATCTGTCCCCCCTTAAATCTGTTCTCCATGGATGTATGACGTTATAACGCATACCATTACAACTACCTACCATTACAACGCGACCATTACAACGCATACCATTACAACGCATAGCGCTTAGAGGTGCTGGATAGTGGTAAGTATAATTTACTATTCCAACTCCAGTCCCCGTGGACACTAGGGAAGATGTTTGATAGTAAATTAAACTTATTCTCTATCCTAGAGCGCCCCCCAGCGCAATGCGTTGTAATGGTATGCGTTGTAAAAGTTGTGTTGTAATGGTAGGTAGTTGTAAAAGTTGCGTTGTAACAGGTGTATACCGTTCTCCATTCAGCGGCTCGTTTCATATATGGGGCCAAAAAAAGCGACCACATCACACCAAGGTTATCCACCCTCCGCTGGCTTCCCATCGAGGCTAGAGCTATCTACAAGACTGCCTGTATCACCCAAAAAGCCTTGCCCTCCTCCTCTTCTCGCTACCTAGCGAATAAACTGAAACTCTCTGGAGGCTCTAGACCATCACGTAAAGCGGAAAATGTATTGCTTGAACCTCCCACTTTCAAGAAGGAAAGATCGATGGCCCAATCCTTTTCAGGCAACGCGGTGAGAATCTGGAACTCACTTCCGCCTCAGCTCCGGACCACCGCCTCCTCCCAGGCCTTCAAAACTGACCTCAAGGAGGAGGAGCTATGACGGCAAACAAGAGGGCTGCTTAGGTTCCCGGCTCCGCCGACCTCCGTACTCCGCTAAAAGATCCTGCACAATATCCTGATCTTACGCCCAGCCTCTGCTTGGATGAAGTGTTCCTCATTCCGATGGTGAAATCCCCACATTTTTATCGGCTGATTTCACAAACTTACACCGAGTTGAAGATTGTGGCCTGCTCCGGCGATGAAGCCGGGGCCTCTAGTATCTGCAAGGCCGGGCTGCAGTGCAACAACATCGGCTGAGAGACCCTGGCAGGGTCCGGTCAACCGTAGTGGAGACTTCGTCTACGCCCGAATTTGGTGGCAATTGTTTTCCTTTCCCAGCGTCGAGAGAGAGGTGACCTTCTGTTGCTGACTGTGCGAGGGGATCCCCGTCCCACGGACCCGGTATAGATTCCTGCCGGGGTTCGGCGGGTCGGGACACCGGCCTGCGGTGTTGCGCCGGATTAACGCGGCTGTGGATAACAACGGGTCGCCGTCCACGCTTGCCCTTTCGTGATCCTGTTCGTTCCCCCCGAAAATGCCAGATTCACCCGGGGAGTTAATTGTGACTGGTACCGAACTTGATACCACGATCGAACAGAGTCTGGGCTAACGCTGAGGTCAATATTGGCAGAACTTTGGGCGTTTCACTCACAAGTGGATGTGTTATTCACTAAAATGGATGCATGCCTAAATGGGATTCTGTTCGAGGTACCGGACCCTGCCCCACGGTTGAACCAGCAATCTACAGCTATTCAAGCCGTGGCCATTTTGACTTTGTGCGAGGACCCCGTGAGGAATCGAGTGTCGAAGCGAATATCGGAACCAACGGATGGCGCTCTGGAAGATGGGACCCCCGAGGCCGTGAGTGTATCACTGTACCTTTCATCATCATTGACTTTGGAGGTATCGAATGGCGTTTTCCCCACCGGAGACCGGCGTTGTAGACTCTTCTCTCATCTTGTGGTTGTCTTCCTCTTTTTTGGAGATTTTACGATCCCGAGGCAAGAAACACCGGGACAGTCCAGTTAAGAGAGGGGAACTTTCTGCGCTTGAAGTTCTTTTGGAGTTACTAGCTGCAGGTGGTAATGGATTGACTTTTGATGACTTCCCTCTCATCTATGACTCGTTTGTGTGCTCATGGGTCTCGCTGGGGAGGGTTCGTGTGCTGGTTCGAAAGGGTCATGGTTAAGTCAATTGAATCGGGATGGCTTGGAACTACTGTTATAGGCGCTTGAACTGTATCTGTTTGATCAAAGAGGCTGGGCGGTATATCACGGGGCCCCCTATTGTCTTTTGAAAGAGTAGCTATACATCCGTCTTTTGCGACAGGGGGTCTCTGTTTTTGGCGTGGGGGCCAAGGAGCCGGGAACATCGTACGTCTATGCCCTCCTCCATTCTTCTACTTCCTTCCTTAGGGTTTAGTTTACTGGGGTGACAGGCACGCTGCTAGTGGGGTTAGGCTATAGCCATCGGCAGGGGTGCAGGGTTGGGGGTTGGAGGTTTTTTGGGTTATTTTTCCTTTTTTATTTTCTATGGCCTTTTTCTTCCTTCCCTTTATTCCTTTAGGATCAGTATGGTTTGTGTTTTATTTTGATCTCATTGTGATTTGGACTTTAGTGCCTATGCCTTTTACGTTAGTCGAACTTCTGGGTGGGCAGGCCCTGAGAACTGGCGTTCATGAAAAACTATATTGTTTTGTTGTTTATTTTGATTCATACGCATTAACGCCAGAGTCCCACGAATGGCTGTTTCTATATGCATATCCTGTTTCCTTGGCCGGTCCCCCGTATCCTATTGATAGATTGTATGGCACCTGATCCGCTCATTTAAATAATTTAAAATGAAACCTTTATTAATCTATGCGTTCCAATACAAGATCCATCCAGAATCGCTGCCGGACCTCAGGGTTGTCGGCTGAGGAGCTGTGCTGTATCATGATAAATCGGGTTTTACTTCGGTTTAGCGGCCGCCCCTGCGGTTGTAGGCCCATACTTGTACTTTATGAATGCTGCAATAAAGGTTTTTTTTTTTTTTTAAACTGACCGCAAAGTTCTCCTCCTTCAAAGACACTTCCAAATCTAATTCACGCCCTCTCTATTCCCTCAAGGAAGTTCTTCCACTATAGGAAATGCTGTACTGCATGCCTATAGAAGTGCCTTCCCAGTGTGTTCTTGTGTTTTGAGTGTCTGCCATTTATCGCAGTTTTATACCTTTACTTGTATCTTGTACGCTTATGTGATTTGCACAAATGTCACTTTCTCCTCTTGTAACGTATGGTTTTCTACCTGTTCCTGTATTTTGTTTGCTGTTGTTACATGCACAATTGTCACCTTTGCCTCGTTTAATGTAACGTTTGCTTTTGTAACAAGCTCACTTGTAATGTTCTCCTTATGTAACGCTACGGATCCTATTGTGAAGCGCTCCGACACCTTCGGGTAAAGTCCGCGCTATATAAACATGCATACAATAAATAAACTGCAGTGGAAAGGCGGTCCCTGCAGCAAGGCACCGATAGGGTTGGGGCAGAGCCAGGCTTAGGGAAGGGTTTTATTCCAGCCCTGCACCGTTCTCAGTCTGGCAGGACTGGGGCGGAGTCAGTCACAGCTGGGTGCTCTCCTGCCACGCTTCTACAAGAGGCAGTCACATGCCAGGCTCACATGCCAGGCAGGCCTGACCCTGCCCTCCTGGGCCTGTCTGGACACCTCCCACCTCCTGCCCCAGCGTCTCTCCGGCTCCTTCCAGAAGCAGCAACATGAGGCCTCTCCGAGGCCGCTGTCTCCCGCCCATGCCGCCGGGGCTGGCTCGACTCCTGGGCCTGGAGAGGGACAGGGCACAGCGGGGAGAGAGCCGACAGCGCCCTCCAGCGTCTGCATGGCGAACTACAGCCTGGATTGTAAACTGAACTGTGCCAGGAGGGGCCAAAAACCAGCTCCGCCAATTCACCTCAAGCTAGAACTCTAAAGCCAGCACTGGGGAGGGACAAACTCCCACCAAAGTGACTCATTCCAGACCGCAGGACCCATGAAGACACCGCCCTGTCAATGCACCTCAATCCAGACACGCATCTCTTCTGTTCTAGTACTGGTGGTGCACACAGCTCTGAAAGTCAACCTTGATGTGCCCCAGGGCAGCCCCCGCCTGTCCAATACTGTGCCACACACTTAGAAAGCACCCAGCCCTCACCAGCAGCACCCCTCCTGTTCTAGTACTGGGACACAAACATACAGCCCTGTTAATGCGGACCTGAGTGTCCCAGGACAGTACTTCCGATCCAATACTGTGCCACACACTGCTCTGAGAATGCACTTCCGTCCTGACCAGCAGCCCCCCCCTTTCTGTTCTAGTCCTGGGGTACACACACTGCTTTCCTCTTTCAGGGCGCCTCTAACCTTCTCTACTTGCTAAAATTGAAGCACCCTGTTATTCCCCATACACTGCTCTACCAAAGCACCTCTGTCCTGACACGAAGCCCCTGTTATTCCACCACACACCCCACACACAGCAGTGTCTTTGCACCTCAATCCTGCTGGTCACAGTCCCAGTAATGCACTCTCCCCCCCCCCTTACCCCCCCCCCCCTCTGCCAGGGGAGGCAGCACGCTGCGTTGTCAGTGCAGCTCAGCCCCACCCTGACCTCTCCCTTCCTCCGAGCTCGCAGCCCAGGGCAATGTTTACAGAACATTTCCATAATGTGGGTTTAGACAGTAGCTTGGATAATCACAGTTACACACACCTTCTTCATGCCCTGATGCCCCTGCACAAGTGCTCTCGGAGCTGAGGGAGGGGCAGAGAGCAGGTGCCCCCACCCACCTGGCCACGCCCCCTCTCAGCTGGCTCGTTTCTAATCTCACCCTTTCATCTTGACACACTTTGATCGGAGCACTTTCATCTCCACGTGCTTTACTCTCCACACCGCCTCGTGTCAAATAAAACATTTAGAGAAAGAAAGAGATAAAAAGCTTGTAGGCTGTGGATGTGAAGGCGTCGTTTAAAGTCCGGTGCAGAAACAATGCCAGAGCCGTGGGCAGGGAGCCCTGGGCACTGGTGCAAGGAAGGAAACGGGCACCTGGGCGCTGTTTGAATGATAAAATACAGCAATAATCGAGGCTCCGGGGGCCCTGGTGCCACTTCACCTGCTGCACCAACAGAAGCCACGCCCCTGCCGCCTGCCACGAGTCAATCAATCAATCATAGCATTTGTATAGCGCACTACTCACCCATAGGGTCTCAAGGCGCTTGGGAGGGGGGGGGTCCGCTACTGCTCGAACAGCCAGGTCTTGAGCTGCTTCCTGAAGGCGAGGTGGTCCTGGGTCAGGCGGAGGTGGGTCAGGAGGGAGTTCCAGGTCTTGGCGGCCAGGTAGGAGAAGGACCTTCCTCCTGTGGTGGCTCTTCTGATGCGGGTGTGTTCCTTTGCACTTCTTTTTCGCACTGGTGCAACATTTGGGGAATAAAGTGCTGGGATGATGTTGGCGCCCGTGTTAGCCCTCAGTGGGGCAGCAAGTGGGTCCAGGGTCCTAATGCAAGCAAGGAAAATAGACCTCTTGCCTCTCCGGCTCGGGATTAAAACAGCAGTTAATAGGGTGTGTCGCCCCTCAGACTCCTGGGCACCGGTGCCACTCAACAGACAGGACAGCTAGACATGTATGGAAAATACAAGACACAAAAAGAAAAGGAGACTCCCGGTGGGGTTTAGAAAGGTGCACGCAGCAATTCTGGAATTGTGAGTCTGTGAATTAAAAAGCACTGAGGCCTGTGGAAGGAGGGTTGGCCTTCAGTGATGTGTGCTTTATGTTAGATATGTATCCTCTTTTTCTCTGCATATCTTGTCCATCTGCATATCTTCAACCCCCTCTCTTTCCTCTTCAGCATCCTCTTTTCAATCTTCCCGAATGCACTTCCTTGCATGTTCTGTTATGTTATGTTATGTTATTAATACTTATAGTGCGCACAGTTACCCTAGGGTGTCCTGGCGCTAAGTACTGATTGCCTGAGAAACATAACAAACATAATAATAAGAAAACCGCCATGTCTTAAGGCCCCTGCGAAAAGAAATGAGATCTGGAGCATTCCTAAGTTGGAACGGAAGTTCGTTCCAGGCTTTAGCTGCACAGTGAACAAAACCTCTCCCTCCCCAGTTAGTTTTTTTAAAAAGGGGGGGGGGAGGGGGGTCTGAACAAGTTTGGATCCAGTGGATCTCAATGTCCTCCCTGGAGTGTACCAAGAGAATTTCTTCCTCATAAAATCCGGACTAATACCGTTGACCGCCTTAAAGACAATAGACAGTGCTTTAAAGAATGATCTTAACGGAATTGGAAGCCAGTGAAGCTTTTTAAGATCTCCTTTGACCGAGGTAAACTTTGATGTTCCGGTCAGCACTCTAGCTGCCGCGTTCTGGACCAATTGCAGCCTGTTCATATGTTGTTTTTGAACATTAAGATATAGACTGTTGCAATAGTCGAGACGCTATCCACAATGATCCCCAGATTCTTTGCTTTCCATGATGGTTCAGGACACAGGCCCAAAACCTCCGGCCACCAATCCGGTGTCCAGACCAAACGGTTGTTACCAAATTTCAAAACTTCGGTCTTACCCGAGTTAAGTTTTAAGCAATTGAAGGACATCCAAGCTGAAATAGAACCCATACACGCATAGAAACGCTCACCCGCCTTCTTCTCTGCTCCCTCCGTCAGTGCCAGCACGATTTGAGTGTCGTCAGCATAGGAGGTGAGCTGGAAGCCGAAGGATCTGATGATACCGGCCAAAGGTGCCGCATAGATATTAAAAAGTGTCGGGCTGAGTGCCGATCCCTGTGGCACCCCACATGGAAGGGTAGAAGGTTCTGAGATGTTTTCATCGAGGTCAACTGTTTGAGACCTATCTGATAGGAATGATTGCAACAATTCCCATGCCGAACCATTTACTCCTATATCCGAAAGCCGGTTCAGCAGTACCTTGTGGTGGACGGTGTCAAAGGCCGCAGATAGGTCCAATAGGATACGTATGGCATTTCCTTCCTTACTCACGGCCTCTCTGATTTCCTCCGTTGATTTTAATAGAGCCAGCTCAGTGCTATGAAAAGCTCTGAACCCATATTGTGATGAGTCTAAGATGTTATTGATCAGCAGAAAATTGCTCAGTTGTCTATTCACTTCTTTTTCTAGCAATTTCGCTGGCAGCGGAAGCCTAGAGATAGGTCTATAATTGTGAGGGTCCTTAGAGTCTAAAGACTGTTTCTCCAGAAGTGGCAGCACGGAGGCTGTTTTCCATAATTTGGGAAAGATACCAAAGGATAGAACTGCATTGAGCAGAGGTGTAAGTGCAGTTTCTATCAAGTCAGGGATTTGCTTGATGATCCATACCGGACAGGGGTCATTGGGTGCGCCAGATTTAATTAGATCCAGCAGTTTAAGGGTATAGAGTCTTTCCAGAGTGGAGAATGGATCCAGTAATCTTGCAGGAGCAGCCCTGCAATCCCCTTTCTTCCTGTTGGGGTTATTCTGATTATTGTTAATTGAATCCACTAGAGAGGAAAAAATAGTTTCTATTTTTTCTCTGAAAAACCCTGCAATCTTGTTGCAGAATTCTAGATCTCCCTGGATTTTAGCAGTATTGGGCCCAGATAATTTAATAATGGTGTTAAAATGTTCCTTTGAATTAGATTCAGCCTTAGATATTTGCAGAGAAAAATACTATTTTTTTGCTGCTAGAAGCATTTGTTTGTAACCAGAGATACAGATTTTACATTCTTCTTTATCGGATTCCGCATAATGTTTACGCCATGTCCTTTCAGCATGTTTACAGGCCAGTTTCTTGGTCCTAAGTTCATCTGAATACCAAGGAGCTGTAGGAACGGCACGTTTAGGTATCCATTTTTTGCGAGGAGCTAGCTCATCGCAAGCACTAGAGCCAGTTGTTATATGAAATTGTGGCCTCCTCCACATCTACCGGAGGTTGGTACATAGAACATTTAAGAACAGCTTCAAGGCTCTCCATACAGCTTACCCCATGCTCTGGTAGTGATCTCTTTAACCTGTGTCAGGCCCACAGGGTGGGCTAAGAAGTTACTCAGTTCAAATTTAATCGCACAGTGATCCGACCAAGAAATCGGAAGCACTGAAACGCCAACGAATTCTCTACTATTAGAGTAAATGCCATCCAGGGTGTGGCCTTTATCATGAGTAGGGGGTATCACCAATTGTTTGAGACCTCCCAATCCCATGATTTGCTCCAGCCTGGACATATCGGGGTAATCGACAATCTCAAGATGGAAATTAAAGTCCCCGAATATCGTGAAGGCTTCTTGGCACAAACCCTCTTCTACCAACGAGCCCAGAGGGTCTAAGAACCCACTTTTAGGACCCGGGGGCTGGTATATTAGTATACCTTTAAAAGGTTTATACATAGTAGTGTAGATGTTAAAAGCTAATGCCTCACACTCCGAATTAGAGACCCCAACAAAATTGGGGTTGAGAGACTTGTGGTAAATAATAGCAAGCCCTCCACCTTTTCTTAATGGTCGGTCGAGCGTGTGGCAGTAAAAATCAGGCAGTATGGCCTTTGCCAAGTCTGGACCTGACGAACTGTCCGTCCATGTCTCGGTAATAAATGCTATCTTTACGTTGTTATCCTCCAATAGGAGGGCGCATTCCACACTATGTTTCACCAGAGATCTTGCATTAAATAAAATACATTTCAGAGGCTCTTTACTATCCTCAGCGTTCGAATTGTTCCGTATGGCTTCCTTCCGGTAGTTAATTGACAGATTTAAAATGTCCAGATGCGGCTGCCGGCAATAAGCACACACCGACCCCTTTATTATATCAAAACTATAGTCCATAGATAACCTAGGAAATGGGGTAACCTTCCTCCTATATTTAATTCGCGCAATTCCTAACTTGTATATTGCAGATTAACTGGCGTAAAACCACCAGGGGACGGGCATCTCCCTAACTTCACTGCACCCAAACATACACTGCACTCACTCATATTTAAGCACTTTATTTTCTCTTACTTTTGCACTGCAAATATTTGACATCTGTGTGCTCCCTTCACACACATATCTCAGAATTTCATTTGCAAATGGAATATATAAACATTGTTCTGTGTGCTCTGCAGAGAGGCCGACCCAGGACAGGCACTGTGCTTTGCCTTCAGCCTTAGCATGGTTGCGCTCAATCAAAGCCCTTTTCTTCCATCTCCTACTACATATTTCTTTCATGTCCATCACCCTTTCCTTAGTTACATCATAGTGTTCTATGGCAGCCTGTTCATATGCTTTGTTTTGATTCCAATAAGATTCTGGATTCTGGAAGGGAGCTGGAGGACTGGGGGCCAGTTGCATCTGGACTGTGCTGGGAATAAATTTCCACTAAAACTTCATTTGAGTATATGAATTATTTCAACATTTTGGCGACGAGGGAGAAGACCCACTCAAGTTAAGAATCACTCCAGTCATTTATCAGCACAGGTACAGAGTGTTTCTTATACCACGTTTTTTTTAAACCTTTAAAATTATTCTCGTGTCTAAACAACACCAGCGGCTGTTTTATTATTTCTTGTGCACTGATAGCACCAGCGGCAGTAAATTTGAGTAACATGCAACCTGTATATCCAGTTTAATTAAAGCTTCTAGTTATTGTGTCTTGATAGCACCTGCGGCAGCATCATTTTGTCTAATGTGTTTTGATTGCACCAGTGGGAGCAAGCTACATTTTGCACGTGGATATACAATTGTCCAATTCAAATTAATTTGAGATTTAATCCAAGTAATACTGAGAATACTTCACACAGAGTTCGTGGAATTACATGTTAAAGCTTTGTACAGAGTTCGTGGAATTTGCTGCTCATTAGATTATTCAAGTTGTGCAAATCATTTTACCCTATTTAAATATTAACTGGGACACATTTATTGTCTTCAAGTTGCAATTTTGGTTTGAAAAAAAAAAAGGAAATACTTAAAGTGGAAGAACGCCCTTCCTTCATAGCGTTTCATGAAAGCAAGCATTTTTTATGCCCTGTTGAAGCTCGTAATTGTGCAAGACTAACTGTTTTTTTGTTGTTGATGGTAAACGGTAAACAAATAGTATCTTACAGTTGCCTTTAAGTGACAGATGCATCTTTTGATCACGGAGATTCCTTAGCGACGGCAGCATCTTTTGAGTCACGGGAATTCCATAGTTGTTTAGACTCCTCCGTAACAACGCTGCATTTTCGTCATCTTCTCATCGGATTCCTCCACAACGACGCGGGACGTCAGTTCACGCATCACCGTCAACGTGCAACATCATTGGTGGCCATTTTGGTTACCCTGGTAACCAATTCACAACTTTACACGGAGACTCATGAACAAACTCAAGACGAATTTCATTTCTTTTTGTGGTCATGATACTCACTTTTTGCCGATCACAATGGCGGTAAATAAGATTTATGTTTTTAAGTGGTTATTAACTTCATTCTAGTTAAATAATTTATTTTGTTGCTTCTGATATGTTACAGTAGGACGATATTTGAGTTAATTTAAAACATATCACTTTTAGGAGAGTGTGAACAATTTATTACTATTCCCTATATTTTACATGACCATTATTCAAGTATAAGTCAATTTTAATTTTGTGTACATTTATACAACATGCAATTTGATCCTCCAGCAAAGTTTTTGCAATCTAAGGGTGATCCACCTATGCCTTGGAAAATATGGAAAGAGGAATTCATCACTTACATGAAGGCTATAGATGGGGAACGTATGGGGGCAGAAAGAAAAAAGAGCATATTTTTACATTGTTTGTGATAGGAAGGACAGGTAATTTTTAGGTCTCTACCACAAATCACATCCCAAAGTGATGGTAGTGGAGATAATATCAATGTGTACAATGAGGCATTATTAAGAATGGAAAAAAGATTTAAACCGGTTACAAGTATTGCATTGACCCAGATTCAAATTTTACACCAGGGACCAAAAGAATGATGAAAGTTTTGATGATTTTCTCACAGGTTTGAGAACTTTATCTATACATTGCAATTTTGGGCTTTTAACTGATGAAATGATTAGAGATCAGATTATAGTACATGTTAAGAATAAGAAAATACAAGAGAGATTATGGGTCTTAGGGAATCCCTGTTTGTCTGAAGCTATTTCGGAAGCAAAAGCACTAGAACAGTCAGAAAAATGGATGGAAGTAGTTAAAGAGAATACAAATAAGAATAGTGTGGAAGAAGAGGTGTGTTACATGAAATAAAAAAATGAGAACCAGACACAACAACAAACACATTTTCAACACAACTACAAAGGGGGTAATACCGATAGGAATTTTCAAAATCAATCTCGAAATTTTGGTGCCTGTTTTAGGTGTGGCAATAAGTCCCATCTAGCCTCATTTCCTGGTTGTCCTGAAATTAACAAAGAATGTAAAAATTGTGGCAGAATTGGGCACTTTACTAGTGTTTGTAGGGATCTCAGACGTACTACCACACCAACTAGAGGAGCAGTGTCCTACATTACTAGTAATGAAGGAACCATTCCAAATACTGTAGAGGAAGCAGACAAGGTAGACAAAGGTTTTGTGGTTTCCATTGTCGATGGTGTTCCTGGTCACATTATGAAATCACCCAATAGTGAATTTCAAGTTTGTGGAGTAGACAGACTGTTAATGGTGGATTCAGATTCTACATGGACGATTATTACACGTCAATATTTTTGGGAAAAATTGAACAAACAAATGTACCTAGAGAATTTATTACCATCTGATACAGTTGCAGAAAGCTTCGATGGTACCCAGATTGAAGTCGAAGGATATTTTGGGGTGAATTTTAATTTCAAACATAGGTGTGCCTCTATTAAACTATACATTGCAAGAAAAGGAGTCAATGCCCTAGGGTGGCGTGACCAATATACACTTGGTATTAATGCTAAATCCAAGAGCAAATGAGCCAGTCTCTTTATGTGATGATTCACTATTTAACAAAGTTGCAGTTATTGGTTCTGATAACAATGATGAAAAAGAAAAAGTTTTAGTGAACAGTTACAATAATGTGTTCTGTGATAAGTTGGGAAAGCTAAAATACTTTTCTCCCAGAATTGTGTTAAAGGAAAATGCAACACAGATCAAACAAAAAATTAGAGGGGTACCAATTAGCGTAAGACAAGAATTGAAAGAAATGCTAAAGGAGTTGTTGGATGAGGGTATTATTGAAACCATTGAGTCTTCAGAATAGGTTTCCCCCATTGTTCTTGTCCGCAAGCCGGATCAAAAATTGAGGGTATGTGTGGATCTGAGAGCTCTTAACGCTAACATTATTATAGATTGTCATCCATTACCAAATATCAATAAGGTGGTATCAATGTTTGAAGGAGCTCAAATATTTTCAACGTTAGACCTACGTTCAGCATACCATCAGATAGAACTCATGGAAGAATAAAAAAAACTCACGCCTTTTATTACGCCTTTTGGTTTATATCAGTATACAAGAATGCCTTTTGGTCTGGCGTCAGCTGCGTCAGTATTTCAGAGAGTGATGTTCCAGATCTTTAGGGATCTTGATGAATATGTCAAGTGTTTCCAGGACGATATCTTAATCTTTTCAAGGAATGAATCTGAGCATGTGATTCATCTGAATGAAGTTTGCGAGAGATTAGAGAGCCATGGTCTTACGTTGAAAGCACACAAATGTAAATTATTTAAACGCGCGGTTGAATACTTAGGTCACACATTATCTGGTAACGGAATTGTTCCAAAAAAAACTAATGTGGATGCAATTGTTAATTCTCCATCACCAGTAAACAGGGATCAGCTATTATCATATTTTAGATTATATGTCTGGGGTAGTAGATTCACTCTCAGAACGGACCACAAACCGTTGGTCAATATATTATCTACAGGTGGTGGATGGCATTCCACAGCTAGGATTGCGAGACTAGCATCAAGATTACAAGAGTACAATTTTAGTACAGAGTATGTTCCAGGTAAGAAAAATGTTACTGCTGATTTTTTATCTCGTTTACCGTCCGAACAAGATAAGGTGGATTTGGTTAAAGAATCGGAGTTCATTGTGACCATTGCTGATGTGGTTGGTGAACAATTCCAAGAAATTACGGAAGAAAAATGGAACAGTTGTGTACAGTTAGATGATAGGTGGAATACTTTAAAAGAGTATGTGATGGGAGGTTGGCCCAAAAAGGGTTTAATTAAGGAAGAGATTTTACCATTTGTAAAAATAGCAGAGGAGTTAGAATGTGAAGGTGATTTTCTGTTCAAGTCGGGCAAGTATGTTCCACCACAGGGTATGCAAGATGTTATTCTCAAATTAGCTCATAAGACCCATCCTGGTATATCATCTATGAAAAGATTGATTAGTAGTTTCTTTTGGTGGCCAGGTATGGACATGTTTATAGATAGAATTGTAAGAGAATGTCAGGATTGTGTGTCAAGTGAAAAAATGCTTAAAACTAATGTTCCGCCTCTAAAAGTAGTGAGGTGGCCAGACATTCCGTGGCAAAAGTTGGCTTTTGATGTATCAGGTCTATTCAAGAATTTGCCGGATAATTCACAATATGCATTAGTCTTGATTGACTACCACTCAAAGTGGCCGGAGATAAAATTTGTACCTAAAGCTACTACCAATGCTGTTATTGTATTCTTTAAGGAAAAGTTTGCACAGGAAGGATGTCCCTCCATTCTGGTAACGGACAATGGAGCACAGTTGACCTCAATAGAAATGGAGTGGTTTCTTAAACAATGTGGTATTACACACAAGTGTACGTTATTATATGAACCAAATGAAAATGGCCAGGTGGAACGGTTTAATAGAGTTTTGAGGTCTTATATAGCTGGTGTGATAAAAACGCGTGGAGAATGGATGAATGCTTTAAGAGAAAAATTGTTGGGTTATCGTATTACACCTCACTCCACAACAGAGCTTAGTCCATTTAAGTTGCTCAAAGGAAGAGATCCAGTATCAAAAATTTGTCCATGGTGGTTAAAAAATATATACCAGAATAAACTAGACATCAAAGAATGTGTGCATGATACCGCTGAAAGAGTGGAAGCAAAGCAAAACAAAACCATGAAGTGGTACAGTAAGGAATGGAAAGTTAAAGCTCATGATTTTGTTGTGGGAGACGCGGTAAGGATTCTAAGACCAGGACTAATGAATAAAGGCTTAGGTAAATTTGGAAAACCTATACAAATCAAAAAAGTGTTTAGCAATTCTGTAATCACTCAAGATGGGAAATTGTGGAATGTACGAAGAATTGCAAAGTGCAATAATATTGATTATAGTTCCTGATTTAGTGATCAATTTAACACCAATGAACCAGGACATAATTGTGATGAAACTATTGCTTCAAGGGTCAAACAATTTGTTTGTGTAAGAAATAGACCAAGCAAATTTAATGATTACATTTAAGCATCTTTATTATTGTGTTTATGGAAAAGGGAGATATGTTACATCTCCTACTACATATTTCTTTTATGTCCATCACCCTTTCCTTAGTTAGATCATAGTGTTCTGTAGCAGCCTGTGCATGTGCTTTGTTTTGATTCCAATAAGGTTCTGGATTCTGGAAGGGAGCTGGAGGACTGGGGGCCAGTTGCATCTGGACTGCCAAGCTATGAACTGCTAATGCTGTGCTGGGAATAAATTTCCACTAAAACTTTATTTGAGTATATGAATTATTTCAACACCCTCATAAAGACCTGGCATGGCTCAAGCTTCAAAGTAGGCACAGAACAAAATACAGCTAAACAACAAGATTATACAATAGCTAACGTTTGGGGAATGCAAGATTAAGTAAAGCATGTGTAATAAGATAGAAACCAAAGTGCTGATTGCATTGCCTTCACTTTTTTAATATTCATTGTTTGTAAATCGTAAATCAGCATCAGTGTTAATTTAGGGGCATGAAGACAGGGCCCGTTTTAATGTCATACATCAGAGAACTGTCCTCTGTAAGCCCATATTCTCGTTTTGTGCTTTGCTCGGTTATTTGGATCAACTTCTCAAGGGAACAGGAACCCTGCTCGTTATTTGTATCAATTTTGTTGGGGAACAAATAAAGCAGCTCCACTTCTAACAGTGTCGGCGACATGCAGCCACGGCCTTGGGTGTCACAGTGGGGGAGGTTAGCGTGACAAGGGGTCTCTGCACAATATATATAATGCCAGATTAGCATGCAAACACTTACCATTACCAAGAACAAGGCACCAAATCAGATGTGCTTGCCTCCACTCCCGCGTATGACGAAAGGGTGGGATCTATGCCTGTGAATGACGGACGTCTGAAATCACGCAGGGATGAAGTCTCCAGCACTGATCGTGTCACAGGCCTACAGTGCATACCACCATAGACCACAATGGCAATGGAGGTCTTTAAAACAAAAAGCGCTGCATCATGCTTCACAGTTCAGAAAGTTGATTTACTGCCTGGCTTCCGTGACCTGCTTCGGAGCGAGGCAGGCAGGCAGCCTGAAACATACAGGCCAGAGTTAAATACCTCAATTTGTTTAGAGATACAATCCTATCTCTAAATAAATTGATCTATTTGATCTGTTTTAGCCCGTTCCGTGCTCCCGTCGGCCGAACGACCATTGGCCGTCGCGGCCCCACCAGTTTCTTCGAACGTTCCGCACTGGCACGGAACATTCGAAGCAATTAACGTGTTAATGTAAAAGTGTAGGAATTTCAGAGGGGTGCAGTCCCAGAGCCCTAATGGAGAAACAGCCCCTGGTTGTGTGGGTGTGAGTGAATGTGTGAGTGCTTGTATGAGTGACTGAGTGGCTCTGTTGAAAGGCTCTATGGGTGAGTGAGTAGGTGTGTGAGTGACTGTGTAGGTAAATAAGTGGATGTGTGAGTTACTGTATAGGTGAGTGTGTGGCTATGTGAGTGGCTGTACAGATGAATTACTGGTTGTATGAGTGGCTATATGGTGTTGTATGGCGTTTTAGATTCCGAATGGATTTTCACGATTCATGCCCTTATATAGGTACAATTCACGTTGCCCATATATAGGCATAGAAATCCCGACCTTATTTAGGCATAGTCCATGCTAACCAAATACAGGCATGGCTACTTCCATCCGTTCACCAAACGTCACAACGAATGATTGGAAAACCAGCTTAAGCCGTTAGGGAGTTCCCCTTGCTTGAATATTGATTTCTACAAGAACTCAGTTAGTTTTACAATGAACAACTATTCCCTAGGGGTTCATTCATGGCGTTCATATGCCCGACTTTACGTCAAAACATGGCATTCCTAAACACCTTTAAGGTATAAATATACCTTCACTTGCTATGGCAAAGCAGGGTGGTTCGGAGCAGTTCGAAAACGTACTTGTCCGACGAAGCTCGCCACAGCAAGTGCCGAAGGAAGCCGACTATCCAGCTGACGCACTGCACAGCAGCTGACATCCTCTTGCCGAGAATCCAACTCCAGTGTTTCTGACTCCCCTTGCGGGGTGTTGGGAAATCAAGTCCAAGACAGAGATACCAAACCTCCTTCATTCTAAGGTATGGAGCTGATAAGAACCTAGAGAAACCTTTGGTAGATTCTTGGCAAAAATTAAACCTATGCTAAAGACAACACTTCTCCCTCGTACTAGACTTAGGTTAGGTACCTTGGGGTAGTGGTACTTTAGAAGCACCAGTTGAGTATTTTAGCCTATGTTATGTTTATATGTATTTTTATATGGCTTAGAAATCATACGCATTATACTTTGCATTCTGTCTAACGATTGTAGTAGTTCACCTCTCTTGCATGAGAAAGAAGACTGTTCAATAAACCCTATTATTGAAAACGCCCATCTCTCTATTTCTCTGCAACTCTGTAGGAACGAAGCATGCACGATTGACTGAGTAAAATAGTTTCCACGACTCTGAAGAGGCTGTTCTGGTTCTAGGGGAAACAAAGTTGTCAGAAACGAATCCCTTCTTGTGTATTCGAGAAAGTTTCTAGCGACCTCTGAGCTAACTGGCACTCACAATTAAGTTTAGTATATTTGATAGAGACCTACTGACCTAAGTCCTACGTCATATCTATAGGATATATTATTCCAATGCGCAGAGCCTATTAGGAATATAGGAACTTCACTACAATGGGTGAGTGAATAGTTGTGTGAATGGCTGTACAAGTGAGTGAGTGGATGTGTGAGTGCCTCTTTGGAGGAGTGAGTGGGTATGTGAGTACTGGTATGGGTCTGTAAATGGGTATGTGAGGGGCTGTATGAGTGTGTGAGTGGGCCATACTTTTCGATCAGATGATCCAAATCTTCTCTGAGAAGCCTCAGCTCTACCCCATATTCACCTAAAGACCCCCATTGCATATACACATTTATAAGCACAATATTTTCAAACTTTTTTTCTTTAACATTTAGGAGTACTCTACCTGCCAAAAGCCATTTACATTTGACGCTTAGATGTATCACATCTTTCACCTTACTAGAAGACAACAGTATCATCAACCCTCCTGCTGGGCGGTCAAAGCTTTTTTTTCACGTCGGGCGGTGGAGTTGGATATAGCCATCAAAAGTCGGGATTTTGTCGCATAGCCATGTTTCTTGGAGACAAATGATATTATTCATCTGGATTAAAATACTTATACTCCCTTGTTTTATCATATCTCCACACCCATTTGCATTCCAAGATACAATACTAAGGCTATGCGACAACCCAACTTCCTACTCCACATCACTTAGGTTATCAATTTCCCCGCTGGGTCGTCGAAAGGGACCTGTAGGGCTACTCTCATGACTCCAATTACCCCACATATCAGAGATATCTGAATTATTAACTATTATCTTCAGATTACCTTCTACCAACCCCTCAGCCAATTTCACCTGTCGCTTCTCCAACCCTGCATGGCAATTTAGGAAGCCCGCACCCAATTTACTGCACCCTACTTGGTCTCCCTCCGGACTTAGTCTTATCCCTTCCTTTGCCATTTCGCCCCCTGCATTTTCTATTGCTATTTTTACCAGTTTTGAATACACTAACACCCTGGTAATTTCCTTCCCTTCTGGGTTAACTCTAAAACCCACTTGGCGCAGATCTTTTGATCCAATTCCTCTCAAACGTGGGCATTTCGAGAATGAGAACAGAAGTTGGGACCTATTCAAGGGCGCTACCTTTCTTATTCTTTTCCTTCGCTGTAATTGCTGAACGGGTTCAAAGAATAACCACTTATTACCCTCTGCCTCATTTAACACTTTAGGGGTTAAGGGGCCCACTTGCACTGTCATCTGTTGACTCATGTCTCTAACAATTCTAGAGCCCACTTGTTTTACCCTTGGGGACTGCAATCTTTGACCATTCCCTTTTTCAGGGTTTCTACCCGGCAATATAATATTTGGCCCATATCGGAAAGATGACTTCCCTGGTAGCTCTCTTATTCCCCTTACTCCAGTCGCCATACTATGCTGTCCTATATTTTTGTAGACAATTCTTTCCCCCTTCTCTGCTACTATTAAGGGGGGCCTCTGCTCCAAGAGAACCGAGTTTATACTACTATCAATAACCCTGGGTGTTGCAGGTTTTTGCCTCCTCCTTTTTGGGACTTTCTTTATTTTTTGCCACCTGCGGTTCCTTGCGCTATAACCTAAGTAATGTCCCCTTCTTTTTATCAACATCGGCCATTTAGAGATGTATACATTTGTTTGATCCGTAGGTGTCATGGCGTCTGCAGAGTCCTTCGGGAGTTCCTTGCAGATGGATCTTGTCATTGCAGGCATTTGTCCCCTAATGCTTTGCAATTCCCCCACTACCTTCTGCAGTTGTCCTTTTTGTGATTTTCAAATATCGTTATTTAGCATAGTTACTTCCAATAGACCTTGCAGGGTGTTCTGAAGGAGCACCATTATATCCAACATTGAAGGCGCCGGAGTTGCAGAGATATTAAAATCTAATGTAAGGTTTTGGCCAAGTCCCTCTAGTTTTTCCGCTGAGTGAAAGCCTGGATGATCTTTACTCTTGACTCGGCTCTTATCCATTTTTGTACTTAGATTTATATCCCCTGCCCCATCCCGGGACATAATTGACTCCTCACTGTAGGTGTCGTGCTTCTGTTGTTCTGAGAATATTTGTGGCAACGAGGAGAGACGAGGATGAAGGCTTAGCTCACTTTGATCTAAATTTGTAAGATCAGATAGGGTAAGACCCACCTCTGATCCCTCCAAACAGACCGGTAGATCGTCCCGGCAGACCAGAGATCCATCATTAGACTGTTGACTGAGGTCTGCAGACTTTCCTGGAGAGAATGTTTTTCTAAAATGTTCACAAAGTCCTTCAGTGACTTAGAGGCGACTACACCTTCTTTAGCTTGAGTAACTTGCGCGTCCTCCCCTATGGGCTTCTTTATTATGCTTCTCGACAGAGTTTTTGGGGCCCTTACTTTCCGGCTTTTAATACTCGCACTTGTTACTCTGCTCTCCGCAGTAGATTCTTTTATCAACTGCTCTAGCACCAGGGGTTCCTTGGAGGCTTTAAGCCTTTTTGGCGCCATCCCCTTTCCCTTGAGGGCTTCTAATTGGAGAATAGATCCAAAATCAATTATGAGCGTCACTTTTTCTTATCAGCAGCTAGCCCACGCTTTGTTCAGCCCAATAGACTGTGTTTAGCTCCTCGTGCCCCTGTTATCAGATTCTTAGCACCTAACATAGCATAAAACCATTAAAATGTATAAAATTAAACCACTTACCTCTGTTGAACCACCTAGCTGACTGCCAAGCTGTACTTCTTCCAGCACAGTTCACATTAAAACTTTATATCTTTATTGCCCAAATCTGGCTTTTATGGCCTCTTTTGCCTTAATTGCCCTAGATTATGCCCTTCAAAAACTGCAACGTCCACTAAAGGGCCTAACTCAGGAACGTTACCCTCTCCAGGGATGCTCCTCCCTTGGGGCTGGGTGCATCCAGACTTCCACCTGTGGCCCCTGTAGCTCCCGTCGGTCACTCCCCAGACTCCTCCAACAAAAGCACTGGCAACACTGGTCACTGAGGTAAGGAAAGTGGCTTCGGAGCCCCTGGGGTCAGCCCAGCAGCTCGCACCCCTGCAGGAAAACCGCGCCGCAGGATCCTTTTCTTCACCTCCAGCTCCTTTCACAGCACCAAACAGTTCAGGCGTTTTCGCGGCTCTGACGGATCCAATCTCTGAGGGCAAGCAGGGGCAGGTGCGCATGCGCGAGAACGTGGCGTCGTGGCTACGGCAGCCGCAACGGCATTCCAACAGAGGTATTCCACCTTTACTGTGTGAGTGACCGAGCGTTGGATAGCGTAGGGGTAAAAATTACTATTCGATATTAAATTACTTACCTTCAATTCGATATTTTTCACCCCTATATTCTGTCCATTCGATATTTTGTCCATTCTATATTTTGACTTCGATATTTCGGTAATTCTATATTTTGAATTCGATATTTTGTCTTGTTAGCGTCTTCAGGCCACATAAAATGCAGCAACACAACCAGTCCCTAGATGGCACTGCATTTCCAGCTGTACAGCAAAAGCTTCAGTCTGGGAAATACTTTAAAAACATATGGTACGTTCTCCTGGGATCATCGTTTCAATGCCACAGGAGATGTAAGTTTTTTTCTAATGTTGCTGGTGGGCTGCAGAATTCACTGAACCCCAAAAAAAGAAAGTATGCCAATAGCTCTCACAGGGCATTATGGGGAACGCCTTGAAGGGGCACCTCCCTGCACAAAAGCAATCGTGGAAGGCATTTCCCTCTTTTTATGTCTACTGCAGAATGCAGCGCACATGTAAGAGCATAAAACGAGGAGAAATGTAAACATTTCTCCTCGCTATGCCAGTTCTAGGCGGTGTACGTTATTGGCGCTGCCCCAGATTCACGCTGTGTTGTGCATCTTGAGCAGAGTCAAAATCCTACGGAACACCCACAGCAACGCCCATGGCACGCCTGCCTGCCGCGGTGTAAGGCAACGCAGTGACGTGCGCTGTGTGGCCTTACACCTTATCTACAAGGCCATGAAAATCCTGCAGGGTGGCCTTGCGGGGCCTTGTAGATATGCCGGGCCAAGGAGGGACACGATATAGGATCAAAGCGGAGCATTCTATAGACACAAATTGTGACAGGAGTGACTCCCCCCTGTGCCCCGAATCTCTGGACCTTCATATCTAGCGATGATTTTTTCGCTTCAACCAAGGCGCCTGTAATTGGCAGCCGCGCCTACTTCCTTTTTCCACACACCTTAGCGCGTGTGTTGGATATCAAAACACGTGGCCTTCCTTTTTGCCACTCACTCATCCTGGTCCTGAAGAAAGACCCGTCCAGATCCCACAGGGACTCAAACATGTAGACCGCGACCATAAGACAACTGAGTAATCATAATTTTTTTACTACTAGTTGCATCACATAGTTTTTTATCCACACCCTGGGCCGCCACTAATAAATAATTCGGCAAGGATCCCCAGAGGTGTATTTTAACATTTCAATTTCACCTACTTCACATTATTGCACAACACCTGCTCCGCTGTAGTCAGGCGTCGAAGCACAACCAGGCGGCACTCTGCTGCCTGGTTGCACCCCGATGATGAAGCATGACACCAACCAGGTTGGTGTGTGAGGGGTTTCTAAACAAAGACGTTTTGTGCCTAGCTGATATAGCCACACTCACAGGTCACATGGGACACTAACTAGTTCCCATCTCTTCAATCCAGTGGGCTAGTCCTCGTTGTTTATTTGACTATACCTTAGGGGTAAGGACTCGCCCCTTAAAACCCTTGCTCTCCATCTTTGGTTACTCTACCCTTGTAGATATGGGCCCGCACTGTGCACCACTTGAGTGTCAGAACAAGTGACGCTCCGGTAGCGCAAGGGGCTTGTAAATATGCCCCATGACACCTAAAGGAACGTACCAGTTCTGGTAAAAAATACAGCAACCGGCTGCCTGTGCTTGAGGCTCATGTTCCAACTGTTGATCTACCTAGCTTGAAACCAAGCTGGAGAACCGTAATCCACCATGCTAAAGCAAAACTGCTACAAAACAAGCACTGGCAAAGCCTATGTGTCTGGCTTGCATTGTCCTGCATGTATTGTAAAATACACCTTGAGCACAGGAGGGCGCCATTGTTCCATGCGTGTGAAATTGTAAACTAGTAAATAACTCTGCAGATCACCTCTGGCATAAAGTGAGCATTGGCAGAGTGTGCCTGAGGCGGCCAGGGCTCCCAGCTGACCTGGGCTCACTGGAGCTCGCAGCAGAGGCTAACGCTGCCAAGAACACTATGAAAAGGCCCCGGAAGCAAGACTTGTAAAGAGGAAGAGGGAAGATGAAGATAAGAATACGAGGTTCAGAGTAGCCTTGAAGACACCAGAGTTAACAAAAGGACGCGGAATGAACCCGGAGTCTGCAATAAAAGCAGGAGCACAAACTGCTGTAGTCAGAGGAAACTGTAAAATATAAAAGACACATCTGGGCAAAAAACTATACATATGTCGTTTTCTGGTGGCTCCAAACACAGCCAAAGGAATGTTTGAAATCAGTGCAGACCTCCCATCCCCTCGGGCAGCCCAAACACCTCCAGTCCTTCTGTAGAGTTTTGTGAGAACCCCTTTCCCTCTTCTGCCCAGAGCCAAGAGGTCAACTGAAGGTGAACACCCCCCCCCCCCCCCCTTCCCCGCACCGCCCCCCCCCCCCACCATCCATCGTCTGAACTCCACTATCAATGGGTTTCTCATACAAGATTGCACACTGAGTTATAATTCAGGAGAAGGTCCTATTAAAGCAGGAATCCTTCTTCCTTCTCAAGCTCAGAACGAGTAAACTATTCATCCTTCAGTGCCAGGGTGAATGTGGAAACGCAGCTTTTGTTTAAACTTTGCTGTTTGTTTTTGGCACCTGACTATTGGCAGTTCTGCCTGAGTCTTCTGAGCAGGTGTGAGACCAGCACAGCACACTGCAGACGGTCACACTGTGCCATCCTTCACATTATGCCATTAGTAATACGTATTTATTTATTTACTGACTCACAATTTCACACGCATGGAATGATGGCGCCCTCCTGTGCTCAATGTGTGTATTACAATACAATCTTGGACAATGCAAGCGGAAACTGAGTTTTTGCCAGTGTTTGTTCAGTTTGTTTTCGTTTTGTGTTGGCAACAGTGACTCATGGCTGTTCAGCTTGCTGCTCTCATTGTAGGTGCAGCAACTGTTGGAAACATGATCTCCAAGGACTGGTTCCTTCCGGTCTCAGAGTCGGTAATAATTAGCAAGCATTGGCAAAGCCAATAGGTCTCTCCTATCTATACTACTATTATAAAGAGAGAACACAAACCTTTGAGACAGGTAAACTACAAAAGTAATGCACCAATCACTACACCCAATACACCATTTGAAAGGGGAGATGTGGCAGAAGGACATAGGCTATAGATATGTACAACATATACATTAAAAAAGAAAAAACGCAAAAAGTGGTAAAGTAGTCCCTTGGGGGTGTGGTCGTGGCCGTGGGCGTCTCAAACAACAAATGTGGGCGTTTACAGGGCTGTGCCAAGTGCAAATAACAAACATAGGCCAAGCGACTTCACAACAAACTTACATATGCACACAGAGGGGAAATGCGCTTTCACGGAATTTAGAACGCACTATATGCAGACATAGACCGGAAATGCGCTTTCAATGAATTTCTAACAAACATTTGCAAATCCCAACACATACAGCGGAAATGCGCTTTCAATGAATTTAAATTCACACATACAGCGCGGTAACACCAATATACAAAAACAGCAGAGGTGCGCGCTATAAGAAATATACACACATTCGTTGGAGTTACCCAGACAACATTGACGCCTTCGCATTAAAAACCGGGCGGGCCTTCCATCGACGATTAGTGTCAAATGACGCCACACAGGGGGCAGGATTAATCGCATACTACACCAATCACAACGCACTAAAGAAAACACACACACGACTTCGACTTACCAAAAAAAAAAGTCTTTAACCATTGGCCATTGACCAACGACGTCACAGGGGGGTAAACACGGACAAAAAAAGCCGACATTTCTTAACGGAGAAACGCAATCGACTGCGCATTCACGAGACTTTCCTCACATCTTGCGGACAAGATAAAACGCTTACAATAAGACATACGAATAACAAAAATAACACAACTGACCATAATCACTCGAGCACTGCCAGGACTTCACCACACAATTGACAAAAAGAAAGGGAAACTTCTTTGAAGGGATACAAAAATGAACACACGGAAAGAGCCTTCGAAAGAAAAAAAAACATTAAACAGGTGACACAACACTTTCCTCACATCTTGCGGACAACATAAAACGCGGAAAACAATACATACGAATTAAAAAAATAACACAAGTGGGCCAAATCAGTTGAACAGGGCCAGTACTTGCACAGACAACTCTTCTGCGGGGTGGGCGGGGGCCCTGAAGCAGCCTTTTGCTCCCGGACAACGTCGGGACGGGCTGCTAGTGTAAGAATAATTGGCTTTGCCAATGTGTTTTAGCCATGTGGTACACGAGTGTGGCTGCTGCCCAACAAGGCAAAAAGTTAGTGGCATACAGGAGAGTGGTGTGGAGTGTCATAGAGTGGAATAGCGAAGAGTGGAGTAGCATGTCGTAGAGTGGAGTGGCGTAGAGTATCGTGTATTGGAGTCACATAGAGTGGTGTAGAGTGGACTGGTGCAGAGTGCATTGGCATAGAGTGTTGCTGAATAAAGTGGCGTAGAGTGAAGCGGCATAGAGTGAAGGGCCATAGAATTCAGCATTGTACAATGCAGCGTCGTAGAATGCAGTAGTGTAGAGTGTTACATAGTAGAGTGCAGTGGTTCAAAGTGCAGGTGCCAAAGTAGAGTAGAATGGCATAGAGTACAGTAGCATAGAGAGCAGTGGTGCAGATTAGAGTACAGTGGATTAAAGTGCAGTGCCTTAGAGTGATGCAGAGTAGAGTATAGTGCCAAAGAGTGCAGTGGCATAGAGTGGAATGCTACAGAGTGCAGTAGCGTAGAGTGGAGTGCTGCAGAGTGCAGTAGTGTAGAGTACAGGGCATAGAGTGCAGTGCGTAGAGCGGCGTAGAGTATATTGGTTTAGAGTGCAGTGGCATTCAGTACATTAGTGCAGAGTAGAATGCAGTGGCATAGAATTGAGTAGCTGACGCTTTCAGAAGCGGTCGCTCCCTGCTCCCTGCTCCAGTGGTATCGTTGGCTGCTCTGTGCTACTCATGTCTGCTAGCTGCTGCTTGTCTTAGCACTAGAGTGCTAGAAGCATCATCGGGTGTTTATAATTATTAATAGCGCTGTCCAGATTATAGCACTGTTCGGATTCTTATGCGCAAGCCCAGTTGTTGTGTCTGCTAGCTGCTGATTGTCATAGCGCTTAACTGCTAGAAGCATTATCAAGTGTTTCTAATTGTGTGCCCCATCTTGTTCCCAGTTTCACTTTACCGGCCATTTTGTTGTTGTTGTGCCTCGGAGCCCGTCCCCTCTGCCCCGAACCCGCCTCCCAGCTGATCCTTCCTCGCCCCTCCCCACCACTATCCGCATATGACAGCGCGCCGAAGGTGCGCCAAAGGTAAGCCCGTCTACGCCCGTCCGCGCCTGGACCACGCCCAGCGCCTGTCCCCCTGGTCCTCGCAATACCCACCCCACTCGCTTAACGTATGACGCCGCTACTCTCCTCGCCCTTAACCCCGGACGCTCCCCACAATGCTGCGTAGCTACCCCAGGACACACCCACGGACCATTCGCATGCCACTCACGCAAGTTCGCATGCATCAGGACCCACACCAAATCATCCTCCTCCAAACACAGCTCCGACCCTACCCACCTGAAGTGCATCCTGCTCAACACCCGCTCAGTCCACAAACAAGCCACTGAACTCTGGGGCCTACTCGACACCACATCACCGGACGTCGCCTTCCTTACAGAAACCTGGATGAATGCATCATCAGCGCCCGACATCGCCATAGCCATCCCAGACACTTACAAGATCATCTGAAAAGACCGCACCTACCAAACAGGAGGAGGCATCGCCATCGCCCATAAGAACACCATCCGAATCACGACCAGCTCCGACGATAACCTCGTGACCGCCGAACACCTTCACTTCCAGATCCACACCGACCCCAGGACCACACTTGGAGGCACCCTCATCTACAGACCACCAGGAACCCGCACACAATTTAATGAAGACATCACTGACTTCATCAGCCCACATGCCCTCACCTCCGAGAACTACATTCTACTGGGAGATCTCAACTTCCTCCTGGAAAAGAATAACGATAACAACACCACCACCCTTCTGGACAACCTGGCTAATCTCGGACTCAAACAACTTGTTGACACCCCCACCCACCTTGCCGGACACACGCTCGACCCTATCTTCATCTCCAGCAAACATATCTCCTTCGATCACACCACGGCTCTCCATTGAAGGACCACAGCTGCGTTCACTTCAGCTACAAAAAGACCACGACCCACACCCCACCACAACCTATTCCTCAAAGAAACTGGAACAAAATCACCACCGACCAACTCTTCACTTCGCTTAACCAAAACCCCCCCACCATATCATCGGACCCAAACCAAGCTGCCACCAAACTCACACAATGGATCACCCACAGCGCTAACGAATTAGCACCCTTGAAAAACCACCAAATCAAACAAGGTAGCAAAAAGGCCCCTTGGTTCAACGATGACCTTAAGAAATCCAAGAAGCTATGTCGCACCCTCGAGAAAACCTGGAGAAAAAACCCAACCACTAACAACCTGACCACCTTCAAGGACGCCACCCGCAAACACCACCAACTGATCCGATCCACCAAGAAATCAGCATTCAAGGATCGACTCGACAACAACACCCACAACAGCAAAGAATTATTCAACATCGTCAGAGAATTTACCAACCACACCGCCGGCACCAACAACATCACTCCCTCCCAAGACCTCTGCGACTCCCTATCCTCCTTCTTCCACAACAAAATCGCCGGACTCCATAACAGCTTTGGAAACCGGTCCGAAGAACAACCCACTCCACCCACCGTCGAACCAAAACAACATTCTCACAACCTTTTTGCCTGGAACCCAATCACGACTGAAGACACCATCACCCTGATGAACTCCATCCACTCAGGATCGCCAACCGACCCATGTCCCCACCACATTTTCAACAAAGCAGACTCCATCATCGCACCCCATCTTTGCGATGTCATCAACTGCTCCTTCAACTCCGCTACCTTCCCAGAAAGCTGGAAACATGCCGAACTCAGCGCCCTTCTGAAGAAACCCACAGCGGACCCCTCCGAACTTAAGAACTACCGCCCCATCTCACTCCTCCCCTTCCCGACCAAAGTCATTGAGAAAGCCGTCAATAGTCAGCTCGCCGCATTCCTTGAATCCAACAATTCACTTGACCCCTCACAGTCCGGCTTCCGAGCCAAACACAGCACCGAAACCGCCCTCATCGCTGCTACAGACGACATCCGAACGCTACTGGACAACGGAGAAACAGTTGCCCTCATCCTACTTGACCTCTCCGTCGCCTTCGATACAGTCTGTCATAACACCCTCATAGAACGCCTCAGCAACATCGGAATACAAGGAAAAGCGTTGGACTGGATCATCTCGTTCCTCGCCGGAAGAACCCAGAGAGTCCGCCTCCCCCCATTCAAATCAGAGGCAACTGAAGTCATCTGCAGTGTACCACAAGGATCATCACTCAGTCCCACCCTCTTCAATGTGTACATGAGTCCTCTCGCATCCATCGTGCCTCAACACAACCTCAACATCATCTCCTACGCTGACGACACCCAGCTAATCCTCTCCCTCACCAAAGATCCTAACACCGCCAAAACCAATCTACACGAAGGAATGAAAGAAGTAGCCGAATGGATGAAGAACAGTCGTTTAAAACTAAACTCGGACAAAACGGAAGTCTTCATCTTAGGATCATCCCCCTCTGCATGGGACGACTCATGGTGGCCACCGGCTCTGGGCACAGCACCCACACCTACAGATCACGCACGTACCCTGGGCTTCATCCTAGACTCCTCCCTATCGATGAGCAGACAAGTCAACGCCGTCTCTTCATCATGTTTCAACATCCTACGCATGCTCAAAAAAATCTTCCGCTGGATCCCCATCGAAACAAGAAAGACAGTCAACCAAGCACTAGTCACCAGCCGACTAGATTATGGAAACACCCTCTACGCCGGAACCACAGCCAAACTACAGAAAAAACTCCAGCACATCCAAAACACCTCAGCCAGACTCATACTGGACATCTCCCGTCAAGCTCACATTTCCGTTCATCTGAAAGATCTCCACCGGCTTCCCGTCAACAAAAGAATAACGTTCCATCTGTTCACCCACGCACACAAGGCCTCTACGTCCTAGGACCCGAATGCCTCAACAAACGACTATCCTTCTACACACCCACCCGCCAACTACGTTCATCCAATCAAGCCCTCGCCACAATCCCGCGCATCAATAGATCCACCATGGGAGGAAGATCTTTCTCCTATTTAGCGGCCAAAACCTGGAATTCCCTCCCCACCCACCTCCGCCTCACACAGAACCACCTCTCCTTCAGAAAGCAGCTAAATACCCGGCTATTCGATAAATGATGCACTAAAGCACCCACCCTCACTCAAGCGCCTTGAGACCCTCTGGGTGAGTAGCGCGCTGTACAAATTACTGAACTTGAACTTGAACTAGTGGCTCAGAGTAGAGTAGAGTGCAGTGGTGTAGAGATGTGTACAGTGGATTGGCGTAGAGTAGAGTGGACTGGTGTAGAGTGCATTGTCGTAAGGTGTTGAAGAGTATAGTGACATAGAGTGCAGCAGCATAAATAGAGTGGTGCATAGTGGAGTGCAGTGGCGTAGAGTGCACCGGTGCAGTGTGGAGTGTTGCATAATGCTCAGTGGCATAGAATACAGTGGTGTAGAGTGCTGGGGTGCAGAGTAGAAGAGAGTGCATAGAGCAGAGTGGCAAAGAGTACAGTGGCAGAACGTGCAGTGCTAAAGAGTAGAGTGCCATAGAGTGCAGTGGTATAGAGTGGCAGAGAGTGCAGTGGCCTATAGTAGGGTGTCCTAGAGAACAGTGAGGCAGACTACAGTAGTGCAGAGTAGAGTGAAGTTGAGTAGAGTGCAGTGATTAGAGTGCACTGGCTTAGAGCGTAGTGGCGTAGAGTAGATTGCTTTAGAGAGTGAAGTGGCGTAGAGTGGAGTGGTGCAGGATAGAATGCAGAGGCGTAGAGTAATGGCATAAAGTGGTATAGAGTGCAGTGGCATGAAGTGCAGTGGTGCAGAGTACTTTAAAATGGCATATTGTGGATTGGCATAGAGGGGCATGGTACAGAGTAGAGTGCATTGGTTTCAGAGTATATTGGCATAGAGAGAAGTGGTGCAGAGTGGCATAGAATGGAGTGGTGTAGAGTTGACTTGTGCAGAGTAGAGTGGAGTGGCCTATACTGGAGTGGTGTAGAGTTGAGAGTGGTGCCGAGTGCAGTGGCATGTAGTGGTGTAAAGTGGAGTGGTGCAGAGTAGAGTGGAGAAGTCATGGTAGGGTAGAGCATTGCCATTACAGACAACACATTTTCAATCGAAATGACCATTACGTTTGCCCAGACATACAGTATTACTAATAAAACTGTACAGCACACAAATAATGTGTGAAAACGGCATTACCTAGTGCATTGATTTGTGTTGATTATATTGAAGCATTTGTTTACACCACGCTGCAGAATTACAACAAATGTGCTTCATTCGTGCTTTGCTAATTCTGATATATTCTAAAATACTTGCACAGTTCATTTAAATGTTGTTGTGTGTTAGAACAAAATCCCTTTCCTCTACCCCCAGTATCCAGCACCATTGTCAGATAAGTCCTCTCACTTTTAAGATAGAGAAAGAAAAGCAAACACCAAGCTCCCTCGGAAGAGAGAGCCTGACATTTGACCTCTGTCTTTGAATGTACAGCAAACGGGGCAAGGTAAGGACAAGATTCAAAGGCCTATTTACAGAAAGCGAGTTTGAGGGAGAATACAGTAGCAAGGTTTGGGCAAGAGGAGGGACAAACTCAAGCGGGACAGCCTACAGCAAATAAAGCTGCAAATAGAAAGCCAGAAAATGTGAGTTACGAACCACAAAGCCAATGGTAAGCAATGAGCTGAATGCCTTCCCAGCTTTCTGAAAGATGTCTTTAGCAAACCAGAGAGCTGCACTGTCTGGTAAGCTTTGGCCTAAAAATGAGCATCGGAATGGGCCCCTATCGACCCTATATTTATGACCTTAATTTTACTGCAAAAACACTGACCCAATTTCTTAACAGTAAATGTAAAACATGTTAAGTTAATCCAAGGTGGTTACTCCGTTCTTGTTTATATTTCACATGTTTTACTCAGTCTTGCAATCCCTAAGAGCGTTAGTTATTCCCAGGACATCCCTGAATTTTCATGTATTATATTACTCTTGTATAGTGCATACTTTGAACGGAGTCACCACCATGTGTTTATAACGTGCCCAGTTGAGGGCTCTGGAGTGGAGGCTGAAGGCAGGGCCAGGATCACACAGTCAGCCGGTCAAAAAGGTGTACAAGATACATGGTCATCCCATCCTTGGCCTCTCTACAGCATGCACAGAGCAATGGTCACGTGACCCAGTTGCAATTGCGATTCTGTGCAAAGGTGTGAGACGGAGGTACACAGTTGTCAAGTCAAGTCAAGTCATAAAATTTGTATAGCGCACTACATACCCAGAGGGTTTCAAGGCGCTTAGGAAGGGGAGGAGGATTATTTGTCAAATATCCACGTTTTAAGCTGCTTTCTGAACGCTAGGTGGTTCTGGGTGAGGCGAAGGTAAGCGGGGAGTGAGTTCCATGTTTTAGCAGCCAGGTATGAAAAGGATCTGCCTCCCATGGTGGTCTTGTTGATGCGAGGTACAGTGGCGAGGGCTTGGCTGGAAGAACGTAGTTGGCGGGAGGGGGTGTAGAAGGACAGTCGAGAGTTGAGGCAATCTGGTCCGATGTCGTAGAGTGATTTGTGTGCGTGGGTAAGCAGTCGGAAAGTGATCCTCTTATTGACGGGTAGCCAGTGGAGGTCTTTAAGGTGACCAGAGATGTGTTCGTTGCGTGGGATGTCTAGTATGAGCCTTGCTGAGGCGTTTTGGATTCGTTGGAGTTTCTTCTGGAGTTTAGCGGTGGTACCTGCGTAGAGGGTGTTTCCGTAGTCCAGTCGGCTCGTGACCAGAGCGTGGGTGACTGTTTTCCTTGTTTCGGAGGGGATCCAGCGAAATGTTTTTCTGAGCATGCGAAGAATGTTGAAGCAGGAAGAGGATACGGCGTTGACTTGTCTGTTCATTGAGAGTGAAGAATCCAGGATGACGCCATGGTTCCGTGCGTGGTCTGTCGGGATGGGTGCTTTTCCGAGGGCTTCCGGCCACCAGGAGTCGTCCCAAGCAGAGGGGGATGTACCTAAGATGAGGACTTCTGTTTTGTCTGAGTTCAGTTTCAGACGGCTTTGTTTCATCCATTCGGCAACTTCTTTCATTCCTTCGTGTAGGTTAGTTTTGGCGGTGTTGGGGTCTTTGGTGAGTGATAGGATCAGTTGGGTGTCATCCGCGTAGGAGATGATGTTGAGGTTGTGTTGGCGTGCGATGGCCGCGAGGGGGCTCATGTATACGTTGAAGAGGGTGGGACTGAGTGAGGATCCTTGTGGTACGCCACAGATGACTTCAGTGGCCTCGGACTTGAATGGTGGGAGGCGGACTCTCTGTGTTCTTCCGGAGAGGAAGGAGGTGATCCATTCAAGTGCTTTTCCTTGTATTCCGATGTTTCTGAGGCGCTGTAGAAGGGTGCTGTGGCAGACTGTATCGAATGCTGCAGAGAGGTCGAGGAGGATGAGGGCGACTGTGTCTCCATTGTCCAGTAGAGTTCAAATGTCGTCTGTTGCTGCGATGAGGGCGGTCTCAGTGCTGTGTTTTGCTCGGAAGCCAGATTGTGAGGGGTCGAGGGATTTGTTGGCTTCGAGGAAGGCGACGAGCTGGTTGTTGACGGCTTTCTCGATGACTTTGGCCGGGAATGGAAGAAGCGAGATGGGGCGGTAATGTTTGAGTTCGGTGGGGTCCGCTGTTGGTTTTTTCAGAAGGGCGGTGAGTTCAGCGTGTTTCCAGTCTTCTGGGAAGGTAGCGGAGTTGAAGGAGCAGTTGATGACGTCTCGGAGGTACGGTGCTATGACGGAGTCTGCTTTGTTGAAGATGTGGTGAGGGCATGGGTCTGTGGGGGATCCTGAGTGGATGGAATTCATCAGGCGGATGGTGTCCTCAGTGGAGATTGGGTTCCAGGCGTTAAGGGTGTTCACGGGGGGAAGATGGTCAGCAGATGGTAGGGTGGGTTGGTTTCCGGGTTGGTTGTCAAAGCTGTTGTGAATGTCTGCAATCTTGTTGTGGAAAAAAGAGGCTAGGGAGTCGCAGAGGGTTTGAGAGGGGGTGATGTCGTTGGAGTTGGCCGAGGGATTGGAAAATTCCTTGACGATGTTGAAAAGTTCCTTGCTGTTGTGGGCGTTGTTGTCAAGTCGATCCTTGAATGCTGTTTTCTTGGCTTTTCGGATCAGTTGGTGGTGAGTGCGGGTGGCGCTTTTGAAGGCGTCCTTGGTGCTGGTGGTTGGGTCTTTTTTCCAGGCCTTTTCAAGGGAGCGGCAGAGTTTCTTGGACTTCTTGAGATCATCGTTGAACCATGAGGCTTTCTTGCTGCCAGGTTTGCTTTGACGTTTTTTCAGTGGTGCTAAGGTGTCGGCGGTGTTGGATAACCATAGGGTGAGGTTGGCGGCGGCTTCGTTGGCGTTAGAAGAGAGGGCTGGGGAGTTTCGAAGGAGCGATGCGGAGATTTGGTCCGTGGTGATTTTGTTCCAGTTTCTTTGCAGGGTAGGTTGGGAGTGGTTGATGGGTTTCGGCTTGTTGTAGGTGAAGTGAACGCAGCTGTGGTCGGTCCATAGGAGATCCGTAGTGTGGCTGAAGGAGACATGATTGCTGGAAGTGAAGATGGGGTTGAGTGTGTGACCTGCGATGTGGGTGGGGGAAGTGACTAGTTGTTTAAGTCCGAGGTTGGCGAGGTTGTCCACGAGGGTGGCGGTGTTGTGGTCCTTTATCTTTTCAAGGTGAAAGTTGAGGTCTCCCAGAAGAATATAGTCTATGGAGGGGAGCGCGTGTGGAGAGATGAAGTCCGTGATGTCTTCACTGAATTTTGCGCGGGGTCCTGGTGGTCTGTAGAGGAGAGTGCCTCTGAGTGTTGTTTTGGGGTCGATGTGGATCTGGAAGTGAAGGTGTTCGGAGTTGGTGAGGTTGGCGTCAGAGCTGGTTGAGATGCGGATAGATTTCTTATGGATGATAGCGATTCCTCCTCCTGTGTGGCTGGTACGGTCTTTGCGGGTGATCTTATAGTCTTCAGGGATGGCAATGGTGATGTCTGGTGCGGAGGAAGCATTCATCCATGTTTCCGTAAGGAAGGCGACGTCTGGAGAGAAGGTGTCTAGTAGGTTCCATAGGTCAATGGCGTGCCTGTGCACCGATCGGGTGTTGAGAAGGATGCATTGTAGGTGGTTGGGGTCGGGAATCTGTGGTGTGGTCGTAGCGGAGATGTTGTCGGTGCCGCTGAATTTGCAGGAGTAGCAGGAGAAAGGTCCATGGGTGTGTCCAGGAGCGGCTTGGACGCAGTTGGGGGCGCGACCGGGGTCAAGGGCTAGGAGGGTGGCGGCATCATAGGTGATGCGGGAGGGCTGGGGAGCGCGAGGGGCAGGGGGTCTGGCGCTGGGCGCGGTCCAGGCGCGGACGGGCGTAGACGGGCTTACCTTTGGCGCACCTTCGGAGCGGATTGGGCGCGGTCGCTGCGCGTGGACGCTGCACGCGGGAACTACTGTCATATATGGAGAGTGGAGGGGGAGGGGCGAGGGCGCTTCAGCTGGGAGGCGGGGCGGGCTAAGGAGGACGACAACAACAACAAAATGGAGGTGGAGGGGTCAGGGCGGCAAGAGCGCTTGGGGGAAAACGCAAATACTGCTACAGAGTCACGCAATTGAATACAATGCAAATGAGCAAAAGCGGCGAGATGATAACAAATTCGACAATTCTACAGTCACGCTGGCAATATCACACTGCAAATGGGCAAATCGGCAATTTAGCAATCAAAATGGGCAAAGCGGCAGTCCAAGCACGCAGCGGCAATTAGAGCGCACAGCAGGCTGTAGTTATTAATCACAGTCCAGATCAGAGCATAAGCGCTGCACAAACGATACCGCAACAGCAGGGGTGGATCTGTTGTGTGTTTGGGGGGAGTGAAGTGAAGGAGATGAGAGGAAGAGCATTCAGGAGAGAGTGAGGAGAGGGCACTGAAGAGGAAAGAGACGACGTGTAAGATATGCAGACAACGAGAAGTGGAGAGAAAAGGGGCAAACATGTCTAACACGGAGTGAACATAATGGGAGTGACTGGGACACTCTAAAATACCACTACTCCTCCACTGGCCTCAGTAACATGTAATTCACAGGCTCCTCATTTCAGAATTGAAATATTTTCACTATGATTTACAACACAATTATTGGAGCTATTCACCTGTCTTAAACAGAGAACAACCAGGGTTGGACTGGGACAGAAAATAGGCCCGGGCACCAAAATAAAAGTGGCCTGCAGTATTAGATCGCCAAAAGAGTGGCACGGTCGCAAATTGGAGCAGTTTGAAGTTATAAAGACACGATAAGTGTTTTGCAGGGTATGGAACACAGCGTGGATTTAATTTGCTGCAGGCAATGTTTGCTTTAATATCAGGGACATGAACAGTAAAAACCACTCACAGAACCATAAAAAAGCCCTGAAACATCCTCAAACTCAGCCCAGACACTGATCTGTCAGACCAGCCCTTCGGCCACTCCTGATTGCCCTATAGGCCAGTCCGACCCTGATACAACCATCGACAAAGCCAATAGCCCTGACGTGCTTTAGGCGTATGTCACTTGTTGTGTTATATATCTGGATGCAATACAGAAACCTCAGAAAGGAACCAAATTCCCAGTCATGTGGCACACTATGCAAATCACAGAACTGTAATTTGCATGTTTAAGCCACGCCCTTCATGACACAGGCCACGCCCTGATGCACTCCAAACTCAAGCAGTCTGTTGCTGTATGTTTGCCCAGTTGTACATAAGTTCAGAGAAATGGCCTATTTTCTGCGCCTGATCACCACGCAGCTGCTGCCACGCAATGGTGATCGAGCCCTTTCGCAATTGCAGTGAGTGGTTTTCTAAGGAAAATACTGCAGAGCTGCACGTCAGCAGCAAATTCCAGTAAAACCTCAGATTGGCTTGTATTTTTTCTAAAGAAAGTGGTTTCCTTCTAATCATGTGACCCCCCTTCTGGGACATTCATGAACTGGGCCGGCTTTAGTGCTGGTGGCCCCTGGTGGCCCTCTCTGGCATACATTTATTTGCATTTCTTTAGTAACAGTTCTTATAGTTCACTCACCCTCAGGGGCATATTAACAAGTGCCATATCGCCGCTTTAGCTGCACTTTTTGCCTCTGAAGCTGCGATATTTTTATCGCCTTTTAGCAAGCTGTCGTTAACAGCAGTTAGTGTCAGCCTTTAGGCGATAGCGACCAGTTTGGGGCCCGCTTTGCATGTCAGCGATTTTATCGCTAATGACATGCAAAGTGGGCGTACCCAAACTGTTAGCAACTGAAAGTAGTCGCTAACACAGCTATTGCCTATTAGCAAGCAGGCATAGTGATAAAAAAAATTGTGTGACGCAGGATTATTACCATAATAAAAAACGCCTGCAAAAAACATGACTTACCGACCTATCCAATGGGAGGTGAATCTTCAGGTTAAGTCCCCATTGGCGTTAATGCCTGAATATCACTGGATTTCCTGCAATATTCACGCATTTCACCGCTATCGCTGGATATTTTAGCACAATGGAGAAAAACGTTGGTAATAGCAGGTTTTCTCCGCTAACATATCTAGCGATAGGCAGCAATAATAAAAAAATGCGCTAAGCGCATTTAGCGATAAATATCGCTATTTCTTGCTAATATGCCCCTCAGTTCTGTGATCTGCATGGTATACATTTGTTGCAGCAGGCACATTAACCCTAAGCGCTACTTTAGGATGTGTCATAACTGCCCCTAGACAAAACTCCGATCTCTGTCCAGCAGGAACATTATTCACCAGAGTGACCTCACGTTTGTATTGTTGCCTGAAAACTGCTGGACACACGCGGAACTATGCAGCATGTGATTCAGCCAGGACACGCCGGCCGATACACTGGATTTTAGCCAATCCAGTGCGGTATTGGAAATACCGATGGCATTGAGTCTTGCCAGGAGGATACTATGTGAAATAGTATCAAATGCGGCCGACAGGTCGAGTAGAATCAGCACAGCCTTCCTGCCTCTGTCAGCGATTTCTAGGAGCGCATACTTTGTAGAGTCCTTGGGTCGTAAACCTGATTGCTGAGGGTGGAGGATATTGGCATCCTCAACGAATTTGTTTCACTCTTTGTGAACAAATTTTTCTGTAATTTTTCCCAGTAAAGGAAGTAATGATATTGGACCGAGGTTGGAAAGGACCGAACGGTCGATATTTTGTTTCTTTTTCAGTGATTTAACCAATGCTAGCTTCATTCATCTGGCACTATTCCTGAACTTAATGAGGAATTGACAATTTGATTTATTAAAGGGTTGACAGTGTCTAAGATCTGGTGGAGAATCGTGGGAGGACAGGCATCTAAGGGAGAACCTGATTTACATGCAATCATTGCCTCGCGAGTTTGCTCCAGCGACACTGGGTCGCATGATCGGACGGAATCCTTAGTAGAGGCAGGGTCGTGCTCCAGGGCAGCGTTCTGGTTAGGGATAGAATCTGTTATAAAATCCTTTCGGATGTTTTGGATTTTTTCTTCAAAGTAGGTTGAAATTGATCCCCAGCTCTGGGAAGGAGGTAGTTCTTTCTGTAATGTTTTGGGGTTGGTAAAGGACCTTATGACTGAAAAAAAAATTTTGGGGTCTAGTTTTGCCTCCTGTATTTTGTTAGAGTAATACTCTTTTTTGGCTAGTTTGATCTGTGTGTGGTAGAGCTTCCTACTTATTTTGAACGTTTTATTCTCTTCTGCGTCATAACATCTTCTCCACTTACGCTCTTGTTGCTTGTATTGGCGAAAATGAAATGTTCATTTTAAGAAGAAGGTTGGAGTTTTTGTAAACTCAACTGAGGCCACCAGACATCCATACAACATTTTGTTTGACGCCCTTGCCGTGCTCTGCTGTTCCTCTATCTGCTGTTCCTCAGGGAGGAATAGTAGAAAGTCCTCCCGGACTCGGCGGGGTGGGTAGGTCACAGAGCACCACACAACGCTTCGACATCCCAACATACATGGAAGTGAAAGCCTGATGTGTTGACCGCCGGGTACTATTGGTGCCTGGAATTTTTACACTATTAGGTAGTTCCAGCCCATCGCAGGTATACTGACACATTAGATTTGACTTCATTGTGTTACTATTGAACCAACTGACATATCGTTCAGTGTAGATAGTTCCTTTCCGTATGATCCTGAAGAATCGCGAGTCCACCAACATTACCACAAGAAACAGTGGAGAAGTGTGGCTCACTGGTTAGAGGAGGCAGACCTGGAAGCAGAGGTCAGCCCGGGACCAGGGTTCAATTCCCGGCTCGGCGGGGTCTTGAGTCCTAAAATGTCCATGGACTCGACAATTCTCGCTCCGGTGCCTTCTCGACTCACGGGTTCACACTCTGCGACTCTGGGCAATAGCTTGCTTAATCTGTACAACGGCCCCTCGCGGTGGGATGCCTGGCTTTCACCTTGCAGATACCCTGCCGGGGTTATCTCACAGGGGAATACCAGGACGGGTTCCCTAAGCAAGCGCTTAGAAACCGCTCGGTGATTTGCGTTATATAAATTCCTGTACATTTACATTTACATTTACAAACATGTTGACCGTTACTACTAGTTTTCACTAACTGACACATAAATAGGAGACATTATACTTCATTTAGTGTCGGTTTCATGGCTGCTCCTGTTGTAGATAGTGTGAGGTGACGTCTCTTAGAGTGCGGTACATCACTCACTGCTCCTGTTGTAGATAGTGTGAGGTGACGTCTCTTAGAGTGCGGTACATCACTCACTGCTCCTGTTGTAGATAGTGTGAGGTGACGTCTCTCAGAGTGCGGTACATCACTCACTGCTCCTGTTGTAGATAGTGTGAGGTGACGTCTCTCAGAGTGCGGTACATCACTCACTGCTCCTGTTGTACAGTGTGAGGTGACGTCTCTTAGAGTGCGGTACATCACTCACTGCTCCTGTTGTAGATAGTGTGAGGTGACGTCTCTTAGAGTACGGTACGTCACTCACTGCTCCTGTTGTACATAGAGTGAGGTGACGTCTCTTAGAGTACGGTACGTCACTCACTGCTCCTGTTGTAGATAGTGTGAGGTGACATCTCTTAGAGCACGGTACTTCACTCACTGCTCCTGTTGTAGATAGAGTGAGGTGACGTCTCTTAGAGTGTGGTACATCACTCACTGCTCCTGTTGTACATAGAGTGAGGTGACGTCTCTTAGAGTGCGGTACATCACTCACTGCTCCTGTTGTACAGTGTGAGGTGACGTCTCTTAGAGTACGGTACGTCACTCACTGCTCCTGTTGTACATAGAGTGAGGTGACGTCTCTTAAGGGCGGTACATCACTCACTGCTCCTGTTGTACAGTGTGAGGTGACGTCTCTTAGAGTACGGTACGTCACTCACTGCTCCTGTTGTACATAGAGTGAGGTGACGTCTCTCAGAGTGCGGTACATCACTCACTGCTCCTGTTGTAGATAGTGTGAGGTGACGTCTCTTAGAGTACGGTACATCACTCACTGCTCCTGTTGTAGATAGTGTGAGGTGACGTCTCTTAGAGTATGGTACGTCACTCACTGCTCCTGTTGTACATAGAGTGAGGTGACGTCTCTTAGAGTGCGGTACATCACTCACTGCTCCTGTTGTACAGTGTGAGGTGACGTCTCTTAGAGTGCGGTACATCACTCACTGCTCCTGTCATAGACAGTGTGAGGTGACGTCTCAGAGTGCGGTACATCACTCACTGCTCCTGTTGTAGATAGTGTAAGGTGACGTCTCTTAGAGTACGGTACGTCACTCACTGCTCCTGTTGTAGATATTGTGAGGTGACGTCTCTTAGAGTACGGTACGTCACTCACTGCTCCTGTTGTACATAGAGTGAGGTGACGTCTCTTAGAGTACGGTACGTCACTCACTGCTCCTGTTGTACAGTGTGAGGTGACGTCTCTCAGAGTGCGGTACATCACTCACTGCTCCTGTTGGAATATATGACGTTACAACTAATTCCGTTGCAACGCATGCCTTTACCACGCATGCGTTACAACGGAATTCGTTTACCACGCATAACATTTACCACAATTACTAGCTTGGTGACGTCATACGTCGTTAAGAGAAAGCGGAAGTTTATTTTCCGTTGTCTCTTAAACGACACTGATACCCGACGTGACTTCAGGTGAGTTTCTTTTTTGGGGGGGGGAGACCCCCCCCCCCTTTTTTTACTTTTTACCTTTACCACATATACCTTTACTACAAACCTCGTAGTAAAGGTATGCATGGTAAAGGCTTTCGTGTTAACCATGCATGCGTTGTACTGCATGCGTGGTTAACGATTTCGTTGCAAAGGCTTCGTTGTAATGGCCGTTTCCCCTCCTGTTGTAGATAGTGTGAGGTGACGTCTCTTAGAGTGCGGTACATCACTCACTGCTCCAGTTGTAGATAGTGTGAGGTGACGTCTCTTAGAGTGCAGTACATCACTCACTGCTCCTGTTGTACATAGAGTGAGGTGACGTCTCTCAGAGTGCGGTACATCACTCACTGCTCCTGTTGTACAGTGTGAGGTGACGTCTCTTAGAGTACGGTACATCACTCACTGCTCCTGTTGTACATAGAGTGAGGTGACGTCTCTCAGAGTGCGGTACATCACTCACTGCTCCTGACAAAGACAGTGTGAGGTGACGTCTCTTAGAGTACGGTACGTCACTCACTGCTCCTGTTGTACATAGAGTGAGGTGACGTCTCTCAGAGTGCGGTACAGCACTCACTGCTCCTGTTGTAGATAGTGTGAGGTGACGTCTCTTAGAGTACGGTACGTCACTCACTGCTCCTGTTGTACATAGAGTGAGGTGACGTCTCTTAGAGTGCGGTACATCACTCACTGCTCCTGTTGTACAGTGTGAGGTGACGTCTCTTAGAGTGCGATACATCACTCACTGCTCCTGTCATAGACAGTGTGAGGTGACGTCTCAGAGTGCGGTACATCACTCACTGCTCCTGTTGTAGATAGTGTAAGGTGACGTCTCTTAGAGTACGGTACGTCACTCACTGCTCCTGTTGTAGATAGTGTGAGGTGACGTCTCTTAGAGTACGGTACGTCACTCACTGCTCCTGTTGTACATAGAGTGAGGTGACGTCTCTTAGAGTGCGGTACATCACTCACTGCTCCTGTTGTACAGTGTGAGGTGACGTCTCTTAGAGTGCGGTACATCACTCACTGCTCCTGTCATAGACAGTGTGAGGTGACGTCTCAGAGTGCGGTACATCACTCACTGCTCCTGTTGTAGATAGTGTGAGGTGACGTCTCTTAGAGTGCGGTACATCACTCACTGCTCCTGTTGTAGATAGTGTGAGGTGACGTCTCTTAGAGTGCGGTACATCACTCACTGCTCCAGTTGTAGATAGTGTGAGGTGACGTCTCTTAGAGTGCGGTACATCACTCACTGCTCCTGTTGTACATAGAGTGAGGTGACGTCTCTCAGAGTGCGGTACATCACTCACTGCTCCTGACAAAGACAGTGTGAGGTGACGTCTCAGAGTGCGGTACATCACTCACTGCTCCTGTTGTACAGTGTGAGGTGACGTCTCTTAGAGTACGGTACGTCACTCACTGCTCCTGTTGTACATAGAGTGAGGTGACGTCTCTTACAGTGCGGTACATCACTCACTGCTCCTGTTGTACATAGAGTGAGGTGACGTCTCTCAGAGTGCGGTACATCACTCACTGCTCCTGTTGTACAGTGTGAGGTGACGTCTCTTAGAGTACGGTACGTCACTCACTGCTCCTGTTGTACATAGAGTGAGGTGACGTCTCTCAGAGTGCGGTACGTCACTCACTGCTCCTGTTGTACATAGAGTGAGGTGACGTCTCTTAGAGTGCGGTACATCACTCACTGCTCCTGTTGTACAGTGTGAGGTGACGTCTCTTAGAGTACGGTACGTCACTCACTGCTCCTGTTGTACAGTGTGAGGTGACGTCTCTCAGAGTGCGGTACATCACTCACTGCTCCTGACAAAGACAGTGTGAGGTGACGTCTCAGAGTGCGGTACATCACTCACTGCTCCTGTTGTACAGTGTGAGGTGACGTCTCTTAGAGTACGGTACGTCACTCACTGCTCCTGTTGTACATAGAGTGAGGTGACGTCTCTTAGAGTGCGGTACATCACTCACTGCTCCTGTTGTACATAGAGTGAGGTGACGTCTCTTAGAGTGCGGTACATCACTCACTGCTCCTGTTGTACATAGAGTGAGGTGACGTCTCTCAGAGTGCGGTACATCACTCACTGCTCCTGTTGTACAGTGTGAGGTGACGTCTCTTAGAGTACGGTACGTCACTCACTGCTCCTGTTGTACATAGAGTGAGGTGACGTCTCTCAGAGTGCGGTACATCACTCACTGCTCCTGTTGTAGATAGTGTGAGGTGACGTCTCTTAGAGTACGGTACGTCACTCACTGCTCCTGTTGTACATAGAGTGAGGTGACGTCTCTTAGAGTGCGGTACATCACTCACTGCTCCTGTTGTACAGTGTGAGGTGACGTCTCTTAGAGTGCGGTACATCACTCACTGCTCCTGTCATAGACAGTGTGAGGTCACGTCTCAGAGTGCGGTACATCACTCACTGCTCCTGTTGTAGATAGTGTGAGGTGACGTCTCTTAGAGTACGGTACATCACTTACTGCTTCTGTTGTGGATAGTGTGAGGTGACGTCTCTTAGAGTGCGGTACATCACTCACTGCTCCTGTTGTACATAGAGTGAGGTGACGTCTCTCAGAGTGCGGTACATCACTCACTGCTCCAGACAAAGACAGTGTGAGGTGACGTCTCAGAGTGCGGTACATCACTCACTGCTCCTGTTGTACAGTGTGAGGTGACGTCTCTTAGAGTACGGTACGTCACTCACTGCTCCTGTTGTACATAGAGTGAGGTGACGTCTCTTAGAGTGCGGTACATCACTCACTGCTCCTGTTGTACATAGAGTGAGGTGACGTCTCCCAGAGTGCGGTACATCACTCACTGCTCCTGTTGTACAGTGTGAGGTGACGTCTCTTAGAGTACGGTACGTCACTCACTGCTCCTGTTGTACATAGAGTGAGGTGACGTCTCTCAGAGTGCGGTACATCACTCACTGCTCCTGTTGTACAGTGTGAGGTGACGTCTCTTAGAGTACGGTACGTCACTCACTGCTCCTGACAAAGACAGTGTGAGGTGACGTCTCAGAGTGCGGTACATCACTCACTGCTCCTGTTGTACAGTGTGAGGTGACGTCTCTTAGAGTACGGTACGTCACTCACTGCTCCTGTTGTACATAGAGTGAGGTGACGTCTCTTAGAGTGCGGTACATCACTCACTGCTCCTGTTGTACATAGAGTGAGGTGACGTCTCTTAGAGTGCGGTACATCACTCACTGCTCCTGTTGTACATAGAGTGAGGTGACGTCTCTCAGAGTGCGGTACATCACTCACTGCTCCTGTTGTACAGTGTGAGGTGACGTCTCTTAGAGTACGGTACGTCACTCACTGCTCCTGTTGTACATAGAGTGAGGTGACGTCTCTCAGAGTGCGGTACATCACTCACTGCTCCTGTTGTAGATAGTGTGAGGTGACGTCTCTTAGAGTACGGTACGTCACTCACTGCTCCTGTTGTACATAGAGTGAGGTGACGTCTCTTAGAGTGCGGTACATCACTCACTGCTCCTGTTGTACAGTGTGAGGTGACGTCTCTTAGAGTGCGGTACATCACTCACTGCTCCTGTCATAGACAGTGTGAGGTGACGTCTCAGAGTGCGGTACATCACTCACTGCTCCTGTTGTAGATAGTGTGAGGTGACGTCTCTTAGAGTACGGTACGTCACTCACTGCTCCTGTTGTACAGTGTGAGGTGACGTCTCTTAGAGTGCGGTACATCACTCACTGCTCCTGTTGTAGATAGTGTGAGGTGACGTCTCTTAGAGTGCGGTACATCACTCACTGCTCCTGTTGTACATAGAGTGAGGTGACGTCTCTTAGAGTGCGGTACATCACTCACTGCTCCTGTTGTACATAGAGTGAGGTGACGTCTCTTAGAGTACGGTACGTCACTCACTGCTCCTGTTGTACATAGAGTGAGGTGACGTCTCTCAGAGTGCGGTACATCACTCACTGCTCCTGTTGTACAGTGTGAGGTGACGTCTCTTAGAGTACGGTACGTCACTCACTGCTCCTGTTGTACATAGAGTGAGGTGACGTCTCTCAGAGTGCGGTACATCACTCACTGCTCCTGTTGTAGATAGTGTGAGGTGACGTCTCTTAGAGTGCGGTACATCACTCACTGCTCCTGTTGTACATAGAGTGAGGTGACGTGACGTCTCTCTCTGCCCTTGTTGTAGTGTCATGTACAGTCTGAGATGGCCTCTCTCTCACATTGTGACATCCCTCGCGCAGCAGGGGGTGTCTCTCTCACCTTCAGATACCCCGCTCCCCACATACCACCCCTGAAGGGCACAGAGCCCAGGGCCCCCCTCGCCCCCACCCCTGTCTGGGGTGAGCTCTCGGGTTACTCTGCCCTTTCCCCACCCCTCGGAATAGCCGAGCAGCGGCGGCTGATCTCCGACCTTTACTGTACGTCTATATATAGCGCCTCTTGAGGGTGCGCAGGGGCCGTCTGCATTTTACTGCAACTGCTCGGGCTCAGAAGGTGGAGGCGGGGGGGGGGGGGGGGGGGGGATAGAGCTCTGTCAAACGGAAGTGAACCAGGGCCCCCACTTGAGATACACATATGTGACCGAGGTTGTGAGTCTCCACCTTCTACCCTCGTGTTAAGCGCTCTCACGCTCTTCGGCCATGTCTGCGCTACAGAGAGCTGCACAAATCAAATCACCTGTCCAGGGCGTGGGTGGTGGGTGGAGGCAGATTCACGACTCGAAGATTGCGAGGGACGGAGTCCTGCAGGTTCATTTAGAGGCCTGCAGCCTAGGAATGTTTTACTCATTATAGGGGACCCCTCACCCCTCAAATGGAGGCATCCTTCACCATAGGTGCCTCCCCGCACTCGGGCCACCGGGTGGGCTCAACCAAAAATGTGACGGGGGCTGCCCAAGATCACACAGTGAGTCAGGACAACGCCAAGACTTGCACGTTCAACATTCGGAGCTGCGCGAAACCAAATTTGGCGCCAAAGGACAGAGACAGAGAGGGCCCCCAGGCTCGCGCCAGGCCGAGGTTGTGGGGCCACAACTTCTTCCTCAAGATCTCCCCCCTTTCAACCCACTCCACACTGCAGCTGGGAATATTGTCACTGTCTGCAGGGGGCGGAGTTACCTCAAGACTAATTGGAATTGCATTTATATAGCGCTTACTACCCCTGATGAGGCGCCGAAGCGCTTTTCGCAGAGTAGCACGCTACTCCGGAACCCGTAAAGTATTAGTGGGGAATTGGTATAGGGAGAAATGAAATACATTTGAGCGATGGTGGTGAGAGCCTGTTACTTGGATTGAAAAAGAATAGTGGAGGGATAGGAGGTTTGGGAGGAGGAAAAGGGGAGGTGGGGGTAGGAAGAGTGAGTGTGAAAGTTTAGAAAGGCTTGTTTGGGAGATCTGAAGAGTAAAATGAGGTCTGAGAAGATGCAAGGAGCAGTAGAGGAGGGAAGAGTCTAGAAAGGATTATTTTGTGGATCACAGCAGGTGAATGAGGTTTGGGATGAGTCGGAGAGTGGAAGTAGAGGATATATTGCGAGAGGTATAGGGTGAGATATAGGTCAGTGCATTGGAGAGGCTGCATTAGGAGCAAAGTATTGTATTGTAGTAAAATTGCATTTATATAGCGCTTACTACCCCTAACGAGGCGTCAAAGCATTTTTTCGGCAAGTAGCACGCTACTCTGGAATCCCTAAAGGATTGGTGTTGAATTAGTATAGTGAAATATGCAAGTAATTTCAGTGGTGGATATTAGTCCATTATTTAAATTCAGAAGGATAGCGGAGGGATAGAAGCGGGAAAAAGTTTTGCATTTATATAGCGCTTGTTACCCCTGATGGGGTGTTGAAGCGCTTTTTTGACGAGTAGCATGCCACTCCGGAACCCATAAAGGAGTCAATTAGTATGGTGCAATATGAAAGTAATTTGAGTGGTGGACATGTTAGTCAGTTATTTGGATTGAGAAGGGTAGGGGAGGGATAGAAGAGGGAACAAGTAATAAATATAAAGATACATAAGTACATGGAAGGTATATATGTATAAGGAGGTAATATATGTAGATTTACATTGTATTAAATAAACTCAGACTTTGAAGTGTTGCTGTACTTTGAGCTAATTTATTTGTTTTTATACTTATTCATTTTTTTTGTAATTCAATAGTGAATCAATTATGGAAAAATAGTAATGAAAAATGATGTACTTATTTATGCTGTGACCTGTATACATGTTAAACATAGAATAATATAAGCAATATGTACAATTGTTAAGCAGAACTTATGAATATCTATATATTTAAAAACATAATTATTCTACACATTTATACAAAGCAATACACATATATAGGTACATAGCTATAGTACAAAACATGCTATATACAGAGGGACATGTTGCATGTTTATGTTTGGATGTTGTGGTTATGTGAGGAAAAGGCAAATCTTGAATAGTCTTCTGAAGATAGGGAGCCTCATTTATGAGAAGTGACGCATCACTGCGTGAAAGCAGGGGTGCGTCACTTCTCAGTGCGCCCTCCTTGCGACATGATTGATGCATCATATTTACTGTATGGCGCATCATGTCGCAAGGAGTTACAGATACGTCAGTATTTCTGACGTATCTGTAAGCGCAAAAGTGACGCATTGCTGGAGTGTGTCACAGAAGTGATGCAACTCCAGCAATGTGTCCTTTCACATGGGGCAAGCCCCATGTGAAAGGGCCTGCGTCAGTCTTATGCCTGCTGTGAGGCCGGCGTAAGATATTGACACATTTACGCCCTAGAGGTGGTGCAGTGAAATCTTATAGATTTCACTGCATCATTTCTATGACCCTTTCTTGCGTCAGAATGCCCCCACTGCATACATTACACCTGGCCCAGGTATAATGTTGCGCAAAGGTTTACAAAGTGACACATCTATCTAGATGAGTCACTTTGTAAATATGGTGCAACAAGGCACATTTTTTACGCCGCTGGTGCGTCACAAAAAGTGACTCACCGACAGTGTAAAAGTGACGCACGGCCCCATAAATAATGCCCAAGGTGGTTATCCATGGTTCCTATGTTGGGGGTAAAAAGTTTCATAGATTGGCTGCTTGAACAGAGAAGGATGTGCCACCCATGGGGCCTCATTTATGAAGGCTTTGCGCCACGGGTACGTCACTTTTTCCCATTTTAAATGTGACGCACCGGCGGCGCAAGACCTTCATAAATAAGGCCCATGTTTTTTTTCTTGTATGGTGGGATTTTGATGCGAGATGCTCCTTTAGAGCGGAGGTTCCTTTGTTGAATGTGTTTGGTGATTTTATTCCTGATGAAGAGCGGTCCTGTTCCATGCATTGCTTTGTGGGTGATACAAAGCAGCTTGAACGTGGATCTTCTGGCAACCGGTAACCAATGCAGGGCCCTCAAGGCAGGGGGGATGTGGTCTCGTGGTTTGATATGCAAGAGTAGTCTGGCAGCCGCGTTCTGAATCCATTGTAGTCTTTTTATGGTCATTGAAGGTGATCCATGGTAGAGGCTATTGGCGTAATCGAGTTAGGATAGAACAAGGGTGATGGTAGCTTGGACCTTGTGTGGAAATCCCAAATTGGGGAAAATTTGTCGCAGAGTTTTTATAGTAGCAAAGCTTGATCTTTCTAATTTGTCCACTCGGGCATTCATCGACAGCTTGGAGTCCATGGTCATTCCGAGGTTTCTTACTTCCTTTGATATTTTAGGCGGTGATCCCAGATCATCAGGCCACGCGGCAAGAGGGTCATAATTCTTCTAAATGCTACACGTGAGTATTTCCATTCTGGAAGCATTCGATTTGAGATGGCTCCAAGTCATCCATTGATCCACGGCTCTGAGAAAACTGAAAACTGGTGAGTTTCCAATGTCTTTGGGGCATTCCAGTTGAAGGAGTATTTGCGTGTCATCTGCATTGTTATAGCACATGAGACGAAATTGATTGATCAGTGCCGGTAATGACTTCATGTAGATGTTGAAAAGCATTGGCGAGATGATAGAGCCTTGAAGGACCCCTGCTTTTGTGAAGTTCGGTTTGGACAAGATAGGTGGGGTATGGATGACATTGGTTCTGTTGTGAAGGTAGGACGTGATCCAGTCTAGCTTATAAACATTGAAGGGGTAACCCAGTATCCCTCAAAACCTGGGCATAAATATTATTACAAACAGTGGTTCCGTCGGGTATAGCTATTTCTTTGTAATTGAAAGCAATCATATGAACAATACATCAAATGATGGCGCAAAATAACAGACACAATTCAACATTCATTTATAGTGACAAGAAATGACTGATTTAGAGTGTATCAATAAGACATTTTTAATTTAATACAATAATTTTCATGAGGAAAGGCTGTCTAATTATTCAATCAATGCAACGGCGCAAGTGACCAATATTACAGTGACAAGGTGAATAAAGTGCAGATGTGACATAATCAGTGTATTTAACATGTACGTGATACTGTAAGCTAATGAAGAGATATTTCCAGGTTGAAAATATGAAAGCAGTGTTCAATTTCAAAGTATAATCCAAGTGTCTCAAGCTCAGGAAATGATCTACATTCGATTTTAAAGCAATGAGACCTATTGAGAACTGGACTTATAACATCTGTCGACGTTTCGACCCTGCCCGTAGCAATGATGTAAAAGTGTCAATGTGGGTCTTCATCAGGACAAGGAGGGCATCAGACAGCCGATTACACAGGTTAAATCGATGCCATAGAAGAACTATTGGGGGAGAGACTGCATTGAAGTCAGACAGCCCTGAAATAGGATTAGTCCCACCGTACAACTGGTGCAATTTGTGATCCAAAGTCTCAAGAGAGCGACCGCCACTTTCGTTTGTAAGGCAATTCACGTTTGTGTCCGGCAGTTACTTTAAAATTGTAGAATGTTGAGAGTTGCCTCTGGTTTAGTAGGTAATTCCGGGTGTCACTCATCAATCATGACCGACAAAATAGAGCTCATCCTCAATGAACGGGCAGCAGAATCCTGTATTCTGTGTCTGAGGCCTCAGAAAAGGCTTATTTAAATGTGAGGCGAGGTGTCGAGGTCACGGTGGTCAGAGTCTAGAGCAGTCCCCTCTATGCCGGCTTGCAAGAGTCTATGTATCAGAGTGTCACGGTCAACCATGTCAAAAGCAGCTGAGAGACCCAAGATTAATAGCACAGAAACCCCACTCCGGTCAACTTCGTTCTTAAGGTCATCCCAGATGGCAATGAGGGCAGATTCTGTGCCTCTTCCTGGACGGAATCCTGTTTGAAAGTCTGAAAGTATGGAATCATCTTCAATGACTTGTGACATTTGGGGGCGAATGCTGCTTTTTCTATAAGTTTGACCAGGAAAGGTCCATTTGTAATCAGGATTAAGTAGGTCCAGGTTTGTATTCTTTAGTAATGGGTTTAAGTATGACTTTTTAAGATCTTCTAAAAGTATTTCCATAGTTAAGAATTTGTTGAAGAATTGTCTCACAGGTATCGCAGCAGAGGTAGTTAGAAGGATTTTCTTGAATGTTAGTGGTGGGAAGGGGTCAGAAGGACTGCAGGCACTCCTGCTTGCTTTGACCAGGTCATCGATTCATTGAGTGATATTTTTGGGAAGTAATGCATAGGTTGGGTTAGCCTACTCTTGGAGGGTTGTTTTGGAAAAGGGTCGATGCGGGTGGTTTTACTTTGTTTTAATTAGGAGTCCAAGGTGTCTGCTTTGGTCATGTAATGATTTGCCAGTTTGTCTCTGAAATCTTGAGTCATGGAAGGAGCTCCTTCTAGGGAATTTTGTTTATGAAATTCAGTGAGGATTTTACAGAATTCTTTATTTGCTCATGTAGCATTTTTTATTCTGTCTGAAAAGTAAATTTTTCTTAGCTTTTTCGATTGCTGACTTGTATAATCTGTTAAATTTCGGTAGGGGAAGTTTGTCTTGATGTTTGTTTTGAGCCAGGTGCCTTGCAGCTTTCTAATGTCTCCTTGGAGCCTGGTTTTCCCCTCCTAAGCTTTCAAGTAAGAAATCAGTGCAGTCTAGTAGGTGTCGTCTTGGTTCGTTTCAACCAATGCCCTTCAAAATGACATGGAAAAGGAAATACCCAGCCTTCAACCCTTGTTTCACGACTTGGTGTCATCTCATGACCACATCAAGCTTGACTTTTTCAGCCAAAGACAGACACCTCTCAAAGCTATGCAGTAATCACCAGGGGTTTAGTGGGATGAGAACACTGGGGGGTCTCTCAAAGGGGCGTGTAGGAAGCTGGGTTTCCGTTGCAGTAACCCCCCCACTTCTTGCCAGACTACTGATGCACTTTGACTTGATGTGCCCTGGGTCCCTACCAATCAGGTTCCCGGGCCTGTGTTATTTCCCCAAACTGTACCTTGTACCCCCATTTGGCACCTCTCTGGCCATATATCAGTCCCTTGTAAAAGGTACCATGGGTACCAAGGGCACTGTGATCAGGAAAGGACTCTAAGGGCTGGAGCACTTATTGTGCCACCCTTGGAGGCCCTGTACCTTTGCACGCACACACTGCTATTGCAGGCTGTGTGATTTGGCACAGAACAAATTGAAGCGTCGACATAGCCGTCATCCCTGTGTGCCTTGCCTACAACCCACTGCCCTGGCGTAGGTCAGCTACCCCTCTAGGTGGGAGCACTATACCAGTGGTGAGGGTACAGGTGCATGAGGCCTGTGCCCCTACAGTGTCTAGACCAATTCTTAGACATTGTAAAGTGCAGTGATGCCATTACGAGTATATGGTGCTGGGAGTTTGTCATTACGAACTCTACAGCACCATAATGGCTTAACTAAGAACTGGGAAGTTTGGTATCATACTTTTATTTATTTATTTATTTATACAGTTTTATATAGCGCGGACAAGACCCGTGGGTATCAGAGCGCTTCACATGTAGGATAAGTTACAAACATTATGGAGGCAATTGTATCAGCAGACAAACATGAGTGTAAGGTCTAAGGCGGTAAGCTGTAAAGGGGATTATAGGTAATAGTCCTTCAGCCTATCCAATTAGTATTAGGAGGTGAATGAGGTAGGGTTGTATAGCATAACAGTGCAAATATCGTGTATAAATAGCATTAAGGAGTAAAAAGAGTTGCCATGTAACCGGTATCCTAGGCAATAAAACAAAGTGAGGTAGAGGGTATATCGTATTGTCTGAGAGTTATAGATATCGGATCCCCTTGATTTAAGGTAGTAGTAACGTGTGTGGCCAATGTATAAACATGAAATCAATCAGTTAACAGATAATTGATCTTCAAGAAGTTCCAGTCGAGGCCGTCTCTCTTGGGTGGGGATATTCACATCAGTACTCAATACTCTTTCCTAAGAGAGGTGTTTGCTCATCAAGTGGTTCTTCAGTTCGCGTTTGAATGATATCAAGTTTTTAATCTTCCTGATGTTCGGAGGTAAAGAATTCCAGACTCTGGGGGCGGCTCCTGAGAACGCTCGGTTGTAGGTCTTTTTCTTACGGAAAAAGGCTGGCCTCAGTAGCAGTTCTTTAGCGCTTCTCGTTGGTCTGTTGCTTCCCGATAGCTTAATTTTCTTGGCAAGGTATCTCGGCATGTTGAAGTGAACTGCTCTGTGGGTAATACAAGCAATCTTCATTTGAATTCTGGCTTCATAGGGTAGCCAGTTTAGTGTCTTCAGGTGAGGAGATATGTGGTCGAATTTCCTCGATCCCGTGATCAGTCTTGCCGCTGCATTGAGACAGGCTTTTAGCGGAGCTATGGATGTTTTGGGTAGACCCGCTAACGTAGTGCAACCGTATTCAATCCTCGAAATAACTAGGGATTGTACGGCCAGTTTTAGGTCCGTCTTTGAGATGTATGGTTTCAATTTTCTTAGATAGTTCAGATGGAAGCGGGCACCCTTGGCCATTGAGTTTATGTGGTCTTTCATGTCCAGGTTCTCATCCAAGGTAATTCCAAGTGATTTAGCTGACTTAACTAGGGTCGGGGTGCAGTTCAGGGCTGTCACCAGTTTCGTCAATTCCTTTACCTCGGGACGGTTCTTTGTCGGTGATATTAACAGGAATTCCGTTTTATGGGCATTTAGTTTCAAATGGTTCGTGGTTAACCACTGTAGGGCTCTCTTTAGTGTCATGTTCATTAGGTCAATGTCAACACGGGAGGCGATCTTTATGTATATTTGCGTGTCATCAGCATACATATGATAGGGTATCTGTGATCCCCGAAGAAGCTCCGTGAGAGTTTCAACATATAGGTTGAATAGATCTGGGGATAATGTTGACCCTTGCGGGACCCCGACGGCAGTAGGACAAGGGGAAGAGGTCGCTTGATTGACCAGGAAACGTTGAGACCTATTCTGCAGGAAAGATCTAAACCAATTCAGCACATTTCCCGACAGGCCCATCCTTTCTTGTAGCCTGGTCATCAGCATTTCATGATTTACCGTGTCAAATGCAGATGACAGGTCTAGGAGAATCAGCAGGCATGCTTGATTTCTGTCTAGGGCTTGTAGGGCGTCGTCCACGATATGCAGGATCGCAGTTTCAGTACTATGCCCAGCTCTGAATCCAGATTGGCAATCATCTAGTAATGAGAACTTAGCGATGTGTTGACTCAGTTGACCTTGTACGCATTTCTCAATAGTTTTGGCTAGTAAAGGTATGTTGGTCACTGGTCGATAGTTGTTCGGGTCAGTTGCATCCGCTGTCGGTTTTTTGATGATGGGCACAACCTGACCTGTTTTTAGGCAGTCGGGCAGGGTCCCTTGGGTAAGTGAGGCATTTATTATCTCAGTCCAGATCGGAACCAGGGTATGGCTAATTACTCTTACGCACTTTGCCGGTAGAGGGTCTTGATAATGGTTGTTCGGTCTGATTTCCCTTAGCATTTTGGTGATCTTATCTTGGTCATAAAGTTCGAATGTGTCCCACTGTGCCTTATTTTTTGTTTGGGGACTCTTTGTTGGCTCATTGGCCTCTTTTGTAGGTGAGGTAAGGGTTGAGATGTTGGTTGCAGCAGTTGAGAGTTCCACTTCAAGCAGTTTGGTTTTCTCCGTGAAAAATGTAGAGAATTCCTCACAACTTAAGGGAGTTTTTGGATTCTCGTGAACTGTTTTAGCTAGCTTATTCGACTGTTGTTTTAAAATCTCAAAGAGTTTCCGAGGTCTGTTTGATGCATTGTCAAGTTCGGCTTTTATAAAATCTTTTTTGGATTTAATTATCTTCTTGTTATATTGGCTTCTGGTATTCCTAAGGGCTATCAGCTCGGGAGAGGAGGGATGTTGCCTCCATTTCCTTTCGACCATTCTCAGTTTGCGCCTATCCTCATTTAGTGACTCACTGAACCAAGGATTTTTAGGTTTCTCGGATACTCTTTTCAGTGTCTGTGGCATGGTGTCATTGACGATATTTCCTATTGAGGTTAAGTAGTGCTCCGTTAACTCGCTGACATTCAGTCCGTTGTTTGGTGGCTTCAAGACTTTCTCACATCTTTCCACCAATAGTTCAATATTAGCCTCTTTTGTGTCTCGGACCAGTTTTTTGGCCTTGCGGGGTTGTATGGTCCTGCCCTTTTTCATTGTGGTTATCGCAAAAGTTATGGCGTGATGGTCGGACCAATCACACGGGTCAATGGCGAGAATTGAAGTCTCTTTATTCCTTGAAATAATCCAGTCTATGGTCCCTCCTTGTGAGTGAGTGGAATGTGTGCAAGTTTGTGTAAGGTTTAGCTCGATGAGGAAGTCTTTAAGTGAGTTAACTAGTTTGTCATTGTCGTCCTCCCAGTGGAGGTTAAAGTCACCGAGGAATATATTGTGGGCATCAGGGTTAGAGTTGGTTGTTATGATCTCCATGAGTTGCTCTGAGAACTTTGCGTTATCTCCAGGAGGGTGGTAGAACGCATGCATGGTGCATCTTAGGTTGTTTGCTGATCTTATATTGAGGCCGAGGTATTCACAGGACTCTAGGGGGTCAGATTGGAATTGGCTGACCTCAATCTCAGACCTGTGGATGCAGGCTATGCCTCCTCCCACTTTCTTAGGTCTGTCTAATCTGACAATGTTATATTGAGGAGGAACTAGGAGATCTAAGTTAGGTGAAGATGATTCGCTGAGCCAAGTTTCAGTAAAGAAGGCCAGGTCGATTTGCTTGTTCAAAATGAGAGCAGCTATGTCAGATGCATGTTTCGTTGCCGAACGACAGTTTAGTAACAGGCATTTCAGGGGTTCGTGTGAGTTCGGGATGCTGCCATGATCAGGTTCAGATACCTGGATGTGTCGTAGGTTGTTGTGGATAGCTTTCCTGTCATTCTTTCTGGACGATCGATTGGAGTCAATAGGTACTAATTTGATGCTCTCCTCTCTTCCATGGTCCGGTTGTTCATAAGATCTGAGTAAGGCCAAGGCATCTTCATTTGATAATGGATCAGTTCTGTTTGGTCTGTTGGGCCTGAGTACAACATTCTGGATGTGAGAAACTTTAGCGTGGGTTCCTAACGTCATCTCCCATATTTTCTCAATTGTCTGTGAGAATTTCGACGAGACTTGAACCAAGTTACCTACTAGTTTCTTGAGCTCCTTAATTTCATTCTGAATTCGTGAGGTTATCTTTATTCCAGTAGCCCTGCTTGTCGGTGTTCTACTTTTTGTTTTCCTCCATAATTGGTTCGTTCTCCTTACCACAGATCTTTCTTTCTTGTCCTTCATTTCGTTGGCATTACTGACTCTATTACAGGTGTGCTCATTGTTCCCTAGGTTGAGTGGTGTAGGGGGTGAATCTATGGGTAAGGCACTGTGATGTTCAAGACTCACATTCCCCGGTTGGTGTGGAAGGGCGTGGTTATCTTCATCGGTAGTTTTTATTGGAGCTGAGGTAGTCACTTCAGGCGTGAGGGCGTTTTGAGCTGGCAACATCTGCTCTTCGCTTAGGGCCGGATTCTTCATTCTGTTACCAATGTTAGTAGACTCCGTGATCCCTTCTATCATACTCTCTGGTAATGCACTTCCAGATCCAGTGACATCTCTCGGATTAGCTGTTAGATTGTCCTGGTCGCCCGATTGGTTCGAGTTAAAGGTGATAGGGTCGTTGGGGTCGGGAGTGACAACTGGTGGGGTCATGTGTTGTTGGTGGCTTGTATCTTCGATGGATTCCTTCAAGGTTTTGAAAGTTATCTTAAATTTCTCGAGTTCTCTGTTAGCTGCTTGTATCAGAACTATTCCCGTTTTATATAGAGTAATGTAAAGATCAGTATTGCTTCTTTTAGTTAGTGAGATCGTTATTTTAGTGCCATGTGGTGTGTTTTTTATAGCTTTCGTGAATAGCGTTTTAGTCAAGGCATTACGCCATTTTGCAGTTTTGCCAGTGTAGAATATCAGATCATTAATCATAGCGCCCTTATCTCTATCAAAATAAGGGTCAACGAATAGGGTGTCCGGATTTTTTCTTAAGGTGTTATGTTTGAATTTTTTTGCAGCATTTTTGGATAGGTTGGATGGGTAATCAATACTCCTTGCATTGGGTCTGGTCATACTTCGGTATCTTCCATCCATGACTGCTTATCGTTGCGGGCACATTAAACCCACACTGATGCCAGTGTGGGATTTAATGAAAAATGCACTCAGAGGGCATCTTAGACATGCCCCCTGAAAAAGATGGTCTATTATAACTAAAACCATCGAAACGCGTCGACGCCCAGATCCACTCAATTAAGGGACAGAGCCTTTTCTGTAGACACGATAAATTGAGTGTGTCCAGGATCAGCTTTTTTAAAACATTGGGTTCCCTGATGTGTTTATGTATGACAAATAGGATTGTCTGTTTTTTGTCTCTCTTTTTTACATATTGTTTAGAAATATTTTAGTATAATTTTTATTGTTACAAGGAATGTTTTACAGTGGCACCTTCTTAGGTATAGCACCTAACATCAAATAACTCTAAATAGTGATTAATGCCCCACAAATTTCACAGGGGTTTGTGTGCATACTGAATAGCACCCACTGTAACAGTACTTGATACTCAGAGGATCACAACAAGTGATCCACTGGGGATCACTTGTTGTGATCCGCAGAGGATCACAACACAGATGCACCACAGATATTAAACGTAAAGCAAGTTGAAATTTTAGTCTAACTTTAGAAATGATTCAGAAGAAGATCAGAATTCTTCAATTTGATTTATTTTATTTCATAGTGGAACATTGAGACACCATACAGCTGACGCGTTTCGTCGCTAAGAGGGACTTCTTCAGGGCTTATCACAAATCGAGAACATCTTCAGAGGAGCAGCGTGATAAAAGAAGCAATCTGAAGAGATTGTGTAGTTCTTGATGAGCGGGATCGTCTTTTCGGGTTAGGAACAGGAGATCCAAATGTAACCTAGAAAGGATGTCTGTAAATACTGAAATTGTTCCCAATGTATGAGTATATAGACCAATAGGTCTGGGGGCGTGGCTTGGGCGCCGATGGCGATGGTCGCCTGAGAGCTCGGCTCCGGGACTGAGCCCGGATTTATCCTGAATATCGGAGGCTGAGGGGCACCCCAGACCCCGCATTCGGTTGAGCGAGGCGACGACACCCTTCCGAGGGCCCTGGTGGAGTTTGGACGGAGGTGGCTTTGAAGAAATGCCGAAGTTTGCGGAGTGGCGAAGTGCGACCCAATATGGCGCCCGGACCCCTTTGTCCCCTTGATCGGACCTACGGAGTTGAGGAGGTCTCGCGGATGTCGCCCGGCACCCGGCTTCACCAGCCTCAGCTGTTTTAGACATTAGACATTGGCTGGTTCGGACCCTCTACAGCGGGACCATACTCGATTGGACGTCCGAGCGGGTGCCCACGCGCTAGAGGGCGCCGGGCACGGGAGCACTCAGCTCTAGGCAGTGGTCGACACCGCGACTCCGCAACTGGCTGCGAGTTCCTGGCCGCCCCAACTACATGGATGGCGCGACGCTCGGGCGCCACAGGACAACCGGGGGAGTTGGTGGCCCGTGCCCCAGAGCTATAGTAGGTGAACGGGCCTGCCCGACTCGGAGACGGGTATCTCCGCCCCCTTATCGGTGCCCTCGGACGCCGTGGCGGTGGCGTGAGCCGAAGCGGCGGAGTCTCCACAGGCTCTGGAGAAGGAGATCGCCCATCCCGGACTGGAGAGCGGAATCCCGGGAAAAAGGTGCTAGACACTTGCACACGGAGGCGACTACTCCGGGACCTTTGCGGAGAGCCCCTGGCAGCATGGGGAAACCTAGAGGAGCCAAGGGATCCAGCCAGGCCACCTCGGACTCTGAGGCCCAGGACAAGGAAGAACATGGAGATCCTAAAAGACCTGGTGGCGCACCACTCCAGCAACAATTCGACCGTGTACTGGAAGCCATAGAGGCAACTCGGTCGGCCCTTCAACAGGACATTGCCCAAGTGGCGACTGGCCTGGGCCTCCTTAGGGCAGACCATGGTAAGCTCTCGGACCGGGTCAAGGAGGTGGAGAGCACGGTGAGGACTATAGAACCGGCGCAGAGAACCCTAGCTGCGACGATCAAGGATGCCATGTCCCGAATCGAGACCCTCGAACGGAGGGCGGAGGATGCGGAAGGCCGAAACAGGAGGAATAACATTCGGGTAGTGGGCCTGCCGGAAAAGGTCGAGGAGGGCGATATGGTGCGCTACCTGGAGACCTGGCTCCGAGACACGGTGGTCCCGGAGGGCCTGTCCTCCTTTTACACTCTAGAACGGGCCCACAGAGTTCCAGCGCGACCCCCGCAACAGGGACGAGCCCCGAGGCCGGTGGTGGCGCGGTTGCTACATTTCCGGGACAGAGACCTGATCCTAAATGCCGCCAGACACAATGGCCCGTTCCAGGTTGCAAACAGCCAGGTGAACATCTTCCCTGACTATACCTACGAGACGCAGCGCAAGCGGTTCTCCTTCCTGGCGGTTAAGCGTGAACTCAGGAGTGAAGGCATCCAATATTCACTCCTATTTCCCGCGAGGCTCCGAGTCATTGTCGACGACAAAACCCAGTTCTTTGACACCCCGGAGGAGGCCTGTGACTGGCTCGAACTGTACCGAACAGGGAAGGATGGTTATAACGCCTCGACCCATCAGGCGGAGGAGCCGGAACAACGGAGGCGCTCTAAAAGGGACAGGAACCGCCGCCGCCGCACAGGAGGACCCTCGACAGCAGAGACATCATCTGAGCGGAGGGGAGTGTTGGAAGTTCTATCGGAACTGTCGGGAGCAAAGGGCGAAGACATCGAAGAGGAGGAAGAAGGCCCGGGTGCTCGGGGGGCACCGTCGGACTCGGAAGACTCAGTGGCAGACAGTACCCACACACCGGTGATCACACCGAAGTCGGTGGAGGACCTTCTGGACGGACAGGGGTAATGGGAACGATTGCCTTGTTTTGGGTGGGGGCCCGGCAGGGGGGAGGCGGCTGCCGTCCTTTATTGCTGACAATGGGAGAGGGAGGGTCGGGAGGCTCCTACTCTTGCCCCGAAAGATTTTGATACGGGGGGGCTTATGATAGTCCTGGTAGCCTGGGCGACGAGGGCCCACTGCCTCCGCTCAGCCTGCACCTGGCCCATAAGGCCTTCCTGCGGTGGCGACCGTAGGACTAGTGGGGTTTTTGGGGTTGTTCTCCGTAGAAGTTTGGATGGGATCTAGATGGTGCAGTTTGGGTCCTGTTCTGGGGTGGTCGGGTGGGGGTTTTGTTGGGTTTTGGGGGGTTTGGTTCTGGTTGGGGAAAATGGCCGCCGACAGCGCTGGGAGGAATGATGTTTTTTCTTTGTGGGGACCCAGACGGGGAGACTGTGCAAGAACACTTTGGGACAATGGCTGATGTTGCTAACTTGAAATGTATTACTTGGAACGTGAGGGGGCTTCACACTATGTCTAGGCGTCACAAGGTCCACGCTTATTTAGTGCGTAGGGGAGTGCAAATGGCGCTGCTGCAGGAAACGCATCTGAACAAGGCGGAAGGGGCGGCGCTTCAGCGTAGGTGGCGAGGGCAGGTCTTCTCCACGGCGTACTCTGCTTATGCCAGGGGGGCGCTAATATGGATCAGGGCAGGAGTCCCCTTTCAAGTCACGAGGACAGTGTTGGACCCGGAGGGGCGCTTCGTGGCCATATCAGGCACGCTAGGAGGGAGGGACTTGAATGTTTGTTGTGTGTATGCCCCTAATATGGATCAGACTGCCTTCCTTTCCGGGTTATCGGGCTCGTTGGCCCACCTTTTCACCGGTCCCCTCCTGCTAGGGGGAGACTTTAACTCCGTGGTAGATGTAGACATGGACCGCTCGCATCCCCCGCTCCCCGACTCCCCGGTCCGGCGGGTGGCTAAGGGCCGTCAAGATTGGCAGACCCGCTGGGGTTTGACGGACATCTGGAGGGCGCATCACCCCGCGTCTAGAGATTATTCGTACTTTTCGAGCCTTCATGAGCTGCATGTCAGACTGGATGGCTTTCTTGGTTCGTCCGAAGTAGTCTCGGCAGCGATCCGATCGGAGTATTTATCGCGGACCATTTCGGACCATAACCCCCTCCTACTGGACATTCGCTGGTTCCCTGGGACGCCAGCGGTACCCACCTGGAAGATGCGCCCCGAGATCCTCGAGGACAGTGTCTTCAAGGCAGACCTAGGGGAGAAAATCACGGATTATTTTGCATCCAACGGCGGTTCCGCGAGTACTAGGGCGTTCGAATGGGACGCTTTCAAAGTGGTGGTGAGGGGGTACTGTATCTCTAAGAGGGTGGGCATGCGGCGTGTTATCCTGGCTGATTTAGACGCAGCGGACCGAACGCTTCGCGAGCTCGAAATTGGCCGACCCGGACACCCGGAATTGCAAACACGAACGGTAGAGGCGAGGGAGAGGGTGGCGGTGGAAGTCGAACGGCTCCGCTGTTTCGATTACAAGGCCTACACGGTCCGGTCTATAGCGGAGGGCGACAGATCGAGTGCATTACTGGCGTGGTTGGCCAACCCTACGCGCCAGTCCCAAACGACGACTAAGATGCGTGGGGCGGATGGGACCGAGGTGTACACCCAACCGGAGATTCTTACTTGCTTCCGGCATTATTACGAAGGTTTATATCGCAGTCGTTCCGCGCGCGACCCGGATCGGCTTGTTGACTATCTTCGTCCGCTGGAACTCCGCACAGTGGAACGAGAAGTGGCAGACGCCCTGGGATCTGACATAGGCTTGGGGGAGATCCGCGGGGCCATCAAACGGATGGCGAGGAACAAGACCCCGGGCCTGGATGGCCTGCCGGTGGAGTTCTATGCAGCTTATGCTGACCTTCTGGCCCCTCGTTTACTGGTGGTCTACAGAGAGGCGAAGAGGCTGGGTCGCCTCCCCGGCTCGATGTGTGAGGCGTTGGTGGTTCCTCTTCTCAAGCCAGGCCGAGACTCGTCTGACCCGGGGTCTTACCGTCCCCTCTCAATGTTGACGGTGGACTACAAGATATTGAGCAGCATCTTGGCCTCGAGGCTGTTGGGACACATGGGTTCCCTAGTACACGAGGACCAAGCCGGTTTCATCCCACGGCGAAATACAACCATGAACATCCGACGGTTGTTTCGCTTGCTTGGGGAACCGTTCGCGGATGCCCCGTCCCCGGTAGTTTTGTCGGTGGACCTGGAGAAGGCGTTTGATAGCCTGGAGTGGGACTATTTGGACGTGGTATTGCGGAAATTCGGCCTTGGAGAGGGATTTGTTAAATGGACAGCAGTTCTTTACGCTTCTGCTTCAGCCAGGGTTAGATCGGGCCCTTTGATTTCATCGCGTTATCCGGTGGAGCGTGGCACGCGGCAAGGGTGCTCCTTATCCCCGCTTCTTTTTGCACTAGCGGTGGAGCCACTAGCGATGCATCTTCGCTCGGGAGTCCACTACACGGGCTTATGGACAGCGGCGGGCCCGCATTACGTTTCGCTCTATGCGGACGACCTGTTGCTCTTCCTGGAAGATCCGATCGACGCATTACGGGGAGCGGAATCAGCGTTAACGGAGTTCGGGGAAGTCTCAGGCCTACGAGTGAACTGGTCTAAGACCTGCCTCTTCCCGATGCGTAGGGGTGTCCCCAATCCGGCGCTAAGTAGAGAGATCAGATGGGAACCCGACTGCTTTAAATACCTTGGGGTATTTGTGTACCACGATCAGCCCGACCTCCTAGACGGAAACATTGCCCGTTGCATGCGAGCACTCCGAGGCAGCATGGATTTTTGGGCCACGCTGCCGCTCTCCGTGGCAGGACGCATTGCCCTGCTCAAAATGGTGGCGCTCCCCCGACTATTGTATTACTTTCGGACTTTGCCGATCTGGGTACCACCGACTACGTTTCGCCGCTTGCGTTCTATGGTGATCAGGTTCCTCTGGGGCACGGGCCGGCGGCGGGTGGCCCTCAATACCCTGATGAGGCCGAAAGACGAAGGGGGGCTCGCTGTGCCGGACTTTGAGAAGTACTATCTGGCGGCGCAGCTCCAGACATACACCCAGGAGATAGCCAGGGAGTTCAGAGGCCCGGAAGACGGTAGGGGGACGGGTATAGCCAGGCACGTCCTCTCCTTTATCGCGCTGCGACAGCGTTTAGTCCTTCGGGACCTGTCGATGGAGGAGCGGACTATCCGACTCTGTTGGAATCGGGCTCATAACAGAGGTCACCTGCGGACCCCATATGCACCTGAAATACCATTAGGGATGCTGACGGCCCTCCCCCACGGAGGAGACTGGTCGCGATTGGCGGACTGGGAGGAGTCGGGTTTACAGCTCGTCGGAGACCTGTATGAGGACGGAGTGCTCCTGTCCTTTCAGGATCTCATTGACCGCTTTGGGATCCCCCGGGGCGACTTTCTGCTGCATTCGGCCATTGTGCGAGTGATCCAGGCGTATTGGCAAAACGGACTAGAGGAACCTCAGTTGTCTCAGGTGTGCCAGTATGTAATGATGTCGGCAGGAACAGTGAAGGCGGTCACCTGCCTTTATGGCAGGCTGATTACCGAGGGGTTGGTCCCTCTCACCACACTGAAGTCCCGCTGGGAAGAGGACATCGGTAGGGAGATCCCGGAGACGACCTGGTCCCAGCTGGTGAGGCGAGCATGGAAGGGTACGCGTTGTGCCCGTTTCCAACTAGTCCACTACTATGTTCTCCATAGGGCGTACCTGACCCCGGTTAAGATCAGGCGTTATTTTGCCACAGCCTCGGCGGAATGCCCTAGGTGCCCGGCTCAGGAGGCGGACCTCTTACACATGCTATGGGCCTGTCCCGGTTTGACGGCCTACTGGCAGGAGGTGACGGCGACTTTAGAAGAGGTGACGGGGAGGCACTTATCGTTAGATGCGGCGGTAGGGCTACTGCACTGGTTCCCCCATACCCCCCGGAATAAAATCACTAGTAAATTTATAGACCTGGGGCTCCTACTGGCTAAGCGAGAGGTGACCAGGAATTGGAAGGCACGTGCTGGTCCTACGGGCTGCAGATGGCACGGTGAACTTTTGAAATGGGCGGCGGGTGAGAGCGCGCTGCGATATCAGTTGGCATGGAGGCAAAGCAATGAGAAGGCGCAGGAGGCCGCGTTAGAATGGGAAACGCTGGTGCAGGCCCTCAGGGATTATTGTACCCCCAGCGACTCCGAAAACGAAGAAGCAACTAGACCCGAGTCCCGTTAACCACTAGCATTAACAGCACTATTACCTTCCCCGTGGGTCAAACAGTGGATCCTACAGTGATAAACTCCCTGGCGCTGATGGTGGGGGGGGGGGGGGGGGGGGGAGTTTCATAATGTCTGGTAGTTGGGGGGGGGGGGTTTCTTTTTTGGGGGTTGGGGTTTGTTTAGAAAAGCAGATGACGGACAGTGTGTTATCCGGACCAGCTCCAGCACCCTACTGACCCCAGCTACATTCACCGCCTAACCCCAAGAACACGGGTCGCTTGGCTATACAGCAATACTATGGAAGGGGGTCGGTGGGCTGTATCTTGTAAGAGTTGGCTATAATATGATGCTGGTCGTTACTGTATTGTTGTACTAATTCCTGCAATAAAAATATATTTAAAAAAAAAAAAAATAGACCAATAGGTCTATGCAGAGAGGCAGGTCTAAATAGTATCCATATTGCAAGTATGGTCCCACCGCAAAAGGACACAATTATCAGATGGTGGGAAGTATGGATAAGACCCAGATCGTGGTCTAATATGCCAGATCCAAGATTAAAGAGATGTCCGTCCTGTAGCAACCTCGATGAGTCCAAGCGCAATAAATCTAACAATAACTTTTATTGTTGTCTTAATGAAGTATAGATACAAATGTGGTGCTAATGTACATGTTTTCAATGCAATTGTAATGTACTGTTTTTAGAATTTGTAATATTTAGGTACTGTTTTTACCCAAAAAATAAAGAAAACTATAGAATCTACTGATTGTGTATTATCTCATGCTAGTGATCACTTCTAATGCATGGGCTAATATCGGTGTAAATTGTATACCATTCGAACGGTTCGAGTGGTGCCACCAAGGGATCTCCCCCTTTTTTACTGTCAAACCTCTTAGCACATTAAACTCACACTGATGCCAGGGGGGGATTTAATGAAAAATGCACTCAGAGGGCATCTTAGACATGCCCCCTGATAAACGACCAGCCTCTGGTGAGTTCCCTGACTGGTACACACCAGCCTGCCACCACGAGACATGTTTCTGGACCCCTAGGGTTGGAGCCTTCGCTCCCTGATCCCAGAAATCAAGCCTTTTACTGGGTGGAGGTGTTCACACCGCCCCCAGGCCAGGAAGAGTCATCTGTGGCAGGGGAGCTTCAACGGCCTGGAGACTTTGTAATGCGACCCCTAGCCTCTCCTGCTATCAGGAGCAACCCCCCTTCCTGTCTCCCCTCCTTTTCGGTTGGAAGACAATGGGAAAAATTAGGCAGCCGAGAAAATGTGCCCACCTCTGCCAAACCCTTCCCTCAGGTGGGGGAGGTGAGGTGCAGCCCACTCTTCAGTGGCCACAATTTCGCAGATAGCAGGCCCTCCCCAATCAGGATTAGGGATTGTGCCCACTCCTCCACATGGGGTGAGCACACAAAGGGTGTAGTCACCCTAAGGTAAGTAGCCCACTGGCTACTGACCTCAAAACCCCTAAAACTCCCCCTAAATACAGTATTTAGGGAGAAGCCCCGCGCCGCACGGCCGCACGGCCACCAGCTGCTGCGTGTGCCCCATTGCCTTGCCTAAACTGCCTCGCTGCCTGCCTCGCTGCCGCTGACCACGCCCCCTTCTCCGAGCGGCGTGGTCCGTGCTCGCCTGCCGGCTGCCTTAACTTTTGTTAGTTTTTGGTCTTGTTTTTTCTTTCCATTTGTGCCTGTTTCATTGTAATTTTGTGCCTGTGTTAGCGTTTTCCTTCCTGTTTGCCCGCCTACCTCGCCGCCCTCCGCTCTCCCTCCCCGCTTCCCGCCACCGCCGATTACCCCGCCCCTTTTTCTCTTCTGTACCCTCCCCGCTCCCGCCTCCCAGCTGCTCCGCCCACCCGCGCACTTGGCCTTATATGGCGACCGTGCGACGCAGGTGAGTGTGACCCACTTGTGGGACACCCCCGCGCCGCACGGCCACCAGCTGCTGCGTGTGCCCCATTGCCTTGCCTAAACTGCCTCGCTGCCTGCCTCGCTGCCGCTGACCACGCCCCCTCCTCCGAGCGGCGTGGTCCGTGCTCGCCTGCCGGCTGCCTTAACTTTTGTTAGTTTTTGGTCTTGTTTTTTCTTTCCATTTGTGCCTGTTTCATTGTAATTTTGTGCCCGTGTTAGCGTTTTCCTTCCTGTTTGCCCGCCTACCTCGCCGCCCTCCGCTCTCCCTCCCCGCTTCCCGCCACCGCCGATTACCCCGCCCCTTTTTCTCTTCTGTACCCTCCCCGCTCCCGCCTCCCAGCTGCTCCGCCCACCCACGCACTTCGCCTTATATGGCGACCGTGCGAACGCGCAGCGGTCACGCGCAGCGGGTGCGCCGAAGGCGCGCCAAAGGTAAGCCCGCCTACGCCCGTCCGCGCCTGGACCGCGCCCAGTGCCAGGACCCCTGGCCCTCGAGGACCCCAACCGACCCGCCTGACGTACACCGCCGCCACCCTCATCGCACTCAACACCGGCCGAGTCCCAGGATGCTGCAGAGCCACCCCACGACGCGTCCACGGACCCTTCAGCTGCAACACCTGCAAGTTCTCCTGCATCCGGACCTGCCCGACACCAGCACCTGCCACGCCGAACACCAGCAGCAACCACCTCAAGTGCATCCTGCTCAACACCCGCTCCGTCCACAGACACGCCATCGAACTCTGGAACCTCCTCGACACCACAGCCCCTGACGTTGCCTTCATCACGGAGACCTGGATGAACGCCTCCTCAGCGCCCGACATCGCCATCGCCATCCCAGAAGGATACAAGATCACCCGGAAGGACCGCAACGCCAACCAGGTAGGAGGAGGCATCGCCATCATCCACAAGAACACCATCCGCATCACGACCAGCACCGACAACACCCCACCCTCTGCCGAACACCTGCACTTCCAGATCCACACCGACCCGAAGACCACCCTCAGAGGCACCCTGATCTACCGACCTCCGGGACCACGCACTCAATTCAGCGAGGACATCGCCGACTTCGTCAGCCCGCACGCCCTCCCCTCCGCTGACTACATCCTCCTGGGGGACTTCAACTTCCACCTGGAGAACAACAACGACTGCAACACCAGCACCCTGCTCGACAACCTCGCCAACCTTGGACTCAAGCAGCTGGTGTCCACCCCCACCCACCTCGCCGGACACACACTCGACGCAGTCTTCTCATCCAGCACAGACATCGCCTTCAGCCACGCCACAGAACTCCACTGGACAGATCACAGATGCATCCACTTCACCTTCAGAAGAACGACGACCCACCACCACCAGCAACAGGTTGCCCGAAGAAGCTGGAACAAGATCACAGCCGACCAGCTCGCCGCCTCCCTGAGCCAGCACCCTCCGGCCAGCTCAGCGAACCCCAGCCAGGCCGCCGACAACCTCACGAAGTGGATCAGCAACTGCGCGGACGAACTCGCCCCACTGAGGACCCCGCCCAGCAGACCCGGCAGCAAGAGAGCCCCATGGTTCACCGACGAACTCAAGAGCTCCAAGAAGAACTGCCGAGCCCTCGAGAAAGCCTGGAGAAGGGAACCCACGCCGGACAACAGGACCACCCTCAAGCTCGCCACCCGGAAACACCACCAACTGATCCGCATCACCAAGAAAACGGCTTTCAAAAACAGACTGGACAACAACGCACACAACTGCAAGGAACTCTTCAACATCGTGAAAGAGCTCTCCAACCCCAACGCCGGAAACAACGACATCACCCCTTCGCAAGACCTCTGCAACTCCCTCGCCTCCTACTTCCACAACAAGATCGCGGACATACACTACAGCTTCAGCACTCAACCGACGCACGCCACGACCGCAGCATCGCCACCCACCACCACCCTCCGCGCCTGGACCCCGGTCAACACCGAAGAAACCGTCCACACGATGAACTCCGTCCACTCCGGATCTCCGACCGACCCCTGCCCTCACCACGTCTTCAACAAAGCCGACGCGGTCATCGCACCCCACCTGCGGGACATCATCAACACCTCATTCGACACCGCCACCTTCCCCGAGAGCTGGAAGCACGCCGAACTCAGCGCTCTACTGAAGAAACCTACAGCAGACCCCACCGAACTCAAGAATTACCGCCCCATCTCTCTACTCCCGTTTCCAGCCAAAGTCATCGAGAAGACCGTCAACAAACAGCTGGCCACCTTCCTCGAGACGAATGGATCCCTCGACCCATCGCAGTCCGGATTCCGTGCCAACCACAGCACCGAGACCGCCCTCATCGCCGCCACTGACGACATCCGAACCCTGATGGACAACGGGGAAACAGCGGCCCTCATCCTCCTAGACCTCTCCGCGGCTTTCGACGCGGTCTGCCACCGCACCCTAGTGCAGCGCCTCAGCAACGTCGGAATCCAGGAGAAGGCGCTGGAATGGATCGTCTCCTTTCTCGACGAAAGAACACAAAGGGTCCGCCTACCACCGTACAAGTCAGAGGCCACCAAAGTCATCTGCGGCGTCCCTCAAGGATCCTCACTGAGCCCGACTCTCTTCAACGTCTACATGAGCCCTCTCGCGGCCATCGCACGCCAACACAACCTCAACATAATCTCCTACGCCGACGACACCCAGCTGATCCTCTCCCTGACCAACGACCCCGCCGCCGCCAGAGCCAACCTGCACGAAGGGATGAGAGAGGTAGCCGAGTGGATGACGACGAGCCGCCTGAAGCTGAACACAGATAAGACGGAGGTCCTCATCCTGGGCTCCTCGCCCTCCGCCTGGGACGACTCCTGGTGGCCCCCCGCCCTGGGCACCGCACCCAAACCGACGGACCACGCACGCAACCTGGGTTTCATCTTGGACTCCTCCCTCTCCATGACCAGGCAAGTCAACGCCGTCTCCTCGTCGTGCTTCAACATCCTGCGCATGCTTCGGAAGATCTTCTGGTGGATCCCCACAGAGACCAGGAAGACCGTCACCCAGGCCCTCGTCACCAGCCGACTGGACTACGGCAACGCACTCTACGCCGGAACCACCGCCAAGATCCAGAAGAGACTCCAGCGCATCCAGAACGCCTCAGCCAGACTCATCCTCGACATCCCACAACACAGCCACATCTCCGGACACCTAAGAGACCTGCACTGGCTCCCGGTCAACAAGAGAATCACCTTCCGCCTCCTTACCCACGCACACAAAGCTCTCCACGACCAAGGCCCGAGCTACCTCAACAACCGAATCAACTTCTACGCCCCCAAACGCCACCTCCGATCCGCCAGCCACGCCCTCGCCGCCGTCCCACGCATCCGCAGAGCCACTACAGGAGGAAGGTCCTTCTCCTACCTGGCCGCCAAGACCTGGAACTCCCTCCCGGCCGACCTGCGCCTGACCCAAGACCACCTCTCCTTCAGGAAGAAGGTCAAGACCTGGCTGTTCGAGCAGTAGCGGCACCCCCCCCCCCCCCCAAGCGCCTCGAGACCCTACGGGTAGGTAGTGCGCTCTATAAACGTCTCTGATTGATTGATTGATTGATTGATTGAGCCCTGAACCAAGAAGGCAGATTCCCGCTACCTACAAAGAAGAAGGATGAAAGAAGAAGCCCAGCAGAGGAGACTTGACTTGGCCCCTGCCCTACCAAGCCATCTGCAGTTCCCAGAGATCCTGTGCAAAAGTCACCTTGTCCTGCAGCCAGCGACATCCACGACCCTGGGAGGACTGACTGCCTTCAACAAAGACCGGATCTCCAGCGAACAGCAGCCCCGTTCAAAAGAAACTCCCAAGACAGACTTTGAGTGCACTGAGGATAAAGAAACCCGACACCTGGAACCACCACTGCACCGGAAGCCTACGGCCCGAATCCGGGTGGCCCACCAGTCCCAGCGAGGTCCCCCAGTGCTCCAGAGTCCAAGTCCATTGTGGGTTGACCCCACCAGGACTCCCCGACAACGCCTGCAGCCTCTGCATGGAGACCCCCCCCAACCGTGAGTGGCCCAGTAGGGTGAAATCCGACCCCAAGTGGCACCCCAGCATCTGTCCGTCATGCGCCCCATAGAAGAGGAGCTGAGGTTCCCCTGTGTCCCTGAGCCCTCCAACTTACCTGCCCAGCTGTTGGTTCCTTCTGTAAGTCTTCCTAGACCGAGCCTGCAGCCAAAATCCAAAACCGATTGAAAACAACAGGGCACTAGATGCCAAAAGAGCACCCTGCACCCAGCCACTGCTGCAGGTGCACCTTGTGTGCTAACTCGGACCCCCCTTTGCCCTGAGCCTAATACCAGCAGCCTTGCTCCCACAACCCCGGGGCCTGCTCGTGAGCAGCCACCAACCGGAGGCACCTTATGCCCCATTGGATAACATTGGGCCTCAGCACTCTGCACCCGATCGCCCTAGTGCCGCTGAGGGTGTTTCAAGGGAGCATTCTTGACCCTGGGGAAACCCTGGTTCTAACCCTAGAATACCAACTCCCACAACAAAGTACTTACCTGTTAACCTATAACTTCATTTCTCTCCATAGGAATACATTGACTGTCTTTCCTTGAAAAATGTTGTGTGGTGTTGATTTGTATGAAAACCTGAAAAAATGCAACTGTACAAAAATGGATTTACTTACCTTTTCTCTAGGAAATATCCCAGTGTGATATCTAGGCTATCACACTGAGTAGAAAAAATAACTTAAAAAATAATCTGAAAAGTAATTTTAACATTTTGACTTACCTGTGTTTCAATCAACTGCATTTGAACCTGCATTCAATTGTAAAACACTGCATAAGCTTTTGTAAAGTATTTATTTCACTTACCTGTGCCAGGCTTGGCTTGGTTCTAGAAATAAAATAACTAAAAAATATTTTATACAAAACAAACTGGTCTGAGTACAGTCTTTGAGTGTGTGAATTCACTTGCTGACTGAGTGTGCACAACAAATGCTTAACCCTACCCTCTGATAAAGCCTTACTGCTCGCCCACACTACCACAAATAGAGAGTAAGGTGCTATCAACTTTTACCTCTGCCTACCTTTGGGGTGCCACTGGGTTCTGTGCACACTGTACCTCATTTTGGTATAGTATATATAGAGCCAGCTTCCTACAGGGTGTGGCCAGTGTAATGAAGGGCGTGGCTAAGAAACCCATAAGCTAAAAATCTGTGCTCAGCATAGTGTGCCGCCCGACGGGTGTTTTGCTGCTTCTGTCATTGCATCCAGATATATAATGCAACAAGTAACAAGCCAGGACCATTGGCTTTGTCAATGGCTGTTAGTTGCTCAAGATAAATAAGCAACAACTACGGCTTCATGGTATATAATATTGAAAATGCTTCAGTTCTGAAATGATGAGACTGCCAGAACTACAAGGAGTCTCTTAGAAGTTACATCAAAGTCTGCGATTGTGTTGCAGGTGCTGGAGTGCGGGCCTGGGGTCGATGTGCGAGGGTGCTTCTGATGGTTGGCTTGTCATCCGTGTGGAGCTTGAAGTTGAGTGTTCCATTGGGGGTAGGGGGGTTGTAGTTGGTGCTGGTACACTGTATGGTCTCTTTGTGGATGATGGCTGTTCCTTCTCCAGGCTTGTTGGTGCGGTCCTCGTGAGTGCTTTAATACCCATCGGAATTGCTGTGTCAATGCCTGGGGTGGATGTGGGGTTGAGCCTGATCTCAGTGAGGAGACGATGTCGGGTGCAAGGGTGGCAATAAGATCCAATAATTCAGTGGAATGCTTGCATAGTGAGTGTGTGTTGAGATAGGCGCATGCGAGTTGGTGGTTTTGTTCAGGCGGTGTCTGTGGCATGTTCGGGGTGGGGCTGGGTGGAGCGGGTATGTGTGCAATGGCAGGTGAAGTGGCAGTGGGTGCAGGTGAAACGTCCTACCGCAGAGCATGGGTCAGCACTGTGGCAGTGTTTGTTGCGGCGTCCAGAGTCGAGGGTGTAGAGCTCAGTGATGCTGTATCCTCTGGGGGAGGGTTGAGGGGTCATGGTGCTGGGAGCGGTCCAGACGTGGACGGGTGCAGATAGGCCTGCCTTTGGCACACGGGCGGTGCACCAGCAGTGCGACCACTGCACACATCTGTTGCACGGTCACTCTGCAGCCTGCATTAAGTAGGTCCTGTGGTAGATGTGGCTTCTGTTGGCGGGATGAATGGTTGAGTGGGAAAACCTAGTTGGGAAAACCCCCACGGAAAAATCCGGGCTGCTGCAGTGTCAGTGGATCAGTCTGGATCAAGCAGGAACTGGAAGCCACAGACACGTGGCAAGCGAGGGGTCCAGGTCCCTACCAAGGAAGAAGCTATATTCCAGAGGTCGGACAACAACAAGAATAAAGAGGAAATCCATTAAATCCGGCTCCTCTTAGGTGTGTTTCGTCGCAGCAGTTGTTTTCCTATTCAGAAGTCTCAAATCTCCAACCTACTGGGCAGTGCCCAAGTGTTGTCTGTGCTTGCTACTTTTAGCAGAATGACAGACTCTGCTACATTGGGAGTACCCCCAAAGTGAGCATCCACTCCTAGTCTTGGGGGGGACATTGACCACTCGCTTTATCCCAAGGCCCCTGGACAAGGAGTCATCTGGACAACACGGGATCCGCCTTCAAAGCTCCTCCCCTCCTGTAGTGCAGGTTCAGCATATTTTGCGATAACATCATGGACGGTGTCTTCATTGGAACGACTTTGGGGCATATTTACAATAAAGTGGCAAAGCGTGTCATTAAGCCAAGAAAGCTAACGGCACGCTTCGTCACTTTAGAAACGCAGGGCTGCACCATATGTACTAGAATATACTGCAGCCCTGCTTTTCCCCCTGCGCTGGTGCTAACTGTAGCTGCCTAGCGCCAACGCAGGCCCCCTTGCACCATAGAGCACGGGTGTCTGCGTGCAGGGGAAGATTGTTTATGTACAGGAAGGTCCCCCTTCCTGCACATAAACGATCTTTAAATTTTGTTTTGTAACTTCTGTGTTCTGCTTAATTCAGCACACATAGAAGTTACAAAACAGCATTTTTTTAAATGATTGTTTATGTGCAGGAAGGAGGACCTTCCAGCACGTAAACAGTCATAGGCAATTCCCTGTTTCTATGTGTGCTGCACAAGGCACAAACGAGGAGTAACAAAGCGCTTCTCCTCGTTTCGCCTGTTTGCGGCCAGGGTTTCCCTGGACTTAATTTTGGCGCTGCTTCCCATTTACGCTGCTCTTGTACATAGGGGGCAGTATCAAAATCAATGAGAGTTGCGGTGGAACCCCACCACACACCCACTGCCCTCCCCTTTCACGCTAAATACAGCGTGAAAGGGTGGCTTATTTACAAGGCAGTGTTAAGCCACGTTAAGTGGCTTAACAGTGCCTTGTGAATACGGCGAGGCCCCTATTGCCATCACAACAGTGATGTTGTGGTGGCGATAGGGGCTTGTAGATATGACCCTTTGTGTCTGTGATCCAAAATGGAAGTCCGTCTCAGTGGAGTGAAGGCCAGTCCAGACCATCCCCCTTAGGATGTGTTGTTGGTATGGTGCTGCCCCAGCCTGTATCCTGGGAGTCCTTGTATCTCCAGGGATCTTTTCTCTCTGTCTGGCGTTGGGCTCCTACAAGCCATAGCCCAACATCTGCAGTCTCTTCACACCTTGAGGCCTAGCGGGGGTATTCTATCCATAGGGATTAACGCAGGACATGGAGGCCTTAGGGATTTTATCTACACTTCAGGTCCTACCACTGTCCAGAAGATGCTGGAACCTGCTGCGTTCCTTTGTTTATCATAATTTGGGCTCCCAGTTTTATGGTATTTATTTTTTTAACATCTCCGTCTGTATTTATCCATATTTATTTTGTGTTTAGCAAATAAATGAAGCAGTAACTCGTATATAACCACATTTATTTAACCAATAAATGTGACTCATACTTTGATGCCTGTCTGATTTTAGAAAATTTTGCAGCAAAGTATAAAAAAAACTATAAAGCTACGTGAAAATATTTGCATAATAGCACAAACATATGTTAAGATATACAGGGGCATATTACCAAGGGCCTTATCGCCGCTTTAGCGGGAATTTTTCCCGCTAAAGCGGCAATAATTTTATCGCCCTATTACCTAGCTGTCGCTAACACCAGTTAGCGACAGCTTGTAGGAGATAGCGATCATCTTGGGGCCCGCTTTGCATGTCAGCGATATTTATCGCTAAGGTCATGCTAAGTGGGCGTGCCAAGATGTTAGCGACTGGAAACAGTCGTTAACATCGCTATCTCCTATTACCAACTTTTGGAGATATTCGCGCTAAGCGCGAATATCTCCAAAAGCTAACGTCTGCCCAGAGCAGTTCTTAGCCATGTTATCCAATGGGAGGTGGATAACATGGCTAAGAGCATTAGCTCGGTTATGCATGAATATCGCTGACTTTTCAGCGATATTCATGCATTGCGGCCGATTTTTATCGCTTTTGGGATAAACCTTGATAATAGCAAGGTTTATCTGCAATAAAAATCGGCGAAGCTCGGCGATAATAATACTGCCGCTAAGCCAACATAGCGATAATTATCGCTAGTTGTTGGTAATATGCCCCACAGTTACTTAACCACATGGCTGCTGGGCGTTTTCCCCCCCCTGTGCTGGAAAATGCCATTTTAGTGGCACCATGACAAGCTCAGCTCGTCATCAGCACACGACACCCGTGGGTGATGACGAGCTGAGCTCGTCATCAGCATCAAAAGGGTTAAGGAAATGTAATGTGTTTTTGGCCCCACATGCTCTCAATCTGCACGACTATTAGCTGGGAATTCATGAACAGGAACACGGAAAGTCACTGAAAATATGATACATTATCTTTATTTTTCCCCTTTTAAAAATAATTACAGGGGGGTGTGGCCAAGAAGGCGGCGAGAGCGGACGCGTAGTCGAGGAGCTCCCCGTCCCGATCCCCCTTTTGTGCCCCTTGTGCATAGCTGAGCCCCCCGCAAGCCTGGCGAGTGGCGACCCTGTGACCATGGTCCAGCGGCGACCCGATCGGAGTCAGGGAGAATCCTGTGCTCCGTCCGGGAGCAGCAACCAGAGTGGACCCGAGAGACACCGCGGCGAGGGCCGAGCACTCCGGCGGCCCACTGGCGGGCTGCTTCGGGGCCCTGAACTGCCTGACGCCCAGATGAGCGCTGCCCCCCAATAGCCGCAGCCCAGCTGGAACTGAGGGGAAGCCAGCGGTTGGCGAGCCTGGGTCCTGCCGGCTCCGGCCTTTCGGGGCTGGCCTGCCGCGGGACGCTACTAATTTAGCCCCTGGCTTGGGCCTAGGCAGACGAGTCCTATGGCGGCTATCCAACGCGGCGCAGCACCTAGCACCTGGATTATATGCGGCAGACCGATTAGACTTGCAAGCGGGTCGCGACTATCTGCAGGGGGCGGCCCTCCCATCCTTGAACGACGCACAGGCGGAGTTCCTCGATCGACCCATAGGCCTAGAGGAAGTGATATCGGTGATATCCCGCCTCAAACTGGGCAAATCGCCGGGCCCTGATGGTTACTCGGCGGCCTTCTATAAAATGTTCTGCCCACAAATAGCCCCCCTACTGCGCGACCTCTTTAACACCTTCGATCAACCGGGTGCCATACCACCAGACTTGTTGGAGGCCGCGATATTGGTGATTCCCAAGGCAGGCAGGGACCCCACTTGGTGCGGCTCATACAGACCAATATTCTTGTTAAACATCGGCCTTAAGCTGTACACCGGCATCATTGCAAGTAGACTGGCCCCGTATATGCAGCAATTAGTGGAATCCGACCAAGCCGGCTTTATTCCACAGCGGCAAACCAGTGACAATACGAGACGAGTTCTTCACTTAATAGAGGCTGGGTCACGGACGAGGCCGGGCTGCATGCTCCTTACCATCGACGCTGAGAAAGCATTCGATCGGGTGCACTGGCCATACCTGGACTTGGCACTACAGAAGTTCGGCCTGGGTGAGACACTCCGCAACCGTATCTTTAACTGTTATCGCCAGCCGACTGCGACGGTCAGGGTCAATGGCCATACCTCCCCACGATTCCCGATTGGCAGGGGGACTAGGCAGGGCTGCCCGCTTTCCCCCCTGCTTTTCACGCTGTACATGGAACCGTTAGCGCAACGTATAAGGCAGCACAGCCTTATAGAGGGCATTACATTCGGCGGCCACATGCATAAAGTCAGTCTATACGCAGACGACATCTTACTCTCCCTGATGGAGCCGATGCAATCCCTCCGAGCGCTATTTGTTGAGCTCCATACCTTTGCGCTGGCCTCGGGCTTTAAAGTCAACGTAGGGAAGTTGGAGGCCTTGAGCATATCCCTGTTGCCCGGCCACTGGCGGAAGCCAAGGCGGAATTTGACTTGCAATGGTCAAGCTCTACCATTCCCTATCTGGGGGTCCTTCTGGCGCCGACTGTCCGAGCCACAGCAGATGCCAACTACGCGAGACTCAGCGCATGTGTCAACGAGGAACTTAGGAGATGGAGGCATCTCACACTCTCCTGGTTGGGCTGAATAGCGGCCACCAAAATGACCCTGCTACCGCAGATTCTTTCTGTCTTCCAAACACTCCCTCAGCGCCCGCCGACGGAATGGCTTAAAAAGACGCAGGCTGACCTGGCTCGCTACATCTGGAATAGCCGCCGCCCGTGCTTCAAGCACTCGATTGCTGTGCTCCCCCCGCACATGGTGGAGTGGGGATACCCGACCTTGCGCTATATTTTCGGGCCGCTCAGCTGCGCACGCTTGTGGAATGGCACCAGTTAGAGTCCAGTAAACACTGGCTCTTTCAAGACCAGGCAGTGGCAGGTCGGCCTCTCCAGGGCGTTCCATTCTTACCGCGCCGACACAGACCACCTAACCTCTACGCGTCGCAGAACACGAGCACGGTCCTGGACACGTGGGACAGAGTGGCAGTCCGGCGAGGTCTCACTTCGTTTCCCTCCCCGATGACACCGCTTTTCGACAATCCGGATTTTTCGCCCCGGTCTCGACCCCAGCGCATTCGCGGTCTGGAAAACAACGCCCTGTAGAGATGTGGGACACATGTTTGACCTCAATGGTATCCTCTCCTTCCAGAAGGTGAAAGAGGATTATGGCATACCGGAGACAGACCGCCTGTCCTATTTTAAGTCAGACACTGGGTCTTGCACCCGTCGATTAAACCCGGCGTGCGCCGATTCCTCACACCATACGAGAAATGGCTACTGACGCGCACATCCGACAAAAAGCTACTTTCTGACCTATACCAACACCTACTTCTCGCCGACATCCATACATACAACGCAGGGAGGGCCAGGTGGGAGAGGGATCTGGGGAGAGAGCTCACACGCAAGGAGTGGGAGGGTGTATACCACAGAGCCAGACACTCAGCCTACCATATGGGTCTTACGGCAACGTTGACCAAAGTGGTCACTTATTGGTACCACACACCTATCCGGATGCACCGCTGGGACCCTCGAGTTAGTGACTGCTGCTGGAGGGGGTGTGGGGAGCTCGGTACACTGGAGTCCCTTCTGTGGAGCTGTGATCAATTACGACCTTACTGGACCTCAATCCTAGACTTGATAGACATGCACTTGGACACACAACGTCCCCGATTGCCCGCCTATATGTTGCTTGGCCTCCCTAACCCCCTGATGTACCCCCTTAATTCCATGAGGGGTAGGCTTATAGCGATTGCGCTGGGGGCAGCGATACAGAATATTGTGGCACACTGGAGAGACATTCAACCCCCCCTACAACTTGGTTGGCTGCATAGGCTTTGGACGATACTGGGCATGGAGAAACTGTCGTTGGCAAAGGCGGGGAAGAGTTCAGAGTTTGCAGACCTCTGGCAGCCGTTCCTGACCCTGCTACGGGAGAGTTCAGGGAACTGAGCTGTCCTCGCTACCTGCGACTGTTACGCCTCGCAGAAACCCCGCTTGCAGACCCTAAAACACAGCCACACAAGCCAAAAGCCCGGAGGCTGGATGCCTTCCAGGGACCCTTGTAGGGTGATGTTAGTCTATTGCTCAGTCTTCGCTCGGTGGACAACGAGGGGTCAGGTGAGGGAGGAAGGGGGGGGATTAGTTGGGGTTGTTTTTTTCTCGTTTCATGACACAATGCTACCAAAAGCGGCTTCTGAACCATTACAACGTGGCCGGCCCAGTTGGGTTGTAGGCGGCTTGCTGTGTATAATGCGCATCAACTGGAGCTCACTACAGTCCTACTTCTATGCATGTATTGTCAATGGTAGGCCTGCGCCTCTTCATGCACGAGTCGCTGTACTACTTATGATGCTTTTTCCCTTAATAAAAAGATTTAATACTAAAAATAATTACAGACTGGAAACATTGTTTTCTGTCTGTATTTTATGTAAAAATCTTTAACCCCATGCATGCTCATGACGGAACCACGCCGTCATGAGCCTCAGCCAGCGCGTGCTCATGATGGTGTGGTTCCGTCATGAGGCTACCGCTCCCCCCACGCGGCATAAATTCCCCGCCTGTGTGGGCGAATTAATGAGCAGGCGGGGTCGTGACGGAACCACGCCGTCATGACCACACCCTGCCCGTGACTCATGACAGCATGGTTCCGTCACGAGCACAGCAGTGCCGCGCTCACCCCCCCCCCCCCTGCGCTGCGGCGAAATTCGTGCCGCGGCAAAGGGGTTAAAAATGGAAAACTAGGAGCCTTAATCACAATTTTACCCTTCGACTACTCAGTAGTGAAAATAAGGACCTATGTGCTTCTGAACTCCAGATCGGGCTGGACGTCGGCCTTTATGGAGCGTTGTATCTTTGCGCCGCATTGCGTTCATGGTCTCAACCTATGAAGAGCTGCTGGATAACCCCATGATTGTGCAGCCTACCTGTGGCCCTTCCTGGGTCCAAGACTCACAGCAGAGGCAGCCTGGAACATACACTGTCATCAGCATAACTTTGACTTACGTCGGCCATGTTTTACGCTTGTGCTAACGTATGCCTAAAGGAAGTGGCCATCTCTGACGTGTCAAGCCTCTCTTTCACATCTTGGCTACTGAGACGAGAAAGTATCGACTCATTTGCTCAGCAGAAATGTTGACAAACATGTTGCACTCTAATCCCTTGCTCAAGTTCTTGTAATGTTTGGAGATCTAGTTGTTGCGCACGCAACCGTGCGCTAGCGCGGACGTGATACGTCACGCCCGCGCGAGATATAAAAAAAGGAGGCGTGGTCACGGAGTTAGTCCGGACCACGCGGAGACCATACAGCGTGTCCTGGGTCCCGTTATTTATGCGCAGCGGCCACGGCGCTGCGCTTCCACCAACGGGGCCCGACAGTTCTCAGTCTATGGAAACCTTGAAACACGCGTGCGTCCTCTGTCGAAACCAATGAGTGTCTGCACTGCCCTGTTCTCTCCTACAGGTTTGTGCTTTGTGTTTGCCAGGGACACCCTGGCTGACTGGATCTGTGATGCAAACACTGCTCATTTTTCTTTTGTTAATAAACCCTTTCAGACCTCAGGTGAGCAGATTTTCTTTAACACCAAATAAAGCTGTTCCACAAGAGCCGTGACCAATGACCGTGTGAAGGTTTGGACTCCACACACATGCCAGGTCTCCCCCTTACCTTCCTTCTTTCCTGTGAGGAAAGCCCATGAAGACACCCTCTAAACGTATTGGAAAACGAAAATATTGTCTAAAAAATACTTAGAACCAAAATTTTGAGAATGTAAGTGCAAATAGGTAAGTATAGTGTTAGACGGGAACCCGGAGGGTCGGCCGAGCAAGGGGGAGAGGCCTCCTGGTGAGGGCCCTCTCCTTAGATCGTACGGACGAGCAACTACCCCCCCACAGATGGACGCCACACAAAGATAGGTTCTGTACACTTTTATCGGTATTCTTAGGCAGGTTAAACTTGACGATACAGCAGGACCAGGATATGATGATCCCTTCAATTCTAATCTCTGGGGAAAGGGGGTAGCGGGACAGTCTCAGTACCGGTCCGGTACATGGGTAGCTGGTGTATAGCTCTCAATCCTCGAGCTGGAGGGTTCGCAAGTAGGGGCCGCGGCAGCGCCAGCAGGCCTTCAAGGATGGTCTACGAAGAGGAGCCGCGGCAGCGCCAGCAGGCCTTCAAAGATGGTTCACGAGGATGGGCCGCTGCAGCGCCAGCAGGCCTTTGAAGATAGTTCATGAGGAGGAGCCGCGGCAGCGCCAGCAGGCCTTCAAAGATGATTCACGAGGATGAGCCGCGGCAGCGCCAGCAGGCCTTCAAGGATGGTTCATGACGAGGATAAGCCGCGGCAGCGCCAGCAGGCCTTCAAAGATAGTTCACGAGGATGAGCCGCGGCAGCGCCAGCAGGCCTTCAAAGATGGTTCACGAAGAGGAGCGGTGGCAGCGCCAGCAGGCCTCCAAGGATGAGTTTGTCTCGGTGTCTCTCGACTCCAGGATACAACTGCCTTCCTGCTCTGGAGCTACCCCAGTTATAGGTCTGGCGCCCTTTGATGTCCGGACCCTCGCACTTGGAGGTCGGGGGTCCGGGATGAGGGAGTCCAGACACCCAGCAGGGGGGTGGAGCCAGCGCCCAGGAAGGCTGGGGGCGATTGAAACCAGGCGGAGGGGAGCCATCGACACTCCTTCTTCCATTGACTCGCCAAGTGGTCTCTTTACCCCCTGGGTGGATGGTGGTGCCTCGATGTCGGGGCTTGGCTGGGCCTGAGGCTGAGGTCGACCCGCGGCCACGAGGCCTGGTCGTGGCGGGTCCAAGATGGCGGCTGGGCCGGGGACGGTGGTTCGGGAAGGGACCCGGGCCAGCCGAGAATGTTGTGGTTATGAGCCGGGGTTCCGTCGGGGAAGAGCTGGGTGTTGACCCGGCGGGCTGCAGGTGTGGTTCTTGTCCGGGGAACAGAGGTAGCAGTAGTCCGAGACCCGCCATGCGTGGAGGGGTCGGGCATGCCACGAGGCCTGTCCAACATGCGTCCCCCCCAGCTGAAGGCAGGGAGAGTCACCCATCCTCTTGGGTAATCTCCTCGCCGAGGCGGAAGAAGCGGGACAGGCCGTCTGCGTTGGCGTGGTCTTGGCCTGGGCAATGCTCCACAGTGAAGTCCATCCCTTGCAGGGAGATGGACCAACGCAACAGCTTCGGATTCTCTCCCCGCATCTGCATCAGCCATTGCAGAGGACGGTGGTCGGTTTGTACCCGGAAGTGGGTACTGAAGAGATAGGGCCGGAGCTTCTTGAGGGCCCACACCACGGCGAAGGCCTCTCGTTCTATGGTGCTCCAGCGTTGTTCTCGGGCCAGCAGGCATCGGCTGATGAAGGCCACTGGCTGGTCAACTCCCTCTGTGTTGATTTGGGAGAGGACGGCCCCCACGCCATGATCGGAGGCTTCTGTCTGTACTATAAATTCCCGGCTATAGTCGGGGGCTTGGAGCACTGGGGCGGTGCACATGGCGGACTTGAGGTTCTCAAAGGCGGCCTGACACTCAGGGGTCCAGTGTACTTTCGGGGGGTTCTTTTTGGACGTGAGTTCTGTGAGGGGCCCCACAATGCTGCCATAGTCCTTCACGAAGCGCCAGTAGTATCCGGTGAGCCCCAGGAAGGCTCGGACCTCTGTTTGGGTGACTGGGGGCTCCCAAGCCTGAATGGCCACGATCTTGAGTTGGAGAGGGGCCACTTGGCCACTTCCTACCTGGTGCCCCAGGTAGGTCACGGACCCTTGGTCGATTTGGCACTTGCTGGCCTTGATTGTTAGTCCCGCCCGCCGGAGGGTGGTCAGGACCTCCCGGAGGTGTTGGAGGTGTTCTGCCCAGTGGCGACTGTACACGGCAATATCGTCCAGATAGGCGGCGCTGAACTCCTCCAGCCCCGCCAGTACTTTGTTCACGAGCCTCTGGAAGGTGGCGGGGGCGTTTTTCATTCCGAAGGGCATCACTTTGAAGTGATAGTGGCCATCCGGGGTGGAGAAGGCAGATCGCTCCTGGGCGCCTGGGGTGAGGCCGATCTGCCAATAGCCCGCGGTCAAGTCAAAGATGCTCAGGTAGCGGGCGGTCCCCAGACGGTCGATCAGTTCATCAGCTCGGGGGATGGGGTGAGCGTCTGTTCGGGTGACGGCGTTCAAGCCCCGGTAGTCCACACACAATCTGAGTTCTGGGGCGACGCCAGGGGCAGCGGCCTTGGGGACCAGCACGACTGGACTGGCCCAGGGACTGTCGGAGGGCTCGATTACTCCTAGGGCCAGCATCTTCGATACTTCTGACTGGATGCAGGCGCGTACTCGATCAGGCACTCTGTAGGCCCTGTGCCGGATAGGGGGGCTATCCCCGGTGTCGACATCGTGGAGGCACCAGGGGGTGACCCCAGGGATGAGGGAGAACAGGTCGGCAAATTGCTGTAGCAAGTCTTGGCAGCCTTGGCGTTGTGCTGGGGTCAGGGCAGCAGAGAAGTGGACTCCTTCCACGGAGCCGTCTTTTTCGAGGGTCCTCAGGAGGTCGGGGAGGGGCTCGGAGTCCTCTTCAGCCCCACTGTCGGTAGCCATCAGGAGGCTAAGTTCAGAGCGCACAAAGTGAGGCTTAAGTCGGTTGGCATGGAAGGACCCGGAGGGGGTTCCGGGGGGACTCCAGGTCCACCAGGTAGGTGACGGGCCCTTGCCCTCCACCACCTTGAAGGGTCCTGTCCACTTGTCCTGGAGGGCGCATGGTTCGACCGGGGACATGACCCAGACCTGTTGTCCCGGCTCGAACTCTATGGATGAGGCATTTTGATCATACCAACGTTTCATGTCCTCTTGGCTGGCTTCGAGGTTGGCCTTGGCGAGTTCCCGGAACCTCTGAGTCTGATTCCGGAGGGTCAAGAGGTACCTGTACACATCAGGAGGAGTTTTCTGGGGGGTCACCTCCCACCCTTCCTTGACCAGGCTGAGGGGACCCCGGACGGGGTGCCCATACAGGAGCTCGAAGGGGCTGAATCCCAGGGACTTCTGTGGGACCTCCCGGTAGGCAAACAGGAGGCAGGGTAGCAGCACGTCCCATTGGCGGCGTAGGGGCTCTTCCAGGCCCATGATCATACCCTTGAGGGTGCGATTGAATCGTTCCACTAGTCCGTTTCCTTGTGGGTGGTAGGGGGTCGTAAATGTGTAGGTGACCCCACACTGTTGCCATAGGCACTTCATGTATCTGGAGATGAAGTTCGTGCCCCGATCACTGACGACCTCTCGGGGGAAGCCCACCCGCGAGAAGATCCCCATCAGGGCTCGGCCCACCACGGGCGCTGTCACGGTCCGGAGAGGTATGGCCTCGGGATAGCGGATGCATGGTCCACCAGGACGAGTATGAGCCGGTGACCTTGCGCTGTCCGGGGCTCCAGGGGCCCCACAATGTCGATCCCCACCCGCTCAAAGGGAGTGGTGACGATGGGAAAGGGTTGCAGGGGGACTTTTAGTTTCCGGCCGCTCTTCCCGCTGGCCTGGCAGGTGGGGCAGGCCCGGCAGTGGTTTATCACATCGTTCCGCATTTTAGGCCAGTAGAAGTGGGTCACCAGGCGGCTGTAAGTCTTATCCTGCCCCAGGTGCCCGGCGAGAGGCACATTATGTGCCAGGTTCAAAAGGAAGTCTCTGAATCGGAGGGGGACCACTAGCACCCGGCTGGCCCCCAGTTCGGCAATCTTTTGCTCACTGTAGAGGAGCCCGTTGTCCCAATAGATCCAGTGGGCCCCCGAGGCATCCCCTGCGCTCTGGGCTATGGCTTGCTGTCGGAGCCCCTCGAGGGAGGGGCACGCTCTTTGTTCCTGTCGGAACTGTTCCTGAGTGGGGCCACCTTCTTGGCGCCACTGGGCCAGCTCCGGAAGGTCTCGGAGTGGGTCAGGTTCTTCGTTGTTGGGCCCCGGTGGACCAGGTTCAGGGGTGGTCTCTTCCGTGACGACCGGCGGTGGATGTTCGGGCCACTCGGGTTCTTCAGTGGTGGGGATGGCGCAGGCGGCCATGGATCGGGTCGTCGCACAGACCCATTCCGGGAGACCAAGCATCCCCAGGTGCTCTCTTCGTTCAACGGCTGCCCAGGGGGAGCTCTCGAGATCGTTCCCAAGGAGGCAGTCCACGGGGGCATCGTCTCGGACAGTCACTTTCAGCATGCCCGACACTCCCCCCCACTCGAAGGGGACGCGGGCCATCTGGCACAGGCTTTCGGAGTTGTCCGCAGACCGTACTGGACAAAGTACGTTGGGCAAGATTTGATAGGGGGTCACCAGATGGCAACGGACTGCGGTCACACTGGCCCCCGTGTCGCGGAGGGCTTCAGCCCGGTGTCCATTAATGGTGACCCACTGGCTGTACTTCTGCGTGTTGGCTGGGATGGGGGCCCGCGGGACCATGTCCCTTTCCCCTAGACATACCAGGGACATGGCTGCTGGTTCCCACTCTGTCTGGTAGTGTTCGCACTCTTCGGCTTCTTCTTCGCCTTGCTCTTCTCCGAGGGCGACGGCGGTGATCTGGCGGTTCATTGGACCCGGGGCCTGGACTGACTGGTTTCTCGGACAGTTGGGGTCATTGGCGTAATGGTCGGGCCGCTGGCATTTGTGGCAGACAAGGTTGGAGCGGAATCCCGGTCGCATCGGAGGGCTTCCTCTTCCGGCCGGAGACGGGGGGTTGCTAGTGGGGGGCACCGTGGTGTGTCCCTGCCCCGACCCTGGCCTCCTCCTCCCCCTCGTGGACGGTGGGACCCCTGGGAGGCTCTGTTTTGTTCGCCCGGCTAATTCCGGGGGACCCGGGTGCTCTCCCACCAATCCGCTTTGATGGCGAGTTTCCGGGGTTCGGTCAGCTTGCTATCGAGGAGATGCTGCCTTAGTTCAACGAAACAATTATTGGATAGGTGCTCCCATACGATGAGATCGAATAATTGTTCGTAAGTGGTGACCTGGCTGCCTTTGATCCACCCCTCTAAGGCTCGGCTAAAAAAGTTCACATATTCCACCCAGGTGGTACCGGGGATTCTTTTACAGTCTCGAAATCGCTGCCGGTACGTCTCGGGGGTGAGCCCATAGCGAGTGAGAAGGGCGGCTTTCATGTGCTCGTAGGAGGTCATCTCTGCGTCGGGGAGTTGTAGCAGGGCATCTCTTCCTTCGTTGAAGAATCTCCCCCGCAACCCGGCTCTCCAGTCTTTTCGCGGAATCCGGTGGGAGATCATGGCTACCTCGTAGGCCTTGAACCATTTCTGGATATCGTCGTTCCGGTAGTACTCTCGGACAATGTCTTTGGGAATGTGGACCTTGGTGTCCGTAGGGGGAGCGGAGTTCTGGTTCTCGGGGACGCCGAGGTCCTTGTTTTGTCGTCGAATCTCTAGTTCTTTTAAACTGCGCTCGTGTTCGTACGCTAGTTTCTTCTCTTCCAGCTCCCTCTGGCTTTTTTTTTCTTCCCGTTCTTCCCGTAGCCGTAAGTGTTCGAGGGCTATCTTTTTTTCTGCTAGTTTTAGTTCCCCATCTAAGCGGAGTCGAGCCAGTTCCAACTCGTGGAGCCGGCTCCTCTCCCGTTCTCGGGCCTCCTCGGAAGAGAGGCCCGCTCTTCTTTCTTCTTCGGGGGTTGCAATTGTTTCTGTGGTCTCAATGCTTTCGTTTTGGGGTGGGGATGCTCCCGTCTCCACCCAAGACTCCAAGGCGTGCTTGAGGTCGTCTTTGGTGCTCAGTCCTGTGGTAGCGATGCCCAAGTCTATGCAGAATTGTTTCAATTCCTTGTGGCTGTATTCTTCCAGCCGTTCCATCTGGAATTTTGCGGTTGTTCCGGTCTCTTTCGTCGACATTGTTGCTGTGCGTCGTGGGGCGAGTTACTCTCCGTACGATTATGCGTCGGCTCGGATCGCGCCGCTGGCCACCAATGTTAGACGGGAACCCGGAAGGTCGGCCGAGCAAGGGGGAGAGGCCTCCTGGCGAGGGCCCTCTCCTTAGATCGTACGGACGAGCAACTACCCCCCCACAGATGGACGCCACACAAAGATAGGTTCTGTACACTTTTATCGGTATTCTTAGGCAGGTTAAACTTGACGATACAGCAGGACCAGGATATGATGATCCCTTCAATTCTAATCTCTGGGGAAAGGGGGTAGCGGGACAGTCTCAGTACCGGTCCGGTACAGGGGTAGCTGGTGTATAGCTCTCAATCCTCGAGCTGGAGGGTTCGCAAGTAGGGGCCGCGGCAGCGCCAGCAGGCCTTAAAGGATGGTCTACGAAGAGGAGCCGCGGCAGCGCCAGCAGGCCTTCAAAGATGGTTCACGAGGATGGGCCGCGGCAGTGCCAGCAAGCCTTCGAAGATAGTTCACGAGGAGAAGCCGCAGCAGCGCCAGCAGGCCTTCAAAGATGGTTCAGGAGGATGGGCCGCGGCAGCGCCAGCAGGCCTTCAAAGATGGTTCACGAAGAGGAGCCGCGGCAGCGCCAGCAGGCCTCCAAGGATGAGTTTGTCTCGGTGTCTCTCGACTCCAGGATACAACTGCCTTCCTGCTCTGGAGCTACCCCAGTTATAGGTCTGGTGCCCTTTGATGTCCGGACCCTCGCACTTGGAGGTCGGGGGGTCCGGGATGAGGGAGTCCAGACACCCAGCAGGGGGGTGCAGCCAGCGCCCAGGGAGGCTGGGGGCGATCGAAACCAGGCGGAGGGGAGCCATCGACACTCCTTCTCCCATTGACTTGCCAAGTGGTCGCGTTACCCCCTGGGTGGATGGTGGTGCCTCGATGTCGGGGCTTGGCTGGGCCTAAGGCTGAGGTCGACCCGCGGCCACGAGGCCTGGTCGTGGCGGGTCCAATATGGCGGCTGGGCCGGGGAAGGTGGTTCGGGAAGGGACCCTGGCCAGCCGAGAATGTTGTGGTTATGAGCCGGGGTTCCGTCGGGGAAGAGCTGGGTGTTGACCCGGCGGGCTGCAGGTGTGGGTCTTGTCCGGGGAACAGAGGTAGCAGTAGTCTGAGACCCGCCATGCGGGGAGGGGTCGGGCATGCCACGAGGCCTGTCCAACATATAGGTTTACTATTCTTAACTCCACGCCTAAGTACCTTGAAGATATATATCGTGATGGTACATATATATGGAGTTATATATAGTAAATCTTTGGGTACCTATAGAAACTTACCATTACTATATTTTTGTCGTCGATATTCTTGACATGATACTTTGTCTCGCTATATTTTTGCTTCAGATGTTCTGATTTTCTGTCTGAACAGCTTCTGGTGCATATGAACCTGCTCTTGAATTCTCATTTTGCTGCTGGAGACCCTCTTGCAGGGGTGAACAACTTGCAGGAACCTCTGTTGCTGTGACCCTCGAGGGCAGGACCAGGTCTAGACACGCAGAGAAGACCTCCAGGGAAGCAGAGGAGGTGGTCGCCCTGGGGAGAGGGCAGCCGCCACCAGCCTTGTGGACCAGCTCTGAAAGACATGCTTGAAAGAGCCTGTCCAAGATCAGAGGCGTGTCTGCTCAGTCCCACCACAAGCAAGAACAGAGGCCTCTTGACGCTGAATGCATGAAGACACTGCTCCCCTGCTCTGCCCCAATCTGTCCACTTCGACACACTCTTCAACTTTGTTATTAAACAAGGTGGCCTCATGTTTCTGTGATGGATGAGCAGCAAAAGGTGGATGCAGGGTTCCCTCTGAGCCGTCACCCTGTCACCCCTTGTGAACAGGAATCCTCTGCATCCGGTGTTCCTGTACCCCAATGGAGCACGAGGTAACCTCGCTTCAGCTTGAGCCTCTAGGGCAGCGGTCCACTTTGGGGTACAAACCCGAGAGGTTGACCTGGAAAAGACTAATGCCCACATGCATCAAGGGTTTTTGCATTCGCAAACGGTGCGAATCGCAAAAATCGGCCGTTTGCGAATGCAAATCCCTTTTTTGGGATGCATTAAGGTTTTGGCTTTTTTCGCAATTTAAGAAATCGCAATTTATTTGCGATTTCTTAAATTGCGATTGCATTTCAGAAATCGCAATTTTGCGATTTCTGAAATGCAATGCATGATTATTTTGAAATTGCGAATTCGCAATTTGGAAGGGGTAAATTAGCTTGAAGTTGAACTTCATGCTAATTTACCGAAAACTTTCAAATATGCACTAGTTGCATATTTAAAACTTTTAATTTACACACACATGTCCTTGGTTCATGTGTGTGTGTAAATTGCACTTACAGTTAAATTTCAGGGGTGCATGGAGGGGTTCTTTGGACCCCCCCTGCACCCTTGAAATTGCATTCACATTTTGCGAATTGCAATTTGAAATTCGCAAAATGTGAATGCCTTCCCATTTAATCCTATGGGCCTTTTGGCCCATAGGAATCAATGGGAAGGGTTTTCCTTAATTGCGATTCTCAAATTGTGAATCGCAATTAAGGAAAAATACTGAATCGCAAAAAATATTGCGATTTTTTAATGCATAGCATTTTGCGATTTCTTAATTGCGATTCCTTAATTTTCGCAATTAAGAAATCGCAAAATGTTACAATGATGCATGTGGGCCTAAGGGCCGAATTTAGAGTTTGGTGGACGGGTCACTGCGTCACATGACGGATATACCATTGGTCATTATAAGTGCACTATATCCTACGGGACTTGTAATACGGCAGACAGGGTGTCCATGATGTTTACGATAGCGTAATCTGCATTGAACCTTTAAATCAAGCCCGACTTTTTGCTGTCCTTTGATTTGAGGTGCTTCCAAACTTTAAGCTCTGCAGCATCGGCCCTGGCTGCTGAGCTACCTAGGTGTGATTTGTCTGGGTTCTTACAGAGAGGATGGGGTAATTGCCTTTGAAATCACAGTTGGTAAGAAAGATGGATGTGGCCTAACATCCAAAGCTGCCGACTTTGGTACTGGGGAATCTGATTCGAGTTTCGGCATCGGTTCAACATTCTGTGATCCTGGGCAAGTCACTTAGGGGCAGATTTACAAGCCCCCTACACCGCCGGGGCATCCCGTTGCGTGACGCACCGGTGGTGCAGCCTGCTAAGGGATATTCACAAGCACAGGTAAAGTTACCCTGCGTGACTTAACCTGTGCTTGTAAATATCACCCCTGTTCATGCAGCACTTTGCGTGTTAGAGGCAGGACATGGTTGTTGCTGTGGGTGTTCCCACGCAACACCCATGTCCACTGATGCATTTCCAGATGTACGAGAAATCGTAAACCTGGAAATGCGTCAGTTTGCTGCGCCACCATAGGGGTGGCGTAACCAAGCTAAACAAGTAGAAATGTTTTCATTTCTCCTCATTTTTTCCTCTTTCAATGTGTGCTGCATTCTACAGGAAATAATGAAAGAGGAACATGCCTGCAGGGATTGCCTTTGTGCAGGAAGGGGCCACTTCCTTCACAAAACCATCTCCCCCTGGCGCAGGCGTCTTTGCTCCATGGTGCAAGGGTGTCTGCGTCGCGCATGGCAGCTGTCTCTGCGCCAGTGCTGGGGGGCACAGGAATGCGACATATCATTGTCGATATGTCGCACTCCTGTGCTCTGAAAGTGCCGCAGCGTGGCGCAGCCAAAGGGCTTGCGGTGCCGCACTGCGGCACTTTCTTGTAGACCTGCCCCTCTATCTCCCCGTGCCTTCTTTCATGGGATATAATGGAATTAATTTGGTGAACGAGATGTTTGCCAAGATTGCTATCAGACCCAATGCTTAGAATCAGCGGTATCCTATTACTTTAGCGCCTAGAATGCGTGGTGTTCTGCTCCGAAGCCTTTACCTGCCATATGGTGCCCAGTTCTCGCTCGATGCCAGCCTTAGCGCTTTGACCCAGCTCTTTGAATGTTGGCACCGTATCTTTCATGCTGAGCCTGTTCTCTGGGCCTCACTGGGGCTTTGTGTTCACTGCTGGGGGCCACGGTTTCTTGCGCGCACCTCTTGCGGCGCCTCCCGGGGTCTGTGCCCAGCTGTGAGGCCTCATCTGGAGTGACGCCATCATTTCTGGAAGCCACATCTACACGTCTATCGGTATCTCGCATTTTGCATAGTGCTTCAGACTGCAGAGCTGCCCTATACAAATGCGCAGAAACCTTTTTCAGGGCAATGCTGATTTTTTCTTTTTAAGATGCATTTTTTGCAAAAATGATTTCTTGTTCGGTGACGCTGCTTTATTACGCGCTCAGGAGAAACTCGAATTAATGACGCGTCCCCGTTGAAAGGTAAACATTCATCTCTCAAATATGCTTCCGGTTCTTAATAACCTGGATGGAGACGGTCATCCCTTCCAGTGCCTCCCAGCGCCCCGAGGAAGTGCTAGTAACATCCTAGTAACAAGCATTGGCAAAGCCAATAGGTCTCGCCGTTGGGACCTTATAATGGGCAGATTTACTATAAATGGCGCATCCCTGCATATCACAAAAGTGACGCAACAGCGGCGTAAAAGAGGCGCGAGGGGCTTGTAAATCTGCCCCTTAGTGCTTAGCCACGCAACAGCTGATGATGTTGCACCAAGGACACTGTGCTGCTTAACTAAACACTTATAAGGTCCCAAAGGCGAGACCTATTGGCTATGCCAAGGCTTGTTAACCAACCCTAGGGGTCACCCACCAGGGAAGGCCGCAGATCCCTGGGCAGCAGGAGGCACAGAAGGCCCCAGAGGGGGCAGAACTGGCGCTGTGCCACAGAGCGGACAAGAGGGGGATCAAAGCTACACACAGAGGAGCCCTGCCTTCCTTCCAGACAGGAGGGCTGGGGCAGGGTCAGTCATCTCTGTTTACAACAGGGTCTTATGGCCATGGACGCAACACACAGACCCCCCTCCGTCCAAACACAGTGACGCACAAGGGCAGCCCCACATCAGAGCCTGGGGTCTGGGCTTTGAGGTCATGTGGCTGCAGCTCTAGGTGTGACTCTGAAACCATGCGGCATGGGTACTAATCCCTGCTTCCCGCCTTGGTCTATTTGTGTGATCCTGAGCACGTTAAATGCCCTCCTCGCGCTTCGGCTCCTCATCTCATCAAATGCACTCGTGGCCGTGATTTAAGATACTCAAAGGTGAACATCATGTTCCTGCGGCGTCGGCGGGGCCGCGAGTCTCTGCTCAGCGCGCCCTCCACTGCAGCCCTCGGTGTGACCTTGGGTTGCCCTTGGGATGTGCCCAGCACTGCTTGGAAAGGTCACACCCGGGAAAGGGCACGGAGTGAACCCTGCCCGTCTCTGCCACCCACCTGGCCGTGCCAGCTGGCCTCATTCCAAGCCCACCTGTCCGCCACCGGCCCTGCCCCCCCAGGCGCCCTGGGGTCCCAAGGAGGTTCGCGTGGGAGGGGGGGGGGGCTAGGCTGGGTGTCCAGGCAGCGCCCAGAGGCCCTCGTCTAGGCGCAGCGCCCTGGCTGGCGTGGGCACGGTGCCCACCAGGCCCACCCCTCCCACATTGTGTAGGTTTGTCCTGTCCCACTGTCCACACAGAAGCACCTCGGGGCCCCCACTGCCCGCCATCTTCATTCCCACCACAAGTGACCCTCTGACAGGACAAGGAACCTTCCACCTTCAGCCACTAGTGAAGGAGGGGGCCCTGGTGGGCAGGAGGGGGCGCTGCAGCCAGGAGACATGGCTACCGCGTGTCCGGGGTCCTTACAGTGTGAGCAGCTGCTTAGGTCGAGTTTTTTCTTTGCATTATGGGATTTGCAGTCCTGGTTTTATAATGAAATAATCCAGACTACAAGTCCAGAAATCAAAGAAAAGGACACGACCTGGGCCCGTTTTACACAGGGCGCACTTTTCCTGTTTGTGCCACTGCGCACCTTTAAATAGGTGCGCCATGCGCAAACAGGGAAAATGGGTCCTATTACAGGGAAAGTGTCCCCTATTACAAGGAAAGTGCGTCCTATTACAGGGAAAGTGCGTCCTATTACAGGGAAAGTGCCTCTTATTACAGGGAAAGTGTGTTCTATTACAGGTAAGGTGTGTCCTATTACAGGGTTAGTGCGCCCTATTAGAGGGAAAGTGCTTCCTATTACAGGGAAAGCGCCCCCTATTACAGGGAAAGTGTGCCATATTACAGCCAAAATGTGCTCTATTACAGGGAAAGTGCGTCCTATTACAGGGAAATTGCGTCCTATTACAGGCAAAGTGCGCCCTCAGGATAGCAAAGTGCGCCTTCAGGATAGCAAAGTGTGCCTTCAGGATAGCAAAGTGCGCCCTCAGGATAGCAAAGTGCGCCTTCAGGATAGCAAAGTGTGCCTTCAGGATAGCAAAGTGCGCCCTCAGGATAGCAAAGTGTGCCTTCAGGATAGCAAAGTGCGCCCTCAGGATAGCAAAGTGCGCCCTTAGGATAGCAAAGTGCGGCCTCAGGATAGCAAAGTGCGCCCTTAGGATAGCAAAGTGCGCCCTCAGGATAGCAAAGTGCGCCCTTAGGATAGCAAAGTGCGGCCTCAGGATAGCAAAGTGCGCCTTCAGGATAGCAAAGTGCGCCCTCAGGATAGCAAAGTGCGCCCTCAGGAGAGTAAAGTGCGCCCTCAGGATAGTAAAGTGCGCCCTCAGGAGGGCCGTGATATCCTGCTGCCCTGGGGGCAGCACATTCAAGTGAAACAGAGCGGCTGCTTCCAGACCCTCCCATGTCTCCCTGTACAGGTGTCTCTCGCCGGCTCGTTGAGGAGGGGTCAGAGATCCCTCTGCAGGCTGGTGCGTGCCCGAGGCCACTGGAATTATGCAATTCTGCGGCTGCAGCGATTTTGGCTCATTATAGATTTGCCACATTTACCCCGTAGTTAATCATCTGATGCACACTCCGCAGATTTTAGCAACAAATAAAATATCCAGCTCAAACGGATCAAAAGTTCATACCAAGGAAGCGACACGTGTTTCGGCGCAGTGCAAGGCCCTTTGCAAAGGTTGGCTGCTCACATTTCTGTTGCTTGTTGCAGTATTAGAGTGTTAGACTGGCGCTAATGAGGTGCAACCAATGCCCAGACAGTTTTAGCAAGTGGAGAAAAGACACAATAATGAAGTAATAGTAAAACGAAATCTGCAATAGTTTAAGCCGCATAATTTGCCTTTTCTTGCCGCATAATTTACTCAACCCTGCAACGTAATTTGGCCCACCCCTGCCGCATAATTCCAATGACCCTGTGCATGAGTGACTGCACCCGCCTGCAAGGAGATGTCTGGAGGGTCCATGGGACCCCCTTACCCTCCCCAGAGGGCTGCCATCAGGGGGCCCCTGACAGTGAGACACCTTGTGGCGCACGGTCAGTGCGCCTCCTGACAGCTTCTCTGCCTTTGCACCCACGTCTATAATTAATCACGAGTACAGAGGCAAAGTGATTCCCTCATTTGCATGGGCCACGCCCCCGTGCAAATGAGGGCCCGCCCTCTTGAGATAGCGCTACACCTGCACCAGCGCTATCCGTATTACAGAAGAGGATGCACAAGCGTCTGCGGGCCCTTCTGTAATACCAAAACGCCGCCGTGGCGCACCGAGCGGGCAGACATGCCCGTTGCGCCCCGGGGCACTCCCTCTGATACGGCGCCTGGAGCAGCTCATCACGCGTGGACCTCAGGAACTTGGCGGCCGGAGGAGTCCGGCACCCCGAGCTTTAGAAGCAGGTTCAGCGAATGAGACGCCAATCCAGGCACCTGTCAATCACCAGCCCTGAATGGGTTAATGAATACCATGCCTGGCCTTGGCATTAAGCCATCAATGTTTATTCCTTCCATTAAGCATGTTTCAAAGCCCTGACGTATCATAGGTGAAGGCGAGTATGATTGCCCAGGATCAACCAGTTGAGGAGCAGAGCCGAGAATCTTACTTGCTGCATTTTGCAGGCTGTTGTATTTGGTTACTATTCCTTGAGACTGGGCACTCCCCCCCACTTCCCCCTCCCCCCCCCCAGCCTGGTTATATCCAGCCCACGTGTTGGCCCCTCCCGCACCAGCAGCTTTTACAGTGATTCTAAGCACCCCCAGCCTTGCCAAAAAGGGAGCAGGGAAATAGATTCTAAAAGTGATTGCCCAGGAGCACACGACTTGGACAAGTGAGGCTGTGATTAAAAACTGTCTGTGTGCTCCAGGGTACCACAACTGGGAGCTGAGAGTCTGATGCAAGGCCGGGGGCTCTCCCAAGGACACGTCACCGTGTTATGGGCCCTGCCCGGCTTTACATTACAGTGTTTACTACCAACATATTTAGGTGACGTGGTAAAGCTGAGATTAGAGGTCCACGTCATCTCTATAGTGCTTTGTGCCGCCTTAAGGTGGCCTCACAGCGCTGGTGGGTGGGTAGGTAGGATGTAAAGAGGGCAGAGGAGACAGAAAAATGGAGGAGCGGTGTGGACAGGGGGATCGTCCACAAAACTCTTATTACCTCCACAGATGGAGTCGTGTGATGGGCTGCAAGGTTAAGCTTTGGCTGGTAGGGCCGGGGCCGAGTCAGTCATATTTCAGGCTTTGGGCCTCTTACAGAACCGCCAGGCCTGACGTCGCTCTCGCACCTCTGTTGCTACCACGTCCCACCAAGAGGGGCGTCGTGAGCGACCCCACTCCCTACCCCGCCAACCAACCCCTTCCTCAAGCGCTTCAGCAGCTGAAGCGGGGGCGGGGTTCGTGATGCGCCTCTTCTGTCTGTGGTTCGGCTGAAAAAAAGGCTCTTAACCTGAAAGGGTCAGTGGGACCGTGGGAAGCTGAGTGAGTAAAGGACTGATGGACAGGTGTGTAAGTGAAAGAGTGAAAAGATGGATGGAAGGATGGATGGGTGAAAGAATGAATGGATGAGTGAATGGGGTGGATGGATAAAAGTCTGAGTAGATGGATAAGTGAAAGAATGGATGAATTAATGAAAGGGAGAATAAATGTATGGGTGAGAGGGTGAATGGATGAATTATTTTACCAACCTCTGCTGCCACTCCAGTAAGAAGAATCATCAACGATTCCTTAACTACCAGAATATTTCCAGAAGAACTCAAAAAGTCATACATACGCCCTTTACTGAAGAAAACAAACTTGGACCCGCTGAACCCTGACAACTACAGACCCATTACAAATGGACCTTTCCTGGGCAAACTGATAGAAAGAGCAGCGTTCACCCAGATGTCACAATTCATTGAAGAGAATGACATACTTTCAGACTCCCAAACAGGATTCCGTCCGGGAAGAGGCCCTGAATCTGCCCTCCTTGCCATCTGGGATGACCTAAAGAATACAGTTGACCGCAACGGGTTTGCTGCGCTACTCCTCTTGGACCTCTCAGCTGCCTTTGACACGGTTGACCATGACACTCTGAAACAAAGACTCTATGAAGCCGGCATAGAGGGAACTGCTCTAGACTGGATCGCGTCCTACCTTCGAAAAAGAATTAATGTCATCCACACCCCACCTTTCCCGTCCAAACCATACTCCCCAAAAGCAGGGGTCCCTCAAGGTTCTATCATCTCGCCAATGCTTTTCAACATCTACATGAAGTCTTTACCAGTACTGATCAATAAATTTCACCTCACGTGCTATAACTATGCAGTTGACACGCAAATACTCCTTCAACTGGAATGCCCCAAAGACATTGGAAAATCACCAATTTTCAGCTGTCTCAGAGCCGTGGATCAGTGGATGGCCTGGAGCCATCTCAAATCGAATGCTTCAAAAACTGAAATACTCACGTGTGGTGATTGGAAAAATTACAACCCGCTTGTCGCATGGCCTGATGAACTGGGATCACTGCCTAAAGTATCGAATGAAGTAAGAAACCTCGGAATGACCATGGACTCCAAGCTGTCGATGAATGTCCAAGTGGATAAACTTGCAAGATCAAGCTTTGCTACTACAAAAACGCTGCGATGAATTTTCCCTCATTTGGGATTTCCACACAAGGTCCAAGCTGCCATCTCCCTTGTTCTGTCCAAACTTGATTACGCCAATAGCCTCTACCACGGATCACCTTTAACGACCATGAAACGGATTCAGAACTCGGCTGCCAGACTACTCTTGCATATCAAACGGCGGAGACCACATCTCCCCTGCCTTGAAAGCCCTGCATTGGTTACCGGTTGCCAGAAGATCCACGTTCAAGCTTCTTAGTATCGCCCACAAAGCGAAACATGGAATAGGACCACTCTTCATCAGGAATAAAATCACCAAACACATTCAACAAAGGAACGTCCGCTCTAAAGGAGCATCTCGCCTCAAAATCCCACCATACAAGAAAAGAACCATGGGTGGCACATCCTTCTCTGTTCAAGCAGCCAAACTATGGAACTCTTTACCCCCCAACATAAGGTCTACCGACAACCACCTTATCTTCAGAACACTACTCAAGATCTGGCTCTTCCCCGCATAAGCACCATACGCAAACAGAAATTTACAGCATATCCCTCTGTATACAAGCATTTGTTTTCACTATAGATATGTACCTATCTGTATGTATTACTTTGCATAAACATGTAAAATAATTATGTTGTTAAGAGAAAAATAAAAAAATAATAATAATAATATTCATCAATAAATAAAAATCATCTTTGGTCCATATGTACATACTTCCATTGTGCATCTATGTACCTTCCATGTACTTAGATCTGTGTGTCTGTTACTTTTCTCCCGAAAAAGCATATCCAATGCACTACCCTATTTCTCATCCTGTGCCTCTATCAATATATTTAACCTAAATATACTTACTTCCTTTATGTATCTATATACTTTCAATGTACTTATGGATCTATATATTTATCACTTTCATCTAATTTAGCATTTCCAATGCACTAGCATATTTCTCAGCCTATACTTCGCTCAATATATCTTCTAGCCCAACCTTCTGACTCATCTCAAACTTCTTTCTACTACTCCTTCTAATGCACTACCCTATCTCTCATCCTATACATCTATCAATATATCCTCTGCATCCACTCTCTCATGTATCCCAAACCCCATACCACTACTATGATCGCCAAAATAACCCATTCTAGACTCTCTCCTGCTCTACCCCTCCTTGCAGCATCTGACACCTCTTTTTACTACACCGGTCCCCTTAAAACAAACCTTTCTAAACTCTCCCCTCTGACTCCTTCCCTCCAAAACTCCTTTTTTCTCATCCAAAAGCCTCTTCCTACTGCTAAGACCTAAAAAAAAATCCTTCACTTTTATCCCTCCACTATCCTTTTCAATCAAAATTAACAGACTAACATGTTCACTTCTCAAATTCCATAGTCCATATATTCAACTATACTAATATACTGCCCAAATAACTGAATAACATATCCACTACTCATATTACTTCATATTTATACTATACTAATTTTCAACACTAATCATTTATGGGTTCCGGAGTAGCGTGCTACTCGCCAGAAAAGCGCTTCGACACCCATCAGGGATAACAAGTGCTATATGAATGCAAACCTTTCTTCCCCTTTTATCCCTCCGCTATCCTTCTCACTCCAAGTAACTGACTAATATCCACCACTGAAATTACCTCATATTTCACCATATTAATTCACCACTAATCCTTTATGGGCTACCTGAATAGCGTGCGTCAACAAGCGATTGATAAATAAATACAAACCTTTGTCCTCCTCTATCCTTCTGCTATCATTCCAAATCCAAATAACTGACTAACCGATCCACCACTTAAAATGTACTTGCATGTTTCACTATATTAATTCAACACTTATCCTCTATGGGTCCCGGAGTAGCGTGCTACCCGCCGAAAAAGCGCTTTGACGCCTCGTCAGGGGTAGTAAGCGCTATATAAATGCAATTACAATACAATGCAATACAATGAAAGGGTGAATGGATGGATGAGTGAGTGAAATAATGATTGGATGAGTGAAAGGGAGTGGGTAGATGGATAAAACTGTGAGTGGATGGATAAGTGAAAGAATGGATGAAGGAATGAAAGGGAGTGTGGGTGGGTGGATGAGAGAGTGAATGGATGGATACGTGGAAGTCTGGATGAATGGATAAGTGAAAGAATGGATGAATGAATGAAAGGAAGGGTGGTTGGATGGATGGATGGGTGGGTGGGTGGATGGCTGGATAGGAAGGTGAATGAATGGACAGATGGATGGATGGATGAGTGAAAAGATGGATGAGTGAAAGGGTGGAGGGGTCGTTGGAGTGAAAGGGTGGACAGATTGATGAATAAATGGATGGATGCCAAGATGCTGTGATCCATCCATCTATCCATTCATCATCCACCCTTTCACTCATCCATCTCTTGATCTGATAATTCACACATCATTCATCCGTCCTCCCTCTCGCTCCTTGATACAATCCACCATCCTTTCACTCATCCTTCTACCCAACTACTCGTCCATTCATCCATTTACCCTTTCACTCATTCATCCATCGTGATCATATACTTTTCAGGAGGTCTGTGGCAGGCGTGCAACACCCATTGTGCTCAAAGGGCTTCAGACCCCCCCCCCCTCCCTCCCTCGTGTGTGTCAGCCCGGGCTGAGACAGCTTCCCAGGCACACACAGTTTTTGAGCTGCTGTGTGCCGGCTGGTCTGGAGTCTTATCACAGCCGCACCCCAGTACTTCACACAGGCCTTTAAAAGACCATTTACTTGTTAACGAGGCTTTGTTGTTTTTCACCCCTTCCTAGAGCCCCTGCATCTCCGCTCTGCCTACTGCTGGAAGAATCACCCCCCTCCTCCTCCCCTCCGAAACTTGGCTCTAGTTGGGCCTCTGGTTTGTGGTCCAGCTGCCCACTGGTCACTGCAGGATGACCTTTGTGTTCTAGTTGCCTCGAGGTCCCTGCAGGGGGTCGGTGGTGCAGTTGCCTCTTGGTCCCTGCAGGGGTCAGTGGTGCAGTTGCCCTGAGCTCCCTGCAGGAAGTCGGTGGTGCAGTTGCCTCGAGCTCCCTGCAGGGGGTCGGTGGTGCAGTTGCCCCGAGCTCCCTGCAGGGGGTCGGTGGTGCAGTTGCCCCGAGGTCCCTGCAGGGGGTCAGTGGTGCAGTTGCCCCGAGCTCCCTGCAGGGGGTCGGTGGTGCAGTTGCCCCGAGGTCCCTGCAGGGGGTCGGTGGTGCAGTTGCCTCTTGGTCCCTGCAGGGGGTCAGTGGTGCAGTTGCCACGAGCTCCCTGCAGGGGGTCGGTGGTGCAGTTGCCCCGAGGTCCCTGCAAGGGGTCGGTGGTGCAGTTGCCCCGAGCTCCCTGCAGGGGGTCGGTGGTGCAGATGCCTCGAGCTCCCTGCAGGGGTCGGTGGTGCAGATGCCTCGAGCTCCCTGCAGGGGTCGGTGGTGCAGGGGGTCAGTGGTGCAGTTGCCTCGAGCTCCCTGCAGGGGTCGGTGGTGCAGGGGGTCGGTGGTGCAGTTGCCTCTTGGTCCCTGCAGGGGGTCGGTGGTGCAGTTGCCTCGAGCTTCCTGCAGGGGTCGGTGGTGCAGATGCTTCGAGCTCCCTGCAGGGGTCGGTGGTGCAGATGCCTCGAGCTCCCTGCAGGGGTCGGTGGTGCAGATACCTCGAGCTCCCTGCAGGGGTCGGTGGTGCAGGGGTCGGTGGTGCAGATGTCTCGAGCTCCCTGCAGGGGTCGGTGGTGCAGTTGCCCCGAGGTCCCTGCAGGGGGTCGGTGGTGCAGTTGCCTCGAGCTCCCTGCAGGGGTCGGTGGTGCAGGGGTCGGTGGTGCAGATGTCTCGAGCTCCCTGCAGGGGTCGGTGGTGCAGTTGCCCCGAGGTCCCTGCAGGGGGTCGGTGGTGCAGTTGCCTCGAGCTCCCTGCAGGGGGTCGGTGGTGCAGTTGCCTCGAGCTCCCTGCAGGGGTCGGTGGTGCAGGGCACGGTGGTGCAGATGTCTCGAGCTCCCTGCAGGGGTCGGTGGTGCAGTTGCCCCGAGGTCCCTGCAGGGGGTCGGTGGTGCAGTTGCCCCGAGGTCCCTGCAGGGGGTCGGTGGTGCAGTTGCCTCGAGCTCCCTGCAGGGGGTCGGTGGTGCAGTTGCCTCGAGCTCCCTGCAGGGGGTTGGTGGTGCAGTTGCCTCGAGCTCCCTGCAGGGGTCGGTGGTGCAGGGGTCGGTGGTGCAGATGTCTCGAGCTCCCTGCAGGGGTCGGTGGTGCAGTTGCCCCGAGGTCCCTGCAGGGGGTCGGTGGTGCAGTTGCCTCGAGCTCCCTGCAGGGGGTCGGTGGTGCAGTTGCCTCGAGCTCCCTGCAGGGGTCGGTGGTGCAGGGGTCACTCAGGGCAGTCGGGGGCCGCTGCCCCTCTCCATGAGCCCTGGACTCTTCCTTGCGTTGGCAGCTGGGAGGGCACACGCGAGAGGACCCCTTGGCCTCCTCCCAGGGGGCGTGGCTTGCGGGCCCCTCTATAAAGGGAGGCTCCGGGGGGTGGTCTGTACCTCGTCAGCTGCCTCAGTTTGCAGAGCCAGCCCCACAAGAAGCAGGTGAGCTGCGGCTGCGCTGCCGAGCCGTGTGAGCGTCGGCACATTCACCCCACAGTCCAAACTGCCATCCCTGGGGTGCGGGCAATGGGCGTTTGGGGGCTCCAGCCCTCTGAGGGGGACCCCTCAATCTGCGAGCAAACCCTCTGTGGGGTGTGGGGGGTGGCTGGGAGGGGGGGTGCATGTGTGCTCTATCCGTCCCTAGGCTGCGGGCAGTGGGCGTGTGGGGGCTCCAGCTCTAAGAGGACCCCCTCAATCTGCGAGCCCCCCCACACTGGGGTTTAGGGTGATGGCTGGGAGGGGGTGCATTTAAGCTCTATCCGTCCCTAGGCTGCGGGCAGTGGGCGTGCCGGGGCTCCAGCCCTCTTAAGAAGACCCCACCAGCGAGCGAGCTAACCCCCCCCCCCTCCCCCTCCCTCCCTGTGGGGTGTAGGGATGGTCGGGAGGGGGGTGCATGTGTGCTCTAGCCGTCCCTGGGGGCGGGGGAGCCCTCCCTATTGAGTCGGGCCCCCGCTTGTCTTCATATAGCGCCTGTTCTCGTGCTGTGCACGCTGCTTCTCAGAGAAGGGAGTTTAGGCACTTGACGGGCAGGGCTGTGCTCAGGATCACACGGCTTGGTTACACATGGGCTATCGGACTCCAGATTCAAATGTATAATTTCCTCACGCTTTTCGTACAGCGCCGCTGCCGCGTCAAAGCGCACTAATTCCTGAGGGTTGACTTTGATGGTCGGGCTGCCCCGACGCACCTCCAAGGTGCCCTTAGTCTCTTGGACGTTCAGTTTACTGTTCCCATTATACAGGCAGGACTACTGGTCCCAGAATGCAATGCTCTTTGAGATTAGCGCGATTACAGCTCACGCCGTAGAATATGGGCGCGGGTCCCCGCTCTTGAGGGGCGACCGACCCCCCAGGTCTTTGCTACCCGTCGTGAGCAGCTCAGGACGGCGGAGGCATCCCTGGACTGGTCATGCTGGGTTCATAAAGTATGAGGGGTGGGGTCTGGCGTGGTCTCAAATAAACTTTTTAATGAGTACATATTTGAACAAGTGTTTCAAATTTAACTTGTTCAAAACAATAGAATCAAACTGTAGAAAGTGAGCACACAAGTATTCAATTTCGAAAAAGGTGAATGTTGAAGGCGCACTTTTTAGCGCCAGTTTTGTAAATGTTTCTCCCTCTGCCCACAGGTTTGGGTCCGTCTCTAAATAACCAGACACGAACTGCTCATGGAGTGGGCACTCGGCCTACGCCATGGGCAAGTTCTCGAAAGCCACCAATTCTATTTTGAGCTCGTCTCGTCCAAAGAGAATAGGTGCCACTAGAGCTATTTTAAAACATTTTAGATTAGTGCTTACCTGTAGCTACATATGGGGCTGAGGTCTGGGGATTGGGAAAAAATCCAAGTATCCAGCGAAAAGAAAGTCGATTCTGTAGAAAAATACTGGGTGTCCCAATCTCATCTTCCGAATTTATTTGTCATGAGGAACTAAACCTCCCCTATGTATGTGACTTTATTAGAACTAGACCAGCTCTATTCTGGATCTGGAAGAATAACTCAGCCACCCTAAAGCAAAATATTATAAAAGACTGTCTTAAATGTGACCATGGCCTGGCGATCCCCTGGCTTGCAGGAGTTTTAAAAACACTGAGTGCCGTGGACAGAGGAGATCTTTTCTCCGACCCAAGCAGGATTGAGCCCAAAGACAAAATTGAGGTCAAACAAGCCCTGTATGCACTTTATAATTCTGAACGAATGGAAAGGAAACCCTCAAATCAACTGTTGTGAGTTACATGGGGAATGAATTATGTAGGAGACCACTTCCACCCTACCTCACTAAACCCATGACCATTTGGGAGAGATCACTGCTGTTTTCACTAAGGGCGGGCTCAGTGAAATCCCTACTGGGGTTTCCTTTGGGTTATCAACACACAACACAATGCAATCCATGTCCGTGTGATGGTATTAGTAAACAGAATGATTTGCACTTTCTATTCTTCTGTAAATTTTATTTAAAATATATCAATTGGTTTTTAATTCCTTATTTTAGAAAACAAAGACCCCTTTCGTTGGGGAGTCTTATACAATGCTGCTCTCCCTGGACACAGATTAATTAATTTTTCGCACTTTTCTGAGACTTATAACAAGTGTACGCAAAATGATGGAAACCCCCTGAAAATAGTCTTATGAGAGTTGTATTACATTTTTTTTTAATTATGAATTTTGTAATTTTGATCTGTTATGTAACTGAATTGTTTTAATGTGGTACTTTTATGAATTTTATGAAATTTGAATAAAGGTCTTTTGAACTTGAACCAGACACGGGGCAGGGCGGTGAACGGGGGGTGTCGGTGAAGCTCGTACCTTCGAATTATGCACTGAACGGTATTGTAGGTTGCTGCGCAGTGCCGGGGTTGCTGCGCAGTGCCGGGGTTGCTGCGCAGTGCCAGGGTGCTGCACGCTGCAGGGGGTCCAGTCCTGAATGATGCGGCCAACTGATAACCTGTTACAATGTGGGTGTGTAAGAGGTGTGCATACTGTGGCGGTAGTTCCGTTGTGAACGGGATGGTGACACAGAGCCAGTCAGTAACTGTAGTTATCGGCCCTAAAGTGATGCATGGCCGGCGGGGGAGGGGGCTTGAATGACGAGGCACCCTCCTTGTTACCCCCTTCAGGTGAGTGGGGGGAGCTTGAATCCCCGCCCCCAATGTTCAGTGTAAAGTGCACCTTGTAGTGATGGATTTCGGGATTGAAGCCCTTTCTGTCCACGTCCGTCTGTCCCGACTGTCAGCAGGGTCACGAGGCCAAAGGTCGTGGTTCATGTCTCCGTCTATTCACATCTTTAAAATGCTTTAAGACTTTCAGTTGGGACTCTATGGCACGGTTGCATTTGTACAGTTTGTGTTATTGGGTGTGGGTTATATTCATAAACCCTGTAAGGGCTCACTCAAGGCTGACGTCATCTTTAGTGTATCAACTACTTCACAGCTCGCAATCTACACCGCACCAATGGCGCGCGGTCATCTGTGTCCGGGAATGTTTATCCTGTGCGCGTCATCACCAGGTGAAGTCGACCAGTTTTCCATCACACTCTAGAAATCCAAAAATGCGTCATTTGTGGTTTCCTAACTGTTTTATACTTTGAAATATTTGTACAGTCCCAGTTGTTTCTTTATTAGAAAGTACAACCGCCCACCTGTTCACACAGCAAGATTGTCCCATAATGCACTTACAAAATCTTTCACTTTACAGTCCGAGAGAGACGTGGAGCAAGTTCATCAGACTCCAGCTGTGGGTGCACATACATGTGTCAGTTGATGTGCTTGACTGGTGGGGAATATTGCAGAAATTGCTGTATGGGGCTGACCCAAGCCCATATGGGTGGAGAGAGAATGGTAGCATTTGCGTCAAGGTCACTCGGTCACTGAGTGGAAGGCCCTGGCTCTGACCTGGCAAATGGAGTATTTACGCACATTTGGGGCATACCAGTGACTGCACAGAGACCACAAGGAAGTGAAGTACTCTGAAATGAGTGGTATCACTCCATCACGCCAGAATCTGGCAGTGCCCCCCCCCCCCCAATAAAGCGAGCCCGGATGGGAGGGCGCTCCTTCCGATATATCGCAGCAAAACTTTGGAATGCCCTACCACCCCAGATACGTCGCCTGAATGACCTCTTGACTTTCAGAAAGGCCATTAAAACCCACCTTTTCTACTAGACTGCTGTTATGTTGTTTCTTCACTGTAACATCTGTTGTGCCTGACTCTCCGGTCTCTCTGGAAAAGCGCCGGGACGCCCCTTAGCTGGGGCAGCTGTGCGCTATATAAGTAAATATAACATAACATATCAAACATTTCACAGCAGCCTGTACCATCCACAGGCCAGTGTCCTTGTTGAGCGAACTAACCGAGGTGAAGGAGCTATTCAAATGGCAGTGGCCAGCAGGAGTGTGGGTAGCTCGGCTGGAATGGATCTGGGATGGGCCTACTGTACAACCAAGAGTGGTACAACCGGACAAGAGCTCTTAGAGTTAAGGGGTAGGAAAGCTGTAGTAAGTTTCTTCCAGCGTCAATGAGGTGCTTGTTGGACACAGACTAAGGACGGTAAAGGGGCTGAAGGTCGAAATAGCTCTAGGAAGGAAGGAGAGAAAATGAAAGTAACATTCAGGTGGGAGACTGTCTGAAGGTGAGGCCCGGCAGCATAGGTACCAGGAGACGAGTACCGTACCTTCCAATGGCTGATTGGAAGTACGCAGAATCTCCTCAACGACTGCTTTCAAACTGGAAGCCAAAAGATTCCCAATGAATACATTCTTACCTTAATTGGGCTAGGTTCACCTGCTCCAAGTCACTGATCCTACAATCACTCTACCATCATTGGATGCGGCTCTTCTTTACTGCATAGTGTGCCCCCCTTTGTTGCCCGCTATATACCTCCTTATTGTATTACTCTCCTTGATTCATTGGTCTTGTAATAATGCGATTATTCCTGTTTTGTATTCTTATTTGATGTCAATATTGCATTTATGTTCCATCCTTTTTGTAAAGCGCTCTGATATCCTTCGGGATCTTGTTCGCGCTATATAAAACTTTATAAAAATGGCGCTCTCTAACATATGCCCTTCCTTAAGTATACTATTAAGGACCATGGGCTAAAGACCAGCCATGCCTTCCCGTGCCTGTCAGTAGAGTGCGCCATGCATTCCCGTGCCTGTCAGTAGAGTGCGCCATGCCTTCCCATGCCTGTCAGTAGAGTGCGCCATGCCTGTCACCAGCCGGGCCATGGAGGAATACTGAATAGGATCAAAGCTGAGCATTCTCCATACACAAATAGTGACAGGAGTGACTCACCCCCCCCCCCATGCCCCGATTCTCTGGACCTTCATAAGTAGCGATGATTTTTTTCGCTCCCCAGAAGGTGCCTGTAACCCACAGGCGCGCCTTCCACCACTTTTTTATTTTATTTTTTTCCACACACCGTAGCGCGTGTAGGAGATTAAAACACGTGGCCTTTCCTTTTGCCACTCACTCACCCTGGTCCTGAAGAAAGTCCCGCCCAGACTCTACAGGGACTGAAACATGTAGACCGTTATCAAGTCAACTAAGTAATCATAATTTTTTTACTATTAGTTGCAGCACATAGTTTTTAATTGACACCCTGGGCCGTCACGAATAAATTACCAGGCAAGGATTCCCAGAGGTGCATTTTAACACTCACCTTCATCCACTTCCCACTATTGCACGAGTCCCTACACACGCTCCGCTGTAGTCAGGCGTTGAAGCACAACCAGGCGGCACTCGGCTGCCTGGCTGGACCCCGATGATGAAGCATGACACCAACCAGGTTGGTGTGTGAGGGGTTTTTAAACAAAGACTGCTTGTGCCCAGCTGACACAGCTACATTTACAGGTGACATGGGATACTAACAAGATTCCATCACTCCAACACAGTGGGCCAGTCCTCGTTGTTTACTTGTCTGTAGAGTGCGCCGTGCCTTCCCGTGCCGGTCAGTAGAGTGCGCCGTGCCGGTCAGTAGAGTGCGCCGTGCCTTCCCGTGCCGGTCAGTAGAGTGCAAGGCCTGAAGAGTGCCCCATACCTTCCGGTGTCTTGTAAAGTCCTCTAATCGCACTTGTGTGACGTCATAGTGCTCCAAACTATTAAAAGCCATTTCAGGCCGGGGTAGGGCCTAGGTGGAATAGTTGGGTGGGGTCCTGGCATGATAAGGTCATATGACTGGCGCTGTGCGTGTTGCTGTAAAGTGTATGAAGAATCACTCACTTCCTGCAGGCTTATTTTATCTGGACCTTGTCGGAAAGAATTATACTGCTTTATTTACATTTCTACAAAGTATATAGACATTACTCAAGGATGCTAAAGCACGTTACAACAGGTTATATAAAGTATTTATTACATCACCCAAGGATGTTGAGTCGTATAAATGTCGTAGACATTGCAACTGTCAAATATTGACTAACAGGATAGGAACAGATGCCAGGTCCAGGAAGGTGTCCAATGAAATGGCAGTAAACCTCCAGGCTCCAATCGGTGTGAAACTGGCAACTAAGTGTAGAGTGGAGAAGATTTACTAAAGTCTAAAAAAAAAATCATTTCAGATTTCAAGATAAACTGAGGTAGTGATGTGTATTTTTGGATTTAGGGTGTTTCAGACTCTGGCCACCCTTTTGAACAGGATGGAGCCATCAATCCATCCTTATGTCTGGGTTCTCGAGGGGGTGCTTTGGCGTTCCTTGATGGTCCAGCACCAGCCGATAACGGACACGTGTCAGCCAGGTCATGTGGCGTGTACAGCCCAGCGGGGGATACACACCGTCCTGTATGTAGCTCAGACTTCAATGGCAGCCGGTAGAGATGACCAGAATTCCTGAAATATGGTCCTCCCTTTTTGGCTCCGTTGACGAAACGTGGTGCCAAATGTAGGGTTGTTCTGAATGAAGTGAGAAGATTCTTGGGAGACCAGTCAAGCATGACTGGAGTCTATTCTCAACCACGGTAGGTATTAAACAAGAGTTTTTCCAGGGGTGGGGTTCTGAGGGGTGGAGGGGTGCCTGAGAGGGTGGAAGAGTTCCACGGGCCCCCAAGCACTGTCCATGGTGTGGTGGTGCTCCCAAAGATGAGGACTTCGGCCTTGTCCGAGTTGAGTTTCAGACAGTTGTCATTCATCCAGTCTGTGACATTCGTCCTGCATCTGTGGCGGTGGGCTCTGGTGGTGGAGGGGTCTTCGGACAGCGGGAGGATGAGCGGGGTGCCGTCAGCGTAGGAGATGTTGAGTCTGCGTGTTGTGACTGTCAGGCCGGGGAACATGTCCTCCAAGGTCAAATAGGGAGGTGGGGGGGGCATGCCCTCCGCGGTCTAACAGGGAGGGTGTGGCTGTGCCCCCGGAAGTCATATATATGTGAGGATGGGGGTTGCATTGCTGAGGTCAGATGTATGTGAGGATGGGGGGGTCATTGCCCTGAGGTCAGATGTATGTGAGGATGGGGGTGCATTGCTGAGGTCAGATGTGTGAGGATGGGGGCATTGCTGAGGTCAGATGTATGTGAGGCTGGGGGGTGCATTGCTGAGGTCAGATGTATGTGAGGATGGGGGGGGGGTGCATTGCCCTGAGGTCTGATGTATGTGATGATGGGGGGGGGGGGGGCATTGCCCTGAGGTCTGATGGTAAGTGGGTAGGGACTCCCAGGGCGAGTCTCAAACACGCGGTTTGAGGTTTGACAGGGGGCGGGGGACGCCTGCTGTAGAAAGCCCCCGCCGGCTGGTATCCGTGCCCTTCACTCATTCCAGGCCCGGTCAGCTGCCATCTTTAAATAGACGGGGGGGGGGGCAAAATAAAGGTCGCACACTGCAGAGGGCAGCCCCCGGGGCCCCTCCCCCTGCCACTCAAGATTAGGATGACGCCCGAGGAAGGTCCTGGCTTGGGGAGGAGGTGTGGAGGGGGCTGGGGAAGCTTGCAGAGACCGGGGCAGCATCTCTGCCCTGCCGCTGGGGGTAGGGGGGGGGGGGGGGCGGCGGCACAGGGCCTTCACCCTTTACAGCTGGCAGCCTGCAGTGTAGCGCTGTAATAATCCAGGAAAAGTAGAGCTTTAAAGTAGGTTTATTTACAGCACAGCATCAAGTCATTACAAAGGGAAGTCCAGGATACAACTGACAAATGCAGCAGAATGCTGTGTGAGGAAAGCTGTTCAGAATACAGAACATCATAGGAAACATAACATGGCACATGCACTTAAAGCGAAAGAGATACAAAACAGACTAAACCTACTTATGCAGAATGTAACAAGCGCCCACACACCTTCGAGCCCCCCTAGGAGCGTGAAGCCCTATACAGAAGGTGGAGTAAAAGACCCGAGACTGTGGGGGTCTCCAGCGGTGCCCCCTCAGTTGAGTTCACAGGCCTCGAACACCAGGCGGAACTGGTTACCCGCTCGGGATTATTTGAATTCTGTGATTGTTCGTCTATAATGGCTGAATAGGATTACAAACCCCAGAACACAAATTAAAAATCTGGACAGGATGTGACCCCCTGCCTGGAACTGGGAACGAGCTCCACTTTGCTAGGTCTGCTGTGACTGACCCTGCCCCAGCTCGATGCCCTTAACACCGCTTTTGGCCGCTGACCTTGCGCATTCTAACCGTGCTGATGTAATCAGTCCAAGCTTCAGCGGCTCCTCATACCCCAGGGCAGCCCCAGATGGTGGTCGTTGTGGGACACTCACAAGACGCCCAGTGCCTTCTGAGGGTGTCTGTACCCCCGGGGCACCCCCCCACAGCCAGACTCTCCCTGAACGTCCCCCACCACAGCCACATCCCCGGCCACCTGAGACCTCACTGGCTCGGGTCAACAAAAGAATCCCCTTCAAGCTCCTCCCCCACACCAGCAAAGCCCTCCAGAGCACCCGACCTGCATACCTCACAGGGCTTTAAGTGGGCCGGGTCTCATGGGGTCTGAGCACCGGCAGTGTTTTTTCCGGGTGCCTCGAAACAGGTCTCTATCGGGCTCTGTTTTGAGCCCTGACACAGGCAGCCCGTTTTTTTTCCCGGACTGCAATGACCGCTGTTTGCTGTCACTGCAGTCCGGAAAAAAGTGCCACGGCTCAAAACAAAGCCTGATAGAGACCCGTTTCGAGACAGCAGCAGGCACATGGATGTGCGCTGCTCACACTGCTCACTTCTCAGTAGTAGAGAAGTTACAGCATGACGTCATACCAGGGGAGCGTTGTGGGGGAAGGGAAATCCTTTAAGAGTCATTTTCTTTCTGGATTTCCCTTCTCTTTCTGAAACTCAGGAGCAGCAACATTGTGGTAGGGTCACCACGGATTTAATTGGAAGCTTTGTCAATATTAGATACAAGTTATAGTTGCAGCTTATTTATCTTCTGCAAGTAATAACCCTTGACAAAGCCAACATTACTTATTGTAGGTATGATGTTACTTGTATCAAATATCTGGATGCAATGACGGTAACAGCAAATTACAAGTCGGGCGGCACACTATGCTAAGCACAGATTTTTTGCGTATGTGATTTAAAGCCACGCCCCTAATTACACCTGCCATGCCCCTTTGAGAGACCCCCCAGTTTTTTTATCCCACTTAAAGCCCTGATACCTCAACCATCGCCTCTCCTCTGCGCACACACACCAGACATGTCCACTCCGCCCAGCTGGCCCTGGCCACCGTCCCACAGGTCTGCAAGATCACAGCTGGGGGACGATCCATCTCCAATCCCGCTGTGAACACCTGGAACTCCCCGCCTCTGCACCTCTGGCAATCAATGGCTGCCTCCATTCAGGAAGGACCTCGGGACCGGCTCTTCGACTGCAGACCCAGCCCCCCCCCCCCATCCCCACCCCACTGAGAGCCTGGAGACCCTCACAGGTGAGCAGTCGCGCTTTATAAGATCACTGATTGACCCTAGTGCAGCCAGGACGTCAGTCCAGGGCAGACAGGCCTTGGATTCCAGCGGGCACTTGGTGCCCGGCCAAACTCAGGACCCCAGGATACTCCTAGAAGCAGGTCCTGGGGCAGCGGGCCCGGTTCTGGGAGTTTTGTGCACGCGGGCATGTCACCTTGCGGTATGGCTGAAAGGTGCCCATGGGGTCAACCCTCCTTCAGGGGTCACCCCACGAGCCCTGGTGGGCTGTTTCACCAGGAGGGGGTGCTGTTAGTATGGCCTAGACCAGATGTCCAGCTCGACCTTCACAGGCAGACGCAGTTTCCTCTTTACGCCAGACATGACCTGCAGCGACCGCCTAGGATCAAACCGCGTCCGCCGCTGAAGGTCAAGCTGGACATCTGGTCCAGGCCGTACTAACTGCACCCCCGGTTCTTCTATTGCTCCAGATGAAACTGCCCACCAGGGCTCGTGGGGTGACCCCTGAGGGAGGGTTGACCCCATGGGTAATTTTCAACCATGCCTCAAGGTGACATGCCCGTTTGCACAACACTCAGGGAAGACTTGGCAGTTCAGTCTGGACTGTTCCATATTCCTGGGTCTGACCTGAGGTGGTGAAGTGAGCTAAAGAACGATGATGGATTCAACCCAGATCAGTGACTGGCGGTGAGTGTCTGAAAAGTTTCAGCGCTCCGTCCATCACCCCCTTTAGTTTTGCTTTGTTTGCCATGAGTTGGCAGGGTGTGCTCGGATGTGGGTCCCTTGCTCACTTTGCCACTGGATTCAAGCTAGCCGGGCTGATGAGGGGTGCTACTCCGAAACCGGTCCTCGGAAGCTTGTTTATGGTTCAGGGAGGACATGGCTTGGCAGTTCGGGCTGGACTGTTCCCATGAGGCACAGGGTAAGATTGATTTGCATATGTCCATGTCTGAACTGGGGTGGCAAAGTGAGCTAAAGAACGGTGATGGATTAAACCCGGATCTGTGAGTGGGGTGAGTGTCAGAAAAGTTTCAGCGCTCCGTCCATCGTCTCCTTGTGTTTGATCTTGGTAAGTCGTTGCAGGTGGTTTCTGGCGTAAAGAGCAAACACAAGGAGATGATGATGGACGGAGCGCTGAAACTTTTCAGACACTCGCCGCCAGTCACAGATCTGGGTTGAATCCATCCTCGTTCTTTAGCTCACTTCACCACCTCAAGTCAGACCCAGTTATAAGGGAGCAGTCCAGACTGAACTGCCAAGTCTTCCCTGAGTGTTGTGCACACGGGCATGCCACCTTGAGGCATGGTTGAAAATTACCCATGGGGGTCAACCCTCCATCAGGGGTCACCCCACGAGCCCTGGTAGGCCGTTTCATCGGTAGCAATAGAACCGACGGTGCTGTTGGTATGGCCTACACCCGATGTCCAGCTCGACCTTCAGAGGCGGACACCGTTAGATCTTGGGCAGTCGCTGCAGGTTGTCTGGCGTAAAATAAACACAATGCGCGTAACAGGCGATGGGTTGTATAAAAGGGCGCCTCGGGTGTTCTGTTGACGCCCGGGTTTCGCCTTTTGACCCGACTTGGCTGTCCTGCTTCGGTTTGCCACTTGTCTGCCGAATCTGACCCCGTCGGGCAGCGCCAAGGCCACACGTGCGCGGGTTGTGTGCGCTGTGGGGTGGGGGAGACTCGTGGTCAAGAGGACGGAAGGTCACTTAATGGAGACTCCTGCCCCAGTCTTGAGCATTCCTCGAAACCCAGTGCATCCTGGGAGTGGTAGTCTCGTCACACCTGTCCTGTGGCACAGTGGCACCTCGCAGACCTTAAGCATGTTCTTGCCCCGCCCCCTCCCGAATTGTACTCGTGCTCTGGGCTGTACCCTTCTCACCCCAGTTCACTCGGATTAATACCAGTTTGCACTGGATGTAGCATTACACCTCCCGCCGCTGCCCAAACCTGCATTACTAGAATGTAAACTGTAGTCTTCAGACATGTGACACTGCGACATACATGACCCGATTACATACTAGGAGATTCGCATGAAAGTTATGCGCAGAATAGACCGCAAACGTATCCTCAATGAGGTAACAAATAGATTTCCTTAAATAACTGCAGATGTAAACATGTTTGTGCTATTATGTAAATATTTTCATATGGGTTTACAGCTGTATTATATCTGCTGAGTGCTAAAATCGGAGATTCCTCAAAGTAGGAGTAAAGATTTATTGATTGAACCTGGAAATACGAGTTCCTGTTTAATTTATTCACAATTAATATGGATACACGGACTGCAATGTTTAAGAACTAAATACCACAAACCCGGGAGCCCTAAACCTGGTTTACGAGGTCTGCAGGCCTCTGCTGAGGGGTGCTGGAGGGGAAGGGGTTGTTTCTTGCAGTGTTGACTTGCCCTTTCCATCTCTTCCAGGCAGAATGTCGATCAAGTCGATCCACGCCCGGGAGATCCTGGACTCTCGCGGCAATCCCACCGTGGAGGTGGACCTGACCACGGCCAAAGGTGAGCGGAGACCCCCCTGATGCCAGCCCCATGTATACCATGCTGGTCTTTGCTATTACTGTCTTAACTTGCTCCACCGGATCTGACCTTGGTTTCCTAGCAGGCATCTGATGCCAGAGCGCCTGGAATCTGCCCAAGTCACCTGGGTGTAAAACTTGCCTCAAAGGCTTCAAACATTCATTGGGTGGCTCCATACGGAAGAAGGCAGATTTATTGTGAATGTTTCCTCACGTTTTAAATTGCTTCCATCCAATCAATTGATGGATCACTGGTTTATCACAAGATGGAGATTTGAGGATTATCAAACTCCCTTATATCAAACAAAATATTAAGGTTTGCAAGGCCCAGAACTAACCGTGCCAGACTGTCGTGGTGGGTACACTGGATAAGAAATGTTGCATACTGCATTCGGTAAGTGTTTTCGGAGTTACCAAGCCATAAACTATAGTGTTTTTGCTTCTGCAGGCCTCTTCCGTGCAGCTGTTCCCAGCGGTGCCTCCACCGGCATCTACGAAGCTCTGGAACTTCGTGATGGAGACAAGTCCCGGTACCTGGGCAAAGGTGAGGTCTGGGCGGTGTGCCTCCTCTAAAGAGAACCTGTGTGGGTACTCATGGACTTGAGCTGTGTTGATCCCTTCCTGGGTAAATTGAGGGGTTGTGGGTCCTCTTTGGGAAAGGGGGTGTCTGAGCTGTGTGGGTCCTTCTAGGAATGGTTTCCTAGACGTTACTTCTCATGAGGGCGGCTGCAGAGTTTTCAAATGTGCGCCTGTTGTGTTTTATTTTTTTTGTAGACTTGTAGGTTCTAATATTAAACATGCCAGGTCCCTACACTTATGAGGTGGATTATGGGAGCGGACTAGAATGTAGTCCACTTATGACTTGGAAAGCAAGCTTAGACTGAGGCCGAAGCTCTACCTCCTTGACATGTCTTGCTCAAAACCTCATGTTACAGGAAGTTTGTGCCAGCACAAAGTTATTTTGCATTTAGTTTTGATGTTCTTGGATGCATTTGAACTCTGCCTCTTTCTCCAGGTGTCGAGCATGCAGTTAGCCACATCAACAAGACCATTGTGCCTGCCCTCCTGGAAAAGGTAAGCAACTTAAACTCTGTGAAAGGGTTCACGTCTGACTGCAGTGGCACAAATACTTTGTAAACTACCTTTTTGGGTTTTTGTGTGACCCTTCTTTTGCATGAAAGACTGTCCTGTGGTCTATGAAGTGGTGGTAGAAAATTCAATGGGCCCGATTACACGAATATGCACCAATCCACCATTGCAGACATTCAAACAAATTCATTAGTTGTTGTGAAACAGGTGGAAGTAACTTGCCACCCTCCAACCCATAGAATGCTCTTTCCCACCAACCATCACTGCATATAAAACCTATACCAAGGCTGCCCCATTTTAACTGTTCAAACTGTTCCCTCGTTATCTTGCCAAAGGATGTCATTCATTCTGGGTGCAGAACTCAGATTAACTAGTATAATCTGAGGATATCCGGGTTTGGAATGAATAAGCCGGACTGGAGGCAAGTGGATCTGCAGTTGGAAAAACTCGGCATTACGCTGAATGGGGTGCAGGAAAACGTCGAAGTGGGGCTGGCATGGATGAAGAATACTGCATGGACAAGTTAAGTCCCTTATCCATTTTTCGGCCTTATCCGTGGTTTGCCTGGCCGTCGCCCGGCAATATAAAGAGGCAGGTTTTCCCCTCCCCTCGTCCATACCGCTGTTCTATTCGCCACCATCGGATGCCCCGGCTGACGGGATCGCTTTGCGCATTTGACCATTTTCATTTATCGGCTCAGATACCTCATTATGGTGCTGATTCGCCCCCTCCTTTCTCCGAAATGTTTTTTATCCACCCTTGATCACCCTTATTGCGTTAATTCAGATTATCGCTATTTTCTCCTCATACATCAGTCTGGTCGTTTATTCTGTCGAGTTTCAACTTTCAAGTGAATCAAACACTTGCGATAAGGATACCCTGCCATTTTTTTCAGTGCAATAGACTGTTACCTGATGAAGGCCCAGAAGCCGAAACGCACATAGTTTTTATCTACCGCTTTGCCTCCATCGTTTTTGTCTTATCTATGTCCTGTTTTTTAGGAGCTTTTAAGATGTTGTTTTGTAAATAGTCTATCACTCCTTCACATTCAAAGAATAATGTATATGGATTTCATCAAAGATATTTTCTTACAAAATCAATATTTGATTAATAAAATTTATAAATCTCTACCCATGTGGTAATTAGTCCTTTCTACGTGGGCTCTCTATTGTATTTTGGTTAGTCACCTAGCCTTATTATTCTTATTACTATCAATTCCATTGTATGTTTTGCTGCTGTTCCACTCTGCTATAGACCTTTTTCAAAATTGTTGTACTTCCTATGTATAGCAAGTGCATTATTATATGGGGGTCCCATACTTCCAAAACAATGGATGAAGAATACTGCATGGACAAGTTAATGTCCCTGTATTGTGCCAAGCTGCCTGTAGGCGCTCCTGTTAGATGAAGCTTCCTGACCTCCTAGGACTTCTGCAAACTGTCTGGTGTTAATTTGAAGCTTTCGGGGAAAGCCAGCAGTTCTACTGCAGTGCAAGGCACCTGGATAGACAAGATCCCACTGCTGGGTTGGGCTGAAGTGGTACTGACTGATGCAATCTCACATCTGTGTGCTCCTTCCATGCCCAGTGCCAAGGAGCATAGTTACTGTGGATTATGAATTACAGGGGGTGGCCTATATTTTGAATTACAGGGGGTGGCCTATATGAAAGTACAAACTGTTTCAGAATATTGAAATCTGGATTCCAAAGACTTTTCTCACATTTAAGTTCAATCTGGTTTCATTACTCTGAGTTCACCTTTGCCACTGGTGCGTTCACCCACAATTCATTTGCTAAATTATCAATTTACTTTCCAGAAATTTAGTGTGGTGGATCAGGAGAAGATTGACAAATTCATGATCGAGCTGGATGGGACGGAGAACAAATGTAAGTTTTTGTTTTGTAATGCAAGTAATTGGTCCGAATCTTCTGAACCATGCATGTTTCCCCATCTGATGCAAGACAGCTCCGGGGCATGAGGTGGTGCTGAAAGGGCCTTTTCTTAATTGTAGGATAATCCAGGTGTACTGAATCGAAGTACAGTCTGCTGCAGGTCCCTTACATTGGGTACAGCCTTTCATAATCTGCTTTGGAAAGTGGAAGACTCCATCAAAACTGGGTTCTTGTGTGCTAGAATAAACTTAAATGCCACCTTGGAGCACCTGTGAAGAATGCCTGTCAAAAACCGCTGCTGATACCAGTGAGTTGCTGACTCCCTGGGCAGTTCTGACTGGTAAACTGTTGCCAAAGAGTAACCATCTGTCAAGCACGTATTTCTTGGTATGCTGGATCTCTGAAAGGGTGTTCCATTGAGACCATGGTCTGCCTCAATAAGGAATGGTAGACAGGTTCCTTATGAGTATTTTTCTAGAACACCATTGCAATTGACTCCTCCTCCCCCCCCCCCCCCCCCCCCCCCATCTCCTGGAGTAACCATTGATGGTTCAATGGGACAGCTCTGATGTGGGGTGCATTGGAGATGTGTACAGGTCAAGGTGGCGTCAGGGCTTCTTCCCCATCCTGGTCACTGATTCCACCTCCACACTATCACTCTACAAAACCTGTTCAATGTATGATATGTAACATATGTACCATATGAACGCATGCAATGTCTTACCTTTGAACAAACTAATCACCCATCGTCCCACCCCAACCACTTTGTTAAATGCATGTGCCCAAAATTACTGTCGCCTGCAGAAAACAGATTGCTATTTAATTGAGGGAACTAATGCAGTTTCACCAATTGCTCCTAGCAATCCTATGAGTGGCTCTGTGCGAGGCCATAACAGCACGTTATCGGATGTGGTGTGCACTGGTCACAAGTGAGCTGGTATCCATACAGGAGGCAGGCCTTCTGGCATCAGTTTGTCTTGTGAAAGCTGCATTGACTGCCTCAGTTCCCCATCCAGAAATGTGCACTGAGCAGTTGTGATGAGCTCATACAGGAAGTGGGGTGCTTCGTCAATGGATGTCTACATTATAGTCCTTTTTGCCCCACAGCTAAATTTGGTGCCAACGCCATCCTGGGTGTATCTCTGGCAGTCTGCAAAGCTGGGGCAGCTGAGAAGGGCGTACCCCTGTACCGACACATCGCCGACCTGGCTGGAAACGCTGAAATCATTCTCCCTGTGCCGGTAAGTGCTTCCCTGACCCTTGTCCCTTGCACCAGTGGGTGAAACCAAGGCAGATCTAAGTTATCAGGGGTGAGCCGCAAGCCAAGATGCAATCCTGCAGCGCTTGGGTCCACCTCCTGGCACAAACTGATGTTTGTTAAATTTACGCTCTTTCTTGTTATGGAAATTTGACTCTTACTGTCTCTTAAGCCACGCCTTCAGCCATCTAGTGTTCACCTGAAAGCTATAAACCATTTTTAAATGCTTAGTCCCTTTTTGAGATTTACTAGCTCTTGTATGCAGTGATAGACTAGCATTGGCTAGAATTGTGGGCATGTTTGTCTCTCAACGCGGTCACTGACAAATTATTAGTTTGAGGTGGGCAATAAGTAGCGAGTCCTAAAATGATTATTCAGATGAAACGGCTCAAATGTGAACTGGACCTTTCGTTAACACCCCACCAGACGAGAATTCTACTATTGCTTTTCCAGACCACGCCAATTTCTACTCTACCTTTTATTTTTTTAGGCTGGGGCACTCATGCCTCATTCACTGGACCATCACACTTGTCCACGCATAGCCATTGCTGGCGTCTTTCACCACTTGTACTAGTGCTTCATGCAGTGCCTCAAAAGCCAATGCATGGAAACTGTGTGGAGTAGTAGTTGTAGTGTTCAGGCTTGGGTTGATTTTAACTGTGCTCCAGGCAGATTAGCACAGGGAGCGCACTGCCTACTTTGTGCATTTTACATGAACTAAAATTTACTTGTTGAATCTTATAGAACTACTTGAAATAAATTTGTGAATTCCTTGGGCTTGGTGCAATTGTCTTAATCTCTTTTGACTGGCTTGCTTCTCTTATCCTGATCACCATAGCCTTGATTTTCTGGGCGTCTTCTGTAGCTGACCTCTCCTCTTTCACCAGGCTTTCAACGTGATCAATGGTGGGTCCCATGCAGGCAATAAGTTGGCCATGCAGGAGTTCATGATCCTGCCTGTCGGGGCTTCCACCTTTCGCGAGGCTATGCGCATCGGTGCAGAGGTCTACCACAACCTCAAGAACGTCATCAAGGCCAAGTACGGCAAGGATGCCACCAACGTGGGAGACGAGGGTGGATTTGCACCAAATATCCTGGAGAACAATGAAGGTACGAGCTTCTGGCCAACAGCTGGAAGAGTTCCTGATTTAAGCGGAGTGTAGGATGGATGCTGGAGGGTGTGCTAAGGATTGTGTGGAGAGAGTGGATTTCTTGGCATGTTTTGTTACAGTAGGATGGTACGCGTAAATTGCAAAGACCACATTTCTGAACCAGACTCTCTATATTAACTGGGAGCTTGTTTTCAAACCACCTTATTAAATGCTGATTTCGTGTTCCAGTGCCAACCCTTCAGTCTTGAAATAGCTAGAGCAGAAGCATTTACAGAGTGTAACTAGGTTTGCTGTAAATGTTGCTTTCTACAGTGTAGATATGGCTATTAATACAACATTGCAAAATGTACCTCCAGGGCAGTAATTCTGGTCACCATGCATACTCACATTGATTAGGGATACCAGACCCCGTCCAGTGGTTTAGGCAGCTGTCGCTCTGCCTAGAAGAGCTGTAAGCTGGACTATGAGGAATGTCCCACGGGACACCAGAAGAGCTGCAAAATCAAACTTGTAGGTCTGGCACTGGGCAAGGCCCGTCGGGTGTAGCCAGAGGGTGCTTGAATGACCTTGTGGCAGGGATGGGAAGATGAGCCAGAACCCTAGGAGCTCTAGCGAGGCTGAGGCCTCCGCAGCATTAATACCTGCGGTCCACGCTGACCCGCGAGGCTGCTTTAAAGGCAACTCCTAAGTGACCAGACTACTGTCCAGACACGGAGGGCCAGCTTAAACTTCAGAAATTAAGTTACCTTGCGGTGACCTTGACTGGCCCAGGGTGGGGGGGGGAGGTGCTGACCCCCCTCTGATGGTAGAAGGGAGGCTGACTTAAGAATCTGGGCAGTTTATAGCACTTGGTGTCTTGTGACGGGGCCGAGGCGAATACGTGCAGGGATCTTTTCTGAAGGGTCAAGATCTGACTTTGAACAAATGTTATGGTAACTTGATCATGTATGAAAGGTCATAGCTGGATGCAAGAGCCCTACCCCACAGACGACTAAAGGTCAGGCCTGTTTCTGAAGGTCACCCTACAAACTGAGCCCTGTAAGTTACTATGAATAGTGCACTGCGGGCCAAGCCTGCAGGTTGTTTTACTCCTTCAAGGCATCAAGCATGCTGCACTTTCACTCACACTTCTGCTGGGAGGAGCTTCTTTCAATGACTGGGGGGGGGGGGGGGGGTACTACTTGGAGCACCTTTTGGGGTGCGCACAGAGTGGAGACCTCTTGTACCACAACCCAAATGCTGCTCCCAAGGTCTGCCAGGCAAGGCCAGCTATTGTACAACAACAAATATAACCAGCCTGTGGCATATTCTAATCTGTAAAAAAAATTGAATAAAACCTGCAGAATACTGCTGGTCCACCCTTCACTCATTGGAGACCAGAGGGATACTAATCTTGCCTATGAGTCCGTTCTGAGTGGACCGATTCTGTCCAATTATTCTGCCTCTTGGCCTTCCATCGGAGAACCATGCTGGCTGAACAGACCGCCACTGCCATTACGCAGCCAAGCAGTTGGGAACCTGAGCTCTACGTCCCCAGGGGCTCTGGATGCCCGTAGTTTGATGTTGGCCATTGGCTTGTCGGAGTAGCAAGAAGCTCCCTTTGTACTGACCACCAGCACTGCAGATGCAGGGGTTCAATGGTCCGCAAAGGTAATTTGAGATTAAAATCAATACTTAGATTGCCACCTCATTTGCAAAGACTGTTTTGGTGGCCAAGCCTGGTGGCCCAGGTGTGCAGCAGAAGTTGCCATCTGTTCCCTTGTAGTTGATTTTTTTTACTAGCCACAAGAAGGGTGGCGGAAAGGGAACCCGTCCGCTGCAGAGCACTACCTGGTCCGGCTCCCCTTCATACGTCAATATTACCAATGTGGTCTTGGCTATGAATCAAAACGTGGCCTCCTCGCTAACTTAACTGAACTGCATCTTTTTGGGGTGAGATGAGATCACGACTGGATTTGTGGGGCATGGAAGGCCCACCCTCCAGGGCTTCCTCTTCTCCAGTGACACTTCTAGGGCCTGTGTATTGGAACGAATATTCTGTACTTCTAAAACTCACCTGGACAGCCAGGGCTCCAAGTAGGGCGAGCCGGGACTCTTTAGGGTGTATTACTGGCAGGGGACTGTGTAACCAGTTTTTATAAAGACCAACCAGTTGGTGTTTGCAGTGCTTTGGGTATCTGTTCTAGGCGGCCAAGTGCAGGTAGGAGTCTTCTTTCTATGCATGAAGTGTTTGGGTGATTGAGCGTAGATTGATAAGAGCTTTAGATGCAGATTGTGTTTGAAATGGTGAGGCGGATGGGAGCCTGTGGCAGACCTTTCTCTGGCCTCCCTTCTGTTTGGGGAGTGGAGACACTTTAGGGAAAACAGATTATATATTCTGTAGGCTAACATGCACATTTAGAGAAGTGAAACTTGAGTTTTCATGAGACTTGGATACTACCTGGACATGTTATCTGGTGAGGCCGAGGTTACGAATGCGTCCGTCTAGGAGCCAAAAAGGATGACTGCAGACATGGCCCTGTCTGTTGCATGAAACTTGGTGCCGCGCCCGCTTGAGATTTTGAAGGGGGCATGTGGCTGGTCCTTGATGTAAAAGTAGTTGGGGCACCCTTGGAGCATGGTTGGCTTTCGTAGGGTAGCTTTTGGTTTCAGTTGGGATGGAGGTGGGCGACAGCGATGGCTGGCAGCATTGGGATTGTGGGTGTGATGTCCAGGGCTGCCATCTTGCTGTTGGCTTTGCTTTGAGGGCAGTCCTCCTAACTGGATTATGTTTTTAGCTCTTGAGCTCCTGAAATGTGCGATCGAGAAGGCTGGCTATCCTGACCAGATCGTGATTGGAATGGACGTGGCAGCTTCCGAGTTCTATCGTGGCGGAAAGTACGATCTGGACTTCAAGTCCCCTGATGACCCTAGCCGCTACATCACCGGGGAGAAACTGGGAGAGCTCTACAAGAGCTTCATCAAGGATTATCCAGGTGAGCAGCAGAGTGCCAGGGCGGGAGGTGCTGGTAGCGCGACAGTCTAAGCTAGTGTTGGAGAGATACTACGTGTGATGCATCTTCAGTGAAATGACTAATCACACAGCTGTTGACAGAGTGACTGTACCTGATGAAACCAGTTCTGACCTCCAAGTGCACACGCCCGCTGGCATTCAAGCCACAGCAGTTGGATTTATTTTGGTTCTAAAGACCTGTGCAGAATCCATGTGACTGGAGTTCAGACGTGACCATGTTTCCATTCTACAAATGCTTTCACCCTGGTCCCAGTCTCTCTATATGCACGATTGCATGTTTGTTTAGGTACAAGATGATTCTGAAGTTTGACACCTAGAACCATTCCTTTGAATCCATTATTTCCTCATCCAACATGAGCACGGCACCGACCCAAGTCGCTGTACACCTAATATCAGACAGTGTACTGGTTCAATTGGAGATGGCTACTCTGTAGCTTTAATGCCCTTCTCCGGATCTCGGTTGCCTTATTTTTTTATTAATGCTACTTGGTGGCGTCTGTAGACCTGTCCCTCAAAGGAGCACCTGGGCGGTTGAGCTTCTCTGCAGCAAGAGGCGTCATCTGCCTCTTGTCCGCTCTGGGATGCAGAATACGGGTCCACCTGGAGCTCTTCAGTTGCATCCACTCAGCAGAGGGTTCATACAGCACTTTTATTCTGGTTTTTGCAATTCACATTTGAAATGGAAGGCGGACTACCGGATTTGAAATGAGAGGTGGGCTGGTTACCTGAACATGGAGGAATTGATCTGAAGACTCACCTGACCAGGGAGTGGGTACATGTGACAATGTGTCAAAAGTGAATGTTCTCCAGGGGAAATCAAATCTCACCAATCATGTAGAAAAAGTTTACCAATAAATTTGTATTGGGTGTAACCAGAAGTATGAAATTGATGTGAACATTACACAGGCTAAGTGTTTTATTTATATTACAAATGGCCCTCTCGGGATATAAACGTTGTCGCACCGTATGGTTGTGTATGAGGATTGGCCAACAATACTGTTCAATGGATGTTGAATGGTGGGAGTGGAGACAGAGGGGCAAAGAGCTGCTACCCAGGTCTGATAAACTGTAACCATCAACAGTGGTGTCCATCGAAGACCCTTTTGACCAGGACGACTGGGAGACCTGGAAGGCCTTCCAAGCCCAGGTGAACATCCAGATTGTGGGCGACGACTTGACTGTCACAAACCCCAAGAGGATACAGAAGGCCGTGGAGCAGAAAGCCTGCAACTGCCTCCTCCTGAAGGTGAACCAGATCGGCTCAGTCACGGAGTCCATCCAGGCGTGAGTATCCTCCTGGGCTACTGGCTATTCAAAGAGGAAAGGCAAGCTGGGAGGTTGGGGCAGTGGTGCTGGGAAGGATGGAGCTGAGGCAGCTTTCCTGGGGTAGTGCTATGGAGTGAACATGAGGCTTTGCGGGAGTCTTGGAAACTGCTGGTGATGCAAGGGGGGGTGTAGTGGGTTGTTTAGTGCTTGTGTGAGGAAGGATGGTGGGGACATGCAAGTATCTAGAGATGGAGAGTTGTGGTATGGTGCTGAATAGGGACACAGTGCTGTGGGAGGTGTTCCAAGGAAGAATGGTGCTAGCACGTGTTGTCTTGGAAGCTGCTGGGGCGGTCTGCCAGGGTGGTCCTAGTTAAGTGTGTGTATAGAGGGAGCGTACCCGCAGGGACAGGGAGCGGCCTTGTACAGTTCCATCTGTCCTACATTGCTCTCCAGAAGCTCTGCCTGGGGTGTGGACACTTGAAACAGACATTGCAGTAAAGTTCATAAATGTTGTTGCTACTGATTATAGTACTTGAGCATCTAATGTACAAGGGTCCGAGCGCGGCCCCTTTCAGCACTGAGACCGCAGAGGCCATTGTAGATGTAATGAAATTCAAGGCTTGGGTTGGGTCAAAAGTGGAGCTAATGTCTGTGGAAGTGGACTCTGAGGGGTGGATGACTTAGTCGACTGAAAAGGGGCTATTTCTAGTGAAGCGAATGTCTTCTATGGTGGTGATGGGAGCTTGGATGTGTGATCAGCCATCTGATGTCTGAAGTGGATGCTTTCTCTGGATGAGTGCAAATCTATTTTATAATGAAGTTTGGAATTCTATGAAGGTTACGCAGGTGCAATCTATTGACCGCTGTTTATTTCTGCTAGGTGTAAGCTGGCTCAGGCCAACGGCTGGGGGGTGATGGTGAGCCATCGCTCTGGTGAGACAGAGGACTCTTTCATTGCAGACCTGGTCGTTGGATTGAGCACTGGACAGGTGAGCGTCCTCTGAGGAGCTATTGGCTCGGACAATTATCCCGTCCACCTGCGATTGTACGAAGGACACTTTGGAGCTGCACAGGACTCCCAATACGACGAATTGATAGCTGCGGTGCCTGCCTCATTGGACATCCGCCAGCCTCCCTCTCCTGTGCCTTGACTCTGGGGTGGGTAAAGGGCTGAGTGCTGTGGTGTAGATGGTCCCTGGGAAACTTTATTTCTTTAAATTAATGACAACCTATTCCATCCTTGTAAACTCGGGGCCTTATTTACAATATATTGACACAGCAATGCAGAAAGCCTTCATGCTGCGATACGGCGCAATTCATCTACAAGAGATGATGCATTCCTGTCCTTCTCCAATGCGCTGGCGCACAAACAGCAGCTGTGCTCCAATAGTCACTCTTGCGTCCTTTTGCAAGGGTTTCTGTGCTGAGGGTATATTATTGCGCAGGAAGGGGCACCATGTGCTGCAGCATATTTACAAGGCCAATGAAAGCCCCTTTAGGTGGCTTTTCATGGCCTTGTAACTATGTCCCGTTCATGCAGAACTCTGAAAGGGGCGTCCCATGGGTGTTGCTGTGGGTGTTCCCATGAAACCGATATTTTGGAAGGACAGTCTGCACAAAAACCATTTTTCTTTCTAGTGCTGCAGAAAGCAGCACACATAGAAATGAGTTTATCTTGATTGTGCCTCCTTACCCCTCCCCTGGGGAGGTGCAGGATTGCGACGCAGTCCGGGTTTACTAAGTGTTGTAAATCTGGGAATGTGTTAAGTTCCATAGGAGCACAGTAGTGTGTGATAGGGGGCCATATTTACAAGCCCATGAACTGCCATGCAGGGTGACTTTACATGGCCTTGTAAATATGGGGGAGGCCATTGCACTGTCGGTGTGTCAATAAATGGTGCACTGGCGGCTCAATGGGTTTGTAAATGAGCTCCATAATGTTCTTCATAACCTTAATTTCCCAAATCCTAAACGCATGCCTTGACGTAGATCCGCTCTTTGTCTGAGCTTACGCTGCTGTGCTTCTGTTTCCCTTCAGATTAAGACGGGCGCTCCCTGCAGATCCGAGCGACTGTCCAAATACAACCAGCTGATGAGGTGAGTCCCAGAGTTACTCAGAATGTTGCATTGCCATTTGTGGTTTAATTTTTAAATCCAATTTCTTGCCTCTGAGCCTGAAACGTAACCTTTGCATGTCCCCACATGCGGTACACGGGGCATCTTCTGACCTTGAGTCTAGTTCGCCATCAGGATTCGTGCATGGTCGGTGTCCACATACTATCCACATGTATGTGGACACCGACCATGCCCGAATCCTGATGGCGAACTAGACCCGGTACAGATCCAGCTTATAAGGTCTGTGTGGTCACTTAGATTAACTCCAAGTCTTAGGCTAGGCACCAAGTCTTAGGCTAGGTGGAAACAAGTACCTCCGTCTGGTCAGCGTTGAGCCGTTACTATCCTCTAGAACTCTGAATCGCGGTATAATTTGTGATCGCCAATTTACCTTTGAGACACACATTGATAAACGTCAATCTGCTTTTATCCCAAACGGAATCTGGACATTTTTAGCCTTTTTCCTCCAGGAAAATGTGGGTCCAGGCCCCCCTCACTTGTAGGCTGCACTCCTGTGCCAGCCTTCACAGGGTTGCCTGGATATCTCCCCCTTGCATCTTATTCAGAATGCGGCGCCCGCCTTGTCCTGGGCTGAGTGAGAGCAGCCTCTCCAATGAGCTCCCGCCGCGGGCACTGGCTGTGTATGTCGAAGTGCTGATTGTGAGGCCTTGTGTTCCTCCGCCTTGCATAGCCTGCCCACAGGGCCTCTTTTCCTTTCCTACTTTTTTTTATAAAGGTCTGTTTATTAATCACTTTATACCATGGTAACGCCCATGAATTTAGAGTCCACATTGGTGGCATTCCTTTTCTTACAAAATTTAGCTTGGAATTTAACCCCTTCGCCGCGGGGGTAATTCCCCTGCTGTGCTGGGGTGCGAGCACAGCGCCCCGGTACTCATGACTAGCTCAGCTCAGCCACACCAGTGTTCTTAGAATGTTCAGCACAGCGGGGGAATTATCCATGCGTGCAAGCGTTGGAACCGTTACGATGAGCTGAGCTCGTTATGAGCACACGACCACCATGGCTTATGGGTGAGCTGAGCTCGTCCTGCTAACCAATGAGGTTAAGCTAATTTGTCCTCTTTATAGAAGTCTACACCATCTAGACTTATTTCAGGGCCAGGATTCCCCCCCAACCCTTTGGGTAATTGCTCACTTCAAAACTTAAATCAGACCAGTGTTTTGCAGAATCTGTCGGCAACGTCTAATTTTAAAGACTGCTTTGGTACTCTTCGGAGTCTCTCTGCTTGAGATCAAATGCTTATTTGGGTACAAGAAACTTTCTGAAGTCCAGATTGAGCACAGACCAGGCCTCGTGATTATTTCAAATGCTTTCCTTATCCAACGTCTGCACCATGATCACCCTGCTACTACTTCACTGAATTCCTTGAAAGAACAGGTGGCTGGTTCAATAAAAGACGGATTCTTGGTATTTTAACGTCCTTCTCTGCGTCTTTGCTGCCCTTTTTATGTCTCTTTTGAGATTATGCAACTGCTGTCTACTGGATTCCTGGTCTGCTTTAGGCTTATTGCATGTGTAGGTTCAGGGTTCTATTCAGATTCTTTTTCCCATAGGATGGTTATTGCTTCGTCTCAGTGGGTCTATGCATATACTGACCATATCCTTCTCTTTCTTCCCCCTAGGATTGAAGAGGAGTTGGGAGACAAGGCGGTCTTTGCTGGACGTAAATTCCGTAACCCCAGGGCCAAGTAAAGTGCTTCTTGGCAGTGCCTCTGCTCTGCCTCCCCTTCGATGCTGGCTGGCGTTACCCGCTTTTCATGAAGACCTCAGCACTTAATGGGACGGTTTCTTTTTCCATGGCCAGCTGTATCTTGCCTTCCTCTATCTGGTGTAATTCTGTATGTGGTGCCCAAACTTGAAGGTTGAATCGCTGGTGAATTGATTAGTCTGTCCTTGGTTTTAGAACCATGGTAGCCCTGGCTCCGTGTCCCAGTAAAAACCTGATCTGGGTCTCACCAACCTGTTTTCACATATGTGTAATTGGTTATTTGGGTTTAGTAATTGCCTTTTTAATTCTGTTGGGATTATTTGGGAACTGCTAATTCCAGAAGGAAAACCTTGGAAGGCCTAAACTGGACACCAGTGCCTCACCCCATAGGGTCCTATTTTGGGGTGGCTTCCTTGCTGGCTTGGCCAATGATTACCGTGCAATGGCTGCCCAGCTCCTTCTCGCAGGTCAGCGGGTCCATCCTCCAGCTGGACTCTATGGATCCTCAGATGGGTCATCGGTTGGCTGACTGAGTGGAGCTTAAATGTAAACATGTTCTATCTTCGGTATCCGAAAATTAAAACAAAAATGCCCAAGAGAGGTCTGTGTTTACTTGTTTGATTTGATGGTCTTGTACAGCACCAGCTACCATAGAACTGTATGATTTGCCCAGCGCTCCGTACTCCGGACGAGGCCACAAGGTGCTCCAAGTCTCACCTGTTCCCGAGTGGCTTTTCGAAGGAGTGTGGTTGGACCAGGATTGGGTGTAGAATGACCTATTTGGGAGATGCTTTAGATGATGCAGCATGTGCTCCGGTGCGCATACGTGAAGTGTTGCAGCGATAGGAGTTGCACTCATGCCTCCCTACTTGCCATTGTGTGGGTTCTAGACATGGACTCTATCTTCGCTATAAACTCAAGCCCAGGTCTTTAGTGAGACAGCTGCGCATGTGGACTCCGTCCAAGCCTGTGGTTCTTGGCTGGATTCTGAGCTGTGCCTGCAGCCCACAGCAATGCAAGGTGTTCCAAGCAGCCATGGGAAAGACTCCTTGGTCTACCCAATGTGATGGGCCACCCTCATGGTGCAGTGGGTACAAGCGGGTAGATCCTGAAGAGTACCCTATCCCTGGCATGCAGTGGGCTCAGCCAGTGATCTATAGATTCCAGCCGGGTGAAGTGGAACTGTACAACCTGCACCGTAGAAATGCAAAAACGGCTACTGCTATTCAGGCCACACAGCAGGGGCAGATGGGAAACCCCAGGCTTATCCCCCGCCACGCACCATGGGTATTCCTAGTTTTATTGCTCTGAGCTCTGCCATCAGGGCAGCACTTTCTGCTATTCTACATTACTACTTGTTTCCCTTCCTAAATACTTGGAGTTCATACCTTTCTGCAAAATATTCCAGGACTGGAGCTAGAATAGTATATAAACCTTCGGGAATACTTGGGGGAAGTTGACCTTTGACTCAATAGTCAAGCAACATTCAGCCTTTACCATGCCCAATTAATGGTGCACAGCAGAATTCAGTGTTGGCTTGCTCTGTTAAGTGCTGTAGAATCCAACCAAGTGTAATGGATAGGCAACCATTGCATGCAGTGACTGCCTGTTGGACACTCCTGGGTGGGTGTGAGGGCAGTCAGTGGGTGCAGTGACTGCCTGTTGGATACTCCTGGGTGGGTGTGAGGGCAGTCAGTGGGTACAGTGACTGCCTGTTGGATACTCCTGGGTGGGTGTGAGGGCAGTCAGTGGGTGCAGTGACTGCCTGTTGGATACTCCTGGGCGGGTGTGATCGGGCAGTCAGTGGGTGCAGGGACTGCCCCTCACCCATCCAGGAGGCTCCAAGAGGCATGCAGTGACTGCCCTCTTGCACCCGCCCAGAAGGATCGTGGAGGCATGCACAGGATGGTCGCTGCCACTCGCACTAATACAGGAGGATCCGACAGGCAGACACTGGATGCTGTGGCAACCATCACACCAGGAGGATCTGACCGGCCACGCAGTGAGTGCCCTCTCACTCTCACCCACCCAGGAGGATCTGACCGGCATGCACTGGTTGCAATGACTGCCCTGTCACACCAGGAGGATCTGACAGGACATGCAGTGAGTGCCCTCTCACACACTAGTGCCCACCTAGGAGAGTCTGACAGGCATGTAGTGAATGCAATGACTGCCCTCGCACCCACCCAGGAGGATCTGACCGGCCATGCAGTGAGTGCCCTCTCTCACACTCACGAGGATCTGACCGGCATGCACAGGATGTAGTCACTGCCCCTCGCACTCATCCAAGAGGATCCGACAGGCATGCACTGGATGCAATGACTGCCCTCACACCCACCCAGGAGGATCTGACCGGACATGCAGGGAGTGCCCTCTCACACACTAGTGCCCACCTAGGAGAGTCTGACAGGCATGTAGTGAATGCAATGACTGCCCTCGCACCCACCCAGGAGGATCTGACAGGCCATGCACTGGATGCAAGAACTGCCATCACACCAAGAGGATCTGACAGGCCATGCACTGAGTGTACACTCACACACACTCCCACCTAGGAGGGTCCGACAGGCATGCAGTGACAGCCCTCTTGCACCCACACTGCCTGACCTCTGGAACAACTCCAGGACTGACCCTTTGACCTGGACCGGTTTTACTGTGGGGTCTTTCAGTGCTTGGTGACCTAGTGGTCTTGTACACGGTTTTAAGCTCAGTCACTACAGGCCTTAGTCGTGGCTTGATCCCAGGCAAACCAACCAATCAATCACTTGTAAAGTGCACTACATACCTGCGAGGGTCTCAAGGTGCTGGGGGAGGGGGGCTACTGATCAAACAGCCAGGTCTTGAGTATCCTCCTGAAGGTCAGCAGGTCTTGGGTCTGTCGTAGGCTCAGTGGGAGGGTGTTCCATGTCTTGGCAGTGAGGTGGGAGAAGGATCTCCAACGGGTAGTTCTTCGGATGCGCAGGACGGTGGCGATTGAGGTCGGCGGAGTGTAGCTGGCGGTTGGGGATGTAGGAGAGCTGTCTGAGGTAGGCTGGGATGGTCTTGTGTGCGTGGGTGAGGAGCGTGAAGGATATCCTCTTGTTGACGGGGAGCTAGTGCAGGTTTCTCAGGTGGGGGTGATGTGGCCGTGGCGTGGTACATCTAGGATCAGTTGTGCCGAGGAGTTTTGGATGTGTTGTAGTTTGAACTTGGTCAGGGCTCCTGCGTAGAGGGCGTTTCCGTAGTCCAGCCTGCTGCTGACGAGGGCCTGGGTGACTGTCTTTCTTGTATCTGTCAGGATCCATCTGTAGATCTTGCTGAGCATGTGGAGGGTGTTTAAGCAGGAGGAGGAGATGGTGTTGACTTGCTTGGTCATTGAGAGCGTTGAGTCGAGGATGATTCCCAGGTTGCGTGCGTGGTTGTGAGTGTCGGATGCCCCCAGTGCTGTCGGCCACCAGGAGTCGTCCCAGGCTGAAGGGTTGGAGCAGAGGATGAGGACCTCCGTCTTGTCGGAGTTAAGCTTCAGACGGCTGGTCTTCATCCAGTCGGCGACGGCCTTCATTCCTTCATGGAGGTTGGCATTGGCGGTGATGGGGTCCTTGTGAGGGAAAGTATCAGCTGAGTCGTCGCGTAGGAGATTATGTTGAGGTCGTGATGTTCTACATGTGCGAGTGGGGCCATGTAAATGTTGAACAGCGTTGGGCTAAAGGAGGATCCCTAGGGTACACCGTGGATTCTCAGAGGCTTTGGATCGGAATGGGGGAGGCGGACACTCTGGGTTCTGCCGCAGAGGAAGTAGGCGGTCCAATCCAGAGCCTTGTCTCGTATCCCTGTGGCATGGAGGTGTGCGGTGGCAGACTGTGTCGAAGACGCAGAGAGGTCTAGGAGGATGAGTGCTGCGGTCTCGCCGTTGTCCAGCAGGGTCCTGGTGGCGGCGATGAGGGCAGTCTTGGTGCTGTGGTTGCTGAGGAACCCTGACTGGGAAGGGTCCAGGATTCTGTTTTCTTCTAGTTATTGGGTTAGCTGTCTGACTGTTTTCTCGATGACTTTGGCTGGGAAGGGGAACCGAGATGGGTCGGAAGTTCTTGGTCTCTTGGGTCTGCCTTAGGTTTTTTGAGTAGGGCGATGATATCGGCGTGTTTCCAGATCTCTGGGAACGTTGCGGTCTCGAGGGAGGGAGGGATGTTGCGCGGGTGGGGTGCGATGGTGTTGCTTGCTCTGTAGAAGACATGGTGCAGGAATGGGTCGGAGGAAGAGACGTAGTGGATTGTGCGCATGGTCTTGATGTTGTCATCGATGCTCACCCTGGTCCATGCTAGCAGGGGGTCGTGGTCTATGGTGTGCGGAGGGTCTGTGTTGCTGTCTGTTGGGGCTGTCTGGGTGATGAAGCTGTCGTGGATGTCTGGTATCTTGCGGTGGAAGAAGGTGGCGAGGGAAGCGCACAGGGCTTGCGACAGCGGGATGTCGTTGGTGTTGGAAAGTTCCTTCACTATGTTGAAGAGCTCTTTGCTATTGTGTGCGTTGTTGTGGAGGCGGTCTTGGAAGGAGGTCCTCTTGGCAGTCCTGATGAGGTGGTGGTGGTTGCGGATGGCATCCTTGTGTGCTGCGTGGTTGTCCGGAGTTTGTTCACTGTGCCATTTCTTCCCTAGTTTCTGGCAAGCTTGCTTGGGTGCTAGGACTTCTGGGGTGAACCAGCTGGCCCTCTAGCTGGTGTTTCTGTGAAGGGGTTTCTTCAGCGGGGCGAGGGTGTTGGCGCAGTCTTCGATCCAGCGTCTGAGGCTGTGTGCAGCGTAGTCTGTGTTGGAGGGTTTGGTGGGTGGGCTGAGAGTGAGGTTTGCGTGTACTTGGTCTTTGGTGATTTTGCTCCAGTAGCGGTGGGGGATCCGTTAGGTGCAGTGGTGGGTTTCTGGAAGGCAAAGTGGATGCAGTGGTGGTTGGTCCAGAGGAGTTCGGTCGTGTGGCTGACAGACGTGCAGGCTTGAGAAGACCAGGTCGAGCATGTGGCTGGCGGAGTGGGTGGGCGTTGTAACGAGTTGCTTCAATCCGAGGTTATCGATCAGGGTTGTGGAGTTGTTGTTGTTAAGGTGAAAGTTCAGGTATCCGAGGAGGATGTAGTCTGAGGTCTGGGCGTGCATGCTGTTCAAGTCTGCGATGGAGTCGCTGAACTGGGGGCAGGGTCCGGGGGACGGAAGACGAGGGTGGAGTTGGGGTCTGTGTGGATCTGGAAATGCATGCGTTTGGCAGTGCTGAGCGTGTCGTCTGTGCTAGTTGAGACCTTGATGCTGTTCTTGTGGACGATGGCGATTCCTCCTCAGACTCCGTTGATGTAGTCTCTGGGGGTGATCTTGTAGCCATCTGAGATGGGATGATTGTCTGTCATTTGTTTGTGACTGTCCCTACAGGGTGAATCACCCCTTCTTGGGAGGGGAACCTTTCCTTGCACACTGCAAACATTTGGTTGAAAAATTGTCCCAAAGAGGTAGCTCTGGATCTGCTGGCATGGAAAAACTGCTGGTAGTGGTGATCTTATAGGCCCCATATTCCTTTCCAGAACAGTCTGTGGAGCCGCAAGGCAGCACCTGCTGGTGATCTTATAGGCCCCATATTCCTTTCCAGAGCAGTCTGTGGAGCCGCAAGGCAGCACCTGCTGGCGGGCAGAGAAACTGCTCAAAACTTTCTGGATCCAGTCTAACACTAGGGTGTATTCAAAAGGTGAAGGCTCTGCAGTTGCCCTAAAACAGATTAAGTAGTTCTCTGTAGATCCTATGTTGAGTAAGAGACCTGTCTTAGATGTGGTTTAGTGGGAAGCGGTTGTTGAGACTAGGGGGGGGGGGGGGGGGTGTACAGGATAGAAGTGGAAGGCCCGTCTCTGGGCTCTACTAAGTGGAAGAGACTCCATAGGTTTGGGATCAGTGAAACAAGGGGATAAAAGGTCCTTCAGGGTAGGCAGAGTATGGTTTGCATGTGGAAGGAACAGGAAATCCAACTTGAGGAGAGTAACATAGTGGGAAGGATGGGGCAGGAAGGGCTACTTCGCGGGTGGTGGTAAGTCTTTCACCTTTAGTTGGTTTGACTATGGACTCATGGGAGGAGTGTTGGAATAAGCTGTAAGTGCCTGAAGGAGATGGTTTGGATGCATGAAGCGTCTGCAGGCGGTTTCACCTACGTAAATCAAACCGCAATTTAACAACCCTGGTGCTCCGACTCTTTAGGAGTTTCCTTAAAGTCTGATCAAGACACAACAGAAGGACTCCAAAACCACTTCCCACTCCCAAATCTGACTACCGCATTCTATCACCGCTCTAGTCCAAGTGGCCCACGCCCATAGACTATTCACTGACTCCTTTAAATCCTACCCCTAAGGGTACATGTAAGACGACTTGCCTTCGATCCTCCTGTCTTAGGAGGTGGGTACCTGCCTGTGAAGCCGTAGCGTGCAGTGGTGCAAAGTACTTCATGGAGGTGCAGTGGCGAAGGGCGCATTGGATTTGTTAAAGTCTAAAACTATGTTGGGAAGTAAAGGGTGATGTCTTAAGGAAACTTTTGGTAGAAAACCGGTAGCAAGCCGCTTGAAGCGCACTCACCATTTTGATCAATGTTCTTGCAACATGAAAAGTCTTTCCACGAGTTGCAGGTCTGTTGTGCATGGGCTCAAAAGCATGGGTACCAAGGAGAATTGTCTCTTTACAAGCTGGAAAACTCGCCTTAGGCCTGCTTGAATAATTTGTCACTGGCATGGTGAAAAAGCATGTCTGGAAAAGGATCTTCCTATATTGAGACTGCAGACAAATGTACTTTTAAGAGAAGAGAACGGAAGGCCAGAATTTGCCAAAGAAGGTAAGGGAATACACCATTCTTGACAAGTTCTCAGGGCTCCCTGCAGTTCTCGGGGCTCCCTGCAGTTCTCGGGGCTCCCTGCAGTTCTCGGGGCTCCCTGCAGTTCTCGGGGCTCCCTGCAGTTCTCGGGGCTCCCTGCTTATGAACCAACCATGCACAGCATCTCCTCCATTTAAAGGCGCCTGCACAGCGAGGGGGTGGTCTCTTTGCTACTTTCAATCTTTTCATGCAGTCATTTGGAATATTCAAGTGGTATTTGAGGCTACTCTGATGCCTGCAAGTGTAGGCTGGCGTTGGGAATGCTGCCTTTCATCGTGGAAAGTAGGTCAGTTTGAGCAGGAGACTCCTGTTGGGGTCAAGCAACTGGAGCCTGGATACCACCACCGCCAGTCTGGTGCTACGGGGTCATCTGCATTACGATAACTTTGGGAAGCAAGTGAACTGGCTGAAAGGCATGGCGAATGTCTGGCCAGTCTACCAAAAAGGCCCTGCCCTGGATCCGGGCTGTGCGACACACAGGCTTGGCGTTTTGTCTTTTCTGCCTGGTGATGCTTGAGTCATGAAATGTTTTGAAGTATGACCTTGCCCAACACCCATTTGAATCGTCTTCGAACTTGGCTGATGAACTAGTCTATTGCCCAGGTTTGTGAACATGGCAGGTTTTTATCACAATTGGAGGTTCCTCGCAAGCGTCCAGTGGAAAAACCGTTGTGCTTCGTTTGAACAGACTCCTGATCTTGTACCCCCTTGCTTGTTGGTCTAGTGTATGGTGGTTTTGTTGTCTGTTTGAATGAGCTCTATCAAAATGGACCGGATGAAAGATTTCAGGGTTCGATGAACAGCTCTCAACTTTAGTGTGTTGGCGTGCTACAGTTTCACAGTATGAGTCCATCTGTCTGGAGCTGAAAGATACATTATGGGCACCGCAGCCTTACAGCGACACATCCATGCTTACTAGATGGAGTGGGTGGTTTCAATAATGGAAATTACTTCAACATGTTTGCTCTTGTGCACTATGTTGGACGAGTGTGTCCCCCCCCCCAATCCTCTGGCACCACTGGTCTTCCAGGTGTCCTTGTAATGGCCACACGTGCAGTCTGGGGGGGGGGGGGGGGGGTCCATGCATGAAGCCATGCGGCCCAGAAAGAGTCAATTCCCTAGTTATTCTACAAACTGGGCACTATTTCTAAACTCTCCTCAGATTTTTTTTTTTATCTCGTCTGGTGCCTCCAGTACAGGAGTTGGGACATCTTTGGTGCAAAGAAAGCCGGGAAGAATTGAATGGGGTTTAGTAACCAGGTTTGACAATATTTAGCACCTAGCTGTCTTTTGTTACCTTCTGCCAGGAGGGAAAAGGTCGGATAAGTTAACCTCGCCTCAACAGGGGTGGCGGCAAGTGAGACACTATTTAGCAGGAAATACCGCACCCACAGTGCAGAGGGTAGAGACATCCTTTTCTGAGATTTCTGATGCAGAAAAACATTTTGTGTGACTGATTCACTTACCGTTACAATTGTTGCTACCTTTCTTTTGTAAAAGGTAATGTGGTTAGCCTTTTCTATATCCCTTAAATTGAACCTTGGAGATTCTTCTCAAACCGGTGTGTTTTAGGGTTTTCCAAGTGTCTCAAGACAGCTGGAATTAGTCTTGTGCATGAGAACAAAATAGAGTAATTCTAGAAAGTGATGCTCATGACTTTGTTGTGCCTGAGGAGTCAAAGATGGAAGTCTCAGCCAGGTGTTGTGTCTCAAAGAGCTGCGCTGACAGATGTGTTTTGCCGCCATATTAGTGATATCTTGGCCAGCACTAATGGTCGGCTCTGATCCGCTTTAAAATCCTCCTGAGCCACCTCAGGACCATGAAAAACCGACCGTACATAGTCTCTCTTAGCTGCTCCAGGTTGTAATTTTCCAGCAGTGGAACTTGTAACCCTCAGGGCTGGGGCTGGACAGTCTTTCCAAAAGGGTCCACTCTTGCTGGTTGATTTGGAGGCCTTGAAGAGCTTCCTGGCCGGTGACAACCAAGGAATCGGGAGACAGCGCTTTACTGAGAGAGAGCTTCAGAACCTGGAGGCCTGGGTTTTGTTTCTAGACTGCAGTTAATGGCCCCTTATAGAATAAGGGGCCAGAAAAGGCTGTGTTGTGGGTTTCAAAATTCTTGGAACCAGAGAAACCTAGACCTCACTTGAGGGTTTGGGTGTAGTCTTAAAAATAAACGACGTGATGGATGGTGTGGACTTGGTGGAGGACTTTGTGGAGGTGGTAGTAGTGGAGGTGTGTGGTGGTGGTGGAGGGGAGTTTGGTGGACATGGTGGAGGTGCCCAATGTTCAGAGGAGACAGCCCCTTCATGCAACAATAGTTGCGTTTAAACAACAGAGCTGCCGGTTGCTCCGTCAGTTGTTGTCCAGGATCGTTTGGGTTTTGAAACCGGTTATGCATTGGCATAGCCAATAGGTCTTGCTTTTGGGACCTTATAAGTATTTAGTTATGCAGCACAATATCTTTGGTGCAACATCAACCGTTGCATGGCTAAACACTTATAAGGTCCCAAGGGCGAGACGTATTGTCTATGCCAATGCTTGTTGTGGCTTGGACGCAGTGTGTCCTGCTGCACCCAGAGAGCTGGGCAGGGATAAAAACTGCACTGGCTGGGGTGCTGTGCGTCCTGGTGCTAAAGAGATACGCGGGGAATATTTATATGCCCATACTGTGAATGTGGTAACGTGTGTGTGTGTTGACCTGCATTTTGGTGACGTTCTGTGTGTGTTTGTGTGTGCGCCTGAGTCTTGTATGCGTGCTTGTGAGTCCGTATAGGTGCTTGTAAGTGTTCTTGCATACTTGTGTTTATTGTATATATAAATATGTTGTGTGCCTGTGTATTTTTGGTATGTATGGTGTTTGTGTGTCTTCTATACTTGTTTCTATGAGTGGTTTTATATGTGCGAGTGTCAGTGCTTTCTGTGTGTTACTAAGTATGTGTTAATCTGAGTGTCTGTGTTTGGTTCCTCACATATGTTAACTCCAGCTGTGGTGGACACAGAAACCCCCTTTGTTAAGCAAAATGTAGAAACCTATATATTGTTTTACTTTCTCAAGCTAAAACAAGCCCCATAAGTACATAGGTTAATATTATTATTTCTGCAACAACATATTTTTGAAACGTGCCAATAACTAGCACTATACCACAAACACATAGCGTACCTTTGTCCATAAGAGTTAGGACTCCTTTTACCAGCATTGGAAGGATGAAAGGTTGGTCTATCCATTGGTAGCTTTTAACATAGTATGGAAAAATAAGTCCTACGACTGTATAGAGTGGTATGTAAATAGGTTCATGTCATGGATGGACGAAATTGAAACATGTTTTCAGGACATATATACAGCCCGGAGAATTGCGATAGGGGGTGGTGGGGGCTTGGAGGAGAGAAGATGACAATATGCTAACGAGGGTGTGGACTTGAAGAGACGGGAAGATACCAAGGACTGACTGCGTTCATGATAGGGAAGGTGAGAGGGCAGAGTAGGAGAGGAAACGGACAGCAAGGAAATGTGGAGTGGGAGAGAAGGGAGGCAGAGATGCGAGGAAAGAGACAGAAGATAACACTAGAGAGGTGCAAAGAAATAATAGATTGAGAGGAATTTGCACTATATCTGCCAGCAGCCACAGGTTGGTAAGAAGGCTGCCTGGCTTGAAAGAGGCGGCAATGCCTGGCAGTCCGGTAATTACAATCAAAACTATTGATAAAGAGTGGCACCGTCACCCCTTCTGAACGCGTCTTCCATCATGAGCCCTGAACCACCAATGGCAGGCACTCTGGGGTCACGAGTGCCTGGTAAAATGAATCAGTTTATCAAGGAAACTAATAAAACACTGGGAATTGCTCCGAAATGACTTCTGCACTCAAGGGAGGACCGCGTCATCTGTCCATCCAGAACAACCGTTGTGTCAAGAATGTCCTGGCAGTCTTAATGCAACCCTAACTGACGCAAACGTGCCCCAGGAACGGCGACAATAAACAGGCAGCCGGGCGTCACCTACAGGGACCCGCTACATGGACGTTATAGCCGTTTATTACTCGTGCCGCGACGCTAACAGAATGAAAACCACATCCATTAATATGGCATCTCTGCTTGCCTCGAGTCTGCAGAACTACCACAGCACGTGCCAATCAGTTCTGATTAGAGAACATTAACCAGCTGGATGGACATCTCAGCATCTGCTGGGTATGAGGAACACACACACATCCAACTTGAAGCTGCCAGGGACAGCGTTTGGGCAAACACTGGAAGCTCCTCAGCAACGCCCACCTGAGCAAGCCCACACACAGAACGGGGGCTGCAAGAACAGAGCCAACTGGGTTGGGAGGTGGGGGAAGCGCAACCACGACACACAGGGCAGGGATGCTAAGTGGCAGAAGGGACACACTGCATAAAAAGAGTCACAGGCTGAGCCGCAAGGGAGGAGCAGTGTAGCATGCACAAAAAGTCAGTGAGGGCGGGGCACAACTTTAGAAGTCGTGAAAAGTGCCCTTATGAAAAAAGCTTATAAAAAAATGGCAAAGTAGTCTCGAACTCTGCCAAAGTACTACAACGCCGTTGTCCACTTAAACACGGTGCCATCTAGCAGAGAACGCCGCTTCTTGGATGCTCACTTACAACAAAGGGCGTAAAAGTTTTATCAGACAGTCAGGCAGTGTTATTGTCAAGCAACAACCTGCTGACAGAGGCTGGCGACAATTTGGTGCACCATCTCATGGTCCGACGCGATTCTCCAATTGTTCACACAGCCTTGTGGCAAAGATATGCGCACACACCACTCTGCTTGAAGAGAAGGAAACTAACAGAACGAGTCATTGAAGACTGTGTCTGCAGCGTCCGGGACTGTGGGTGAGCATCACGGCTCAAAATCCTGAGGGAAGCGGTATAATAGCAGGCGGGGGTAGGGGCTTCACGGAGAACAGCCGGTGGAGAAAATTCAGGATGGGGTGGGAGTATCAGTAAAAGAGGGGAAGAGAAGGGGCAGAGTAAGCCTGATGTGACGAGGGGAGGGCACACGAGCCGGGAAGAGAGGTGAGCAAAAGGAGGTGGGACTGGAGGAGAGACATTGTTGGGTGAAGGAGAGATCGGACTGGTTGCAAAACGGTCTGAGACGGAAGAGAAGAGACACAGAACGTAGGGGAAGAGGAGCGCGCGAACAGGGAGATGATACGAGTGGTGACGGAGAGGACACTGATGAAAGGAGGTGGGTGAAGAGCAAATTAAGAGGAAGAAGGGAGCAGGTAAAATGAGGGTGCGAAACGGGAGTCAGTGGTGAAGCTGGAGAAAACAAGCTCTCTGCATTGCGTTGCGCGGGGGAGCGGATTCCTTTGAAGTCTGATGGAGGGGGGTAGCAGATTTCTTTGAAGTCTGATGCCGAGGCTCAGACATATGGTGTGCGATGTGGCTGGCGATGTGCATGCGCCTGGCTCACATGAACTGTACCTAATCTGCAGTTTGGGTAGACTTTAGAAAGCCTTACTATAATCTCGACAAACCAGTATTGCTAAAGCAATGCTGTAGTCGAGACCTAAAAATGAAACCTCTGGCCAGGAGGAAAGAAAGGGAGGAGATGGGGAGGCTTGTGGTAAGGGGTTCCCCCAGCCAAAAAAATTGGGTGGGTTGAGGTGGATGGTAGCATTGCTGTGGCGGCCCCATCGGACTCTGTAGGGAAGTGAAATCCCGCTGCCTTTGTTTAGGTCTATTTCTACCGCTTGGTCTACTCTTAGTTATCACCATCTGACCAACTCTCTGTGTCTGATGAAGTCCCATTAGATGAGTTGTTATCTGTCAAGTTGGGTTGTTTTCCTATTGTGGTGTAATCTGGATTAGAACAGGGGTAGATTTTAACATACAAAAAACATTTCAGATCTTTTTGAAACGTATGCATCTTAGTCTGTGTTGAACAGCCCTTATATGCTTTCTCTTTATTCACCTCACCCAATTTTTTCTTGGAAGAAGTGACAGTTGTTTTAAAGCGATTCCTATGTGTTTGGATCTCTAAGCAGTATCTCGGATAATCTTTTTGCTGGTTTTATTACAAGTATGATCCAGTGGGGGGGGGGACTGCTACTGCTCGAACAGCCAGGTCTGGAGCTGCTTCCTGAAGGCGAGGTGGGGGGGGGGGGGAGGGGGGGAGGAGGGAGGGGGGGGGGGGAGGGGGGGAGGGAGGGAGGGAGGGGGGGGGGGGGAGGGAGGGGGGGGGGTCTGCTACTGCTCGAACAGCCAGGTCTGGAGCTGCTTCCTGAAGGCGAGGTGGTCCTGGGTCAGGCGGAGGTGGGTAGGGAGGGTGTTCCAAGTCTTGGCGGCGAGGTAGGAGAAGGATCTTCCCCCTGTGGTGGCTCTTCGGATGCGGGGGACGGCGGCGAGGGCGTGGCCTGTCGATCGAAGCTGGCGTTTGGGAGCGTAGAAGTTGAGGTGGCTGTTGAGGTATCCTGGGCCTTGGTTGTGCAGGGCTTTGTGTGCATGGGTGAGGAGACGGAAGGTGATTCTCTTGTTGACCGGGAGCCAGTGCAGGTCTCTCAGGTGTCCGGAGATGTGGTTGCGACGGGGGATGTCCAGGACGAGACGTGCTGAGGCGTTCTGGATCCGCTGGAGTCTCTTCTGGAGTTTGGCGGTGGTTCCGGCATAGAGGGAGTTGCCGTAGTCCAGTCGGCTGGTGACGAGGGCCTGGGTGACCGTCTTCCTGGTCTCGGTGGGGATCCACCGGAAGATCTTGCGTAGCAGCGTAGGATGTTGAAGCACGACAAGGAGACGGTGTTGACTTGTCTGGTCATGGAGAGGGAGGAGTCCAGGATGAAGCCCAGGTTGCGTGCGTGGTCTGCTGGTTTGGGTGCGCTGCCTAGGGCGGGGGGCCACCAAGAGTTGTCCCAGGCGGAGGGTGAGGATCCCAGGATGAGGACTTCCGTCTTGTCTTCGTTCAGTCTCAGGCGGCTGTTCTCCATCCATTCGGCTACCTCTTTCATCCCTTCGTGTAGGTTGGCTCTGGCGGTGGCGGGGTCGTTGGTGAGGGAGAGGATCAGCTGGGTGTCGTCCGCGTAGGAGATGATGTTGAGGTTGTGCTGGCGTGCGATGGCTGCGAGGGGACTCATGTAGACGTTGAAGAGGTTTGGGCTGAGCGAGGAGCCTTGAGGAACGCCGCAGATGACTTCTGATCTGAACGGGGGGAGGCGGACTCTCTGTGTCCTTCCGGCGAGGAAGGAGATGATCCACTCCAGTGCCTTCTCCTGGGTTCCGACGTTGCTGAGGCGCTGTACTAGGGTACGTGGCAGACAGTGTCGAAGGCCGCGGAGAGGTCTAGGAGGATGAGGGCCGCTGTTTCTCCGTTGTCGAGCAGGGCTCGGATGTCATCGGTTGCTGCGATCAGGGCAGTCTCGGTGCTGTGGTTGGCCCGGAAGCCAGACTGCGAGGGGTCGAGGGATCCGTTCGTCTCGAGGAAGGCGGCCAGCTGCTTGTTGACGGTCTTCTTGATGACTTTTGCGGGAAACGGGAGCAGCGAGATGGGTCGGTAGTTCTTGAGGTCGGTGGGGTCGGCTGATGGCTTCTTTAGTAGGGCGCTGAGTTCGGCGTGCTTCCAGCTCTCCAGGAAGGTAGTGGTGTCGAAGGAGGTGTTGATAATGTCCCGCAGGTGGGGTGCGATGACAGCGTCGGCTTTGTTGAAGACGTAGTGAGGGCAAGGGTCGGTCGGGGATCCGGAGTGGATGGAGATCCGGAGTGGATGGAGTTCATCGTGCGGACGGTGTCTTCGGTGCTGATCGGGGTCCAGGCGCGGAGGGTGGTGGTGGGGGGGCGGTGGTTCGGTCGTGGCGTGCGTCGGTTGAGTGCTGAAGTTGTTGTGTATGTCCGTAATCTTGTTGTGAAAGTAGGAGGCGAGGGAGTTGCAGAGGTCTTGCGAAGGGGTGATGTCGTTGTTTCCGGCGTTGGGGTTGGAGAGCTCTTTGACGATGTTGAAGAGTTCCTTGCTGTTGTGTGCGTTGTTGTCCAGTCGTTCCTTGAATGCAGTTTTCTTGGTGGTGCGGATCAGTTGGTGGTGTTTTCGGGTGGCGAACTTGAGGGCAGTCATGTTGTCCAGTGTTGGGTCTCTGCGCCAGGCTTTCTCAAGGGCTCTGCAGTTCTTCTTGGAGCTCTTGAGTTCGTCGGTGAACCATGGGGCTTTCTTGCTGCCGGGTCTGCTAGGCGGGGTCCTCAGAGGGGCGAGGTCGTCTGCGCAGTCGCTGATCCACTTCGTGAGGTTGGTGGCCGCTTGGCTGGGGTTTGTTGCACTGGTGGGTGGGTTCTTGCTCAGGGAGGTCGCGAGCTGGTCGGCTGTGATCTTGTTCCAGCTTCTGCGTGCAGCCTGTTGTTGGTGGTGAATCGTGGTCCTTTTGAAGCTGAAGTGGACGCAGCTGTGGTCCGTCCAGTGGAGTCCGGTGGCGTGGCTGAAGGCGATGTCTTTGCTGGATGAGAAGACTGGGTCGAGTGTGTGTCCGGCGTAGTGGGTGGGGGTGGTCACCAGCTGCTTGAGTCCGAGGTTGTCCAGTAAGGTGGTGGTGTTGCGGTCGTTGTTGTTTTCCAGGTGGAAGTTGAGGTCCCCGAGGAGTATGTAGTCAGCGGAGGGGAGGGCGTGCGGGCTGACGAAGTCGGCGATATCCTCGCTGAATTGTGTGCGTGGTCCCGGGGGTCTGTAGATGAGGGTGCCTCTGAGGGTGGTCTTGGGGTTGGTGTGGATCTGGAAGTGCAGGTGCTCGGCGGGTGCGAGGGTGTCGTCGGTGTTGGTTGTGATGCGGATGGAGTTCCTGTGGACGATGGTGATGCCTCCTCCTGTCTGGTTGATGCGGTCCCTCCGGATGATCTTGTAGCGTCCGGGATGGCGATGTCGGGCGCTGAGGAGGCGGTCATCCAGGTTTCCGTGAGGAAGGCGACGTCTGGGGCTGTGGTGTCGAGCAGGTTCCAGAGCTCGACGGCGTGTCTGTGGATGGAGCGGCTGTTGAGCAAGATGCACTTCAGGTGGCTGCTGCTGTTGTTCGTCGAGGTCTTGGGCACTGCTGGAGTGGTGCTGGTCCGTACGTCATAAGAAGGGAGCCGGGAGGGAGGGTTCGCTGGGAGGCGGGAGCCAATCGGCTCGCGGGGGGCGGGGCCGCAGGCAGCGGCGAGAAATCTGTTCGGGCTTGGCGGGCGGCCCTGCGGCGGCTGGGGCGCCGGGAACGGCGTCGGCGAATAGGCGAGCAGGCAGCAGGTGGGGCTCGGAGGCAGAGGAAGAGAGGAGCGTGGGGGCGACCAGGCCGAGGGCACAGACTGGAGTATACTAGGAACCATACCCAACACTTCCTGCGTCAGAGGCCTAGGCTGGCAGCTCTTGACGTGCTCAACAGAAACCTGTGATAAGAAACAGTAACCATAGCTCACTGAGCCTTGGACAGTACGCCATGGAGGCAGATTCATGGGGGTCCAGAGCCACTGAACTACACCCCTCACATACAGGGGGGGGACAGTTCCTGAAGATCTTAGGCTTGGACATCAACTCAGTATCTTCAGCATGTCACTTAGTGTTCAGAAGTAACCAGAAGGAGACACAATATTGAAGAACTCTAAATTAATACTTCGATAAGTCAATGTGCTCTTAGTATATTATATACAGCTCTTTCCCTCCTTCGTTAATTTTATTCCAAAAATACTGCAGTAAAGCAACTTAGGGTTTAACCAATTAAGGAAATGATTGAACTAGCATTAGAAGTTATAAAACCAGAAGTAAGCAGGATGCTTAAGTAACTAATAAACAAGTTACTAGCCTTTGGTAAAGCCTTATTTGATCGAGACGATCTAGCTGCAGATCTCTTACCTTAGAATAATCCCCAGGCATCAGACTGGATACAGAAACTTTTTGTGAACAGTGCCCCTGCAAGCTAATAGGTAGTGTTGTTCGGCTTTGCACCGTGTGTGCCGGAAGTGAGGTACACAGTGCCTATATAGGCACCACCCCAGCACGCAGGCATCAGATTCTTTTCGTGACTTTCCACGCCAGGAGCGCTGTGCCACAAAGTACACTGACCACCGGTATATGGAACTTGGGCCCTGAAAAAGGAACCGCTCTATACCTATAAATCCATTAGCAGAGCGGGAAGGACTGGGTGGGTCGTTAATTAATCTGAGGCTAGACAGTCTCTACTAAATAAGGCGTTACTGAAGGTAAGTAACATGTTCAACTGATAGTCTTCTTGCTGCAAATTTCTTACCTCAGAATAGATACCCCAGCAATATCTCTCCGCAGGAGAGTTTTCAAATTTGATTTAGACTAGAAGTCCTGTAGGGTCAAACGGGCGAAATGCCCGCCCCAAAAGACCAGACTGTCCACGCAGTAGTGCTTGGTAAATTTATGCAGTGAAGCCCACGTTGCTGCTTGGCAGATGTCCAGGACCAGAACTCCATGTGCTAACGCAGTGGTCACACCCTTTGCTCTAGCGGAATGAGCATGTAAACCTGTAGAGGTTGCTTCTTGGCCAATGTGTAGCTGAGTATAATCCATCGGCAGATGGTTCGTTTCTGCACGGCCTTCTCTTTTTTATCTCCAACATATCCCGCTAAGAGTTGATTGTCCACCCGAAAAGGTTCTGTGTGGTCATGGTAGATTGTCAGTGCTCTTTTTGGGTCCAGCAGGAGTCTCTCCATGGTGGTGCTGTTGTCCATGAACTTCCAGCCTTCCCTGATGGAAAACAATCAACAGTTCCTTCGAGACAGCAACCTTCCCGGAAAGCTGGAAGCACGCCGAGATCGACGCCCTTCTTAAGAAACCCAAGGCGGACCCCAAGGACCTCAAAAACATCCGGCCCATCTCCCTGTTCCCGTTCCCAGCGAAGTGACAGAGAAGATTGTCAACAAACAGCTAACCCGCTACCTCGAAGACAACAACATCCTGGACCCTTCCCAATCTGGTTTTCGCAGCAACCACAGCACCGAGACCGCCCTCATCGCCGCCACTGACGACATCAGGATCCTAATGGACAAAGGAGAAACAGCCGCCCTCATCCTCCTGGACCTATCAGCAGCCTTTGACATAGTCTGCCACCGCACCCTATCAGCACGCCTCCATGACGCCGGAATTCAAGAGAAGGCCCTGGCCTGGACCACATCCTTCCTCTCAGGCAGAACAGAGCGTACACCTCCCACCCTTCTGCTCAAAAACCACTGAGATTATCTGCGGCGTCCCACAGGGATCTTCCCTCAGCCCGACGCTGTTCAATATCTACATGGCACCGCTCGCCCACGTCAACATAACCTCAACATCATCTCCTACACTGACGACACCCAGCTGATCATATCCCTCACCGAAGACCCCCACACCGCCAAAGCCAACCTCCACAGAGGAATGAAGGCTGTATCCGACTAGATGAAGGACAGCAGACTAAAGCTGAATTCAGACAAGACAGAGGTCCTCATTCTCGGACCCACCCCATCAGCCTGGGACGACTCTTGGTGGCCCACATCGCTAGGCACAGCCCCGGGAACCCACAGACCACGCACGCAACCTGGGGGGTCATCCTAGACTCCACCCTCTCCATGACCAGGCAAGTCAACGCAGTCTCTGCATCCTGCGTCAACACCCTCCGAATGCTCCGCAGGATCTTCAAGTGGATCCCTCCCGACACGAGAAAACCAGTCACCCAGGCCCTCGTCACCAGCAGACTCTACTACGGGAACGCTCTCTACTCAGGAACAACCACCAAGCTCCTGAGACGACTACAACGAGTCCAGAACGCCTCGGCACGCCTGATCCTCGACGTCCCCCGACGCAGCCACATCACACCCCACTTAAGGGGGGGGGGGGGGGGGGAGTGTCTAGTCCACTGGCATCCATCAAATCCTCACACCAGGTGTCCTCCAACATCTAGGGGCTGGAATTCAGAAGGGTCCAGTGGCCTCTCCCAGTCATCCCCAAGTTCTAGGACATAGGAATAGGATGGAGTGTCACCAGTAAGCACCGGAGTTGGTGTGCGACGACGCCCATCCTGCTCAGTGTTGGATTCATGGAGGAGAATGGGGGCACTGCCAGGCACGTCAGCAGTGAGGCTGGCGCCTGGTAAAGTCGAGGTGGCTCAACCGGCGCCGGTCCAAATCCGAGGAGCGCAGAGTGCGCGCCTGCCGGCAGAAGGTCCGTAGGGGTCCCTCCCGAGCCACGGGAAACAAAGGTGCTACAGTGGGGACAGGACACTGAGGTGCATGGCCACATAAAATTCACAGAGTTGGGCAGAGGTCGCTCTGACTCTTGGAAACTCTGGCGCGGACACGGCCCAGGTGCAGGCTCAACCGAGGAGCCAGGCCTCAAATGCAGACACACTCTGGTCACGTCGGATGACTTAGATAGATGGGGCAAAGTCGAAGACCTCTTCTACTTCTTGTTCTTGGGGACATGTGGAACTTGCCCGGACAACTTAGAGTGCGACAACAAGCTCTGGGAGTTGCTCCACGACTGAACCTGGAATTTTCATCTCCACTGGGATCAAAACCGCTGCAGTCTTGTGTTGCGCAGCAAGGAGCTTGAATTACTTCTCCCTCAAGGCCTTAGGGTGCATGGCACGACAACGGATATAAGTTGTGGTCCTGCTCGAGGAACCAGAAGCAGATGAGGTGTGGGTCTATCACCGACATTTGCCGGTGACAGGTATCACAGGCCTTAAAACCAGGCTTCCTCGCAGACATCCCTGCCACACGAGGAGGCAATGTCCACAAAAAGGTAGAAATAAGGTAATTCAAAAAGTGACTGGGGAAGTTCTTCTCCAGATCTGTGCTGACTGGCACGGAAAAAAAATAGCTGATGTCAGCACACTGGGATGGCGCCTCTATCGGCACAGCACAAGTCACTTCCAGTGTGGAGGACGCCACACAGCCAAATGACGGCACCTACCGGTGTGAAGGGGTACTGCTCACAAAAAATTTCCAGATATAGTCTGATGCCTGGGGATTAGTCTAAGGTAAGGAATTTGCAACTAGAAGTTTTTATCATAATATTTTGTTTGAAACATTCCCTAAGGAGAGCTGCTTTAGGCAGCGATTTAAGAAAGGTCCAGTCCAAACCGAGAAAGAAAAATTTTTGAAGGATTAATTTTAACTAGTGTTCTTTGAAGAAAGTTGGGAGGCACAAATACTCTGTTCATTACAACATAAAATATCTTTTTTTTATTTTATAATATTGCGTGAAGCATTTATCTTATCTAAAATAAAAGCTTAGTCTCTGGACAAAAACAAACTATGTTGGAGACCTTTAAATCCCAAGAACATACAAATTAAATCCGATACGCCAGATTCCTTCACTGGGCACAATTGGTCAATGGCCTTTGAATTCGGATCGGAGATCTAGAGTGTCCAAGGTTTGGGGGGCCGGTGGATACACTGATCTGCTGCAGAGAACAACATTATTAGCTTTTTTAATAAAGAAAATGAAAAATGAACAATGTTGCCATCAGTGGTGGATCAGGGACACAGATACCATATAATAATTGAAAAACAAAATTAAAGAAAAACTCTTCCAAAGAAACTAATAAGTTCCATGTTTATTGCCACACAAAATCTTAAAGATTTGTATACAATTGTACTGTTTAAAATGTGGTTATCAACAATTAAAATACATTTACATAGAATAATATAAAAACAAAGTAGACATTTTTTACCGCCCGCCCTCCCTAAAAACGCAAGAGCCACCAACAAATCAAAACACTGTCGCACAGAGGGGGGTCCCAGGTGTACCCCATTTGGATTTCCTTTCAGGCCCAAGAGTTCTGCTTCCACCTGTAATATCTGCAACCACAAAATAGATGTGAGACCTGGGTCTGAAAGGGAGACAGACCAAGCTAGCTTTGAGACCCCATCTCCCTTTGTTTTTCCCAGTGCCTGGTTTAAGTGAGCACCTGATATTACAGAAAACTAAAACGGAATAAAAAGAACAAACAACTCTGTCTCAGTGCGAATATAGAAAATGCAAATACTATTCAACTTTGCTTCAGTTTTAAGGTGATAAGCTGAGGTTCTTTTGCAAGATCAGTGAAAATTAAAAGGATTAAAATAGCACAGCTACCAAGAACTAAAAGGCATATAAAAACATCACATGGTCTCCCATCTACTGCCTTACTTTTTACAAAAGTCAAAGATTGACTTTGGTGATTATTATAAACACGTTAAATAACTTATCAACTTGGCAAAAGCAAATTTACTTTTGGGGAACACAGTACTTTTTGAGCTAGCTTGGAACCCAGTGAAAATAACTGCTGAGGAGCTTCAAAGGGACAGTGGTCTCCTTGATCAGGTCACAAAGCAGGCCCAGCAGATAAAGATGTAACCAATACGAAACGCATGGGACTTTGGTGTGCGAGATGTGGAAGCATGCAACGGTTGGACAGTCCCCCGAAACATAACCACTGTAGCATCAAGTCTAGCTTGATTTAGGCCTCCCCCTCATATGGCTTGAACATGGATTTATCCTTAGTCTGCATGGATCATGTTTTTTTCAGACTTCTTGTTTGAATTACACGGATACTGGATTTGATGGGAGAAGGCTAATGAATCAGTCTGTGACTGCTACACTTGGTGGTGCTATTGCGGGAAGGATACTACCCGTTGGGTGGTCATTTCTTTCTACTTCAGGATGAATCATACTGGAGACCACCTTTAGTGCAGTGATAGCAGTAGGGGCACCAATGATGCTCTAAGCCAGGGACGAGGAAGAAAGTATGGCAATGTAATGTTTCTAAAAACTTTCGTCTGACTATAGGAAATGTCATCATTCCGCAAGTGGTCTCCTTAACGCAGACCCCGCCATGCTGAAACGTCTGGGTTTCAGAGCTGCACCCTGCCCGAGAGGGTAAACAGACTGGGGGATGTGGAAAGAAATCTCTCTCCACCAGGTGAATGTTCTATCAAACTTTTTGTCCTCTCTCCACTTCAGAAGGGGGCTGAGAGTTCCATATTCTTGAGATGGAGGGAAAACACTTGAATAAAGCAAAATGCCAGACTATTTATGGGAGAGGGAAGAAACCAAGACAAGCAGATTAACAAAACAAGGCCTTAGGGAAGACTATGAAAAAATGCTATCTATGAAGATTTTGAAACCAATTTAAAAAGACTAAAATAAATAGAGCGCCGGCTCTAAACTCACTCCTTTGCGACAAATTCAATAAAAAGACCGATGTTCTTTATAATACTAGTAGCTCTCCAAAGGCTTAGGTACTACAGAACATGCCAATATGGTGCGTGCTAGGCATTTCCATTGACCCAGTCCACACATCTCCAACAATCGCCAGCTGGACCTGAACTCCGCAAAGGCAACAGCAGCCAGGCTTGGATCTCCTGGAGAACTTGGCTCTTGCTTAAAAGATGCAGGTCTTTAAGGCTGATGAGACGTGCAACAGGTTCAGGCAGGTTTAACGTTACACCCCTCCCAAAATAAGCCACTGCAAGTAAAAACCCTGTATGCACCATGCGAGTCAGGTCTAGTTCTCACTCTGTATCCCTGGCTTTGAGCCAGGGGAGCACCATGCCAACATTCAGACGTCTAAAGGAGGTAGTTATTGAGTGGATTCCAGCGGGGATTCTTTACATGTGCAAGGGGTCGAAACAGACTTGTAAATAAAACTGACACGGTCACCCAGTAGGGCACTGGGATGAAAAGAGCGACCCGAGAGCCATGGTGGTCTTCAGCTTTGGTGGACATCTCCTTCCCAAGTTTAAGAGCTGCTGGCACCAGGGGTGTCTTCTTCAGACTGCTTCAAGCGCTTCTTGGCTCGGATCTCATTCATGGCGACTTCGATCGATCTTGTGTCACGTTTATTGGCCACTGGAACTGTAACAAAACGAAGGAAGACTACAATTAAGCAAATGCCAGTATATTTGAAACTCTCCTACGGAAATGCAAAATATTGCTCCCGACAAACGGAAAGAAATACAAGCCCCCGCTACCATCTTTGAAAGTGCTACAGGCAAGTCATGTTTTCAATTTGTCGTAAAAAACAGAATCTGCCATAACAAGCCCCTCTTCCACTTCAGGATCCGAAACAGCAGCCAGGCCAGCGACATTTAACATAGACAAAGCCCATTGGAACAAGCGTAATCCTGAATCGCATTTAAGACCCTCTTACTACTGGACAAGAAACAAACCTATCACAGTAAGCACAGAGGGTACGAGCTCCGCAAAATGGTCTCACCTGAAGTCTTAATTGCGGACATTTCTGAAACCAAGACTCCTTTGTCTTACACTCTGCTGGGGTAGATGGACAAGACTTTCCTTGGTCTCATAGAAGAATCTAGGCTCAGTCCTAAAGTCTATTCAGGCATATTTAGGCAAAATTCCAATCTTCCTGACATAGAGGGTGCATCTGGGAGGCCTGTTGCTTCTCCGTTCACCACACATGGTGCTTCTCTTAAATAAAGTCTCTTTGGAATATTTGTCAGACACAGTGTTGAAAAATGATCTCCTAGACAAATGACTGAAGCAGTCCCCTTGAGAGTTCCTTTCAGTCTCAATCAATCAGGGTTTTATAAAACGGGCTACTCACCGGAGAGGGCCTCAAGGCGCTGGTGGGAGGGGTGCGGGGCGGAGCTCCGAATCAGTCGAAGAGCCAGGTCTTGAGGCTCTTCCTGAAGGTGTGCAGAGTGGGGGAGTGCCTGATGTTGACTGGGAGCTTGTTCCAGGTCCTGGCTGCATGTGGGAGAAGGCTCTTCCACCTGCTCTGGTTCTGGGGATGCATGGGGTCTCGGTCAGGGCGAGGTCGGTGGTTCCTTTTGGGTATGTGGAAGGAGACTCTCTTGTTGAGGTATAGAGGTCCAATGTTGTGGAGGGAATTGTAGGCGTGGGTGAGTAGCTTGAAGGTTACTCTCTTCCCAACGGGGAGCAAGTTGAGGTCTCGTAGGTGCTGGGTCATGTGCTCGTGTCGTGGGGTTCAGAGGACAAGTCTGGCTGCAGCGTTCTGGATGGTTTGGAGCTTGTGTAGCAGGGCTCTGTTGATTCCGGCATAAAGGGCGTTGCCGTAGTCCAGTCTGCTGGTTATGAGTGCATGGGTGACGGTCTTTCAGCATTGGGGGGGGGGGGAATCCACTTGAAGGTCTTGCGGAGGGAGTTGAAGCAGGTGGAGGCGACTGGTTTGATCTGGCGGGTCATGGTGAGGGAGGAGTCTAGGATGATGCCGAGGTTCCGGGCATGGTCGGATGGAGTGGGTGGGTTTCCGAGGGCGGAAGTCCACCAGGTGTTGTCTCAGGCGATGGAGGAGGGTCCGAGGACCTCGGTCTTCTCAGAGTTGAGCTTCACGCAGCTGTTGTTCATCCAGGCTGCAACGTCCTTCATTCCTTCCTGGAAGCAGAGTCTGGTGTCTTTGGGATTCTTAGTGAGGGAGAGGTTAAGCTGGGTGTCATCAGTTTAGGATACTAAGCTGAGCCAATGCTGTCTGATGATGGCGGCGAGGGGGGCCATGTAGATGTTGAAGTGCATGGGGCTGAGCGAGGATCCTTGGGGCACTCCACAGTTGATCTCTGTGGGTTCGGAGAGGAAGGGTGAGAGTCCGATCCTTTGGGTTCTGCCGGAGAGAAAGGAGCACATCCAGTCTAGGACGGTTCCTCGTATACCGGCGTAGTGGAGTCTGGCTGCGAGAGTGCGGTGTGAGACTGTGTCAAAGGCTGCAGAGAGGTCTAGTAGGATGAAGGCCGCAGTATGGCCCTGGTCGAGTAGCATGCGGATGTCATTGGTGGCGGCGAGGAGGGCAGACTCAGTGCTGTGGTTGCTGCGAAATCCAGACTGGGAGGAGTCGAGGATGGCGTTCTCTTCGATGAAGGTGGCCAGCTGGGCGTTGGCGAATCTCTGTGACTTTGGCTGCGAAAGGAAGGAGAGAGATGGGCCAGTAGTTTTTCAGGTCTGTCGGGTGGCCAAGGGTTTCTTGATGAGGGGCTTGACTTCGGCCCTCTTCCAGTCGTCGGGGAAGATGCCAGCTTCGAAGGATGCTCTAATAGTCCGGCCAAGTTCTGGTGCTATGGCGGCGGCGACTCTGTGTTAGATGTGCGGCGGGCAGGGGTGTGTGGGGGCTCCTGGGTGGGTGTTCTTCATGGTCGTGGCAGTGTCTTCGGTGGTTGCAAGTTTCCAGGTGGTGATGGTGGGCTGGTCTGACTCGCAGTTAAAAAAATAAATATCTAACAGAGTGGCGGCGGTGAGGGGGGGTACTTAGTCTCTGAATGGCCAGACTTTGGGTCATAAAATGAAGTTGAGAAGTTGTGACCTCCAATGTTTTTCCAATGTTATTCTGTGTACAAGTACACTGCTTTGTAACACGGAGTATTGAGTGTCCCCTGTCTAAAGAGTTTGAGGTATTCAAGGCTGAGAATCTATTAAAACTTAAATGATTAACCAGCAAAACGAGGTCTTCGGCTGGGGAGCCAGAGCTGCATACTTTAGGGTCGAATAAAATATTGTAATAGTATTTCTATAGTGCAGACTACCCTGGTGAGGAGTTGAAGAACTTTTCGGCCTCGCTACTCAGGAATATAAAGTGGATTAGTGGTGAATCAGTATAGAGAAAGCCAAGTTGTTAATTTGCGAGGTAGACATGAGAGTTGGCTTGATAGGATAAAGGCGGGATAGAGGAAGAAAGAGTCTTGAAAGTGTTATTTGGGAGATTTTAGTAACAAAAGAGGTTTGGGATGAGTCAAAGGAGGGATAGGGGAGGGAAGAATTTAGGCAGGGTTATTAGGGAGATCATAGTCGTAAAGTGAGGCTTGGGATGAGTCAAAGGAGGGAAGAGTCTAGTGAGGGTTATTTGGGAGATCATAGTAGTATTGCATGAGAGAGTTGTGAATTGGAGTGAGTTGAAGGGAAAATTGTAATATTTGACTTATTTGTTATTCCTTTATTTATTTTTTAGAGTAGTAGTGGAGTATCAAATATATAGATTCATAACTACATAGAAAAGGTATACATACATATATATATATATATATATATATATATATATATATATATATATATACACACACACACGGCTTTATATACATATAGATAAAGTGTGAAACATCAACTTTTAATTGTTGCTGCAAATAAAGCTAATTTTTGATGTATACTTTTTTGAAGGCTTTTTTTTCCTTTGAATTTATTTCTACTTTACCACTATTTTAATAGTGAAGCAGTTATAGATACAATTGTTATGATCAGATTTAAACACTGGGATAGATCAAATAAAAAGCATAAGTAACATATGTAAACTATGCAGTGACCTATATACATGTTAAGCATAATAAATATATTTTAAACAAAAGTAATATATACATTTCTTAAACCGACCTAAAACAATATATGTTTTTAAACCATAAGTAGTATTTATATTTTTACAAAGAAATGTACATATCGAAATACATACATATAATCAAATTACACGTTTACATGCACGGGTATATGGTGTACAGGGGTGTTTGGAGTATGGGGGATCATGCTGGAAAGAGCCAAACCTGGAGTAGTTTCCGTAAAATAAGATAATTATCCATGGATCTTATGTCTGAGAGTAGTGAATTCCATAGTGTGGCTGCAAGAACAGAGACAAGTGTACCACCTTTGTTTTTTTCTTGTATGGTTAGGTTGCGAGGCACCAATCCGGAGCAGAGGTTCCTTTGTTATATGTATTTGGTGATTTTACTGCTGATTAAAAGTGGTCTGTTCCACGTATTGCTTTGTGGTGATATAAAGCAGCGAGAATGTGCATCTTCTGGCAACTGGTAACCAATGTAGGTTCCTCAAAGCAGGGGAGATCGGGAAGTGTGGCTTTATATGTAGTAGTAGTGTGGTGGGAGAGTTCTGAATCAGTTGTAGTCTTTTCATAGTTAAGGATGATCTATGAGAGGCCATTGGAGTAATAAAGTTTAGACAGAACAAGAGAGATAGTAGCCTGGAACTTGCGTGGGAAACCGGGGGTAGGGAGTGATGCATTTTAGAGTTCATGATAATGAAGCTTGATCTTGCTAACTTATCCACTTGGGCATTCACTAATAACTCGGAGTTCATGTTCATTCAAATGGTGTCGTACTTCCTTGGATACTTTAGGAAGTGATGGCCGGTCGTAAGGCCAGGCTGCGGGTAGGTCATCATTTTTCAATTCACCTCATGTGAGTAATTCAGATTTGGATGCATTCAATTTGAGGTGGCTCTATCATCCGCTGATCAATGGCTCTGAGGCAACTGAAGATTTGAGTTACCAATGTCTTTAGGGATTTTCAGTTTAAGAGGTATGTGTGTGTCATCTGTGTGGTTCTAGCAGTGAGCTGAATTTGTGATCTTCACCGGTAAGGACTTCATGTAGATGTTGAAAAGCATGGGTGAGGTGATCTAGCCTTGAGGGACCCCTGCTTTAGTTAAGTACGGTTTGGATGAGAGAGGGGAAGTGTGGATGACATCTGTTCTGTTTTGACAGTAGGATGTGATCCAGTCTAGAGCAGTCACCTCTATGCCAGCTTCATGGAGTCTTTGGATTACAGTGTTATGATCAAATATGTTGAAGGCAGCTGAAAGGTCCAAGAGAAGGAGTGCAGCGACCCAGTTCCAGTCTACTATGCTTTTAAGGTAATCTCAGAAAGCTAAGTGGACAGATTCTGCATCTCTTCCTGTACGGAATCCTGTCTGCAAGTCAGAAAGTATGGAGAAGTCTTCAATGAAAGGTGACATCTGGGTGAATGCTGCTTTTTCTATCAGTTTGCCCAGGAAAGGTCCATTTGCAATGGATGTGTAGTTGTTTGGGGGGTGGGGGGGGGGGGGGGGGGTCAAGTGGGTCCAGGTTTGTTTTCTTAAAAAGTTCATACATATGCCCTTTAATAAAGTATTCTGAAAGACTCCTGTAGATAAAGAATTATTAATGATTGTTCTGACTGATGTGGCAGCAGAGGTGGGTAAAAAAATTTGGGGAAGATTTGCGGTGGACAAGGGTCAGAAGGGGTGCCAGCTGGCCTGCTCGGTTTATCAAGATCCATAAGGAATATGTCACTTACCCTGTAAGCATCTATTTGTAGCATGTAGGGCAGAAATACATGTGCTTAGTATAATCCTGCCATCTAGAGTTGGGCTCGGTCGTTTGCAACTTGTTTTTCTTTGTAGAAGTCTTTCAAGTCACGAGGTACCCTGCTATAGTCTATTGAACATGATCATCCGCTCCTTTGTTAGCTTGTTTTTCTCCGGCATCAGGTTCCGACATCTACCTCAGAGCTCCAGGATCGAAACTTTGGCACGGTTTCACCAGCCTTTTTGGTGACCGATACATCAACCTTACATGGAGACTAGCCATAAAGCTGGCAACTTACTGGTTTCCTGCAGAATTTTCCATCCGCCCCGGCTCATCTCCACTTCTACTTAAACGTTTCAGCACATCTTCTTCCACTTGGCGCACACAAAGTGATGGAAAAGACTCATTAGGGAACTATCAGGATTCAAGGTTAACTTGGGTAAATACGTTATTCTAAATCTGGGGTGACCGTCCTGATTTCCTCAGACACGGTCGCTCCTCCTCACGCTGCTCTCTGACCTGACTCCAGACGGGTATCGTTATTGCAAGTCCACCGCCTACATTGTAGACGCATAAAATATTTTAATTAGCATCGTACGCCAGATCGCTATACATCGCCTTTAAACCTGTTGAATCAGACTAATTAGCATATCACCGTAGCGCGAGTCGCCCATAGCGCGCTGCAACGCTCTTGTTATTTGTGCTGCCTTTATTTCACTGTGTGCCTGACTGTGTCATTATATTAGCGTTTTACCATTTTTGTGTCCCAACCCTGCATCGCTTTTGACTGACTGCCATTTTGGTTTGTTTGTTGTTGTTTTGCCTTCCCTCCCCGGCTCTCCACCCCGCCTCCCGCCTCCCAGCTGCTCCTCCCTCGCCCCTCCTCTTCCACTATCCACATATGACAGATGTATTTTCGCGCAGCAGTCACGCCCCATGCGCGCCGAAGGTGCGCCAAAGGTAAGCCCGTCTACGCCCGTCCGCGCCTGGACCGCGCCCAGCGCCAGACCCCCGCAAACCGCACTCATCCCGCATAACGTATGACGCCGCCACCCTCCTAGCCCTTAACCCCGGACGCACATCACAATGCTACGAAGCTGCCCCAGGACGTACCCACGGTCCCTTCGCCTACCCCTCCTGCAAGTTCGCCTGGATCAAAACCCCCACCAAATCCACTAACTCCAAACACAGCTCCGACCCGAACCACCTGAAGTGCATCCTGCTAAATACCCGCTCGATCCACAGACACGCTCGATCCACAGACATGCCACTGAACTCTGGGACCTACTCGACACTGCTTCACCGGACATCGCCTTCCTTACAGAAACCTGGATGAAAGCCTCTTCAGCGCCCGGCATCGCCATAGTCATCCCGGACGCTTTCAAGATCATCCGAAAAGACCGCACCAACCAAACAGGAGGAGGCATCGCCATCGTCCGTAAGAACACCATCAGAATCACGACCAGCCTCGACGATAACCTTGCAACCGCCGAACACCTCCACTTTCAGATCCACACCGACCCCAGGACCACACTTAGAGGCACCCTCATCTACAGACCACCAGGAACCCGTAAACAATTCAGCGAAGACATCACTGACTTCATCAGCCCACATGCTACTGGGAGACCTCAACTTCCACCTGGAAAAGAAAAACGACAGCAACACCACCACCCTTCTGGACAACCTGGCCAATCTTGGTCTCAAACAACTTGTTGACACCCCCACCCATACAGCCGGACATCCGCTCGACCAAATCTTCACCTCCAGCAAGCACATCTCCTTCGATCACACCACAGCTCTCCATTGGACGGAACACAGCTGTGTTCACTTCAGCTACAAAACTACCTCGACCCACAACCCCCCACAACCTATTCCACGAAGAAACTGGAACAAAATCACCACCGACCAACTCCTCACATCGCTTAAACAAAACCCTCTCATCGGACCCAAACCAAGCGGCCAACAAACTCAAACAATGGATCACTCACAGCGCTGACGAACTAGCACCCTTGAAAAACCACCAAACCAAACAGGGTAGCAAAAAGGCCCCCTGGTTCAACGAGGACCTTAAGAAATCCAAGAAACTATGCCGTATTCTCGAGAAAACCTGGAGAAAAAACCCAACCACTGACAACCTGACCACCTTCAAGACAGCCACCCGCAAACACCACCAACTGATCCGATCCACCAAGAAGTCAGCATTCAAGGATCGACTCAACAACAACGCCCAAAACAGCAAGGAACTATTCAACATCGTCAAAGAATTTACCAACCCCACCACAGCCTCAAACGACAGTACTCCCTCCAAATAACTCTGCAACTCGTTATCCTCTTTCTTCTACAACAAAATCGCCGACATACATAACAGCTTTGAGAACATTTCCAAAGAACAGTCCACTCCACCCACCTCCGAACCTAAATCGCCCTCTAACATCCTTAATGCCTGGAACCCAATCACCACTGAAGACACCATCCGCCTAATGAACTCCATCCATTCAGGCTCGCCAACCGACCCCTGTCCCCACCACATCTTCAACAAAGCAGACTCCATCATCGCACCCCATCTCCGTGAGGTCATCAACTGCTCCTTCAACTCCGCTACCTTCCCAGAAAGCTGGAAACACGCCGAACTCAACGCCCTCTTGAAGAAACCCACAGCGGACCCCTCTGAACTTAAGAACTACCGCCCCATCTCCCTCCTCCCATTCCCTGCCAAAGTCATTGAGAAAGCCGTCAATAGACAGCTCGCCGCCTTCCTTGAATCCAACAACTCCCGACTCCTCACAGTCCGGCTTTCGGGCCAAACACAGCGCCGAAACCGCCCTTATTGCAGCGACAGACGACATCCGAACACTACTGGACAACGGAGAAACAGTTGCCCTCATCCTACTCTACCTCTCCGCCGCCTTCGACACAGTCTGTCATAGCACCCTCATACAACGCCTCAGCATCATCGGCATACAAGCCTTGGACTGGATCATCTCGTTCCTCGCCGGGAGAACCCAGAGAGTCCGACTCCCCCCATTCAAATCAGAGGCCACCGAAGTCATCTGCGGAGTACCACAAGGATCATCACTCAGTCCCACCCTCTTCAACGTGTACATGAGTCCCCTCGCATCCATCGCGCGACAACACAACCTCAACATCATCTCTTACGCTGACGACACCAAGCTGATCCTTTCCCTCACCAAAGACCCTAACACCGCCAAAAACAATCTTCATGAAAGAAGTAGCCGAATGGATGAAAAACAGCCGCCTAAAACTTAACTCAGACAAAACGGAAGTCCTCATCCTAGGATCATCCCCCTCTGCCTGGGACGACTCATGGTGGCCATCGGCCCTGGGCACGGCACCCATACCCACAGACCACGCACGTAACCTAGGCTTCATCCTAGACTCCTCCCTCTCGATGACCAGACAAGTCAACGCCGTCTCATCCTCTTGCTTTAACGTACTTCGTATGCTCAAAAAAATCTTTTGTTGGATCCCCACCGAAACAAGAAAGACGGTCACCCACGCTCTGGTCACTAGCCGACTGGACTATGGAAACACCCTCTACGCCGGAACCACATCCAAATTACAGAAAAAACTCCAACGCATCCAAAACGCATCAGCCAGACTCATATTGGACATCCCGCGCCAAGCTCACATTACCGGTCACCTGAAAGACCTCCACTGGCTTCCCGTCAACAAGAGAATAACGTTCCGTCTCCTCACCCACGCACACAAGGCCCTCTACAAACTAGGACCCGAATGCCTCAACACTCGTCTAACCTTCTACACACCCACCCGCCAACTAAGATCCTCCAATCAAGCCCTCGCCACAGTTCCGCGCATCCACAGATCCACCATGGGAGGAAGATCCTTCTCCTACTTGGCGGACAAAACCTGGAATTCTCTCCCCACTCACCTCCGCCTTACCCAGAACCACATTTCCTTCAGGATGGAACTTAAAACCTGGCTATTCGATAAATAATGCACCCCCTCCCCCAAGCGCCTTGAGACCCTCTGGGTGAGTAGTGCGCTATACAAATTCCTGAACTTGAACTCCAGAAAAGGTGCTTGCCCTACAACATCAATTCCCGTTTCTGTGGACGCAGACTGACATAATATACCTTGGCATCAGATTAGCACCCACCATTGCCTGAACGGTTACACTCAACTATGCGACGTTGTTGGAGCAGACGGCCAAGGCGCTGGACGCCGTGTCTTGCAGGGTTTGGAAGGATCGTGGCTGTGAAAATGATAATTTTTCTGCGTATTCTTTATACTTTTCAAATTATTCCCATGTCTCCACCGCCTCAGGCGATAAAGCAATTGCAAGTTCTCATTAATACGTGGGAAGAAGCCGCGGCTCTCACTCGCCTAGATGGCATGCCCAAAAATGCAGGAGGAGTGGGCTTACCGATTGGGGAATACTATCAAGCCACATGCCTCAGATACTTAGTGGAGTGGAACAGACCATTATCAAGCAAACACTGGAACTTTATGGACCAGTCTGTCGCTGGCGTCAACATATGGAGGGAACTATGGTTACCAAACAAGCATAGGGCTTGGGGTCTTTACTCTTCTCCTGTCACGTCGCCGACGCTCAAGATCTGGGATAGGGTGGTGCTTAAAAAAGGCTGGACCTCCTGTCCCTCACCGATGACGCTCATTGTAGATAATCCCGATTTCCCTCCAGGTCAGGACTCTGCGGTATTTCAGCGGTGGCGGGAAGACGGCTGTAAAAGAGTGGGCTCCCTCTTTGACACAGAGGGGCTGATCTTGTTTGCTCAGCTCCGACAGGACTATAGCCTTCTAACTACTGACGAGTACCCCTACCGTCAACCATCTCACTGGATCACGATGCCATCAATTATGCTAAAATGTCCCGACCTCTTACCGTGTTTGAAAAATAGTTGGTCCGCAAACAAGATGACCGTCGTCTTATATCCGAATTGTACTCTATAATAATAGCAGGTCCCACTGGGCAGCGCACAAAAGGCACAGGTACGTTGGGAAACAGAAATAGGCAGGCCACTATCTCCTAAGGAATGGGAACACATCCTATATCACACCCATCATACAGCGCACAACACAGCTGGGGCGGAATCCTCCTTTAAGATTTTCTCCTACTGGTATTACACGCCCATTCGCATCCACAGGTGGGACAAAAGCAAGACAGACCTTTGTTGGAGGGGATGTGGGATGTTGGGTACTTTGGCACACTTGCTGTGGCACTGTCCGAAATTACGATACTGGACAGAGGTCCTTGACAACACTGATGCAGTGTTTGATATTTCCTTGCCCTGTGCACCAGAATACACCCTCCTTGGCCTCTCTCAACCCAAGATCTTCCCATTAAAATCCATACTTTTAGGCAAATAGCCTTAGCGCGATTGGCAGCTAGACAGGTCATCCTAGCTCAATGGGGAATGACGTCGGAGACTTAACTGCTGTTCTGGATACACCGACTAGGGTACCTCTTGGCTACGGAACGCATGTCTCTTGGGGTCGACTCTGCCGGCCCATGGATGTAGGAGGAAGAGATGTACGATGCTTTTGTCTTCCTCCAATAAAAAAGATGGATTCCTAAAGTACCCAGGGTACAGGTATATCAGGGGTCTCTCATGAGCTACAGCATGTACTCTGCCACCCATCGGAGTCCACTTAAACTGATTCCAGGCCTGCCATTGCAGCCTGTGTGAGTTGGTGCTTGCACCACTTACAACAGATATACGTATATATATATATATATATATATATATATATATATAAATAAAGTCAGACACTACACTTAAAACCTTTCGGTCACCCCTATGGTAGGCTATTCAGTCATGAGGGCAGGGTGCTTGGTTATAAGTGGGAGGGTGCCCCTGCAAGAGAGGGCACCCCTACAAACCCCGGAGTCTATTCTCCAGGCTTTGTAAGTGCAGTCAGCTACTTTAATACATATAGTGGCCATCATTCATTATGAGAGGTCTAACTATATATTGGCTGCACAAACCCAATCATGTTTGGTATCAAACATGTTGGAGTCCTACCCCAAAGCCGATTCCAGTATTGGAAGTATGATTCAATGTACTAGGGGGGCTCCCTTGGGGTACCTCCCTGTTCTACAGGTAACAGCCTTTTAGGGTCTGACAGCAAACTAGTGCTGCTGCTGACCCCAGATATGATTCCGCCCTCCTACTGCTCAGCCAAGCTCGAGCAGGGGAAGGTAGAACAACTGGTTTCCTGTCACAGAGAGGTGTGACCACCTCCCAGACTACCAGTGGCACCAGACTGCTTTGAAGGGCACATTTGGTGCCCTCCCTGCATACTCCAGTTTGAGCCAGTTCAGGAAGACCTTGGCTCCCGCTCTGGCGTGAAACTGGACAAAAGACATGGGAGCTCCTCGTCTCTCTGTCCTGCAAGTCTTCTTCGTCATCGTCCGTGTTTCTACCAGGATCTTCAACAGAGCTGTGGGCATCAAGGACACCCATACTAATCTCCCTTGGAGTGAAGGAGTCACTCCCCAACATCTGCAGGCACCACAACAAAGCTGACCGGTCTGCTGCTCTTGACATCCCACGGAATTTGAAAGGCTCAGCAAAACAGGTTCTGCCACTCCCTCAAGGTCGGACCGGTCATCTCTACAATTTTGAGGCCAGTATCAGTTGTCGGAACCACTGGGACCGAACGTCTGTGCACCACATGGACTTCAAGAGATCTTCAAGCTACAAGAAGCTCCAGCCTTCAGCATCTCTTCCTGCCAAGTACAGCGCTCTCCCTGCATCCTCTGCACTGTGGGCCTTCCTTCTTGGTAAGCTGTCTAGGTCCTCTTGCAACTTCTGGGCCTTCTACCTATGTGTCCTCCTGAGGGTCTTCTTCTGCTGGTCCCAACATTGCTCCTCCTTCGCTCTCCACGCCAGTTGCAGCGCGTTGGTTCTCGCGCCAGACACGGACCCCTGCCTCTCCCCTTCCCATCCTGGGTCCTAGACTTCCAACGTGGGACAGTTCGTGCACGGCTCCTGGTCTTCCTCCGCGTCGCTTTGCCCTCACAGCTGCTGCGACAAGGTCACCCTCAACACTTTTGAACCATCCGACATCAGTGAGCATTGTTCTTCTGTGCCTCCTGGTCACCTCCAAGTAGCATAGACTGCCCCCTCTCCTTGCAGAGTCTCCTCTTCAGGAATCCCGCCCCCCTTGGACTCCACTGGACTCTTGCACAGTCTTCTCCAGCGGAATCTTCTTCAAAGTCCTCCATTGTGGGCTACTTGCAGTTTCCAACGTCACTTTCCATCTATGCACCTGGCTTCCCTGGTGCAGGTATCCTGGTTCCTGGGGTACCCACTGGTGCGGTGTCTCCAACCTTCTGTCTTCCACGGGGTTTCTTCGTGGTCCATTGGACACGGTCCTTCTTAAAAACTACAACTGCTACTTTCCCGTTACCTTCTATTGGGCACAGGGCTATATTTCCACTCAGCGCACAGCCTCAGTGGGCTTCCTGGGTACTTAACCATGGGTGGTTCCTTGTGTCCCCAGCTCCTCCGAGTCTCCTGGTCCAAGCCCCGACTTTGGTCACAAATCGCATTCCACTTTTTTGGTACATGGTTTGGTCTACCCCTGAAGTATTGTTGTGTATTTGTGTTGATATCTTTCGGTAGGAGATACCAATGTGTTAGTGAGTGTTGTGTAATAGACATTTTTATATTTACACTATGTGGTTCTTTTTCGTTTAACATACACTACATGAGAAGACCGGTAAAACAAGCAGCCTAACACTCCTTCAAGATGAGCCTCAAGGCTGCTCTCCAGACCTGCCTCTTTGAAAGCGTTCTATAGTTATCAAAGACCACATAAGGGTCGCCTGGGTTAGTGCAAAATGCACCACTTAAATAAGTGCGTACCATAAACTAAGCCAGCCTCCTGCACTGGTTAACTTGAAAGGAGACATTTTTGGGCCACAAATGATGGGAAATTCTCACGTCGATGGTAGTCAGTGATTCAAAATGGTGGGGTCGCCAATGTGAGCTTCCCAATCCATAAGGAGACATTGGTTATGGTGACCTGTGGCAGGAAGTCGGGAAACGATTTGCACAGTAACAAGGTTTTTGTTTTGCTAATGCAGCTTGTGCTGGACACTAGACCCCACCAACATTATTGCAAATGCTACTTACCAGTATGCATCTGTTCTTGGCATGTAGGGCTGCTGACATTCATATCTGTGCATAGGTCGCCGCCTAGTGTTGGGTCCGGATGATTGTACATTGTTGTCCTGGAAGAGTCTTCGAAGTATCACGAGATAGGTGGCTCCTCCCCTGGACTACAGTGCGCATGGGCATCGACTCCATCCCCAGATTGTTTTTAGCCATTGTGGCCGAGATGGAGTGAACTTTGTGAGTGATGACCATGGCATGAAATGCATGTAAATACTGCAGCTGCTACAGGCGCCGGGGAGGAGGGCGGGCGATATGAATGCCAGCAGCCCTACATGCCAAGAACAGATGCATACTGGTAAGTAGCATTTGCAGTTCGAGGCATGTGGGCTGCTGAATTCATATCTGTGCATAGAATACATAGCAGTCCCTCCATTAGCGGCGGCCGCCCGTGCCAGCTGCAGCAGTTTGGAAAAGTGTCTTGAGAACAGCCTGCCCTACAGCTGCCTGCTATTTAGAGTGCACGTCTACACAGTAATGTTTTGTAAATGTATGTGTGGTAGACCATGTGGCTGCTCTACATATGTCCTCTAAGGGAATGTTTCCAAGGAAGGCCATAGAGGCCCCCAACTTTCTGGTGGAGTGGGCTCTTGGTGGAATTGTAAGAGTACGTTTAGCTTTTGCATAACAGATCTGAATACATTTCACAATCCACCTAGCAATACCAGCCTTCGAAATAGCGTTACCTTTGTGGTGTGACGCAAACGCAACGAAAAGCTGCTTAGTCTTTCTAAAATCTTTGGTTCTGTCAATGTAATACATTAGTGCCCTCTTGACGTCAAGGGTGTGGAGCATCCGCTCTGCCAGCGACTCAGGATTTTGGAAAAACACTGGCAACTCAATTGTTTGGTTCATGTGGAATTGAGACACAACCTTGGGCAGAAATTTAGGATTAGTGCGGAGCACTACCCTGTTAGCATGGACCTGGAAGAAAGGCTCCTGAATCGTGAGGGCTTGCAGCTCACTAACCCTCCGTAGCGATGTAATTGCTACTAGGAAAGCCACCTTCCAAGTCAAGAATTGAAGTTCGCAGGAATGTAGTGGCTCAAAGGGAGGACCCATCAGCCTTGTAAGAACCACATTGAGGTTCCATTCTGGAGCTGGAGGGGTCTGTGGTGGAATGACCCTTTTGAGGCCTTCCAGAAAAGCTTTGATAGCAGGCACCTTGAAAAGTGAAAGGTGCGGTCTATTCTGGAGGTATGCGGCCATAGCATACAGGTGAATGCGGATGGAAGTGTATGCCAAATTACACTTGTACAGATGAAACAGGTAACAGATGATGTTTTGAATGGAAGCATCTAGTGGATTGATGTTGTGGTTTGCACAATAGATGACAAACCGCTTCCATTTGGCCGCATAACAGGCTCTAGTAGTGGGCTTTCTTGCCTCCCGAATGATGTCCATGCAATTCGGAGGAAGGTTAAGGTAGCCAAACTCTAGGACTTCAGGAGCCAGATCGCCAGGTTGAGCTGTTGCGGATCTGGGTGCTGAATGTCGCCATGGCTCTGCGTCAGAAGGCTGGGTGTGAGGCGAAGCCTTTGATGCGGTACCACGGACAGTTCCAGAAACGTGGTGTACCATGGTTGGCGAGCCCACGTTGGAGCAACCAGGATGAGGGTCATCGAGTGCTGCCTGAGCTTGCGTGCCACCAGCGGTATCAGGGGTGCTGGGGGAAAAGCGTACGCAAATCTGCCTGACCAGTTCATCCATATCGCATTGCCCTGCGATTGCGGGTGTGGGAACCTGGCGGCGAAGCTTTGGCATTTTGCGTTCTCCCTTGTGGCGAACAGGTCTATCTCTGGATGACCCCATCTTTGAAAGTACGGCTGGAGTACTGATGGATGTATCTCCCACTCGTGCATCTGGTGGCTGTGCCTGCTGAGCAGGTCCGCCATCTGATTGTCTTTGCCTGGGAGGTGTTCTGCCATGAGGAAGATGTTCCTCTGAATGGCCCACTTCCACATGCTCTGAGCCAGATGAGACAGCTGCGGAGAGTGTGTTCCTCCCTGTTTCTGAATGTAGTACATGGCCGTCATGTTGTCCGTCCGGATCAACACGACCTTGTTGCACAGATGTACTTTGAACGCCTTTAAGGCCATGAAGATTGCCATCAGTTCCAACACATTGATGTGCATCTTCTTTTGCTGTAGTGTCCATAGTCCCTGCACTGTGTAGTGGAGTACATGCGCTCCCCAACCCTGGAGAGAAGCGTCCGTCGTCAGGACAATCTGTGGTACCGGCTCCTGGAACGGTCGGCCCTTGCAAAGGTTTTGTGGATTCCACCAATGCAGAGAGTTGTATGCCCGACCGCTCACCAACACTAGGTCTTTCAATTGTCCATGAGCCTGAGTCCACTGACGTGCTAAGCACTCCTGAAGCGGGCGCATATGTAGTCTCGCGTGCAGGACAATGGAGATGCAGGAGGCCATCATGCCGATCAACTGCATGAACACTCGTGCTGGAAGTGAGTGTTGAGGTCTGAATTTTTGAATCAGCGATTGAATGCTGTTGATCCTCACTGAATTTGGCTGTGCTGTAGCCAACAGAGTATTTATGGTCGCGCCCAGATACTGCCGTATGTGAGCGGGCTGGAGATGGGACTTTGGGTAATTCAGTGAGAATCCCAGATCGTGCAGAAGGTGAATGGTTTGGGACATGTGGTCGGCGCACTGTCTGTGCGACTTTGCCTGAATGAGCCAGTCGTCCAGATAGGGGTATACGTGGATGTTCTGACGTCTTAGATGCGCCACCACTGTCGCCAGGCACTTTGTGAAGACCCTTGGCGCCGTGGTGACCCCAAAGGGCAGAACTTTGAACTGGTAGTGCTGGCCTTGAATGGTGAACCTTAGATACTTTCTGTGTGAAGGATGCAGGGGAATGTAAAAATATGCATCCTTGAGGTCCAGAGTTGCCAGGAAGTCCCCTTGCTGAAGCAGTGGGAGAACCTGTTGTAGGGTAAGCATGTGAAAATGCTCTGACAGAATGTACATGTTGAGAGGTCTGAGGTCCAGGATGGGCCTGAGAGATCCGTCCTTTTTTGGGATTAGAAAGTACAGGGAGTAAACCCCTGTTCCCCTTTCCTGCAGTGGAACGAGCTCTATTGCCCCTTTTTGCAGCATGACCTGAACTTCTTGCTGCAACAAGTGCAAGTGCTCGCCGGACATAGGACGGTTTTTTGGAGGTATGTTTGGTGGGATGGAAGTGAGTTCCAGACAATAACCGTACTGAATAAGATATTTGACCCACCTGTCCGTGGTGATGGACCTCCACACGGGCAGGAACTGCTGGAGTCTCCCCCCCGACCGGTGTTGTGTGGTCGGGGGGCAGTGACAAGGCGTCACTGTTTGCTGGCGGTGGAGGACCTGGAGTTGTTATTTCCACGTCCTCTGCCCTTAACGTTGTTGCCACGGTATCCACCCCTACCTTTGTTGGTATATGAGGTTTGGGTGTTAGTCTTATAGAATTGTGTGGATTGTGACGCTTGACCCCTTGAGGTGCCTCTGTTATTGGAGCGGCGAAAGGAACCACCCCGAAACTGCTGGGACTGAAGGGCACCCATAGATTTAGCGGCGTCAGTGTCCTTCTTCATCTTTTCGAGTGTGGCATCTACTTCAGGTCCAAACAGGTGGTCTGGATTTACTGTCTGGTTGAGGATGGTGGTCTGAATGTCTGGTTTAAAGCCAGATATTCTGAGCCATGCATGCCTGCGCAGCAGAACGCTAGTATTGATGGCTCGCGAGGCGGTATCAGCCACATCTAGAGCACACTTGATGGAGGCATTGGTAATGAGTTTACCCTCCTGAATCAGCATTTCCGCACCTTCCTTATACTGATCTGGCAAGTGCTTTAGAAGTGTTTCTAGGGTGTCATAGTGTGCCCTATCGTAGCGTGCAAGTAGCGCCTGCGTGTTTGATATGCGCCATATATTGGCTGCCTGCGCAGCAATACGTTTCCCTGATGCCTCAAACACCTTTGATTCCTTGTCAGGGGGAGGAGCATCACCCGTGGTCTGTGAATTGGCCCGTTTTCGTGCGTTGGAGACAACCAAAGAGTCCAGTGGCAACTGTCCCTTGATGTATGTTGGGTCAGTGGGCGCTGCCTTGTATTTTTTAATCAATGCGAGGATTGATGACTCTCGCCCGGGTGGGCTCCTTGAAAACCTCTGGCGCATGCTTTAGCACACCTTTGAGCATAGGCAATGTATTGACGGTCTTTTCAGCCACTGAGAAAGTGTCAAAAAGAAAATAGACATCCACTGGGTCGGCGTGGAGGTCGACATCATGGTTGGCCGCAGCTCTTTCAATCAAAGCGTTGAAGGCTGCAGAGTCCTCCGTTGGCGAAGTTTTTGCAGCAAAAAGCTGCGGCTCGTGTCCCGACTGAGGGTCCTCGGGGTCGTCTCCCGCAGACCATGGCTCATGGACATCCTCCGGGTCCGAGTATGCTGGATAATTATACTCGTCCTCCTCGTCTCCGTCACCCTCCCCAGCGTTAGAGTGAGTGGGTGAGAGGTCCAGACCCTGTGGAGATGTCGGCTCCATAGGGGCAGATGCACCAGCAGAGTCCAATTTCTTTTTAAGGGGAATATGGAAATGTTCCAACGCAGGCTCCGGAGTGATTTTCCTCTTGAGGAGAGAGAGAGCTTGCCTGTGTTGGCGTCGATGATGACCTCTCGACGCTCCTCGTCTGCCAGTGGTTGATGCCGTGTCTTCGGCACCACCAATGATGCCTTCGGCATTGAAACCAGCTTTAAAAGGCACACCAGCCCCCTGTTTCGGAGCGAAGGCCTTCGGCGCCGTTCTCGGCGGTAGCGTGAAGTGAATCGGCTTCTGCACTTTTGCCGGCTTCTGTGGAGGCTTGTGCCGCCCAGCGTCTTTTGGCTCGATGGCCGCGGCTTCGTCCCGAATCCGTTGCAGGGACTCCGAGACCTTCTTGGTGAGGGATGGAGAGGGCCGGATCGGCTCGAGCGAGTCCTCCGAGTCCTGATTTGGGACGGCGACCAACGCAGCTGTCTTAGGAGCCGACGCGGCACCTGCCTTCGCCTTATCGACTGGGATTGGTGCAGTCATAGGCTTGGGGTCGTCCTGACGCTTCTTCGGGGCCTTCTTATGGTCATCGACCTTCTTGGCGTCGACGCGGCTCTTTAAAGCGTCGACCAGCTTCAGCGTCAATGCCGCGGCGTCAGGGGTCTTAGCCTTAGGCTTCGGCACCGTGGTCTTCGGATCGGCCATTTTGGCGTGGCTCCGAGGCTCGACAGCCATCTTGGATTTCTTCGGCGCCGAGGTCTCCGGCGCCTTTGACCCAACCAGTGCGACTTGCACTTTCGGTTTCGATCCTGATGGTGTTGACCCCGATGGCTTCACTTTCGGTTTCTGGACCGGGAGTGGCGCATCACCAATGTCCGTGGCCGGGCCAGGAGGCGGGGCCGTGGGACGAGTATTGAGGTCTTGGGTAAGGCCCGAAGGCGATCCCTCGACCTGGGCCTTATGATGGGGATTGACCCCGGAGTCAGTCTGAGGATGCTCCTCCTCTGAGCTATCCTCCACGGTGGCAATGGCCCCGTCGTCGTCCCCTACCTCCTCGACGACTTCTTCGAACTCTTCGTCTCCCGCGTCGTAGTTTTCATCCTCCGACGCCGGGGTAGAGTCCGAAACCTGTAGGACGGTGTCGTCTTCAACATCTTCTTCAAAGATGTTGGCCGGTGGGGGTGCCGATAACTGGGCCTGCAGTCTTGCGGCCCGACGTAGCTTGAGAGTCTTCTTCGACCGGAACTTGGAGCAGGCCATGCACCTGGCCTCGCCGTGGTCCGGCGACAAGCATCTGTTGCACACTGGGTGCACGTCGAGGTGTGAATACTTTGAGGCACACACTGGGCACCTCTTAAACGGAGTTCTTTCCATGTTGGAGCGTCGTGTAGGCCCGTCCGCGCCGACAGCACGCGGAAGGGCAGCAAGTGTTCGGAGCCGATGAATAAACCAACCCGAACGATAAACAATACCGACGCGAGTCCTAAAGACCTTTTGGTCTCAAATAAGGAAAGTTAAACAACTATCGATTCCGACAGAGGGAACCGAAACACATCCGAACCCAATGGCGGAAAAAAACAATCTGGGGATGGAGTGGATGCCCATGCGCACTGTAGTCCAGGGGAGGAGCCACCTATCTCGTGATACTTCGAAGACTCTTCCAGGACAACAATGTGCAATCATCCGGACCCAACACTAGGCGGCAATCTATGCACAGATATGAATTCAGCAGCCCACATGCCTCGAACACCCCATCGTCTGCACTCACCTGAAACCACTGTCTGGCGACGCTTTCCCGTAGCGGTGCACGTGTACCCTTGGGTTTGGGAATAGTGCAATACATGATACCATCATTATCAACAGTTTCATTATCACAATGTCTGGTAAAGGGGAAGCAGCCTCTTAAAGGCCACTACTGTCTCATTGCCAGCCCAAGCCTTCCCTATCACGGCTCTGAGTGACAGTGGCTCGTAGAAGTGCACGAATTTGTTGACACGGATTGGGAATCGAAGTCAGTGGAGTAGTAGTATGGTTTGTCGATTACTGCCTCTGCCAGCCTTGATACTGACCTTCCTGAAATGGCCCCCCGAGACTGCTTAACCCAGCTTTTGATGTACAGTGAGTTTGTGTCTTGCGGAAGCCTACTCTTTGCTGCCGATGCTGGAGGGCACCCATTGCTATAGTTGTGTCTTTTTTCATTTCAGTTACTTCAGCATCTCATCCACATGAGCCCAACATAGTGATGTCCATCAACAGGCAGATCTAGGATGTGCTATCGCACCTCCTGGTTGAATCCTTGGCCAAGCACGGCAACACAAAACGATACTTGTGTTGACATACCAGGAGGCTGCGTCCTGTTTTGAAGGCACATGTGATGCAGGAGTGTTGACTTTGCCCTCATCCAAGATCTCCTTAGCTCTTTTAGTCGGGATCAGGGAGGTGTTGAAGGAGTTTCTCGATCTCCTCTTACCTGTGCCCTTCCTACGTGGGTAGCAGGCTTTTTACAGAGCGAGGCATAAATGCCATTCTAAGTGTGAAAGACAGGTGCAAGGAATGTGGAAGAAAGAACTGAGAAAATTGTGGATGGGGAAAGTGGAGTAACGTAAATAAAGACAAGAGTAAGAAAATGTAAAAAGGTGAAGAGGGGAAGAAATGGTGTGCATGAATTCCTCCACATGCAACCACCTCCGGCATCACAGTTTCCACAGGCCAGGCACCATTTCAACGTCCCCGCTCCTTGCTTGAGTGAGAGCTTCTGCCTACCCCATTTACACATTCAGTGCATTGTTCCTCAATTTTTTAGGCTAGAGTGGAGGTACCTCCTTAAATGTTTGCAAGACACCTACAGAGGAAGTCTCCACAAGACTCACTCCACTACGCCTGCATCCCATCCTGGATGGGTGCTCATCAATCAGGCTCCCTCGGATCTCTGGAGCTTGAGCATTCTTTCCTCTCGTCCACCACAGTGCCTCTAGTAAACGAGTTCGCCTGCCCCCACCTCTTGTCATTTAGCTCTCGACCCTCAGGATACCCACAGGGGTATGGACAGAGTGTAGACTTTCGCAAACGGGCTTACCGCAACCATACGCCTTGTTGGCCTCGAGGGTGTGGGCCGCGTCCTTGGCAGCGTCTTTGCCGATGAGGTGGCTGTACTTGTCCTTGTAGTTGCTGTTGGGGTTGACCGTGGCAGGACCTCGCATTGCATCCTCTTCGGCCTCCCTTTGTGCCAACTCCTGCAGGGACGTAAAGCAAAGGAAGCATTGGCTTACAGACCAAGACATAGCGTGCTTGATAGATCACTAAAGAGAACCCGCTACCTCCCTGGGATCGACAGTATCAGGAGACAGCCCTTCCAATGAGATCATTTCAGTGGAATTACAAACGCTTCCAGAACAGCATCAATACACAAGTGGTGTTAGCCCGTGTATGTATGCAGCCGCTTCAGGTTTTGCTAAACTCCATTCTTTCACATAACTGGAGGCTCAATGATGACTAATTCTTCTTTACTGACACTCTAGGACCAAAGTAACAAGTTACACAATAAGGAATTGAATTTAAAAAAAGATGACCGTTAAAACACAGCACAACCTTTTACATAGAGAGCATACTAGACTTCCCCATCTTATGGCATCAAAAAGCTCCCCAGGCATCACTGTCCTCAGTATAATCAGACCTGCCAGAAAGAGCATTTCCAATTCTATGCGGCTCTAGAAGAAGTGTCCTGCTTGGATTGGTCTTATTTAACTGAGATATTGCAATTTGGTGCTGCAAACGTATTCTCAGAATTTACATTGGCATCAATGCTCTTGGTACCCTGTACTGTGTGTGTGGTCTGCAGGGTGTTGTCTGCCCTAGTAAACTGGGACCCCTGCCTCTCTTCGTGGTAGCCAGGGATAGCGACCTGTAATCGGTACATTGCGTTTCCAAAGCCAGTTTTTGCACAGAGCGCACAGGGTCTGAACGCACTGCTCTCCTCAAGAGTGGCCGAGCGTTGACTTTTTGGACTCTGGCTGACACCACACGAATGGCGTATTTGCTGCTCTGGTTGGCTTCACGTCTGACAAATTAATTTCTTTGGCAAAGACGACCTGCTGGAGTTCAGACATTTCGGCAACCTGTTTTTGTTGTTGGATGGAAATGGTTTCTATCCTTAGTTTGTCACAATTTTTCGGTGTTATGTTTTGCCATTTGGGGTTATAGTGAAGTAAGAATTTGGATCAGATGACCAGATTTTTTGGTAAGGTTTAGAAACTACCATAAAAAAAGTAAAATCTATGTATATCCCATACTATATTCAGGGGCTTACGATTTATATCCGATGCTTTACAGATAAAGGTTGCTCACCCACCTCCCTTTTGTCCCTGGATTATTCAGATTTTATATTTATTATAACATTTTAATCTCTTTAATAAATTGAGGCTGCTGCTTCCCCTCTGAATCAAGAAGATTAGTCGATTTCCTCAAAGAATGAGGCGGATCAGTCTGTAGCAGAAAAGTGAGACCCTACAAAGGAGGCTGCTCCCCTCAAGGTTCAGGAGGTGGTTAAATCTGCTCTCACGGCTGCAATAGAATCTATGCCGCATGCAGCGCTTAGTTCATCTACTGTAGCTTCTGTTGAGTGTTTCATTTCCTGTTTACCTCCCTGTGTATGGGATTACATGGGACCTTCTCGTGGTGTGGAGAGATGTACCCAGACAGTGAAAGAGAACAAAAACGGCGTCTCAGAGTGAAAGGCCTTTAACTCCTGATGTTTCAGACAGTCTCTAAGAAGGAGAGTTCCACTAAGTGAGTAGTCAGTTTAATTGGGGAGCCATTCTTCTCTCCTCCCAGATTTAAATGCAGAGTCCAGTAATGCTCCTCATCGATCTCATCAGGTAGGCTTGGGTGGGGATGCAGAGGTAGAGACAACAGTGGACGACGCCCTTCGATCAATGGGTGCAAGGACTTCTACCACCAAAGCGTACGCCCTTCGATCAATGGGTGCACAGAATTTTACCACCACAGTGTACAACGCCCTTCGATCAATGGGTGCACAGACTTTTACCACCACAGTGTACGACGCCCTTCGATCAATTGGTGCAAGGACTTCTACCACCACAGTGTACGCCCTTCGATCAATGGGTTCAATGACTCCTACCACCACAATGTACGCCCTTCGATCAATTGGTGCAAGGACTTATACCACCACAGTGTACGACGCCCTTCGATCAATGGGTGCAAGGACTTTTACCACCACAGCGTACGCCCTTCGATCAATGGGTGCAAGAAAACCCGCAAAGATCTGCTAGAGTGACAAGTCAGAGCAGCGTTGAACACAGGTTCCTACCTTTACAGTTTTCCCAATATCCCCTCTTCTCGGATACAATCTTGTTCTCAGTCCCAGATATTTCGACCTGCACTAGGGGGCTGCAGCTGCCGCAAAGAATCTCTACAACATTTGCCCCCCCCTCCCACTGGACTCAATTCACCCACTGGACCTTCAGTTTCCTCTTTTCTTCAGCTTTTTGTGGGTCCCATTCCTCTCCTCTGCGATATGCTTCCAGCTCCTCATCTGATGGTGCAAATTCCTGCCAAAAAATGGGATTTATTTGTAAAATATACATTTCATTATAGACACACATTTCAGGTTAGTGACTCTTAATGGTAATTTCCCTATTAGGAATATTCACAACTGCACGTTTAATATATAATGCTGTGAAACAGCAGATCCAGAATATATAGCAAGAAAAAAATGAACTCTCAGCCTGGATGCTCAATTATTTCAGAGTTGGCTGCATGAATCTTGAATATGCAAACAGTCGATCTGCAGAGACCCACCCTCATTCGGACTTCTTTGAAGTAACTAAAACAGCTAGTGCAACTTGAATTGCAACTTCTAGCAGACAGGCCATTTCAATGGCATTCCCAGAAACAATTGTTAATATGGTGACAAGTGTTACTAAATTTTAGGTGTGATGATTTTGTACGGGGAAGTCAATTAAAGGCTCCAAAATCTCAAAGTAGCATTTGTGCGGCACTTGAACAAAACGGTTTCCTAGCTGTTGGAATATTGTGCAGTTTGGAAGTATTTTCTCGATTCACATAGATTATTAGTCACCTAAAGGTTGGGCCCGGAATCGCCTCTTTCCTCTGTTTCAGCTTCTTTCTCTGGGCATTGTAAATCATTTGGTGGGTAGCTCCACTCTTTTGTGATGTCAGCCTCTGAAGTCTCCATGCATGGCTGCCACCCTCAGATTTGTTTCCTCCTTTTGGTCGGCTGTACTCTTTTTGGGCTTCTTACTTCTCTTTGCGTACTCCCTTTTCCATCTTAATACCAAGTCACACCTCATTTCTAGGGAGGTAGGAGCGTCCAGAAAATTATTCAAGCTACAAACCTACTCCCAAAGGTCAGTAACCATGAATCTTTTCTGGATTCACATGCCGTGCATAGGTTGTGTAGCGGTATTCCCCCTCCCCGTGGGAGGTTCAGCTGAAGTGACTGTGTGCCTTGGCACTTTGTCCATCATGTGCTTCTCCAATAGCTTAATGGGCCTCACAATAGTGTTTTGTGAAAATGTGCGGATGACCATGGTGCAGCCCTGCAGACGATTATGGAGGTGATGGTAATAAAATGCAAGTGTGGCTTCCTTTCGTCTTGTGAAGGGCGCTCTTGGTTTCTCCTCTAATGCTATTCCTGCCATCTTGTTTCCATGGTCTGCACTATCCACCTCGCTGTGGTTTCTTTTGTGACTTGGGAACACTACTTTGCTGATGCGAAGGAAATTAAGTACTGACTTCTCTTCCTGCTTGGTTACTTTCAGGTAATATAGGACAGCCCTTCGGACACCTCGTGTGTGTGGATCCTTTCTGCTTGCGTCCTAGGCTGTTGGAAATAGGGCTGTGGTTGTACTGCTTGGTTAACATGGAAGTGCTGAATGACTTTTGGGAGAAATGATGAGTTTGTTCTTGTGACCACCCCCCCTGTCCCTGTGTATTTGGAGTCCAGGTTCTTGTTTGCGAGTGCCTGCAGCTCTCGTGCCCTGCGCAGTGAAGCGATGGCAACCGTGAATGCTGTCTTGGGCTGATCTGGAGGAGCTCCTCCACTTCAGTTCATTGGAGTCAAACCATTGACGGAGGGAGTTGAAGGACCATAAGAGAACACAGATCTATTGCTCCTTTGACAGGAATATTCCAGACACATTTGATCTGTTGCGTCGGGCCTGAGAAGGTGATTCGAGTCCAAGGAAAGTACCTACATCATACGTCCCTTAAGGGAGAGGCGTTGTGGAACTTTGGAGTGATAACCTCACTGCGGTGCCCGTGATGCCCTTCACATACCAATGCCAGCCATGCACACAATAGGGGGCTGTAGAGGGATTACCCCTTTTTAGGAGGGAGTGCTTACTTCTTCAAGTGTAAAAGTAGTTGTGTCCCACTTGGTGCATGGGTTTAAAGAAGGTTTAGTGATGTGCATGAAAGTTTCAAAGATTGGTAGAGGCAAATTTGCTAAATTAAAACCAAAACTTTCTTTTGCAACAGAAACACCTTGGCTTTCTTTGAGTTTAGTGTTGCTTCCAAGAACACCTTCCTTTCAGGGACTAGAGATGATTTAGAGTTTAGGTAGAACCTCCAATATTACGGCAAGGTCCCCTTGGAAACGGAGGATGTGCCTCTCATCATACAGGCATTTGGGCTATGAAGACTACCAGTATAATCACCTACCCTGGTCCTTGCAACCGGAGAGAAAGTACAACAGACTGTACATTCATTTCTTATATTGCTTACCACTTTCACACTCGTATAAGACAAAACTGCTATGGGTCATGTCTATCACCAAGTACTGTACCACACCACGGCAATAAACCACCCGTCACAAACTCAACATGCATGGAATAACCAATGATATTGGCCACGTGCAGCTGGCCAACGGAGGACTTTAATCAGGGCCACTGGAATTATTCGGCAGGGGAGGGTCAAATTATGCAGCAGGGTTGAGTAAATTAACACGGCAAGACAAGGTAAATTACGCGTGATAATGCAGTACTTTTTAAGATCGTATTACTTCATTACTTTGTACTATTTACACTCCCTAACCCTGTCTGAGCATTATTCATACCAGTTGAACACCCAAATAAAGCAATAAGCAACAGAAAGGTGACCAGTCAACCTTTGCAAGGGCCCTTCCTCTGCACGGCAACACAGGTCTGTGTTTATAGTAATATTTTAAACTGTCTGAGCTAAAAATATTTTTTGGGCTAAAGTCTGCATATCATGCAGCAGATGATGGATTACATAGCAAACGCAGCAAATCTATAATTATGTGTAAAAAGCTGCAGTCGCACAATAACATGATTCCATTTGGCTTGACTTTAATTTAGTTCATCACTATGGGTCCCAACTAATTATATGCTTTACATCTAACAATGACGATCACATATGGGACGATACTATCAAAGACCATCCCCGCACACTTCCGATCCCATGCCAACGTTCAACCTATGCCTGCTGAGGACCATGAACCTTTAACACAATATCTCAGACTTAACAACCCAGTGAACTAACTAAGTGGACACTGAAAATAAGAAATACCATGAAGGGACCTGCAGCACTGCTCAAGGCTGCAAACTTACTGAAAACCATAAACTGCTCACCTGTCTCTCATACTTCCTCATCCGCTGCAGTGCTAAGCACTGTATCGATAACCGCATCTCACGACACGGAACCCTAACGACACAGGATCAAAACACCCTACAAAGCACACAGCTCATGTAAGCTAGCTCTTCAGCGGCCCACGTAGGGGCAGTAAGCTCTATGTAAATGCTGCAGTATAATACAGTGGGACGGGATCCAAGCAGGTGTCTCCAAAATAAAGGCGCAATACAGTGCAAGATCTATGCACCAGGCAACCATCAGAGACGGAAAGAAGGAGGTACTTTACTGCAGAGAAACCTCCTCAACGAATTTCGAAAAGGTAGCCCTGTCTCCAGCCTTCTCACTTCAGTGTGTGGATTTCCAACCACCAGCAACTGGAAAATACAATACACTTATGTTGTCTTGGGAATATATCTCCACACTCCATCCTGAGTCGTGCTAAATAAAGGGCATTCACAATGGATCCCAGTTGTCTGAGTACTCGATTCACACGGAGTTCTACTATTATACATGTGCACTGCACAGAAAAATGTCTGGTCACTTAACTGACTCACAATACATTATATGCTGCCACCTCTGCTTCATGTGTGGCACTCCGGGCACAGACAGAGGTCCGGTGCCCGCTATGAGGCAGGCCTGGTGCACCGGCCCAGGACACAGGCGCCTTAGCACCAAGGTCTCTGTTAACAAGCTAGATGGACAAGATGCTAGGGTCAAAATAAAACTCAGGGTACCAGTTTCATATCCGGTTGGGCACTCAGGGCAGGAATGCACACCTGTGTCCCATCTCAACATCCTCGAAACTAGAGAAGAATTGTGTTAATTTGGGTAAAGAAGGTATACACGAGAAACAATAGACATAGCAGCAACCATGGAACCTAAGGCTCTGAAGCCAAGAGAAATCAGAATCGCTTTTGGATGCAAATATTCAAACACTTGAAATAATATCTTGGTTCAGCAGGACAAAATGAAGAAGAGGATTATGTCCTCCAGAAAAAGAGGCTCAAAAAAGTAACTATGAGAACGGTCTGCTCAATCTGGATAATTTAAACATTTTTGTGCAAGACGACAAGAGCAAAATCCCTAGCAGATGTGAAGTTTGAGGAAGTACTGGCAGCAGATTTCCTTAAAGCTTCTTTTGGATCATTAAAGAGTACTTAATTGAAGGACAGGATTTAGCCTTTTAGCTTCCTCTCTCGGCTCCACCATCAGACTCCGTGTGCCACCATATCCGTCCCGAACCTCTGGAGCCTTTTAGGCTATAGGGCTCGTTCACTGTTCACTGTGAGCTTCCACTGACCCCATAACACATTGCCCCCAAGAGCGCGGTGGGAGGTTTCAGATGGTCTTCCCATGCAGTAAAAGGCTTTCTCAGGCCCCAAGCGAAAAGTAGGACAAAAATTACCCCAATGTGTTGAGTGGAAGGTATAAAGGTATATGTTGTGCCAGTGTGCGCTGTGGGAGGTCCCTGCTTCCCTGTGTGCATTGTGCATCGCTGTTGTCCCAGTTGTTGCTGTGGGAAATCACTGCTGCCTCCATCTGCACTCAGGACTCCTTGTGCACCCTCGTATGTTGTGAATTTGTAAAGTACATGTTCACTCATGGGTATCTTGGCACTCCAGGACACTTCTTTTATCGACCTCGAGAACATGAAAGGCTGAGTGGACTTGGATCAAAGATCATTGCACTGGGTGCCTTAGTCCACCAAGCCATCAGTTCCAGTTTCAGGATACCTGTAAGCAGGACACCATGAGCAATCACGCTGTGATTTAAGGGTGCCAACCGCTGAATCATGCTGGACCCGGTCAGTACACTCACCTTTTTGAAGATCATTACATATCGGCTCTCTTCGTCATCACCAAAGGAAAAAGAAGCCAAGCCTGCAACTTCCACAACATCATGCCTGAAACAAAAATAGGTGAAGATCAGAGACTGAGAATGGAGGAAGCAAAGGCAAGCAAGGAGTGGGTGGCATGAAGCTATACGAAAGCCAGGCCCAAGTAGTAACGAGAAGGCTCAGAGAAGCTTGGCCCAGGCATGGCAAGAGGACCATGGGAAGATGGAGGTCAGCAGTAGCAAGAGGGCAGCCACAAATATCAAGAGAAGATAAGCCCTGTAAGCAGTGAAGGAACAAAGAAAGAGTCATGCCCTTGCAGCAATGAAAAGCAAAGTGAAGGTAAGAACTAAAAATGGTGTGGGAAGGGTGGGCGGCTAGGCAGAAGGCAGCATGGAGGGAAAAAGTGAGACAAGTCAGAGGCAGCGGGAAGGTAGCTGAAAAAAGCCAGGCCCAAGCAGAACTGAGGAAGCCAAGAAGCACCAATCCCAGATAATAGAGAGAAAGCCAGGTCCGAGCAGCAGCAAAGAAGACAAGTATTGGCATAGCCAATAGGTCGCGCCTTTGGGGCCTTATAAGGGTTTTACCATACAACAGTTAATGTTGTTGCACCAAGGATTACTTATAAGGTCCCAAAAGCGACACCTATTGGCTATGGCAATGCTTGTTTCAATATATTGTTGTCTTTTTATTATGTTGTCATTGGATCATGTTATCATACTGTATCTAGGTCATTTTACTTTTCTGTACAATTTGCGAGGACTATATTTTCCTTATTCATGGTATGCTTATTATTTATTTTCCCTTGTTTTTCTTCCCTTCTTGTCCTCTTCTTTTAAAAGTTTAAAGTCTTTCTGTCCCTATATAAAGTTTTATTCATGGGGCAGATTCCTTCTATATCTCTCATTGTTATCCTATCGAAATTATTTTAAGGATTGCACTGGTTATTGATGAATACAACTTTTTTTAAACTCTAAATACCAGTGCACTCCTCATGCCGTCCTACCGCTTAATGTTACCGAGATCAGAGATGCCCTGTAGAGATGCGGCTAATCAAAGCCCCGCCCCTTTGGATGGATCTAGCGGAGCGGTGCAGTGTGGTCAACATTGCGTGGCACGTGCTGCTTAACGTTAGTTCCACAAGAAGGCGCTGTGTTTATTCTATAGACTGAAGTTCTCTTCAGCGTTTAGGATGGCGGGAGAGCTCAGAGTAATCTGCATCCTTGGTACTCTAGCGTCATGAAGCCCAATGCCAATGCTTTTTTATTTTACAGTTCGAAAATGTAAACGCCACATTAGTGACCGGAGCCATAATGGAGGCATTTCCCTCGCATCGTAAGCATACGCACACATGCGAGCACAATTAGGCCATTTTTTAATGGTTTCATTTCAAGGGGGGAGTTGTGTGCTTGCACGGGCTGTCATACTTGCGCACAGCATATGCATTCACCAGGGGAAGCAATTTTGGCTTTTTTAAATTCCCCCAACAAGACTTAGGGCGATGTTAGACCAGTGGAATACAAACACTGGCAAAGCCAATTAGTCATGCTTTTCGGGCCTAATGGCTTTGCAAATGTATTTTAGTCCTCCTGCATAGCATCCCTGATGGTGTGCAGCATGGCCAAAGAATTTAAACGAAAAGCTTTTGGTGCAGACTGGCTCATCGTTTTGCAGGTGCAAGCTCCATGCATGTGCGCACCTACAAAATAATGCAGGTGTTTTTTTTCTATTTAGCACAGAAGCAGAACTGGGCAAGTAGGTGGATGGGGAATCAAAATGGGGTATAGAAGCAGGGGGAAACAATATGGAGGACAAAAGGAACACAGGAGTAGCAAAGAAACACATAATTAGACAAAACACAGGGGGAGCACAGAAGGAAACGTTGAACCAGAGCAAGATGCATACGGTTTTGAAAGAAGCATGGGGGACAGAAACAACATGAGAGGGGCAGAGAAGCACGCAGTGAGACAGCAACACTGAGATGCGGGTGGGGGAGGGAGCACAGAAGCACACAGCGTAATAAGGAATATGGATCCTGGGGATTGGGACAGAGAAACCACAGTGAGACAGAGAAACACAGGAATGATGCGAAAAGGCCCAGAAGCACATGCTGAGAGAGCGAGGCAGGGTCAGGGAAGCACACGATGAGACACAGCAACATGAGCAAAAGTGATTGCGATCAAGCGCGGTGAGGGATGCGCTTACTGAGCGATGAAAGCCTTATGGCGCCTCTGCTGGGAAACGCGCACCTGGGCACATGCATGCAAGCTGTAGGCCGGTCATGGTGGCATTTTTTAAAGCCCTTACTAAAAGTCTCACCAGACCAGCACATGCGCTGGGTCAGGCGAGACCTAAAAATAGAAGACAGGCTCAGGAAACAGCAAAGACAGTTCCAGGCAGAAGTGAAGAAGCAATGCCAGGGAGCAGCAAAGGGACGCTCGACTCAGATAGCATGGCGGGAGAGAAACCAGTGCCTGGCAGATAAAGGGAGCAAAGGCAAGCCACTTCTAGCAGCAGCAGGCCCAAGAGAAGCTGGGCCTTGGGAAATTTGAGTACCAAACTAAAGGCAAGCACTGGCAGGAGTAAAAAAACAAAGGATACAGGGCACTAACAACAGTGAGGGAGCCGAGGGAAGATAGGCCCCAACTGCTATAAGGGAAAAGAATGGATTGACATCTGGGCAGAAGTAGGAAGCAGAAGCAAGCAAGGCACTAACAATAATGAGGGAACAGTATAGTGTTGGACATGAGTAACTGTATAGGTCAGAGAGATGTTGGAAGACACAGGGAACACAGATAGCGTGGGGTCGTGTTCCACTGCTCAGAGTGCTCAAATGCGACTACAAGTACCTGGTATCATGGTTTTTAGGTCTCGTGACCTATCAATGCGCATGCGCATTGAGCAGAGCGAGACTATAGGGCTTTAAACAGACTTTAACTAACTGGCGATTTGGTGCTGTGCCTGTGCGCATTTTGCGCATTGACCTAAAATGCGCGTGCACATCATCAAATAGCCATCTGTTCCCTCAGCCGCACTCCTCCCACACCTTTGAAGTGAAGCTTAGCTTCACTTCAAAGGCCCCTGCTGCTTCACACCCTCATCGCCGCTCCGCCCCCTCCCCTGCCCGCTGTGTCGCATTTCTCCTCCCCCCTCCCCACAGCAATGCCCTCCGTCTTGTTTGCGTTTTGCTTCGTACTAGTGGGTGACCTGTATATTAATGTATGCTGGCATGTGGTGGCATGGTGGACATCTGTGAAATGCCCCAGCCTCTGTATAGGGTGTTCTGGCTGCATGTGCACTTGCACCTGGCCAAGAATCCTTCTCGTCCATTGTTCGGGGATTCATGCGTTCATTCGCTGCTTAAACTGCTGGAGATCTGTCTGCTTCACATTGAGTTCGCCCCCCACCCAAACCACCATACACGAATTGAGAGGCTGTTGGACGCTAGCTAGACCTCTTTAAATACATTGCTGTGTCTGGACAGTGCATGCACAGAGACTTCACACTGTAGGAGTTTCACCCCTCTTCACCTCCTAAACCCTGATTTTATTGCTGCACTGCCCTAGTTTATTTATTTATTTATTTAATCAGTTGCACAAGCGTGGTCTGCTTTGGCCATGCTTGTATATTTATTTATTTAATTAGTTGCACAAGCGCTGTCCGCTTCGGCTGCACTTGCTTATTTATTTTTTTCATTAGTTGTGTTTGTGCCTACAAGAGTTCTGCAGCATGCGGCTGTAATGAAGAGATCTACTTTTTAAATACATTGCTGTGTCTGGACAGTGCATGCACAGAGACTTCACACTGTAGGAGTTTCACCCCTCTTCATCCACCTAAACCCTGATTTTATTGCTGCACAAAATTGGTTTGCTTGGATTGACATTCTGAAGGCTAGTACTGATAAAATCTTTTTTAAAGGATTTAAAGGAACAGCGTGCCGTCCGTCACTGGCCCCCACTCTCATATCGTTTGTTGCTGTGAACACCATGTAATGAAGTACAGTCCCAGGGGAATTGCAAAGGTACTATATTTACAGGATTCGCACAGACTTTTACTACATCGCCCTGCCAGGGCTGCAGCTGCTCGACATGGTGTGCCCGTGCAGACTCAACCCACCACACCCGAGCTCTGGCTTTTCAAGCTAGTTTGCAGGAGGAACTCGCTTCTTGGTCTCCCTCTCCCCATCTCCCCCTCTGCCTGCTCTCCTCTCCTCTCTCTCTCCCTCCCTCTCTCTCTCTCCCTCCCCTCTTTCTCCCCTCCGTCCTTCGCTCTCGTCCTCCCTCTCTTCTTCCCCTCCCTCTCTCCCTTTTCCCTCTCCCTTTCCCTCTCTTCCCTCTCCTCTCTCCCCGTCTCCGTCTCTCTCCCCCTCTCTCTCCCCCTCTCTCTCTCTCTCTCCTCTCTCCTCTCTCCCCTCTCTCCATCTCTTTACCCTCTCCCTGCTCTCCTTTTTCTCCTTCTCCCCATCTCCCCCCTCTGCCTGCTCTCCTCTCTCTCCCCCTCTCTCTCTCCCCTCCGTCCTTCGCTCTCTTCCTCCTCCTCCTCCTCCTCTCTTCTTCCCCCCCCTCTCTCCCTCAACCCTCTCTCCTTTTCCCTCTCTCCCTTTCCCTCTCCGTCTCTCTCTCCTCTCCCCCTCTCTCTCCCTCTCTTTACCCTCTCCCTCCTCTCTCCCTGCTCTCTCCCTCTCCCTCTCCCTCTCGCTCTCCCTCGCCTCTCTCCCCTCCGTCCTTCGCTCTCGTCCTCCCCCTCTCTTCTTCCCCTCCCTCTCTCCACCCTCTCCTTTTCCCTCTCTCCCTTAATTCCCTCTCACTCTCTCCCTTTCCCTCTCTTCCCTCTGCTCTCTCCCCCCCTCTCTATCTCCCCCTCTCTCTCCTCTCTCCATCTCTTTACCCTCTCCCTCTCCCTGCTCTCCTTTTTCTCCCTCTCCCCATCTCCCCCTCTGCCTGCTCTCCTCTCTCTCCCTCCCTTTGCTCTCTTCCTCCTCCTCTCCCCCTCCCTCTCTCCCTCTACCCTCTCTCCCTTACCCTCACTTCCCTCTCTCCCTTTCCCTCTTGTCCCTCTCCTCTCTCCCCCTCTCTCTCCCCCTCTTTCTCTCCCTCCATCTCTTTACCCTCTCCCTCTCCCTGCTCTCCTTTTTTTCCCTCTCCCCATCTCCAACTCAGCACCACTCTGCACCACCACAGCACCACTCAGCGCAACCACAGCACCACTCAGCGCAACCACAGCACCACTCAGCTTCACTGGTTCAAATATGTTCTCTCAATGTTTCAAGCTTTATTACAAATTTCAAAAAAGATGTTAATATTTCACTTCTGTTCTTGGATTTTCGTCACAATAAAATACACTGAACATAATCTTCACTAAAGTTATCTACAAAAGTTTAAGCTATTGCCATTATAAATTACAATCACTTATTTAAGTAATAATTATTTAAAAAAGTTAAAAGCCATTGTTATTTGTAATATCAATACATCTAAGTCACGTAAAAACAAAACATGTTGGATTACAAATGCTATAGGTGTCACATTTGCGAAAGTTATAACTATTGGCATTGTAAATGACAAAGCTATTAATTTAGATATTTTAAAAAACACAAATAAAAAAAAAAAGTCATTTATAAGACCAATAGCTCAAACTTTCCTAATGAGAGACCTATTGCATTTTCAATGCTTGTTGATTTTGGCCCTGGCATCACACTAATTTAGTGTGTGACCAGAGGCCGAAGTCTGTCCCATGACATACGTAAGTTCTTGGACCTGTTGTGCTCCAAGCGTACCCTCGCGGTCAGTGAAAGACTGTCCAAGCAGAAGGTTTAGCACATATGGCAGTGAGCCATGTTTCGAGAATCTATAGCTGTGGTTTGTTTTTTTATCTGTGTCACTTGAGTGGGATCTACTGCCCGCTCATGTATAGTTCCACTCCTATAGTGCAATGCTTGTGGTAAGCACAATTATCCCATGTGTATGTTGTGCATGCTTGTGGAGGCAGCCTGCATGGTACATGAATGGCGTCAGAGAGTCAAAGGAATGAAAGCATGTGGCATCCATTTTGGATAGCCCTGGATTGGCTTTTGGCATAAGATGGAGGTGAAGTTGTTGTCCCAGGCAATGGAAGTGTTTTGTTAACTTTCCTGAAGCTGGAGGGAAGATACCTAAACAATGTGGAGAAAGAGGAGACAGGGTTCCTTTAAAAATTCAATTAGGCCTTTTACTGAGCAGGGAGCTGCGGATTAGACTTCCTGAAATGCGGTTTGGTGAATGGAAGGGATGGAGGATAGGACTGCTGAACCTGCTGTGCAAGTTAAGGGGACTCTTAGGTGAGGCTCAGCCTTTTGTCTTTCGCCGATTACACTTTCAGTTGCCTGATAACAGCCAGGTGCAGAAACCTCACATCTCTCATTGCCTTTACGGTGGGTGCTGAAAGCTGGAGACAACCCTGACGCAATACGTGTTACTCTATACCAAGGGTATGCCTGGAATGGACTCTTGAAAGGAGAACCACTCAAAAGCACAGACAGTGGATTCACACCCCGGTCTGCTTTTGCTGGATAGACGTGCACCCCATTACCCTGCCTGCTATTACAGTTCAATGTTCTCTACTGCCAAGGAAAGAGAGTGCTCCATAGAGTCCTAGGAGGGATTCAGTGCAACCAGAACTGGTGTTTACCCAACTGCCAGCTTCCCAGAGCTGAGGGAATATCAAAGTCCGACACTTTGCTGGAAGAGCGGTATACCAGTCCTGAAGCACCCAGACGTCAGCTTGCTAAGAACCCTGCAGGAGGAGTGACGGTTCAACTGGAGCTTGGTGCCCTTGTTACCAGAGGCTGGTGGGACTTCCAGCAGATGAGGGCTGCTGAGAGCAATCTGCATGCCAGAGTGCCTGAAAAACTTTAGCCTCTGTGCAGGAGGTTTTTGTAGGGAACCGTGAAAACGTACCCAGAGATGCCCAAAGCACGGTCAGGCTGTGATAGAAGTCCAAATAGACTTGTGTGTAGCCATTTTAAATCAGAAGATGATCAGGCCATGTGTGGTCTTATTGCCTAGGAGATCTGACGGTGCATGGCTGCACCACTAGGAGATCTGTCGATGTATGGTTGCATACCTGGAAGACGACAGGCCTGTGCGTGGCCGCACCGAACCGGAGAACCTGCCCACACAGGGCCCACCTGTTCCGTACCATGATTATGCCTTCTAAGGGGATATCCACCCCTGCTAGCTCAACTGCTGCCAGCAACCAACAGACACATGCAAAAACAGGACCACTGAAAATGCGCCTGCCAGAAGGGCATCCGTAGCCGATAAGGAGACCTCATTGCAGCCAGCAAGCACAGCTACTCTCAGGAATGGGTGCCCGGACACTAAGCTGGGCAGCTGCCCGAAAGGACCGTTAGCAACTGCCCCTGTATGGGAACTAAAGCACAAGTTACTACTTGTGTAACAATATAATTGTAAGAGACATTAGTTAGTGATAGATTCCTTACTTTAGAATATCCCCAGGCATCACACTGTATCCAGAAAGTTTTTCGTCAGCAGTACCCCTGCGCGTCGGTAGGTGACATCGTGCGGCTCCGTGTCCGTCGCCGTAAGCACCGAGATAACGTCACGGAGACTACTTAGGCGCCACCCATGCGCTCCGACGTCAGTTCTGTACACGACTTTCCACACCAGGAACGTAGAGCCATGCAAGAAACTGACCACTGGTGCCATGAAACTAGGACCCTGAAAGAGTTGACCTTAACCCTAGAAATCAGTTCTCAGAACGGGGAGGATGGGTGGGGCGGTAAGGAATCTACCTTAGAATAGATACCCCAGCAATACCAACCCCGGAGGTGGGTCTGCGAACAAGACTACACCAGAAAGTCATGAGAACAGAACGGCCATAAAAGCCGTCTCTCCGGACTGGACTGTCAAGGCAGTACTGCTTGGTAAACTTGTGCAGCAAGGCCCAGTAGCTGCCGACAAATGTCCTGCAAGGGAACGCCGCGTCCCAAGGCAGTAGCGGCTGCAGTAGCCCTGGTGGAATGGGCACGCAATCCCACAGGAGGCTCCTTCTTGGCCAACGAGTAACATGCTTTGATGCACAAAACGACCAACCGAGAGATGGTTCATTTGTGCACAGCCCAACCTTTCTTTGCGCCCACGTAGCCAACAAAGAGTTGGTCATCCACCCGGAACGGTTGTGTGCGCTTCAGATAGAACGAGAGTACACGTTTTGGGACTAGACGGTGGAGCCTCTCCCTCTTTCGAAGGATGTGGAAATAAGGTATGCAAAGTGATGGTCTGCCTGATGTGGAAGGGCGTGACAATTTTTGGTAAGAAGGAAGGACGGGTCCTTAAAACTACCTTGTCCGGATGAACAGAAAGGAAAGTAGGTTGGAAGAAAGAGCCTGGAGCTCACTCACTCTTCTAGCAGAGGTGAGCAATACCAGGAAAGGTGTCTTGAGAGTAAGAAGACGCAAAGGACAGTTATGAAGGGGCTCAAAGGGAGCGCACATCAGATATGTCAAGACACTGTTCAAGTCCCATTGAGGCATTATGAACAGCGCAGGAGGAAACGTGTGCTTAATACCTTTCAGGAAACTGTTAACAACCGTGGATTTAAAAAGAGAAGGCTGATCTGGAGGTCGTAGAAAGGCGGAGATGGCCGAAAGATAACCTTTGATAGCGCTCAGAGCAGAGCCCTGCTGGGAAAAGAAAGAAGGAACAGAAGGACCACGGAAATAGGGGCAGAAAGGGGATATACAGCCTTAGCTGTGCACCATGCCACTAACTTGTTCCACCTGCAGGCGTATACCGTTTTAGTGGAGGGACGCCTGGCTGCCAGATGACATCACAGACTTCGGGAGGAAGGTCGAAGGCTGTCAACTGTCGCCGTTCAATCTCCACGCATGGAGGTGGAGGTGGAGGCTGGACAGGTTCGGGTGGAGGACCGTCTCCTGCTGCTGCAACAGAAGATCCTCCCGAAGAGGCAGTCAGATCGATCTTCATGTTGAGTAGCTCGGGATACCAGTATCTTTGTGGCCAATCAGGAGCCACAAGATGACTTGGGCCCGGTCGTGCCGAATCTTCTTCAGCACTCTGGGCAGAAGTGGGATAGGCGGAAAGGCGTACAACGGACCGCAACTCTACTCGCGGCGAAAAGCGTCGGCGAGTGAGTGCCGCCTTGCAAATTCCAACGTGCAGAATTGCGGACACTGTGCGTGCTCTTGAGCCAGGTCCGAGTTCAGGCGCCATTCGTGGTCCATCAAGCACCGGTGGCTGAGTTTGTCCGCCCTGGCGTTCAGAGAACCTGCCAGATGTTGAACCACCAAAGTGATGCCTTGATGTTCCAGCCATGTCCAGAGGCGCAGAGCTTCCTGACAAAGAGTCCACGACCCCACCCCGTCCGGTTTGTTGCAATACCACATGGCGGTGGTGTTGTCCGTGAACACCTGCACTACACTTCCCTGGACAGGAGGGAGTAACCCCTTCGGATAATTTGCAGCACCCTGTCAAAAGTGACAGAACGCCAGTGGGGGAGGTGATGTTGAATCCTGCCGCCCACAGGCGTGGTGTGCACCCCAGAGCTCGGACTAGGAAGGCTTTGAGGCGGATTCTGTGGGAGCAGAGGTGGACTGACCCACCCGTTGACCTCCTTTGCCAGCACGGCGTCCTCCACGCCTGCACCAGTGCCGATTTTGGTTCTGCGCAGGCTTCTGGCTGAACAAATGTGCAGGGGAGCCCCTTCCATGGCCACGAAAGGAACGAAAGGTAGACGTGGCCGGGCATGTGGTGGAGAGACCTAAGGACTTGGCAGTAGCCAGAGAGTCCTTGAAATGCTCCAGCGCACTGTCTGCCTTAACGCCGAACATTACCATCAAAAAGCATGTCCATGAGGGAACTCTGGACATCCCCCGAAAACCCAGTGGACCGCAGCCAGGCATGGCGACGCAGGCCCATTGTTGTGGAGATCGCCCTCCCTAAAGAGTCTGCGGTGTCCAACCCACACCGAATGGAGAACTTAGCAGCATCCTTCCCCTCGGCAACAGCATGGGAAAGGACAGCTCGAACATCTTCTGGGCACTGGGGCAGTGTTTGCGCCACAGTGTCCCCCACCGCGTGAGAGTAGCCGTCCAAAAGGTATGTGGGTGTTGACTGACCGCAGCCCCAGGCTGGCATAGGAAAACAACCTTTTACCAAATTGCTCTAGCTTTTCTGATTCCTTATCCGGCGGGGCGTGAGGGAACACACTTTAGTAAGTGGAGACTTAAATGACCAGGCTCTCCGGAGTTGGATGATTAGTTAAAAAGGCAGGGTCACCCGATGCCGGGCGAGGACGCCGGGCCACGTTCTTGTCCACAGGAACCCCCGTGGCTGGTCTACTAGACCAGGTGCCCATCAAAACGTCCGTCAATTCCTCATTGAACGGAAGCAGAGGTTCCATAGAACTTGCCACCGGCTGAAGCACTTCAGTAAGTTTGTCTTATGAATGACAGTAGGCAGAGCGAGGTCAAGGGCCTCAGCTGCTCTACGGAGCACCACAGAATAAGTGGCGCCCTCCTCCATGACAGCAGGAGGAGACAAAACCCGGCTCAGAGGAGAGGTCGAGCCACCTGCATCCTCCGATTTCTCTGCCCACTCATGTTCGGACTCTCACTGCCACGCAAGAGGGTCCTCTGACCCCTCCCAGTCATCCCCTCCTCCACGGCCCGAGGCACAGGCAGGAGCGGTGGGGGAGGCACAGGAGTAAACAATTGCTCAAACGGCGTCGAGAACGGCGCAGATCCGACTTCATGTCCCAATTCGGGTCCTAAGCCGGGGCAAAATTGCCCAGAATCTCGGGCAAGGGCGAAGGTGGAACGAACGGAGCCCATGTCATCACCGAAAACGGAGCCGCAGGGGGCGCCGGGCCCGAGCCACTGGCAGAGGACTTTGTGGCGCTGGGGCTGGAGTCACAGGCGGAGGACCCTACGGCGCCGGAGCGGAGGGTCCTCCATATGGACCGCAAGACCCGAAGGTGCACAAGCGGGAACCCAAGGCCTGAAAAGGCGGCCCATGGCAGCAAGAAACTCTTGCACCTGGGCCGGAGTCTCCGACTGACACAGATAAGGTGGGTAGGCCGCAGGACTCCCAGGCTCCAACTGAGACCGCCTCCGAAGACCGACTAGGGGACGTCAGAAAGCAAACATGCTTCTTTGACTTTTTCTTGTGACGTCTCTTACCCGATTCCGAGGGCGAAGACTTCGACCCCGAGAAGCGATTACGTTGGCTCCCCGGACTATCTCTTGAGCTACCCCTGGACATCGAATGGCGCAGAGACGACTGCCGGGCCTCCAGCACCTTTCGGGACCGCTCCCGCAAAGCCGTCGGAGCCATGGCCAGACAGTCAGAACATGACCGAGAGTCATGGTCGGGCCCCAGACAGTAGAGACAGATGCCATGGGGGGGGGGGGGGGGGGGGGGGGGGGGGGGTCGGCCACCGACATTGTACGGCGACAGGCCCCACAGGATTTAAATCCAGGCATCCCTACTTGGCACCAGGAGTCAAAGACTCAAAAAGAGGAGAGACAAAGTGACTAGGATACGTGCTCTAACCAGATCTGCGATTGCTGGCGCGGAAAAAGAAAGAACTGACGTCAACTCGCATGGGTGGCGCCCAAGTAGGCAGGATACTACATTTTCCTTTTTTTAAGTTTTGTGTTGCATCCTTTTGTAGTGTAAATTGAAGTAGTTTTCTTTGGCAAAAGAGAAGCACTGAGTTGAACATTTAATTATTGCTCAGAGACTATTGATTCCTGAGTGCGAGCACCCTCACACTAACTCTTAGTGGTAAAAATGGCAAGCAGCCATAGGCTCTTCTGAGAGTCAAGTCCTGAAGGGGGTTACACTTGGCCAGGTTTTCTGAGCCACAAGGACCCCGGGACATCAAGCGCACAGAACAGCAATCCTCTACAACTGAGCCCCCGCCTGCCCTGTTGACATTGGACATAGCGTGAAAGGGGAGACAGAGAGAAGAAAAGTCTTAAAAAACATAGCTGGTGTGTGGCAACAGGGAACACCGACCTAAAGCCCCTGTTCAAACTAAATCTATTGATGTCAGTATGAAAAACAAAGGATTCAAACCTAACGAAGTGTAGTTATTTTTTTTTTACATGTGTTAGAAATATGGGGCAAAAGAGACTAAAGACAAACTAAGAACGGAGTGTGGCAAAACTGGTTAAATTAAGAAGTTATTTCAAACCTTCCCAAACCAGTTCCAATACAGAGCTTTTCTTTTATCATAATGTTAGTGTTCTCAAACATGTTTCTGTAAGCTGAAATTAAGCGGAGTTTAAAGCAGCAGACACTTCTTGCCACTCTGCTTCACCCCTGAAGAGCTCACGTAGGACTGCACTCAGTTTGTGACTGACAGACATACCCAAATGAGATATGTTCATACTAATACACTACAGTGACAAGAACAGACAGGCACCATCCAAGCTACAACTGGGTGTCTGTGCCCTGCTGCAGGTGCTGGTGGCTGCAGCAACAACTGCCCACTGCCACCATCCTTGAAGAGGGTCTTGCACAACTACAATGTTAGCATTAGACCATTGCTTCTGGTCTGGATTTGGTATTAGAGCAACAATTTGAACTCAACTCACAAGATACTCCTCTCCAGTTTGCCCATGGCACAGAACTTCTTCTTCATTTGACCAGTATCTTGAATGAACTCTGTCACTTCTTTCTCCATCTGTCAAAAAAGGACAAAAAAGCGGAGAACACCACATCACCATGTGAAGAATACTGGACTTTCAGACATCTTCTCTTTTCCAAACAATTCCTCCTTGCAGTGGATGCACCTATCTGTGCTGAGGTTAGATGGCAGGGAACACACTACAAAAAAACCTTCTAGAAAGCCATATATGGATGTCCTTCCCCAGAAGAAAATAAAAAAACCACCACAAGATGATGTCCAAGTGTTTCTTACTCAAAATACAAAACAGGAATAGTATAATTGACGTCCTTTTTGCACTGCTGCAACAAGTGAACACAAACAATGACACACTGAAGACAGTTCTCATAATTTAGATAGATTTTACTCTACATACAGGAGAAAGTCAACAAATTGCAAATCTCTTTAAAGTCTGCAGATCTCCAGCTTGCAGGGCACCATTAGTTGGACAGTATGGATTTTGTGTACTCTATGCCACATGGCTATTTGGAAAGCCTTTGAGTCAAAGAACACACACACCCCCCGCCCCCAGGCTCTCTCTCCTTGAAGCTTATACCCTACCAAGCGGGTTCCTAAGATCCCCTGATAAAGCTCTCCTCACAGTCCCTTTCATCAGAAAATCTCACAGTAGGCAGATCTTTCTTCTATCTTGCCCCTTGTAGTGGAATCCACTTCCCTTGCACATTATTGTTATTATTTGTTAAGCGCAACAAATCATCCCCAGAGGGATCTCTCGGCCACTCTTTGGAAATTCAACGAGGCCCTCCTTGGGTAGGAGCTACTAATGACTTATTCTTCCTGAGCAAATGGGAAGTGAGAAGAGTGGATCAACTGTTTCTGTTGCTCAGGTGAGGAAGTTTCTAGGCAGGGCCTTTCCTTTTGTGTGTCTTATTACTACTACAGATAGGCCGATTGACAGCCAGATGCAGGATCTCACACTATGTTGAGGACATCTTGTGGGTGCTCCAGGTTAGACACAGCCCGCTGCTTTCTGCCTCGAGAAGCATTACTATACATAAATTCACTAAAAAACAGACTCCGTTCTCCTGCTATCCACCCTGAAAATGGAGGCAGATCTCTAGCACAAACATTTATTTTAATACTAATTACCCATGGGTGTGTGTGTGTGTGTGTGTGTGTGTGTGTGTGTGTGTGTGTGTGTGTGTGTGTGTACACAGTGGTGTTCTCATGGCCTACAATGACATTGCAACACAACCTAATCAAGTTACAACTGTACCTCAGCAAATTTCACACAATTTATTTCAAAGCTCAATCTTTTCTTTAGGTATTCGTAGGGTGCAGGTATGATTTTTAATCTCCTGTAGCTCATCTATTAATACCGCCAATCAATGCATGATTTGTCCATATCCCCCTCGCACATTAAAGATCACTTCTAATTCATACTAATGTACTCTACCACATCGAAACTAGAGTAATGACATAGAATAGTCTTGTGCTCAACAGGAACCAATCACAAAAGCCAAAAATAAGTACAAAAAAAACCCCACACACTAACCGTTGGTTCCAGAGCAGAGTGCTGCCCAGTGTAAAAGCACAACAGTACCTCATTAGAGGTAGTAAGTGCTATATAATACAATATATAACCCACACTAAAACGAATACCATCTCACTCTGCAGTCAGACAGTCAACTGTACTTCAAACAGGCTACTTAATTCCCTTTTACTGCTTGACATTCAAGCTCACAAAAGAAAACTGCTACGGGCCATGTGCATCACCCAGTACTATACCAGTCTACAGCAATAAACCACATATACCCAAATAAACAGGCACAAAATAACTGAAAAGATCTGCCACATACCGCTGGCCAAAGGTGGACTGTAATTTACTGAAATACTGCAGGTTCTGACAAGCAACATACTAATGCCCCTTCTTGGCATCTCAGAATAACAATCAGATGTGGATGTTGTTAACAAAGCCCATCAGGCGGCTGATATCTCCACCAATTCTCCCTCTAACCTAAGCCTGCTCAGGACCATAAATTTTAAACAAAATATCTCAGAATGTAACAATCTAAGTGCACTAGGAACATAAGGAATACCATAAAGGACCTGCAGAGCTGCTCAAAGCAGTCAGCTTATAGGAAACCGTAAACTGCGTATCTTTCTCTCAGACTTCTTCATCCATCACGCTGCTAAGCGATGCATCCCATAACACAAGAATGAACTATGTCCAGTGCATGTGTTTACTCAGTGTGCCCATATACACCTGTGTGCTTTTTTCTTACTACACGCTTATCACAGCCTGCTGCTGAAAACCACCAATTTGTAATGGGAAAGTATAATTCCCCTCCGCTGCCACGTCCTACCTCCCCCTATCCCCCACCGCCACCCCCAGGTAGTTTAGGGTCTGCTACACCCTTGAGACTGACCCACTCTTTGTCAGAATTAAATTCTCGGACATTCAGTGGCACTCACCCGTTTCCGGAATTCCACCTTTTGGCGTTTTTCATGCTCCTGCATTTTTTTCAATTTAGCAGCGTGCTCTAAATGAAAGAAAAAACATTAAGATCAATTCTAACAAGATTTAGCTTGAAACCTCAAATTGTAACAATTGGAACTTTCCAATCAGATGGGCAAATGCACATTGCTGGAGCAAAACCTGTACGGATGTCTCTGGCACTTTTAATGAGGGTATTGTGAGGTTACTTTATTAAGTTCCACAGAAAGAGTGCACCTCCAGTCCCCACTTTCGAGTTACACCAACTATTTCAAGAAATCGTCGCCTCAGTCTGGAAGTGAGACTAACTGGGCTGTAAAGAAACTGAAGTCTGCAACATCCAACTAACATCTCGAGCTGTAGGCATAGTTCAAACTTATAGGGTACCTCCTACAGAACGATGCAAGGGAGTCCCTGACACTCCCTTATGTCACAGATACTGATAGGACTGGGCTCAATGGGGGTCCACTGAAGGCTTAACCCCCATGCAATGCATGGCCCAGTTTTACACCCTTGCTCAAGCTTTGTGGATCAGGACCGATGTAGTGTGGCCCCTGCCAAAAGAGGAGACTAGGTCTGTAAACATACTTTTTCAGGGTTTAGGAATTCTCATTGGAAACGGATTGCACAACAAAGAGAAAAGCAAGGCCATATTCCTATAAAAAAAGAAAGATGTCCAGGGACTGGGCACATAACTATGGTGCACACTTTAGAGAAGGTTCACAGAGCTACTTTCTGGTCACCAATGCTGCTGCAGCTTAAAAGCAAAGAGCAGGACTCCTTATTTTACCCTGCAATGCACTGTAGGGGAAGCCAACAATCAGTCTCTAGACCACGGGCACTCACAAACATTTCCTCAGAGGCTGAAATGCAGTCTGGGTTCTCAGGGGGCCGCATATATGATCGCGGGGCGGACGGTCATGTGGGTAGGGTGATTTGGGGGTGGGGCGTGACACGGCCTGGTGGAGACTTTGGTGGACAAATTGTACCATGTGTGTAGAGAAACTACCCATGGAATTTATACAAAGAACTTCTTAAAAAAACAATACAAATTGAGAGAATGCTGCATTGTGGAACGAAAATGTGGGTAGGTTTGAAGTGTAACCATTCCACAGGATGTGCAAGTAATTCATAGAAAATGCGCCCCCTTGTGGTATAAATCACACATATTGAAGTAAGAATGATAAAGCTCTGTCAATTGAAAGTACATTCACCCCATTCAGTTTCGCCTGTCGAAAGCTGCGCAACCAGCCTTTCGCGCAGGCGAAATCTTATGTCTAGAGTATGTGTGCTCATGTCCCGCCCCTCTGTTCCATTGGCTAGCTCCATAAATGGAGGCTATCCATTGGAACAGAGATCTTTCCGTCAATGCTGGAGCAGATTCGTGGGCGTTCCCGAGAATTTTAGGCTTTTGCCCACGTCATGCGGCTGTGGGCGTGTTTTTTATTTTTTAAGCTTTGTTTTCGCCATTTCGGAAGTGTCCTTTGCAGGGGTGGGTTGCGCGATGTCCCGCTGTCCGTCCCCGCCCCCCTCCCGCTGTCCGTGAGCCCGTTCCCGCCCCCCTCCCGCTATCCGTGTGCCCGTCAATCTTATGCACATTCACTGTTTGGCCTCTTTGTTTATCTGCCCCTCTCTCCTCCCCAGGCCTCCATCTCTCGTCGTATGGACTGGACTGGCGCGGCTTCTATTGAAACCCTAGGGCTTTGATTACCAGCGGAATCCTTTGCCCCCCCCGCCCTCCGAGATCACACGTGCCCATCCACTCCTGAGCTTTCCCCTCACAAACCGTGTGTTCTGATGCTTCTGCCCAGTCAGGCCAATAGACGAGAGCCAGGATTACAACTAATACAGACAATAAAGATTGTAATAAAAAAAAAAATGTATACTAAGTATTCTAAACATAAATTGTGTTACTATAGCACTTGCAACCTCAGTATTTTTTCCAGGCACTATAAATAACTGATAAAAGGGCCGTGTTTCTCGCCCCAGGTTTCCATTAAATTCTTACTTGCTTCATCACATCATTTAGTTGTCCTGGTTTCATTTTTGCGCACAATGCTTCCTGATGAATTATGCAATAAAAAAAAAGCTAAAGTGGACGATTTAAATTTTTCTCTCAACAGAAATACAAAGCAGCTCATATACAATCATGGAGGGTGCCCCATCTGTAGTAATACTTACAAGATTGTTCAATGCCAGATGATTAGATTCAAAGAAATTACACACGCGGGTCAATCCATCCTCTCCTCTTGGGTAAACAAGCAATACAAAAGGCAGAGACCCTCTTCCAGTGGAATGATTTCTTGTTCCAAAAACCTAACCCAAACCATTAACTGAGCCACACCACCTTTATCTGTGGACTCATTATCAGCAATGCTAAAGAAAGGGGGCAGCTTGACTGCATTGAGGACCTGTCCTAGAACATTGTCACCCATTCCACATGTGCAATCTGACAGTTGTAATGCACGTATTTCCTTTATAATGTTCAATTTATTAGGATAATTGGCAAATAAAATGTCTGCTGCCGAAAGAAAACATTTCTTAACCAGCTCTGCATCTGTAAAAAAAAATTATGTTTTGCAAGGAGGTAGCATATTTGGAAGGATGTCTCAGCTACAGCCTCACTTTCTTTCATCTGGCACAGAAAGAGGTTTTGTTGGGATAGAAGGGCTTGCTTCAGTGATGCAACTTTCGGAGAACGCAGTTAAGGACATTGGGAAGTTTTCCGTGAAGTCAGAATGTCAGGTTTTATAGTAGCGCTCCAGGTTATACCTTTTGAGGACATTAACCTTTTCTTTGCAAAGGAGACAAGTAGCTTGGTCTTTTGGACATTCCATAAATAGATATTCTTCTTCCCACGAAGTCTGGAACACCCTGTGTTTACTCCACATGGATCTAGGTCTTTTGCAAGACTTTATTACCGGGCTGTACACAATTTCTGTTGGGTTCCTTGTGAACACTGCAGGAAACCAGGATTTTGGTTTCACAACCGATGGCACAACCCAGTCTCACGACCGATGGCACAACCCAGTCTTAGATACAGAGCTCTGCACACAACCAACGAGGTGGTACTTGAATGCAGCAATTTGGGCGGGACAGGTGTTTGAAAATAAAATTGTGTGTTAAAAAAAGTAAAATGTCCACCCGGAGTGTTTACTTCTCCCTGCATGTTTTGACATGGCCCTATTTGCACATATTTAGATGTATTATTTAAGCTTATAACTAGATATTAGTGCTTCAGAAATGAAATATATTTGCACCACAATTCTCATGTACAGCCATCCCTACTTGAGAGCATTAGTGGAATGAAGTAAGAAATAACATGAGACCACCTTTCTTAATAAATTACGTTCATATTTGTACAGTGCACCCACGACCTCAAATCCCTTTCTCTCCGCCCCAGACAGGTGAAATAGTGACTTAGCAAAATATCCTGCCACTCTCAGTAGTGAACTGAAGTCTAGAGGCCCTGGCGGCCCACATATGGTAGAGAGGGTCCTGCCGTCTGGCTGCTGCCGGGGGCAGAGACGGTCCGGAGTCCATGTCCTTAATAGAATTGAAAATTGTTGTCACAAATGTTGGAAAAATTTCAACTGTAATGCTCTTGACCCATAAACTTGTCTCACATCGTGTGATCCAGGACAAATATTTTATTTCACCAAGCTACTTTTTTCTTACACCTCAGAATTACAAGAAATGTGCTTCCTAAGTGTGGATATATTTGAACAGTTCATTTACAAGCTATTTAAATGTTGTGTGTTACAAAATAAGTTAAATTTAACAGCCTTTCCTTTACCAGTCCCTGCACTCCAGTACAACTGTAAGACAGCTCACTCAACAGAACGTAAACACCCATCTCCAGGATAAAATGAGCAACAATGTGTAAAAAGCCATAGGCCGACACTTGGCCTCTGTCAAATGTGAGAATTAAACAAGATTTGAAGGCATCTCTTTTGCTCATTCACTTTCTGCATGAACAGAACACCCGAGCTCTCACGCCAGAACGGGCCAATAAGCCGTATAATAGCTTGCCCTGATAAAAACAAATAGAGGTGCTGCATTGGCTGCTGTCCCCCATCAGACATCCGAGACAGCCCTCATTCATTGAGACAGTGCCTCAAACCTCCCTGTTAGAATTGGGGGTCTCTGGTTGGCGCAAGTATTCACTTGTGACAAGCAGGGACCCTCTCTTCGAAGTCAGGGCGAAGGATGACCCCTTAGAATTACCCTTGCTCACCCTCTAGGTGCGTGGCCTGAGCAGCCAAGGCTATTCTTCAGGCGTTATTGGGTTAAACATTTGTAATCACACACAGAGTAAATGTACCAATCCCCCCACAAATGGACACCAGGCTGTGGATATGTAAAAATACGTCTTCTTTTATATAAAAATGTATCTGTGCAGGCAAGACTTTATCACAAGACCAAGATAACGTTGTTGGTGCCCACAAGATCTTTAAATAGGCGAATGTTCTTTGTTACAGCTTAAATTTTTATCAATGCCCTTTCCAGAATATTCAATTGGTAGGTTCTCTGGTTACTTTCCCTTCTTAAACCACCTAACCCTGTGTCTCTGTTCTTTTGGGGCAAGGTGGGAACGAACTGTTTGTTTTCAGCACTCCGGTGCGCTTCGTACCGTGTGGTTTCCGGTGGCCCTACCGCGACTCATGCATCTCGCGGTACGGGTTGAATGGCGGGCAGAGCGGGGGGCACAGCGCACTAAGTGCGAAGCGTACCGCTCTTTAGTGCAGTACGAGGCGAACACCACCAATAGGCAGGGGAAGCGTAGCGCAGCGCTCACAAGGGCAATACGAAGCGTGTCAGTTCGAGAAGGGGAAATAAGATATTGTGGGCCCTGAGCCCGGGTGTAGCTTTTCACAGAGACGTACCTTGAGGCGTTTGCAGTTCTGGTCGGCCGGACAAGTCGTGCTCGGGCCGTGCGACTCGTTCTGTAGTGGGGTGCCTTCGGATCTCTACTTGACAGCGGGTGCGTACGCACAGGCAGGCGCGGCCCACAACCCTAGTACGGGTGGTACTGGGGTCTCCCCAGAAGGGGGGAGGGCGGTGCGGCCTGTAAGGTCTCTGGGACGGCGAAGCAGGACAACAGGGCACGGTCCTACGTGCGGGCTGCTATCTTGGTGTGGATCATGGTCCCCAGAGGAATTCCGGTGGGAGGGCCGAGAGCGCTCCAGCGCGCTCCTAATGGCAGGCAGAGGAGCAGGCAGCCTGGCCCGGGGGCAGAGAGCGACTCCAACGGAGCGAGGCTCTCACGGGTGAAAAGGCAGGCAAGCTCCCGAGTGCCACAGCCCTAGGAGGGGGCGACGGGGGCGCAGTCTTACTCCGGCGGGAGGCACACACGGCTCGAGGTTCAAGACGAGCAAAGGCACAAAGAACCCACTAGTCCTGGGGTTCAGATCAGGGGGCAAGCTCAATCAAGCCCTTGGAGAAAGTTTCAAGCACAAGTCAACAAAGTCTTTTCAATAAGTCTTCTCCTCTCCTTCCTCAGCAAGGCAGACAACAGGCCAGTGCTTTGAGCTTCTTCTTCCCCTTCTAGTTGGGCAGAGGTTTGTTGTGGGAAACAGGATCTAATTTGCTAGGAGCAGGGCTCCTTCTTTTATACAGCAATTCTTTTGTTCTTTCGGGCCAGGGGGGCCTTTACATAGCCTAATTCAGTTTTGAAGCACTCTGTTGGGCTGTTCCGGGCTTTTCCTTTCAGTGTGAGGGGCAGGCACATCAGAAACTCCGCAGGAGGTGGAGCCAGCAATCAGATGACAAGTACAGCCAGGAGTACCTTGTTGACAGTCTTCCCTCTCCGTTGCTCCCCAGGGGGCGGAGCCAGCATTGTGGTGGCAGAGCACAGGCCTATTCAGAGTCCAGGGGCACTCCCACCTCCCACTAAGGTGTAATCCTTGCATTCACCACCTGTCATCCCCCAGCCCTGTCACTCACACAACCCAGACAGCAGATACACATCCTAGCAGAGGCGGGCTGAAATGGTTAGGCAAGTAAATGCTAACTTTCTAAAAGTAGCATTTGCAAACACAGGATATTAAAATAAATGTTACTAAAAGAAGTATTTTATTATTCTGAGTTCAGGCATACTAAACTTGACTTTCTACCATGTTCCCTGAGCCTGCTGGGATTATAGGGTGTAATAATTCCAGCAGCCCATCTTGGCCTAAGAGAACAGGTAGCCTTACAATAGTGAAAAACGAATTTGGCTGTAATTCGCTATTAGGAAATGCCACACACATCAGGGCTTGTCCTACCTTACACTTACAATGCACCCTGCCCTAGGGCCTACCATAGGGGTGTCTAATATGAAGGAAAGGGAAGGTTTTGAGGCTGGCAAGTGTGTGCACTTGCCCAGCCAGCATGACAGTACCAGACTGCACGCAGATTCTGCAATGGCAGACCCTAGACACATTTTAAAAGGCTGCTTCTGTGGGTGGCGCAACCAGCGCTGCAGGCCCACTAGCAGTATTGGCATTTACAAGCCCTGGCACTCCTGGTGCACTTTACTGGGGACTGACAGTAAATCCAATGAGCCAATCATGGAAATCAATCACATATACACTTTACATTGGGAGCACTTGCACTGCGGCCCGGGTTGGCTGTGGCACAGTGCCCTGAGCAGCAGACACCAGCAAAAACATCTGAGGCACATCAGCAAAAAGTGGAAGGGAAACTCACGCCAAGGTGCCAGGTCTAACACTCCCTGTTTCAAGGTAGCAGCTGTGGGTTGGACAACCACTGTAGGGAGTGAACGGTGCTTGATATCTTTGGTGGGGCAAGTTCCTTGCAGTTTCCAGATTGGGACACAGGGGCAGCAATATTTGCATTCTACAACAAGAAAAAAATCTGGCTGCTTTTAAAACAAGTAGACCACCATATTTTTTCAGCTGGAGCAACAGCAGTGGCCACACTGGATGCAAAAATGTCTACCCACCTATCAACTACACCCACCATCTAATCAGAGTTCATAAAGAATGGCATAACCCTGTAGAATCTATCACTATTTGTCAGTGAGTCAAGTGAAATCTGCGTAGAAGGGGAAGGTAATGCAAAGGGTGACCAGGTGGAACTATGTCACTGGGGTATCACTTTCCATTCCTGGACTTTGATTTTACACATCATCAAGTGTGCTGGTCCAAAAGGCTAATTTAAAATTAAGCAAGAACTACAAAGCCCAGAATGCACCAATATGTAAAAACAAAGTCCAGGAATTCAGATGTGGCCACCTCGTGACATGGAGCTGTCCGGCCACCTTAGTGATGCAGCTGGAACTTTGCTAGTATTATTTAAATTGGACATCATTGATGGGAGGTAAATATGGGGGGGCTGGTGCTGGCTCCACAGCGATGGGCGAATACCACCTAGCAAAGAGAGAGTCAGTCAGGACACCTTCAACATACCAATCCTGGGCCTATAGGCTGAAAATCGAATTAACAAATTGCAACTCCTAGTGACCCCAACTTTTCCTCCTGAACCAAGCAAAAGTCAATGCAATGTTTGTGAAATGTTTCTGTAGTTTAACTTATGTATAGGATTGGCATCTTTCCCAAAGAAAAATACTATCCGTTTGTTCACGTTTTAAGTTTCTTGAAAATTTTGGACACAATATGTAAATAAACAATTTTGAAAAACGTTCTTTTTTAATTTTAGATTGTTCGATGTCTGCTTTAATCATCAGTCGGAGGTCACAAAGGCAGCTCCTGGCCACATTTTAAAGTGTTTTATTCCGGTTTTAAACTGGTAGTTAATAATAAGGGGGAAAACATTCCAGCTTTAGGTGATTTACATTAATTGCACCTGCAATGACATTCAAATATTGGTTATCCAGATAAAAAAAAGCCTAGTTATCAACCCTAGTTATGCATCTCAACTGCTCTTACGTAGGAGGCTCGGTCAACCATGAGGCTCTTGTTCATGCCTTATAAAAAGGGTAAACACATTACTACTGGAGAGAACTTTACACTCAGGGCTTAATAGTGTCGCTTTGGAAAACAGCAACTTGCCCCTTGGACTGCCATCCACCCCCCACACCCCACCAAAGTTCAAAGGTCATGCCAGCTGTAAAAGGTTACCCAGCTGGGCTGAAGGCAGCTGAAACCCTGGGCCAAAGGCCAAAGTACAAGGGCAGAGGCAACAGAGAGCAGTGAATGTAGGGCACAGTGCTTGTAGGTATAGTTAGGAATACTGAATGTAGGGCACTGTGATCCTGAGTATGCTAAGGGGCACACAGGCTCCACGATTAAGAGTAAGGGTCAATGTATGTTGGACATTGCCTAATAAACTGTGGCCTCAGTTCTTCCATAAAGATGAACTGGTGAGGTCTGAGTTTGTGGAACCGGGAGGTCGACCACATGAGGGGAGGGGGGGGGGGGGGGGGGGGGGAGAGAGGGTGCCTCCACTATGAGCATTTAAAATGGAATAAAGCATGCAGCCCCCCCCCCCCCCCCCGTGTGCAGAGGAAGGGCCTCCACCTATGCCTCCCTTTAAAGTTCAACACTTCTCGAAGCTACTGCCACTTTAAGGAAGGCCGGTGAGCGACACCTCAAGCAACCAATGGGCGAGAAGCTTTAGGGTCACATGCCGGCCTGCGCCCTCCTTTCTCCAGGCAACTGGCGTGAACATACGAACAACGACGTACTCCACGTTCGGGAAGCGTGCACGAGCCCCCAATCAACGTTCAGCTACACGACAGTTGAGACAAAAGAGGATGATGGGCGTGCAGGTGGACCAATAGGAAAAGGCGAAGAGTGCTACGCCTAAAGGCACGGTTTAGAACAGCGTTGAAAGGAGGCTCGACCGGAGGGGCCTGGAAGCGCGTAGCCACCACCAGAACCGGAGACTCACCGCGGGCCTTCCGCCGGCTCTCCTGGTCCCCCACGGTGGGCGGCCGCTCCATGGAGCTCAGGATTGATCCGAGAAGGTCCGCCATCTTGGGGCCGAGTGACGACGCCGCGGCGCAGGCGTAACTTAAAGGGGCGCCGTGGCTGCTCTTAAAGGCGCGCGAATAAATGTCGGCAGACAGAAAATGCTTCAGCCTTAAAGGGACAGTCTCCGGCTCGCCTGTGTCGGCGGTCAATAATCCAAATGGCATGGTTGATAGTTCACATTATAATAATCAAGTGAGGGCAGGAAACTTCCCCAAGGACTGCCACCTGGCCGGTTTTACCAGCACCACCGGTATTAATGTTACAGCTGGTGCACAAATAAGCAAAAAACACCTAAAGCCTGTAATTTGTTTAGCTCATATCTGTACATTCTTCAAACAGCAAATAGAAATAGAAAGCACTTTTAAATGTGTTCTAGAGCTGCAATAACGACCCCTGACTAATAAGTAAACAAAAGCAGTAAAGGAATGTTACAAATTAATACATTCAATTTTGTTTAAAGCATAGCTGCCAAGGTTTCAGATTGCCATGTGTGACATTTTTATAATTTCAGCGAAATTATGAGTGACATTTCATCGACTATGAGTGACACTTTCTCGCGAGCAAAAATCATGCAATGAAGTGAGGGAAACTTCAAAATATCAGAAATTACTGCCATTTGAGCAACACGAAACTCCAAGAAGTTCTTGAAACTGCTGCAGAGCACCAAAAATGGAAGGATGCTAACCCTAGTGCTCTCTCCTGTAACCTCATATTAAATGGCAAAATTACAGGAAGCTAAAAATAATGACATTCACAGCTGAAACGCTTAGCACTGAGAACTTGCTACACTGCATGAGATACATAAATTCACTACATGGAATTCAGGTGTGCACGTAACGTTTATTTTAAGGTTAGACTACTGAGAGAGTTGGACAATCATATTTCTTGGAAGCAGTTACATAAGACTCGAACCAGCTCAGAACTGTGCCTGTAATTCTCAATAGCAAGAGAGGGAGACAGTGGAAGCTACAGCAATCCATAAAAACACTGCAAGCACGTCACTAGTGGGAGAAGAAGACAATGCAAATGAAAGGAGGCTTTGGTAATACAACGAGGGTGCCATTAGCTGGAAAGGAAGACAACACAAATTCAGCAGACACTTCGTTAGCAGCAAAGGACGGCAACACAAACTGAAGAAGGCCACAATACCACACAAAGTACATAAACCTTTAGCCGATCAAGAAGACAACGCAAGCTAGATGACACAATAAGCACACCCCCCTAAGAGAGGAAGGCAACAAGAACTGAAGTAGACCACAATAACATGGCAGGTATTCCGTTAACAGTGGTGAAGGCAATACAAACCAAAAAAGGCCACAGTAAGGCGGCAAGCACTCCGTTAGCAGAAGAATATGCAAGCTACAGACGACCAAGAGAACACAAACATGCCATCACTGCTAGAGAAAGGAAACCAAACTATAGCAGGCTACAATAACACATCATGCGCTCCGTTAGCAGTAGAGGAAAGCAAAACAAACTGAACAAATGCAACATGTCTTGACTATGAAGCTACTACGTTTGTTAATGTGTGCAGCATTGCTAAAAGAGGCATCTTGGAGAGAGTAAGGGTACACCGCACACAGCCTGTTGTGTCTTCCAGCCCATCCCTTCCACCAGCAATAAAAAGAGCACTAAGGTGACAGAGATCCCCCGGTCTTTTGACCAATTTTTAATCAAAAGTCTCACCTTGCTCTGGGGGGTAACGGCGAAAAGGAACAGAAGCAGTGGTAGCAGGAAAGTGATGACGACGGACATTAAGCTGCCACAGCCGTTTGCAGACAGCCAGGGCCATGTGGGCGATTACTAACAAAAGGATGAGGCAGTCAGACGGTGGCAGCAGACAAATAAAGCTCAGAGTCTGCAACGTGGGGGGCCCTCACAGCCGCTGTGCACGCTCTGTGCAGCTACAGCCCACCAGCGGCTTTCCGTGATTAAGCTCCCTCCGAGGTTCAGGTTCGGTGAGGCGTACCTAGTCCCCTCACCTCCTCGGCATGCTGTTGAGTCAGGCCCAAGGCTCGGTTCAGGCTGGTAGACGGCCATAGGCAGCACGGCGGACGGGCCGGTCGGGGACGACATAATGATCGCTGTGAGACACACTGCAGGCAGAACACGTGAAGTCGCCTCCATGTCCCGCCCACCGCATTCGGTCTCGAGCCTCACTTCCTGTGTGTAACAGGACTTGACATGGGCGCTAGGGCGCGCCGCTGCACAAACCACCCAGTTAAGGAAAAGGCACGACCACTTGAGGGCAGGCCCGCCGCCCCGCGGCCGGGTCTTATTGGGCAGCAGGTGGTGAGTCAGTTGTGTGGGATCACGTCGCAGTGCGTCGTGGGCGCCAGGAAATCATTCAGCCAGCAGCCTGCTGCCTGCCCGGCGCCCGCGACCCATTAATTTTGCAACATTGTAGGCTTGTAGCAGCACAGTCCGAGATGATGGCTGGGAGCATCAATATTGTCAATTACGGAGCTGAGAAGCGGAGCTGAGAAGCCGCAGCAATGCCACAGTGGTCAGAGGCACCACCAGACAGCACGCGCTACCTACACCCTGGGCATTATGGTTTTTTTGCGCCTCTGCACTGTCAGCAGAGTTTTCAAAAATGCATGACAATGCATTTCAGTGCGGTGATGCGGATCACCGCACTGAAATGCGTGAGCGTCATGGCTGTTGCGTGATACTTGGCAGGACTGTTAAAGTTCTGCTTAGTATCGTGCCTTTGCAGACTCTTAACATTAAATGACCGTTATTTTTCTCTTGGAAAGGTGGCAACCCGTGTGTAATGATGCTGGGTGTGCCTTACAATGATCACCAGGGAGGCAGGATGTGGCTGATTATGTCTTTATTAATTAAACAACGATCGCGGGAGAGCGCCGGGCGTCCGGCGTTCTCCGATAACTTTCTCTTTCCCTCGCACATGCGCAGTCGCTCTAAAATGGCGGCCTCGCGCGCTACATCATGACGTAGCGCGCGTAAACTAGAGCAGGACTCTACACTGTGTAGGTGTCTTTGCATCACTGCCATATGCCATGGACCCCGGCTGCCAGGATGCACCTGCCATGAAGGCCTGTCACCTCCTTGCAGTGAACTGTGTGGCTGCTGTCAAATACTCAGCCTGTTAGCACATGGAGCCAGATTTTGAGAACGAGGGCCAGCTTTTGGCATGGGCGAGCTGGGCCTAGGCTCATGGTGCATACAGTTGGAGGGGCCCACATGTAGCTGGCCTCCTGTGCTGCCTTGAATATTTCTTTTATTGCCCACCGCCAGTTCAGATTATTGCCTTCAAGCTGTGTGTAAATAATGTTTTCTTTAATATTCTCCTTCAATACCCACCTCTCTCCCACTCCCCCATCCTTCTCCCACAGTCCCCTCCCAGGGACTCAACTGAATTGGCGATTGAGGTGAGGGGACAAGCTGCAAATGTGTGTTCACAGGCCTGTCCCTGCTCTGAGGTATTCAGGTAGAATGTGTCATGTGGGCATAAAAGTGCCCCCCGCTAGGATCACCAATGGGAGTTGGCGGATGGGGAAGGAGTGGAGGATGATGATTAGATGGGCACCAAATTTTGTTTAGCCCGGGGTGCTGTCTGAGGAATGGCCGGTCCTGGCCAGAACCATGGACAGCCTGCAAATACAAATGCAGAACTACAATACTGCGTCAGCTCAAAGGCACTGGATGGCCTGAATAACAGCACACACCAACATGGAAAACACAGAGAGATGAGTATGAAGGAAATTAAATACAGCGGTTTCACAGCAATCTGTGTCAACGACGTCACTTTCTACTAAGGGCTACTAACTAATTCTGCATTGCAACGCATGAAAAGTTGCCCCTCTGTCTTCAGTCGAACTGTTCTTAAAACTAGTACATGTGCTAATGCTACAGAAATGGTCTGAGACAGGCAATGAAAAACTAGGCTGCCCAGTACATCTGGGAACCAGGGCCTCACTGTGCCAATGTGTCATGCGACTACCTCATCATGTACTGGCTTTCTTGGCTCACCTCAACATCTATCAACTCCTTCACTAAGGGTCTGGGAAATGTAGTCAAGACCCAGGATGGAACACAGCAGCAAACATAACATAGTGCATGGAAACTGTGCCAACAGGTGTGTTTGTCCTTTCAAATGTTCCTTTGCATGTGGTGTTGTGCCTAAGGCATGACTGAACTGCTACAGTAGTTAAAATATCGCCCTAAGAGAATGGCACACATTGACATGCTTGCTGAATGGTATTTAAGCTGCTATCAAATAGAGCTCAAGACCTATGAAGCCCCTTTGGTTCAACAGACTGAATCAGAAAAAACACGGTCTCCCTCTCGAGACTCAGTCAGGAAGACAATGTGAGCCACCCAATCAACCTGTGCAGCACACCGAGGGACCTCAAATATCTTGTTCCTTGGTGGTGTGACCCACTGCCCATGAGTTTGGCATATTACAGAAGCCGTATGCACACAAGAACAACAAATCAGCCACTTCGCGGAAAAGGAAGGCCTGTAGCTAGGTTATTCCACTTTAAGTAAGGGCCGGAATCAGCAATTCAATTCAATTTGCATTTGTTATGGAACTCCAACGGAGGTCCACAAAAATACACCAGTACTATAAAAAAGACATAATTTAAGTACAATACATAACATGTTTTTTACACCAGTAGATTAAAAAGAGGAAAGGAGGAGAGACATGCTTAATATACAGTGCACAATTCTTCAATGTCCAACCTTCAGACGTTACAACATACAAACTGAACTTTAAACATTTCTTAATAAATAGCCAGAAACGTTTTAAAAAATTGAAATATCCTGTGGCAAACCATTTCATTTGGGGGGACAAGATAATCAGCAAATATATGTGCTTGTGTGTCAGGCCAAGTTTGGGGTGGGGTCATTGGCAAACAGGGGTACTTGTACCTAAATGTGGTTGTTGAAGTCATTTGTCACTGGTGTTCCGGGGCCATCCTGCTATTGCTCTGCACACTGGACCAAGTATACTGCTTCCACACTGGACTGTCAGGGTAGTGAGGGCAAGCGGCTGATGGAGACAGTGATAGCGAGAGGCAAACACTCAGCACTCAATGATCAGCCAATAGACCCAACAACTCATTGTCCAGCCAGTGCTTTTCTTTTGAGAACAGAAAGTACCTTTAAATATCACAAGTGTACGACATATTACACAATTCCATAGGTATCAGACCTAAGGGTAAACTGTTTCACCCAGGCTTATTCTGGAAGCTGCACACACCCACTGCCCTCCTCCTGTTCTATGGTGTCCCCCGTGTCCAGGGCCGTCCCCTCCTGTAAGTCGAGCTACAGCTAAAGCTCACTGTCACCTACTCATAGAAAGTACTGACTATGCTCGTTCCAAGCAGGAGTACAATCAAGCATGAAGATTCTAGATCTTGCTGTCATCAGCCTTCCTGGAGTAGCAATTAGAGACAGGCAAAAGAAAGTCCCAGTATAGGATCTCCCTCCCTTAACAACAGGATCTTTTGGCTACCCCGTACCATCTACCAAATGGCAGTACTTCGGAACATCTAATCAGCCATCCTTTGCTTAGAACGCCCTCACAGAATGTTTAATGGTACCTGAGCCTCCATCATCTCTCAAGTCAGTGGTGTTACAAAATTCGAGGGGAAACCCCTGCAAGGTCCATGGGGGGCCCATCCGGATTCAACCAGGAGCCTTCAGGCAGGGTACTGTGCTGAGAGGGCCCCATGGAACTTGGGGGCCCGTGTTACGCCACTGCCTTAAGTCAGTGCCTGGGTCTACAACCTCTGGGTTCAGGAATGCAAGAAAAACACTTTCTGTGTCTGGGCGAAGCTGCAGCTGTTCATCATTTTGTGGCATGTTAAAACACGGGCTATTCAAAATGGATCCCGCTGGTCCCAGCAAACATATCCACACTGCCACACTCATGTATGTGCCACACACAGGATGTGAACAACAGGTTCTGGCTGCTAAAGTGAAACAGAACTTCTAATCGAGTGGGGACAGTTGTCTACACTGAATATGGCTCTTTTTCCCCGCATACCATTACCCCTCATACAGTCACAACACGGTCGTAACAATGACCGTATTGTGACAACGCATACCATTATCCAGCAAGCCGTTACAACGACTTGCGGAGAGGGGCGCTGGATGTTGCAATAGTAAAATTTACTCTTCCAATTCCAGTCTGTGCGGACTGTAGGGAAGGTGTTGGATTTTAAATCCAACACCTTCTCCCCCCTCCACAAGTCGTTGTTCCGACTTGCGGGGTATAGGTATGCGTTGTCACAACGCGGTCGTTGTTACGACCGCGTTGTGACAGCATGCAGGGTTACGGATGCGGGGTAAAGGTCGTTTACCGTCTACACTCCCTTCTGACCCACAAAAAGGTCTGGTTAGGACTACTCAGTATTCGAGTCAGGACATATACACTAGTCCCATCTCCTTAAAATAAAAACAAATAAAAAGGTACGCTTGGTGTGCCCCTCCAGATGTCAGAGCTATTTATGGACCTAGCCATGCCAGTCAAAGGCCCAGGACTCAGTCACCACACTCAACTAGGATGGTAACTGGATCGGTAAATATAAAAAAATCCAATTCACAAGTAGTTGGGTTACTTATGGAAGGGGTAGATTTTTTTGTGTTGGCGAGAGAGAGAAACAGGTACAAACTGAGTTACAGTTCTGGCTCAAATGCTAAAAACCACATCAATTTGCCAGTTATGCACCCTACACACAGCTGTGTCCCTCGCCATGTTGATTTTTTGATTTTTAAAAATGTCGTTTTCACATATTTGACAAGTTGGTGCTTTGAGCACGGCATATGGCACAAGGGAGGGCATGGGTTGTGTGCGTTGAAAACCATAACTGGTGAATTTCAACATGTTTGAGCCAGAACTATGACTCAGTTTTTAACTGTATTGTTTTCATAGAATTTCATGTTTTTTATGATGTACTTAATTTTCAACCTCACTGCGCACGGCTTCCGACTGCTGGTTTCTGCCGTCAGAGAGCACCATTTCTTCTCTTCTACTCCAACGCCTTCCCAGATCTGACATCATGGAGCCATATCTGGCAGCCCTGGTGCTCTAATGTCAGCTCTCATCCTGTTTTCCACAGACTCTGTCTCTCTGTTGCAGTTTTAGAGAAAATAATATCAGAGTTTCCTGAAAATCAATAATACGGCTCCTTCTCATACTGCAAACGCCAGGTTGGACAGTACAGGAAAAAGACTGCTTGAGTTGTAGTCCAATCACAATCCCTACTATAGTAGTAATATTAGATCAAACATTAGCCAGCACTACAGTGTAATGCCGGTCCATGCCAACGCCACTTAGGTTGGCTGGACTGCAGTGCCGACACCACAAATTGATCCCTACAGTGTGAGTTCACCCAAAATGTTGTTTTTCAGCTTGATTTGTTGATCCCTAACTGTAAATATATGTAAATGTGAATCCATATTTGTAAAGCGCAAACTACTCACCCTTACGGGTCTCAAGGTGCTGGGGGCCATTGTGGAAATTAAGTGAGCTATTGCCCAGAGTCTCACGGTGCTGAGCTGAGCTGCCACCTGAGCCGGGGATCGAACCGTGAACCCTGTGCTCCGAAGTCAGCTGCCCTGGCCGCTGCACCACACCTCTAACTGGAACCAACAGAGCAGACACTGGGTGATGTACTGGGCACAGACCATCGATCGTGAGCGCTTGGCCTTCCAGGAGACGTATGTCACGTATGTCATACCAGCTCAGCTACCACACATTGAATATTGACAGCTTTACTCCCCTTCTCATCATTCTGACACAGAGCAGAGTGGGAGCATGAGGGTCTTTACTTACTTGTCTTAGGGAGGGCTTCCGTAAAATGGTGAATCTCCTGCTGTTTCTGAAAAGCAAATTAGGTGAACTCTGCAGTTTTTTCTTCAGATGTGGAGGAAAAGTGCCCCCGCCTAGGCCATGAGACACAGTACAGGGAGCTGTAGACAGGCTGCCATTTGCAAATCAGAATGGCACTGAACATCTCTTCTGATTGGTTGCAAGGGGGTACAATCAGAGTGCTGTTCTTTCAGCTATCTGATTGGCCACTGTTGCAACCAATCAGATTAGAAACTTGTCTCATGCCCTATTCTGATTTGCAGCTGTTATACTGTCAGAAGAGCCATCATGCATACTTTGTGGATTTTTCAGGATGTATGTAAGCATGAATCACCACCTACTGTTCCTCTTCTTTTAATGGCTTGCCTAACATACAGCTCAAGCTGTCTGATTGCAAAAGACCTATTGCGAACTTACCAAAAACATGCTGGGGCTTACAGCCCGCCCATTGCTTACCATAAGTTGGCTTTTTTACCACTTTTAATTGATGGCCTTGCCCCGCCTTCTATTGGTCCCTTCCCTGGGGCATCCCCTCTTTACCATCCTTTTGCTTTGATGACTCGTATCCCTCCGCTACTCACGTTTATGGAACTACTTTGTCTTTTTGCTTGCAGCCCTCCACGAGAGTGCACCTTTTATAGCCCTGTCCCTCATTTGCTGCTCCACCCACCCTCACATGCTCAGTGATGCTCCCTCGATGTGCTTCTCACGTGCTGCTCTCCCCTGTGCTCAGTGTTGTTCTCTTCCACGTTTGCTGCGTTCTCCCTTCCCTGTTGCTAGCTCCCTCTCACTCCTCCATTGCACCCACCACTCGCTATAGCGGCTACACCTCTACCAAACGCACAGTTTGTTTCGTTCGCAGATGCCATTGGGGCTGAAGCCACGCTGATTTCAGTAGGAAGTGGAAATGTACCTAAAGACACACTTCAAGATCTTTTTCTGTAAAGCAGCTGTGTGCTTTTTATTAGTTCACGGAGCTGCCCTCCATCCCTGCTCCCAAATGATATATCTATAGAGACATCTAGCCGCAGATTTCCCAACTTTGAATTATCCTAGGGCAGAGGTCTTCAAACTTTTGTAGGTTGAGCCCCCCCAGCTGAATTGTTTTAGATGTAGGGCCCCCCCACCACCTGACAGAAATTTCTGGACTCGACCGCCACACGCACATTCCGGGCCTATTCAGCTAATAACATTCAATACAATAAGAGTGTTTAGTAAACTGCAGGTTTGTGAGTGGGTGTGGTGAAATGACAGAGGCTCATTATACAGCTCAAAACACCACTTTCCAAGATAAAATGTGTGCAAATCTATTCTAGGTAGCAGTGCACACACTCATCTGCTCTAGGTAGAAGCAGAGACACTCATCTACTCTAGGCAGAGGTGGACACACCCATTTACTCTAGTTAGAAGTGGGCATACTCATCTACTCTAGTTAGAAGTGGACATACTAATCTACTCTAGGTAGAGGTGGAAACTCACATCTTTTCTAGGTAACAGTGGCCACACTTATCTACTCTAGGTAGCAGTAGCCACACTTATCTACATCTTCCCTAGGCATCAGTGGTTCTACCCACCTACTCTAGGGAACAGTGAACATACCCATCTACTCTAGGTAAAGGTGGAAACACTGATCTTCTCTATGTAGCAATGGACATACTCATCTACTCTAGATAGAAGTGGACACACCCATCTACTCAATGTAGAAGTGGGCATACTCATCTACTCTAGGTATCAGTGGGCACACTTACCTACTATAGGTAGCAGTGGTCACACTCATCTACTCTTGGTAGCAGTGAATGGTTTCTCCTCCATGAAACATGGACCAAAGGAAATAGAGAGAGGCAGTAACTTGTAACAAGCCACGTTGCTTAACTAGAGGGCTATCTCTTATAGACATTGTCATAGATGCCTCAGAAGGAAAGTACCTTGACAATAACGTAGGCCTTTAACAGACATAGTATGTAGTACCTTAGATGTTTTTCAAAGACAGAAAATATTCTATAGGCCCCCATTACACAAAATACATAAATATACTGATTGAGGAATTACATATACAATTTGTCTAGATTTGTGTATTTTTGCCGAAGCATAAAATCCTAAAAGTGTGCACACAGAATCCTCCAAAAATCAAAATTCCAGGTTCCACGCCTAGTCCTCCTCTGGGTGCATTTTAGTTGACCTCCTGCAATCATGAGCAATCATAGTGGAAATTAATTTTATTTATGTAGAAAAATTTCCATAGCAGAAACGCAATCCTGATGTGCACATTACACATGCGAAACTAATGGCGGCACTTCATGTGTTGCTATCTGGGTCTTTGCAGAGTATTTATGGCCAGATAGCAGGAATCGTACCAGTGCTTTGCTTTCATTTTTGTAAACCGTCCTGGATGCCTTCGTCAAACTAACACCTCAATTTCCGCACTTCCCAAATCTAGAAAGAACTAAAGTTTAATTTGTTTTAATGATATTTCTGCGTTCCCTCATGTGTTGTTTTGTTATGCAGGGGGAGATTAACTGATTCGCCCAGAATCACAGGATGTTCAGCTTCTTTGCCGGGACTCAAACTCTGGAAACTGTGTCGTCCTGGGAAGAGCTAACTCTCCCAGGAGAGGGTTAATTCATGGAGCTGAAATGCTTCCGCTGCAGTGGGAGGCAAGGGGTCTCCTCTGCTAAAACCGAAAGCATGTCTGTTTGTTTGCTTTCAGTTTTAGCAGAGGAGACCCCTCGCCTCCCACTGCAGCTGAAGCATTTCAGCTCGGTGAATTAACCCCCTCCTGGGAGAGTTAATAAGACAAAAGAACGGGCTCGTCGTGCCCCATCGATCCCCCTCCCTCCCCCTTCCATATGCCAAAATCCTCCAAGAAGACTTGCAGGGACGGAGGGACACAGGGAACAAAGGTGAGATTGAAGTGGAGTGCGCGCCCCCCCTGGGAAGGTGTTGCGCCCCCCCAGGGGGGCGCGCCCCACAGATTGAAGAACACTGTCCTAGGGTATCAGACTGGATAAGAAATTTTTCAGTAGTACCTCTGCGCACCGGCGCCGTATGGCTATATGATGACAGCGACTACGGGCATGACGTCAGTGGAGCCACATAAGTCCCCTCCAGGGCGTGGACGTCAGTTTCTTCTTCTCCGTGCTGCAATGCGGATCCGGAGAAGTGGTTCCTAAGGCCATTTCTGGCCTACTTAGACAATTTTTTCTCATTGGGAACAGTGTGCCCCTTTTCTCTATGACTTCAGGCTTTTAGCCTTAATTTTTATGTTTTCTTTTAGGAAGTATTGTTTTTAAAGATATTTTTGTAAGACCGCTTTATCCTTATGCCAGTCACCTTCGGTGTTTAATTCTTTTCAATGTTATATTGCATGGTGTTGCTGGGCTGGTTTTCAGTGCCGTTTATCTATTGTGTATACGGCGTATACATAAGAGAATGCATTTGTGTTACACATGCTTGAATATATATATATATATATATATATATATATATATATATATGTATCTATATATGTTCTTTTCATTAAAACACTATCTGCAACTTACCTGGTGGGGGTGAGCGTACCTTTTCTCCTTGGATACTGGAAAAACCCTGTTGTCAATAAATAAATAAATAAATATATATATATATATATATATATATATATATATATATATATATATATATATATATATATATATATATATATATATATATATATATATATATATTATATATATATACATATATATATATATATATTGCCACTCCGATCGTCTCTCATTTCCCAAGAAAGAAAATCCGGCACTCACAGGAGAAGTGTTAAATTCAGTTGTTTAATTAAAACACTTTTTTTTTTGTCTGCTGAGTGTTTTAATTAAACAACTGAATTTAACACTTCTCCTGTGAGTGCCGGATTTTCTTTCTTGGGAAATGAGAGACGATCGGAGCGGCAATTTGTAACGTGGGGCGCCACCACGAGAGGCACCCGTCTGCGAGTGCCCCGGTCATTTTGGTGCAACGGAGCTGCGACATATATATATATATATATTATAACAAGTATATTTGTTTCTAAAAAAAAGGTAGGAAAGACTTTGTTGAGGGGTGCAATAGCTTCCCTTTTCACCGCTGATTTTGGTGTGATACCTAAAAACATATATCTCTACATAAATACATTTTTGTGCTTTTGGGTATATGTTATTAGTTTGGCTCTTCATGTTTACCTGAAGCATATATAGTTCTGGCATACTTGATCAACATCTGTAACAGATTCAAATCTGTTTGGTTGCCGTCTTTACTGTCATTTTGTAAACCTTCAGCTGGTCATTTGGTATAAAGAATATTTTTTGTTCCAGGAATGGAATATTGTTTATCGTTCTTAGTACATGGATGGCATCTCCTTGGTTTTAATGGGAATCAGTTCTGGCCGTCCTTCGTTCTGGACTTATTGAGACAGGTCTTCTTTTGAGGTAGCGAGTGCGGTGGCACAGCATTTGTTTTGTTTTTGTCCCTTCTGGTCTAGGAGTTTTCCTTCCCTTTTGGGGTTATTTTCTGATGTCTGTCTGTTGTCAGATGTTTTTGTTCAGGGTTTTAATCCTGTCTCCCTTTAGCCTTGGTTCTTTGGTGCCTGCGGGGTTGTTCTTTTTTATATTGTCTGTGGACATTGCCACTATTTTGTTAAGAGCCCAGGCTCTTTCTTCTTTTCCCATGTTTGGTTAGTTGTTGGTTACGATCGACTGGTTCTCTTGGAGAGCTATTGTAGGATTCCTTTGCAGAGCCTCCTCCGGGTGGGTATAGCTATTGTATTTAATTCAAAGTTAAGGAATCTGCATCTAGATGTCTCTATCAGATGAACAAGTAACATATTATCTGGTAGAGACACAGTCTAACCGCAGATTGCTTAACTTTCTGCCCATCCTCCCCACTCTGCTAACGTCCTTTGAGGTAAGGGTTATATGTTTTTTAGTACGAGTTTTATAAACTGGGGATTGCTGTCTCAAGTAATGTTGGTACTCAACAGACCACTTGGTCTTGCCACGTAGGTATGGTTTAGTTATTGCCATACGATCCATTTCCGATGGTGAGTGATCGGTAGAGTGCGGGATGTTTTCTCCTTTATTTATTTATTTATTTATTTAATTTCTTATATAGCGCAGGAATCGACCCCATAAGGGGTATCTCCGCGCTTTGATCACTAAGATGATGAAAAACAGGGACAATGCAGATGAAAAGATGCTACAATAGTGGAACTACAGTAGATTTAGTCTTCTGCAAACAAGTTGGTTTTTAGCCTTTTTCTGAATGATAAATGATTAGTGATCTGTCTAAGGCTGAGGGGCAAGTTGTTCCACAAGGTCGGTCCCACTAAGGAGAAAGCTCGGCCGCCTTGTCTGGTCTTTTTAATGAAAGGGGATTTTAGATAAACACTAGTGAGCAGTGGAAAACTGAAATATAGGATTCCGTCCTACTATAAACGTTTTGCCCGAAATATCTCTGGAACTGAACATTTTAGATTGTTTAAAAGGTTCTGCAGTAAAGGTGGGAAATGCCAGCCAATGGGAAACAACCAAAAACGTACAAGCATTGTGAGGAACCTTTAAACCCTTCTCAGTCCAGAAACATGGTGTAGACAGGACCCCACAAAGATTTGAGATCAAGGGGTGGTGTCGGCTCATTACAGACCTTTATGCACCACTTCATCCCTGAAGTCATTTTGGTGTCTCCAGATCAGTTCTGACTATATTTACCATTTATAGGTGCTCGTTCGGAACCTCAGGAACCCCATCCAGACATTTAGGAGACCTGCTCTATACGATCGGGACCATCTGGCCAAAGGAGGCCATTACCCAGTGCAAGGAACGGATTCCAGTCCAGGGTCACGGTATCCCCACATGTAGTGCCTTCACATCAGAGGCTATTAAGAAATATCGTCCCCCTCCCCTCTTTCTCGTACGCTCTTTGTGTGCTCATGGGCCAGACCATCGCCTGAACATGCATTAGAATTGCAAACTCACGACGGCACTGAGAGGGTATAATGTTGATGCATATACTATAATATGCAATGATCTTTGGGGATGGGGGATGCATAATATGTATAGGGCTATTATGTTAAAAAAATCTTTCAGAAATAATAAACAAATTAAAACAAAATAGTCAGAAGCTATTAGGGAAGAATGTAGGTGCGACAATCGCACGTGATGTGTTTGCTGAGCTTGTCCCCCCATAACCTTTCCATTGGGTAGCTGGATAGAAAACTGGATGGCTGGATGCAAGGCCAATCCACTAGACTGGGAAGGTCCAGGCAGAGAGCTAATCAGATGCAACCACAAGCGTGACGGGCTTTATATTTTTTTCAATGTTTTCGTCCGGGGCTACATTTTGTTCCCAATGCAGCCTTCGGGTCAGAATATGTTTTGGTGCAGAGTGGCCTTTCCTATTATTGCAACCAACAAAGCTTTCATAATTTAATTTAGATGTACTTTTCTACATTCACTCAGACACGGGTTCAATAAACGCGACTTATACATCTGAAGAATTTAAACTGGACATTGAGAGGACGTGGCTCCGACCACCCAGTTATCAAAATAGATTTGAAGATGTACAGAAAGACCACAACTTTGGTAACAATGTCAAGCAGAACGCAATGCCTTCTACGGATGACGGTGCCCCTGTGATGACAACATATGTGAATGCGGAACCATGCGTCTGTCAAGATCTGCGTTACAGGATGTAAATAATTTGGACCAAAGCTACCATGAAGATGGTCCAAGGCCGTCTGTCTTAGCTAAAATGTGGATGCGACACCCTCTGAGGAGGTATTCTAGGGGAAACAATTTTATCACCCCGAACTACCTCAGGTTTTTTGTTGGTACTGGAGTGGCCGCTGCTCAGACTCAGTCTAATTTCCTGACCAATGTCCAGCAAATCCCTAGAATCTTGGGTAATATTCATCCACGACAGCAGGAATGGAGTCGCTCATTTCCATCAGAAAAGTCTGGCTCGGTCGCAAAGTAGTTTTCTAGTTTTTATGTCTGGAGCCACGGGTAGAACCGTACTGATGAGCACAAAATAGAGGAAAGCCTCCAAAAGTATAACAGAGTCCTTCACATGTAATTCAATACAGTTCCTTGTATTTAAAATCCTCAACCGATGATATGACGAAGGCATTCCAGTCATTGCTCCAGGGATCAGTGCAACAATTCCAGCCCCGGTCTCCAAGCGTAAAAAAATATCTTTAATACTCAATTAATGTCTTCTCTTGATACAATCAGTGTATCAGCCCTGCCAAGGATGACTTAAAAAGGGCTCAGCTATTGTTATGGAGTGCTTCCCTCTGTTCTGTATTTCACAAGTGTCTTATTTTGGGTCCAGAGCCCACGCGTCACATCGTGGCTGCCAAGAAGGACCCGTGCACACAACGGAACGCCTTTTCAGCATCCAGTGCCAGAAGGAGGGCTGCGTTCGTCTCAGGAAAGAATCTTTAGTTCTCAGAACCTATGTGGGCACAAACCGGTGAAGGGTGCACAACCACAAGGCACTTTGTAGCTGGTTGACTGAGGTGATGGCCACCAAACACACAGTTTTGTGGGTCAAGGCTCCCAACTGGCAACAGTCTGATGTTTCAAATGGAGCCCTGATCAAGAATGGCAAAGCCACATTAAGATCCCATTAGGGCATGACAAAAGGTGTACAGGGAAACATATGCAAGCCCCGTCAAAAATCTTACAACAATTATAAACCTAAAGAAAGATAGATGGTCAGGAAGGCAACACCAAAAGGCTGTAGAGTAACGTATGACTGTACCCACCGCAAAAACTTGCTGGGCAAAAAAGCAAGAAAACATAACGCATCTAGCAGGTGTGCCTTCAAGGACGCTACGATCTCATTTATACACCACGCGATGAAGCAGTTCCACCATCCTCCGAACTCTTGATTTTGCGGAGTGGCGGAGAGCTGGAAAGACACCACCAACCATCTTCTGTGTAGGTGAAAGGAGCTCACGTTTCTCCGCTCATTTTCCTGGCATGAGGCGAAGGCTCTGGAGGTTGGGGTGCAGAACCTGGCCCTCCAACTGGGAAAATAGGTCTCGCTCTGAGAGGTGGTTGCCACGGGGGATATAGGGAAAGTTTTAGGAGCTTTTCATACCACACGCTTGTTGGCAGGACTGGAGTGATAAGAATGCCTTGAGCTCAATCCTGTTGCAATTTCCTCAACACTCCAGGAATTAAAGGTATGAGAGAAATGCATAGAGAAGCAAAACATTCCACTTCAAATGAAAAGCATCTCCAAGGCTCCCTGCAGTGGAACTGGAGGGCAGAGAACGGTGGCTCTGAGCATTTAAAAAAAAATTGTTTTATTAGGGAAGAAACATCAGACATAAAATTGACATAATTTCTGGAAAAAAGACCAAGTTGCTACATTAGCCACATATTAATCGACATTGCATTGTTATAAATCATGCCTATAAATTGCAATTTGTAGCAACCTGGTGAACTGTTGTGGGAAAATCAACAAACATCATACAAAACTTCAATACACATAGTGGAGGTGAGGGAGAAAGTGGGGGGGGAGATAGTCATGTATGCTCTCGGAATCAATTGATTTGGGTGATAATACAGTTGTGTGGTATATCGGTGCAGAGTCTGTGTATGCCCAAAACTGAGAGGGGAGCCCTAATGTGATGGCATTACGGAACGGTGAGAACTAGCAACTGGAGGAGGAGGGGGAGGACTGGGGGCGAGGGGATTGGCGCTGTGGTCATGATTGGGAGGGGTGAAAGTGTTGGGGTGTTGGATTGCAAGGTAAGTAGGTAGGCCTGAAATGTGTGTCAAATATTCTTGGGGCATGACGTGGGGGGTTGAAGTGTAGAATATATCCCACTTTGCACGTCGTAGTAGGTCATACTTTGGAGTCATGCGTCTTTTGTGGGACGGAAGCGACTTCCCCCGTGTAATGCAATTTCCCTTTTGGCAAATAAATAGGGCAATAGCTATAAATCTACGGTGGCAGACCGTAATGTTGGAAACAATTCCCAGCAGGGCCAGCATGGGGGATGGTACAAGGGTTGTGGATATAGTAATTGATAGTGCTTGAAACACTGATGCCCAATATGTGGCGATCTCGGGACAGGTCCATGTCATGTGGGCAAAATCTGATCCCGGTAAATGGCATTTGAGGAGATCTAAGCATTCTTGCGAGTGGCTAAGAGGTCCACCTGAGGAGTGCCCTACACAGCGAAGATGTATCACCTCCAATGGAATATGCCACTCATGGACGGCAAGATGATGCCAACTCAGACTATTCACTCTGGTGTACCAGCAGCCTGCCAGATGGTTGGTACCTAGGCCTGACCACATAGCTTCCTGGCAGAGAAGTTGCGACCCCATGCCGTGCTGCTTGCTGACATACCACATCGCAGCTGTGTTGTCGGTCAAGATCGGAATGTATTGACCGCCAAAGGAGGGTAGTAGATCTTTCAGCAGCAGGCGAATTGCCTGCAGCCATAAGCAGGTTAATGTGTCCCATCCAGAAACCAGAATCCTGACCTTTAGTTCCCTCACATGCCTCCTCAAGGGGCTACATCCATCTCTCCTGTGACTGCCGCTGATGGTAGCCAAAAGGGTTTCACTTGCGTCAGGCTTTCCACTATCAACCACCATAGCACGACCGTCATTGTCTCTTACGGGATCGCCTAGGTCCAGCATAAACTCAGGCTGGAAGCACTGCAGATGGAGGCACCACTGTTAAGTCATCAAGTGCCAGCACTTGCATGTGTGTCTGGTGGGATGCAGGAAGCCATCGGACCTAGCAGGTGAACCATCCGGCCGGAACTTCAGCTCCCTCTGAAACATCAGAATCATGTCCTGAAAGTTCTGGACCGTCTGCGGAAGTAGGGAATCCTATCCTGTAAAGATGTTGCATCCAGGACTGTCTCTATGAACAGAAGGCACTGAGAGAACTCTAGGTGAGACTTGGGCAGGTTGATGGCAAAGCACAAGTTGAACAGCAGAGATGCTGTGATCTCCAGGTGATCTGACACTAACTGCGGTGAGCGTGCCTTGAGCAGCCAATCACAAAGGTACAGAAACACACTCAACCTGTACAGGTGTGTCACATCACCACCAGTGCCTGGGTACTGATGTCAGTCCAAAAGGAAGGATTGCGAAGTGTTAGTGAGTGGAAGCCACAATTAACCGTTTGTACCTCCTGTGTGATTGCAGGATGAGTACGTGGAAACAGGCATACTGCAATGTAGGGGGCCCGATCCATCGCCGTCCTTCTTGGGAGCCACAAAGTACAGTAAATATCAGGCCCGTCCAATGTCCTGCTCTGGGGCCCATTGAACCGATCCTTTCTGCAGCAGGATTGCTCGCCTTCTGCTATAGAGTCTGAAGAGGATCCTCTGCCTGAGGGAGAAAGTGTCGGGAGGGGTCTGTTTGGAATGAAAGGCATATCCTCTTACAATATCCTGTAAGACCCACTGGTCCAAATGAACGTCTCTCAAGGTCTGTAGAAAGTACAATACTCTCGCTCCAAGCAGCTGCTAGTATTGCCTTAAGAGGGAACAAAAACAGTTCTCCCGGTGGTGCAGAGGAGGAGGGGTTCCTTGGCCCGTCTACCCATAGGCTTGCCATCGCCTATGTATTGCCGCAGATATTGTCGAGGTTGGTGATGGGCTAGAAGGGCTGGACAGAGCCCTGAAGTAGCCTTAAAACGTCCTGTGCTGCTCGTGAAAATCACAGGCTGGAGACACCAGGCCCAATGATTGGGCAGTTGGTCTTTCAGTCTTAAAATGCTCCTTGGCTGAATCCGCTTCGTCTCCAAAAAGACACAAACCATTAAACAGCATATCTAGCATGAACATCACGGGAAAAGCCCATGAAATGTAGCCAAACACAGCTTCTTAGTGCAATAATAGGCCCCAAGGCTCTGCCCCGCCTAATTTATAGTTTCCAGGCCTGCCCTAAGGATCTAGCGAGAAGCATTCTGGCCGTTCCCTGCTCACCTCTGCAAAGTTGTCCTTCAGGCTGCCGTGTCCCACAGCGCATGGGTCATTTAGCATGGAGGCATGTGGTATTTATGGAGCTTAGCATGAGGCTCCTGGCTGAAGATACCTTTTTACAAATGGCTTTCAGCGTTTAAGATATCCTGTCGGGAGGCGTCAGGGTAAACACTCCCAGCTTCTGCTTAGTGCATGAAGATCCCTGCACTACTAGACTCCGGTGAAAGATCAATAGAAAGAACGCCTGGTAGTCCTGGCACTGGGCTTTAACATTGGGCAATAAGTCTGTTAACTGCAGTCGGCTTGTCCTGTGCCATCTGTATGAGCTCCTTGAGACCATCATTAAATGGTGAAAGGGGTATCCCCTCTTGCATTTGATCCCGTTCGCGGATTAAAACGATAGCCTCTCTGAGACTTCTACCTCATTGGAGTGAGATGGGAGATAGGTTCTGATAGAGCAATATCATGCTACTCTTGAAAGTGACTGAGACCCGCCCTCTCACTGCTCTCATGATGGCCTCTTTCATGCAGTAGCTGTAGACATAGGTAAGGATATCTTGGGGTTGTCTGGGAGTTATGGAGGGATGGCCGGCCCTGTGCGTGCGGTCCAGTGTGATGTCGCTTTAGTCATCTTGGAGAGGAAGGAGCGCCCCCTGATCTGTATGTTTGAGAAGCGGAATCAGTTCTCCAGGTCTTTGTGACAAAGTTGCAGGTCCTCGTTCCACTCCCGCAGAACCAGGAGTTTGGGTCAGTGGGTTTCCAATTCCTCCTCTCTTGCATCCCTATTGGTTTCCAGGGTGGTCACCCTCTGGCCCAGCTCCACCATGTCTCTTTTGACCTCTTTAATGTCAGCTGTGACATCTTCATGAAGCGCTGCTATGTTCTTTTGAATCTTGTCAAAGAGGGTGGCCATGAATGAGCGGGTAAAGGGGCCTAGTGTGTCGTCGTTCCTGGTTCTGGAATAAGTGAGAGCCTTTGTTGTGGGGTCTGAGGCAGCCATTTCTGTGGGGGTTTGGTTTTCTTATGGTCACCTTGATGGACAAGTCTTTTACAGAGGCACTCTTTTTCGATTTGTGGGCCGCCATTATGATGTGCGGTGAAGTGCCTCAGATGGGCTAAACTGGGTGAAAAGCCCGGTTGGGCTGGGCGATGGGTCTGTAGGCCTCTGCAGGGGCTCCAATATCGCAATCAGTGGCGCTCCCCACAGCTGAAGTGGCCTCCCGCTAGACTGTGCTGCCTTTCCCTGGAGGTCCAGTCAATGTGGAGGCCTCTCGCTGCATCAATTGGTGTGCTGCTGGGTGAAGGATCAGCTGGGGCAGCGCCCATGCAGTTCCAACGTGCCAGTGCTAAGTGCAGCACAGCAAAGTAGATGTAACGCATCAGAGAGGGCAGACGCAGCTTCTGCCCTGCTGGAGTTTGGGTATTGTGACTCTGCTTGTCTACCCCGCCTGGCGCGTCACCTGCTTGCCTGGCGTCTCCGGTTGTCTTTGCCACCAGCGATTTGAGTGTCTCTGTCAGGATACGTGCAGTGTTCCCCCAGGCTTAGAAGGTGTCCCCGGAGGCTCCATGCGGGGCAGTGTAGCTGGTGTTTTGCAGTGCTGGATGGAGGCGCTCCGCTTAGTCGCTTCTACCTCACCGCATCTTGGCCCGCCTGGTGAGATTTTGAGGAGTTGACAATCCCTAGGGTTTGCTGGATCATTAACATTACATTATGAGAGAGATGCATGGGTTGTAAGTTTCTTGGGAGATGTGTTTCTTCCTGATATTAGGGGGTTTTAGTAAAGAGATTCTCCCAATTTGGTCTTTCCTTGATCTTAGAGGGCTTTTGATTGTATCTTGTCTGTAGGCAGAAAAAAAGAACGTGTGGATTGGTTGTTGGACCACATTGGGAATAACCAAGTCTTAGCCGTCCTTCTAAAATCCATGGATTGTTTGGTGAAACACACTCGGAATTACCAGATCTTTGACATCCTTCTGAATTCTAAGTGACTTTCAGTGGCTCTGATATGTGCAGGTAGGGAATTCCACAGTTTTGTGGTTTGACCAGAGAAAGTAGTGCCACCAATGTTTTGTTTTCCTGTAAGTGGGACTTATTAAACATGGTACCAGACTGTGACATAAGTTCCTGGGTTGAGCGTATTTTGTGATTTTTGTTTGAATGGAAGTTGTTTCTTTTCCATAAATATCTGTGTGTGACGCAACATAATTTGAAAGAGTGTCTTCTTGCCATTGGGGGAAGGTGTAAAGGTTTCATGCCCAGAGAGATGGGGGTTTTGATATGTACATTTAGAAATAGTCTTGCACCTGAATTTTGGTTTGTTTCTAGCCTTCCGCCCGGACACTGATGTACTGACCCATCTGCCCGGAGTGTCCCGTTGTCTACCCTCTCTGCCAGGGGGCACTGTGCAGGGAGTGGAGGTTCGCCTGGATGCTCTTTGCACCACAGCCGACACAACTATCTTAGTTTGATTCATCAGACAAGCACAAGAGGAATCTGCGGCTTTGTATTTCTTTTCGATTCTTGCCATGCCGATTGAAGAAGTTGGATTATTCATATTAAATTAAACCATCTTCACTTGCTTGATCCAGAACAGAATTGATCCTTTTTGACATTTTAGGCTTTTCTTTAAAAGTATAAAGGAAAGAAGATTGCTCAACTGAGGTTAGCGGTAAATTAAACACCTGCCCTGCGCTTTCAACCTGAGAAGGATATTTTCCTAAGTCTTCAACTTTTTTCTTCTGTACTGAGAGCTACTTATGATCAGTAAAACGTATTGAGAGCTAGTAATATTATCACTGTTGTATGAGGTCAATTGTTATATGTATATTAATTAAACCAAGCAAAAGCTGAATAAACTGGGCTGCACACACTCAGAAGCAGCTGGAGAGCTAAAGTAGCTCACGCGCTACTGGTTAGAGACACCCGGATTAGTGAACCCTTAGATATTACTTCTGGGGATGCATTATCAGGAGCCACACATTCATCCCAGTCAGGCATTTTTCCAGGAGCTTGAACACCTGATGCTACCCATACTCATAATCAGAATGATTGGTTTGATGAAGTGCTGCCTCGCCGTCATCAGGCCTATCAGGATTAACGCCATCGACATCGTCATTGTCTCCAGAATGGGGCTAACTGAGTCCCAACAGGTATTGGCAACTCCGCCTTCGGTTTCTGAACAGAAATAATTGAGGTTTGTTCATGTGACCCAAAAGCTATGGCTCGAGGGAGCATTCTGCAAATGTTTATCATGAGTTGTAAGGATTGTAGCAAATCTATAGGTACCTGAACCGTTGGCATGGTAGAATCAGATCTGTAGCGTCTGTTTAGGTCCTTCACAGATGAAGAAGTATAGGAGACATTAACAGGCATTCCCAGAGAATGCGCTTGTCGATATACTGCTGCTACTTGCTTTACATCCGGTGACCCAAGCTATGTATGCTTTCCATACTGAGCAGTTGTGGGCCCATACTTTCTTGATGCTCATACCTTCCATCATCAGTCAGTAAGGCTTCAATGCGCTCTTGCCCCTGACTGTCATCTTTACCCTATTTCTCATCTACTTCCCCGATAATTGGTTCTTGAAGCAAATGTTTTGGAGACTGTGAAATTACCTCCAAAGACAGTCACATTTGATGCTGGAAAGGACACCGAGGACAGAGGTGAGACAGCTGCTGTTTCTGATCTAAGATGGAAGTCTTTCTCAGCTACTGACAAACTTAAGTTCGCTTAAGGCGGCTGGTTTTCATTAGTGTCCATCGATGGCTGGTGGTAAGTGGCTGACAAAGACACAACTGAGTGCATCACAGTAGATGGCATGGCAGCAGGGAATGTGTCGATAAAGTAAACCAGTTCTTCCAAGGCTGCGGAGAGGGTGCTGATGGCGGCCGCTTCTTTTCTGCAACTGATGAGGATAAACGAGACTTGACAGGGGCCACTGGCGACATCGCAGCCTGCTCACATGTTTGTTTTATTCACTGTGGACGCATCGTATAATTTAAGTCTGTGCATCTGACAAAGGTGCCATTAACAGCAAAACCTGCTTGTTGATGAGGAATCTTTTATAGGCATAGAGACAGAAGTTCTGTTGTTTTTAATATGAATTTCTGATAAAAAAAAGATGCAACTTGTCTTGTAGCTGGCTCAGAGTCTGAGGTAGTTGAACCTTCCCCCAAGTGCAAGCACCCGTGATTGACCTGAAAACTGTGCTTTAGTGGCAGTCTCAGGGGCCTTTAAGCCACCTCAGAAGTAGATCCGGCGGACATCCTTTTTTGAAATTGTAATAGAGGTTTAATCTTCTGCTTTTCCAGGGCACGGTGGATGAAGCAACTCTTACAAGTGCCAAAGCCTCCTACGTTGGTCCTTTAGGGTCTTCCAAGAGTAGGTGACCGAAATGTCACGTGTTCTGGGTAATGGTGGACAAGTAATACACCTCGTGTGATTATCTTCTATATAAATCTTTCCTTTCCCACCCCTAGCACACGTTTTAAAAAGTCAGAGCTGAGAAACTCTTTCGCTCTCCTGTCGTGCATTTTCCACAAAAGAACAATGAAAAGACCAAGATACTTACCTTCAGTAACACTTTCTAGAGGCTTTTCTTAGCAATACTGCAGAGCACCGATAGGTGGCACCATGTGGCTCCGCAGTCTCTGTCTGCCCAGGAAGTGGACGGAGCCGGGCCACAGATAAGATCCATCCCTGTATGCTTTTTCCAATGTCTTTTCTTTCTCATTCCAGTTCTCAGACGTGGGCCATTGCAGATGACACTTGGACATGGCTTTAGGGGAAAAATGCAAGTCAAACCTTTGGAAAAAATCTAAATATCTAAAATATCGAAATATCATTTAAAATCACAAAATGTTTTAAATACAGATGATCCTTGTGTAACTGCAGAAAGCTCAAAAGGACTGACAGATCCTCTTTAACCGTGCCCACTACAAGGCATTGCTGAGCCAACACCAATAAACAATACTACTCCTGATGATGGTCAGTATGAGGAAGACTAGTTGGACTTTGTCGAAACGTATCAGACCGCAAGGGTACCAGACTCCTGCAGCTGACGGATCAAACACCTTTAAATATCCCTGCTCCGCTCAGTCTCCATGCATAAAGGTGTAGGTTGCGGAGACTGGCTCAGAATCCCGACCAAAGTGGTGGCCGGATTGGACCAAAAATGCTTATGCTCAGGAGCTCTGGGTAACACACTCTCATGCCCAAGTCCAGAGTTATTAAGATGGCTTGGGCGTAGACTGTCCTGACTTTGGTCAGAATTCCAGGCGGAAGAGGCAGTGGCTGGAATGCGTACAAGAGACCCATGTCTCAAAGCAGCCGCAATGAGTCTTCCATTGACTTTCTGGGAAGAAACTCCAGTGCGCAGTAGTTTTGATAATGCATGTTTTCAATGGTGGTGAACTGATCGAGTCAGAGCATGCCCTGCTGATCACAGATATCCCTTGCCACCTTCTGGGGGAAATGACACTTGCGATCCACCAGTCGATGTCTGCTCGGCTCATTTGCAGAGGTTCTGCTCGAATGTTGCCACCAGAAAGTTGATCTCATGTTCCAGTCATCTCCAGAGAAGTGGGTCCTTATGGCACAGAATCCAAGACTAAACTGGATGGCAGAAGGTCTTTCATGGCAAGACGGATCATGCGAAGCTCCAAAAGGCGGATGTTGAAAGGGCTCTCCACTGGAGACCAGAGAGCTCAGATCTCCACCTCCCCCGGGTGACCCCCAACCCAGTAGTGCTGCATCTGGCACACTGTGCGAGTGGCCTTCCTTGGGTCTGGGTGGGTCTAGTCTGCCACCACAGAGGATCCTGAGCTGTAACCGGTGAGTGCTGGATAGAGTCAGAGGAAGCTGTAATGCTGAAAGACTGTAACGTGAACTTCCGATGCAAGACCCACATATGCCCTTCAACCTTTGGAACAAGGAGTATTCATTAGGCTGAGTCCACGAAGCTCAGAACCGTCCTCCGAGACCCAGGATTGAGCCTGTAACGTTGGCATCATTTTACTGAAACGGACACCAACCCAAGAATTATGTAATTCTCTGAACAACTACTTTATGGAAAAAATCTCAAACATCAAAGCTAGCATCCCCACACCCAGCCCCACGGGGTCCCCCGGGCACCATGATAACGAATCCGTCCACCTTAGATCTTTTTCCTGCTATCAGCACTCAGTCCCTCATGGACTTGATGTCTGGAGTTAAATCAGGTTCCCCCATGGATTGCGGTCTACCTCACATTCTAAAAGACACCCTCTCTGCCCTGCTGCACACCATAATGCCTCGTTTGAATGAGTCCCTCTTGCAGGGTAAGGTCCCTAGTGCATTTAAGGATGCCATAGTGGTCCCCCTCCTAAAGAAACCAGGAGCCGACCCCTTGAATTTATCTATCGCCCCATTTCCTTGCTCCCCTACCGGGCCAGGGTTCTGGAGGCACATGTAGCTAGGTGTCTATCCAACTTCATAGAACACTGAATATTTAGACCCCCATCAAGCAGGCTTCCGTCCCGCCCATTCCACGAAGACAGTGATTCTCGCAGTATTGGACGCCTTACGTTCTAATGCTGAGGGCATCCCTCAGGCCCTGGTGCTCCTAGATCTGTCGGCCGCGTTTGACACGGTCGTCCATAAAATTCTGATAGACCGTGTCAAGACAGGCCGGCAACCAAGGTTCGGCTCTCGATTGCATTAGATAATTTCTCGAGGGCCGTACCCAAGCAGTACGACTTACCCCATTCACCGCCCCTAAAGGACGAGTTACTTACCTTCGGTAACAATGCATCTGGTAGAGACGATTCTATCCGCAGATTCCTTGAAGTAGAATTATCCCCAGGCGTGAGACTGGATCCGGAAACTTTTTGCCACAGCATCTCTGCACGCCGGGGTGTCGTCCGCATACGTGACGTCAGCGAGGTCACTCCGGCGCGCCAACGTCAGTTATCTTCGGAGAACTTTTCTGCGCCACAACGCGGAACCGTTAGACAAACTGTGGGAGCATTGGAACAGTGTGCGAAGGAGCAGAAAAAATTGGAAACAAGAAGAACGATGACAAACAACACCAGAAGGAGCAGTGCCAACACTGCAGTACCCAAAAGCAGGGAAAGAAGAAAGAACAGCGCACAGCCCTGAGCAGCCACCCTAGCAGCATGTTGACAGATCCCCCCGAGGCAAGGGACATATGTGAAATGACATGACAGCATGTAGCAGGAGTATAACCCCAACCAAGAACAACAATGGGGAACCAGTTCCAAGACAAACAGGGAATGACAACTTCCAGGGCAACCCCAGCACAGAGTGTGACAACCCCCCAAGGAACAAGGGCAAGGCACGGCCAGATGAACCCCAATCCAGGCGCTAGCAGAGGGGCCAGGACCCTTAGGGACAAGTGGGAGGGAAGAGAGTAAAGGCAAGCCTCAACCTCGGAGCAACCAGAGCAAAGGAGCACAGGAGGACCTATAGACCCAGCCGCCAAGTGCCAAAGAGGAGGAAAGGAACAAGAAACCAGACAAATCCTCCTGTCAAAAGAACAAAAGAATTCACTCATAGAAGACATAGCTTCCTCCCCGTTCTGCAAGTGCAGAAGCCAAAGGTCCTCGCAGAACAGGGAGGAAGGGCGGGCTGTGAAGGAATCTGCGGCTAGAATCATCTCTACCAGATACATCGTTACTGAAGGTAGGTAACTCGTACGTCTGATAGAGACTACTAGCCACAGATTCCTTAACATAGAATAGATACCTTAGTCATATCCACGGGGAAGGAGGGTCTGCGAAAGGACCCCACCAGCCTGGACAGAACAGAGGGACCCACAAGGGACTAGTCCCACGGACAGGGAGAGGAACCTCATCCTCATAGGCAAGGGAAACCCCCACAAGTAGAACATCGCCGACCCCAAGAGGGATGTGGGAAGAAGAAAAGAAGAAAGAGGAAGCCCGTTCACACTCAACAGAGGAACCAAGGGTAAGGCCAGGGGAGGCCGAAGCGCCCCACGCCCATACAAGGCAACAGAGCCTCTATTAGATACCAAGGCGAGGAAGAAGAACAACCTAGAGGGCCCAAGGAGACGAGGGAAAAGGAGGCGAGCCCACCACAGCTGGAAGTCAATAGACCAGACAGAATAGCGCTGACAGCAATAAGCAGTCGGAAGCAGGAAGAATAGCCTGGGGCCCTCAGGAAGACCGGGCATGCTGCGCCTGAAAGAAGTAAGAACACACAACCATCTCAGCCCCCAGGACAGGGAGCATGAAGGCGAAGAAGAGCCCGGACACACCTCCGCGAGGGGTCTGCACACACAACCTAAGAAGCAGAATCAGAGCCAAGATGCCAGGCCGCAGACAGCAGGTCAGGCCTGGCGAACCGTGCAGTACCCCACAGAAGGGCACCCCGGGGCGCCACCAAGGCATTCCAATACAGCAAAAGGGAATTGCATCTGCAACACAGCACAAGCTATATGACAGCTACCACTACCCCACATATGGCATGTTAAGTCCAAAAACATGGGAACCTTCTTTGGAAGAAACTTCAGCAGCACAGGACAACAGAAAGAGGAGCAGGGAAAAAAACCCGCAGAAGGCTTGTCAAGCAGCCCAAGAGAAAAACAGAAGGCCTAATCTCAGGGCCAACTTGGTGCAGATAACTCAAAGCAAAAAACCACAGTCAAGAAGGGTCGTCCAGCAGCCAACAGAACCACAGTCTCCACAAGGTGGACACGAGTAGCCATGAAGCACACAAAACAAAAACAACAAGGGCGTCTCGCCTAAAAGGAGGAATATGTCCAAGAACTAGATCAACTCACCAGTCACTGAGGGGGAGGAGGAGGCCGAAGCCCTGCCAAGAACCACTGGATGGCCGAGCCCGCCGGGACATGGAACAACAGAGTGCCATCGAAGGGAAAATCAAGAAGCTGTTCCCTAACATTTTCTGGGAACACACTGTCCCGAAGCCAAGCATGGCGGCGAAGGGCAACCGAAGAAGCCATGGCATGACCAAGAACCTCCGATATGGCCAGAGCGGAGCGAAGGATAAACGCCACCTGCTCCCGGTCATCCAGCGCATGGTGCCGCAAATCAATCTGAACACCCTCCTGTGAAGTGGCGGATCCTAACGACTCAGCCAAGTCCCACAAACAAGAGGTGGCCCTAGCCAACACACAAAGTGTTAAGGGCCCGCAGAGCTGCACTGGTTGACGCGAACATGTTGCGTCCCCAAGAGTCTAGCCATTGTGCCTCCCATGATGGTGGAGACAACAGTGACGGCAGGGAGGGATAGGCAGTCCGCAAGAGTGGGCTTGAGGCAGAGGGGTGGAGGGAAAGATACGCTGGGTCACGCAGTGCTGGAAGGTGCCGGTGCAGAAGGTGTTGCGATACCAGGTCACCCGTGGCGGGATGCCCCAAGTCCCAATCAGGGAAGAAAGGAGCGAACCTTCAAAGGGAAGCAGCAGCTCCCTCTCACCAGAGCCTTGGTGGAGAACCTCCAGAAGATGAACCGCGGGGAAATGGGCAACTGGATCCCCCATGCGCAAAATACCGACAGCCGTGGACACAGCGCAAGCGAAGGCCGCACTCGCCGCCGAGAAGAGGGGGCGTCCGAAGACAAGCCCGCGACCCGACGCCTGTCCGGCGCTGTAGAGTCCGCAGCCCGAGGCGTGAAAGGAGACGCCGGACAGCATCCTCCACACCACACGGCGTAGGGGACCAGGGCTGGGCCAGAGCCGAGGTGGCGAGGGGACGGCGCCATAACGGCGCCGACTTGACCTCCGCCGAGGCAGCCGCCTGTGTAGAGGGACGAGCGGGACCCGGGGAATGACAAGGTACCCCTGCCAGCCACGACCCATAATGGGACGAGGGAGGTCCGCCCATGCATGTGGCGCCGCCAAGGCTGACCGAACCTCCTGATGAGGCAGCCGCCTGCGTGGAGGGACAAGAGGGGCCCGAAGGGGGCGAGGGGTCCCCCGCCAGCCTCGACCTGTAACAGGACGAGTGGGGTCCGCCGACCCCTGCTGCGCCACCAGGTTCAGCAGCCACCGGTGCCGTAGCGGTGTCACCTCGGCCTGAGACAAGGCAGCCGCCTGTCCAGAGGGCTGAGAGGGGCACTGGGATGTGACCCGAGCCCCGGCGACCTCCTGCGACGCCTCAGAGACACCCCCGGGAGTTTGCGGCGAGGCAGAGGCACCGTGGTCCAAAGGACACCACATCCTCCAAGCCTGCAGCCGAGCCAGTCGGTGCCGGGGCCGGAGGGACCGCACAATCCAAGGGATCTGCCGACGTCCCAGGAGGGGAAGGAGGAGGAGGTGAAGCCAGCGAAGCCTGCAAAGCCGCTGCATATGTCTCCATTTGGGCAGTCGACGCCCCCTCACCGGGAAACAGTGGATAGGGTATGATACATGGTGCTGCATCACCCGCGGAGAGCCCACACCCCCAACAGGCCAGAAACCAGTCCTCGGGGACAAACTGCGACATTTACCCACAGGGGAGCGATGCTCTTACAGCATAGGAGAGGGATGAGGACGACGACGACGATGGCTGCTTCAAACACCTTCGGTAGAGGCTGATCGAGGTGACGAAGCTGACCTGGTTAGATGAGCCGAGAGCAGTTTCATCTGGTGCTCCCGCCGCGACTTCGGCTTCAACTGTTGGCATGCCTCGCAATCAGTGGAGCCGTGATCTTCCCCAAAACACCACATGCAAATGAGGTGAGGGTCCGTTGCTGACATAAGGCGTCCACACGACGAGCAGGTTTTAAAGCCCGAAGGCATCCGCACACTGTTCCCACAGATACACGCAATAGCGAAGGAAAAGGCCTAAACAGGCCCGGAGCACACACCGGATCCGCACGCGGAAATGGAAAAAACTGACATACGCACGCCGGCGTGGGACTTATGTGACGTCGCTGACGTCACGTACGTGGATGATGCCTGGGTGGAGTCGCGTGATGACGTCCCCCCCGGCGTGCAGGGATGCTGATGCTGTGGAAAAAGTTTCCGCATCCAGTCTCACACCTGGGGATAATTCTACGTTAAGGAATCTGCGGCTAGTAGTCTCTATCAGATATCGCCACTACGTGCTGGGTCCCGCAGGGATCGTCACTATCCCCCCACCTGTTAAATCTATACCTCCTGCCCCTGATCCAGTCTCTGAAGGACATGGGGGTAATCAAATTCAATTATGCTAACAACCTTCAATTAATCTTTACCATTGATAATTCCCCTAACTCAATTCAGGAATTCCAGGCCACCATGCTTCATATTCAGCAGTGGATGGACCTAAACCATCTAAAACTTAATCCGGGAAAGATCGAGCTAGTCCTGACCGGGAACAGCCAGAACTTCTGAGGCCCACACTACTGGCCGACGGAACTTTGATCCCCGCCCGCCCCTTCCCCATAGGTCAAAAGCCTAGGAGTTATCATAAATGACAATCTCTCATTAAAATCTCAAGTAGGGGCAGTGGTCTCGACCTTCCTTTTCCAGCTGCGCAAAATCAGAAAGATAAGCCATCTGCTCACCCACGCAACACTGTTACAGGTAGTGATTGCCTTGGTACTCTCACACCTAGATTTTGCCAATTCAATGTACCTCAGCATGCCACTCTACTTAATCAAACTTCTCCAGCTGGTCCAGGTAGGAGAGTAGGGTCTGCAATTCTATGGTCCCCCCAGATTTTTGCTTTTTGCTTCACTGGTTTACGACTTTCCCTGGCTGTGGGCCTGCTAATCAGACCCACAGCCTAGCTGTTCTCTCTCTAAATTGACATCCATGTACTTTAGGTGCATTTACCAATTGGTATTGGGTCACTCTTGTAAGTCCTTGTACAGTGTACCATAGGTACCCAGGGCATAAGTGAACCCAAGGCCTACCAGGGGCTGAAGCATGTATTATCCCACCCCTAGCTGGCCCTCCAAATCTGACACAACTGGCTGATGTATCAGCTGAGGCAAGGCGGTGTAATCATCCTTTGCTTTAGATATAGTATACCTATATCTAAACCTAAAATGGACACATATACTCTATAAGTCACTCCTATGGCAGACCTTAACAATCCTGGAGGCAGAGTGTTTGGAATTATGTGAGATGGTGCTCTGGCATGAGCTGAGCCTGACTGCAGCTTTCGGAACCAAGTCCTTTAGCTGTTTCCATGATAACGCTATACGATATACTCTTAAGTGCACTATAATCCTCGCGGTTATTGCTAACTTTGGCATAGCATTATCAAAACATGTCGAGTAAGGTGTCATACGAATTGGAATACTACGCCCTCGCCAATTCTGGCGACGGGAGTAGCATTCCACCCTTTTAGAGGGACAAGACATGTATGTAACTGTGAACCCCGGTTAACGTTAACTCGAGCCTCAGCTTCACAAAATGGATGCTGCCACCACAGGCACAAATCTGACCTCCTGCTGCTGGGAGTCCTTCCAGCGAGGGAGGCCTGGACAAAGGGTTTCCTGCCTTGGGAGGTGGTAGCACCACCCTAGACAGGATTTTGTGTATTAGGTAGGACAGGCCTGAAAGGAATGAGACATGCCTGGGGCACACTAGGTGCCCTGTGCATACACCGGCTCAAACCAGTTGCTGGGGCACTCCAGCCCCAGCTCTGGCGCGAAACCAGACAAAGGATAGGGTGTATAACCACCCCCCTTCCTGGTCCCACCCATAGGAGGGACCTAGTGATAGTACAGCCCCCTTTAGGAGAATAAAGGTAGGAGCTGGTCCCATTCCAAATTAGATTATCCTGAATTGAAACTTTAGAAGAAGAAACTCTGGACTTCGACGTTCTGCTCCACAGAAGACTGAAGAAATCTCCCTTGTGGCCAAGGAGGGACCACACTGCACAAGCAGGCACCATCAAGCGTTCCAGCGGTTCACTTTGTCGTCTTCCCTGGTGGATCCAGACTTCAGAGCCCGACGAGACCCAGACATCCAGACCTTCCTGGTTCCACTCCAGTCACTGGCTAGTGACTTTGAACATTGTCCCCTCTGCTTTCAGGTCTCCATCTTCCTTGATCCACCCATGGATCACTCCGGACAGCTTCCTCCTGGTCGCCTGCAGCATCTTTCTTCAAGGCTCCATAGACTTCAACGGGGAAACCCGACACACTTAGACACATATGCACCCGCAACCCATGGGTGAGGTAACAAGAGCATTTCGGTGCTCAAGGGTAGATTGACTCTCCTAGTGTCCAGATTTCCAGTCGTTTTAGTCCTAGCTAGTCGGAACTGTCCAATACTTACCTTTTCGTAATTTGTACTGTCCATTGACTTTGTTACGCATCTCGCGTGTGAGTTCACACTCTGCACACGCGTCCCGTGGGCCTCCTATTTCTTACCTAAAGTTAGGATAGTGTAGTCCCAGCGATCCTACAGCCTCTGGACAGCTCCATTCCTTCTATCGACTTTCTCAACCCACTTACTTAGTATATGGTTTGACGTGCCCCTAGGGCACCATTGTAATTCGTGCAACTTAAACATATTTTTCTTAAGAGTCTTTTCATGTGCTTAGCCCTCTGATCTCATAAAGAGTTCAGAGGTGTTTGTTATTAATAAGTATATTGTTTATTTTCATAACAACCTGTGTGGTGTCCTTTCACTTGGTATTCAAGGGGTTATATGTGGTAAAACAGCTGGCTTCACATGCCAAAAGAGTTTAGCCTAATACTGCTTTGTCCATGCTATCATTAGGATAGCTGGTCTATAAGGTTGACTTACAACCAATCACCATAAGGGTTGTTAGGACTGATACAAGGTGATCACTAGAACTAGTGAGCATCATATATCAGGCCAACTTCTTACATTGGTGTGCAGCGGTTGGGATTTGAGCTTGCTGTTGTTTTTACCAAATATAATCTTGAGATATCATTTGAAAGATCACATAAGGTACCATAGGTACATATAAAAAGCTTAGAAATACTCCGAGTTCTACTGAACCAGCTGTTGTAGTAGAAAGGGAGTAGCACACCCTGACTACAACTCTTAGCAAGGGATCAGTAGGTAAACCCATAGTGTAGGTAAGTGCACCACTTACACCTCACTAGAAAGCATGTCTACCACAGGAGAGAACACAGTGGCTCCCCTTGTGGCTAGTGACCCTCCACAGGTTATTTCAAGATATGCAGAACTCTGCTTCCAGGAGCTGAGACAATTGTGTATCTCCAGGAAACTGAAACAGGGTTTTAACCCTACCCTTCCTTTTCTGATAGGTCTCTTAGAGACATATGATGCTAGAAGGGCTTCTAACCCAGGCCCCTCTGATCCTACAGATGGAAGCATGCTCCCCTTAGAAGGTGACCCTGAGTCTAACCTCCCTGAAACAGAAGATGTAGATGGTAGGGAAGATGGGAACTCATCTGAGAAGGAGGTAGACAATGGCCAACCTTTAGTCAGTAGACTTACCAGGGCCAACTTAAGCCTACATGGGGATGGTACTGGGGGAGCCCCAGTCCTGTCCACAAGCAGGCCTAACATTGGGAACAGACAAGCTTGGTCTCACTCCAGAGGCACTAACAGATCTATTCACACCCATGTCTCTCAGGCATCTTCTCAGAGAGGGATGACTTCCCCTCAGAGAAGAGAACATGAAGCAAAAATGAAGGAAGTCAATCTGAGGATCCAAAGAGAAGAACTTGCCCTTGCCAAAGATAAACCTGCCTTTGCCAGAGAGCAGAAATTGAGTGTGTTAGAACCCACTGGTGGCAGCATTATCCCTAGAGATGAAGACAGGAGTTTTGATAATAGACACCTGAGTAAAATAGTGCCCTCCTATAAGGTAGGAGATGACATCCACAAATGGATGACTGCTTTGGAGGGGGCCTGCAAAGTACAGCAGGTACCCCAGAGTCAGTGGGCAGCTATTTTGTGGCTCTCCTTTGAAGGTAAAGGGAGAGATAATCTCCTCACTGTTAGAGCTGCTAATGATTACCAAGTCCTGAAAAATGCACTGGTTGATGGGTTTGGCTTAACAACTGAACAGTACAGTTGATGTTCAGAGACACCCAGAAAACTCAGTCTCAGGATTGGACTGACTTTGTTGATTGTGCCACTAAGGCTTTGGAAGGCTGGTTACTGGGAAGTAAAGTTACTGATTACACAGGATTGTATAATCTAATTATGAGAGCAAATCTTAAATAATTGTCAGAACCAGTTGTTGCATCAGCACCTTGACTCAGATCTGACCTCTCCCCAAGAATTGGGAAAGACGGCAGACAGATGGGTCAGGACAAGGGTCAAGCAGCAGAACCAAAACCAGGGTGGTGGCCAGAAGAAAGCAGACCAAAAGGGTAATGAGAATAAGCAAAATGACAAGAAGTCTTCAAGAGGGCCCCAACAATCTAAGGAGGGTGGGTCCCAGAATTCCCAAAAGAAGAAGGCTGATGTTCCAAGAAAACCATGGTGCCAATACTGTAAAAGTAAGACTCACTGGTTTAGTGAGTGCACCAAGAAAGGCACAGCTCCTACCACTACTGCCCCTAAGGCACCTGCACCCCCTTGTACAGGAAGTAGTGGTAGAGCACCCCCCAAGACTTAGTCAGGATACCTACTCAGGCTGTTCTTGTCTGCAGTGGGGACATGGATTTGACCCCTACTGTAAGTCCCAGTACTCTGGGCAAATACAGACAAACGCCTTTAATCAATGGAAAAATGGCTCAGGCCTTCAGTGACACTTGTGCCAGTGTCACTATGGTGACACCAAACTTTGTGGACCCTGATCAGGTAATACTAGGTTCAGACTACCTAGTGACCAATGCTAGCAATGTCACTGCCAACCATAGTATGGCACTTGTTAATTTCTCCTGGGGAGGGGTAACTGGCCTCAAAAGGGTTGTAGTTAGTTCAGACCTCCCAGTGGACTGTCTTTTGGGCAATGATTTGGAATCCTCCTTATGGTAAGATGTGGAGTATAGGACTCATGTGGAAATGTTAGGTTTGTCAGCACATGTCCTTGCTGTGACCAGGCCACAGGCCAAGAAATGCCCAGCTGAACAAGTGCTGGATCCTGGAACAATGGACCAGACACTACCCAAGAGAAAGAGCAGTAGGGTTAAGGCAGTGCCTTCCCCCCTGCCTCAAGGTGAGGTTCAGCCCTCTCAGGAGGCTGACCCAAAGACCCCAGAAGGAACTGTCCTAGAAGAGCTTGAACCTGAACAGGTTGAGTTTCCTGGGACAGGGGGACCTTCCAGGGCAGATTTGAGGCAGGCACAGTTAGACTGTTCCTTTATTGAACCCTTCAGACAGCAGGCTGCTGCTGAGGCTGCAGGGAATGCTACAGGTACCCACAAGGTGTACTGGGATGAAGGACTCCTATACTCTGAGGCAAGAGACCCCAAGCCTGGTGCTACCAGGAGGCTGGTCATCCCATTGTCTCTTAGAGGTTTCCTTCTTACCTTAGCCCATGAGATTCCCCTTGCAGGACACTTAGGCCAGAACAAGACTTGGGAAAGACTTGTCCCACACTTTCACTGGCCTCATATGTCTGAAGACACCAAATAGTTTTGTTGCTCATGTGTCACTTGTCAAGCCAGTGGCAAGTCAGGTGGCATAACAAAGGCCCCCCTTATACCACTACCTGTGGTGGGGGTACCCTTTGAAAGAGTGGGGATTGACATTGTTGGACCAATGGACCCCCCCAACAGCATTTGGGCACAGATTTATACTGGTGGTAGTGGATCATGCCACCAGGTATCCACAAGCTATTCCCCTTAGGACCACTACAGCTCCTGTTGTGGCCAGGGCCCTACTTGGAGTTTTCTCCAGAGTGGGGTTTTCTAAGGAGGTTGTCTCTGACAGAGGTGCAAACTTCATGTCAGGATACTCGACTGCAATGTGGAAGGAGTGTGGTGTAAATTACAAATTCACCACCCCCTATCACCCACAGTGCAATGGGCTTGTGGAGAGATTCAACAAGTCCCTAAAAGGTATGATAAAAGGGTTAACAGAAAAGCTTAGGCGAAGATGGGACATCCTTTCACCCTGCCTTCTGTTTGCTTACAGAGAGGTCCCACGGAAGGGGGTTGGTTACAGCCCTTTTGAGCTTCTGTTTGGGCATCCTGTAAGAGGCCCTATGTCTTGTGAAGGAAGGATGGGAGTTACCTCTCAAAAAGCCTAAACTTGACATAGTGGATTATGTACTTGGTTTCCGCTCCAGGATGGCAGAGTACATGGAGAAGGCATCTAAAAACCTTGAGGCCAGCCAAGAACTTCAAAAAGCTTGGCAGGACCAAAAGGCTGTCCTTACTGTTTACCAGCCTGGACAGAAGGTGTGGGTGTTAGAGCCAGTGGCCCCAGCAGCTCTCCAAGACAAATGGTCTGGACCCCACACCATCATTGAACAAAAGGGAGAGGTCACCTACCTGGTAGACCTTGGAACTGAAGAGGCAAGCCAAAAAGGGGGGTTGCTGTACTGTTCCTAAAGGGAAGAGAGAAAGGAAAGTTCTTGCTGGCGTGACCAAGGTAGGGGAAAGGACAGGGTACTATTAATACCCTAGGGCATCCATTATGTTGGATATATTTGCCTCACACACCCCGAAGAGTGTCATGCTTCATCATCGGCGGCTGCTCCTCGTCGGGGAGGCGGTGCAACCCCCGACGGGCACACCTCAGAGAGGGGCTCTTTGGCGGAGATCTTTTTTCCAACTGCCTTTAGGTGAAGTGGGGGTGTGTGGGCAGGGAGGTGTGTACCTATGGTAAGGTGGCTAAAATGTAACAGGGGGTACCGGAATGGACTTTATTCTGGGGGTCCCCTAGCTACGGTTAAAAAGTGAAGCTAGTTCCCTAGGGGTCAACCTGTTATGTTATGTTGCCCTAGAAGATACTAGTGGTGCATGTGGTCAACATGTTTCTCGCTATTGGTATATTTACCGCGATTCTTCAGGACCAAAAAGTGAGGACAACACCATGCTAGTGTCATATGTGTTGTAGAATTACCTTAGTGGATCCTCCTATGCCTATGTCTAGAGGAAGGATAAGGAAACATTAGTTCAACAAAAGGCGCCAGTCACAATATTTGTCAAAAAGAACAACTAATAACACATTGTTGGTGTCTAAAGTGAATGTACTCATCCACCGCATGCCACGTGTACTGAGCGTGCAAAAAACCTGTGGAGCACACACAATAGCTGGAACTGTGACACATACTGTGGACAGTGTAAGTGAAGGTTTAAAACCAAGGTGTGTAAAATTCACAAGGATAAAAAAGCAGCATTATAATATTCAATACATGCCCGTGGTATTTCAGGTGTTGGGCAGGGTTTTAAATGTAGACATCACCATATGGTGTAGCAGGCAGAACAGCACCCTTTCACAATTAATTTCTATAACCATCAAATACGAGTATGTTAGGGATCCCCTACTCACCTAATGTACATATCCTAGAGGCCACATGAGTGTTCGGCAGGGCTGAACTACAGCGCTAAGCCCAGGGTGTGGCTGGAGTAGGGAAAAGTAGAAATGCAGTACAAAGCAATAAGATCAAGTGCATACCTGCAAAATCAGGCTCACAGCCCGTTACAGCGCTATAAGTACGCCTCCTCCGCCAAGCGCTGCACACACTCACCAGCAGTCTGCTGTGTCCGGGTGCATTGACCTACCCATCCCCGCCGAGCTCGAGTAGATGTGTGAGCTCGGCGGCGGGGATAATTTAAATGGCACCAGTGGATCAGCGTTGCGCGTTGGGTAACCGCCCACTACCCTCGATCACGTGGAAGGACCTAGGAACGTGGCGGCCATCTTATAGCGGAGTGTTAAATACGAAAAAGGGGGTATACCTTATACTAACACACCCGTGTGGTGGTATGTAGCAGAGACTTTGCTACTAAGGTGGCACGGACCACGGTACCAAGTACTGTATATTAAATTAAGAAGTCCGGTTTCAAGGAACGGGATCATTATGGATTTAAGGTTCGTGTATAATAGGAAAAGATGTAAACGCCACGTAATAGATGGCGGCCAAGAAGGAAAGGGTCCCATGGGGTAGACAGTACGATCGGGGCAAAATAGTATACAGTGTATAAATACCATTGTGTAGTGATCAGGGTATTCAAACGGTGAAAGCCGATGTTTGGAGTCTCATAGTGAGTGGCGGCCATGTTGGAACGGGTCCCATTGGGTTGCCAGTGTGGTCAGGAATAAGTAATAATTAATGTGCCAATGTCATTGCGGGCTGTACTCGCCCACTGGGCGTCCTGGTGTGTGGGGCTCGCCACACCATGATTCAATGTCTGGATTTCGAAGGAACTGGTTAACATGTGTTTAGGGTTCGTGATTACCCTGGGGTCACTGGTGGCGCATGCAGGGTAGAGGATGGCCCGGAGGAGGCATCTAGTTTATGTACAAGGTCAATGTCAGATCTCATGGCATGGGGATGTGTCAGGTCACTAAAATTCAAGGTTGGTTCAAAGTGAATGCCAGGGAATGTCTTCGTTGAGACCATGTTGGTCAGAAGACAACCGATGTACCCATCTCTGTTCCTTATTGAAGAGTACTTTCGTGGGGCAGTTAGGACTGGACTCCAAAACCACCCACTTCATTGAATTTTCATCATGGTTTGTTTCCACATAATGTTTGCACATTTTAGTGTGGGTCTTTCTGCAGCGGAAATTGCTGCGATGTTCTATAATGCGGGTCTTGATAGGGCGTGTTGTCATCCCTATGTACTGTAGGTTGCATGGACATATTAGCAGGTAAATGCAGTGGGATGTGTTGCAATTTGTGTGTTGCCTTATTTCCCATTTAAAGGTGTCTGAAAGTTGTATAGTTTTCAGAGTCAGGGTGTACCTACAGACGCCACACATCCCACAGGGATAGTGACCTGTCACTGGGGGTAGATCCCATAGGGTTCTTTGGCCATCTTTCCTTGTTTGTTTAGGCCTAGTGCTGATCAGGATATCTTTCAGATTTTTAGATCGTTTAAAAGCAAATCTGGGTTCCTCAAGGGACATATCTCCTGTATTAAGTATGCCCCAGTGATGCTTGATCGTATTCCTGATTTTGGTGGACAGGGGGGTGTAAGTGGTCACACATGTGATAGGTTGGTTCTCAATAGGGGCCCTTTCCTGCCTTTCCAGTAGGGCTTCTCTATTATTGTTTCTGGCGCGTTTTCGTGCCTTACGTACATCACTCTTAGGGTAGCCCCTGTCCAGAAGGTTCCTAGAGAGCAAAGCAGATTCTTTCTTGTAATCAGCCACTGCGCTGCAATTACGCCTGATTCGTAAGAATTGGCCAAAGGGCAGATTGGTACGTAGGGCCCTTGGATGGTGACTTGTGTAATGCAGGAGGCTGTTACGATCTGTGGGTTTACGATACATTGTTGTTTGTATGGAACCTGCTTCCAATTTGATCGTGAGGTCAAGGAAAGCGATTTCATGGGGTGAGGCTGTCATGGTGAAATGTAAGTGGGGGTTGAGAGTGTTTACCCAAGCCAAGAATCCTTCGTATGTGGTTGGTGGCCCGCTCCATAGGATAAGAATATCATCTATGAAGCGTTTCCACATTCTGATGTTATTGCGGAAAGGATTGGATTCATGGTGTATGTGAGTCTCTTCAAATTTAGCCATGTACAGACAGGCCACCGAGGGGGCGAAGGTACTACCCATAGAGGTCCCCTGGGTTTGGTGGTAGAATTTGCCTCTGTATTCAAAATAATTTTCAGTCAGGGCTAATGTGGCGCACTCCATGATAAAGGTCTGGGGAGTGTTAGAGCTCCACAATTCTTGTCCTAGTCTTTCCTCAATTACCTCGAGGGTTGCCCTCTCCGGAATGTTCGTATATAGTGCTTCGACATCCAGGGTAATTAGAAGGTCAATCTCTCCTGTGTCCTCGATTGTGTCCAATATTCTGAGGACATCTGTCGTGTCCTGAATGTAGGAGGGGATACTTTTTACCAAGGGTTGTAAGAAGTGGTCGCAAAACTGCGACAGGGGCTCGAGCACTGAGTCAATCCCTGAAACAATTGGCCTCCCTGGTACTGGTCTCGTGGCTTTATGGATCTTGGGTAAAATGTAAAAATATGGTACCCTAGGGTCTTTTTTCGTGAGGAATTCCGCCTCCTTCTTACTGATCCATTGATCACATTCAGCACCGGATACCAGGCTTGTGATCCTGGTCTGTAAACGTGTGGTTGGATCGTCAGTGAGTGGAGTGTAGTATCTCTGGTCACTAGACCTTGGAACTCCCAGGAGCCCTCACAGAGTACTTCATGTGAACAGGCTCAAGGCATTTGTTGACAGGGAGGACATGGGCTTGCTCATGGCCACAGATGAGGGACAGGAGGAAGAGAGTGACCCTCTCCCAGACCTGCTCACTCAGAACCCTGATGATGGATCAGTAGATGGTGTGGTCTTTTCTGACAGCCTCTCTGAGCATCAGCAAAAGGATTGCAAACAGGTTCTTCAATCCTTTAGACAAATGTTTTCTCTGACCCCAGTCAGACAAACTGGTGCACCCATGAGGTGGACACTGGTGACAGTCTGCCTATAAAGAGTAAAATCTACTGGCAACCTGACCACGTCAGGGACTGCATAAAAAAAGAAGTACAATAGATGTTGGAATTGGGAGTCATTGAACCCTCAGAGAGCCCTTGGGCTAGTCCTGTAGTTCTAGTGCCAAAACCTCACACCCAGGATGGTAAGAGAGAGATGAGGTTTTGTGTAGACTACAGGGGTCTCAATGCTGTCACTAAGACAGATGCCCATCCAATACCCAGAGCAGATGAACTCATAGATAAATTGGCTTCTGCCAAATTCTTGAGTACATTTGACCTAACAGCTGGTTATTGGCAGATCGGGTTAGCTGAGGATGCCAGGGCCAAAACAGCATTTTCTACCCCAGGAGGTCATTACCAATTTGTGGTGATGCCCTTTGGTTTGAAAAATGCACCTGCCACTTTTCAAAGGTTGGTGAACCAAGTTCTCACTGGGTTGGATGACTTGTGCAGCATATCTAGATGATATTGCTGTCTTTAGCTCCACCTGGGAGGATCACCTGATCCACCTGAGGAAAGTTTTGGAGGCCCTGCAAAAGGCAGGCCTCACTATCAAGGCTACTAAGTGCCAGATAGGGCAGAGTCAGGTTGTGTACCTGGGCCACCTTGTAGGTGGGGGTCAGGTTCAACCATTGGAGAGCAAGATACGGGCCATAAAGGACTGGGCATCTCCAACCACCCAGACACAGGTCGGAGCTTTCCTGGGCCTATCTGGTTACTACAGGAAATTTGTCAGAAATGATGGGACAATTGTGACCCCTTTTAATGACCTGACAAGTAAGAAAATGCCAAAGAAAGTTCAGTGGACAGGTAGCTGTCAAAAGGCATTTGATGACCTAAAGCAGGCCACGTGCACTGCATCTATTCTCAAGAGTCCAGACTACTCCAAAACTTTCATTGTCCAAACAGATGCTTCTGAATTGGGTGTGGGAGCTGTTCTATCTCAACTGAATAATGATGGTCATGACCAGCCCATTGCTTTTATAAGTACAAGGCTGACCCCAAGAGAGAAACGTTGGCCAGCTATAGAGGGAGGCCTTTGCTGTGGTTTGGGCCCTGAAGAAGTTGAGGCCATACTTATTTGGAACTCACTTCAAGATTCAGACAGACCATAAGCCGCTCTTGTGGCTAAATCAAATGAAGGATGAAAACCCCAAACTTCTTAGGTGGTCCATTTCCCTACAGGGGATGGACTTTACAGTGGAGCAGAGACCAGGGACTGACCATGGCAATGCAGATGGTCTCTCCAGGTATTTCCACTTAGAACAGGAAGACTCACCTGGTCAAGGTTAGTTTAATGTCCCTAAGTTGGTGGGGCTTATGTACAAGAGTAGGGTCTGCAATCCTATGGTCACCCCAGATTTTTGCTTTTTGCTTCACTGGTTTACGACTTTCTCTGGCTGTGGGCCTGCTAATCAGACCCACAGCCTAGCTGTTCTCTCTCTAAATTGACATCCATGTACTTTAGGTGCATTTACCAATTGGTATTGGGTCACTCTTGTAAGTCCTTGTACAGTGTACCATAGGTACCCAGGGCATAAGTGAACCCAAGGCCTACCAGTGGCTGCACCATGTATTATGCCACCCCTGGCTGGCCAGCCAAATCTGACACAACTGGCTGATCAATCAGCTGTGACAAGGTGGTGTAATCACCCTTTGCTTTAGATATAGTATGCCTATATCTAAACCTAAAATGGACACATACTCCTATAACCCTCCACTGGTTACCATTACACAAAAGGATTCTTTTTAAACTTCTCCTTACTGTTTTCAAAACTATGAAAAACACAGGGCCCCATTACTTTGCAAAGCGTTTCACACGCTACAACCCCTCGCGATGCTTGAGATCCTCTGGTACAAATCTCATCACTATTCCAAGATTTAAGTACAAAACTAGGGGCGGGAAAACTTTTACCGTTCTGGCAGCAAGGGCATGGAACAACCTACCTTTCAATCTTAGATTAACTGAAAAGGAGAGCCTTTTTAGAAAACTCCTAAAGACATGGGTGTACCAACAACCAGACACCTCTGTATTGGCAGCCATCTAGTTCCAGTTTTTTTTCATCATGCACTATCCTCCACGTACCCACCTACTGCACGCTAGCCTAGCGCCAAGATGCTCCTTTCGGAGCGAATGTTTGCGCTTTACAAATACCCACAAATATCAAATATAAGTCACTCCTATGGCAGGCCTTAACAATCCTGGAGGCAGAGTGCTTGGAATTATGTGAGATGGGGCTCTAGCATGAGCTGAGCCTGTCTGCAGCTTCCGGAACCAAGTCCTTTAGCTGTTTCCATGATAACGCTATACCATATACTCTTAAGTGCATTATAATCCTCGCGGTTATTGCTAACTTTGGCATAGCATTATCAAAACATGTCGAGTAAGGTGTCATACGAATTGGAATACTACCCCCTCGCCAATTCTGGCAATGGGGGTAGCATTCCACCCTTTTAGAGGGACAAGACATGTATGTAACTGTGAACCCCGGTTAACGTTAACTCGAGCCTCAGCTTCACAAAATGGATGCTGCCACCACAGGCACAAATCTGACCTCCTGCTGCTGGGAGTCCTTCCAGCGAGGGAGGCCTGGACAAAGGGTTTCCTGCCTTGGGAGGTGGTAGCACCACCCTAGACAGGATTTTGTGTATTAGGTAGGACAGGCCTGAAAGGAATGAGACATGCCTGGGGCACACAAGGTGCCCTATGCATACACCGGCTCAAAGCAGTTGCTGGGGCACTCCAGCCCCAGCTCTGGCGCGAAACCAGACAAAGGATAGGGTGTATAACCACCCCCCTTCCTGGTCCCACCCATAGGAGGGACCTAGTGATAGTACAGCCCCCTTTAGGAGAATAAAGGTAGGAGCTGGTCCCATTCCAAATTAGATTATCCTGAATTGAAACTTTAGAAGAAGAAACTCTGGACTTCGACGTTCTGCTCCACTGAAGACTGAAGAAATCTCCCTTGTGGCCAAGGAGTGACCACCCTGCACAAGCAGGCATCATCAAGCGTTCCAGCGGTTCACTTTGTCGTCTTCCCTGGTGGATCCAGACTTCAAAGCCCGACGAGACCCAGATTTCCAGACCTCTCCGACCTCATCTCACATCTGCAGCACAGCTGAGATCCGTGAGTGCGACGAGACACGTGGGATCGCCCGTCTTGAAGAAACTGCACTTCGCTTCCAGCATGACTTCAGAGGCATCCTCGACAAAGTGCTTTGGGGATTGAGAATTGCAAAAAACACAGTTGGACAGAATGTAGAACAATATCATACATTCACCCCAGTACAAGGATCTGGGCCTAAATCCATCGTTTTTTTGCACTCCACACCAGCCTGGGTTAGACACTGGCTATATGCAAATCAGCTCTGACCCTGTGCCTCATGGGAAGAGTCCAGTCCGAACTACCAAGCCATGTCTTTCCCAGACCGGAATCAAGCATCCAAGGACCGGTTTCTGGCTATCAGCCTTCATCAGCCTGGATAGCTTGACTCCAGTGGTGTGGAGAGCCTGAGACTCACGTCTGAGTATACCCAGCACACTCGGGGTGAAAATTGCAAAAAACACAGTTGATGAACAGAATGTAGAACAATATCATACATTCACCCCAGTACAAGGATCTGGGCCTAAAGCCATCGTTTTTTTGCACTCCACACCACCCTGGGTTAGACACTGGCTATATGCAAATCAGCTCTGACCCTGTGCCTCATGGGAATAGTCCAGTCCGAACTACCAAGCCATGTCTTTCCCAGACCGGAATCAAGCATCCAAGGACCGGTTTCTGGCTATCAGCCTTCATCAGCCTGGATAGCTTGACTCCAGTGGTGTGGAGAGCCTGGGACTCACGTCTGAGTATACCCAGCACACTCGGGGTGAAAATTGCAAAAAACACAGTTGATGGACAGAATGTAGACAATATCATACATTCACCCCAGTACAAGGATCTGGGCCTAAATCCATCGTTTTTTTGCACTCCACACCACCCTGGGTTAGACACTGGCTATATGCAAATCAGCTCTGACCCTGTGCCTCATGGGAAGAGTCCAGTCCGAACTACCAAGCCATGTTTTTCCCAGACCGGAATCAAGCATCCAAGGACCGGTTTCTGGCTATCAGCCTTCATCAGCCCGGATAGCTTGACTCCAGTGGTGTGGAGAGCCAGGGACTCACGTCTGAGTATGCCCAGCACACTCGGGGTGAAAATTGCAAAAAACACAGTTGATGGACAGAATTTAGAACAATATCATACATTCACCCCAGTACAAGGATCTGGGCCTAAATCCATCATTTTTTTGCACTCCACACCACCATGGGTTAGACACTGGCTATATGCAAATCAGCTCTGACCCTGTGCCTCATGGGAACAGTCCAGTCCGAACTACCAAGCCATGTCTTTCCCAGACCGGAATCAAGCATCCAAGGACCGGTTTCTGACTATCAGCCTTCATCAGCCTGGATAGCTTGACTCCAGTGGTGTGGAGAGCCTGGGACTCACGTCTGAGTATACCCAGCACACTCGGGTGAAAATTGCAAAAAACACAGTTGATGGACAGAATGTAGAACAATATCATGCATTCACCCCAGTACAAGGATCTGGGCCTAAATCCATCGTTTTTTTGCACTCCACACCACCTTGGGTTAGACATTGGCTATATGCAAATCAGCTCTGACCCTGTGCCTCATGGGAAGAGTCCAGTCCGAACTACCAAGCCATGTCTTTCCCAGACCGGAATCAAGCATCCAAGGACCGGTTTCTGGCTATCAGCCTTCATCAGCCTGGATAGCTTGACTCCAGTGGTGTGGAGAGCCTGGGACTCATGTCTGAGTATACCCAGCACACTCGGGGTGAAAATTGCAAAACACACAGTTTATAGCCAGTGTCTAACCCAGGGTGGTGTGGAGTGCAAAAAAACGATGGATTTAGGCCCAGATCCTTGTACTGGGGTGAATGTAGGATATTGTTCTACATTCTGTCCATCAACTGTGCTTTTTGCAATTTTCACCCCGAGTGTGAATCTTTAAGTATCTATACTGCCGGAGTCCTACATTTATCAACTGCCTGTTATTTAGGTATACCCCGTCCCGCAAACTGCGCTCAGCACATCTCCAGCTGCTAAACATCTCTACCTTCAAGCTAAAGCACCAGGGAAAATGCAGGTTTGCCTCCTTGGCCCCTAAATTGTGGAACTCCTTCCCATTAAAGATCCGGTCTTGTAGCAACCTTATGAGCTTCAGGAAAAGGCTCAAGACATGGCTGCTCATTCGATGTACGTGCACTGTAGAAATTCTTTTTAACATAACTGAATGCCCTGGAGTCTCTGTGGCAAGCTCTTGAATGACCCCCTGTATATATTGCCCCTTTACTAAATGTAAAATTAATCTCTTTAAAATGAGGGTTTTCATTTCAATTTCGCCTGCACAGTAGGCTTTTTGCCTGAATTGGTACTTTTCTGTGAGGGCTGGGGCTTACAGCAGGCTGAGAAGGGAAGCAGGCTTGAATTGAAAAGCGCATGTCTAGATGGACTGGTGACTTTCTGTGTCCAGCCAGACATGTGCATTTAATAACTCTCCCTACTTGAGCAACTTTATGAACCCGGGGAACCATAGCCGTAGTCCCCCGGTCTCCTAAGGAGCGTATGGTTTGCCTGCCCCAGCCAATCCTGATGCTGAACACATGCTGTTTACAACAAAAACAGCAAAGTAGCCACTTCTGGATTGGCACAGGAGAAGTCGCAAGTTGGCTGCTCTAGTTCCCTTGCAAGAGGCAGCGCAGGGGCGGGAGATTCTCATAACATGGCCAATGACTGTATGACTTTATTTTGAAGACATGCAATGATTGGCCATTTTCTATCTGGCTTTGCTCTCTTCCCGCCGGGCTCAGCACCATGGCATTGCCTATCGGGAAGTGGAAACAGAGACAAGAGACCAGTGTTTCCTGCTGCACTTGTGGTCCTGGGGCAGAGGCCTTCCTTCAGTTCTGCTTTCACACCGGGCCACCTGCTGCCAGAAAAACACAATTCAAAGGTATCTCTAGGGGTTCACAAAAACAGCACTGAATACGTTAGAAAACAAAACAGGAATTTTCTGACTCTGAGCAGCCCAGTTTTATTTAATGTTCCTACGCCATTATGTGATATGTTCACAGTTTTTATTTATTTAAATAACTAACCATGATGATGCAAGGCCCTAGTGCTGATTGTTGAATGCTTTGAAAATGCAGTTTCCCCTCTCATTAAGAAACCAGCATTTTTTGTGATTTCTTTTCTGAAACATTTGACAGATGATTGAGGCACCACTTTTTTAAGGAATGCTTGCAGCGTTGTTGGTCTGATTTCCAGTTTCCCTGGTATTTTATATTTAGATCAGACAGCCATGGACATTAATCATTAATTTATTAACGTAATATGTCTTTTTCCTGACATAATGAATCAATCAATCATTTAATTTGTAAAGCGCACTACTTACCCGTAACAGTCCCTATCAGAGAAGAACTGAGCGAACCCTCAGAGGGAAGCAGCAGCTTCCTCCCACCAGAGCCCTGGAGGAGAACCTCCAAAAGATGATCCGCTGGGAAATGAGAAGCTGGATTACCCATTCGCAGAATTCCCACAGGCGTGGAAACAGCATGGGCGAAGGCCGCACCCGCCTCCGTAGGGCCCCGCGGTGGGGAAAGCAGCTCCTCTGTTGGCGACAGCTGCAAGCTAAGGCGGCCAACCCCATAGTCAATCAGAGTGGGGAAAGGCCAGTGCATTAAGGGAGAAAGAGGCGCAGAGGAGTGGGGGACCTGTGGTTCCTCTGGCGAAAACCACAGCTGCGGTGACGGTGAGGAGCTGGCCTTTGATGACTTCGGGGAAAAAGCCATGACGCGGCTGCCCGTCTCCGTCGCAGACGACACCAGCAGGCGCCCAACCTCCAGGGAAGAGGGGACGTCCAAAGAAGAGTCCACGACCTGACACCTGTCCGGTGCCGCAGAATCCGCAACCTGGAGCAGGGCGTTGTCGTCGTCTAGCACCACTGGAGACACCGGACAGGCCTCCGCCACATCACATAGCGCCGGAGACCAGGGCGGGGCTGGAGCTGAGGAGGCTAAGGTCCGGCGCCGGCTCGACCACCAACACGGCAGCTGCCTGCATGGAGGGACGAGAGACACCCAGGGAGTGGGAACGAGTCCCCCGCCAGCCTCGACCCATTAGTGAACGAGGAGGTCCCGCCAACCCCCATGGCGGCACCAGGGCTGACTCGACCTCCGGCGAGGCAGCCGCCTGCGCGGAGGGGCGAGAGGGACCCGGGAAGTGACAGGGAGACCCCCGCCAGCCTCGACACACGAGGGGACGAGAGAGGTCCGCCGACCGCTGTGGCGCCGCCAAGGCCGACTAGACCTCCGACGAGGCAGCCGCCTGCGCGGAGCGATGAGAGGGGCCTGGAGAGGGACGAGGGGTCCCCCGCCAGCCTCGACCTATGACGGGACGAGGGGGTCTGCCGACCCCTGTGGTGCCGCCAGAGCCAGCAGCAGCCAGCGCCGTAGCGGCGTCAGCTTGGCTTTAGACAGGATCACCTTGTCAAAGGGACGAGAGGGGCTCGGGGATGCGACTCGGCCCCGGCGACCTCCCACAACACCACTGGGACTCCCGCAGGAGTTTGCGGCGAAGCCGGGGAGCCGTGGTCCGAAGGAGAGAACCCTGAAGGGCCACACCCCGACGGCACCACATCCTCTAAGTCTGGTTCAGAACCAGTCGGCGCCAGGGCCGGAGCCGCCGGCGACGCTGCGGAAGGTCCTGCACCGCGCAAGGGAACCCCTGACATCCCAGAAGGGGAAGGAGGAGCCAGCGAGGCCTGCAAAGCCGCCGCATACGTCTCCATCTGGGCTCTCGACGCCCCTCACCAGGAAACGGTGGATAGGGGGACGATACGCGGGACCGCATCACCCGCGGAGAGCCCACGCCCCCAACAGGCCGGAAACCAGCCCTCAGGGGCAAACTGCGACACTTATCGACAGGGGAGCGACGCTCTTGCGGCACAGGAGAGGGATGAGGGTGACAACGGTGACAGCTGCTATAAAACCCTTCTGCAGAAGCTGATTGAGGTGACAAAGCCGCATTGGACATGTGAGCTGAGAGAAGTTTCATTCGGCACTCCCGCCGCGACTTCGGCTTCAACCGTTGACACGCCTCGCAGTCAGTGGAGCCGTGATCTTCCCCCGAACACCACATACAAATGAGGTGAGGGTCCATCGCTGACATCAGGCATCCACAAGACAAACACGTTTCAAAGCCCGAAGGCATCCAAACACTGTCCTCACAAATTACTACGCAATAGCAAAGGGAAAGGCCTAAACAGGCCCAGAGCACAAACCGGATCCACATTGCATGCGGAAAAGAAAAACACGGATGTCAGCGCGCCGGGATGGGGCTTATGTGACCTTGCTGACATCACGCCTGCGGACGTCAGGGCGGAGTCATGCAGTACCACCACCCCGGCGCACAGAGATGCTGGGAACAGAAAAATGTTCCGGATCCAGTCTTACGCCGGAGGATAATTCTACATTAAGGAACATGCGGCTAGTAGTCTCTATCAGATAGATAAAATTGGGAACAGAACTCCAGATCCCCGTCAAAGGGCGTGGAAAGAAAATGCCTGCCTTCAGTGAGCACAACTGGTGCTTATATGTGGATCTGCTTTGTTACTTCCAGAGCAGTGTGTAGTCACCATGGCGCATTGCAAAGAAAAGTCTTTGTATCCAGTGTGGCGCATGGGGATATTGCTAAGGTGAGCCATCTTTGGTTAGAAGTATCCATCCGATATACAGCTTTCAATGTACTGCTGGCTAAACTGAGACAATAATGGAGCAGAGCTCCTCAGGATTCCTCTCACTATTGTGTAGAAAATATAGAAGGTGATGTGCTGATTTTGACGGAGAAAGCTGATGAGGCTATCCCGGCCTTAATGGACACAATTAATGGGTTTTCTGAAGTCTCAGGGTACAGGCTGAATAAGGACAAAACAGAAGTCAAGCTACTAAACAACATCGGGGGTAAAGACATACTTGGTTCATCTGGCCTCACTTGGCAGCCAAAAGCTTTTAAATACCTGGGCTTAGATTTCGAGAAAGACTTGATAACAACCCTGAAAGTGAATGAGGAATTAACGTTAAAAAAGATCTCTACGTTGTTGGATGGCTGGTCACCCAAATTTTTATCCTGGTGGGGTAGGGCTGAGACTCTCAAAATGATGTGCACACCCCTGGTTAACTACCTGGCTTGCATGCTCCCAATGACTTTTTCGGACGAATTTATCAAAAAAGTGGACAGACTGTTTGGAGAGTTCCTGTGGCAAGGGAAAAAAGCCAGGATATCACTGAAAAAATTGCAACTTGCAAAAGTAAAAGGCGGCCTGGGCCTGCCCTCGTTCAGGAACTACCAGACGGCCTTCCTCTGTAAGCAAGGGGCTCTATGGCTGGTTGACTCTGCATCCTATACTCCGGTGTGGTTATCTATTGAGCGGTCACTAATGGCGGGTGCACCCCTATCGGCTCTCCTCAGCATGGACTTGTCCCATGTCCCCCATTCCAAGTACATTCTATTAAATACCAGAAGGGCGCTTCTCAGACTTGACCAGTCCCATAAAACTAATTTGGTGATGAAGAAATCCACCCTACTCTCGTTATGGCATAACCCTATGTTTCGAATAGAGGGGAAAGCTCTCTACTGGGAACTGTGGGCCACATGTGGTATCCATATGGTAATCGACCTTTATGAAAATGGCAGGCCCCTACCCTTCTCGACACTGCAAGAGAAATTCAATTTGCCACCCATAGAATTCTATCAATTCCTGAAACTGAAAGCCGCCATCTCTAAGCGTGCCCTTACTACAGACTTACCCTGGCTGCTGACCCGCCTCCGAATACTGTACCATGCTGACCACTTTGTGTCCAGAATATATAAATTGCTTCTCCCCCTGCCCAAGAAACCACATAAGCTAACGGAAAGCAAGTGGGAGTCGGAACCTAACTCGACACGTATACCAATAGATTGGGAGGTAATACACAACACTGCATTGTCAAATAAGATATCCCCGATTCTATGTCAAACGAAATACATGTTGCTGAACAGAGTGTTCTGGACCCCTCAGAAACTGTTTAAATGTAAACTGAGGGATACGCCTACATGCTGGAACTGCCAGGAAGCTCCTGGAGACCTGGCGCACATGCTTTTTGATTGTTCTTTATTGAGGTCATTTTGGAATAAAATATTTGCATATATTCATCGAATATTTGGCATCACACCTGTACAAGAATTTGTATATGTCATTTTGGGACCCTTAGAAACACAACTACCTGACATCCATGACCGACAACTGCTAGACGTCATGTTAACATTGGGGTGCAAGGTCATCCTGTATAAATGGAAAAACTTTGCTGAAGTCAACTTTAAAATATGGTTGGAATGGCTTTCCTTCTTGAGAGGGGCGGATAATCCAGCACTGCAGTCAGCCACATGGAAGCCTTTGAACAAAAGACTGTGGTCCTCCTTAGATGCGTCATCCTCACACTTTGACCCTCCATGATACACATTTTAACGGACTGTTTGTCTATATAGAATGTTTTACTGTGTCCTTGTTACCGCCTACACTGCGACCCATGCCTCTGTAAATCGATTGCTATTGATGATTTGATGCACCTGTCCTCTCTCTCTTTTTTCTCTTTTTCCTTCTTTCTCTCTCCTTTCCTCTTTCCTTACCCCCTTTTCTCTTTGTTCATTTCATTTGATTTGATTATTGATTACTGTAAGAGTCCTTGTGCCATCACTACATCCATCTACGCATTGGAAGACTTATTGTATTGTCTTTGTTTTCAATTTTCTCCAATCTTCAATAAAAAAGATTTGAAAAAAAAAAAAAAAAAAAAAAGAAATAATGTTGCCTGCCTGCCCACCCGATTGGTCAGACTTAAAAGATGGCAAATAAGTGATCTGTTGTGTACGGCTATTTTTAATGTTATTGAACTGCTTTATGAGGCACTGCTTCTGACTGTCCACATGCAAAGTCCACACGCAACCTCTGGGCCGGAGGGCAGCATTTTACCTTTACCAATGGCCAACTACTCTCCTTTGAAGAGCAGTTGGAACAACATAACCTCCACAGCCGGACGTTTCTAACATATTGCCTCCTCTGTAACCTCTTGAGAGAGCGTGGGCTGGTTGGCAACTCCAAAGTGCCCTCTAATGCCCTCGTAAATGGCATCCACACTCTCTGAGATTGGAAGAGATTGGTAACCTGACTCACAAAAGCAATCATCACATACATACACACAACTCCCATTGCAACCCTATGCCTGGGACGCAGACTTTGGCAGGGCTTTACATGACCAGGAATGGGTGAGGACACTAGCACAGACACAGGACCTCTTGCAACGCAAGATTACAATTGATCCAATTCTATAGAGTTTACTGAACCTATCTCTAGCCACAGTGCATTCGTAGTATCTTTCTGATGGCCAAGACCTGTTATCGGTGTCAGGCCCCCAAAAGCTTATCTCAAACACATCCTGTAGGACTACGCCAGCCAATACTGGAATGTAATCCTGTCCATGATATCCTCGACCACCGGTCACCCACTTTTAAACATATGGGAGGCAGGAGCACTGGACATCTACAAATGCCGAAGAAATACAAAACGTCGGCTCCTTTTACAGATCTGGCCCTAGACTTGGTGAAATGTGCTGTGAGATTGTGATGTAGGAACGCGGCTCCCCCAGTGGTGCGGTCTGGAGGGACGCAGTGGTACGCTGGGTGGAAGACGAGGCAACTGCTTTGCACAGAAAGGATGGCAGGGAACAGCTACTGTACTTGACTCTGGTCAGAAGGCCCTTTGCTTACCTTCTAATTAACTGCTGGTAGCGGGTGCGGCCCCCTTACCACCCCATTCCTGGGTGGAGGGCCCATGCCCCCAGGACAGATATCACATGACCCCAGCCTTGACTCCCCAGAGCAGGCCATTCCCCGATGTACAACCACTGGTAACTAAATCTTTTGGACCCCCCGCCTCTGGAACCGCTAGCTGGTGCCACCAGAAACTCAGATGATGAGGTTTTTCCTGCTTGGCTCTGCCATGAGAAGTGCAGCAGATTCAGGCAGAAAAAGAAAACAGGCATTGGCAAAGCCAATAAGTCTGGAATTGCCTTACAAGACTTTTGGCTTTGTAAATGCCCGTTTTGTCATTTTGTGTGGCATTCTTTGGAAAGTTGCAGGAACTTCATTAATCTACACACACACAAAAAAAAACACGCTGGCTGACAGCAAAAATATTTCACTACGTTTGGGCGGGTGTAGTGTTATTTTAATGTGAATTTGTACAAACTCATGCAAATGTATAAATAGTAAACAGACATTTCCAGAGCTTAAATATATTACACATAATGTAGCTTTTAAGTCATGCATCCTTCCCTCCTTACCCCCACAATTTTCAGCAAGCTCTGATAATCTTAAATATAATCTTAAGTATATTTTTTATATTACAATATGTACAATGTGATGCATAATGCTAGATTACCTGATGTGTTACATCTGTGTTTTAGTAAATCTTTCTTCCACCCTCCATTTTTTCTTTTTTTTAACAATTAAGTTATGTTTAGCATTTCATGTTAAGTGACAAAAGTTTGTTAAATCATGTACTTACAGTGGAACACAAACATTCAAAGTGCAATTGAATTGAAAGAGACGTGAATGGAGTGAAATAGGAGAGAGAAGCCCCTCTTTCTTCCTTCAAAGTGTGACTCTAGTTACGTTGAGTTTGCCCAAGTAGCCAGCTAGTTAAGTCAGCAAACATCTGATGCGATCAAGTCCTTGTCCTCTTCGCACTGCTTCTTTGGTTTGTCCCTCTGGGGTATACTGCGGTCTCTGCTCTGCACCCTAATTGCGTTCCCTGCTTACTGGCTCCCCTTTGTAGGTTCTGCACATTTCTCGCACACACACACCTGTTTATATTAACATGAATTTCTTCACTTTCAGTCAATTCTGCTTTGCCACAGTTCTTGGACTTGCCTTATTCTGCTCTCTTCAGTAGTTTCCATTCTTTCTGCGGCCACCGCCTGCTCAGGTATCAAAAAATCTCATTCAACAAATATCCCATCCCGTTTCACACCCTCTGAATATTCGTAAAGCACCTGCCACTCAAACTACTCCTTCATGCACTTGTTTCTCTCATTCATAACCCCGCCCAATCCTGGCCTGCAAAGTGAGTTTCAACAGGTCAAAGCCAATCCCATTTTGACTTGGTTTTACTTGCATTGCCCATATGCTTTAGCACTGGTGCCATTAGTAGGGCCTCACACTGCTGTTGGAGTTTGGTGCTTTCACAACACAGCTCCAGGACTGTGTCAAATAATGTAGTTTGTATCACTGTTGAATCATCATTAGTCTGGTGCTTTCAGGTCTATGACTGGTTGGGTTTATGAAACCACAGGTCTATTTGTTCTGGTGCGTGCAATCAGGTAGGAGTAGTGTATGCAAAGTCTGGCATAAGCTTGGCCTGAGATACTCAAGAGTATGCTGTCTTGTTAGAATCCACAATATCTCTTTTAACTAGATGAGCTGTGGGTGTTGGTTTAGCGTGTTATGGTTTGTCGTTGGAAGGGGATACTGTTTTATAAAGAGTGACTACTCTTGAGAGTTGGGCCAGATCTAATTTTATATGGTACTTCTGAACTTTGCTGGATGCGTGACTGCATATTTTTCAGACTAATATGTTCTGTAACATCATTAGATACACACATGGTGATCTGCAAGAAAGTCATCAGTTTTTTGGGTGTCGCCTTCGATGAGAGTATTCCCGTTCTGCAGACCACCTTTTTAGTGTTTAAACTCAGCCCTTACACGGCATTCGTAATGGGTAAAACAATGAAAATCTTATATTTTTAAGAATTTTGATACATACATTGATGGTACTGGGGGCTTGAATGAACCTGAAACTCCCTTGCAAGGAGATGAATGTTCTATTGACCCCTGCGTTTGACACAGCAGGGATTTGTGATTGCTTAATAGAACCCATAATATTGCAGCCTACGTCAGGATAACTCCTCTGACCTGGAGCATCACAGATGGATTTTTAAAGATTTGGAGGCAGAGTAGGAACTAAAAATCGCTCTGCAGCTGACCATTCATTTGCTGATACGAGACATAATGGAGACTTATGTGATTTGTGAATATCTCACAAAATAAAAGAATGTTTGGCAAATTTGCAAAATAATGCAGGTTTCCCATGGTATTTAGTTATAAGGCCACGTCATTTACAGTTTTGGATGTCAAATGGCCAGCAGTCATGTGACCAATCTGCATGGGCCAAGTCACAGGGACAAACACAATTTCTACAAAGAAAGCACATGGGCCCTTGCAAGGAGAGTTTATGGACCATTAGTCTATTTAATTAAGCATCATTTACTGTTGTCCTATTTACTACATAGTTTTAATCTCAAGGCCAGTGGATCCCGAAGGCTAGCTTTTCCTGTACCCCTTTCCATGTGTATGGCCTAATAGGGGTACAGTACAGCCTGTTTCCAAGAGGTGCCCCCCCTTTGCATACAACAAACGCTGCACAGAAGCGTACGCTGGGGAGCACACAATGACACTGATGGCAAAGGCTCTTGCCTAGGACTGCACTGCTCCATGATGAACCTCGACCATCATTTCTGCAGGTCCAGACCGTTTGCATTTTTAACTTTAAATCTCTTTAAAATCCACAGGCTGGAGAGGGAAATTCATAATACCTCTTTAAGGCACCCAGCACAAGAATTCACTCAAAGCCCTGCCACAATGCCAATCCCCGAAACCACAAACTACTCAGACATGAAGGAAGGTGGGAAGTTCAGGTATTGGTCAAGAAGATTTCTAAGACGGAGAACCAATACAATTACAGTCAGGAAAGCGTTCCTTCTCGTTCACAGAACCGTCACCCTTTAATAAACGCTTGAACAGAACTAGGATTGGGTTCACCTCAAGAACAGGAAAGTGAAAAGGGGAAATACACCATATTCAAAATCAGAATCTTTGCAATAATGTTCGAAGCGATCAATACGAGGCAGCATGACAGACTCCAAGTTGACTGACAGCTGTGAATGGTTCATCCCCAGCGTAACAAACCAGTGTGTGAAACTATTCTTGTCGCGGCACTGAGTGTAGAATCAGGAGTTTCTGAATCTGGAGGAGACGGAGCCAACTCTCTTATGTTTTACAGCCTGCACCATGCACCTACCGGACATCAGATATTGAGGCTCATCTGTTGAATTCACAAACAAAAACCTGCTTGATTTGTATAGAAATCTGAGACCCTGTCAGAAACGGAAAAACATTAGGCAGAATGAGTAGGTGTGCAACTAAATATAAATATTAAACATCTAACTTCCAAATAATATATTTTATGTTTGATCCGTGCATTAGCTCAATGAAACTCTATCAAGTGCAGTATTCCCTGAAAGCACCTTGCTTTGAAGTCTGCACTGGTGACATTAACTTTTAAAATCCAAACATGTTCAGCCTAGAGCACTGCTTCAGACGTCCATCCAGGAAGCTATATCTTATTAAGAAATAAAGACTTTCTGCAGAGCCTAATGGTACAGAGATTAATCTTCTGTGAAAAGGGGGCTTTTTTGCTGACCAGTTTATTTATGTGATGCATTATAGCCAGGCTGTTTGTCCTGGCTCAACGGATGTGTGGTATTGCAGATGTTTGGCGCTCCATGGTCTAGTCTGATTTACAAAAAGTGTATTTGTAACATCATCTGCACCGGAGACAAGGATCCTTAAACTGCAGAGGCCTCTAGGCGAACTCTCCAACCTTGACATGATGCAACTGAGATGTTATTTATTGCAGATTCCGGTTTCTAAAAATCATTATTTTAAAGATGTTTTCTCACACAAACAACAAACATACGCAGTCTTTGCTTCTTTTTTTTTTTTTAAACTAAAGATTCTACCCAACTTCCTACTGCTTTGTGCCAGTGAGCGTCAAGGCAGTGCTGTTGTAGCCATTGGCAAAACTCAAATGGCCTAACAAGGAAAGAAGTGTTTGCTATTTGGTAAAGTAAAATACAAGACACTATCGATCTTGAAATTAACTCTTTTGTCAGGGTTAGACCAGTTTTTACAGAATCTTAATTTATAGACAGGTGATCAAGTTGGGTAACATCTTTTGTCCAGTCTAAAGAGAATTTTAAAACCCTCTTCACATATAACATGCGAAGGGATCCTTCCACTGGAGCTGAAAGGTTTGGAAAGAAAGTTGGTAAGAAAATGGTCTGATTTACATGAAAATCTAAAATAACCTTAGGAAATAAACTCGGATGAGTTCTCATCAGCGCCCTGTTGTTATAGGACACAGTGTCATACAATGCAATGCCTGGATCTCACTTGTTCGGTGAACTGAGGTAACAGCTACCAAAAAGGCAGCTTTCAAAGTTAAATGTTGTAAGGATTCCTTATGCAAAGGCTCAAATGATGGAGCCATGAACTGAGAAAGGATAATGTGTCGCTCTCATCTTGGAGATGGGCATCTAGTAGGAGCAAATACTTTCCTAATACCCTCCAATGAATGCTTCACAACATGCACACTAAAGAAAAAAGGCTCTGCAATGATATGGCTTGATTGGCACATTCAGAATCAACTTAATCGGAGGAAGGTTGAAGAGAAACCCCATGACCAGTATATTAAAGTGGTTTTCCCCCTTGAATATGGTTGATGGTGCCTGGAGGTTATCTTGGCATTTATTTCCTGCGTCCCCAAAACCAGTAAGATGGTTTGCAGCACTTTTTATCATTGAGAACCCACTTGCGGTTTTCTTGGAATGACCTGCTGAGGGAGCACGCTTCTGCATTCTGGATCATGGCAGATGAACCAATGTGATGTGCTATAAGCCATTTTCAGATTGGGATTCCGGGGACAGTGGTCGAGATAATGCATCATAGTTGTGTTGTCAGTCTAAGCAAGCAGGAACTTTGTTCTGAAAGAACATAGGAACAACTTTAGAGTTAGACGGAGTACTCTAAATTCCAACAAATTGCTATGATAGGTCTTTTTTTGAGCACATGCCTTAAACCTGCAGAAGGCTCATGTGTAAACCCCATCCTTGAATGGAAGAGAATGATTGTCTGTGCTGGGATGTCTTGGGAAAAGTGAACTCCTTCGGCACACTCTTCGACTGGCACTACCAGGGAAATAATGGATCACTGACCGAGACAGCTGGAGCTTGTTTTCCCAGGTGCCCATAAGCGTACAATACTGTTCCTCCAAACCTTGCTCTAGTGCTCTTAGGTGAAGCATGGCATAAGGAGCCAGAAGAATTCAAGAGGCCACTGATCCTAGCTGTGATCATAGCTAGACTGCCGTCAGATGAGGTGTTTATAATAAACTGTAGCACTTCGGACGGATGGAAGATTGTTTCTCCTATGAGGATACACATTTGTGACCCGAGAGTCCAAAATCACCCCCCAATTCTTTTGAACTAAACTGTCAGTATACATTTTTAGGATGACATGAAGATCCAAGTGTCAACGGTTGTTTAGCCTTCAGGCAGGCTCCCAATACAGAGGTCATTAGAGGAGGGGAGGGTCTGATCAGCCCCTTTGTTTGTCACAAATAAACAAAAGACATTGTGTCTGGAAAAAGTAACGCATTTATGTCACAAAATGATAGGAAAATACTCCTAGCCACCTCAATTGAATGGTGAACGGTTGGTAGAGGTTTCCAAAGTAAAAAATACCAAAAAGTCCGAACTCCATGCAACAGTAACCGGTGTCCGAGAGCTAGAAAAAAAAATAACTGACTTCAGCATCACCTATGGGGAATGATGGCACACAGGAAGAAAGGTGAGGCCCTTAAAGGCACAGTGTCATTTTAGTTTCATGTCTATGGCAGCCTATATGCTAACACTGCCCATCCTTTCATTTTAAAAAAGGGTTTGTAAAATATATTTCCAGTCACCTTTTGCTAAATTAGTGACAATTAGGTTTAGCAGGCTCTAAAAAAAAAAAGGAAAATGTGTGAAATTTGGCCAATAGGATTCAGTTAAGAGGCATACTATCTTGTCTGTTTAAAGCACACTTTTCTCCTGAAAAGCTTTGCACACATGTATATGTGAATATATATATATATATATAAAATTACGCTTCACAGATAGAAAGAGAAACAGGAGGAAAACAAAGAAAGGAAAAAAAAAAAAGGATAAAAAAGTAAATAATGTCTATGATCATGTGATTTATGATGTCATCACTAGAGGTGTGTCACTTTCAAAGCATATAAAAAAATCAATTGTTTTTATTAGGATTACAGTGTGAACAAGGGCGAGTTGGCCCGAAATGCGTAGCTGTTCTCGGTTAAATAAAACTACCATCTTGCTGTACCTGGCTGGTCCGTCTCCTTCATTACTGGTGCGGCGCGCTGAGCTGATATATATATAGTGCTCCGGTATTATTTGATTCATTCTTATGTTTCATTTGCAAAAATCTATAAAGAAATAAAATAAATAACAAAATAAAGTGCGCTGGGATTTGCAAGGTGGTGGGGAAAATCAGTGTTTATGACAGGCAAATACTCCCTGAAGGAGTACTTTTTCTGCAGTCTCCGTGCCACATTTAGTGTGCTGCAGATGTGATTGTTAATAGAAGCATTGGTGGAAAGGACTGAAGCTGTAATGGGTCTCCATTGTCGATAAAATCTAGTATGTAAGGGTCCCGTGGAATTTCTGTAGACCTATAGGCAACTGATGACTCTCCCTGTCGCTGGGATTCTGCACAGCGGAAGCAGTCACTGGTTCTTGAAGGCCTCACCATCAGGATCTACCTCATGGTAAGGCAACTTATCTGTATGATGTATGGGCCCTCAATATCTTTGGTGCTCCTGGAGATCTAATGCCCCCCGAGAACAACTCAAAAGAGCGTTCTTTCCAAATGCACAAGTTCCATGTGGGATCATTGCTTTGTCCATCTGCACGTCAAACAGGGTATTGTCTGAAAAGGGCCCTAAATCAAGTTTCTAGATTTAGAAACTGAACAGTTAAATTCTGTGGTGCAAGCAGGACTGCAAATGCGCAGGCACAAGGCTTCCTGCAAAATCCTCCATCATTTGTTGCCTAACTGCATCTTGAAACTCCTGCATGAAATTACCCATCTTGTTTCAAGGGGATTGTCAACTTTACCAAAGAGAGCATCAGAATTAGACGACAGAACAGACAAAGCACTGGTGGCTTACACAGACTTACAAATGTTGGCATAATCAGCTTAAGAAAGTCATGATAAAAGGCTGCGGTAGGTTCCATGCCTGGTAATGTGGATGCCCAGAGTGCTAACTGCTTCAAACAGGCAAACATGAAGATTTTAAACATCTTGGAGAAAGGTGTAATGTAATCAGACGGGACAATTTTGTAGATTATTTATATCATGATGTGGCAAGAGAAAAATCGTCCAAGTGTGGTTTTGGATTTAGCAGCTACCTGACCTGGAGATATTGAGTGTCCAATATTCATAGCAAACTTTTGCCGGAGGTGAAGATTCAATTCAGAGCATCTCTTTCATGGACATGGTTTCTACTACCCTCTGAACAGAACATGAACTCCGCAGAATGACTTTTGCAACAGAAGACCTGCATGAAGCTTTGTGCTTAGAAAAAGAGCTGGCTACCAAAAAGGAGTTCTGGAGAAGCATATACTAGGTCTTCTCATAACACAACGTGTATTTGTAAAGTGCACGTTCACTGATAGGCATATTGGCGCTGTATAACAGATGTTTATTGTTACCCAACTCAATGGTACTCATTTTATCGACCTCAGATGGATGAAAGGTTGAGTGGACCCGCTGGGTTTTGAAATTGTGACCATGAGGTTGAACACAGGTCCTTGTAGTGGAGCATTAGTCCACCAGACCCGGCTCCACTGAGCCACCAGACCCGGCTCCACTGAGCCTCCAGACCCGGCTCCACTGCGCCACCAGACCCGGCTCCACTGAGCCACCAGACCCGGCTCAACTGAGCCCCCAGATATCTGCAGGAACTTCTCTGGTGCTGATGGGAGTCCCCGTGGGAAGCAGCTGTGGTGCACACTCTACGTCGGTGTAAAGAATTCCTCAGTGAGGATTTGTTTGACAGGAAAGGGGTACTCTGAGCTAAGCATGTGCTGAAAGATCCTTTGACATCCATGGGGTCCTAGTCAACATACTGGCAGTGTGTAACGCTGGGATATCCAGTGGGATCCTGGCACCTGAGTGGGACCCACTGGGGGAAAACGGCAAAAAGAAAACATCCTGTTTCTCAGAAGAGGCTAATACTCAGCCATGTTCCCCTTCATGTCTCTAGATGAAGTGCAAATCTGGCAGAGCAAACAGAAAAGGGTGGTCTGGACTCCGTGAAAAACAGACCTGGAATGGTCACCCTCTTGCTTACCTTAGTCTTGGCAACTGGAATGATGCTCCAACAGACATCTTCAAATTCCAAAACGTAAATTGCAAGTGTTCAAGATTGAGTGAAGAAAAAAATGGCAGACAAGTGTAGAAAATGGATACAAGTCAGATCATTGAAAAAAATGGACCACCTCGTTTCTAATCCCCTCTCTGTGCAAGTGGGAAAGCACAATAGGGAGACTGAGGCTCGCACTGGGCTTTGTGGTACTGCAGGGCTGGGACTTGTTAAAGAATATCAACCTAATTAGCCCCTAATGCTCCTTGCTATTTTAACACTACACTAGGGTTTTAGATTCATTATTTCTTTTCTTTGCTGTTTTTGATAATTTCTAAATAACTTATATATTTTTTAAAGTATTCTATGGCAAATAATCTAGTCGATAATACATTAATAAAACCCCCATGTACCCCAGAACAGACCACAGGGTACATGGAACCCAAAGCCAGGCAATCTTTTGCAACAAATGAATACTTGCCAAAGTCTAGATCTTCTCCCAGTAATCTAAAATTCGATGCCAACTGGTACTTAAAGCTGATGCTGGTTTCATGCCTTAACGTTCCCAGCTGAGAGTGCAGGACACGTCTGAAATGTATTCTTAACTCTAACCATTAACTCCAGACGCAGTTTAGCAGCCGACACAGGTAGAATCATCTGAGATCACTCTTTCAAAGCAGCCTTAACAGAATTGTGAATTCCTCCCCAACGACATTTATTTTGCAGGTGGTGTGTAGAAAGCCAGTCTTTCATTGTTGTAGCTCTAATGTAACCACATTATGCCATCTCTATGAGTGTGTGTGATCTTGTGGTTCCTGGGCATACATGGTGGCCTTCTACTTTTCATGTATATGTGCTATTTGTATAGAACAATTGTAGCTGAAAGGCAGCGGAGAGCAGTACAGGGTGAAAGGTAGATACAGTCAACAACCGGTAGGATACATTCCATGATGCAGTGTGGGCTTCTGGCAAAGTCTTGCAAATCAATCGATAATGCTATGCCCTCAATGCCAAATGATTTCAGACATTTATGAATACTTCGATTAGATGTTCGACTAGCTCTACTGCCTCAATGCTACACAAACTCTTCCAACCCATCAAACCACAGTTCTTCCCCTTTCATCATTCACCTGTTTACAAGGCACCCACTCTTTGGGATACAACTCCTTTTCAACACTCAAAACAAACATCGCGAGCGTTCATGTAAAATGTCAGCACCTACATACAATGTCTAACTGATTTCTTCGCCGATGGCTTTTCCATACCACAAACAATGTAAAATAGTTGTGTATGGAGAGGAGAACTGAAACAAGAAGGCAAATTGTCAGTGGCAGGAGCATCTTTAAACGGTTTAAAAGGCGGATCCGTTTCTAGAGCTGTTCATTACTGCAAATATGGATGAATGGTTCTCCAGTGAGTTTCTCTCCAGAGAGCACATTCTTGGCTGACCATGGGCGTGTCTCATTATGAGGGGTGGTTGGACATTTGAAGCTCAATGACTGAGTGCAGTGTTAATAAACCAGTTAATGATAGTCAATAGACTACAGAAAACATTTTCACCCAAGAATGTGAATTCTGGAGAGGGAGCAAATGAAAACCATTTCATCAGACAAGCTAGCTGTGATGATGCAGCAGAAGAAAGAACCCACATGAGTGATAGAGCTAGTATGGCATTGTAGGGTTTACAACTGTCTGAATTTTGTTTCACCAAAATGCTAACTGAAAGCCCACTCTGCCCCTTCCAAAGATGTGTGTGATTATTGGACTAGCTAGGTGTGAATTTGTGACCTCCTTCCCTGCTGCCAACTATATACTCCCCTTGTCTCCTCTCCTGGACCACTTCCCACAGAAGTGACATTGCCAATCTCATTCAAGGTGTGTTGGTTTTCACAATCGGCTTCTGTCTTCTGGCGTAAGCCGCAGACAATCACATTCATGCTCCAATGGCCCGTAAGGCAATGATTTCCCAACATGTGCTGGGCCTTGAAGTGGGAGTTGGAAACGAGAATACTTCGAAAGAAGATCTTCACGTTCCCCTACTGATGTAGGATACACCAGTCAAGAGAACCAAAACTCATTAGCTCAGGTAAACGTTAGCATCTAGGTGGAAATGTTTCAATGGTGCTACAGCAACAGTTGTACCTTGGTCCCCGGATCTCTCGAAGTAAAGAGGCAAATGCTTCCAAATGACCATGAAACCTACGGCTTTGTGACCTGGTGCGTTAAGTTTAAAGGTAAAGAAGTTCCTGAAAGAGAGTTGCTGATGTGCGTGTACAGAGTTCTTTACAAATACCATGCTACGATGACGCAATCTCTGGGTACAGCCAAGCCTTCTCATGACAAGACGCGAGAGGCTGTTCTCCAGAGTGAAGGATCCACTTGATTTCTGTGGCCCTTGCATGCTGCTAGTCATGCATTGAGAGTCTGTTCACAGGCCGTGGGATGCAAAGATTCGAAAAACTCCTTACCCTGGCAGAAAGACTGGCCATGTAAAACAATAAGTAAGCAAGCATGCAGCACTCCAACAACAATATGTCTGAAGAAGAACTCTGCTTCAAATGAAGAGTTTGTAAGTAAAGACCCGCAGTTCCTTTTCCTCCGGACCCCCCACCCCCATCTCCCACCCCAGAAACGATCGAGAGCTGGTACCAGCCAGCTGCAGTGCTTTGCGCCTTGCGATCCCTGGAAGTATCAGTGCAGATGTGCTTCGCTCTGTACAAGTCCTGAAGCGGGGTCTCTGTCAGAGGAGTAGGTAAGTCATGTGTCTTTGTGCAGCCCGCAAGCTTCCCGCCCCTCCCTGGTGGGTCCAGTCTACTTTAAGACTTAGTCAAGGCTCCCAGTTTGTGTCGCTTCTGCTCAAAGGTTTGAATGTTGAGGAGCAGAGCTAGTTTCCACAACACCTCCCAGCTCCCCGATCAGGGACAGGAGGGAAGGTGGTGGCCACAGGGAGATACTTTCAAGTTCCTATGAGCTGCCTTGCAATGGTTGGAGTATATTCTCAGGATGAGGGTGGGGTTTAAGTGGCCAGTCCTCGCTTCTGTATACTCTCCAGCTCCTTGCTCTGCTTCAGTTCCTTCATTCTGCAAGGAGAGAAAAACAGAAATAATTTGAACCCACTTAAGCTGTGCTAGTTCAACACTGCTTACATTAGGTAACAATGGTGGCCGTGCAGCCCCAGATCCCCGGGACTGAACCACTCCTAGCCTGATGCCGATTCCAGGACACGAACCAGACAACCAGCAAACCCTACCACTCCCATAGAAGGTTGGAAAATGCATCTTTTGTGCGACCTGCAGCCAACTCAACTGTCAACTAGAACGCGAGACAACTGCGGCTCTGCATTTGCACCTCACGTCTGAAATTCAGTAACCCTGCAAATACGATTCTCACAGGCAACAAAAAGCTCCGACAAGAATAAGGAAACCCCTAGAGCTGTGGCCACACATCTTTTAGTGGATGGATCTCATCTGCAGGACTGCCATTGCACCTTGACTGCCCAAAGACCATTCTGATACCAGCAAAAGAGGCTGCTGAATACTAGCATCTCACACTTGGATGCATGAGGCGCAGACAGGGAGACTCTATGCCAATGCCAGAAAGAGCCCGGTGTCAAACAAGCACCCAGAGCTGTCTCTCAACGTTCAGGGCACACGTATGTTGAAAAGTCTGATAACAGGAAAGTAGAATGAGCCTGTCAAGGAACACCTGAGGGTGTGTCAAGGCACCAGTGGGGGTGGGTCAGGACTGAATAGACAGATATCGAAGGGATGTGTGGGGACAGTGAACAAGCAGATTTGAGATGGTGCAGGGAGAGTTGAAGTGACAGAATGAACAGTGAAGGGCACAGCCGTGACAGTGAAGGGACGGATGCTGGGCAGGGAAGGAGATGCTGCTGAATGTGAATGAACAAGTCCTTGGGAGGGAATAAACAGATGAATACCATAGGAGTTCTGAGGAAGAAGTGGGGTGGTGAAGGAGCAGTCGTGGGGGATGGATATAGAGATGGATGCAAGGAGGGTGCAGGGACAGACATGTGGGTTGCAGCTACAGTACAAAAAGAATGAGTATAAGGTACAGCGTTTCTTGAAGTGGGAACTGATCTGACTTGGAGGATAAGAACAATAGCAAGGAACAAAGGTGTTTAAAGAACATCTCGGCCCTGTTCATAATATGCTGCCCAAACACTGAACCTTTTACACAGAATGCAATGCAGATTATGAGGCAAAACATCTAAAGGGAGAGATTCAAGCACCAGAAAAAGCTGGCATTCTACCTGTGCCGGCAGCGTCGCAGGAAGCGCATGATTTTACGAGCTGCCTGATCCTGTTTCTTGGTCAGAAAGGGACCTCTGAAAGAAACAAAAAAAAGACAAATGCAAAAGAATCAATTTTTCATTTGCGATTTAAATATTTGAACAGTTTTAGTGAAGATAGTAACATAAAAAATAAGGAATACAGAATGAACAACTAGGCCTAATGCTCAATTCAATCAAACTTTTTTTCGGCTGCAAATCAACCATAAAAGATTACATAATAAAAACGTTTCATACAATGAAAAAAATCAAATTTATGTTAAAAATGTTGTTTTAAGCAATATAAAATCATTTACCAACCATGTTTTGAGGCCTGCTCGAATTTTTCTTTAGGTGTGTTTGCAGCAATCACTGGCTTCTGAAGACAACAATGCGGGACTGAACAGCTGGCCGGCAAGATGTGGCACACTCTTGTAGCCCGAAGAGCATGGGCTGACTGGCGCCTTCACTTGAATGACTACCAGCTAAGAGGAGTGCGCCACACAACGCAGCAGGGCAGTCCCTCTCCCAGACAGCTGCTGTGTGGGCCTCAGTCACCTGGGACTTGCTTCATGGCTGTATTCCTTCTGAGGGCAGTACTCTTCATCCTTCACACTGTCCAAGATGATGTCATTGTACAGTGCTGTCCAGAGTAATAGTGCAAGCATTCCCTCCTCACGCACAAGCCCCTTATTCCAAGGCCTTCTACCTTTTCTTTTGAATTCCTCTGTTGGAAGAGCATGGCATGTGCTTGGTGGGAAGGCGGGACAGCAAGAACTACTCAATGCAGTAGTGTCTAGAAAGGGCACATTACATGCTACTTCAGGGTTGGTTTCCAATCAATTAAATCTGCTCCCATCACTGCACCTCTACAACAACTCTTCTGGTTACCTCTAAAAACTTGCATCAACTTCCAAGGAGCCTGCATACCACATAAACTCCTAACTACTGCCAAAGCTCAAAGACAAACTACATACCGCTGGAGGAGGAAGGCGAACAGGAGCCAATCTCTGCTTTTTCTACAGAGCCCCAAGTGTTACCTGCGAAACAATTCCTCTCCTGTTTTGATCCCAGTCTTCGGGCCCATACCCCTGGAACCATTACACTGAATTTCTCTACTTATGTAAAAATCTTCAATATCTACATAATAAGCAGAGAATCACTGTCTTCACGTATTAACCCTCCCAACGTAGGCCATAGCCATATGAACAGCAAGTACTCTTTCAGCTTGATCCCTTCTAATAGATCAATCCCAAGGCGGGTTACCTCCTATATATAGTTTTGCGGGGTTTTTAGTAGCTGACTATAATGCAAATAGTTTGGGGGGCTCATCTTTCCAGACAAGCTACTAGCAGAGACGATGGGACCTTTCGGAGCTCCAGATGAGAGAGGTTCCTCTTTTCCTTTGTGGGAGCACATTATAGAATCGGGTGGATTTGATCGAGACTCATACAAACTTTCAGAATAGCTTATGGCCAAACTAGAGTGAGATCAATGATTAAAACGGGGTGTCCTCCTGACAGCTGTCGAGGCAGACATGGTGTATTGTCCTGCATGCCTTCTAGTAGCTGCTTTGTCAATAGCTTAAGTTTATTTAAATTGTGTGTTAGGGCATCAAGTTAAGAGTGTATAGGAGTAGGAGCAACTATAGTTAGTAACCTTTCTGTTTCCTTTTACGTTCAATACTGAATTAGAAGTAGAGTCGCCAGCAGACTGGAGATCAACAAGGGGTACACACTTATTCGAACGAGGAATCATTGAAATGATCAAATCCTTGCTGGAAGATTGTTTCAGTGGGGAGGGTGTATCCTGGGCTGGGATCACTAAGTCAGTTAAATTTGATGGATTAGTGGAGACTGTTTGATTTAAGGCAGGGTCAGGGTCAACAATGTCTAAAACAGGATTAATACAAGAGCCCTAAGTCTTCTGCTGATAGGAACGAGACATTTCTGTTGGCCATTTGGCTCTTTATGTGAAATCCCTTCATGAGGCAAGACTGTCTCAAACTTCCTGGATTAGTTTGTTAATTTCACTTCAAGCACAATGTTCCGCTGCATGCCTTAGGCAGTCTGTGGTCTCCATGTGCTTTGCGTTTTCCCTTAGCACCGGAGGAGAAACAACTAGCTAGCAATGATCCAAAGAAGGTAGACCCAACTTACAAGAAGTAGGTTCAATTGGTGATTGAGGCAGCTAGATTGACTCTGAAGGAGTAAACAAAATACCAAGAGAAAGTAGAGATCGCATAAATACTTCAGTACGCTCAAAGGGAAGAAGAGCCAAGGGGGGTGGGGTCTTTGTAGCATGAGGGGCCTGCCTTGGCACATCCCGCGCAACAGGTGCTGCAGGGCTATATAGCGCTGTAGGGCCCTCCTCCTCCTTAGCTCCTCCTTCCTGCAGCGATGTAATTTTGGGACCTGGAGTCCCCTATTGACGCGTCTTATGCAGTGGGTGTTGCAGCCCACTATATAGTGATGTGGGGCCGCCTCTTCCTTAGTTCCTCCTTCCTGGAGAGATGTGGTTCTGGGACTTGGAGTCCCTAGTTGGCCCATCATATTCACTTCCTCCTGTTGGCTCATCTCTTTCCTCCTCAGTTTTCTTGTAGCGATGTTCTATGTAGTCTTCTGTACTCTCTTCTCTATCATTCAATACTGACATGATACTTGTCGGCACCTTGCTCTAACTTTTACTGAACAAGCTTTGCTTCTTGTAAAACATGCTGTTTCCACTATGGGTAGGATCACACTACACAATTACTATAAACCAATATTCAGCAAAAAGGTAACTGGTTTTACGGAGTCGTTCCTGTCCTTATGCCAATGTGGCTGGTGACCTAACTTCTGAGGCCCACAATCTGTTGAGCGGAGAGTATATGCCAGGCCCTGCATCACACAAGTGATCCATGCAGAACAGTGGCTGAAGGCTGCAAGTTTGTGCTAAGATGCATTTATTGAATGCTAATAAAAAAGGCTATATCTGGTTAATTCGATTTTGCTTTAACTAATAAAAAAGCAGCAGTCAGTTTTTGACACATCTAATAACAATTTTGAAATTTTAGTGCGTTTGACTGAAATGAAATGGAGTCTTACTGTGAAAAGCAACACTTCAATATTTTTTAGAGATAAACGAAAAATAACTAAATCATCAACACACCTTAAAATAAACTCATTTCTAATGGTGACACTAAACTCATTTTTATTATAGATGGTTAACCATTTACAACAATACTGTATGCCTGCACCCCACTCCCCATAACCCGATATTCTTACCTCTACCATTAGCCTATCAACCTTAACCATAACCTTCTGACTTCACCCCATACCCTAAACCATACAACAGTAACCCTGCACCTTTGACCCCTTTACAACATACCTTCAACCCTATACCCAATCCCCTAAACCCCAGCTGATAAGCCCATACCTTTAACCTCCATACTCTTAATACTGCTGATTATTAAGCCCTTCCAATAACACCTATAACCCAAAACCTTAACCATTTAACCCTTACCCTTAACAGCTATACCCTCAACTCTAGACTCCCAACATCATGGCTCATAACTCCCATAATTCCTAACCACGTACCACTATACTCTGTACCCCAAACCATAACTATTTAGGCCAAACACTGAACCCAATACTATTATCCCTAATTGGCTATATCCCTGAACTCATAACCATTAGGCCTTTCTCCCCTTTCACATTGTCCTGACTTCCAATATTTTGAGGACAACATTTTTGGTAAGTGTTCCTTTTTCAAAGTATTGATATTTAGAATTAGGAATGGGGGAGTGTTCTTTTCAAGTTTGGGGGAGTGTTCTTTTCAAGTTGGGGTCAAAACCACACAAAATATATGTGAGACAGCTACATGGCTGCCTTGCAAGTCTCTGCAATGGGTATATGCCTTTGGGGCCTGTTCATACTTTGCCTCTAATGCTCTGGGAAATGCAGGAGTGACTCTTGCATCTCATCCCACTGGGGCTCTATTGATGCGAGAAAGTAAGCCTACAGAATTGGCTATACGGAGGTGGTAGGCTGGTTGTGCGGCTACACATTTTCCTGCTGCATCATATTTGTTGCTTTCTTTATCCACTGGAGCTGCATATCTCGTGCCCTGGCAGTGCGAAGCACTAAAGCGTCAGGGGAGCTTCACCCTTGATGTAGGTAGGATCAGAGGGACATGGCTTGTATTTCTTGTCCAGTTTTGGTGTTATTACTTTGGAATGGACGAGTTGTTTAACAATTTACCCTGTGGACTTGAGCATCCCCTTTAGCACGAGCACGAATTGGACTGCCCTATGAGAACTACTTAGAGTTTCCACCAAGAAATCTTCCTCGTCCTCGAACGTGTGGAGATCCACCATAATGTACAGCCCTACTGAAGACCTCATGGGAGGTTGTTGTATCATCTGGCGGTAAGGGTTTAGAGGGTTATAAATCAGGATTAGTATCATCCACAGGGCCTTTGTCATATTGATCCCATGGGTCGTAGACAATATCAGGATCCTCCTGTGCATCAGGAGAGTAAGGAGTGTCATATTGCTGAATATCTTGTCACCAGTTGATGACTGTGAGGGTGTGTGTGGTTGTTCTGAAAAAAGGTATTCAGGTGATTGTGTATGAACTGGTGATGTCGCAAGTGGTGGCAATACAGAAGGGAGATGTGGAGGCGATTATATAGGTATTGAAGAGGGTGGAGGAGGTAGAGATAGTGGAAAACAATGGATAGGGTGACTGCTCCTGTCTTTAAACCTCTACTTTGGAACTTTGAGTGGATCAAGCCCCATGATCTATTCCTCAAAAGTCCTCTTCCTTTTAGGAATGTGTCCGTTGATGGGAGTGGTGGTTTTGCCACTACCCTGCCAGTGTCTGGGGTAATAAACAAAGACTTTAGTTTTTTATCGTGTCTGTCTTGAAGTTTTTCAAGAATTGGCTCCCTAAGCCGCTGTTAGGGCTTCAATGATGTTTTGGGCTTTTGACACCACAGGTATTTTTGGCACTGACAGGATTTTGAATGTTGATGGTGTTTTCTGCATGTGAGCGTGTTTCAGTGCCAAAGGTGTCTTCAGATTCGAAGATAAAGGACTCGATTCACAACAGCAATCCGAGACAAAAGTCTAACTTTACGACTTTTTGAGTTCACAGAGGTAATTTCCAAGTCGTATCTTTACATCCGCAGTCGGGCCAGAATCTCTGGCTTGGGCTGTACTCTACGCACCTGGGCCGTACTCTCCCGCTCGTGTCAGGTGAAGTGTAATCAATGGACCGGAATGCAATTTTCACAAAAAGGAACATTAGCAAAGTGTACTAAATGGTAGAGGAGGTCATGAAAATCACTTTGGGCAGGTAAAAGGGTGTGGCCAGACACTACATCACACGCCAGAAAAGTTTGCTCCTTTGCATCATGTTACATGCAGTCCACAACTTGGGCTCCCCTCAGTGTTAACTGTAGAGTCAAAACTACAGTCAACACTAAGAGGAACGTTGCGTTCTGGCCCATTAATTACACTTCATCTGGCCCGAGCCGGAGAGTACGGCTCACGTGTGGCGATTACGGCCTGACTGCAGACCTAAAGGTGAAACTCGTAAATGACCTCTGTGAATACTAAAAGTCGAAAAGTTAGACTTTTGTCTCAGATTGCATTTGTGGATCGGGCCCAATATTTTCGGTTTGGATATCCCGTGATGCTTTCCCGGTTTCGAAGCTGGCGTCTTTGACACTGGCCCGCAAGGCAACTTTCAATGCCTCTGGCATTTCGACATCTGTCGAAGGCTTTCTAGGCAGAGGGACGCAAGTCTGCTCCTTTGTCTACTTTCAGATATCATCATGCCCCATGGGCAATGGGGTTCCATGAGGCATCTTGGATGTTTTAGAGGGAGTGAATATGGCTTTTGCCAGCATGCTCATGTGCCCTTCTGATGTTGACGGATTATCATCATCAGAGCCGTTGCCGCTGCTAACAAGCACTATGGAGATGTCCATAGGTACAACCAATGCCTCAGCATCCTCGAGTTTTTCCTCCAGCTCCTTAGACTGCTCCCAAAGATGTCAGGCACATCATTGACTTCACTCGCCTGAATAGTGGATTGGTCCCAACAACATTCCCTCCGTTGCCGAAGCGTCTTCTTGGATTGAAAGGCCAGGTACGCCTCACACAACCTCTCATTGTGCTCCAGGGATAAGCAAAGATTGCAGACCGCGTTCTGATCCTGGCTGGAGTACTTGGCTTGGCACTGGGGGCAAAAGCTGAAAAGAGTCTTTTCCAATCCCTTTGAGTCGTCGAGTGGAAGAAGGCTGTAGTAGAAAAGAAAACCGAAGTCGAATCGAGCCTGAGCCCAGGCCAGCAGATCGAAATAGTATAAGGAAACCAGTAGGTATTGGTTGTTGTTCAATTTTCCATCGTAGGTTGATCAACCAGGGTGCTGGTAAGGCCTTGTGGCTGGAATCGAAGCTTTGGTCACAGAGCTCCAAGGTCGACATCCGAACCCAATGGCGGAAAAAAACAATTTAACAAAGGTGCAGATGATCATACACAATTCAGACTATAGGAGACATCACTATACATCATAACTCGAAAGACTTCTTTAAAGAAAAGCAACATGTAAAAGTCCAAGGCCAACACTAGATGGCAGAAATAAGCTAAGCATGTCTATCTATGCTACAAATTGTAAGTTACATGAAAGTTTTAGACTAATTGAGAATATTATACTGCTAACTAAACAGATTTCAAAAAGTGGCTCGGCCCACTTTAGAGTCAGCCTTTATGTTAATAATTCTAGGCAGTAATGCCGAGTGAAAGTATACACTGATCTGTACGTGTCAGCTTTACAAATATCTGCCAGTGGTAGATTCCTGAGGCAAGCTATGATGGCCGTCTTATTCCTAGTAGAATAAGTTCTACTTCTTCCTGGTTTCTAAACTAATTGGTAACATAAGAATTTTCATGCCATAGTCCACCTTGCAATAGACTGTTTGGATACAGCTAGCCCCTGTCGATTACATATGTATTTCTTTTATCCATTTTGGTTTTAAATCTAGCACGATCTTCACCAAAAGGTATTGAAGAGCTTTACATGAGCAACAGTTAGATTACAGAAGGACACATTCATTTTTTGTAGGCACAGGGAGATTAAGTGATTTGCCCAGAATCACAGGATATTGAGCCGATGCAGAGACTTGAACCTGGTTCTCCAGCTCCAAAGTCGACAGCTCCTTGTTTTTGTACACTGCGTCATATTAGAGCCACAACTTTAGTACTTTCTGTATTGAATCGCGTTTGCATTTCCATAGTTGTATTTTCTCATTTGTTTTTTGTACTTTAAGCCAGTTTTTGCTTCACCGCTCTCTCGCCCGCTATTGTCCCGCCATTTATCTTCCACCTGCCCGCCCACCGCCACCAAGCGCCGCTCCCTCTGCATCGTGACCCCTTTGAGCAGGTCCCCGAACCAGCTCCCCCATGCTGTTGCATGAACAGCCGTTCGTACCTTCTTGCCTCCTTCCTCACTGCCTCGCTTGTTTTTTGCCTTATTAGCCACTTTTATACTTTAGTACTTTCTGCATTCTATTGCTATTGAATTTCCATAGTTGTATTTTCCTCCTTTTTTTTGTATTTTGTGCCGGTTCTTGCTTTGCTGCTCTCTTCCCACCTACCCCGCCCACCACCACCCAGTGCCCCTTCCTCATCCCAGGACCTACTTAAAGAAGGCCGTCAGTGCGCCACCAGCGCACCAAAAACAAACCCAGTGCCAGGAATCTTGGCTCTCCCTCTACACATAGATACACTGCTGTCAAGCTCGGAGACCTGAACCCCAGACTCCGCAAACAACTGCTGCCACACTTCTCCACAATCTACGGTTCGACCCGTTACCTGCTGACACTATCTCCTCTCTTGCAAAATTGGAGCACCTGCATGCACAATGACCAATACTACGCCGACCACAACTGCTTCAGAACAGCTGCACTGCCAGCTGCTCAACGCACAATCACTCTGCAAGCATGCCACCGAGATCTGGGACATCCCCAATTCCTTTAACCCGTCATCTTCCTCACTGAGACCTGGCTCAATCCCACATCCACTCCTGACATCGCTGAAGCAACTCCAGACGGTTACAAGATAGCACCCCCGAGACTGCATCGACAAACATGGAGTCATCGTCATCATCCAAAAAGAAACCATCCACTGCAGATGACAAAACCCCAATTAAGGAACACCTAAATTTCCAACTCCAAACCGATGGTAAAACCACAGTTAGAGGCACTCTCCCCTACAAACCTCCAGGACCACACCCACGCTGTTACACCATCTCTGACTTAATCGCCCCGCTCTGCATAGACTCCAAACACTATATCTTCCTCGTAAAACCTCAATTTTTACTTCGACAATCTCAACACCACCAAGTCAACCTCATAGAGATCATGAACAACATTGGCCTCACCCAACTAGTCACCAACCCTACACACAACGCAGGACACACGACTGAACCCATCTTTACGGCCAGCGACGCAGTCACCGAGCTCACCGGGACAGAGCACGTCAATGCCACTTCACCATCACAGTATCCCCTAGCACCACCACCAACCCACCCGGTTCCTCACACAACAGCTTGAACAAAGTATAAGAAAGCCAGTGGACCAACGCCCTCAACACCTCCCAACCTGACATCCCAAACAACCTAGAACAGGTTGTCAAAAACTTCAACGCCTGGATCACAGATGCGCAGACAGAGTCAGCCCCATCAAGCAAGCAAGCAAACTCAAGTGATCCACCAACAGGCCAGTTGTTACACCATGGAACTGAGAACCATGAAACACAACTTCAAACTACTAGAAAGGAAAAGGCACACCAGCAGGGAGCCCATAGACCGAGCCACCTTCAAGACATCTCTTAACAAATACCACTAACTCCTAAAATAGATGGAAATGTGCGACCTGATGACCACATCGAAGCCAGTTGTAACCACAGCAAATAACTCTTCAACATCGCCAGAGAGTTCTCCAACCTCCAGCAACTGAAAACATCATCACCCCTTCCCAACGAACTTTGTGAAACTCTGGCAGACTTCTTCCACAACAAGACCTTCACCACTACGAACTCCAACCCACCCCCTTGGACCTCTACAGCCTCCTCGCTCCCACAGATGCTAACCCAACCACCTACTCACCACCTGGGACTAGCTCGCCATGCAGAACACCACAGCCATCATGAACTCCATCCATTAGGGGGCACCCTTGGACCTTTGTCCACACCACATTTTCAACCTCAGTAGAAAGATCAGTAATGAGCTCATTGCCATTTTGAATGCATCCATCACCACAGCCACCTTCCCCGAAAAGTGGAAACATGCAGAAGTGGACCCCAGCTAACTCAAGAACGACCGTACCATCTCTCTGCTCCCCTTTTCGACCAAAGTCCTTGATAAAGTCATCAACTGCCAACTCACATAACACTTGAAGAACAAAGGTCTTCTGGACACCTCGTAATCCAGATTCCGCATCAACCAGAGCACTGTAACCGACCTGGTCGTTGCCACTAACGACCTCCGAATCCTCCCTGACCGGGGAAAAACAGTGGCTTTGATCCTCCTCGACTTCTCAGCAGTGTTCGACACCCCATCCAACCACACCCTTATCAAGAGACATTACACATCAGAATCCAAGGAGACGCCCTTATATGGATTGCCGCCTAACTCACCAGAAGAACCCAAAAAGTCCACCTACCATTGTTTACCGCGGAACACAAGTACATCATCTGCGACGTCCCTTAAGGCACGCCCTTCAGCCCCACACTGTTCAACACCTAAATGACCCCCTTGGCCAACATTATCAAAACCCATGGGTTAGGTATCATATCCTATGCTCGCCCTCACTTGCACAAATAGAGAGTACAGTGCTATCTACTTTTACCTCTGCCTACTGTTGAGGTTCCTCTGGACTCTGTGCACACTATACTTCATTTTGGTATAGTATATAGAGAGCCATTTTCCTACAATTGCCAATCCCCTTGAGGGATAGATTTGATGTAATGCTAACTTCCTGAAATTCTCTTCACAAAGTCGTTTGTTTGCCAGTTATAGATCCAGAATAGGTCTGAATTCATTCTTTGGCCCTTTCCTTTTTACCAGAAAATAAAGGAAATCATTCTAATTGCTTTCTTGAAAGGAGGAACAGTCCTTAACGCTTTTTTTACTCAAGTGTATGTTTACTTCTTGATTAAGCATCTCTAGATGTTGCGAGGATGACTTCATTGGTGGTATTTCATCAGGCAGATAGGTGGATCTGAGCCAGCAGACATTCTGACCAATACTCAGCACTCCAGCTTCTTTTCGGTCTTCCCGGACCGCGCGCCACGTTCACCAACACCATCGCAGATATTATCACTTCCCACTCCATCACATCCACGGACTACGTATTCCTCAGAGACCTGAATTTCCACCTCGACAACCCCAGTCTCCCCAACTCTTCCGGAATTTTCGACAACCGTGCCAACATAGTACTGAGACAGCTTGTCACCACCCCCATCCACAAGGCAGGGCATACCCTCGACCCCATCTACACTGGAGGACACAATATTCACTTCAGCCACACCTGCAACCCTCTGGACGGACCACCACTGTGGCCACTTCTCCTTCTCCAAACCCCCGCACACATGCCCGCCCACACCTTGCCCAGTGCAGAAACTGGAGCATGATCACCGAGGAGCACCTTAACTCCGCCCTCAACAGCTCTCCTGCCCCTACCACTACCGATGCCATCTCTGCAGCCAACGCACTCCATAGATATATCACCGACTGCGCAGACACTCTCACCCCCCTCCGGAACTCTGACAGATAGCCCACCACCGACCTCCGAGAATCCAAGCGCATGTGCCAAAGACTCGAGAAAGCTTGGAGGAACAGCAAAATCCCAGAATCACGCTCCCCCTACAAGACAGCCATGACAGAACACCACCAACTCATCAGAACCATGAAGAAGAACTTTATCCAGAACAAAATACGCACCAACTCCTGCAACTCTAAGAAATTCTTCAGCATCATTCAAGAATTCACGAAACCCCCAGCGAATCCTCCCATGTCCCTCTCTCCCAGGACCTCTGCACAAACTTGCGTCCTACTTCCATCTCAAAATCAGAAAACTCTACAGCAACTTTGATGAGCAGAACCTAGACACCGACCCTACACCTCGAACCAACAACGAAACCCAGCTGACCATCACCGTCTGGACCCCCGTCACCAGAGAAGACACCACCATGACCATGAGAAGTATACACTTAGGAGCACCCACCGACCCCTGCCCACTCCACATCTTCCACAGAGCCACATTCGCCATCGCACCCGAACTATGACGCACCATCAACTGCTCCCTCGAAACAGCCACTTTCCCCGACGACTGGAAACGCGCAGAGGTCAAGCCCCTCCTCAAGAACTACCCACCCATCTCCCTTCGCAGCCAAGGTCACAGAGAAGATAGTCAACAATCAGCTCACTAACTTCATACAAGTCAACTCGATCCTCGACTCTTCTCAATCCGGATTCCGCAGCAACCGCAGCACGAGACCGCCTTCCTAGCAGCCACGGACAACATCTGCATCCTCCAGGACCAGGGCCACACAGCAGCCCTAATCCTACTATACCTCTCAGCGGCCTTCGACACCGTCTCCCACCGCACATTAACTGCCAGACTTCACAAAGCCGGCATCCGGAGTACCGCCCTCGACTGGATTTGCTGCTTCATCACTGGCCGAACCCAAAGAATCAGACTCCCACCCTTTCGCTCCAAACCCACAGAGATCAGCTGCGGAGTACCCCAAGGATCCTCACTCAGCCCCATGCATTTACATGGCCCCTCTTGCCACCATTGTCAGAAAACACAGACTCAGCACAGTATCCTACGCCGCCGACACCAATCAATCAATCACTGCATTTATAAAGCACGCTACATAACCGTGAGGGTCTCAAGGCGCTGGTTGGGGGGGTGGGGATTGACTTGCCTGGTCATGGAGAGGGTGGAATTGAGGATGACCCCCAGGTTGCGTGCGTTGTCTGTGGGTTCCGGGGCTGTGCCTAGCGATGTGGGCCATCAAGAGTCGTCCCAGGCTGATGGGGTGGGTCAGAGAATGAGGACATCCGTCTTGTCTGAGTTCAGCTTCAGTCTGCTGTCCTTCATCCAGTCGGCTACGGCCTTCATTCCTCTGTGGAGGGTGGCTTTGGCGGTGTGGGGGTCTTCGGTGAGGGATATGATCAGCTGGGTGTCGTCGGCGTAGGAGATGATGTTGAGGTTATGTTGTGGGAGGCGGACGCTCTGTGTTCTGCCGGAGAGGAAGGATGTGGTCCAGGCCAGGGCCTTCTCTTGAATTCCGGCGTCATGGAGGCGTGCTGATAGGGTGCGGTGGCAGACTGTGTCAAAGGCTGCTGACAGGTCCAGGAGGATGAGGGCGGCTGTTTCTCCTTTGTCCATCAGGATCCTGATGTCGTCAGTGGCGGCGACGAGGGCGGTCTCTGTGCTGTGGTTGCAGCGAAAACTGTATTGGGAGGGGTCCAGGATGTCGTTGTCTTTGAGGTAGCGGGTTAGCTGTTTGCTGACAATCTTCTCTGTCACTTTTGCCGGGAACGGGAGCAGGGAGATGGGCCGCAAGTTCTTGAGGTCCTTGGGGTCCGCCTTGGGCTTCTTCAGAAGGGAGTTGATCTCGGCGTGCTTCCAGCTTTCCGGGAAAGTTGCTGTCTCGAAGGAACTGTTGATTGTTTTTCGGAGGTGGGGCACGATGGTTGTGCTGTCTTTGTTGAAGACGTGGTGAGGGCAGGGGTCAGATGGGAATCCAGAGTGGATGGAGTTCATGATTTGGATGGTGTCTTCGACGGGGACGTTGGACCAGGTGGTCAGGCGGCTGGTGGCCGCAGGGGTGGTGGACTCGGTGGTGGGTGCAGGGGTGTCTGAATTGAAGCTGTCGTGGATGTCGGTGATCTTGCGGTGAAAGAAGGCGGCCAGGGAGTCGCACAGGTCTTGTGATGGTGGGGTGTCGTTGGTGTTGGAGCTGGGGTTGAAGAGTTCTTTCACGATGCTGAAGAGCTCTTTGGTATTGTGTGCGTTGTTGTCTAAGCGGTCCTTGAAGGCGGTCCTCTTGGCGGTCCTGATGAGTTGGTGGTGTCTGCGGGTGGCACTCTTGTGGGCTGTGTGGCTGTCTGGTGTTCGGTCGTGGAGCCATTTCTTCTCCAGCTTTCAACAGGTGCGCTTGGAGGTCCGGAGGTCTTCGGTGAACCAGGCGGCTTTCTTGTTGGTTGTGGAGGTCTTGAGAGGGGCGAGGGTGTCGGCGCAGGTGTTGATCCACTGCTTGAGGTTGGTCGCGGCAGTGTCTGTACCGGTGGTGTCGGCGGGTGGTCTCTGGGCGAGAGTGGTAGTCAGTTGGTTCTTGGTGATCTTACACCAGCAGCGGCGTGGCAGCTGTTGGGTGCGGTGGTGTGTGATGGGTTTTCTGAAGGTGAAGTGGATGCATCTGTGGTCGGTCCAGTGGGGTTCGGTGGTGTGGTTGAAGGAGACGTGGGGGCTGGTGGAGAATATGGGGTCCAGCGTGTGTCCGGCGGCATGGGTGGGTGCCGTCACGAGCTGTTTGGGTCCGAGGTTGGCGAGGTTGTCGATCAGGGCGGTGGAGTTGGCGTTGTTGTTGTTCTCGAAGTGGAAGTTCAGGTCCCCGAGGAGGATGTAGTACGTGGAGGCGAGGGCGTGGGTGCTGACGAGGTCGGCGATGGTGTCGCTGAACTGTGGTCGAAGTCCGGGAGGTCTGTAGACGAGTGTTCCTCTGAGGGTGGTGATGGGGTCGGTGGAGGTGAGGGTGTCGCCGGTGTTGGTCGAGATTCTGATGGTGTCTTTGTGGATGATGGCGATTCCCCCTCCTACCTCATTGGTGCTGTCTCTGCTGGAGATCTTGTAGCCCTGTGGGATGGCTGTGGCGATGTCCGGTGCAGAGGTGGAGGTCAGCCAGGTCTCCGTCAGGAAGGCGACGTCGGGGGCGGTAGAGTCAAGGAGGTCCCTGAGTTCGATGGCGTGTTTGCGAGCGGAGCGAGTGTTGAGGAGGATGCAGCGGAGGTGGTTGGGTTCTCTGGTTGGTGGTTTGGTAGGCTGGATGCTGGTGAATCTGCAGTTCCAGCCGGCGAAGGTCCGGTAACAGGGGTGGACTCGTTCGGTGTTGAGTGCGTGGAGGGTGCTGGAGTCGTAGTGCAGTCTGGCGTTGCGGGAGGCCCAGGGGTTCTGGCGCTGGGCGCGGTCCAGGCGCAGACGGGCTTGCCTTAGGCGCACCAGCTGCGCGGCCGCCGCGCGATTTCCATAAGAGGCGAAGTGGGAGGGAGGGGCAGCTGGGAGGCGGGAGCGGGGCGGCCAATGAGCGGGCAGGGGAACAGAAGGAAAAAGGGGGCTGGCCGTGGGGGGCAGCGTCGGGGAGCGGGGGCGCACAAGGAGCGCCTAAGAATCCACAAAACAATAGTAGTAATAAATACTAGAAGCAGACAACAATAGCACCGAGAGGAAAAGGAATTCAGAAGCCGGGGCACACCAGCCGCGAACCCTCTGCAGCAATCGGGTCCCAGAGGAGTCGAACGGCGTGGGACGTGGGGTCACTCCCAGCTCATCCTCTCCCTCACCAACGAACCAGACAGGTAGGAATGAAAGACGTCGCCTCTTAGATGAGCACAGCTGCCTAAAGCTGAACTCAAAGAAAACGGAAGTCCTCGTCCTAGGATCGACCCCCTCAGCATGGGACAACACCTGGTGGTCCAGCACCCTCGGCAAACCTCCCACACCCAAAGACCACGCCCGCAAACTCATACTCGACTCCTCCCTCACCCTGCACCGACAGGTCATTGCCGTATCCTCCACATACTTTAACACCTTCCGCAAGACCTTCAAATGGATTCCCCTGAATCCAAAAGGATCATCACCCGCACACTCATAACCAGCAGACTGGACTCCGGGAACGCCCTCTACACCGGAATAAAAAAATCTCTACTTCTCAAACTCCAGACAATCCAGAACGCCACAGCTAGACTGGTCCGCGGCATCCCACGACAACACCACATCACCCAACACCTATGAGAACTCCACCGGCTCCCCGTAGAAAAGATAGTGACCTTCAAGCTCTTCACTCACGTCCACAAATACCTCCACAACATCGGACCCCAATACCTCAACAAGAGACTCTTCTTCTACGCACCCAAGAGAAGCCTCCTATGTGCCTATCTTGCCTGAGCAGGGGGTCGATCCTTCTCCTACATCACAGCCAAGACCTCGAACAAACTCCTGCTCAGCATCAGACAAACCCCCACACTGCAAGCCTTCAGGAAGAGCCTCAAGACCGGGCTCTTCGGATGAGACAAAGCGGAGCGCTAACCCGCCCTCCCCCAGTGCATTGAGACCCTCGCGGGTGAGTAGTGTGCTTCACAAAACCCCCGATTGATTGATTGTTATGGCACTTCACTCCAGAACGTTTGAAATTCTTCCCTCCCTGCCAGTGTGGGCAACAGAAGAGGGGAAAGTAGAGAAGCATGCAGGAGGTTTACACGCTGCAGCAGCTGATTGGTGACCCCCTCTAAACCTAGGGTTGGTGCTTCTGTTCGTGGAAAGTTCTGTGTTACTGTTATTTAAGACCTTATTTATTTATTTATTTAGAAGTTTTCTATAGCGCTAACAAGACCCGAAGGTAGCAGAGCGCTTCACAGTACAGGGAATGAAAAAAGAGAACAACATGACATGTGACAAATAAAAGCGATCAACGAAAGACAATTTGGAAGGAGGAAAAGTTCGGACAGCAGGACTTCTTGGTAACAGGGTTCAGAGTTACCACATAGTTCTGGGGATGCTTGCTGAACCTAGTTACCCACAACCTAGGGAACAGGTAAGGAACAAGGATTTAAGTTGGCTCTTGAATTACGCATAAGACGGTATGGTCCTGATGTGGGGGGGATGGAGTTCCATATTTTGGGGGAATTTCCTGTGAAGGCGCAGTCCGCAGTTCTCTTCTTTCTGGTTTTTGGTAGGATGAGCAGCAGGGAGTTGGAGCTTCTCAGATTTCTAACTTGGCCTGCTTTTTTGACCTTGTTTGCCAAGTATTCTGGTTTGGCGGTATGGAGGGCCTTGTGGGTTAGGCAGGCCGTTCTGAAGGTACTACGCATTTCCACAGAGAGCCATTCGAGTTCTTTGAGTGCGGGGGAGATGTGGTCGGATTTTTTGCAGCCTGTGATCATTCTCGCAGCCGCGTGAAGTGTTGTTTTTAGTGGGGCCAGGTGCGATTTGGGGATGCCTGTTAGGATTGAGTTACCATAGTCCAGTCTTGATAGCACTAGAGATTGTGTGGCTAGTTTGAGGTCCTTGTTGGGAATGTAAGGTTTGATTTTGTTCAGAAGTCTGAGGTTAAAGAATGCACTTTTCGCCGAGTTCTTGATGTGATTTGTCAAGGTTAGTTTGGGGTCTAGGGTGAAACCCAGAGATTTTACGGAGTCAGCAAGCTTGAGATTACCTTTAAGAGCATCGATCGACTTCAGTCGCTCGTGATTTGAGGGTTGTCTTCTTCGTTTGAGATGAGAAGTGTTTCAGTCTTGTCAGGGTTGAGTTTCAGGTGATTCTTTGTCAGCCCATCTTGAACATCATTAAGGACATAATTTTGTCTGTGGCCACTGAGGGGTTTGAACCCTTTGTGCATATATTGATTATCATAAGGTATGTACAACAGTTTCTTCTTTTCTTTTTCTTTTCCCAGAATTACAGCATTCAAAGTCTACATTTATGGAGCAGGGACATGAAAGGTCTTCACCAACTGATACCACTACTGAGCCAGAAGAGGGGTCTGAAAGCAGGTAAAGAGGTTCCTGATCAGGTAGATTGTATTGTCCTTTTAACAGTCCAAGCCGCACAGCTTTAGCTGAGGATGGAGTGAGCGATAATTCCGCAGCTAGTTCCAACAGACGCAAGCCTTTTGGGAGCAGAGGCCTCATGAATAAATGCTGGTAAAATGTTTTTTAAAAATCACCTAAGCGTTCGCTGCTGAAGCTGGTAGGAGATATTTAGTTTGTTATCTTCTCGGATAAGCACCGCCTGGAAAATGAAAATATCAACTGGGGAGATTCTTGCTGGCAGAAAATCTGTTAAGTATGGCAAAAACCTTATTGTGCCAGATGATGATGGTGATCAAGAAGAGACAGAACATATTTCTGGAGTGATGTTCACGCCTCAAAAAATGGTTTGGAAGAGGAGGTATGTCTTAAATGACAAGAGTTTGACCTGAATGCGAGCTAGATCCATGGGGAGAAGTCGTGGTTCTCCTAAGTGACACCTGAGGTCTTGAGAGAGCTTGAGTTCCTAAAGGCCCTAATGGAAGAGGAGACCATGGAAGAGACAACAATGGATGTGGTTGCAAAGAAAGCTGTTCAGCCAGAGCTGGAGATTCCTGTATTACCAGAGAATGACCATCTGAATGGTGAATACACCCTTGAATACTCTGAATCCGATATAGCTGGGTACGTTTCTGCCCTTCATCTTTCTTAACAAGTCTGCAGATTGTATAGATCCCTCCATCTTTTTGGAGCTGACCCAGTCCTTGACAGCGAACATGCTGGCACTGCACCTTGTCTTGAAGGCAACCAGGAGCGATGCCTTCTCCTTTTGGGGCCACTCTGGCGGAGTTCTTAGAAGATGGAAGTAGAGGACGGACCTTCTCTTCACTTGTGCAATGCCCCGGCTCTTTCTGACAGTGCCCCACGCTATCTGCACAACTCCTTGTTTCCATGCAGACAAACCTTCTCCTTGTCTTTCGGGTCTGCCTGCAAATGGTGCTGCAGTGTTTGCACCCTTCTGGAATGTGGCTGTCAAGAACAGTATTCACATATCACGGTGATCTGATTTTGCCTTTCTACTTCCAAAGGCAGGGCACGCTGAAATAGAGATGTCATTTTGCAAAGACAATAAAATACCATAGAAACACTCTAGAGGTCAAAAGATGTTGGGGGAAGTTGTTTTAAACACGTTCTGAAGAGATTTTTCATGCAGTTTAAAGAGCCAAACAAAACTAAGCTCATTGCTCCAAGATCCTGTCTCCAGGAGCTGGATAAAATAATTAAGGTATCTGCCACCCACATTGCATGATAGCATTCTGGAGAGCTGGGAGCCCTTAAAGAGGTAATGCCAGTTTACCTTCTAAAATAGCTGCAGCCAGGCTTTATCATGGCTAGATCTACTGCTCACAACATACAATTATTGCTCGCATTGATGCATCAGCTTAAACCAGAGGTCCCTACAATCAGCTTCTTTTTGGACATCAAAGATGCTTCCAATTCGCTGGACTGGCCTCCTCTGCGTGATCTCATTATTGTATACTTTTCTAACTGCCAGAATCCTGATCACTAACTGGTTCCTGTAGCTCTCATGAGAGCTACGGGACACGGAAGCTCTCGTCTCTGTACCTTTTTAGGTCTCGCCTAGCAGCGCGCATGCGCTGCCTAGGAAAAGACATGTAGCCATGGCTTCGGCTTTTGAGCCAAACACGTGCACGCGCTCCATTGCCTTCAGTGGCAACGCGTGCACGTGTGGCGATTTACTTGCAGGAGCGAGCGCTACCATATGGTAGCGATTATCGCTCCCGCAAGTGAATCGTGCAGGCCCCCCATCTCCCCCCTGCTGCCGCCAGAGGCGCGTGCGCGCCTCCCCCTGCTGCCGCGCGCACTTGTTTTACCAGGGCTGTCTTGGCGTGAACGTTCCATTCAAAGAAAAGGCAGTGAATGTGAGGTGACGTAGAGTAGCCGTTCCTTGCGCCTCCCACACGTCATACTTGTGAAGCTTGACAAAAGGTGCACTGAGCCTTGATATTGAAGTCCATTTGCCTGGGGTGGGGCAGGCATTTTGAGACAACATCTCTTAATCAGATGACAAAGAATGCACTTTACTGACTCATTAACAGCAACTCAGGACATGTTCTTTGAGCTAATCATCCAGCAAGAGATGAGGCAGATAGCAAAGCGCCTTCTTACATCCCTTCTGGTTTTGTATCACCATGTCAAAGTTGCTATCCTCTCATATACATAAAATAAGCCACGAAAAAAACGTATTTGACCATGCGTGCAAGTATGCAAGACTTTTCCTCACAAGTACTTCCGTTTTCAGCTGTCCGTCTTTCGGTTGAAATGTGCCTGCCTCTCTTTGTTACTTAACAATTGTGTAATAAATTGAAGTAATTTAGTGATGCACACAGTCCGGTTCTGGAACATTTGCAACGCCCTATTGCATGATTTTAATGACATGAGAACTGTTGTTGCAAACAATGTACTCCGAGTTCTAATTTAACACAAAAAATGATTAGTTTGAGCGAAACACAGTTCAGTGAAATAAAAGTGTGTAAATTATGACAACACAGTTGATCAGCACGCAATCAGACTTTTGTGTAACGTTTTATGTGTGAATGTACGGACTTCTGTTTATTTTTGTGTACCGACATAGGCAGTAATGTGTTTTGTTGTGTTACATTACGGTATGTTATGTTACACAGTTTTGTGTAGGGAATGTCTTCCATTAATATAGCCTCGCAGTGGTGCTTATCAGTACACAGTATTGTAAAAGGGTCAGAGGTCATATCTAGTTTTTCGATTATACTTTTCTACTTTACTAATTCCTACTAACTCTCAGATCTTCAAACTGGAAAACATATTGTAAAAGCTGTCTGATGCCAGCATACAGTAACCTACTTTCTGACATTGCCTGGAATTGTCTTCCAGTTTACATCTCATTAGACACGAGACAAGCCACGGCCGCAACATCTTCCACCACTGTTAATGTAGTTTTTAAGTAAGGACTGGGCCCGTGCCGCCATATTGAGGGATTAGTTTGACCATATGTGTTAATTCCTAGAAAATAGATTTATTGTCTTTTAATACATCTCGGGCTGCCAGGACAAACAGAATGTCCTCACGGGTCACAAGCCCAGAAGACAGCATTGTGACCCCAAGGATCAGCGCAAAGCCTTTGAGTGGACAGTTAATTCCTCCTTGAACCTTTCATCTGTGAGGTTTGGGTAGGTAAGATGGTTACTTGTAGCCAAATGGTCCTCTCCAACTTCAAAATGAGGACCTGGCGCCGTAATCTTGACCAATCCCTTCGCTGGCCCATTTACTTCACACGGCTTAACCTTCATCCCCTTATCTTCATTTTTAATTCCTAACACCTAAACTGAATGTGACCGGCTTCCATTTGCGGCTCAGGCCATTAATGAACAGCATTTGCTCCGAGGAGCCCTCTCATAATTACATCTGTAGCAGAAGGCGGCATTGTGATGCACAGTGGGATGAGTGCCCTGACGCAGCAGACATCATTACACGTCAAGAGGGAAGTCAAAATGCATCTCGTTCACGTTCCACAGCTTTTCCTTACCAACAGAGGCCCGTCTTTTACTGGAACTGCTATGACTTTCGGGAAGACATTCAATTTGTTGTTGGGTTGCCTGTGCTTCGTGTATGGAAGCTGTTTAATTGCCCATCTTGTTTATCCTCTCCTCTGGTTTCTATTCTTTTTCGTTTTCCTTGTATTGAAGTTATTTTAGTGTTATATTTTTGATTAGTGTGTTATGTGCGAGACAGTCATATAAACTAGACTGTTAGCACTGCGCTCGTGAGAATAGCGCCAAAGAAGCATGGAGGGAATAAGAAAGTCCGATTCGGATCATGAAAGGGCTAATAAAGATACAGAGGTCCTGGTTTAAAAGTTGAGAGATGACGGATATTCTGCAAAGAAACAGGACCCTGGTAAAAAAAAAAACAAGCATTGGCATAGCCAATAGGTCTCGCTTTTGGGACCTTATAAGCATTTAGTTATGCAGCACAATAGCCTTGGTGCAACAATATCAACTGTTGCATGGGTAAACACTTATAAGGTCCCAAAAGCTAGACCTATTGGCTATGCCAATGCTTGTTTGCTATAGCCATGGAGCTCCTGGCATGCAACTGAAGCAACATTATGTGCATAGATCATCCATTTAGTTATGCAGCACAATAGCCTTGGTGCCTTGGTGCAACAATATCAACTGTTGCATGGGTAAACACTTATAAGGTCCCAAAAGCTAGACCTATTGGCTATGCCAATGCTTGTTTGCTATAGCCATGGAGCTCCTGGCATGCAACTGAAGCAACATTATGTGCATAGATCATCCATATTTGTAAAGCGCAAACATATTACCCCTTAAGGTTTCAAGACACTGGGGCAGTCGGGAAGATTAAGTGAGCTACCGCCAGAGTCACATGGCGCTTAGTTGCCGCCAGCACCGGGGATCGAACCGTGAGCCCCAGGGTCCAAACTAGAATGGCTTGGCGATCAAAATAACAATGGATTAAACCCAGATCTGTGACTGGGGGTGAATGTATGACAATGTTCAACATTCAGTCAATCATCTTTTTGTGTTGCATTTTGACCTAAAGAGGGAAGGGTATGCCCAGACGTGGGTCCCATGCTATAAAAACGGTGCATATACTTCTTTGTTTTACATGTCCTGGTAGTGACAAATAGCTAATTTCGTTTTCCCTCGCTGTGGGGCCTTACTCGTCTCACTGGCTAGAATTGGGAATTCCTTAGAATACCTTTAAGCTGTAATTCCAGAGAGGAAAGGAGTAGCCTTTTTATGTTTCTCATCTCTGGAATGGTAATGATAAATCCTCTTTACTGGTAAGGTCAGATTCAACATTACTATTTTAGAAATGCCTCTTTTGGAAAGTGGACATTTCTCTGCTCGTTCTGCTCTGTGTGCTTACATCTGTCTCGAATACATGTCAGGGCTAGGTGACAGACCCCTTTGTGCATTCCTTCTAGACAGCCATAGAAACAGGAAAGGGTTGGGTGTGATTTAGCAGCCATCTGCATTCCGATGGGTCTTCCTGGGAGGAAGGGGCTCACCCTTACCCTTCAAAGGGTAGTGGCCTACTCCATACAAAGGACTGATAACCCCCCACTGGTAGCCTGGAGTGAGGGCTAGGACTAAAAGAGATACTGGTGCACTTCAAAACCACTCTTTAAAGTTTCCCTCACATCAAGGGCACATTTGCGCATAAGTGCTGGGTCTCTGGCCCCATCAAATCAGACACTTTTGGACCTACACCGAATCTCTGTCGGAAGAGCTGTGGTGCTGTTAAAAGGACTCAACTGGACTGTTTTTCTGGAAGGACTGCGGCCCTGCTTGTTGCCCTGCGGCCTGCTGCTCTCTGACTCTGCTGGAAGGAGAGCTGGGCTCTGCCATCCCTCGAAAATGATCCCCAAGGGCTCGTTAGCTAGCCTCCTGTTTCAGAAGTCTCAGGGACACAAAAGACTTCCTGCAGTTTTGTAGGTGCTGCCGGACTCTGCCTTCCGTGAGTCCTCCTTGTGCCTGAGGTTCCCCTACAAGTTCTGGGCCTCAGAAGTGGGTTCTGAAGCGCAGTTCCTGCAAAGTCCGAAGTGAAGCAGTGCTGCCACAGAGCATCTACGAATCAACACTGAACAACACCAGCCTCGCTGTGCAGACTGGGCCCAGGACTCAAGGTACTCTGTTCAGAGGGCCCAAGTGGGTCCCCGTAGATGGCCAGCGCTCCATCGCAGTCGGCCTCAACTTTGGATTTGCCCTGGTCAATTGCGACCTGAAGTTACTTTTTTTGCACTCCCTGTTTCGGAGCGCTTTATTGCATTTATTTTGGCAACCTTAAATATCTCAACTTCTACTTGATAGATTTAGACTATTTGGGCCTTGTTTTACTCAGATATTCTCTGTTTTCCTAAACTGTTGTGGAGTCTTTTTGCAGGGTATTTACTGTGTCGTTGCAGGAGTTATTGCACAAATACCTTACACATTGCCTTCTAAGGTAAGCGTGCCTGCTCTGTGCCAAGTTACCAGGTGACCAGCACTGGCTAATTTGATTGTGTTGTGATTTACCCTGACTAGGATTGTGGTCCCTACTTGGAAAGGGTGCATATCTCTGCCAAGTAAGAGACCTGATTTCTAACACGTGGCAACAAAATTCCCTAGGACAAAGAGGTAGTTATGCTTGATAACTATGTTCCAGACTGTGAATACAAGTGGATCATTGGTATAAATTGCCTTTATTACTGGCAGAATGGCAATCATTAAACTGGTGGTGATGCCCATATTTCTCTATTTATTCTTGAATACATTGATCCCCTGACATACCTTCTAAAATCGAAACTTAGCATGTTCATTTGGGAAGATGGTCAACCAAGGTTCCGCTGGGAGATAATGATGTAGCCACTAGTGAAGGGAGGGAGGACCGGCAGCACCCAATCCTGAGCTTAGGCCTTCTTTGCACTTTACTTATACCCCCAGCCGTTGATACTGCATGCAGTCGTTCAGACAGAGGCCGTAGCTTCAGGTTGAATAAGCACAATAATCTTTTTCACAATTGCCCATATCCCAGGACTGCTGTGGATACTGTGGCAGCACCTACTGGAGCATGGCGAGCTCTAAGTTCTGTCACAGGTTGTCCTTTGCTGTTCTCCAAGAGGGTTCCACTGTTGGATATCCATCACTGTCGAGGCATTAGTGAAATCAACACTCAACAGAAATAACACAAGGAGTTGGGACATTTGTTTCATGAGGGAATATTTCTGACTCTTGAGCAATATTGTGAAAAAGCACCAACAAACATACTTGATAGCTTCCTATATCAGACTACGCCATGCATTGAAGATTTACCTCCCGGCATTCCCTCATGAGCCTAAGTATTTATACCTCTTACACAACTTGCAGATCTTGTGTTCTCAAGGGAATGGGTCTCAAATTTACAAACTTGCCCTGGGAGAGCGGTTACTGGGCTGTGTTTCAGCCAGGGTGCTGTGGGAGAGGGATCAAGGTGATATAGTGGATTATTGTAAATGGTCATATTGCTGTGCTCAGATGGAGACAATCTTAAGGAATTATAAACGCAAGCTCTAACATTTTAAATGTTTCCTAAGACTATGTTACACTCTTACGGGATTACACAGATTTGGTAGCGCTGGGCCAAATGAATGTGCTTGTTGTTATCAGCCTCTGGCAACTTCCTTTCACTTGACATGGGAATGTCAGGACATCACTACTTACTGGGCTGCAGTGTTGGCAGAGGTAATTCGTATTATTGGGTATGACGTCCCTACCACTGTGGATGATGTGGTGCAGGGATAGGTTGCTAAATTACCTAAATCTGCGTTATGTAGGGGGCTTCTACCACTGGCCAAAAGAGACATAGTGCTTTGCTGGATGAAGGGACCACTTACTACATGGGAGTGTTGGTTTAAAAGGCAGCCACAAGTAATACTAGAGAGGAACTATTTCCCGTTATGTTGTCTCTTAGAACCAGAGCCAAGGACATATGGGCCTCACTCCAGGCTTATTTTACCAAATGCAGAATAATAGCTCGAATACAGACTCTATAAGTCCTACAGATAGCAAAGACTGAAGTAGCCATTTGCAAACGGGCACTGGATGATCTGGTGTGTCAGTTATGGCTAGTGAAGTCGCTGGACTATGTTAGGGAAGATTTGTGATCATGCTGTGCATGATTGTACATACATACCTGATGTGATATGCACAATAATGTTGCATTGTAGTAATGTGTGAGAAAGCCTATTTACGTGATGGATGAGATCATTTAATTGTTGCTCACTATTTCGCCTTAAAAAAGGAAAAAAAATATATGGCAACATTGTCCTGATTTCTTCCAACATTAGAACAACGGTTTGTGAATGAGATGGTCTTTGCTTTGAAAGGCTCCATTATACCCACCACAGGTTGGTACTCCCGTGGTATGTTCAAGTGTTGTAGCACATTTTGGCCAGAATTATTTAACTGAATGTGCAGGTAAAAGACACAACATACCCACCTACCTTGTGTGGGTCTGTAACTGTCTTTTTTCTCCCACAGGAGGGGCAGTTGATAAACAAGGAAGGTATTCCAATAGAAAAATATCAGGCAAAATCAGAAAAAATAGGTTCACTCGAAAAAACAGATGTTCAAATTATCAAGTAAAGATAAGAAAATAACAAATGGAATGGAAATTCACAGAAAAACATAGTTGTGAAACCTCTAATGTGTTCTAAGATGCTTCTCACACGGGACGGAAGCCAGTACTATGAATCACGGGTAGTGGAAGGTCCAGGAGCCTTAAAGGGAGAAGTGTGTGTTTTCATATTTTTCAAAGCCAGCCCATCAGGTCACAAGTTTCGTTAAAAGTAGACATTTTTCAGCACTTTGCACCTCAGATCAAGGAATGTAGTCATGAAAAAGCCTTTTCTGGAGTCTTGCAGTCTACATTCTGGAAAAATGGTGCCTTGGATATGCTTTCATAGGGTGATGCTCAGCGTATGGACATATGAACAACTGCACAAGGTATGTTCTGTACACAAATAGACCGCCTTTGACCTGGTTCCCCGAGACCGCCTGTGGACTATATTGGAGGAGATGGGGTTTTCCCCACCAATCTTAAACCTCTTGGCACGCATGCATGATGGTACCTATGCCCGTATTAGATGGGGCTCCCAAGGGCAAAAAAACGATAGGATTCCTGTGAACAGAGGCGTACGCCAGGGGTGCGTGTTAGCCCCAACACTCTTTTCTTTGTTTGTGAATGGTGTGGTCTCTTTTCTGCTTGAAATAAACGCAGATGCTCCGGTTTTGGCGGGCGATAAAGTGCCCACCTTACTTTTTGCAGACGGCACACTGCTGGTCTCGAAAACCCCTGTGGGCCTGCAAAAGTTGCTGAACCACTTCTGTTTGTTTCGTGAACTTAGGGGCCTTGCCATTAACACTTCGAAAACTAAGCTCTTCTATTTCAATCCTAGTAAGTCCTCCAGGCCCACCCTATTTCTTGATGGAGAACCATTGGAGTGTGTAAAAGAATTTGACTACCTGGGAATTAGAATCTCACAAAACTTGAAGTGGCAGCCCCATATTGATAAAATGCTTCTGAATCACAAAAGGGTGGCTGGTGCTTTGGGGCGAGAACATCGTATGTCCACCTCTAAGCCCGTTGCCCCTGCCTTGGATATGTATGCTGCAAAAGCTGTGGGCAGTGCCCTCTATGGTGCAGAGTTGTGGGGTTTTGATTCCATTAGCGGTCTTACCACTTCCGAGAATAAGTTCCTTAGAGAGCTGGTATCCCTTCCAACGGGCAACCCCATCAAACCATTACTGAGTGATCTGGGTCGCCGTTCTATCCGGGACCTAGCCAGGCTACGACCTCTTTTATATTGGGCTAGGCTATGGCGGACCCCAGAGCTCTCTAAATATCTAGATGGTTTGAAAGAGGTCATGAATATTAATGGCTCCCATAAAATCAGCTGGATCCGTAATATTAAGAAGCTTCTGAACGACACTGGCTTACCAATCGATTGGGAGCTTGGAGTTCCCTTATCTAAGCCTGAAATTAAGCGAGTTTATTGGAACTGGGTGGACGAGCAAGATCTAAGGGACCTAAACCAAGGAAGGCTGACCGAAGAGTTTAAACAGCACAAACCCAAGCCTCGTTTGGAGCCTTACTTGGATTTTATCAAAAAACCAAGGGATAGATCCCTATTCATTCAGTTCAGGCTGGGAAACCTACCCGTACATGATTACACCAGTAAGTGGAAGCTCCCGTACCAAACCCCACCTGACTGCCCAATTTGTGAAGGTGTCACTGAAAGTATCGCTCAAGTCCTTTTTGTATGCCCAGCCTATGTAAAACCGAGGCAGAAATGGCTAAAACCTGCGTGCTTATTGCTCGGAACCGGGAATCATTCCGTAGTACTTAGAATACTCAAGACTGATACTAGCACAAGCTTAGTGTGTGGGGTTGCCAAATTTCTGAGCTGGGTTTGGATAATTAGAGCAAAACCTATGAGATGATTCAGTTTTAATTAACCTTTTATTATCCACAAAGCTGCTAATGTTTAATATGCATCTTAAATTATTTATTGTAACATGATTGTTTTTATTGTAACCAATTTTGCAAAATGTAAGATCTATGAATTGTTTTTTTCTTTAGAATTTTAAATTTTGTATGTGCTTTTATGATATTGTGTATATCGAAATAAAGCTTTGATGATGACAAATACACCCACACACACGAAGTGTTCCAGGGTTCACTCGCAGAAGGGAATTATCTAATCTAACCTTTATAACGATCAATAAAGTATATCATTTCTGCCACTGCACTGAGGTATAGTTATGAACGTTTTAAAAGCTTTTAAATCCTATCCCAGGACTATTCAGATCCAGTCATGGGATGGTAAAAGAAAGCAACAGTACGAAAGTATCAATACACAAACGAGACAACAGAATTTTGACTCTGGTCTGTTAAGAGCACTATAAAAAGTATTCACTAATCCAGTTTAGGAAACGCTCCACTGTTGCACCCTTACTTGATTTTCTGCTGCATGGATGATCCCGGTCGGTGCCCCTGCTTCAGCTTTTCATACTCCTTGTAGCTGCGATAGTACTGCTGGATTAGCACCGCTGCTCGCCTGCTCTGCTGGAACTTTTTCTGTTCGTAATAGCTACGAAATTTGCTCTGGATCAAAATGGCTGCCTGAGTCATTTTCTTGTAAAGTGCATACTGTGGAAAGAAGGAAAAGGGACATCACACTGCAAGTTAAAAACAGAAAAGCAGGTAAAAGACACATTTTCCAGGTCTTGGACAAGCTCTTCACTCAAGTAGGAAGATCTGAAGGAAAACAGACAGGTGTGTATAGAAGGAAACAGAATGGAAGAGAAAAACGTTTGAAGAAAAAATACAAGAAAGATTGTAAAACTTTGAGAAGGACCAAAACAGAAAAGGAGAAGAGAACGAATAATGAAAACGGAGGAAGGAATGAAAGGGTGGGAACAGTGGGAAAGATTGAGCGAGAGTGAAAGAAAAGGATGAGCTGAAAGGAAAGAAAAATACATAATGGCAAAATTTTGGAAGGAAATTAGAAAGAAACAAAGGAATTTAAGGTACCACTAATTCTCTGAAGAACAAACTATACCATCACTCGATCCTCCCCAGGTTTGTAAATTGGGGAAGCCTTCAGGTATGTGAACAGGTTAGAAGATAGTCCTTCGATGAGGGCTATTTATTTCTGAAAGTATGCCAGTACTGAGATTGCATTCAGTAGGTTCAATATTTAATCCAGGGCCTGATTTGGAGATTTTCTGGAGTGATATCTAAATATAGAGAAGAATCCACTGGATACATTTCCTAAATACTACTATCCCAGGGTGGAGGAAATTCAACTGGTGGGTTCCCTACCTTATATTATTGCCTCAAAACATAGAACGCAACAAGTCTAAAAAAAACACTTATAAATTATGAGTTCTAAAATAGATATTTTGAAAAAGGAACACTGCCATAAGTGTTTGTTCCCAAAGTATAATAAAATAAGGACTGTGTTGAAGGGGTTAAGGATGAAGATGTTAAAGCTATGGGTACAGGGTGGGGGTTAGGGGCTAATGGGCTAAGAGTATGGAATTAGGGATCTAAGGGTTAAGTGTATACTGTTAATGACTGCCAAATAGCATTAAGAGTGTGGAGAACAGGCTTAAGTGTCTGGGGCTTAGTGTTTAAGGGTTATAGAGGTATGGCACTGGGTTAATTTAGGGTGTACGGTTATGGCTTGGAGTATTGGGTTGCCAGTTTGGTATATAGTGTTAAAGGGTATAATGGCTGAGGGTAAGAGTAAAAGTTTACAGTAGATGATTAGGGGTAAGGTGGTACAGGATAAGGGGCTAGGTAATAGGCGTAAAGACTACGGGTTTAGGGGTTACGTTCATAGTATATTGGCTTACGGGTATAGAGTGGAGAGTACGGGATAAAAAGCTTTGGCGTACAGAAGTTACAGGTTAAGGGGTAGGGCATTAAGAGTACATGGTTAATATCTAGGATTGCATCTGGTTAATGAAAGTTGGAAATGTGTTTAATGTCATTGGGATGAAAGTTTTTAGCCTACTTATATCGGAAAACAATGTGGTATTTGTCATAGTAACACTGCATTTAATTTTAACGTCATATAATTTTAGGTGCTAAACAAACTGATGCAATTTTGCCATAAAAAATAAATAGTTTTTTTTGTATATCGGAGGATTTTCAATCCCCACTGAACTAAAAAGTTAGGTCTAAGTCCCGAGAAACAAAATGGGTACTTACCTGTAAGAGTTGTTTTGCAGCTTTAAGAATTTTTTTGATCACATGTTGTACATTTAATCTGCCATCTAATAGTAGGGTCTGGAATTCTCCTCATCGTCAAGGACCATTTGTTGCCGTGTCCTTCCTCTTGTGAAATCAGTAGCCCTGGAAGTCCATGTGTCTGGTCACCATGTTCAGATTAGTTTGGGTCTTTTTTTTCAACTTCTTGTGGCTTCCTACCTGCTTTCCAAGGTCCTCCCATGTGTTATTCTCAAGGCACCTCATTTCTCAGGAGGTGGGATGAGAGCATGTGAATCCCAAAAATTCAACATGTAACCGTTTTGTTTTGCAGCTGAAATCTTTTCCGGATTCGCGTTCTTTATATTGATTTTTTAGTTGTATTAATTTGAAAGAAATGTACCCTAGTAGATGTACCCTAGTATATGTCGTTAATAGAAAAGAAGTGTTCAGCTGAAATGCAAGTGTCGCACCTTTATTCCCTCGCAGAGTGAGCCCTTGGTTCCTCCTGCAGTGCCACTCTGGCTTTCTTGAAGCATTCAGTATTGTCTGTCCCATCCATCTTGGAATGGTTCTCTTCGACACAGGCAAACCTGAGGAAAGGAAGAACTAGTTCCTTTCCTGGTTGATTTGTTTTCCCTGCACGTTCCACATGACTGCCCCTTGCACCTCTACTGTGTGCAATGCTCTTCTATACAAGGCGTTGACTGCTAGTTATCTTGGAAGTGTGTGATGACCTTGGGAAGGAACTGCAGATGTGCACTCATTACCACTCTGTCACTGTGTATTTGTGAGGTGCCTGGATTCCAAGTCCTCAAGAGTCACACCTGGAAGAGGCTATACTATGAAGTCTGAACACACAAGTATCCTATGGACCCGACGTTCTGCCCTTTTAATCACAATACACGCTGTAATACACTTATGAGTCATGATTCGTCTGCATTGTGTTTACTGTACTTATAATAATGTAGATAGAATAATGAGCAAATATGATCACACTAATTATTTTGCATAAGCTCCATTATATTGAGCAAAACTGACAATTATTAGATAATGACTACTTCTAATCTCGATTTGTAGCTTTCCTTAATTAACTATTGAGTGTTCAATATAAATTACTATGGTTATACAAAAATATGTTTGATACATTATATGGTATCAGTGACTAATTGAATGTATTTTAATGACAAGAGAATCTATTTAGAAATAATGGAATGTTTTGTATTAAGAAAAATTAAGAGTATTCCTTTGTAAGGCTTTTTGTATTTCGGTGCCACAGTGACAGCGTTGATTTTAAAATAATGGTTTCAATTAAATTTTTGCTAATATGAAGCAATTTGTTTTGTAGCCCTGAAGAAGTCCAGAGTGGATGAAACGCATTGACTTTCTCTACAATTCGATTTTAAACATTGATGAACAGTTTGAACAATAAAGAATGAAAAGCTTTTTGCCATTTGGACTGCATGATTCTCTTGACATATAAAGACTAATATTCCGGACCCGATGTGATTTCATATTGGAAGGACTGTGATGAACAAAGTTGTTACATGGTTCAATGATTAACTAGAGTGATTGCAATAAACCAGAATATATTACTGGGTAAGGGGTATATGGTGAGTGATCCTATAGTCCTCGTGCATTCAGTCTCAATCTTTAGAATTACTTTGGCTTTTTGTCATAACACGGGATAGGGTTTATGTGCGGTGATTTTCAGTGTCTCAGTCACCCATTGTAAATCATTTATTACTTTTGCTCTTCGTCATTTTTTTACAACTTTTATAAACATTAAGCAGACAATTATTGATACCTGTGTTTAAGGTAAACCAGCTTTGTTTGTTCTCAAAGATGTTAGGTTCACCAACTATATGTAAGGCTTTGGGGCATTGAGATATCAGAAATCCTTGATTTTTAAATTCTGGTTCTGTTGCTTTATTAATACGTCCTTGGAATTTAGTTGCTTGTCTAATAAGTGCCTACTTCTACCTTCTGATACATCTTTTATTTAAGTTGCATTGCCAGGGAGTCATTGCCTTCAAAGATGCAGGCTCTCGAAAGGCATTCACTGTTTTGTCGATGATGCTTGGAAGCACTGGAGATAAAGATTCCTCTTCTTGGTTGTCATGATGGTTTGTAGAAGAAATCAAGACTCCGCCTGTTCCTCCTCTAGTTGTACCCCATAAGTGTTTGCTGCACGTTTTATTTGCGAGTTGTATAAAGATAGTTTGTCTGGCGATGACTGCCGTGAAGGATAAGCGTCCACTCCCTTCCCCAGACAGTTGGTTTTGAGATCTTCCCAAATCTCCATGACAAACAGGACATCAATTTGTACCATTTGTGTTGCTTTTGTAATTGCAAATGGGGCAAATAGAATTTGCACAAGGGCAAACATTGCACAAACTGATTTCACATCTCTTTTCCTAAAGACAGATAAGAAGTTAGCAGGTTAATCAGTTTGTTGCATTTGTATTACAAAAGCAACAATAACAGAAAGGATCAGTTTGCTCTGTCTTATTTATTAAACAGGTTGCTGATACATACACTAACAGGTCTTTGTTAAAAAGTATTACTAATTTTAAATTGTTTGTAAGCAATGCACGTGTTATAAATGATTTCAAAATTACTTTTGCCCGATATTAAAAAAAGTGTCTGTATTATGGATTGTTGCAAACTCTGTTTTGTAATACAGAAGCAGCAGAGAGGATGCAAATGGGTTTGTCCATTTGTTTTTGCACCTGGATGAATGTCCTATAGAATGGCCTAAATATGTACCAACTTTTATTGTACAGTTAGTGGTTACCACAATTCTGCAGGCCGAGATTCACAGGCCGCGAGTACTTTTCGGTCACTTCTATTTGACCCATTCCAGTCTTCTGGCAACAGAATATATATTGCTTATTTTCCTGCTGGGTTGGTGTTGGGGTGTGCTTGTGTAGGTTAGGGGAACAAGTGTGTGGGAGGGTGAGCACGCAGCCCTGCAATGAAATGATTCCCTACTGTCTCCTTCTAGCCAGTCCTGTACATGACTATCAAGTCTGCTCATAATGGATAAGTGCTCTACTTCTGCTTCTCCTGCAGACTACACACATTAAAATGAGTGCAGCTCTCACTATAGGATTTCGGTACTTCTTTTAATCTTTTTGGAGGTATTTCTCCAGAAAAGTAAACACTTCAATAGGAGATGCTTAGTCTAGTGATCGGCCTACAACTCTAGTGCTTGGCTGAGGATCATGGGCCTCTGGGAACAGCCCAGACCTTTTTGTAGGAAACTGTAACCAATTGTGGCCAGCTCAAAATGTAAACCTGTCTCCGAAATGTGTTCTCAAACCTGGAAAAGCCTGCATCCTTTAAAAGTCCGGGTGGGCTACTGTTCCTGAGGAGGAACTCACATAGTGATGATGAAATGCTTGCAAAGCTCTCGGCCACAGGTAATCTTTCAGGAAGTATTCCAGTACGAAGATTTTCACCCATTAAGCCTCTTCAGTCAGGGACTACTTTATGCAAATCAGATTGAATCCTGATTTAATAAGAACAGCCCGCCCTGCTCGAATAGCCCAACCAAGTACCCAACAAATAGGATGAAAAGCAAGCCCAGACTGGTTTCAACCTACATTGGCAACATCAGTGACGTAGGGCTCGACTCCTATGGCACAGTGAACCAGAAAGCCATGCCTGGGCACACGTGTCACACTTACAGCACCACACCTTTTGTTTAGCTTGGAACTACTGTCCCTAAGTCAATATGGATGGTACAATGGACACCCGCATGTGGAAAGACAGCGGGCAGTAATAGTAAAAACCACAAATGGCACCAGCAACCATGTAATCTGCGATGATAGTTCAAGAAGGAAAGCAAGGTGCCTAGATAGGCCCAGTTGTCTTTAATCTCCAGCAATGTCTAAGTTTAATTTCAACAAGCCTTGCATATCAATCGGTGGACACTGCTTTGAGGTGCTCAAGGGAACTTTGACCACAGTGAAGGCACTTGGAAGCTCTACAGTCACACAGAAACCTATGACACCCCTTTCCGGTAGTGCTGTTGGTACGTGTACTCCTAAATCCCAAATACTCCAAGGAGGAGGACGATTTGGGAATCACAATCAGAGGGCCAGAGCCTTTTTTGTGTTTCTATAAGATAGTTCAACTTAGGCCATGAAGCCAGCACAGCCCTGCCACTACAAATCTTCCATTGCTTGTGGTCCTTGAAGCCAATTTGCCTAGGAGTGGAAACTGCACCTTGCCAACGAGCCACAAGCAGGGTAAACTGGCACTGAGCTTGCCTGTGTTTCTGTGAAGATGTAAGGAGGCCTAGCACTTCAGCAGGACGACTCCTCTGACACAAGCACAAGAATGAAGAGTAATTGGGCCCACTCAATCATACAGACACAACATGCCAAAGATGTGTTTGATATTTCCCGGGTGCTACGGAAACAAATAATGGACGGAATGCTGAATGAATCATACATTCACCCCCAGTCAAGAGATCTGGGTTAAATCCATCGTTCTTTTGCTCAACATGCCACCCCAGTTTAGACCCAGCCATCTGCAAATCAGTCTTGACCCTGTGCCTCATAGGAACAGTCCAGACCGAACTGCCAAGCCAGGTCCTCCTTGGACCAGAAAAAAGCATCCGGTGACCGGTTTCTGGGTAACACCGTTCTTCAGCCAGGATAGTTTGAATCCAGTGGCACAGTGAGCAGGGGATCCATATCTGGGCATACTCAGGGAGCAGGTGGTAGAGCCATAAGAGGAGACTGAGGATGCCGAGGTGCAGGCAATGCCACTTAGCATCCCTACATTGCTGGCTATCAGTGGCAAAGACTCTAACCCTGATCCATCCACATCACAAGGACACACAAGTACACCAGTAAAAGCCTCCCACACCACTGTAAAAACAGCTAAGATGGCTCCCAGAACCCCACTGCCCTCGGGAAATGGTGGTGTCTGAAAACAGGCTAAGAAGCAGACTCAAGTCTCTCTGCCTGTAAAAATTCGACAAGCAATGAAATCTTTATAAGTTGCCTCAGTGCAGGTACCGAAAAGGATAATGTTACATACCCAGTAAGCATTTGTTCTTGGCATGTAGAGCTGGAGATTTCAATGCTTTGCATACTCCTGCCATCTAGGGCTGGGTCCGGATGTTTGCAAGTTGTTTTTTCTTGAAAAAGTCTTTCCTTGACCCAAGGTAATATGCCTCCTCCTTTCGGTGATAGTGCGCATGACCATCGACTCCATTGTTAAGACTGTTTTCCCGCAAGAGGGTGAGAATGGAGAAGTAAGTGTAGAATAGAGATGTCCATGCGTATACATGTATAATGAAGAACTGCAACACGTACAGGTACCCGGGGAGGTGGGTGGGCTCTACATGCCAAGAACAGATGCTAACTGGGTAAGTAACATTATCAGTTCGCGGCATGTGTGCTGTAGATACACATGCTTTGCATAGACTACAAAGCAGTATAATTCCAAAGCGGTGGCTAACCTGTAGATATTTTAGTTGTTTGAAATAGTGTTTGAAGTACTGCCTGGCATACATTAGCTTGCTGACGTACTAACACATCTACACAATAGTGTTTGGTAAATGTGTGTGGTGTAGACCATGTAGCTGCATTACATATGTCCGCTTGAGAGATGTTACCTAAAAAGGACACAAAAGCCGCTATTTTGCGAGTGGAATGTGCTCTAGGGGGAATGGATAAAGTTCTTTTAGCTTTATCGTAGTATGTTTGAATGCATTTAACAATTCATCTTGCAATACCAGATTTAGAGATGGATTGCCTTTGTGAGGTGAAACAAAAGCTACCAAAAGTTGTTCTGTTTTGCTAAAGTCTTTTGTTCTATCTATGTAGTACAATAAAGCTCTTGTAACGTCACACGCTTGAAGAGCAAAATCTGCTACAGAATCAGGATGAGGAAAAAAAAAGTAGCTCAACCGACGGGTTTATATGAAAAGCAGAAACCACTTTGGGAAGGAATTTAGGGTTGGTTCGTAGAAATACCCTGTCTTTGTGTAGCTGATAGAAGGGTTATTCTAAGGTTAATTCCTATAGCTCACTAACTCTCCTCAGTGATGTGATGGCAATGAGGAAAGCAACCTTCCATGAGAGAAATTGCAAGGGGCACTTATGTAAAGGTTCAAAAAGTGGACACATGAGCCCTGTGAGAACCATGTTGACATTACACACTGGGGCAGGAGGAATCCTTGGTGGTATTAGTCTTTTCAATCCCACCATGAAAGCTTTGATTACTGGAACTCTGAAATAGTGACAGATGTTGCCTGTTTTGCAAATATGCAGCTACTGCTGCAAGGTGCAAACAGATAGATGTATAAGATAGTCCAGTTTGCTGTAAGTGTAACAGATAACAGTAGAAGCATCTAAAGGATTGATTTTGTTATTGCAGTATGCAACACATCTTTACAGTCAGTCAGCCATAGGCCATAAAAGCATTAAAAAACAGTACCAAACATTTTAGCAAAATACTGTTTGGTATAATATATCATCATAAAAATCTATATACATTGTTGTTGTATTTTATAGGTGCGACATTTCCTGTAAGCAAGCTTTGACTGCTTTCTCAGATTAGCTCTCCCGTATCTGCTCATGGTGCAAATCTTTTCCACTTTGCTGCAGCAAGGTCTGGTGGTAGGCCTCCTTGCTTCTTTTAGAATATTCATACAGTCTGGTGGTAAATTGAAATAACCAAACTCTATGACTTAAGGAGCCATACCGCTAAGTTCAGTTCTTTGGGATTTCGATGCTTGATTTTGCCATGGATTTGTGTGAGGAAACTAGAGGTGAGGCTAGTGACAGCTCCAACAGGCTGACGGGCCATGTGGGAGCTACTAGAATTAGTGTGAGGGATGTTTGCCTGAGCTTCCGAACTAGACACGGAATGAGCGGGAGAGGCGGAAAAGCGTAGGCAAATCTACCGGACCATTGCATTGTTGTTTGAAAGCGGGTGTGTGAATCTGGAGCCGAAGCTTGGGCATTTTGCGATTTCTGCTGTGGCAAACAAGTCTACTTGTGGGAATCCCCATTGTTAAAAGTACAGAAGGAGATCTTGGGGATGAAGAAAGCCACTCGTGAAATTGCTGTCTCCTTCTGCTGAGAAGGTCGGCAATTTGATTGTTTACTCCTGGTAGGTGTTCCCCCAGAAGAAAAATGATGTGCTCGATCGCCCAATTCCAAATGGCTTGAGCGAGTCTTGATAGTTAGAGAGAGTGTGTCCCCCCTGCTTTTGTACATATTATTTTGCAGCCATGTTGTCTGTTGGGACTAGGACAGTTTTGCGTATGAAGTGAGGTTGAAATGCTTTGAACAACAGAAAATAGCTAGAAGCTCTAGATAGTGATGTGGAGGCTTTTGTGTTTGTTGCTCAACCGGCCTTGTATTGTGTAATCTTGGTGATGAGTACCTCAACCTGTCAGAGATGCGTCTTCTGTGAGCAAGATCTGTTGAATAGGATCGATGATATGTTTTGTGGGTCCCACCACTACAGAGAGTGATGGGTACGGCTGTCTACCAACACTAGATCGGTTAATTGACCCTGCGACTGATTCTACTGACATGCCAAGCACTCTTGTAGGGGACACATGTGAACAGTAAGGGCCTGTGGAGGGAGTTCCATAGGGCGGTGAGGCGAGGCGGGGGAGGGACAGGGTGGCGGGTAGTAAACACCGGAATATGGAAGAACGGAGGTAAGTAAACAATTAAATACATAAAACGAATTTCGGTGCACGTGCTGCATCGCATTTTGCCGAAAATATCAGGCGTGTCTTCGATGCTCTGACGCTGCATCTCTCGACGTCGAGCTTGACAATCGCGAAGAGTTTTCTTCGATCGAAATGATCTGCATGCGCCACAGTCTTCTGCCTTGTGCTCCGGAGACAAGCACAAGTTACACATTGTGTGAATCAGTGTGCGGCTTCTTCGCGTGGCACTGTGGGCAGAATTTGAATGGTGTCCGTTCTATCGACGGAGAGCTGATCTGACTTGGTTAGGCCTGAAGGAATTCCACAAAGCCTTCCAATCGAAAAGTAGATTCCGTTGACCGAAAGGATACATGGAGAAGTGGAAAACGCGTACAAAATAATACAGTCAAGGGTAGGGAGGATTGTGAGTCCGATCCATCAGCGGAGAGCTGACCGAGCGCGGTTAGGCCTGGAAGGAAGCCAACAAGGTTTTCCAATCTAAGGTTGGTTCCAATGTTGAAACAACAAGCAGAGAAGTGGGAAACGCGTCTGGAAACAATTCAGTCGAGGGTAGATTGCAAAGTACCTGAAGAAAGATTTCGAACCGGAGCGCAGCAATACACGTCTGAACCCGATGGCAGAAAAAACAATTTACCAATGGAGTCGATGACCATGCACACTATCACCAAAAAGGGGAGCCAACTTACCTCGTGACTAGGAAAACTTCAAAGAAAAACAACTTTCAAACATCCGGACCCAAAACTACATGTAAAGCATGTTAATCTACAGCACACAAGTCTTGAACATCCAGATTCTGCGACTTGGAAGCACTGCCTGGAGACCCTCACGGGTGATTAGCAGCACTTTAAAAGTCCTGTTTGATTTGAGAGTGAGATGCAAACACTGCTTCTCATTTAAGGAAGGTTGTATATACAAATGCGGAGCACACAGTGCTTCTCATGTAATGAGGGTTGTATTTACAAGTGTGGCGCGCACACTGCTTCTCATCTAATGAGGGTTGTATATGAGAGTGCCGTGCACACACTGCTTCTCATCTAATGAGGGTTGTATATGGAGTGTGGTGCGCACACTGCTTCTCATCTAATGCGGGTCGTATATGGATGTGTGGTGCACACACTGCTTCTCATCTAATGAGGGTTATATATGGGAGTGTAGCGCACACTGCTTCTCATCTAATGAGAGTTGTATGAGAGTGTGGTGCGCACGCTGCTTCTCATCTAATGTGAGTTGTATATGAGAGTGCGGCACACACTGCTTCTCATCTAATGATGGTTGTATATGGGATTGTAGCGCACACACTGCTTCTCATCTAATGAGGGTTGTATATGAGAGTGCGGTGTGCACAATGCTTCTCATCTAATGAGGGTTGTATATGGAGTGTGGTGCGCACACTGCTTCTCATCTAATGAGGGTTGTATATGAGAGTGTGATGTGCACACTGTTTCTCATCTAATGAGGGTTGTATACGAGAGTGGGATGTGCACACATTGCTTCTCGTCTAATGAGGGTTGTATATGAGAGTGCGGTGTGCACACTGCTTCTCATCTAATGAGGGTTGTATATGGATGTGTGGTGCGCACACTGCTTCTCATCTAATGAGGGTTGTATATGAGAGTGTGATGTGCACACTGTTTCTCATCTAATGAGGGTTGCATATGGGAGTGTGGTGTGCACACTGCTTCTCATCTAATTAGGGTTGTATACGGGATTGTAGCGCACACACTGCTTCTCATCTAGTGAGTGTTGTATATGAGAGTGCGGTGTGCACACTGCTTCTCATCTAATGAGGGTGATATATGGGAGTGTGGCGCACACACTGCTTCTCATCTAATGTGGGTTGTTCATGGGAGTGTGGCACACACACGACTTCTCATCTAATATGGGTTGTTTATGGGATGTGTGGTGCGCACACTGCTTCTCATCTAATGTGGGTTGTTTATGGGAGTGCGGTGCACACACTGCTTCTCATCTAATGAGGGTTGAATATGGGAGTGTGGCGCACACACTGCTTCTCATCTAAGGAGGATTGTATATGAGTGTGGTGTGCACACTGCTTCTCATCTAATGAGGGTTGTATACGAGAGTGTGATGTGCACACATTGCTTCTCGTCTAATGAGGGTTGTATATGAGTGTGTGGTGTGCACACTGCTCATCTAATGAGGGTCGTATATGGGTGTGTGGTGCGCACACTGATTCTCATCTAGTGAGTGTTGTATAGGAGTGTGGTGCACACACTGCTTCTCATCTAATGAGGGTTGTATATGAGAGTGTGGTGCGCACACTGCTTCTCATCTAATGAGGGTTGTATATGGAGTGTGGCGCACACTGCTTCTCATCTAATGTGGGTTGTTTATGGGAGTGCGGTGCACACACTGCTCATCTAATGAGGGTTGTATATGGAGTGTGGCGCACACTGCTTCTCATCTAATGAGGGTTGTATATGGGAGTGTGGTGCACACACTGCTCATCTAATGAGGGTTGTATATGGAGTGTGGCGCACACTGCTTCTCATCTAATGAGGGTTGTATATGGGAGTGTAGAATCTACACTGCTTCTCATCTAATGTGGGTTGTTTATGGGAGTGCAGTGCACACACTGCTCATCTAATGAGGGTTGTATATGGAGTGTGGCGCACACTGCTTCTCATCTAATGAGGGTTGTATAGGAGTGTGGTGCACACATTGCTTCTCATCTAATGAGGGTTGTATATGAGAGTGTGGTGCACATACTGCTCATCTAATGAGGGTTGTATATGGAGTGTGGCGCACACTGCTTCTCATCTAATGAGGGTTGTATAGGAGTGTGGTGCACACATTGCTTCTCATCTAATGAGGGTTGTATATGAGAGTGTGGTGCACACACTGCTCATCTAATGAGGGTTGTATATGGAGTGTGGCGCACACTGCTTCTCATCTAATGAGGGTTGTATAGGAGTGTGGTGCACACATTGCTTCTCATCTAATGTGGGTTGTTTATGGGAGTGCGGTGCACACAATGCTCATCTAATGAGGGTTGTATATGGAGTGTGGCGCACACTGCTTCTCATCTAATGAGGGTTGTATAGGAGTGTGGTGCACACATTGCTTCTCATCTAATGAGGGTTGTATATGGAGTGTGGTGCACACACTGCTTCTCATCTAATGAGGGTTGTATATGGAGTGTGGCGCACACTGCTTCTCATCTAATGAGGGTTGTATATGGAGTGTGGCGCACACTGCTTCTCATCTAATGAGGGTTGTATAGGAGTGTGGTGCACACATTGCTTCTCCTCTAATGTGGGTTGTTTATGGGAGTGCGGTGCACACACTGCTCATCTAATGAGGGTTGTATATGGAGTGTGGCGCACACTGCTTCTCATCTAATGAGGGTTGTATATGGAGTGTGGTGCACACATTGCTTCTCCTCTAATGTGGGTTGTTTATGGGAGTGCGGTGCACACACTGCTCATCTAATGAGGGTTGTATATGGAGTGTGGCGCACACTGCTTCTCATCTAATGAGGGTTGTATATGGAGTGTGGCGCACACTGCTTCTCATCTAATGAGGGTTGTATAGGAGTGTGGTGCACACATTGCTTCTCATCTAATGTGGGTTGTTTATGGGAGTGCGGTGCACACACTGCTCATCTAATGAGGGTTGTATATGGAGTGTGGCGCACACTGCTTCTCATCTAATGAGGGTTGTATAGGAGTGTGGTGCACACATTGCTTCTCATCTAATGAGGGTTGTATATGGAGTGTGGTGCACACACTGCTTCTCATCTAATGAGGGTTGTATATGGAGTGTGGCGCACACTGCTTCTCATCTAATGAGGGTTGTATATGGAGTGTGGCGCACACTGCTTCTCATCTAATGAGGGTTGTATATGGGAGTGTGGCGCACACTGCTTTTCATCTAATGAGGGTTGTATATGGGAGTGTGGCGCACACTGCTTTTCATCTAATGAGGGTTGTAGATGGGAGTGTGGCGCACACTGCTTTTCATCTAATGAGGGTTGTATATGGGAGTGTGGCGCACACTGCTTTTCATCTAATGAGGGTTGTATATGGAGTGTGGCGCACACTGCTTATCATCTAATGAGGGTTGTATATGGAGTGTGGCGCACACTGCTTCTCATCTAATGAGGGTTGTATATGCAAGTTTGGCGCACACTGCTTCTCATCTAATGAGGGTTGTATATGGAGTGTGGTGCACACACTGCTTCTCATCTAATGAGGGTTGTATATGGAGTGTGGCGCGCACACTGCTTCTCATCTAATGAGGGTTGTATATGCAAGTTTGGCGCACACTGCTTCTCATCTAATGAGGGTTGTATATGGAGTGTGGTGCACACACTGCTTCTCATCTAATGAGGGTTGTAGATGGGAGTGTGGCGCACACTGCTTTTCATCTAATGAGGGTTGTATATGGAGTGTGGTGCACACTGCTTTTCATCTAATGAGGGTTGTAGATGGGAGTGTGGCGCACACTGCTTTTCATCTAATGAGGGTTGTATATGGAGTGTGGTGCACACTGCTTCTCATCTAATGAGGGTTGTATATGGGAGTGTGGCGCACACTGCTTTTCATCTAATGAGGGTTGTAGATGGGAGTGTGGCGCACACTGCTTTTCATCTAATGAGGGTTGTATATGGGAGTGTGGCGCACACTGCTTTTCATCTAATGAGGGTTGTATATGGAGTGTGGCGCGCACTGCTTCTCATCTAATGAGGGTTGTAGATGGGAGTGTGGCGCACACTGCTTTTCATCTAATGAGGGTTGTATATGCAAGTTTGGCGCACACTGCTTTTCATCTAATGAGGGTTGTATATGGAGTGTGGTGCACACACTGCTTCTCATCTAATGAGGGTTGTATATGGAGTGTGGCGCGCACACTGCTTCTCATCTAATGAGGGTTGTATATGCAAGTTTGGCGCACACTGCTTCTCATCTAATGAGGGTTGTATATGGAGTGTGGCGCGCACACTGCTTCTCATCTAATGAGGGTTGTATATGGAGTGTGGTGCACACACTGCTTCTCATCTAATGAGGGTTGTATATGGAGTGTGGCGCGCACACTGCTTCTCATCTAATGAGGGTTGTATATGCAAGTTTGGCGCACACTGCTTCTCATCTAATGAGGGTTGTATATGGAGTGTGGTGCACACACTGCTTCTCATCTAATGAGGGTTGTATATGGAGTGTGGCGCGCACACTGCTTCTCATCTAATGAGGGTTGTATATGCAAGTTTGGCGCACACTGCTTCTCATCTAATGAGGGTTGTATATGGAGTGTGGTGCACACACTGCTTCTCATCTAATGAGGGTTGTAGATGGGAGTGTGGCGCACACTGCTTTTCATCTAATGAGGGTTGTAGATGGGAGTGTGGCGCACACTGCTTTTCATCTGATGAGGGTTGTAGATGGGAGTGTGGCGCACACTGCTTTTCATCTAATGAGGGTTGTATATGGGAGTGTGGCGCACACTGCTTTTCATCTAATGAGGGTTGTATATGGGAGTGTGGCGCACACTGCTTTTCATCTAATGAGGGTTGTAGATGGGAGTGTGGTGCGCACACTGCTTTTCATCTAATGAGGGTTGTATATGGAGTGTGGCGCACACTGCTTCTCATCTAATGAGGGTTGTAGATGGAGTGTGGCGCACACTACTTCTCGTCTAATGAGGGTTGTATATGAGAGTGTGGCGCACACTGCTTCTCATCTAATGAGGGTTGTAGATGGGAGTGTGGCGCGTACCGTGTTTCTTGTCCTAATACCGGTGCGCTGATTATATAGTGCTTGTCCTCTAAATAAGGGTTATAAATGGGAGTGTGTTGCATACAGTGATTATGATGTAAGTGTGGCAATATGGGGAGCAGCCTGCATAGAGTGCTTCTCACCTGAAGAAGGGTTATATACGGGAATGTGCTGAGTAGAGGCCTTCTCTTCTAAAGAGGGGTTATATACAAAGTGTGTCACGTACATTGCTTCTTATCTAAAGTGGGGTTATTAGTGGAAGAGTGTTGCACACAGCAGAGCCTAAGGAGGATTATATAATGCATCTATTGTTTTACTTCCTAAAAGGGGTTAAATATGGGAGTGAACTCCAGACAATGCTTATTATCCTAATAGCGGTAACACATGGGAGTGCGCTTAAAAACAGTGCTTTTTATTCTAATAGCGGTTACATCTGGGAGTGAGCTTAAAAACAGTGCTTATTATACTAATAGCAGTTACACATGGAAGTGCACTTATGTGCTTAAAAACAGTGCTTATTATTATAATAGCGGTTACATATGAAAGTGCTATTAAAAACAGTGCTTATTATCGGAATAGGGGTTACATCTGGGAGTGCGCTTAAAACAGTGCTTATTATCCTAATATCGGTTATACATGGGAGTGCGCTTAAAAACAGTGCTTATTATGCTAACAGTGGTTACATCTGGGAGTGCGCTTAAAACGTTGCTTATTATCCTAATAGCAGTTACACATGGAAGTGCACTTATGTGCTTAAAAACAGTGCTTTTTATTCTAATAGCGGTTACATCTGGGAGTGAGCTTAAAAACAGTGCTTATTATACTAATAGCAGTTACACATGGAAGTGCACTTATGTGCTTAAAAACAGTGCTTTTTATTCTAATAGCGGTTACATCTGGGAGTGAGCTTAAAAACTGTGCTTATTATCCTAATAGCAGTTACACATGGAAGTGCACTTATGTGCTTAAAAACAGTGCTTATTATTATAATAGCGGTTACATATGAAAGTGCTATTAAAAACAGTGCTTATTATCGGAATAGGGGTTACATCTGGGAGTGCGCTTAAAACAGTGCTTATTATCCTAATATCGGTTATACATGGGAGTGCGCTTAAAAACAGTGCTTATTATCCTAATAGCGGTTACACATGGGAGTGCGCTTAAAACGTTGCTTATTATCCTAATAGCGGTTACACATGGGAGTGCGCATAAAACGTTGCATATTATCCAAATAGCGGTTACACATGGAAGTGCGCTTAAAAACAGTGTTTATTATTCTAACAGCAGTTACATATGGGAGTGCGCTTAAAAACAGTGCTTATTATGCTAACAGTGGTCACATCTGGGAGTGCGCTTAAAACGTTGCTTATTATCCTAATAGCGGTTACACATGGGAGTGCGCTTAAAAACAGTGCTTATTATCCTAATAGCGGTTACACATGGGAGTGCGCATAAAACGTTGCTTATTATCCTAATAGCGGTTACACATGGGAGTGCGCTTAAAAACAGTGCTTATTATCCTAATAGCGGTTACACATGGGAGTGCGCATAAAACGTTGCTTATTATCCTAATAGCGGTTACACAAGGGAGTGCGCTTAAAAACAGTGCTTATTATCTTAATAGCGGTTACACATGGAAGTGCGCTTAAAAACAGTGTTTATTATTCTAACAGCGGTTACATATGAAAGTGCTATTAAAAACAGTGCTTATTATCGGAATAGGGGTTACATCTGGGAGTGCGCTTAAAACAGTGCTTATTATCCTAATAGCGGTTACACATGGGAGTGCGCTTAAAAACAGTGCTTATTATCTTAATAGCGGTTACACATGGAAGTGCGCTTAAAAACAGTGTTTATTATCCTAACAGCGGTTACATATGAAAGTGCTATTAAAAACAGTGCTTATTATCGGAATAGGGGTTACATTTGGGAGTGCGCTTAAAAACAGTGCTTATTATCCTAACAGTGGTTACATTTGGGAGTGCGCTTAAAAACAGTGCTTATTATGCTAACAGTGGTTACATCTGGGAGTGCGGTTAAAACGTTGCTTATTATCCTAATAGCGGTTACACATGGGAGTGCGCATAAAACGTTGCTTATTATCCTAATAGCGGTTACACATGGGAGTGCGCTTAAAAACAGTGCTTATTATGCTAACAGTGGTTACACAAGGGAGTGCGCTTAAAAACAGTGCTTATTATGCTAACAGTGGTTACATTTGGGAGTGCGCTTAAAAACAGTGCTTATCATCCTAACAGCGGTTACATTTGGGAGTGCGCATAAAACGTTGCTTATTATCCTAATAGCGGTTACACATGGGAGTGCGCTTAAAAACAGTGCTTATTATCTTAATAGAGGTTACACATGGGAGTGCGCTTAAAAACAGTGCTTATTATGCTAACAGTGGTTACACAAGGGAGTGCGCTTAAAAACAGTGCTTATTATGCTAACAGTGGTTACATCTGGGAGTGCGCTTAAAACGTTGCTTATTATCCTAATAGCGGTTACACATGGGAGTGCGCATAAAACGTTGCTTATTATCCTAATAGCGGTTACACATGGGAGTGCGCTTAAAAACAGTGCTTATTATCCTAACAGTGGTTACACAAGGGAGTGCGCTTAAAAACAGTGCTTATTATGCTAACAGTGGTTACATTTGGGAGTGCGCTTAAAAACAGTGCTTATCATCCTAACAGCGGTTACATTTGGGAGTGCGCTTAAAAACAGTGCTTATTATCCTAACAGTGGTTACATTTGGGAGTGCGCTTAAAAACAGTGCTTATTATCCTCATAGCGGTTACACATGTGAGTGCGCTTAAAAACAGTGCTCATTATCCTAACAGCGGTTACATATGGGAGTGCTCTAAAAACAGTGACTTTTATCCAAATAGTGGTTACATCTGGGAGTACGCTAAAAACAGTGACTATTATCCTAATAGCGGTTATACATGGGAGTGCGCTAAAAACAGTGAATGTATCCTAATAGCGGTTACACATGGGGGTGCGATTAAAAAGAGTGCTTATTATCCTAATAGCGGTTACATATGGGAGCGCGCTAAAAATAGTGGGCACCGTCCTAAGAGGGGTTATGTATGGGAGTGCGTTAAAAACAGTTGTTAGGATCCTGTCAGGGGGTTCCCTGCTCGGCCCCGGCAGGGCTAACTGATTGTCCGTCTCCTCAACAGGCGGATTACTACGGGCCCTTTAAGGATAGCCTTTGTGTTCCTGACGAAGGCCTCGCCTCTGGACCACCTGACTTTTTGGACCTATCAGGAGAGGCCCCTCGCCTTATGAGGCAAGACCCGGAAGACGCCGCGTCGACGTCGTGGGAGGAGGAAGTGAGACGCCAGGAGAACAACGCGACCGGGGAAGCTGAGAGCAACGCGGCGACGGAGTCCTTGGAGAGAGCCGACACCAGGAGCAGAGAAGGTGCCGGGTCGGAAACGGAGGAGAAACGGACGGCGGCAGCTGTAAAGCCAGGAGGCCAACGACACCGCGATTCGCCCAGCCACGCGAAGGAGGACGCGTGGCTTTCCCAGGTGCGTGCTCGTTTAGGTTCATTATTGCGTTTAAAGAAGGGAGGGACCGGGTAGGAGACAGTGCAAGCACCGGGGCACCTCGTTTATCAGAACAGTTTGCAAGTCACTGAATGTGGTGGTGGTTCTTGCTTTTCCCTCACACACTCCCTATTTCAAAAGTCTCTAGAAAGCGTACAGTACCCTAAAAGCCTCGTTCTTTTCTTTTCCTTCCATGTGCTGGAGTATCCCGAACCTCGACCCAAGAAGTGTCCCGAGGACCACTAACCTGACCCCGGATTTTGTTAATGCGTCTGACCTAAGACTTTCTTTTTGTGTTCATTATTCTGTACTACGCAAATAAAATAGACAAATAGTCGCCCTCTAGTCTTGGCTCCTTCCCTTCTTGTAACCGAAAGGTGACAGATCCTAAGAGGGGTTATGTATGGGGGTGTACGAAGAATGATTTGTGCTTCCAGTGAAGAGAATGCAGTATGAGTTGTCTGCTCAGACATGCATTAGAAGTCAAAACCTCCAATGAAATACAGCAGTAGTATTTTGCACATGTTGTTCGCAACAATTTCAGTAAGGCAAAATAATGGCAGAATATGGTGAATGCAGCATAACAGGCACACATTGATTACCTTTAGTGCTATCCAGGTTAGCTAGCAAGGTGGAGAGAGAACAGTATGGTTAGTGGTGAAAACAAGAACATGGGCATTTATTAAAGAATAATAGGTGAATAGTACAAGCCACAAAAGACCACCCAGAGTCGAAACCTGATCACGCAGATCACAGCTTGTGGCCTACGGACTCAAGTATCTCTGTACAAGCGGCAGACCTACGCTAGCTGACTCAAATACTTCTAAACCGGGCACAGCCCTAGGTCTGCTCATTCAAATATTCATATGCAAGTCTACAGCACTAGGTCAACTCATTCAACTATCAACAAGCAGGACACAGCCCTAGGTCTGCTCATTCAGTTATCGACTAACAGGACACAGCCCTAGGTCTGCTCACTCAGTTATAGACTAACAGGACACAGCCCTAGGTCTGCTCACTCAGTTATCGACTAACAGGACACAGCCCTAGGTCTGCACACTCAGTTATCAACTAACAGGACACAGCCCTAGGTCTGCTCACTCAGTTATAGACTAACAGGACACAGCCCTAGGTCTGCTCACTCAGTTATCGACTAACAGGACACAGCCCTAGGTCTGCACACTCAGTTATCAACTAACAGGACACAGCCCTAGGTCTGCTCACTCAGTTATAGACTAACAGGACACAGCCCTAGGTCTGCTCACTCAGTTATCGACTAACAGGACACAGCCCTAGGTCTGCACACTCAGTTATCAACTAACAGGACACAGCCCTAGGTCTGCACACTCAGTTATCGACTAACAGGACACAGCCCTAGGTCTGCTCATTCAGTTATCGACTAACAGGACACAGCCCTAGGTCTGCTCACTCAGTTATCGACTAACAGGACACAGCCCTAGGTCTGCTCACTCAGTTATCGACTAACAAGAGACAGCCCTAGGTCTGCTCACTCAGTTATCGACTAACAAGACACAGCCCTAGGTCTGCTCACTCAGTTATAGACTAACAAGACATAGCCCTAGGTCTGCTCACTCAGTTATTGACTAACAGGACACAGCCCTAGGTCTGCTCACTCAGTTATCGACTAACAAGAGACAGCCCTAGGTCTGCTCACTCAGTTATCGACTAACAAGACACAGCCCTAGGTCTGCTCACTCAGTTATCGACTAACAGGACACAGCCCTAGGTCTGCACACTCAGTTATCGACTAACAAGACACAGCCCTAGGTCTGCTCACTCAGTTATCGACTAACAGGACACAGCCCTAGGTCTGCACACTCAGTTATCAACTAACAGGACACAGCCCTAGGTCTGCACACTCAGTTATCAACTAACAGGACACAGCCCTAGGCCTGCTCACTCAATTATCAACAAGCAGGCCACAGCCCCAGGACTGCTGCTCACTCAATCATCAACAAGCAGGCCAAAGCCCCAGGTCTGCTCACTCAAGTATCAACAAGTAGGCCACAGCCCCAGGACTGCTGCTCACTCAATTATCAGCAAGCAGAATACAGCCCTAGGTCTGCTCACTCAATTATCAACAAGCAGGCCACAGCCACAGGTCTGCTCACTCAATTATTAACAAGCAAGCCACTGTCCCAGGTCTGCTCAGTCAAGTATCAACAAGCAGGCCACAACCCCAGGTCTGCTCATTCAAGCATTGACAAGCAGCCCACAGCCCCAGGTCTGCTGACTCAGTTATGAACAAGCAGGCCACAACCCTAGGTTTGCTGCTCACTCAATTATCGACAAGCAGGCCACAGCCTCAGGTCGGCTCACTCAATTATCAACAAGCATCTATGAGAGCCCTGAGATACGGACCTGTATCTGTGGCTTTATAGGCCACAGCAATGTAGCTGTAGGCATAATTACATACGTCTAGGAAAAGGAAAAACTATTATGTCACAGATTTACTTAACTTAAGTATGTGTGTTTATATCGAGAGGCTCTATGTCCTATACTAAGTTCTCACAGTTTATTTTGTAACTGCTTGTGTTCACTGTTACTGGCCAGGTCCATGCTATACTACTTTAAATAAAAAATAAAAAATCTCAAAGTAATGTATCACTGCTCTAAAACGTGCTAAGAGTTTGGTCTACATGTTCAAAGCATTCTGAATGGAAGCAAGCTACCTGTCTGCTTGACATAAAATACTAGTAAGCCATGCAGCCTTTAAACGGATCAGTGCACAGAACACTCATGAATCTATTAACTATTTGAGCAGGGATTAATGCTTTGAGAAAAATCAGTTTCAACATTAAGTATCAGAGACTGCATTTAGGCACAAGTTAAAAAAGAGCGCAGTAGCTTAGAGAGAACAATGTTAAGCTCTCACAAAGGCGGTGGATCTCTCAGTGGAGGAAATGTCTTCACTAGGGTCTCCATGAATCCCCCACTCATGCAAGAGCAGGCTCCTGATAGAGTCAGTTTCTTGATGCAGTTACTGCAGAGGTAAACACTGATGTAACTTGATAGCAACCTTTGCGGATATCTAAATGCTCAACTGGAGAAACGGTGATCCAGCTGTGGAAAGAGGTCAGGCCTAATGTAGAATCCTACCTTTGCTCTGGGAACGTAGGTCTGATCAAGAAGTCTAACTAAAGATCCTGTAAACAGATGCAAAAGAACAAGGTACCACACTGGCCTTGCCCAACTGGTTGGTAACTGGACTTTCATGGAATTCATTGCTTAGATTCAAAGGATTGTTTGGAAAGGCACACAAAGTTCTGCACACGCTGATAAATGGTTACGTTCGTTCAGTTACCAACATTCCGGTGGATAATCTATCTAAATGCAGATTCTTCACCTCGTGACTAACAATAGTTGCCAGACTTGATCCCAGGATCTTTTCTCAGCATTGCTCCTGCACGCCAGCTGGTGGCATTGGGAGGCTCTGTGCCAACTCTATCCTGCTCCGGAAGTGACACCAGAGTCACATCTGAGTGCCACCTTTGGGGGATGGCATCAGTTTCTATCTCGTCTCTTCACGTTGTTGGACGTAGATGTCAACAACTATCAGGCATTCACCAAGTTCAAGTTTATTTGCACGGTTAATCACAACCTTTGCAACATTAAAACCATATTAAAAATTCTAGTCATCTAAAACCACAGTACAAAGAATCCCAAAAATGAGCATTATTATTGTTGGCGGAGCAAAGAGTGTTCCACTTTCAAGACTACAAATATTAAGACGTTTGTAAGAACACAATTTCAATCCCAGAAGTTGGCCCTGGCAACGTTTCATCCATCATTTATGCAGGGACGCCTGGCCACATGTCTATCTTGCTGAGGAGGTATGGGCCATCCTCAGTGCAGAGAAGCAGTTTCAAATAGAGTATTGGCATTGCTATAAGAATTCTGTTGTCTTTTGTGCAAAAAAGCAAAAAGTTAAAACAGTGGAGCTTTCTTGCTTAGCAGTAGGGACATTCCTTCAGTACATACAATCAGGACACAGAGTGTTGTTGGCATTGCAATAAGGATTCAACTATCGTGTGTGCAATTAACAAAACAAGTGCATAGTTCCAGGCTGAACAGCCTGCTGTAATTAACAACATTACGATATAAGACCGATCTACATTTCAGGAAAACAGGTTTGTTATCAGTACTACAAGAATGTGACTGTCTTTTAAATGAGAGGTAAGCTGTTTATAGGATGCATCTCTCTTGCTAAGCAGATAGAGCATTCCTTCCGCATGCATGGCCAAGGTAAGTGTTGTTGGCATTAATGTATGGGTTGAGATGTCTTATGTGCAAAACAGCAAAACATTAAAAATAAGTCTGGTTCCAACTACCTCCCATGATTATTTATATTACAATATGTGACCACCAACATGAAAAAGTAACCAAAACACTGGTGGAGTACATATTTTCAGTTCAGAAGTACAGTCCTATTAGGCCACTTCAGGTCCATCTAACCTATGTGCAAACGTAGCCAACCCTCCCAAAAAGTGCATACTTTTGGTTCAGAGGTGCAATCTTATTAGGCCGCTCCAGGTTTTCCCGTATGCATGGCTTCAGCTGCTATTCTTAATTTTTTTGTTATTGTGGAGCCTCATTGGTGGCCCTTTTCTGTAGAATCCTTGGTACAAACATTAACATTTATCTGGCTTCCCTTTGTGCAAATGCTCCACAAGCTCCTCATTGTACATCTGGATTGCCACCGTAAATTGCCATTGCTCTTATTTTCTTGTCTACATTGTTTAAGATCCTCGCAAAATGGCCATTTAGTTGCAGATTCCTAAGGGCAAAGCCTGCCAAAGCCGCCTGCCTGCATGTTCCGATTCCTCTTTGATTAAAGAGTGGGCACTACATTACTCTTTGCTTGTTCAACAACTCCTTACAGCAGATCTTCCCTCCCCATTCTGCACAAGTAGCCGCAGGTGCTGGCTGGATTACGCTTCCAGGCTGGTTGATGTAATAGCGAAGGTGATAATTTACCAAGACGATTTCTTAAGAACTTTTCTTTGACTGTGTTGGAGAACCCCATATGCAAGTAGGAGTGAACTATTGCTGTGTCCTAACTGTGCAAAACAAACCAGTCATGAGCTCTGCCTGCCAATGCCTTATCCTCAATTAATGAGGCCAGTTTGATGGCTTTCTTTACCACAGCAGTGTGGGTTGCAGCCTTCTATAGAGGCCCTGTAGGCCTCATTGTGCTGTTGACCCATTGGGGGAGGTTCTAGCATGAGAGGTGCCCCTGGTCGTCAGCTCCAGTCAAAGATGCACGTTTCATGTACCTTTGATCTGATGCCAGCAATCGATATACGCCCCCTTCTGGCCAGAGATTGTCTTATCTGTGCGGGGAGGTATATTCGGGAGGCCAAAGATGATTTTGTACGCCCCAACCATCATCCTGCCTCTTCCTCGGCATAGCTCCCTCCTGCAAGTGACTGTTAGTAGGAGTTTTGCTTGTATTACCCGGGGCAGTGGAGTGAGAGTAGGACTGGCCACTTTCTTCTTCAGATGTTTCAATGCTAGAGCCAGAGCATTGCTTTGCCTCCTCAGAGCTTCTTTCTGAGATTTAAATGATCCGTCTTTGAATATAATTAACCCCTAAATATTTGTATTCCATTATTGACTCCAGGTGTTGGTTGGCCAAAACTAATCAGACGTGACAGCATGCAGGTCTCTAAATTGGGACTTTTAACATACGATATAAGAGTCCATTCCACAGAATGAGAAGGTGTGAGGGTGGTGAGGAATCTGTGGATAAACAGAGGATCTATCAGAAAGAGCGATACCGAAGGTAAGTAACTTGTTCTTATGATGGACACTTCTAGTCGCAGAGTCCTATAAAAAAGCAGCAGTGCCAGGTGGGTCTGCGGAATGACTCAAACTAAAATGTCCTGCAGGGCCAAACGGCACAAATGCCCCTCCCGCCGGACCTGGCTATCAAGGCAGTAAGGCTTCGTGAACATATGAATTGACCCCATGCTACGGCATTACATATGTCCGAAACAAGTGCTCCGCATGCCAACGCACTGATAGAACTTGGCTGAGGTTGTCTTGAGTCCTACCTAGATATTGTGCTTATGTGCACCGCTTTACACTTATTTGTTCCAGTGAACAAAACAAAGAGCAGATTGTTCACGTGATGCTCCTTGGTACAATCGATGTAAAAGCTCATAACTCTTTTTGGGGTCCAGGTGGTGAAGCCTCTCCTCCTCTTTCGAGGGGTGAGCAAAACATGGCAAATGGGCAATGACCTGTCTGACATGCAAAGGCACCACGAGACTGTTTTAAAGGGCAGATGTAAGGGACAGCTGTGCATTGGGTCAAAAGAGGTACATATAAAAATAAGAGCAAATATGGGGGAAGTGGAACACACACAGGGGGAATAACACATACAGGGTGAATATATATACCCCTCTAGCCTCCACAATTAGGGGGAGATTTCAAGAGGAAACAACCTGGGTGGAGATGTGTGATCGTGGGGGATGGAACAGAGATGTCCAGTTGTATCATTGCATTAATAACACGTTTGCCTATAAACACATTTTAGTGAACATGCTGTTCTATTTTTGTTCAGTAAAAAAAAATTAAAATAAAAAAGGAGGAACATATAAGAAAAGTGCGAAAAAGTTAGGGTACCAATGTGTCATTTCAAGAAGTTTGGGTGGGAACATAAGGATAAGACCTCTAAGGAAAAGCATCACAACATGTGATTTAAACAAGGATGATTGCCTTGGAAATGCAAAAAGACTGAAAAGTAACCTTTAACGGTGCCCACAGCAAGACCCTGTGGGGCTAAAGACAGCACAAAAAGCAGGACACTCAACAACTTTGCCTGTAATGGGTCTCTACGGCGAAAGTTACACAAGGCTACAAACTTATCCCAGAGTAAACAGATTTTATAGATGGGCACCTGGCCGCTTGAAAGACATCAACTACTTTAGGAGGGAGGTTGTAGGAAGTCAAATGTAGCTACTCAATCCTTGCAAATGGAGCTGAAGATTACATTGGTCCAGGTGAAGAACCCTTCCCTTGCGCTGGACAGAAGAGCCCCTTTAAGCGGCAGCCTGGTGGTGGGACAGATGAGACCGTTCCAGGGTACCACACCAATCCAGAGCCACTAAGATAACTTGGGCCAGTTGTTCCTGATCTTCAGAACTCAGGCAGGAGAGGCAGTGGTGGGAAGGCATACAGGAGTACCATGCTCCAATCTAGGCAGAATGTGTCTAAGAGAGAGAGCCTCTTGGGAACTCCAATGTGCAAACGTATTGACATTGCAAGTTCTTGGTGGTGATGAAGAGATCAAGGCAGGCTCTGTCCATTACTCCAAGACGCCCTACATCACCTTAAAGTGTAGCTGCCATTCCTGATCCATTAGGCGTCACCACCTGAGTTCATCCACCCTAACAATTGAAGATCCCGTCAGATGGCTCATGTCCACAAAGATGCCTTACCAAGTCAGCTAGTTCCAGAGGCACAGGGTCCACTGGCACAGGAACCCAGACCCTACTCCACGCTGCCTGTTACAGTATCACATGGCAGAGCTGTCTCCTTGTAGGACCTGGACGGGTCCCTCCATGATGGAAGGCAAGATCTTCAACACCCATCCAAAGGCCCAGAAATCCTATTGATGAATGTGAGTCGGGTCCTCTGATCTCCACCTCTCCCAGATACCCTCCACAACCCAAAAGCAATGTATCCGTCACTACCAACAGATTTGGGTGGGGTAGGGAGAGGGGCCAGCCGCAGGTCCAATTCTGGTTGAACATCCACCACTTCAGGTCTTCTACAGTCTCCTCCGAAACCTGGATGGAACCTAACAGATTCCCTCGGTGCTGCGCCCACTGAGACTTCGGATCCCACTGCAGAGTCTGCATGAGCCATCTGGTGTAGTCTGCCAGCAGGAGGCCAAGAGTCACTTTCACTGAGACCCGAGATGAGGCTCAAACATTGGGATCACAGCTCAAATATTTGATCTCTATGATCTAGAGGGAAGCCTCGAAATTGCACCGTATCCAGAACAGCTTCAATTAAGGCTTTTTGCAGGAGTCAGGTGTGATGTTCACAGAGAAACCCAAAGATGGAGGATGTTCAATGATTTCTGAAAGTGGTCCAAGGCTGACTGTAATGAGCCCGGTTTTAACAGCCAGTCGTGAAGGTTGGGGAAGACTGATATCCCAAACTCTGTAGATGTGCTGCGCCCACTTTCATGAACACCCGCGGTGAACTGGTTAAGCTGAGGGCAGCACAGGCTCAACATCTGCGTCAAAATGTACATAAAAAAAGGAACCAACATCAATGCACATGGGTGGTGCTTGTATGTGGCTTTGGTGTCACTTCCAAAGCATTGACACCGAGCTTACAACGCCACATGTTAGCACGCAGGAACAATGATGACAAAAGTTTAGGAATCCTCAGAACAATGGAGCCTTCCCTATAGCTGTTGAACTTGGCTTGACGGATGTCTGAAATCAGCCTTTTCTGTTATTGATGCTGTGGTGTATATCAACTATAGAGTAAGATGGAACATTTTAGGTCGCAATTTACCAGACAGTGAAGCGGTCTGGTTTGCTAAAGACATCTTGGGGACTTTCAGAAAGATGACTTAGAAATGCATTCCACCCGATGATTACTATTGGCTTTGTGGTATTCTGGCTTTCTATTTGATGTCTTTGCTGTAGGCACTTCAGGTTCAGTTAGTCCGTCCCGATGAATTAACTGTGCTTACAGTATTCTTCCTCAAACTTCCTTTCTGTAAACAGGCCTTTAAATCTTGTTCTTATCTTGTTACATTTGCTATCGATTCAAAAGCTGTGGTCAAATATCAGGCGCTGTCTTCCGAGGCACTTGTTTACTTTTCTTTGTCTGACTTCAAAGTGAGACGATTTATGTGACAATCTTGCTGGATACTAGGGGAGCAAAGAGGTTTATTTTTCTAGCACAAAACAATATTTAAATGAACTGTGTAAGTATTTCGGAATTAGGAACACACATGTAGCACATTTTATATTATTTCTGAAGTGTCTTGGAAACACATACTTCAATATGATCAAAACAAATCATTACACTAGGTGATGCAATTTCCACACATTTTTGTTTGTGCTCAGTATAGTTTTATGAGTAAAACTGTATGTCTGCAAATGTATTGGTCATTTCAATTAAAAATGTCTTGTCTGTAACGGCAGCGCGCTACCACACCATGCATACCCTGCTCTACGCCTCTCCACTCTATTCTGCACCACTCCACTCCATACCACAGCACTCTATGCCCACACATGCTGCGCCTCTCTACTCTACCCTATGCCACTGCACTCTACACCACTCCAGTCTAGGCCACACTCATCTACTCTGCACAACTCTGCTATATGCCACTCTGCAACAATGCACTTTATGCCCCGGCACTCTACGTCAATCCAGTGTATGCCACTCTAATCTACTCTGCACTACTGCACTCTTCACCACTTTAGTCCACACCATAACATACTATACCACTCTACACAACTACATTCTATGCTGCACCACTCCACTCTACGTAACTTCGCTATACTCTGAAACAGTCTACTGTATGCCACTCCACTCCACTCTATATCACTGCACTCTACATCACTTTACTCTTAAACACTGCACTCTACGCCAATGCATTTTACACAACTGAGCTCTATGTCATTGCACTCTACTCTGCATCACTGTACTCTACACCACTGCTCTCTATGCCCCTCTATACCACTCTATGGCACCATACTCTACACTGCACCACTCTACGCCACTTCACTCTATGCCACTCGACTCTACTCTGGACTCTATGCCACTGGACTCTACGCCACTTGACTCTACTCAGTGCCACTGCATCACTCAACTCTACACCACTCTACTCTGCGCCACTGCATTCTACTATGCACCACACTAATATATGACATTGCATTCTACGACACTGCACTGTATGCTACTGAATTCTATGCCACTGCAGTCTACTCTATGACACTCCAGTGTATAGCACTTTACGCGGCTCCACACTACGCCACTCTGATACACAACACACTCTGCCCTCTTCGCCATTCTTCTCTACGATACGCCACACAGCTCTCCTCTGCACCACTAACTTTTAGCCATGCTGAACAGCAGCTACGCTAGTGAGCAACATGGCTAACACACATTGGCAAAGCTAGCAGCGATTGCATAAGGGAGACCTCTTGGCTTTGCGAAAGCTTGCTCCTGAAAGCTTCTTGTACACCTATGGGAAAGCTCCCTTTTTGGTCCACTTTCCAAACAGCTACAACTCCTGCTCAGGGTTATTAAACGTGTGCACAGTGCGTAGTTCAAGACAGCATCGCCAATCTGGTTGGCAACTGCTATTTGAGGGGAACAGACCCTCCAAACCTTGCTGGATCCACCCTGAGGAGCTCGGTGGGTACCTGTAGCTTGATTGAGATTGAGTGAAGGGATGCCACTGTGGAGTGCTGTCTGCCAATAGCTGGGGCAAAAGCAGTGGAGTGAAGGCTGAAGGTCGAGATCGATGACGGAGATCCATGTGATACATAGTTGAAGAACACAGTGGCCAGCAATTATGACCGTTCCTATTCAAACTCCATAGCCCTTAACACATCAGCAACAGATCGGAAGGCAGCCCTACCAGCTGTACTACATGATCAGAGTACTTCTCAGAGTGTTTAGCAGCTAACCGTATCTAGCTTGCTGGAGATTAACCCAGTTAAACACAAAGATGCCAACAAATCCAAAGAATGAGAATGGTTTTAGGAAGAGTTCTTGCTGCAGAAGAGAACACCAAAAAAAAAACAAAGAACTTTAAGGAACGCCCCATCATCTAAATATGCTTTCATGGATAAACCACAGTTTTAGATTTAAACTTTTTTGTCCCACTGGTTTTTTATTATAAAAATGTTTTTAAAAAGTGGACCAACATGTTTTTGAAAAGGACTGAAATCTCAAGTATATGTGAATATCTGCGAGGTTAGGCCATGCAGCTGAGTTACCTCAAGATTATTAACCTATGGGGCATCTCTAGCTGAGGAAATTTCTGGGTTAGATACAACACATGCCTATGGCTCTGGACAACACCTAGATTCTGTGCAATATTATTTATGAGGATTACCTGCTTCAGCTTCTGGTGTTCTGCATTTCCACCCTTAAGAGTGTACAGAACAGACTGCATGGCCTAGTAATCTTGTGACTGTGCATAAGTCAAGACTGCTTGTTTAGGTGTTGATTAGATAGTGACCATACTGTGTTACACGATATGTATATTTAGAGTAGGAGTATTTTATACAGATACTAAGACCATACACACTTCTTGTTTGAGGTTGTCTCACCTTTATGTCCGAATTCTGAGAATGGTATCTGTTAGTTAACCTAGACATCTAAAAGCTGTATTCAGAGCGGAGGGCCCTTCGGACGCATTTGTTTTACCTGTTTGTACTTGCGGTAACATCTCTGGATCACAGCTGCGGCCATTTCCTGCTGCTCTTTTAACCTGCGGCCCTGCAATGAGAATGAAAAGGCAGAGAATCAGCTCTCGGACTAGGCTGAGTTTGCCTGTCGAAGGAGCTCACTCAAAACATAAAGAGGGAAACTGCATGGCTGGCAATACCATATTGTCTACTTCGATTTCTGGCATGTCTTAAAACCATTTACAAAAACGTATGCACATGTTACACGGTACACTACCATCGCTCAGCCATGGCACATGCACAAACACGGCATACTCAGCAAACAAATAAATCCATCAGTAATTTCAAGAGCAGCCTATGAAGGCTAATTAGTTTATGGTGGTATGCGCTATTGAAAACACATTGGCATACAAATGAATGAATTATAAGGCAACTAAAATGGTGCAATTTAGAAGTTTCCCTGGAAGAATGACATGACTATGTAATATGCACACTTTAGAGAAGATGAGTGACACAAGATAGCCCAACAAGGCAAAAAACATTGGTGAAAGCATGAGCTACTCTGGAGCAGAGGAGAGTACATTACTTACCTTTGGGAAAGCTCTTTTCGATGGATACTCTCTAGGCGCAGATACCTGACCTGGCGAGTCCTCACATGTGACATAATGGATGCGGAAATTCTTACAATAGCTCCTGCACACCAAAAGGTGGCTAGAACTTCTTGGAGCGAAAGCAATAGCTGCGGTTATCGCCCTAAAGGAATAAGCTCAAGGCCTCGGGAAGTTCCTTTTCAGTCAAGGCACAGCTCAGGTTGACGCAGAAGACAATCCATCGGAATAAGCTCCGTTTCTGAACTGCCTTTACCTTTTTCGCACCAGCGAACCCGACAATAGCGGATCTTCCACAGGCACTCCTTAGTCCTATCGATGAATAAACTAAGGGCATGCCTTGGATCCTCCCCCTCAGCTGGATGCTGTGGAGAAAACAAATGCAGGGAGCATGATGGACTGCTCCAAATGGAAGGCAGACACTTCTATTTGCAATTTCAGTGTCCAAGTCCAAGCACCAGTTGCCAGGGCAGAAATTAGTATACAGAATCTAAAGTGACAAAGCCTGCATGCAGTTTGCGGATGGCAAATGCAGTTGTAACTGCAATAAAAAAAATGGGCTTCAAAGTTAAGAGTCTCATAGTACAGATAGGAAGTAGCTAAAAAAAAAGCACATATTCACAAATGTTAGAACCATACTGAGGTCACACTGTAGCATAACAAAAGGAGTAGAGGGAAGCGTGTAATACTTTTAAACCGATCACAATGGGTGATTTGAAAAAGAAGGGATAATCAGGCAACAAAGAAGGGCCAAAAGAGGTAATAAGTAAACCTTAACTGTGCCCACTGCAAAGCCTTGCCCATGCCAAAGATTAAATAAAATTAGCAGGTAATCTAATATGTAGATGGTGAACCTGTTTTTCTTCACACCAGGTGACAAATATGGACCAGTGACTTGAATAAATAGATTTTAGTGGAAGGGCAGCGAGCAGCCAAAATGACAGCCACCACTTCAGACAGTAGAACAAAACATCTCAGTTGGTTCTGCTCAATCTACCCACATGAAGGTGTAGCATGTGGAGGGTAGAGTGTAGCACCCTACCTTGCTGCCAGGACTGAAAACCCTCCTGAAGATGTTAAAAAGGGGAGGTTAATGTCCAGGGTGAGCTGTTTCAAATACTGGACTCTTCTGGTCACAAGGATGAGTTGTGCTCGGACCTGCCCGACTTTCTTCAGGACCCTCGGAAACAGCAGCAGAAAAAGAAAGCTCTATTGAGGCTAGAATACCACTGAAACAGTTGGTCAGACTTTTGTACACTTTTTGTTTTATCAAGATATCATTTTAACACTCTTTTCAGGTCTAGAGAGTGCAGAGCTCTCTCAGCAGGAGTGACAGGGCTTGCAAAGAAAGTAGGAAGAGTAACTGACTGGTTGATATGAAAATCCGAGACCACCTTAGGAAGGAACCTCGGGTGAGTACGTAACACCACTCTCTGTTCGGGTGAAAAACAAGATAAGGCTCTGAAGAGTATAAGGCTTGTATCTTACTTACCCTGTGAGCAGATGTGATTGCCACGAGAAAAGCAGTCTTTCACGAAAGATGCTGAAGGGAAGCTTTGTGAATGGGTTCGAATGGGGGACCCATTGGTTTAGAGAGGACTATATTCAGCTCCCTTGGGAGGAGCTAGAGCCCTAACGGGAGGATAGACCTTCTTTGAGACCCTCCAAGAAATCTTTCACAACTGGCATCTGAAAGAACGAAGCCTGAGTGGGAGACTTTCTATGTTCTGTTATCACTGCCAGGTGAACCTTTATGGAGGAGTATTGCAAGCCTGCTTTTGCCAAATACAGTAAGTATGGTAACAGTACCTGTTCCTGTCCTCGAACAGGGTCATGGCCTTCAGCAGTACACCACATGTAAAAAAGCTTCCACTCCTAGCCTCCTTCAAGATCTGCATGCAGTCTTGAAAGAGACCTAAATGTCCATATTGTATGAACTCAGGCGCCATGCTGCTAACCTCAGGGACGGCAGGTTGGGGTGGAACACCTTGCCGCCCGCCCTGGTCAGCAGATCCGGATGACATAGCAACCTCATGTGTGGTACCTTGGACAGGTGAAGGAGGTCCGGCTACCACCACTGGCGAGGCCACTCTGGAGCAACCAGTATTATATCTGTCTTGGACTCGTACAGTTTCCTGATCACCATGGGAATGAAGGGAATTGGTGGAAAAGCGTAGAGTAACGCCTCTGACCAGTCTATCAACAGAGCATTCCCCTTGGAACCTGGCTGCGGGTACCTGGAGGCGAAGACGCAGCATTTTACGTTTTCGGCGTCCACAAAGAGATCGACGTCTGGTCTGCCCCAGCTGTGGAAGATGTCTTGCACCCAGTCGTGTGCTTCTGTGAAATGCCTGCTTAGGCCATCCGCTTGGACGATGAGGACGCCTGGTAAGTGAATTGCAGAGATTTTCATGTCTCATGCCAGAAGCCACTTTCAAATCGCCTGTGCTTCCAGCGACAGGGGTCTGGACCTGGTGCACCCCTGCTTGTTCAGGTAGCACACAGCTTTCCAAATTTTTCATGTTGGTTACACACTTTTTGGAGATGCATCATTTTGAGACACAGTAAGGCAGTGTAGCGAGCGAGCCCGAACCACCTAAGGAGGGTTCGGGGTTCTCACTCACTCTGTCTGTCTCCCTCTCTCTCTCTCCGTCTGTCTACCTCCCTCTGTCGCCCTCCTCCCTGTCTGTCTCCCTCTGTCTGTCGCCCTCCCTGTCTGTCGCCCTCTGTCTCCCTCTATTTCCGTTCCTCTGTCTCCATTCCTCTGTCTCCCTCCCTCTCACTCCCACTGTCTCCCTCTCCCTCTGTCTCCCTCTCCCTCTCCCTCCGTCTCCCTCTCCCTCCGTCTCCCTCTCCCTCTCCCTCCATCTCCCTCTCCCTCCATCTCCCTTTCCCTCAGTCTCCCTCCCTCTGACTCCGTCTCCCGCTCTCCATCTCCCGCTCTCAGTCTTCCTCTGTCTCCATCAGTCTCCCTCTCTCTATCTCCCTGTCTCCCTCCCTCTGTCTGTCTCCCTCTCCTTCCCTCTGCCCCCCTATCTCCTTCTCTCTCTGTCTCCCTCTGTCTCTCTATGTCTCTGTCTGCCTCAGTCTCTGCCTCAGTCTATCCCTGTCTCTGCCTCTATCTTTTTGTCTGTCCCTATCTCTGTCTCACCCGGTCTCCCTCGCTCTGTCTCCATCTCTGTCTGTCTGTCTGCCCCTGTCCCTGTCTCTGCCTCTATTTGTCTCTGTCTGTCCCTGTCTCTGTCTGTCTCTATCTTTGTCTGTCTCTGTCTCCCACACTCTCTCTGTCTCACTCACTCTGTCTACCTCCCTCTCTATCTGTCTCCCACTCTCTGTCTCCAGGCCTCTCTCTCCCTCTGTCTGTCTCCCTCTGTCTGTTTACCTTCCTCTGTCCCTCTCGGCCTGTCTCCCTCCCTCTGTCTCCCTCTGTTTCCGTCTCTCTGTTTCCGTCCCTCTGTCTCCCTCCCTCTCCCTCTCCCCCCTCTCCCTCTGTCTCCTTCTCCCTGTCTCCCTCCCCCCTGTTTCCCTCTCGGTCTCCCTCTCTCTGTCTGTCTCCCTCTCGGTCTCCCTCTCTCCATCTCCCTCTGTCTCCCTCCCTCTCCCTCTATCTCCCTCTGACTGTCTCTCTCTGCCTCCCTCTCTCTGCCTCCTTCCCTCCGTCTCCCTCGTTCTCTCCCTCCCTCCGTTTCCTCGGTCTCTGTCTCCCTCTGACTCCCTCTGTCTGTCTCCCTCTCTCTCTGTCTCCTTCCCTCCCTCTCCCTCTGTCTCCCTCAATCTGTCTTCCTCTCTCGGTCTCTCTCACCCTCCCTCTACCCCAGACTCCCTATCTCTCTGTCTCCCATGGTTTCCCTCTCTCTTTGTCTCCCTCCCTCCCTCTGTCTGCCTCTCTCCCTCTGTCTCCCTTTGTCTCCGTCCCTCTGTTTCCCGCTCTCTCTGTCTCCTGCTCTCTCTATCTCCCGCTCTCTCTCTCTCCCGCTCTCTCCGTCTCCCGCTCTCTCTGTCTCCCGCTCTCTCGGTCTCCCTCTCTCTCCGTCTCCCTCTCTCTCTGTCTGTCTCCCTCGCTCTCTGACTTCCTTCCTCTATCTCCCTCTGTCTCCCTCCCTCTGCCTGTCATGCTCTGCCTGTCACCCTCTGTCACCTCACCCCAGCTTCCCGGGCACACACACAGCCGCACGTGAGTACTTCGCAGGTCTTTAAAAGACCATTTACTTGTTAATGAGGCTTTGTTGTGAATCGCCCGGCCCCCATAGAGCGGAGTGTCTCGGAGTCTGCGCTTCTGCGGCGGACTCCGAGATACTCTTTCAAAGGAATGCCTCTTAATTAGCAGCAGTTATGTGCTAAGTGCCCTTAATACTGGTGTCATCCAGGGACACACCCACAATTTGCAGGTGACACAGTACTGTGTCAGGACACACAGTTTGGAAAGCTCTGAGGTACTACATCGTTGTTATATCGTCCGCCTGAACAAGTAGAGTAGTCGATTTGATGGAAGAAAAAAATGTTTTGAGAGCTAGATGTACCGCTCTGAGTTCCAGCATGTTTATATGGTATAGTTGCTCTTTCTCTGACCACATTCCTTGGATCTGTAGTGGTCCCTTATAAGCGCCCCATCCCTGAAGGGACGTATCCGTCACCAGAGTCTGCTTGGGCAGTTCCTCTTGAAAAGGGACTCCTACGATGAGATGAATCTGTCGCATCCACCATTTGATGAGAGCCGGACAGACAGAGGCAGAGTTGAAGTGTGCTCCCAACGATTGGAGATTTGGGACCACTGATCCTCCAGAGTCTGCTGTAGAGGTCTCATGTGAAGCCTGGCGTTTGGAACTAGAAAAATGCACAAGGCCATCGAACCCAGCAGAGATGAGATCTGCCTGGCCGTGGGCTGAGGTATATTCAGGAGAGTTTGACACTTGTGGAGAATGGATGATCGTCTCTCCTCCGAAGGATACGCTCTGGCGTTGACTATGTCCAAAGTTGCGCCTAGATAGTGTATCCTCTGTGTTGGATTGAGGATGGATTTTTTTAAATTTACGTGTAGACCGGGCCGATGTAGTTGTTAAATACAGTACGCGAGGTGCTGCTGCAGAAGAGTTGGCGACGCACTCTTGAGAAGTCAGTCGTCCAGGTAAGGGTAGATGAAGATTTGCTTTTTCCTCAAGAAAGCAGCTACTACTACCATGCACTTTGAGAATGTGCGAGGAGCCGACTTTGGACCGAAGGGCAGGACAGTAAACTTCTGATGCTTTTGAGAGATTGGTATGTGGAAATAAGCATCTTGATGATCTATGGAACACATCCAGTCCCCTTGATGTAGATGCAGGATTATTTGATGTAATGCCAGCATTCTGAACCTCTCTCTCAGAATGAACCTGTTGAGACGTCTGAGATCTAGTATAGGCCTGAACTCCTTGTTTGGACCTTTCTTTGGGACCAAAAAATATCAAGAGTAGATCCCCTGCCGACGTTGATGCCATGGGACCTCCTCAATGGCTTCTTTTAGGAGTAGAGCGGACACCTCTTCTCTCAGAATATTTATGCTATGGATGACAGTCTTTTGAGGAGGAATAGAAGGTGGAGGGGAGCTGAACCTGATGTTATGCCCATTCCTTACAATATTCAGCACCCACTTGTCTAGTGTGATCTTGGTCCACTCTTCCAGGTAGAAACGGACACTTCCCCCCACCGGAGTGGGTAACGGAGTTAGGGGAAGCATGTACTCACTGCTTTTGTTGTTGTTTGGCAGCAGGTGTGGACTGTCTGGAGTTCCTTCCTCTTCCTCTTCCTCTACCAGGACGACGCTGGTAGGATTGTGATCTTCCTTGATTTTGCTGGGACGACCACTGAGGGGTTTGAACCCTCTGATGGTATGGTCACCGATCGTAAAGCGGTAGCGTCGCTTGAACTCCTTTCTCTTCTCGAGCCCAACCGCCTTCACCGTATCCAGTTCGGTCTTCATCCTGGACATTTCGTCATCGGCGTGAGAGCCGAAGAGTGAAGTGCCATTGAAGGGGAGATTGAGAATGCGATGTTGTGCCTCTGGCTTCAGACTCGTCAATCTCAGACAGGAAGAGTGACGGGCACAAATCCCATGAGCATAACCATGGGCAGTGAGATCAGAGGCATCAGCCGCTGCAATGATAATTTGATTGGCTACCAAGCCACCTTCATGCAGGATTTCCAGGAAATCTTGCTTGTCTTATTTTGGGAGCTTCTTGTGACGCGTGAAAGCGAGTCCCACAAAGAACGGTCATACCAACCCAGCAAGGCCGAGGCGCTGGCTACCTTCATGTAAGAGGCTGAAGTCGTGCACATTCTCTTGACGACAGAATCCATGGCCTTACTGTCTCTATCTGGGGGTACCGCAGACGATGCTGCCCCTGTCGGATTCTTCCGTGCCACTGAAACGGTGGAGGGTCAGCCCTCAGAAAAGAGGGGTCGTTCTCAGGAGCCTTATATTTCTTAGTGATCCGAGATGGGGCCGCCCCCACAGATCTTGGAGTAAAGAATTTTTGCAGAGCAGGCTCCAGCAATCCAGGCACTAGAGGAAGCATTGGTCTAGAGGAAGACTTTTGGTGCAGTGTTTCAAAGATGACTGAAGCCTTGGTAGTGGGACAGGCATTTCAATGTGAAGTTTCGCAGCCCATCGGCAGAGAACCTCATTGAAGGTCAGAATATCATCAATGGGCGATATTCTACTCGGAGTAGAGGAAGAAAGAGTAGGAGAATAGTCAGCTTTTGAGTCTGACAATCATGAAGAAGATCTATGGCTCCGTCTCCTAAGAGAGCGGTGTCGAGATCTGGATGCCAGATTCCTAGGAGAACGTGATGACTGCCTTCTTCCAGGTGGGGACCTTCGTGGAGAGGCACGCTCCTGTCTTTCAGAAGAGTGTACGGATTGAAGTATAGGCGATCTGGATCTTGTAGGGGAACATGGCAGATTAATCCTGCAGATCTTCCACTCTATTATGTCCTCTAGCCATCTCAGTGGGATATTAGTTGGCGGGGCTGGAGACGGTACTGATGAGGGTTCCGGAGTAACTTGTACTATCTGAAGTCCTCGGGAGGAAGAAGCACTCCTTGACGTCGCCCCTGGGCGTCTTGAGACGAACGGTCTCTCAACGTCGCCCTAGGTGTCTTTGCAGGCGGAGACCCATGATCTGAGTGTGATCTCCTCGACGTCGACTTGATCGTGACCCTCTTCTAGACACAGGGGGCGTTTTTCAATATCTCTATGTCGAACTCCTCAACGGTGACCTCCTCGGCGACGGATGTGTCGACGTCATGCGTCTCGGCGTCGAATGCCTGTCTCTCTCTGGCGTCGAAGCCCTTGGGTGTTCGGCTCGACGTCGATGCAATTGGACCTCTCGACGGCGACGGCGATCTCGACGTCGGCACTGTCCCTCTCGGCGGCGGGCTTCGACGTTGATGTGTTGACGTCGAGCCCCCGGCCTCTTGACGTCGTAGGCGAGTGAGACTGGGGCCGCCTCAGCATTGGTGTCGGACTTCATCTTATGGGTCTTCTCACCTTGTCTCGACGGCGAAGGACGTCTCGACGTCGACTCAGAGCACAAAGATATCTTGGATGTCGATCTGTCCCTCGACGGTGTATGAGACCGATGTCTCCTTTTCTCACCTTTCTCTTTGCTCTCCAACATTGTTTGAGAGGAGGGCTTCCTTGAAGGATGTTCTTCTCGCCCACTTGCGGTTTCTTTTCCTCTCTCTTGCATGGAGTGCAGCTTAATCTTCTCCCTTTCTCTAAGGGTTCTTTTTGAAAACTTGCTGCAGTGGTAACATTGGTCTGGCTTGTGAGATGAAGGTAAACAAGCAATACAGACCGAGTGAGGGTCTGACTTAGCCAATTTTTTTCCACAGGCTGGGCACTTATTAAATAAGGCCGGCATTTTGACAGGAAAAATAGCCTAATGTCAGAATAAATAGTAGTATTAGGATAGGATAAGATAGGATAATACGTTTGTAAAGCGCTCAATTGCCGTGGCGTCTTGGCGCTGATGTGTGTGCTTACAAAATCCAGAAACCATAGTCAGGTTGAAATCTCATATCCAACGGTAATCTATTCCACAGGTGCGCTGCCCCTTTGGAAAGTGTCCTACCTCCCCATCTGGCCCACTTAACCCTAGACTTCTTAAGTAGACCTAGATTAGTCGATCTCAGAAGACGTGAGGGTCTATAGGGCGTGAATAGTTTGGAAACTTCGTCGGCGCCACCTCCTTAAAGCGCCTTATGAACCAGGCACAAGGCCTTACAATCAACACGCCACTGCACTGGAAGTCAATGCAATTATTTAATGCCCGCTAAGGTTGAACAGCCCCTGGGGATGTTTAGGAGCAACCTTGCTGCTGCATTCTGAAGGGACTTAAGCTTTCCCATCTGTGCTTTATCTATACCCATAAATAGGGCATTACAGTAATCCAAATTGGATAGGAAAAGGCTCACCATCACCGTCTTCTGGAGGTCACGTGAGATGAATGGGAAAATCTTTCTTAGTGTCTTTAAAAGAAAGAAACAGGAAGATGTCAGACTATTGACCTGGGCGGAGAAATTTAACTTATCATCAAAGATGGCCCCCAGATTCCTAACCTTAGAAACAGGAAACGGACACTTCCCCGCCTCGACTGGCAACCATGAGTCATTCCGTACGGGGGGTGCCCCTTCGAATTTTAGCACCTCCGTTTTATCTGTATTGATCTTCAAAAAATGATGGTTCATCCAGGTAATGATCTCGGATTGGCAGGCATGAAATTTAACGGCTGTGACCTCAGGCTGCTTGCAGATGGAAATAACAAGCTGCGAGTCCTCAGCGTAAGATACCAACGCAAAACCATACCTTCTGATGAGCCTAGCTAACGGGGTGACATAAATATTTAACAATGTGGGGGATAAAGATGATCCCTGCAGGACCCCGCATGGAAGATGAAAACTCTTAGATTCCAGTCCAACCCAAACCAAATTTTAGTAAGCTAAGTACTAGAGACGTCGAGTGAAACCAAAAAAGTTCTCTTTAAACCAGAAAAAAGTGATAAAAATCACTAACTGGAGAGCTCAATACTGCAGGATCCTCACAGAAGGAGCCGGAAAAAAGAACTGACGCACAAGTTACTTACCTTCGGTAACGATATATCTGTAAGAAACAGTAGTTAGTATTAAGATTCCTTACCTTAGAATACCCCCAGGTGTCAGACTGGATCCGGAAACGTTTGCGTAGCAGTACCCTTGCGCGTCGGTAGGCGCCGTCCGCGGCTCCGCGTCCGTCTTCGGCGTCGGGATGACGTCGCCGGAGTACTTAGGCGCCGCCCTCGGGCGCTGACGTCAGTTCTTATTCACAGCTTTTCCGTGCCAGAAAACGCAGAGCCATGATAAAAATCAACAATGGTGCCATAAAAACTAGGGCCCTGAATGGGGAAGACCTTAACCCTAGATATCGGTTCGCAGAACGGGGAGGATGGGTGGGGCAGTAAGGAATCTAATACTAACTACTGTTTCTTACAGATATAACGTTACAGAAGGTAAATAACTTGTGCATCTGAAAGAAACAGGTTAGTATTAGATTCCTTACCTTAGAATAGATACCCCAGCAATACCAACCCCGGAGGTGGGTGTGCGAACCAATGATCACACCAGAAAGTCCTGGAGAACGGAACGGCCGAAAAAGCCATATCTCCGGACTTGGCTGTCCAGGCAGTAGTGTCTTCCGAACGTGTGCAGCGAGGCCCACGTAGCTGCCTGAAAGATGTCCTGCAAGGGGACTCCCCGGCCCAGGGCAGTAGTAACCGCCGTGAACAACTGCACTACACTCCCCCGGACAGAGTGGCGGAATGCCTTCAGTGCAAGTCGGATCGCCCACAGCTCCAGAAGGTTGATATGGAGCTGGGACTCTGCCGGAGACCAGAGGCCTCTGATCTCCGCCTCTCCCATGTGGCCTCCCCAACCCTGGAGGGACGTGTCCGTCACAACCATGTGCTCCGGTTGGGGTAGGGAGAGGGATCTGCCGCTGACCCAATCGCGTCCGTGAGCCACCACTGCAACTGTCTTGCAGTGCCCTCCGAGATCAAGACATGCTCGGACAAGTTGCCCTGATGCTGGGCCCACAGAGACTTCAGGTCCCACTGCAGAGCCCGCATCCGCCACCTGGCGTGATGCACCAGAAGGATGCAGGAGGCCATCAGCCCCAGAAGTCGCAGCGTCAACCTGACCGAGACTCGAGATAAAGACTGAAAGATCGGAAGCAGAGCCTGAATATCCCGAACCCGCTGTTAGGGAGGATAAACTCGAAACTGCACCGAGTCTAGAACCGCTCCGATGAAGAGGAGCTTCTGAGAGGGGCACAGGTGTGACTTCGGCACATTGATGGAGAACCCCAGCAGGTGCAGGAGGTCGGCAGTAGTCTGGAGGTGGCTGACGACTGTCTGGGGCGAGCCAGTCGTCGAGGTAGGGGAAAACTGAAACCCCTAACCTGCGTAGATGAGCTGCGACCACCGCTATCACTTCCGTGAACACCCGTGGGGCGCTGGTAAGGCCGAAGGGGAGCACGGTAAACTGAAAGTGCTCGTGGCCTACCGTGAACCGCAGGTAGCGCCGGTGGGCCGGCAGGACGGGGATGTGGAAATAAGCGTCCTGCAAGTCCAACGCTACCATCCAATCTTCTGGGTCCAGGGCAGCTAAGACCTGAGCCAGTGTCAGCAAAGCCGTTGACGTTCCGCAGGTCCAAGATAGGGCGTAGGCCCCCTTTGCCCTTCTTGGGAACCAGAAGGTAGTGGGAGTAACAACCACACCCTACTTCTGGCCAGGAACGCGCTCGATGGCCCCCTTGGCCAAGAGGGCCGTAACTTCCTCTTGCAGAAGATTCAAGTGATCACCCGACACACGCTGGTACTGCGGTGGCATGGCTGGAGGGGTCACCTCGAAGGGGAGGGAGTAGCCCCGTCGGACGATTTGCAGCACCCACCTGTCCGATGTGATGTCGTGCCAGTGGGAGAGGGGATGGCGAACCCTGCCCCCCACTGGCGTCTAGTGGGCCTGAAAGCTCGGACTAGGAAGGCTTTGAGGCAGATGCTGCCTAGGGGGGAGGGGGGGGGGGGGGGGATTTGGACTGACCATGCCGTTGTCCCTGGGCACCGCCACGGCGGTTACCACGTCTCCCACCGCGCTGGATGTTAGTCTGCGGCCCATGGCTGGCAGGACGTGTGGGGGTGCCCCTTTCTTAGCCACTAAAGGGGCGAAAGGCAGCAGATTGCTGGCGCGGGCCGACAGGCCCAAGGACATGGCCGTAGCCCTAGAGTCCTTAAAGCGATCAAGTGCACTGTCTGCCTTGTCGCCAAAAAGGCGACGGCCATCAAACGGCATGTCCATAAGGGTGTTTTGGACATCAGCTGAAAAGTTGGCAGACCTCAGCCAGGCGTGGCGACGAATCGCCACCGTCGTTGCCATTGCTCTACCTAGCGAGCCCGTGGTATCCAGCCCAAATCTGATGGAGTACCGTGCCGCATCTCGACCCTCCGCAAGGGCTTGGGCGAGTTTAGTCCGGGCCGCCTCCGGACATTGTGGCAGCAAGTCCGCGACCGTGTCCCACAGAGAGTAGGTATAATGGCCCAAGAGGCACCCAGTGTTAACTGACCGCAATCCCAAACTCAGGGAGGAGAACATCTTCTTGCCATATTGCTCGTACCTCTTGGATTCCTGATCTGGGGGAGCCGTCGGGAATGCGGTCTGGGAGTTAGAGGCCTGGATAACCAGACTATTGGGGTGGGGTGGGTGGACAGGAAGCAAGGGTCGCTCGGAGCCGGGCGGTGGCGTCTGGCCACGTTCCTATCTCCAGGGGGACCTGTAGCGGGCCTGGACCAGGTGCCCAGAAGAACGTCAGACAAGGCCTCATTAAACGGCAGCAGAGGCTCCGAAGAGCTTACCTGCGGTTTAGGGACCTCATTGAGGAGGTTAGTCCTCACAGCCGCGACGGGGAGCTCAAGGGATAAGGCCTTGGCTGCCCGCGTCAACACCACACTATAGGCTGCCCCCTCCTCCGTAGCCACGGTAGGAGGGGAGACAAAACCAGTGTCTGGCGAGGTGTCCAGACCACTGGCGACCCCTATCTCGCCTGTCCAGTCCTGATAAGGCTGACACTCACCTGCCAAAGGGTCCTCAGACCCCTCCCACTGGTATTCAGGGTCAAAAGATCACTCCAGCGCCGGAAGCGGACTGAGGGGGGAATGGGGACGGCGTCGACCGTGGTCGGCGCCAGGGGCGACACCCTAGCAGCTGGTGCAGTCGTAAGGTCGACCGGCGATGACCCGGATCCGGGTCCCGATCTGGTGGAGTCTTGCGGCGTCGGGACCTAAGTCGCCGACGGCGCCGGGGCCGAAGCACCCGGCCCGCTTGGGCATCCTTACCGGCACCGTCTGAGTTGTTCGACTTCTAAAAAGAAGATCCAAAAGATCAAAAGGTTTAGTCAAAAAATGACTAAAGGGTACCACTGTTCCCGGATCGGCGCTTGCTGGCGTGAAAAAAAAAGCTGTGTATAAGAACTGACGTCAGCGCACGAGGGTGGCGTCTAAGTACTCCGGCGACGTAATCCCGGCGCCAACGACGGACGCGGAGCCGCAGACGCCTACCGACGCGCAAGGGTACTGCTACGCAAAAGTTTCCGGATCCAGTCTGACGCCTGGGGTATTTTAAGGTAAGGATTCTAATACTAACCTGTTTCTTTCAGATCTATCTGTCCCCTGTGGTGCATGACGGGAGCCTGTGGGTTCCTGGAGGTCTTGAAAGCATGCCGCCAATTTTCCAATTGTTGTCTATGCAGCCTTTCTAGGCTAATATGCCTCTATGATCTTGCCTTTTTACCTTTGAAAATAAAGGTTGTGTGTTTCAAAGCAAACTAAGGGCAGTTTTCTTTATATATATCATATGTATATTATGACTTATATGTCTTACTTTTTTCAAATGTAAAAGATTTACACGCAATGATGGCAGTTTTGGAGCTTAGTAATATTTCAGACTGCATATGTATATGCATATTATGTATATATATATATATATATTTCAAAATCCTGAGAGGCTTGGCGCACACGCCTCAGTCGCGCATGCAGCTCAAAAACAGGACACGGACTCAAATTTCCTTCTTGCGTTATTTTATTTTTTGCCCAAAGTCAAAGAAGCGTTTCGCGGCTCCCGCCGCTTGTTCACTCGATATATATATGTATGTAGATATATGCATATGATTGGCTATTGCTCCGGGGTCCCCGCACGTGGGCGGGACTATTCAGGGCTTATGACTATTGATGAGTATCCCCTGGAAGAGAAGGACAAGTTACTTACCTTCAGTAGTGCCTTACCTGGTAGAGAACTGATCTAGCGGCAGATTCTTTACCTTTGAATTTCCCAGGTATCCATATGATTTTTCTTCAAGCAATACCCCTGCGTGCTGGTAGTTGCCGTTGGTTGACTCCATATTGTCTGCGCCGTAGTGACGTCCACATACCTAAATATGCACCACCTCGGCGTGCTGACATCAGTTAGTTTTCACAACTTTCCACACCAGGAGCATGGAAGCATGAAGTGCACTGACAATGTTGTGTTTTGAACAACGATGGCCCTGAAAGCATTCAGCCCTGACCCTAAAAACCAATCCGCAGTGCGGCGAGGATGGGCGGGTGAGTAAGAAATCTGCGGCTATATCATCTCCTTAACAGATAAGGCGTTACCAAAGGTAAGCAACTTGTCCATTTGATAGAGACATCTAGTCGCAGATTCCTTACCTTTGAATAGATACCCAATCAATACCAACCCTCGAAGAGTTTAGACTAGGAAGGCCTGCAGGACAGAACAGTTGAAAACGCCATCCATGCGGGCTTGACTGTCCAGGCTGTATGTTTGGTAAATGTGTGCAGGGATGCACACACTGCTGCCTCACAAATGTCAAGAAATAGAGCTCCGCGTTGCAAAGCCATGGTCGCAGCTTTTGCGCTGGTAGAAGGAGCTCTTAAGCCCTAAGTAGGCTGCTTTTTTGCCATTGCGTAGAAAATCTTGATGCAGATGACAACCCATCTTTAGAGCCTTCTGCACCGCACAACCTTTCTTAGCTCCCACGTACCCCACAAACAGATGGTAGTCCACTCGGAATTCTTTAGTGCGGTCAAGGTAGAACGACAATGCTCTTTTTGGGTCTAAGCGACTGAGTCGCTCTTCTTCTTTAGAAGGAAGCAGAGGAGCATAGAAAGTAGTCAAGGTTATAGATTAGCCCACATGGAAAGATGTTACCAATTTTGGTAAGAAAGAGGCCCTGGAACGTAGCACCAACTTATCGGAGAAGGTGGTCAGGTATGGAGGCTTGGATGACAGAGCCTGTAATGCACCCACCTTCCTGGAAGATGTGATTGCCACTAAAAAACTGTTTTGATACTTAGAAGTCAGTGGGGGAAATTGTGCGGAGGTTTGAATGGAGCGCACATCAGAAAGAGTGAGTACAAATTTAGGGTCCCACTGAGGCATGATTGAAGGAGAAGGCAGAAGGATAATGTTACTTACCCAGTATGCATCTCTTCTTGGCACTTAGAGCTGTAGATTCACAAGCCTGACCTATTCCTGCAATCTAGTGTTGGGTACGGAGGTTTGCAAGCTCTTTTTCTTCGAAGAAGTCTTTCCTATCCACGAGGTAAGGTGACTCCTCCTTTCGGTGATAGCGCACACTGTTGTCCAGCAAGAGGGTGAGAATGGAGTAAGTAAGTGTAGTATAGAGATGTCCATGCGTATAAATGTATAATTAAGAACTGCAACAACTACTGGTGGCCACATGTGAATCTACAGCTCTCCATGCCAAGAACAGATGCTCACTGGGTAAGTAACATCAGTTTGCAGCATGTGTGCTGTAGATACACATGCTTTGCATAGACTATAAAGCAGTATACTCTCAAAGCTGTGGCGAACCCATATAGGTAGAAGTTGTTTGGAATAGTGTTTTAAGTACTGCTTGGTCTACATTAGCTTGTTTTCGTGCTAACACATCTGCACAATAGTGTATGGTGTAGACCATGTAGCTGCATTACATATGTCAGCTAGAGGGATGTTACCTAAAAAGGCTATAGAAGCCTCTATTTTGCGAGTGGAATGCGCTCTAGGGGGTATAGTCAAAGTCCTTCTGGCTTCAGCATAGCATGTTTGAAAGCATTAAACAATCCATCTCGCAATACCAGATTTAGAGATATGATTGCCTTTATGAGGTGGAGGAAATGCTACAAATCGTCGTTTTGCGAAAGTCAAGTGTGTGAAGAGCGCGTTCTGCTACAGAATCAGGTTGAGGAAAGAAAACTGTTAAAGCAACTGATTGATTTATATGAAAAGCAGAAACTACTTTGGGAGGGAATTTGGGATTGGTCCGGAGAACTATCCTGTCTGTGTAGCCGAAAGAAAGGTTCTTCTAGTGTTAATGCCTGTAGCTCACCAACTCTCCGCAGTGATGTGATAGCAACTTTCCATGAGAAGAACTGTAAAGGGCATTTGTGTAATGGTTCGAAAGGTTGGTCCATGAGCCTTGTGAGGACAACGTTGAGATTCCAGACTGGGGCAGGGGGAATCCTTGGTGGTATTACCCTGTTTACACCTTCCATAAAGGCTGTGATTACTTGAACTCTGAATAGTGACAGATGTTGCCTATTTTGTAAGTACGCAGCTACAGCTGCAAACGAATAGACATGTAAGCCAGTCCGGTTCATTGTAAATTAAACAAATAACAGATAATGTTTTGTACAGAAGCGTCTAAAGGATTGATTTTGTTGCTGTTGGAATATATGGCAAATCCTTTCCATTTTGCAGCATAGCAAGCTCTGGTGGCAGGCTTTCTTGATTCTTTTACAATATTCATAGAGTCTGGTGGTAAATTAAAGTACCCAAACTTTAAGACTTCAGGAGCCAGATTGCTAAATTCAGTTTTTTGGGATTTGGATGTTTGATTTCTCCATGGTTCTATGTGAGAAGACTAGAGTTCAGGCATAGTTTTTGATGTGGAACTAGTAACAACTCCAACAGGGTAGTGCACCATGGTTGACAAGCCCATGTGGGAGCTACTAAAATTAGTGTGAGGGATGCTTGCTTGAGCTTCCGAACCACCCATGGAATGGGCGGGAGAGGTGGAATAGCATAGGCAAATATCCCTAACCAGTTCATCCATAGGGCATTGCCCTTTGATTGCGGGTTGGGACCGGGAGCTGAAGTTTAGGCATTTTGCTTTTTTGGCTGTGGCGAATAGGTCTATTTGTGCAAATCCCCACTGTTAGAAGCACAGAAGGAGAACCCGAGGATAAAGTTCCCATTCGTGAATTTGTTGCCTTCGTCTACTGAGGAGATTAGCAATTTGATTGTTTACTCCTGGGAGATGTTCTGACAGGAGATATTGTTGTGCTGGATCGTCCAATTCCAAACGACTTGAGCGAGTGTTGACAGTTGGAGAGAGTGTGTCCTTCCTCGCTTCTGTACATAATACATTGCTGTACATAATACATTGCTGTCATGTTGTCCGTCCGGAATAGGACAGTTTTGGCTACAAGATGAGTCTGAAAAGCTTTTGGTGCTAGGAAAACAGCTAATCGCTCCAGATAGTTGATGTGGAGAGTCTTGTGCTTGTTGCTCCACATGCCTTGTATTGTGTAATCTTTGAGTTGAGTCCCCCAACCTGTGTTGCGTCTGCTGGGAGCAAGATCTGTGGAACAGGGTTGATGAATGGCCAGCCTGCTGATAAGTTTTGTGGTTCCACCACTGCAGAGAGCGAAGGGCACGGCCGTCTACCAACACTAGATCGGTTAATAGACCCTATGATTGATTCCACTGACGTGCTAAGCGCTCTTTTAGGGGGCGCATGTAAAGCCTGACATGGGGTACAATTGCTATGAAAGACCCCATTATTCCCAGTAGTTGCATTAACGATCTGGATGGTAATGCTTGGTTGGGCTGAAATTTTTGAATGTTAGCTTGAATATTGTATATTCTGGCTACATTGAGCTTTGACTGTGTCTAGAGTGGCTCTGAGGTAAGACAATCTGTGAGGGATGCAGGTGAGCCTTTTTGTGCATTGATGGTAAAGCCCAATTGTGATCTGTGTTTGCTGCAGACAGTTTTGGTGAGCACTGGCTTTGATGAGCCAGTCGTCAAGGTAGAAAAAGACGTGAATTTGTTGCCTTCTGAGATGAGCAGCGACTAATGCCAGGCATTTGGTAAAAACTCTGGGCACTGTCCGAAGGGAAGCACCTTGAACTGGTAATGCTTGCCCGCTATCACAAATCTGAGGTATTTGTGATGAGCTGGATGAATTGGAACATTAAAATATGCGTCCTTTAAATCTAGAGTAAACATAAAGTCTGTTCTTTGTTAAAATGAGCACCTGTTGAAGTGTCACCATGTGAAAATGTCTGACAGTATGTAGTGGTTTAGCTCTCTCAGATCTAAAATAGGTCTTAGGGAACCGTCCTTTTTGGGGATGAGAAAATACAGAGAGTTAACCCTTGAGCCTTGGTACTGTGTGGGAACTGGCTTTATTGCCACTTTTAGTAAGAGCGACTGGACCTCTTGTTTTAGCAAGTGTATGTGTTCTGTAGATAACTTGTGAGATTGAGGTGGAATGTTTGGGGGATTGCTGGTAAGCTCCAGGCAATAAACATGTTGGATAATTCCAGGCACCCATTTGTCTGATGTTATAGACTGCCAAATGGGAAGGAATTGTTGAATTCTTCCCCTGACAGAAAAGGTATAATGTAAATGTAAATGTGTAAATGTGGCGTATTTGTATAGCGCGAACAGTGACCCGGAGGCATCCCGGCGCTTGTACTCCTACCACAAGGGAACCCCTCCTGGTTTTTCCTTGTGGGGTGTCCACTCCTGGGCATCCCGTGGTGAAACCAGGCATCCCTTGTGTATCAGGGGGCCTTGTGGAGACTAAGCAAGCTATTGCCCAGAGTTGCAGCGTGGGGCCCATGCTCAGAATCGGCACTGAGGCGAGAATATCCGGTCAGAGGAATTTAAGCCCGAAACCCGCAGAGGTGGGAATCGAACCCTGGTCCCTGGCCAGCGTTCTGCATCAAGGTCTGCCGCTCTAAGCATTGAGCCACACTTCTCCACTCGGGGGAAAGCTTGGGTAAGTCACGGTTTGTTGAGGGAAGGGGAGTTACAAGGTGTGTTGCCCTTACCCCTACCTTTGAAGTTGTTGCCTCTATAACCTCTGGAGGGAGAGGACTGGTTGTTACCTTTGTAAGCTGAGGTATTTTGATCTGGGGGTGTGGTTTTTGACCCACCTCTCTACGAGGAGCTACGAAAGGAACCTCTGTTGGATGCCATCTGAAGCGCTCCCATAGATTTAGCAACTTCAGTGCCCTTTTTCATTTTTTCTAACGCCTGGTCAACGCTAGCGCAAAATAAATGTACCGTATCACATGGCTTCCCCTCAATCACAAAGTCTTTCGCTTTAGGCTTATGTTCGTCTGGGAGATACTGGAGTAATTGCTCCATTTCGTCCCAGTGTGCTCTATTATATCTGGCTAAAAGGCCTTGGGTATTCGTAATGCGCCATTGCTTTGCTGCTTGAGCAGCTATGTGCTTCCCAGAAGCATCAATTAGTTAGGACCCCTTATCTGTCGGAGGAGAATCCCCTGATGTTTGAGAATTTACTCTCTTATGAGCATTGGATATGACTAGGGAATCTAATTGCACTTGTCCTTTGATAGAAATGGGGTATGTAGGAGAGGTCTTATATTTTTTGTTCACTCTAGGTATTAAGATGCGTGCTCTGACTGGATCTTTAAAAATTTCATCATCATGTTGCACCATGCCTTTAAGCATTAGAAGTGATTCTGATGACCAGTGTGTGGATTTTAAGGTCCCAAACAAAAAATCGTCCTCTAGTGATTCCTTGTGGAGCTTTAACCCGTGGTAATGCCCAGCCCTGGCAATGAGTTCTTGGTGAGATGGGCTGGGTAAAGGTCTGGGTCAGTATCACCTGGTGGATCCACAGTGTAATCTGTCCAAGGATCTCTTGGAATATCCATTCCCCCATCATTTGCATCATCATCGTCATGAAGAGATTGAGGAGAATCCTAAGGTGTAATATACAAAGGATTCTCAGGTGGTGACGGAGGTGCTGGAAGTGGAGGCGATGGTATATGAAAAGGACTTGTAGCCACAGACTTTATCTTCATGGGGATTTTGTAAGTGTCCTCTTCTTGAATCTTGCGTATCTTAGATGGCTTTACCTGAATATGGCCAGTGTCAGGGTGAATATGGAGCCTCTTTTGCTTCGGATCGGGTGGTAATGAAATGTGTCCAATTTCGGATCCAAAGGGGTGCCTTTGTGTTTCGGTGCTGAAGTCTTCGGCACTGAAGTTTTCGGTGTTGACGGCGGCTGACCTTTTCGGCGAGGAAGGTCTCTGCTCAGAAAGCTGCTTGGCTTTCGGCGTGGAAGATTTCTTCTCTGAGCGAACTTGTGCTTAGAACCGGAGGCATTCATCTCTGAGGAGGCTTTTCGTGGACTCAGTACTGAGCCAGAACCCTTGACTGGTAGTTTCGGTCCCGGGCCCGAAGTCAGGGAGTCAGAAAAGTCTTCTCGGTGCCGACCTTGGCCCGAATGTTGAGGGGGTGCCGATGCCTTGTAATTTTTTGGGAATTTGTGGGGGCAACGGGTCTTCGGTACTCATGTCACCATGCCCCTACGGCAGTTCTTTGGCTTCGAGGTCTATCTCGAACTCTGAGTCTGAATCTTGTTCGGAGAAGGCTTCCTCCTCCTCTGCTGCTTATGCATTGATTGACAAAAAAGTGGTTCTGTCGGGTAATGTCCAATCTCTTTGAGTTAGGCTAGAAATAGCTCTAAAACACAAACAAGCAAAACTCTCTGATATTCAAAGTTTTTATATATATTAAAAACAAAGACCAATGAGACAGTAAAATGGAATTACTTCATTCCACTACATTACTAACAAATATGAAGTGCAGTGACTGTGGTGATTTCAGTGACAAATGTGAAGCATGTAGTGACACTTATATACAAGAACGTTAAATCAATACACTTTGCAACAAAGGGAAGGGAGAGGGTAGAACGATATGTTTTTTTTATCGTTAAGTGGCCAGTTTCATCAAAGTAAAAGTTCCAAGGAAAGCAAGGAATTATTGTCCATATTCCTGGAAGTATCTTGGCCAAAAGGAAGAGCGTCGACGTTTTGACCCAGGTTGCGCCCCAGTTGGTGGTCGCGACGGGTCTTTATCAAGACAAAGGGGGGATGGGGAATGTTCTAAGTTTAATGCGTTCCAGAGGGTAGCCCGTTGGTCAACCCTCGATGTTGCAACCATCTGCGTTAGTGCCTCCGCGATGGGGGACAGCGATCCAGAAGTGAACGCCTGAACCGAGCTCACCGTGGAGGATTTCTTCTCTGAGCGAACTTGTGCTTAGAACCGGAGGCATTCATCTCTGAGGAGGCTTTTCGTGGACTCGGTACTGAGCCAGAACCCTTGACTGGTAGTTTCGGTCCCGGGCCCGAAGTCAGGGAGTCAGAAAAGTCTTCTTGGTGCCGACCTTGGCCCGAATGTTGAGGGGGTGCCGATGCCTTGTAATTTTTTTGGAATTTGTGGGGGCAACGGGTCTTCGGTACTCATGTCACCATGCAGCTACGGCAGTTCTTTGGCTTCGAGGTCTATCTCGAACTCTGAGTCTGAATCTTGTTCGGAGAAGGCTTCCTCCTCCTCTGCTGCTTATGCATTGATGTCTTCTTGGCCATAGTCTTCACTGAAGATGTCTGGTGTGTCTCCGATGCTTTGACACTGCATCTCACGACGTTGAGACCAGCGATCGCGAAGAGTCTTCTTTGATCGGAACGATCTGCAAGCGTCGCAGTCTTCTTACTTGTGCTCCAAAGAGAGGAACAAGCTGCGAGTCGGTGCGCAGATACTTCGCTTGGCACTGAGGACAGAATATGAACGGAATCTGATCAATCAGGCGAGAGCTGACCGGGCACGGTTAGTCCTCGAAGGCCGTCCACAAAGCTTTCCAATCTAAAGTCGATTCTGATGTTGAAATAATACACGGAGAAGTGGAAAATGCGTACGGAAACAATACAGTCGAGGGTATAGAGGATTGCGAAGTACCTGAAGAATGGTTTCGAACCGGAGCAAAGCAATACAGGTCCGAACCCGATAGTGGAAAAAAACAATCTAACAATGGAGTTGATGACCATGAGCACTATCACCAAAAGGAGGAGTCACATTACCTTGTGACGAGGATAGAATTCCTTGCAGAAAAACAACTTGCAAACATCCGGACCCAACACTAGAAGGCAGGAGTATGAAAAGAATGTGTGTCCACAGAACACATGCCTCGAACACATATGTACAAGGCCTTTGCGAAATAAATTTACAATAGATTTAAACAAAGAGGGTTGGTCGGATCTATGTTGATACAACGCATGCTTTTACATCACATTTTTTACAACGCAAAAACTTTTACAACGCATGTATTTACAACGAATGTTTTTACAACGCAGGTACCTTTACAACGCATACCATTACAACGTAAGTATAGGTAAATATATATTAATTTTATTATCGTAAATTAATTTAAAAAAATATAATTTAATGTAATTTAATTTAAATTTAATTTTAATTTATTTTTACCCTGTACCCCTGTACCCCAAAAACCCAAAAATGACCCTGAACCCCAAAAATACCCCTTTACCCAAAAACTAAAAACTGACCCTGAACCCTAAAAATACCCCTTTATCCAAAAACTAAAAACTGACCCTGAACCCCAAAAATACCCCTTTACCCAAAAACTAAAAACTGACCCTGAACCCCAAAAATACCCCTTTACCCAAAAACTAAAAACTGACCCTGAACCCTAAAAATACCCCTTTACCCAAAAACTAAAAACTGACCCTGAACCCCAAAAATACCCCTTTACTCAAAAACTAAAAATTGACCCTGAACCCCAAAAATACCCCTTTACCCAAAAACTAAAAACTGACCCTGAACCCCAAAAATACCCCTTTACCCAAAAACTAAAAACTGACCCTGAGCCCCAAAAATACCCCTTTACCCAAAAACTAAAAACTGACCCTGAACCCCAAAAATACCCCTTTACCCAAAAACTAAAAACTGACCCTGAACCCCAGAAATACCCCTTTACCCAAAAACTAAAAACTGACCCTGAACCCCAAAAATACCCCTTTACCCAAAAACTAAAAACTGACCCTGACCCCAAAAATACCCCTTTACCCAAAAACTAAAAACTGACCCTGAACCCCAAAAATACCCCTTTACCCAAAAACTAAAAACTGACCCTGAACCCCAAAAATACCCCTTTACCCAAAAACCCAAAACTGACCCTGAACCCTAAAAATACCCCTTTACCCCAAACATATAACATTTAAAATATAATTATATACTTACCAATACTTACGTTGTAATGGTATGCGTTGTAAAGGTACCTGCGTTGTAAAAACATGCGTTGTAAATACATGCGTTGTAAAAGTTTTTGCGATGTAAAAGTTGCGTTGTAATGGTATGTCGTTGTAAAAGTTGCGTTGTAAGTGATGTTTCCCGGGTTGGTCTGGCAGCCGCAGACAGGGCTTAAAGGTACCCTTTGAGAGTGCCCAGAGCAGGGCCCTTTAGGAAAGGGTTACAATAAAAAAGTAAAATGTCAGATAGGGAAGCAGAAAGAGGGTCGATAGACTTTTCTGTACAATATAATACAAGCTTGTTCCATCTGCAGGTGTACATCGACTTAGTAGACTGACCCCTGGATGCCAAAATATTATTACAGACTTCGGGAGGAAGGTTGAATGTTGTCAACTGGCGCTGCTCAATCTCCACGCAGAAAGGCGTTGCCTTGACAGGATTTGGGTGGGAAATTCTCCCCTGCTGCTGCGACAGAAGATCCTCCTGAAGGGGCAGCCTGATCGGAGGATTGAAGCTCAATTGGAGAAGCTCAGGATACCAGGCTCTCTGTGCCCAGTCTGGGGCCACAAAGTTGACTTGTGCCTGGTCGTTCCTGGTCTTCTTGAATACTCTGCGCAGGAGTGGTATGGGGGAAAGGCATATAGGAGGCCTGAGCTCCACTCGAAATGAAAAGTGTCTCCTAGCGAGAGCCGCATTGAAACCTCCAGCATGCAAAATTGCTGGCAATGCATGTTCTCAGCCGAGGCGAACAGATCTAACCAAGGCTCTCCTCACTGTTGAAAGAGACCTTGCGCCACCTCCGGATGGAGACGCCATTTGTGATCCATCAGGCATCGACAACTGAGTTGGTCCACCCTTGTGTTCAGCGAACCTGTCAGGTGTACCAGCCATATCCACAGACGCAGAGCCTCTTGACAAAGGGTCCACGACGACCCCGCCCTGTTTGTAGCAGCCCCACATGGCAGTGATGTTGTCTGTGAACGTTGCACCAGCTGCCCCTTGACAGAAGGAAGACAGGCTTTCACCGCCAAACCAATCGCTCAGAGCTCCAGCAGTGTGATATGGAGTCCGGAGCCCGGATTCCACCGGAGACCAGAGTTCTCTCCTCTCCAGTGTACTCACGATTTGCCCTGTGGGATCTGGTCATCGGAGTCCGAGTAGTCCTCGACGGTGATGATCTCTAGGTCCGAATCTGGAGCTTCTTGAAGTTCTTGGTCATCATCGAAGATGTTGTCCGGTTCCAGTGCCTGTAGCTGCATCTCCTGTCTAGCGGCCCGTCGATTCTATATGGTTTTCTTCGACTGAAACTGGGCGCAGGCTGGGCAGGTTTCTTCCTTATGGTCTGGAGAAAGGCACTTGTTGCATACTTGATGCTTGTCAATATGCGGGAACTTGGGAGTGGCATTGTGAGCATCTTTTAAACGGGCTCCTTTCCATCGACAGCAGGCCCACGTGGCGTCGAAAAGGCCCAATGGCCCGCGTCGACGACCAATTCGAGATGGAAAGCTTTATTGAGTCAAGAGGTACCGAGCGAGAACAATACCTTCGAATTCAAAGGCCTTTTGGCCTTTATAAAAGTTTTGTTTCGATTCCGAAGTTGGAGTGTAGGAATAACATCCGAACCCAATGGCGGAAAAAAACAATCTGAGGTTGGAGAGGATGCCCATGCGCACTGTAGTCCAGGGGAGGAGTCACCTATCTCGTGATACTTCGAATACTCTTCCAGGACAACAAAGTGCAATCATCCGGACCCAACACTAGGCGGCGATCTATGCACAGATATGAATTCAGCAGCCCACATGCCTCGAACAAAGGGGTTCTGATGTGGAAGCCACAGGCTAAAGAACTTCAGTCAAAAGATTAGTCCTGACCTCCACTGAGGGCAGCTCCAGTCCAAGGACCTCGGATGCCCTCTAGATCACCATGGCCTTAGCCACTGTTGTCAGAGAGAGCATGCCAGTACCTGGAGGATACAGTCCACTGGCCCCCCAAGCTCTCCATACAAGTCCAACTGCTCTGCAGGGTCATCCTGGTAATCCAGAGGGTCCCTCCCATTCCTCTCCCGAGCCTAAAACATCCACAAAGTGTTCAGGCGTTAACGTAGAACCCCTGGGTTCAATCGATTTATGTCAGAATTGGCGTTGAGCGTTATCATTCCGACATTGTGTTACTGATGGGGCTGGCACTGCCGATGGGCATCGCCAGTGCTGAAGGCACTGACTTCAGGTCCGACGCTGGGGGAGGCGTGTTGACACGACCAGTGTCAACCCAGATCTGATCTCAGAGACCCCACCGGCGCCCTGGCTGGAGCTGGAGCTAAAAGCATTGAATGAGACGGGCACCTTCCGAACCCGCGGGCCGGAAGGCTCACCAGAGGGGTCGGCCTGCTCAAAACCCAGCCATGGCCTTGTAGAACTCTTTAATCTGAGCAAGGGTCGCTCTGGCTCCTGGAAAAGGAGGGAGACACGAAGTCGACCCTAGCTTCATTGAACTGTGCCTAGGGTGCCAGTGGTCCTTACCTCCTTCATCGATGCACGATAATTGAGGTGAAGATGAAGTTGCTTAGACTTCTTCTTCTTCTTGTGCCTCTTCCCTGAGTGTCCCAATGACCTTGAGTGGGACAAAGAGGACTTTGGGCTCTGAGAACGGTCCTGTGACTTCCTCTTCCTCGAACGGGACCTCCGCGGAGTCTCGCTTGACGGTGTTGGATGTCGGGCCGCCAGGAGCTTAAAAGCCTACTCCCGTAAGGTTTTAGTAGCTATTGCCCGACACTCCGAGCACAACATCTAATCGTGGTCGGACTCGAGACACCAGAGGCAGACATAATGGGGTTCGGTGACCGACAATGCGCAGGGACAAGCCCCGCACAGCTTAAACCCTGTCTTTCTCAAAGACATCCTCGCACATGATGGATGTTGAAAAAAAGCCTGTTAAAAACAGACAGAGGTGTAGCTTGTTTGGCGCTTAACTGGCACGGAAAAAAAAGAACTGACGTCTGCGCGCCTTTAAAGGTACTGCAACATCATAACCAACGCTAATAAAGTCAAGCTGAATGGAGCCACCAAATGGTGCGGGCAAGGAGTATTTCCCAGCAAACGTTTCCGGATCCAGCCTGACGCCTGGGAAATTCAAAGGTAAAGAATATGCAGCTAGAAGGCTCTATCAGACACAACACGTTACATAAATTAGGTCAAGAAGAACCAGGTTGTCAATGGAAGTGAAAAAATAAAGCAGAGTTGTAGACTGCATGGGAAGGTGTGTTGGTAGGTGTGTGTGTGTGTGTATGTTTTATAACAGTATTAAAACAGCAGGCTGAAAATGAAATGGGGGCGTATCTTCAGTGTCAAACTGTTGCTCTCTGTGAAATTCGAATTATTTTCTCTTTGGAAAGTATCGTGCATGTAACGGTTCTGTTAAAAAGATACAGCGAACTGGAAAGGTACATCAATGTCAGGATATTGCTCAGGCACTTCAAGCACATTGGTAAAGCCTGAGCCACATCTCTGCTACTCGTAAGCAGACAAATGCTAACAATCCTATTCACATCTCACCTAATTGCACACAAGCAGCGGTTCACCATCAAGTCCACTCCCCACAGCCCCAAAGCAAGTTACCTTGTATTTCCGGAAGGCTGTCTGGATAATCTTTGCGGCTTCATAAAGCTCTCGTTGCTCGTGATCGGACAACGTCAGTAGGGCGAACTCGCTCTCCATCTTGCCGTTGGCAGAGGCATTTAGGAACTCGGACCAGTTGGCAGCAGTAGGTGCATCAAACTTCTCGAAGGCGATGTCACTGAGAGGAGAGTGAATTGGGCTCAGACAGGTGTGCGCTGAGGGTGGGGTCAGTGGCTCTTTACAGACAGATCTGAATGAGGGGAGCATAGAACAAAGAAAAACGTGGAAAAATAAAATAAAACAAAAAAAAAAGAAAGGAAGAAAGAAAGAAAAAAACCTAGACTCATTCTCACAACCAAGAAATCAAGAAGCAGATGTGTTTTTGAGAATGATAACAGGGAAGGTGTTCATGAAACTCAAAATGAAAATATTACTGCTGCAGTCCTAAAAATATGTATTCTCAAAGCTCTCCAAAGCTACCTTGGGTTTCCTGCCATTCTTACGTTTCACCTCCTTCTCCTACCCAAGCCAAGACTGCTAGAATTACTACTTCCCAAGTAAGGCAACTTGTACCTGGTTGTGTTTGTCATATATGTGTTTGCAGTTAACAAATAGCTGAAAAATGCATTTCCAGTGGTGGGTGTAAAAGCATTAGAATGCACTTCAGGTTGGTAAGTGTGTTGTTTGAGAGTGAGAGGTAAGCAGTGAAATACAAAACAATAAAAACATTTCCAATGGACCCTGTAGTGTTCTCAAGATCCACCCACTCTGAAATTTGCCCCTTGAAGCTCATCTCATGCCAGAACCCTTAATAGAAGCGAAAGGACAAGGGCTAAAGATATTGGCACTCGCCCTACCATTTCTGACTGCACAAACCTTTACTGTTAAAGGAAAGAATTTCAATGGGATAATTACTACAGATCTCAGTGGTGCTAACGTACAATCACGTGGCGAAGTTTGCAGGATATTATATTTATCTGAAATCTGATCTGGAAGTTTAAGTATGCTACTAAAGAACAAGTTATTTCCTTTGGTAATGAGCTTTCTGGTGGATACTCTATCCAACTACAGATTCCTCACCTTCTGAAAAACACCCAGGCACAAGACTGGATATGCAGTTTTTTCATCCGCATGCTCCTGTGTGCCAGTAGGGTTGACTCTTCTCTAGAAGAGACAACTGCAGTTGCATAGAGACATCACCGCAGCATGCCAATGTCAGATTCTTCTGGACATTGTCTGTGCCTTCGGATGTGGAGTCCAAAATCCAATTGTTTGTGCCAGTGTGTAGATTATACAGTTTGGACCTTTTTAGATGTAGAGGAGTCAAGTTCACAAAAGGGGGGGGGGGGGGGGGGGGGGGGTGGGAGGGCAGTGAGGATCCTGCGGTTAGTATCGACCAGAATGTGTGTGTTCTTATAGATACTTCTAATTGTATATTCCTCATCTTTAGAACAGATATCAAAGGAGAACCTTCCCCAGTGAAGAGTCTGTAGAATTACTCTGACCAAAACATACTGCAGAGCCGAGTAGCCAAAATGCTCTTCCTGTCGTGCCTGGCTATCAAGTCAGCAGGGCTTCATGAACAAGCGCACTGATGTTGCACTCATGTCATGTCCACATTGCAGCCTGATCAATAACCAATTCTCAAACCAAGGCAGATAGAGCAGCTTTGCCCTCAACCTGTCTAGAGGTTTCTTCTTTCTCATCGTGCAGCAGATTTCACTTGAGGTTTATCCACCTGCACATAGTCTATTTCTAGACTGCTTTGCCTTTCTTTGCCATCGAAAATCCACCAAGAGTTGATCATTCATTCAATCGTGTTTGGTACGATCACTGTAAAAGCGGGTCGCTCTTTTAGAGTTTGAGAGTAGTCTTTGCTCTTTTGAGCGTTGCAGTGGGGCCAAAAAACAGTGGAAGAGTGATGGGCGCCTGAATTGAAATGCAGTCAGGAAAAAAGCCTTAGAATGACTAAGCCTGACGAGTTGAAGTTATCTTCAGGGTCAGGAGACATAGGTAGCAGCTGTGTAACGGCTCAAAGGGAGTACACAAAAGAAACGTAAAGACAAAATTAAGGTACCAGTGAGGGATGAGCAAAGGTTTAGGGGGGAACATGTGGTACAAACCGTTGAGAAAACACATCACAAAAGGTGATTTGAACAAGGACGGTTGGTCCGGTAAGTGCCAACAGGCTAACAGATAAGTTTTAGTGGTGCCCATTGCAAGTCCTTGCGGCGCTAAAGACAAAACAAAAAGTAACACATCTGACAGTTTACCTTGCACCAGGGTTTAACTTACCTAATAAACTTACCTTGTGTGATGAAGGTATATGTGTGGTAAAGACCTTGCCTGGTAAAGGCATTGTATGGTAAATGTATGTATTATATTGTCATAAAACCACATTACCATAACACCCCGTGGTTCCTATGGATATTTTGTAAATATTTTCTCTACCAAATCCTGTCTCTTGATCATTTTATCCAATTTTCATTGTTACGGTCTTATTTTACTCACTAAATCTTTGTTATTTTTACTAAATTGACTTGGGAATGTTACAGATTGGTGTCTTGTCATTCAAATTGCTGAAACTGAAAATGAATATAGGTGCCAAATCATTGGATTACCAACTTTGTGGGAGAGCATACCCTGCTAACCCCCCAGATGATAGTCCTGGATGTCACCATGTGTAAACAGGAATCCACTTGTGCGTAAGCTGGAGTACCTTTGACAGGAAACACTATGTGTGTGCATCAACAGGTACAAGCTAATGCACACAGTAAGAATCTGTATCCTAGTATCTAAATAGAACAGCTCACACTTGCACATTCTTGAAAAGAAACCTCCAACTGTTAATACAAAGGCACCACCACCTAAAACTATTTCTAATTTTGTCAAACATTAAAGGTCAGAGAAGATCTTGACTTTATGTCTTAGCTTTAGGGTAAGCTGTGCTTGGAATATCTGAGAATGTGAAGACATTCTGCATTCAGGACATGGGAGAGATTGTGTGACTAGAGGCAGCGTACTCCAAGGCATGTGGTCTCTGCACATTCGGATGCAAAAAAAACTGACTGAACAGGATTTCTTAGTTCAGTGGTCTTATTTGAGAGTGAGGATACAAGATTGACAATGTACAGGTCCCCTCCACTCACATGACAGGTTAGGAGCACTGTGCTCATTTTAAATTCTTCATGAAAGGTCAACTAAAGCTGAATACGTTGAAGTTCTGTGAGAAAACTTGGTGAAAAATAGGCAAAAGCAATACCCAACATGTTCCCAGAGGCCACAAGCTGGAAAAAAACAAAACGGTTTCTTGTAAAGTAAATGCTAGGATCAGCTGGGAAAAAACTGTCTCTTGTACAGTGCATGCTAGGATTGGAAGCACGAAGACCTTAAAGGGACAGGCTACCATTGCATACACTTTTTCAATGTAAGGTCGATCAGGCATCAGGTAGGTATGTGTGCCGAGTAGCCCACTGGATCAGGTTCAGTGTTTGCCATTCACCTGTATTGATGTGTCTGTCTCTCATTCTACCTAGTTTGACACCATACGTCATGCATTCCCTTGAAACTTTTTCAAGTAACTCAACCCTCAATAAGCCCAAACATACATGTAGTTATCCATCATATTTATTTGCGTTGACTGTAGTACAATTATCCTCAAACACCATACTCTACTGTAGAAAAACCCTTTGTCTGGCCAACCTACCAGAAAAGTAAGAAACCTGGTATCTAAGGCATGTCCTGATTATCACACTGCATATCCATCTAACAAGGGTTTTGGCTAATGCTGAAATAGAGTTCAGTCTCTTCAAGCGTGATACCTACCAGATGATAAATACTTCACAGGTAAGGGCTGATGGAAATGTGTAGTCTTTCTGTTACTACCAATGGCTCCGTTCCAACATGTGTGCCTAGACCGTAATTAAGGTCTCACTGCAGCATAACAAAGGGTGTGGGTGGAAACAAGTGAGCCAGCCCTTTCAGAAATCTAGGTACAATAAGAGACTTGGAGAGAGAGAGTGTTGTTCTGGCAGCTGCAAAATAACAGATCAGATAGAGCAGAAAGATAACCCTGGAGAGTACCCAACGCAGAGCCCTGCTGGGCAAGGGTTAGAATGAATAGAAGAACAGTGAAAAGAGAAGCAGAAAGAGGGTCAATAGTTCTTTCTATACAGTACAATACAAATTTCTGCCAACGGCAGGCATATACCGTCTTAGTGGAGGGCCGCCCAACGCCAAAATAACGTTACATACTTCAGGAGGAAGGTCAAAAGCCACAATTGCTGCCACTCAATCTCCACGCATGGAGGTGCAGAGTTGACAAGTTCGGGTGGAGGACCCTCCGCTGCTGCAACGACAGTAGATCCGCCCAAAGGGGCAGCCTGATCGCAGGATCGATGCTCCTTTTCAGAAGCTGTGGATACCAGACTCTCCTTGCTCAGTCGGGAGCCACTAGAATGACTTGGGCCCGGTCGCTCCTGTTCTTCTTCAGAACCTTGGGCAGGAGTGGTATGGGCAGAAAGGCGTACAGCAGGTATGAGCTCCACTCACAATGAAAGGCGTCGCTGAGCGATAGCCCTCTTGGAAACTCTAGCGCGCAGTATTGTTGACACTTCGGAGGCGACTCGATCTAACCAAGGATCTCGCCAGCGCTGAAAGAGATATTGTGCCACCTCCAACTGGAGACGCCATACGTGATCCGCTAGGCATTGGCGGCTGAGTTTGTCCACCCTGGCGTTTAGAGACCCTGCCAGGTGTTGAATCACCAGGGTTATGCCCTGCTGTTCTAGCCATGTCCAGAGACATAGTGCCTCTCGAAAAAGGGTTCACGACCCCACCCCGCCCTGCTTGTTGCAGTACCACATGGCGGTGGTGTTGTCCGTGAACACCTGCACTAACTTCCATATTACAGAGGAAAGAAGTGCCTTCAATGCTAATCGAATAGCTCGAAGCTCCAACATATTGACGTGAAGCCCGACTCCGCCAGAGACCAGTGTACCCTGATCTCCACCTCTCCCAGATGGCTGCCCCATCCCAGAAGTGACGTATCTGTCACGACTGTGAAATCTGGTTGGGAATGGATAAGGGTCTGCCGTTGACCCTATCGTGGTTCATCAACCATCACTGCAATTCTCTTGAAGTTCCTTCCAAGATCTGGACCACTTTGGTGATATATACTCTATGCGGTGCCCACTGGAACTTCAGGTCCCACTGCAGAGCACACATAAGCCACCTGACATGCTTTACCAACTTGATGCAGGAGGCCATGAGGCACAACAGCCTCAGAGTCAGTATCACCGAAATCCAGGATAGAGGCTAAAACATCAGAATCATAATCTGAATATCCTGGACTCGCTGCTTGGGAGGATAGGCCCGAAACTGCACTGTGCCCAGAACAGCCATGATGAAAGGGAGCGTCGGAGAAGGAGTCCGGTGTGACTTCAGCACATTTATAGAGAACCCCAGCGAATGCAGGAGGTCCGCCGTAGTCTGAAGGTGGAAGACGACAACCTGGGGCGAAGATGCCTTCAACAGCCAGTCGTCGAGGTAGGGGAAGACTGACACCCCTAACCCGCGCAGATGAGTTGTGCCCACCACCATCACCTTGGTGAACACCCGAGGGGAAGGCCGAAGGGGAGCATGGTAAACTGAAAGTGCTCGTAGCCTACCTTGAACCGCAGGTAATGCCTGTGGCCCGGCAAGATGGGGGGAATGTGAAAATACGCATCCAGCAAGTCCAACACTACCATCCAGTCTAGGGGAGACAAGACCTGAGCTACAGTGAGCATCTTGAACTTCTCCTTCTTGAGGAAGAGATTGACGGTCGAAGATCTAAAATGGGTCCCAACCCTTTGTTCTTTTTGGCGATCAGAAAGTAGCAGAATAACAGCCACTGCCTACTTCTGAATCCGGGACTCTCTCTATAGCTCCCTTGGCGAAGAGAGCTGCAACTTCCTCCTGGAGTAATTTTAAATGATCTTCCACCAGCTGGTCTTGATTTGGCAGAATGGGAGGAGGAAAAGAAAGGAAAGGCAGAGTATAGCCCTCCTGAATGATCTGCAAGATTCACTTGTCAGATGTTATGGACCTCCAGCGGGTGAGATGATGATGGATTATACCCCCAACTGGAGTGGTGTGGTCTTGCAGAGTCAGACTAGGAGTGCTTGGAGGCTGCAGCTGCCGAGGGCAGGGTGGCAGACAACTCTTGGCTTCCATTCCTAGGTTGTAATGAACTACATCCACGTCCCCACACAACCTGGGAAATCTGTGCAGGACGGGGTCTTGGATAGGGCGGACGATGCTGGAAACCCTTTCTGTTGCCACGTAAGGGGTGAAAGCTACACTGGCCACGAGGTGTAGAATAGAGGTCCATGGATCTAGCCGTAGCTCGAGAGTCCTTGAACCTCACTAGGGCCGAGTCTGCCTTCTCCCCTAGAAGACGGGTTCCATCAAATGGCATGTCCCAACAAATTTGCCTGGCCATTGCCCGAGAAGCCAGTTGTCCTAAGTCAGGCGTGGCGCCTAAAGGCCACTGTCGTGGAAATCGATCTGCCCAACAAATCAATTGTGTCAAGGCCACACCTTATGGCGAATTTTGCTGCATCGCTCCCATACTTAACTGCCTGAGAGAGCACAGCCAGAGCCTCCTCCGGGACTTGTGGCAGCACTTGTGCAACCATCTCCCAAAGAGAATGGGAGAAGCAGCCCAATAAACATGCAGTATTCACTGACCGCAATGCCAGGCTGGAGGAACAAAACATTTTCTTACCAAGTGAATCCAGCCTTGTGGTTTCTCTATTCGGAGGAGCACAAAGAAACACACCCTGGGATGTAGAAGCTTGCACCACCAAGCTTTTGGGGGTGGGTGTTGGCTGAGGAACTTTGGGTCACCCGGAGCAAGGCCATGGCGGCGTGCAATTGTCCTATTCATAGGAGCCCCTGTGCTAGGCTTGGACTACGTGCCTAGAAAGACATCAGTTAGTGCTTCATTGAAGGGCAAAAGGGGTTCAGAGGTGGAAGCTTCAGGCTGAAGCACTTCGGTCAGGACATTAGTCCGAGGACCTCGGCCACCCTCAACCACAATGGCATAAGATATCCTCTCCTCCGTAGCCACAGTTGGAGGAGAGAGCATGCCAGTATCTGAGGAAGTTTCTAACCCACTGGCTTCTCCAAGTTACCCATACCAGTCCATCTGCTCTGCAGAATCATCCTGGTGTTCTAAAAGGTCCATAGACCCCTCCCATTCCTCTCCCAATCCTAAAACATCTTCAAAGATTTCAGGCCATATTATAGAATCCCTGGGTTCAATCGGCGTCAAGCGACACTGTTCCGACTCCGTGTCGTCGGGGATGACACTGTCTGTGGGCACCAACTTCGGGTCCGACGTCGGGAGAGGTCGCAATGGCACCACCGGCATTGACCCAGGATCGGATTCCTGAGGCCCCACCAGCGTCGCGGCAGGAGCTGACGGCGTCAAATTCAATGGGGGCTCTTCAGACCTCCTGGGGCCTGAGAGCACACCAGAGGGGTCGACCCACTCAAAAACGTGGCGCATGGCCTCGTAAAGTTCTTTATTTAGAAAAGCAGTTGTGCCGGATCCGCTTGGACTTCTTTTTGATCCTCTTTCCAGAGTGTCACGAAGCCCTCGAGTGGGACGAAAAGGACTTTGGGACCCTGGAGTGGTCATGCAACCTTCTCTTCTTCAATCGGGCCCGGGATCTCCGCGGAGTCTTGCTCGATGGTGTCGACTGCTGGGCCGCAAGGAGCTTCATAGCCCGCTCCCGCATGGCCTTCGAGTCATAGCCCAACAGTTCGAGCACAACTTCGAATCGTGGTCGCGCTTGAGACATCAGAGACATACATGGTGGGGGCCGGTAACAGACATCATGCAGTGACAGGCACGGCACGACTTGAACCCTGTCTTCCTCAAAGACATCCTCGCACACAAAGTTAGCTAAAATTTCAATGACGAGAAAATTCGAAAAAAGGCCTGCCAAAAAAGCAACACTGGGGTAGCTCTGCCCGGATCGACGCTTAACTGGTACGGAAAGAAAATAACAGACGTCCGCGCATCTGGGTGGCGTTTATATAGGTGATTGTGACGTCTTAACCGACGCCACGCAGAGCAAAATGGAGCCACCCGACGGCACACAAGGGATATTGCTCGAGAAAACGTTTCTGGATCCAGCTTGATGCCTGGGAAATTCAAAAGTAAGGAATCTGCTGCTAGAAGTCTGTATCAGATAGCTTGCTCTAAGCAATTTGCACCACCCAGGCCAGCTTGAAAGACTTTGTTGGCTGTATCCTTAGCATCTTGAATGGTTTTAGCCAATTCTTCTAGGCCCAGCAGCAACATTTCCCTGCCCTTATCCCAGATGACATAATATGACTTAAGAGACATACCTTGTTGACAGACCTCAAGGCTAGACGGCCAAAGAGAATATTCATTTTCCAAATGCCTCAATCTTTTTCGAATTAGGATTCATCCCGCTGGTTTAAGTTTGGACCACCACACTCTCTGTGGCGTCTGCACACCTGCCTGTTCACTGGTGAGCAAGAGCAAGGCGTAGACCAAGGGCCCATCAGAGTTTCACATAAATGCTTCTCTGAATGTAAGTACTGGCTGACAGGAAGCAGACACAGGTTGTACCGGAGTCAGCACCAAATCCCCCTTCCGTGCCAGCGACGCTGGGACCGCAGTTGATGAAGAGGAGCCAGCACAGATCATGGACCCAAAATGGAAGTTGGCACCAGAGTTTGCAGTTCGAGATTTGCACCTGACTGTGAAAGAGACTCAAACCAATCTTCGTGCAAACTTGAAAACTGGTTGGGCAAGACTGGCCAAACACACAAGCAGGCACAGTATACCAGTGCCCTCGTATAAAGTAGAGGATAGGGTCTGGTTATTTTTCATGCATTTGTGTTTTAGAATTCATAAATGTAATGTATTTCTATGTTTCTATGGTCCTTTCACCAGAACTCTAATCATAAACCCAGACACAGTTCCCCTTAAGTTACCTCCCACCTGGCAAATACATCCTTCATTTCATATAGCCCTGTTAAAACCCACACAAGAATCTTACTTGAAAAAGACATCTTATCCTTCTAAACCTATCCTTGTAGCTGGCTATGGAGAGTTCATTTTTAAAGAAATTGGTGAGCCTTGTATTTTCAAAGGAAAACATCAGTATTTGATTACATGAGAAGGATGAATACCATATGACAGAACTGTGAACAAGCTCTCTCTAGACGCACTTCTTACTTTACTAAGAAATTCCATAGTCAGCAACCTGAACAACCAAGTATTTTTGAGGAGGAGCAGATTGTCAAGAATTCTCAAGTACATCTCCATTCAACATGTACAAGTCAGCATTCTCCGGTTTGCCAATGCTTGACTGATGTGAGTGTCTCACGACTGCTGACCGGCAAAGGACAGGGCTGTGGTAAGCATGCCATCTGGCCCGATGCCCGGGAGATGTATGTACATACAGGTAGCAGGGTGGGTCCTGGTTTTAAGAGTGTGTGTCCTGATCGTTAGGGGTATTCTTCTACTGACCACAAGAGTTAGATGTGCACTGCTTTTTTCCGAGTAAATATGCTTACAATGGACATGCTTTTACAGTCACTAACAAGATTCAGACGTCGAAGGCCTCTCTTTGGCAGTTTTCCATGGATGTTGACAATTTGGCTCCCAATACTGGGAGTTTGTTTTCTGATATGCCTTGTCATGTTTAACCAACTGGGTTGGAGTCATATCAGTGTAGTTGTTGTATGCAACGTTTCTAAGGCAACATTTCTTTGATTACTTCCCGCGCTATCTAATCCAATCATTCGACCTCTTCATAGGTTAGGGGCTCGGAGAAGTGATTCAACACATCCCAAAGTTTATCTATGTTGGTTACTTGTTCTAGGCCCTCCTCGCCCTTCTTGTTCCTCCTACGCCTACTGTCCTTCTTGCCTGTCTAGATCTACTTCCCTGAACTTCCAGAGTTTTTTTTCCTGCTCTCAGTTTTACTTCTGGGAAAGTGGGGTTGTCTCTAATCTGCATTTATATTGCTGTTCTGCTTCTGGAGCAAGGAAAAATTAGAAGCGTGGCTGGCTACTTATTGGTTCTTACAAATGGTACACTTCTTTGCAGCAGGAACATCCTTATACAAACACAAGAGATACTTAGTTTGTGGATCCTCCACAAATATCTTTCTTGCTGCACAAGGCTCAAATATTCAAGAGGTTTTTCTTTCCTGGAGTGTTTGTCATGATGTCACAGATGTCTTTGGGATTATCCACCTAACCACAAAAAGAAGATTGAGACTCACTTCTGCACAAAGAGGTAAAAGATGATCAGTCCAGGGACCAAAAAGATGAAAATTCTTTGAAAAGATCACTTTTCAAGAATAGAAAGTTCCAAATCATTTACCAGACGTGCAGTACCAAATCTGAATAGCGGAGCCTCTGAGAGGGAGTGGAGTTCTGTGTCCTTCCACCTAACTCAAGATCGGGTCATAAATGAGGAGGACAATGGCAAGAAGTAAATTCGTATTCCTACTTTCAATGGTATCGGACTGTATATGCACACTGCTATGCGAACATTGCTTACCAAGGGTTTCCAGGCTGGCATAGGGGAATAGCTCAAGCCTGTGAATCTATGAAAGATCCATGCGTGTAAAGCAAAGCTGCAGTGCAGTCTGCCAACCAGAGTTGGCCACAACAACTAGGCATTCAGCCACGAAGAGCTAAGCTAAAACACATATGGTGCACAGTCTGGTATGGGTAAGAATCAGCAAAACATTGGTGCAGTCTTCCTGAAGAGGCACATCAGCACTGGATGCTGCTATCAGGGTCTGGCCACCTGCAATGTAAAAGTGCAATCTGCTAAACAGTGCTGAGCAGCAAACTCTGATGACGTAGGGTGGGCGGCAACAAAGAAATCTACCTGATGAAGGGCCTGAGCAGCAGTAAAGCAACAGTGCACTCTGTCTGAGGTGAGTGCAGAATGTGTCAACAATAGTGATCTCTCCTCATAGGAGCTTACCAGCGTTAAAGTAACACTGCTTTAATGAGTAAAACGTGAGAACACATTTGTGCAGTCTGCAGCAAGCACTGAGCCGCTGTAAAACAGAGGACTTTGCTGAGCACCATGCAGCTTGTTAACAAGTGCTTATAACCAGCAAAGCACCAGGACAGCCTGCAGACAAGATTCAGGGGTGAAATAAAGTAATGGATTAGTTTGCCTGACAAAAACTACTCAACAGTGTAGTTTGACCAAAGACTCAGCTGCAACAACGCAACAGTGCTGTAGATCTACAATGGCGGCGCAGCAGTGAAGTGATCCCAAAAGAGAAGTGTCTGAAGTTAGCTGCTGCACAATCGTATTATCTGCCCGAAGGGGCTAAGTGACAGAAAAGCCTATCTGCAGGGCCATAAGTAACAGAGTAGAGTGCCTGAAGGAGCTACTCGTTCATGCAGTCCAACCAAAGAGCAGCAAAGCAACAATGTCGGCTGGGGTGCTGTGTGGCTGGGGAAGCTTATCAACACTGCAGTCTGAAGAGAGATATTATGCAAGGCAAAGCTCTGAAGGAGCCACACAGCAGTGCAATCTGCCTGAAGTGACTGAGAAGCATCAACAATGCAGAATGCCCTGTGGCTGCTGCTCAGCTCCTTTAGGCAAAAGCAAAGAAATGGTGCAATCTATTTGAAGAGGCTGAACAGCAGCAGGGGCAACACTGGACCCTACTTACAGACCAAGGGAAGAGGGAGAACAAGAGTGCGCTCTTCTGGGACAGAACCAGAAAACAGGAAGAACCTTTTCAAGCCTTCCCGAAAGGTTCACGATAAGGCAAACATTTAATGCAAGACTTTGGTTATCTCAGTCAGGAAATCATAGTTTCATGCAAGGCAGACAAGCAGAAGGTGATAGTCAAAGAGTGTGGCAGCTTGGGCTTATGCTGGAAATCACACCGATAATCACATACGCATTATCAAAAGGTAGAACACTCACACAAGATGGGCAAACTCCGAAGGCACAGAATCGTAAACTAAAGATGCCTTGAAGGACGTCGCCATCTTGAGAAGGATAACCCACACGCTGTCCCATTGTTGGATTCCCAAATTTGACAGTCAAACTGGATATATTTTGCTAAAAACCCACAATCCTTTAAAATCAATACTTGGGAATTGTAATAATCCATTCATGACTATCTTCAAACACCTTCACCTTTGAAGGGGAATGGTTAAAATGCCACCAAGAGACTGAATTTTGTTAATGACCCTGCTAGAACTGAGAGGGTATGTGGGTGTTGGAGCAACAATTCAAGCACGCACATACCTGCTAGTTTGTCCCAATTCTAGATGGCTAAGTGATCGCTCCTTTTGCTGTACCTAGGCTGGCACTTTAATGCTCTCTTTGGCAAGACAAGACATGTATATCCTCGGGTCAAATGAAGCACATGTGAACTTGTAGCACTGCCTAATCTTATATCAATGTCAGAGGCAGTGTTTGCTGTGAGACAGAAGCCTACCAACCCAGATACTTCGACACAAACTTAATGCAATATATAGTTTATCAGTCTTGCACTTACAACACAAGACCACACAGTCTCTAGTACAGCATAAGGTGGCGCCTGAACGATGTAATAACATAGCTTCCAGTATATCATGCTTAGAAGGGATCATAACAATGGACTGATGCACCAAATCTTCTATGATGTGTATATATGGAAGTGAAAAACATTGCACTGACAAGTGATCCACCTGGCAATCCCAGGCAGCTTCTAATCCCCTCCTCCCCATGCTTCACTGTTTCTGGTAATCGAAATGGGCATGGAAGCATGCCAAGAGAGAAAAGATGAAGACCCATATTTGATGATCTTACCGGACTATTTTTAGTTTCATCGCCTCAGCTGCCCGCTTGCTTATCTTCTTGCTGCGAGCTCCATGCCCCGCCCCTGGCTCCAGGGAACAGGGCGAAGCGCTCAGGGCGTTCTCATTGCGCGCACTCCTCATCTGTTCCGTTGGAGCTAACTGGGCGAAGCGCGCAAGAGTGCACGCAGCTCGACAGCTCTCTCTAATGCCCGACAGGCGGGGAGAACAGAAAAGGAACACATTACTTCACCGCTGGCTCTCCATGATGCATTTGCAGAACAGTCCAAATCTTCAATTGTTGCCAGGTCTGAGAAGATGTCAGGACGTTAACTTGCAATAATGCAGCCTGTTTTTCCCCAAGTGCAATGTGTACATACATACATGCTCCTTCTCTTTTTTCTCATACCAGCTCTTCCTCAGTAAACTGAAGATGAAAGAGACAAAAATGTGGGGAAGGTGAATGGGCCGGAGTATCTGAAGAGAGAACGTTGCCCAAATAAAAGCAAGATTCAAGGGAACAATTGTGTTCATCTGATGATGTTCTCTTCAGAGATCCTTGGCCAGTGCTAACATTTGAACAAGGTCACCACATTGTGTGTGCTGGGAATTTCACTGGGCAGAACTACATGGTAAGAAATAGCTGTCATCCACACTCTCTAACGCACAACACATAATACAGTTTTAGAGCTGCCCTTCCTGAGCTTGAAAGAAAGATACCTGCTTACATCAAGTATTATGGACTTCAACCTGACAGAGTAGTCTTAGAAGCTGGGGGTGGGGGTCTGACACATTGTGATTTTCCTTTCCTGTGAACTACCTCCAACTCAAGGGTGTTGTCAGTATTTATAGAGATTCCAGTCAAACTATATGAATGTTTCTCCTACGAGACCTAATACATGGTTAGCATTTGAATTTTTATCAAACGTGTCAAAGCTATCTGTTTTACTGGGATTATCCAAACACTGTGACGGCATTCAGAGTCACTAACAATGCTCATAGTGCATTTTCCCTCACATGTATTGAAGTGAGAATATAACTTCTGCTGTGCATTTGCTTTTAGCTAAGAGCAAAGAACAGATAAAGTGCTTCACTTACATTTAGTGGGTCAATGGTAGATGTGAACAGGTATCGTATGAGTACGTGATTTAGTCTCCAACTGCTGTAGGATAGAACACTGTGTAAGCAACAAACGCAGACCTACTTTTCCTGTTGATGCTCCTACAAGGGCTTTAATAGACTATCCCTTGGTCCAATAGATATTTGATACTAAGGAGTGTTTTTGTCTCAAGGAGTGTTTTTGTCTCACGCATACTTATGTGTTACTTTCTTCACTGTGCACGTCTTTGGAATTTGTATAAGGCTGGGTGTGTTCAAACCCATGAGCTGAATTGGTGCCTGTGTCTGCAGATGTACTGCGAGTACTTTTTTAGTGGGTAAGACGTAAGGGGAACCAACTCCACGTTAGATTGCTTTTGGCAGAGTGGGGAAGCGCACATTGGGAGTGACAAGAACATAGTATGGTGACCAAGGGTATTTTGAGAGTAAGAAATAAATAATAAGAGGAGAGATCCAAAGCAGGTACAGGTTCTGGGGAGGAGGGTGAGCACATGGGTATCAAGGGCACCACACACTAAAAACAAATGCTAACAGGGTAACATCTTTCATTTGTAGCATGTGTGGCAGTTTGGCTGTAGATGCACATTCTCTGCATCAACAGTAAGGGAGTAAGCCCGTAGATGGGGCAGATATTCTTAGCACTGTATGGACAACCACAGCCAGTTGACGGGCGAGGATATCCACACAATAGTTTTGTAAACGTGTGTGTGGGTTTGACCAGGTGGTGCTTTACAAATGTCAGTCTGCAGTATATTGCACAAAGCCCACGGTGGGGCCATTTTTGCAGGTCAAGTGTGGCAAAGGGCAGTCATTTGAATTGGTAGTGCTGGTCACTTTCCCCACAGCAGAGGTAGTGCAGGTGGGTGGGGTGGTTATGTGAAAGTCTGTGTACTAGAGGGCTAACACCATCACGTAGTTGCCTTGCTGGAGCAGAGGAATGACAGCCTGCAGGCTTGTCATGTGTGAACATGCTGACAAGATGGATTTGTTGTAGATAATGAGAATTGACGCCCTCACCCCATGAATGCGGGGTGCCCTCTCTATTGCACCCTTTAATGAATGAATGAATGTAGTCTTGTAAAGCGCAGACTTAGCCCAAGGGCATCAAGGCGCTGGTGCGGGACAACCGGACACAGGAAAAATAGAGCTTAAGAAAAGGAATCCGGGAAAAAGGCAGGTTTTTAAGGCCTTGCGAAATAACAAAAGAGAGGCCTGGCCGTAGATCTCTAGAGGGAGAGAGTTCCACAGTTTGGGCGCGGCCGTGGAAAAGGCTCTGCCACCCCATTTGGCCTTCTGGAACCTAGGGACAACAAGAAGGTTTTTATGAACAGATCGAAGGGATCTACTAGGGGCATAATGCTGGACAAGCGACTTGATGTTTTCAGAGCCGGCATCATAAAAAGCTTCATGGGTCAGACACAGGATTTTGAAAGTGATCCTGCGGTCTATCGGAAGCCAGTGAAGGCTCCTGAGTGCGGCCTTGGCTGAACTGTGTCTCAGGAGATTCAGTACCAGCCTAGCTGCCGCGTTCTGTGCAATCTGGAGCCGGTGGATAATGCTCTTGTTAATGCCCATGTAAAGGGCATTGCAATAGTCCAGTCTTGAAGACACTAATGCCATGGTGGCCTGCTTACGTGCATCGGGGGATAGATAGTGGGAGATCTTCCTGAGGGTCCTAATAATACCGAAACAGGTAGAGACAGTGCTGTTTACCCGAAGATCTAAAGAGAGGGCAATGTCCACTATCACACCCAGGTTTTTCCCATGGGAGGCCGGGCAGGGGCACTACCCGAGCATGGAACTGCCACCACTCACTGGACCAGATTTCCTGATCCTTCCCAAAGATCAGGACCTCGGTCTTCTCTCCATTCAGCTTCAGGAAATTCTCCACCATCCATTGGGAAACAGCCTCCATACAGTTCCTGAAGTTGAGGGCACAGACCTTTACTGTATGTGTAATGGAGACCATTATTTGGGTGTCGTCCGCATATGACAACACCTCCAGCCCAAATGATCTCACCACCCTAGCAAGGGGGGCCACATAAATGTTAAAAAGCGTGGGGCTTAAAGAGGAGCCCCACAATGCAAGGGTTTGGGGGCAGAGAGGAACTGGCCCATCTTCACCTCCTGTTCCCTTTCACAGAGAAAGGAGGCAAGGAGACTCAGAGCCGGACTTTCGACACCTATCTCTCCCAGTCTGGAAACCAGAATAGGGGGAGACAGGGTGTCCAAGGCTGCGGTGAGATCCGGCAGAATCAAGAGAGTGGTATGGCCAGAGTCAACCTGGGTGCGGATGTTATTAATGACTGCTGTAAGGGCAGTCTCTGTACTATGGTGTCTCCTGAAGCCATGTTGAGAGGTGGAGATTTAAATAGGCCTCCAGCATCTTAGCAGGGGCAGGCAATAAAGAAATGGGCCGAATATTTTTCAAATCGCCCGGATCCAGAGAGGATTTCTTTAACAGAGGCTTCACAATCGCTGTCTTCCACACGGAGGGATAGACTCACTCAGAGATGGCGCAGTTCATGACCTCCATAAGGTGGGGAAAGACAGTTTCCCGGCAGGCTTTAAGCACCTTAAGAGGACAGGGGTCTTAGGGAGAGCCTGAGCTGACACTGTCAAGAAGCCTGTCCATCATCTCTGGTGACAGACGGGGAAAATTGAGAAATCTCGGGGTAGGCCTCCTAAACAAGCTCTCTCCTGGAGGGGTGGAGATTGGAATGCTCGAGCTGATGGAGTTTGCTGTTTCAAGTGAAACTTAAATCTCCGAGATTTCAGTATGGAAAAAGCCGGAGATTTGATCACAAAGTTCTTGGGATCCTTCGGTGGGGTCTGCTGCCTGTGGAGAGGTTAGAGAATCAATGATCTTAAAAAGATCCCTAGCAGAGTTTAATGAGGCTGTAACCCCAGAAAAGTATGATCTTTTTTCTTCTAGGATAGCAGATTTATGTACTTTCAGACACTGCTTATGACGTTCTTTCTCCAGGGGCTCTAAGTGGGCACGCCACTGCCTCTCCTGTTTACAACACGCTTGTCTCAGCATTCTGTCTGTTTGAAAACCAGGGAGCAGACAGAATTTTCCTAGCTGAGTAATACCTCCTAACAGGGGCATGGGTCTCCATCGCTAGTGTAAGAGTATGAGAAAGCTCCAAAGCTGCTGAATTGCCATCAGTCTGATTAGGGAACTAACTTATTCAGGAAAGGCGAGTGTGTGTCATTGTTTATAATGTTCATAAATTTGATTTATCTCCGTGCACACCTTTGTTAAACTCAGCAGTTTAAATGTCAATTAATTTTGGCGCTGTCCTTGACGCACTGTGTCTCTCAGTGCCTTTATATATTAATGAGTTATGTGATAGTATTATCACGAAAGGCGCGCTCCTTTAACATGAAACCTGGTGGTTTCTACCCTGGCTTTTGAAATGTATTCAACAATCATCAGGAACAGCCATTTGGTCTTTATTCAATATTTCGATATCCTCCAATTCAAGATTTTAAATTGTTCATTTTAGTCATGAATTCATAAAGTGCGTTTCATTATACCCAATGCATTTCGGGTCAAACAAATAACCCTTCGTCACGGGTCTGTTGGAAAAAACATACAGGACCTTAGCGTTCAGAACATAAGATATAAATAACATGCATAGATTCGGCAAATTAAACTAAAATCATACAACTCATGTTAACATCTCAAATCATGTTGTAACACAATCAAAAATGGGGGGATTCTGTTGGATGCCTACGCGCAATGTGGTGATATATATCAGTTAAATGCTACATCAGATGTTCACGTCTGTAGGCGAGTAGTGCTCTAAGGTACGCGGGAATACCCATAGTGATATCGCTAGGGAACATGAGATACAGGGAACCGGTAGCGGAAAAGCTCCGACCTAGGTCAAAGCTGGATACTCTGAGTAGTTTCATACAACAAATCGCTGCATAGAGCCAAAGTTAAAAGCGGGACAAATCTAGGAAATCTTTCTTGGTGAAACGCGCTGCATTCCTTCCGACTGCAAAGCCGGCTGGTCTGGCAAGGAGCCAATCAAAAAGCAACTTCTAGGGTCTTCCTAAGTCACGTGATGTGACGACATAGGGTGATGTGTATAGTACGAGCAGGGTCGTGACCCTGTCAGGTCTGCAAGTATCAATAGTTCAGGGACATGTGTATGGTTGAGCAACGCTTACTGCCCTAATGTAGTGTGCAATAGCGAGGTAACTTAAATGCTCGGCAGACGCTGTTAGCGAGCCGTGTTTCCTAGGTTACAGAAAGACTCGTGCTGATTGGATGACTACGTTACAGTTCCGATCACGTGCTCTCGCGTGTCGGCAGCCAGTGGCATAATAAAGATTATGGTTCACTCTACCTCTGCCGGATACCCATGTGTGAGAGACTGATTTAACACTTCAAAGTCCGATATTCTATATCTTACATCGCATGTGAGTATTCTCTGCGCAACAAATGATGCAAATAAATAATAAAAAATAATTTAAAAAAATTTCAAGTGAAATACGTATCAGCAGGGGAAAATCATACAGAATAATATACCAAAATGAATAACTTCCATAATAGGACTTCCTGGGCGATTCTAGTGTCAATCACTCGAAGGGATAATTCAATATATGTGCTGGGACAAGAATGGCCTGTGGCCTTAGCTGTGCTAATGTATGTGGTTATTCATAGGAAACAGGAAAATTCAATTCTATCATTCATCCCTGCCGGCTGCAAGGAGTTAAATTTTTTGATCCAGAAAAATTCTGCCTTTAGTCGCTGCTTAACAGGATCCATGTCGCAGCACAGCTAAGGCCACAGGCCATTCTTGTCCCAGCACATATATTGAATGATCCCTTCGAGTGATTGACACTAGAATCGCCCAGGAAGTCCTATTATGGATGTTATTCATTTTGGTATATTATTCTGTATGATTTTCCCCTGCTAAGTATTTCACTTGAAATTTTTTAAAATTATTTTTTATTATTTATTTGCATCATTTGTTGTCAGAACTTGCGCAGAGAATACTCACATGCGATGTAAGATATAGAATATCGGACTTTGAAGTGTTAAATCAGTCTCTCACACATGGGTATCCGGCAGAGGTAGAGTGAACCATAATCTTTATTATGCCACTGGCTGCCGACACGCGAGAGCACGTGATCGGAACTGTAACGTAGTCATCCTATCAGCACGAGTCTTTCTGTAACCTAGGAAACGCGGCTCGCTAACAGCGTCTGCCGAGCATTTAAGTTACCTCGCTATTGCACACTACATTAGGGCAGTAAGCGTTGCTCAACCATACACATGTCCATGAACTACTGATACTTGCAGACCTGACAGGGTCACGACCCTGCTCGTACTATACACATCACCCTATGTCGTCACATCACGTGACTTAGAACAACCCTAGAAGTAGCTTTTTGATTGGCTCCTTGCCAGACCAGCCGGCTTTGCAGTCGGAAGGAATCAAGCGCGTTTCACCAAGAAAGATTTCCTAGATTTGTCCCGCTTTTAACTTTGGATCTATGCAGCGATTTGTTGTATGAAACTACTCAGAGTATCCAGCTTTGACCTAGGTCGGAGCTTTTCCGCTAACGGTTCCCTGTATCTCATGTTCCCTAGCGATATCACTATGGGTATTCCCGCGTACCTTAGAGCACTACTCGCCTACAGACGTGAACATCTGATGTAGCATTTAACTGATATATATCACCACACTGCGCGTAGGCATCCAACAGAATCCCCCCATTTTTGATTGTGTTACAACATGATTTGAGATGTTAACATGAGTTGTATGATTTTAGTTTAATTTGCAGAATCTATGCATGTTATTTATACGTTATGTTCTGAACGCTAAGGTCCTGTATGTTTTTTCCAACAGACCCCTGACGAAGGGTTATTTGTTTGACCCAAAATGCATTGGGTATAATGAAACGCACTTTATGAATTCATGACTGAAATGAACAATTTAAAATCTTGAATTGGAGGATATCGGAATATTGAATAAAGAAGGAATGATATAAACACCAAATGGCTGATCCTGATGATTGTTGAGTACATTTCAAAAGCCAGGTTAGAAACCACCAGGTTTCATGTTAAAGGAGCGCGCCCTTCGTGAAAATACTATCACATAACTCATTTTTTATAAGGTTGAAATTCCTTCTTTCCTTATGCTTACTACCACCAGAAATAGGAAGTACTGCTGCCTGATAATACAGATCAAACGGAGCAACAAAATGGTCAGACCAGGCTGGATCAACCCTAGGTAACTTTGCCACTGCGCAGCAAGGCTTACTCAGAGGAAAACGTTTTAAGAAATTAAACAGCACCAAAACAATTGAAGAAGGAATCGACATGCCACTCAAGAAATCCGACCAAACCAATTTATAAAAATAGACCATATTTTTATACGAACTTAGACACCAGAATGAAAAAAAAAAACACTGGAGGGTTTCCGAATAAAATATAGATTTTACAAACAACAATAAATCAGTGCACTTTCACTCAACTGTGAACCAGACTTGTCAAGTTCAATGAATTAGGCACTTAGAAACTTTTTCAAGGAAAACTTAGGTAAGTGTCAATGCAGTCGGTTAGAAGTACTAGGGGCGATCACTCCAGCAGGGAGCTAGTCAGGGGGACCAGCAAGGTCCTCAAGAACTGTTACATTTACAGGTGAAGTAGTCCTTCAACAGTTAAAGGTACTTAATTTGTCTTGCATATGATTCCTATGGAGTGGTCCTGATACAAGGGATGAAGGATGCTAAAGATGCTGTGGATGTGAGAGGGTTCGATGGAATCTTCCAGGAGGGATTCCTTGATCCATGAAGATGGTGAGGGGGTATTTTTCGCAGGGTCGACATCCGACAAAAGTCCTCTCCGGTCTGACTGAAGCCTAGTACCACTGGACTAGCAGCTGCCCGCTGTTGAGGTTACAGGCCAATCCTTCCTGAGTGGATAAGTTTCCTTCTGAGGGTCCCAGCGACTCTCTAACAACACTTCTGGGCTCAGTGAAGTCGGTGCAACTTTGTGCGTTGGTTCTTCATCCTTGGTGCTGCATATTGGTGGCGGCAGCGGTTTGATCACTTTGGGCTACCAACTTGCCCCAGCAGGCTTCTTCAGCTGTAGCGTCCCTGTGCTGCGAACAGGAGGCCAGTCAGCAAGCCCTTGGAGTTCTCTAGGTTTGACTGGGCTCTGGCGACTTCTCCCAAAGCAGGACACAGCAGGTACAGTCCCTTCTCTTCTCTAGCCACCAGGTGCAACAGCTGCAGTCCTCGTCGGTACAGCCTCTCTCTGCTGGACCCTCGTTGTAGCAGGACAGTCCTTCGGTCCTTATCAGAGTCGGTCAAAATCTGCGGTCTGGGTGCCAGGGTTACCCGCTTTATGCTCGGAAGCCGCCCTCAGGGCAAGATGCGGTTGGTAGTCAATGGCCTACCAGGTTCCCTCCCACCTGATGACCACTTCCTGTGGAGTGTGGTATCTGACTATCCCAGGATACACCATTCTGCCCACACCCAAGATGGCCAGACTCCTCCCTGGTGTACAGACCTCACTAGCCCACACCGGGTGTGGGTACCTCAGGGCTACAAGCCCCAAGGGAAACCGATTTGGCAACTGGCTTCTCATCTTGCTCCCTGTGCCAGCCTGTCTATTTCAGCAATGGAGCAGACGTCCCCCCTGGTGTCCCCCATCTGCTCTTCAAAGGCAATTTCACCATTGAAGACTGCCTTTTGGAGCTAACACATAAGTGGATTCCTGAAGGAGGGAGATGGTACCTCTATGGCCCGCAATCCCTCATTGTTCTCCTTCCTGAGAGTCATTAGCAATTCTCTCCAGAAGGTCAGAAAGCTGCCTCAAGGAGCAGGCTCCATGTGTGCCAGGGAAGACGTAGGAGTTGTAAAGGTAACATAGTGGCAGCTTTGCTAAAGCTGCACACTGCAACCAGTCACATTAATTACGACTTGTTAAATTATAATTTAACAAGTAGTTATGTTATGTTATGTTATGCTATGTTATGTTATTATATTCTTCTAAAGCGCCTTACCACCCAGAGGTATCTAAGAGCTATCTAAGTAGTTGGATACCTAGTAGTGCCCACTTTGGTTGCACCATTCAGGAGTTAGCACAGCTGAGGTGCCAGCGTGTAACTCTGTACTCGTCAATGGGGCGACCAAGTCTTTCCATAGCAAAAGCAGTTGTTTCACTTATTTTACTGTCAGGGCATGTAAAGTACACATCCTGCCTGCATCATGTGTTCAACCCTGCCTTGAAGGCTGAATAGGCCTGCCAGAGGGGTGACTTACACACATGTCTAGGGGAAGTGGTGGCTTGGCCATTGCTCTTAAAGGCAAAGTTGAGCTAGCAGTGCACAACTGTTCTGCGAGTCTGAAGTGGCGTATTGGAGGACTTGTTCAATCAATCAATCAGGAACTTGTAGAGCGCACTACTCACCCGTAAGGGTCTCAAGGCGCTGAGGGAGGGGGGTGGCGTTGTTGCTTCTGCTCGAAAAGTCAGGTCTAGAGTAGCCTCCTGAAGGTTAGTAGGTCTTAGGTCTGCCGTAGGGGGATGTGGAGGGTGTTCCAAGTCTTGGCGGCGAGGTAGGAAAACGATCTGCCGCCAGAGGTCGCCCTTCGGATGTGAGGGACGGTAGCTAGGGTGCGGTCGGTGGAGCAGAGCTGGCGGTTCGGGGTGTAGAAGGTGAGTCGTTGGTTGAGGTATGCTGGTTCAGTGTCGTGGAAATGCCTTGTGTGTGTGTGTAAGGAACTTGAAGGTGATTCTCTTGTTGATGGGCAGCCAGTGCAGGTCTCTCAGGTGGGGTGAGATGTGGCTGTGTCAAGGGATGTCGAGGATCAAGCGGGCAGAAGTGTTCTGTATGCGTTGCACAAGTTACTATTTGTGTAACGATATATCTGTAAGAGACATTAGTTAGTGATAGATTCCTTACCTTAGATAGATTCCTTACCTTAGAATATCCCCAGGCGTCAGACTGGATCCGGAAACTTTTGCGTAGCAATACCCCTGCGCGCCGGTAGGCGTCGTCTGCGGCTCCGCGTCCGTCGTCGGCGTCGTGAGCGCCGGGATGACGTCGGAGTACTTAGACGGCGCCCATGCGCGCTGACGTCAGTTCTGACACACAGCTTTTCCGCGCCAGATACGCAGAGCCATGATAGAACTAACACTGGTGCCATGAAACTAGGGCCCTGAAAGGGGATGACCTTAACCCTAGATATCGGTTCGCAGAATGGGGAGGATGGGTGGGTCGGTAAGGAATCTATCACTAACTAATGTCTCTTACAGATATATCGTTACACAAGTAGTAACTTGTGCATCTGAAAGAGACACGTTAGTGATAGATTCCTTACCTTAGAATAGATACCCCAGCAATACCAACCCCGGTGGTGGGTCTGCGAACCAATATCACACCAGAAAGTCCTGGAGGACGGAACGGCCAAAGAAGCCATCCCTCCGGACTTGACTGTCCAGGCAGTAGTGTCTTGCGAACGTGTGCAGCGAGGCCCACGTAGCTGCCTGGCAAATGTCCTGCAGGGGGACACCTCGGCCCAGGGCAGTTGTTGTCGCCGTGGCCCGAGTGGAGTGAGCCCGCAATCCAGCCGGGGGCTCCTTCCTCGCCATGGAGTAACATGCTTGGATACACAAGATGATCCACCTAGAGATGGTCCTCTTGTGCACAGCCTTACCCTTTTTCGCGCCCACGTAACCAACGAAGAGTTGGTCATCCACCCGGAATTGGCGTGTGCGATCTAGGTAGTAGGAGAGCGCACGTTTTGGATCCAGACGGTGGAGCCTCTCTTCCTCTTTCGAGGGATGCGGAGGCGGAAAGAAAGTGGGCAAGGTAATGGACTGCCCGATGTGGAAGGCCGTGACAACCTTGGGCAGAAAGGAAGGTCGTGTACGTAACACCACCTTGTCAGGATGAACAGACAGAAAAGGTGGAGAAGAAGAAAGAGCCTGGAGCTCACTCACCCTCCTGGCAGAGGTGATGGCAACCAGAAAGGCAGTCTTCAGAGTAAGGAGACGAAGAGGACAGTTATGAAGTGGCTCAAAGGGAGCACACATCAGATAAGTGAGAACAAGATTCAAGTCCCACTGGGGCATCACGAAGGGAACAGGAGGGAACATGTGCGTGATGCCCTTCAGAAATCTACTTACAATAGGGGACTTGAATAAAGAAGGCTGATCTGGTAGCCTCAAGAAGGCTGATAGAGCAGAAAGGTACCCTTTAAGAGTGCCCAGAGCTGAGCCCTGCTGGGCAAGGGAAAGAAGAAAGAGCAACACTTCCGAAAGGGGTGCAGAGAGAGGATCCACAGCCTTTGCTGTGCACCATGCCACAAATCTGTTCCACCGGCAGGCGTATACCGACTTTGTGGAGGGACGCCTGGCTGCCAGAATGATATCACAGACTTCAGGAGGCAAGTCAAATGGCCTCAACTGCCGCCGCTCAATCTCCAAGCTTGTAAGTGGAGACTGGACAGGTTCGGGTGCAGGACCGTCCCCTGCTGCTGCGACAGAAGGTCCTCCCGAAGAGGCAGACGAATCGAGGGATCGACTGACATGCTGAGTAGCTCGGGATACCAGAATCTTCGTGCCCAGTCCGGAGCCACAAGGATAACCTGGGCCCGGTCGCGCCTGATCTTCTTCAGCACTCTGGGCAGAAGTGGTATAGGCGGAAAGGCGTACAACAGACCGCAGCTCCACTCGCGACGAAAAGCGTCTCCGAGCGAGTGCCGCCTTGGAAATTCCAACGCGCAGAACTGATGACATTGCGCGTTCTCTTCTGTGGCGAATAGATCTAACCAAGGCTCTCCCCACTGCTGAAAGAGACCTTGCGCCACGTCCGAGTTCAGACGCCATTCGTGATCCATCATGCACCGACGGCTGAGTTTGTCCGCCCTGGCATTCAGAGAGCCTGCCAGGTGTTGAACCACCAGGGTCACGCCCTGATGTTCCAGCCATTGCCATAGGCGCAGAGCCTTCTGGCAAAGGGTCCACGACCCCACCCCGCCCTGTTTGTTGCAGTACCACATGGCGGTGGTGTTGTCGGTGAACACTTGCACTACACGTCCCCGGACAGAGGGGAGGAATGCTTTCAGTGCTAGACGAATCGCCCGAAGCTCCAGCAAGTTGATATGGAGCCGGGACTCCGCCGGAGACCAGAGGCCTCTGATCTCCGCCTCTCCCATGTGGCCCCCCCAGCCCTGGAGGGACGCGTCCGTCACAACTACGTGCTCCGGGTGGGGTAGGGAGAGGGATCTGCCACTGACCCAGTCGCGGTCCGTGAGCCACCACTGCAGTTGTCTCGCAGTGCCCTCCAAGATCAGGACATGATCGGACAGGTTGCCCTGATGCTGGGCCCACTGAAACTTCAGGTCCCACTGCAGAGCCCGCATCCGCCACCTGGCGTGACGCACCAGAAGGATGCAGGAGGCCATCAGTCCCAGAAGCCGCAGCGTCAACCTGACCGAGACTCGGGATAACGGCTGGAAGATGGGAACCAGAGCCTGAATATCCCGAACCCGCTGCTCGGGTGGATAAACCCGAAACTGCGCCGAGTCGAGAACCGCTCCGATGAAGAGGAGCTTTTGAGAGGGACACAGGTGCGACTTCGGCACATTGATGGAGAACCCCAGCAGGTGCAGGAGGTCGGCCGTAGTCTGGAGGTGGCTGACGACTGTCTGGGGCGAGCCCGCCTTCAACAACCAGTCGTCGAGGTAGGGGAAGACTGATACCCCCTGCCTGCGCAGATGAGCTGCGACCACCGCCATCACCTTCGTGAACACCCGTGGGGCGCTGGTAAGGCCGAAGGGGAGCACGGTAAACTGAAAGTGCTCTTGGCCTACCGTGAACCGCAGGTAACGCCGGTGGGCCGGCAGGACGGGGATGTGGAAATAGGCGTCCTGCAGGTCCAACGCTACCATCCAGTCTCCCGGGTCCAGGGCAGCCAGGACCTGAGCCAAAGTGAGCATCTTGAACTTCTCCGTCCGGAGGAAGCCGTTGACGTTCCGCAAGTCCAAGATAGGGCGTAGGCCCCCTTTGCCCTTCTTGGGCACCAGAAAGTAGTGGGAGTAACAACCACACCCTACTTCTGGCCCAGGAACGCGCTCGATGGCCCTCTTGGCCAAGAGGGCCGAGACCTCCTCTTGCAGAAGTTGCAAGTGATCCCCCGACATACGGTGGCATTGTGGTGGCATGGATGGAGGGGATGCATCGAAGGGGAGGGAGTAGCCCCTTCGGACAATCTGCAGCACCCACCTGTCCGAAGTGACTGTATGCCAGTGGGAGAGGTGATAGCGAACCCTGCCCCCCACAGGCGTCACATGGGCCTGAAAACTCGGACTAGGAAGGTTTTGAGGCAGGTGCTGCTGAGGGAGGTGTGGACTGGCCTCGCCGCGGTCCCCGACCGCCACGGCGGTTCCCACGTCCGCCACCGCGCTGCTGGACATTTTGCGGCGTGTGGCTGGCGGTCCGTGGTGGGGCGCCCCTTCCGTGGCCACGAAAGGAGCGAAAGGCACCCGATTGCTGGCGTGGGGCCGTAAGGCCCAAGGACTTGGCCGTAGCCCTGGAGTCCTTGAAACGTTCCAGCGCATGGTCTGCCTTGTCGCCGAAGAGGCGACGGCCATCAAACGGCATGTCCAGGAGGGTGGCCTGGACATCGGCCGAGAAGTTGGCGGACCTCAACCAGGCGTGGCGCCGAACCGCCACCGTCGTTGCCATCGCCCTGCCCAGTGAGTCCGTTGTATCCAGCCCACACCGGATAGAAAAGCGTGCTGCATCTCGGCCGTCCGCAAGGGCTTGGCTGAGTTTAGCCTGGACCTCCTCCGGGCATTTTGGCAGCACCTCCGCAACCGTGTCCCACAGAGTGTGGGTGTAGCGGCCCAAGAGACAGGCGGTGTTCACAGACCGCAGCCCTAGGCTTACAGACGAGAAAACCTTCTTCCCGAACTGTTCATATCTCTTGGATTCCCTGTCGGGCGGGGCCGACGGGAATGCGGTTTGGGAGTTTGAGGCCTGGATGACCAGACTCTCGGGGGTGGGATGGGTGGACAAAAAGCATGGGTCGCCCGGTGCCGGGCGGTAGCGTCTGGCCACGTTCCTGTCCACAGGGGGGCCTGTGGCGGGCTTGGACCAAGTGCCCAGAAGAACGTCATACAAGGCCTCATTGAACGGCAGGAGGGGCTCCGCGGAGCCTGACTGCGGTTTGAGGACCTCTGTGAGGAGATTAGTCCTCACGGCCGCGACGGGGAGCTGAAGGTTTAAGGCCTTAGCTGCCTTCGTCAACACTACGCTGTAAGCAGAACCCGCCTCCGAAGCCACAGTCGGGGGCGATGTAAATCCAGTGTCTGGCGAGGTGTCACTACCACTGGCCTCCCCAAGCTCATATGTCCAGTCCTGCTGTGACTGGCAATCATGTGCCAGAGGGTCCTCGGACCCCTCCCAATTCTCCTCGTCACCTGTGTCCTGGAGACCAGGATTAACAGCCAGGGCCTCCTCGTGGAGATAAAAGTCTCCAAAGGCCGACGGAATCGGCGCCCCGCGGCGCCCTCCCGACGCCTGAGCAGAACCGCAGGAGACATCGGGGGCGGCAACCACATCGGCTGCCGGGGACGACACCTGAAGGGACGGCGCCGGCGAGGTCGTAAGGTCGACCGGCGAGGTCCCGGATCCGGAGCCGGATCCAGCGAGGTCTTGCGGCGCCGAGACCGAAGTCGCCAGCGGCGCCGGGTCCGAAGCACCCGACGTCGTCGGGGCCAAAGCGCCCGACCCGGAAAGACCTCCAGACGGAACCGATCGGCCCGAAGGCGCCACGGGAACCGACTGAGGAGGGAGGGCCCTCATGGCCATGAGGTACCTCTCGACCTCCTCCGGCGTCGCGCCATGCCCAGGGACCCGAAGGTGTGGGGCAGGCGGCGACGCTTGCGACTCCCGCGGAGCCGCGTGGGCGGTGTCGCCCGAGTCCCCGGCCGCATCATGCGAGCGTCGGGGCGGGTCGGAGGATCGATGACGTCGCTCCGACCTCTCATGCCTCTTACCTGAGGACTTGGAACCAGACGATCGGTGTCCACTTCCGGAGCGTCGATGACTCCGACCTCGCGACCTGTCCCTCGACCTCCCGTGGGACCGGGACCTGGAGCGGCGCGGGGCCGACTGCCTCAGTTCGAGACGCTTGCGGGACCGCTCCCGCCTAGCCTTCGACGTCAGGGCCCGGCAGTCGGAACAGGATCGATCGTCGTGGTCGAGGCCTAAGCACTTCAGGCACCGGCGATGGGGGTCCGTGACCGACATGAGTCGGCCGCACTTCGAGCAAGGCTTGAACCCGGGCATCCCTGGCACCGACAGTCGAGAAATCGACAAAGAGAGAGAGATCAAAAGGATCAAAAATTTCAGTCAAAAATTGACTGGGGGTAGAGCTTCTTCCGGATCTGCGCTAGCTGGCGCGGAAAAAAGAAGAACTGAAGTCAGCGCGCATGGGCGCCGTCTAAGTACTCCGACGACGTCATCCCGGCGCTCACGACGCCGACGACGGACGCAGAGCCGCAGACGACGCCTACCGGCGCGCAGGGGTATTGCTACGCAAAAGTTTCCGGATCCAGTCTGACGCCTGGGGATATTCTAAGGTAAGGAATCTATCTAAGGTAAGGAATCTATCACTAACGTGTCTCTTTCAGATGCAGTCGTTTCAGCAGTTTGGCCGGGGCTCCCGTGTAGAGAGCGTTTCCGTAGTCCAGCCTGCTGCTGACAAGGGCATGGGTGACCGTTCTTCTGGTGTTAGTGGGGATCCACCTGTAGATCTTGTGGAGCGTGTTGAGGCAGAAGGATGAGATGGCGTTGACTTGCTTGGTCATGGAGAGTGTTGAGTTGAGGATGAACCCCAAGTTGCGTGTGTTGTCAGTGGGTATCGGTGCTGCTCCCAGGGCGGTCGGCTCCCATGAGTCGTCCAAGGCTGAGGGGGTGTAGCCGAGGATGAGGACCTCCATCTTGTCTGAGTTCAGCTTCAGACGGCTGTTCTTCATCCATTCAGCGACGGCTCTCATTCCTTCGTGGAGGTTGGTTTTGGCGGTGAGGGAGTCCTTGGTTAGGGAGGGATCAGCTGTGTGTTTTCAGCGTAGGAGATGATGTTGAGGTTGTGCAGTCTGGCGACGTGGGCGAGCGGGGCCATGTAGATGTTGAACAACGTCGGATTGAGAGATTGGGTTTGCCGCAGATGATCTTGGAGGCTTCGGATCAGAAAGGGGGGTAGGCGGACCCTCTGGGTTCTGCCGGAGAGGAAGGAGGTGGTCCACTCCAGTGCTTTGTCTAGGATTCCTGCATCGTGGAGGAGTGTGTTTTTGGGTGTGGTGGCAGACTGTGTTGAAGGTGGCTGATAGGTCCAGAAGGATGAGGGCTGTGGTCTCGCTCGTTGTCTAGCAGGGCCCTGATGTCATCGGTAGCGGCGATGAGGTCCATTTTGGTGCTGTAGTTGCTGCGGAACCCGGACGGGGACGGGTACAGGATGTTGTGCTCTTCGAGGTAGCGGGTCAGCAGTTTGTTGATGGTTTTCTCAATGACCTTCACCGGGAACGGGAGCAGGGAGATGGGCTGGAAGTTCTTGAGGTCCCTCGGGTCTGCCTTGGATTTCTTGAGCAAGACGTTGATCTTGGCGTGCTTCCAGCTCACCGGGAAAGTCGCGGTCTCGAAGGAGAGGTTGATGGCCTTGCGGAGATGGGGTGCGATGGTGGCGCTGGCTTAGTTGAAGATGTGGTGTGGGCACGGGTCTGACGGGGAGCCGGTGTGGGTGGTGTTCATGATTTTGATGGTGTCGTCGTCGTTGATGTTAGTCCAGGTGAGCAGGGGGTCACTGAGGGTGGTGGCCATGGGTTCTGAGGTGTCATTGGAATTCGTGGTGGTCTGGTTGTCGAAGCGGTCATGGATGTCTGCGATCTTGTGATGGAAGAAGGAGGCAGGCAAGGGAGTTGCACAGGTCTTTTGATGGTGGGATGTCGTTGGTGTTGGAGCTGGGGTTGGACGATATTGAAGAGCTTTTTGCTGTTGTGTGCCTTGTTGTCGAGACGGTCCTTGAAGGTCTTTTTGGCAGATCTGATGAGGTGATGTTGTTGGCGCATGGCGTTCTTGTGGGCTGCTTGGTTCTCCGGTGTCTGTTCGTGGCTCCATTTCTTCTCTAGTTTCGGCAGGTTTGTTTGGAGGTCTGGAGGTCCGCGGAGAACCAGCTGGCATTCTTGTTGGTGTGTCTGTTGGATGGATTTTGGATTGGAGCGAGGGTGTTGGCACAGTCGTCAATCCAACGCCTGTGGTTGCTGGCGTCGAGGTCGGTGGGGTCAGTGGGTGGGCTTCGGGCGAGGGCGGTGTTGAGCTGGTCTTCGGTGATTTTGCTCCAACTGTGGCGGGGGATCTTTTGAGTGCGGTGGTGCGTTTCCGGAAGGTGAAGTGGATGCAGTGATGGTCGGTCCAGTGGAGTTCGGTGATGTGGCTGAAGGAGATGTGGGAGCTTGCGGAGAAGATGAGGTCAAACGTTTGGCCAGCGGAGTGGGTGGGCATTATGGCGAGCTATCTGAGGCCGAAGATGGCGAGGTTGTCGATCAGGGTGGTGGAGTTGGTGTTGTTCTCGAGGTGGAAGTTCAGGTCTCCGAAGAGGATGTGCTCCGTGGAGGCGAGGGTGTGTGTGCTGACGAAGTCGGCGATGGAGTCGCTGAACTGAGGCCGGGGTCCGGGGGATCTGTAGATCAGGGTTCCTCTGAGGGTGGTGTTGGGATCAGTGTGGATCCGGAAGTGCAGGTGTTCGGCAGTGCTGAGGGTGCCGTCGGAGTTGGTCGAGACCTTGAGGGTGGTCTTGTGGTGATGGCGATTCCACCTACTACTCCGTTGGTGCGGTCTCTGCGGGTGATCTTGCAGCCGTCAGGGATGGATATGGCAATGTCGGGTGCGAGGAGTCGTTCATCCAGGTCTCTGTCAGGAAGGAGACGTCAGGGGAGGATTTATTTATTTTACAGAGTTTTATATAGCGCTAACTTGACCCGAATCGAGTATATTTGTCGAGCAGGTCCCAGAGTTCAACGTGTTTGCGTGTGGAGCGGGTGTTCAGGAGAATGCATCTGAGGTGGTTGCGTCCTGTCCTGGTGGGTGGATTGGCGGATTGGATGCTGGTGAAGCTGCAGTTCCGGCAGGAGAAGGGTCCTTGGGTGCGCTTCGGGCGACCAGGAAGCAGGTGTGTGATCGTCCGGTGTGGAGTGCATGGAGGGTGCTGGCGTCGTAGCGGAGACGGGAGACGTAGCGTTGGCGGGGCCAGGCGTTCTGGTGCTGGGCTCGGTCCAGGCGCGGACGGGCGCATACGGGCTTGCTTATGGTGCACCCGCTGCGCAGTCGCCATAAGAAGGGGAGGTGGGAGCGGATGAATGGGAGCAGGGGGCGGGCCCACAGGGGACGCTGTGGCGGGAGAACGGGAACGGCGAAGGGTACAGAAAGGGAAAAGGGCACAGAAATAATACAAGGGGATTGAAAAGGAAGAAAACAAACACAGTAAAAACAATTAAAAACCAAAATACAGTGCAAAACAACAAAGCAAACCTACGGTCTACCACTGGCCACCAGGGATGAGGCGCAGGTGGTAGCCTGCGGGTGGAGGAGGGCCTCGAACGCGAGATAGACGGACAGCTGGGGCTCAAGGGCACGACACACAGGTGGTGCTGTGCGGCGTAGAGAGTGACCTGCCAGAAGGGTCAAGGGAGCTGTAAGCACTGGGGTACCCCTCTAACATAAATGCTCTGGGTACCAATAAACTAGGGACTTACAGATAAGTTAGCCATTTACAATTGGGTATAGCCAAGTCAAAATACACTTATAGGGTCAGGGTACTGGCTCAGAGGTCTCGTTAGCAGGCCTCAGTGCACTCTTAGAGTCGAACATCCAGCAGCATCAGTCGAAAAACTTGGGGAAGACCATACAAAAAGAGGCATTTCCTTACACTCCCCAACAGAAGATGTGCATAGGGTGGAGACTGGAGGGGTGTGATGGCAGGTCAAGTCATTGTTTGGAGGTGGAGGCCAATTTAGCAGGACCTCCATGACTCCTGGCCTTACTTTAATTGCCCCAGTAGGCACCTTTTGCATCCAAGCCCTACCCATCTGTTTGTGGAAGGATTGCTATTGCCTCCAACAGCACTCCTCCTCTAGTCTGCTGCCCCCGAAAAGATCCCCTTGAAGCTGGAGTTTGAAGGGCAACCATTGATTTTGCGATGTTGGCGTCCTCATATTTTTTTCCTGCATTTTATCAACCTATGCCCAAATAGGTGTACGTCATTGAATAAGAAGTTGAGGAGACGCTGCTGGACCTCTGACTTAAATCCTGCGATCCAGAGCCAGTCTGTGGAAGAGCTGGTGTTAACCCCTTGGTAAGCTGCGTCTGTGGCATCCATGGTGCAACAGGTGTTGGAGATGGTTTGGCCTTGTACACTATCTCCTCCCCTTGTTGTCTGAACTCCTCAGGGATCTTTTCACCAGCATCTCCTCTCTGTGTGACCTGTCATAGCGGAAGAGTCTCCCTACAGATTTGGCTATGCACCAATGGAAACTGCCCCTGTGGCCATCCTTTTACCCGCTGCATCAAGCTTCTAGCTCTCTTTGTCAGGTGGCGGGATATCGCCAGTGGCCTGAGCAGAGGTTTGTTTGCGGGTGATACGAACGACTCAGATTTCAAGAAAGTTTCAACAAGGAAGTGGTGTTATGGTGCGTGGCAGTGATGGTGGTGGAGTCTCTTGTACATCAGATCTGATGGTGTGGGAGGAGCCACCTATGCTGGTACCTCCTCTTTCGAAGCAAAGTCTCTGCTGGCTTCTGAGGGCGTTTGGCCAAATTCTTCACTGTCATTTATGAATATACAAGCTCCTTTTGGAGTCTTTGCAGGATTGGCTACTTTGAAACCTCAGAGCTGCTCCAAATCCTAGGTGCAACGAAATACTAGAAGGGATGGTGTCTTCTCCTTCCTCTGCACTGAAGGGGTATCGTTTGCCGAAGATGTCGGGGGTATTGGAGGTGGATTGCTGGTTTATCTTGCTGTGCCCAAAGCCTCTCTCATCAGTACAGTAGGGTATTCTCAAGTGGATGGTAAGGCAAGATGAGGAGTCAGTGTAGTGTGGGAAGAGGCAGCCATGACAAACCCCCTGATGGACCAAACAATAGGTAATTAACATGGCACCGGAAGCAAAACTTGAAGGACGTCTATTCCATAACCCTTTAAAGCTCCACATTCTCTGGTGTTGAAGACCAGTGAAGAGGGCATGTGCCTCATAAGGGTGCTGGGACCCCGGAGTTTGGGGTTCTCAGGCTGGACGCCAGTCTACAGAGGGTGTCAACTGGAGGAGAAGCAGTCAACGAATAGGTTTTTCAGATGACATGAGCCAAAGTTTTCATCTTGTGGGCCCAAAAAAACCCAATACTGAATACCTGTCACATTTCGGAACCCAGTCAGTATAAGTACACACCCAATGGCGGAAACAAACAATCTAACATGGAGTCGAAGCCAATGTGCAATACCCACTATGAGAGGATTCACAATGCATCCTGTGACGACTCAAAAGACTACTTGGAAGAAAAACAACTTGCAAGCATCTGAGCCCAACACTAGATAGCAGGTGTATGCAGAGAATGTCTATCTACAACCACACATGCTACAAATGGAAGATACATTCCAGTTTTTGGCAATGGGAGCGGACATCATCATTCAGGACCAAAACTGCAGTATGCCATTTTAAATGGGAATTATAATGCTCAGAGTTGACAATTGTTCTGCCCACGCCTTAAAATGGGCAATGAGAAGACAACCTCTGTATCCCGTACATAATAAGCGAAGCACACTCCTCATTGGCTGGCAGGGCACATGTGTATTTAATCATGCATATCAAGCACTGGTAGTATCCATGGTCTTGCCACCAGATTTCATTAATATTCAAGGGTAACATCACAAAGTGTCCTTCTCAGGAAATAAACTTTATGCTACAAATGACGCAGTCCTGCCAACTGGAACAAACCTTTCAATGGTCTCTGTATGAAGCAGGCTCTACTAACCGTCCTCAAAGTGAAATTCCAGGCATCAAGATCTAGGAGACCTGTATTAAAGTTAAATGGGCAAGGAACCAGCATCAATTAACAGCCTCTGATTTCATAATGTTTTGGGGTCAATGATGATCACAAAAAAGTTTGCTGCAACACCAGCAAGCAAAGGGCATCATCACCTTAAGAAGAGCCGCACATGAAAGCTCTGCATTATTTGCTAAACTGCAGAGTGCTGTTAATGAGGGACCCAGCCCTTTTTTATACAGGGTCTAGGATGACGTCCTTGAAAATATTACTCTTAATTACTGATTTTTATTTATGTTTCACTTCTGTAGCTCTGATCTGCTTAAAACAGAACTCCTTTTGGCATAATTTCCATGAAGGGAAGCCATCTGTGGCACGATTTCTTTCTAAACTGATTTTTACACCATTGACTTTAAATGCAGGGTGAGGAAATTAAATTAAGCTGTAGAGAAGGGGTGTCCGCATTCGATGCGACAGTTTGCATAGACCTTTGCATAATTAATAAACAGGAACCCTAGTGATAGGCTAAATAGGTGAACAAATGGAGCACGATTTCAGACCATCACCAGTAATATAATTATGTTCAATGCACATGTATGAGAGAAAAAGATAGATCTCAGGAGCGTTAGATGCATACTGTGTCAAACATAGTTGCATTAATACAAACCAGAGGCTTAACATGCTGCTGTACACCACTGTCCCTAGGTACAAAATGAATAATGGGGCTCTCTCATGGTTCAAGAGAAAGAGACAATAGTTGGTATGGATATCTGCTACGTTAGACAGAACCCAACCTCAGAGTGGAAGAGGTGTGGCGCAGCGGCCAGGGCGACTGACTTTGGAACCCGGGGCCGGCGGCAGATCAGCCCAGCACCATGTGACTCTGGGCAGTAGCTTGCTTAATCTTCTCGACGGCCCTCATAGCCTTGACAACGTCCTACGGAGATCCATGGACAGAACAGTAATGAGTTGGGGCTTCTAGAGATAAAGAGTTTGGACCCCGTGTCTGACTCCATCATCCTGTTCAAGCACGGCACTAAATGAAGAATCAGAACTCTGCACAAAAGATCAGGAGTAAGAAAGAAACAAAAGCTCAAGACCATTTGTGTGCGGCACCTGCATCTTTTACAAACAAGAGACAAACTGCTAATAAATGAGGCATCACACACAAAATGGCTTGTAGTTAAATTTCTTTGACTTGATTCCTCCTTCCAACTCCCACAGTAATGTCGAAGGTGGGTGAGTTTGAGGGGGTCAGGACTGGTGTAGTTATATGTACACAGGACAAATAAACCCTGAGGTTTTGCTCTCTCTCGCTGTACCTCACAGAAGGGGAGATGACAACCAAGGCATAGCCAGGAATCAATCTTATGTCCTAACTAAGGTTTACTACAACCTGGTTTCCCATGCAAAATCCAGGCCCGCTAGTTCTATTTTGAATAACCGAGATTATGGAAAGCCTCTCCTCCCTTTGGGCCTGTGTTGGTCATGCCTGAGGTAAGGCAGAATTAGATTTGCCCAGGAGTACTTTGACCATTTCAATACTTAACCATTTATAACAAGGTATACTAAAACTGGTAGACTCATACAGAATGTTACTTACCATTGGTAACAATATTTCTGGGGGATGGATACCTAATGTTCCTGCAGATTCCTCACTGGTCAGGAAAATCTTTCCTCAGCAATACCGCTAGAGCCCTGCCAAGCGCCACCATATGGCTTCAGCTGTGATTCTGCCTCTGGACGTGTTGATGATGCCAGAATATACTAAGCCAAGTGGCACACTAGTGTCAGTCTACCCCCTCCTAATCGAGGCATGCTAAAAAAAAGAGGAACACAAAAGCGACAAAAGATACCTTGTTTCTTACTAGTCATGGGACTAACTCCTCGTGATAGGACGGAGAACAGTGAGGAACCTGCAGGAAGGTTATATATTCACTGGAAGGGAAATGTTACTTACCCTATAACTATCTGTTAGTAGCATGTAGGGCTACATACTGAAATGCTCTGCAAACCCTTGCCATCTAGAGTCAGACAAGGGCGTTTGCAACTTGTTTTCGTTAGTTGTTTTCAAGTCACAAGACCTGCTGTGATTCGATCCTTGGCCCACAATGCACTGGGACAGAGACTCTGCTTCAGATTCTAGTTCATTTAGCAGAGTTGCGTTAGAGGTGTGTAGGCTTGAAGACAAAGAGCACATGCAAAAATTGCACACTGCAGAACCCATTGATGTTGAAAGGGAAACAACTGTGATCATCACTGACCTCCGTGAAGGAAACTGGGCGTTGCGAATCCAAAGCACCACATGTTACAAACAGAAGTTCACAGAGAAATATTTTCCATTCATAGCAGGGGTGATTGCAGATACGCAAGCTCTGCGTAATGTAAAGCAATTGTTCTTCAAAGTGGGGGATAGGGAGCACACAATGGAGATGTTTGGAACAAGGTGCTAAAAAAAGTATGTGGGGCGTTAACCAAGTGGCAGCTTTGCTGAAAGGACGTTTCTCAAGAAGGCCATAGTGGCATCTTTCTTACATGCAGAATGTTCTTCTAGGGGTACAGCTGGGTGTGTTCGACTTTAGCATAGCATGTTTGAATGCACTTAACAATCTATCTATCAATACGAACTTCTGAGATGGGGTGTCTGATGTGAGGCATAGCAAAGGCTACAAAGAGTTGCTTTGTTTTGCAGATGGACTTAATTCTTCCGATATATTATATGAGTGCCTCTTAATATCCAACGCGTTTGATGCCAAAAAGAAGATAGGAAGCTCAATAGTGTGGTTGATGTGAAACAGAGAGACCACCTTCAGTAGGAATTGTGAGTTTGTTCTAAGGGATATCATATCTGTACGAACTTGGAAGAAGGGTTCCTCTATGCTCAATGCTTGTAACTCACTGATCCTTCACAAAGAGGTCATGGCTACTACAAATGACCCCTTCCAAGACAAGAACTGTAGGTCACAGGAACAGAGGGGTTAAAAAGGGGGGCACAGGAGCTGTGTGCGATCAACATGTAAGTTCGAAACAAGGGCTAAAGGTGTTCTTGGAGGCATGACATGCTAGTTAATGCAGTTGTTTCCACTTGACTGCGTAACAATAACCTGCCAGGCTTACACATCTTGTGTAGGAGTTGCATACACTCCTCAAAGAGTATGAGGTAACCAAACTCCAAAACGTCAGGTACAGATCACTAGATTGACTTGCTAGGATCTGGATGCCTAAACTGACCCTGATGCTGAGTGAGAAGATCTGGTCTGATTGGCAGTTTTGCACATGGGCACGGAGTACCAGGGATGCCTGGTAAATGTCAGTGTGACTTGGATGAGGGTCATGGAAGGGGAAGAGGTGTGGCGCCGTGGCTAGGGCGACTGACTCCGGAATCTGGGGATCACAGTTCGATCCCCGGCACCAGCGGCAGATTAGCCCAGCACCATGTGGCTCTGGGCAACAGCTTGCTTAATCTTCCCGACGCCCCACAGCGCCTAGAGACCCATACGGGTGATTGTGTGCTTTACAAATGTGGATTATTATTATATTGGACACTAGCCTCATTTTATGACCATATTAGGGATGCAGGGGAATGGCATAAAGGTTTAAGCAAATATCCTAGACCAGTTCTTCCATAGTGCTTGCCCATGGAGTATGGGAACTTGGAGGGGAAGCTTTGGTATTTTGCGTTTTGGTGGATAGCGAACAGGTTGAAAGTGGGAGTCCCCGTGGTGGAAATTCCCTTTGAGGACTTGTGCTTTCAATTCCTATTTGTGTGTCCATCCCCGGCAGATGTCCTACTAAGACCTGGATATTGTTGAGAATAGCCCAAAGCTATATGTCCTGGGCGAATGCAGACAGCCAAGGTGAGTGTGTTCCCTCCCTGCTTCAGCATGTAATATAAGGTTGTCATGTTGACAATCTTTAGGACGACTGTTTAGCCTCGAATAAGCCAGAAGAAAGTTCGTATGGCTAAACGGATGGGCAAGAGATCCATGAAATGGATATGGTGCCCCTGGTACTGAGGGGTCCAGGTACACTGAAAGTCATGCAGTTGAGGTGAGATACCCATGCCATGAGTGAGCCATCTGTGATAATGTCCGCCTGCTGCAGTCGATCGAGTAAAGGCTGGCCATGCAAGAAGGTGTTGGCGTTCCACCGTAGGAGAGTGTGCAGAGTTGTAGTCTTTACCAAAGCTAGATCCTCCTAGTGAAACTCAGATTGTGAGCACTGCTTCGAACGGCACTACTGAAGTGGGTGCGTGTGGAGTATGGCCGTCATACCCAACAATCTTATAGTTCTTACAGTGAGAGGACATCTTGTGTGAAACAGAGGCAGCCTCTTTTGGAATGCCACCGCCTTCTCTTGGGTAGGCTACGTCTTCCCCATGACAGGATCGTTCTCAAAAAGGGTACATGCCAAAAGCTGCAGGGGCTAAAACTGGGATTTTTCAGGCAATAATGGTGAATCCGAGCCTGCTGAGCAGGGACACCACTTCTGAGTGTTTACCAGGCATTGCTCTAGATGAGCCATTAATCTTGGTACGGAAAGATGTGAACAGTGTTTTGTGTAAATGCACCGTCACCACCACCAAACACTTTGCAAACCCACTTAGAGCAGAAGTGACTGTGAAGGACAAAACTTTGAATAGTCTTGTCCACTTACCATGAAGCGCTGCCATTACGTTCCCTTTTTGGAATTTCAGAATGAGGTCCTGCCGAGGGGTCGATGCAAAAGCTCCAGACAAGATGTATTGATTTAATGGACTGAGGTTCAGGATCTGCCCTAAGAATCCATCATTTTTGGAGATTAAGAAGTAGGGGGAAAACACTCCTTTGCAGCACGTGTGTGAGGCACTACTTGGACTGGTCCTTTGGCGAGGGGCACCTACATCTCCTGCCTGAGCAGTCAGAGATGGTCGCAACGAGGACATGGCACCAAGGAAAAATGATGGTGGGATGGTGTGGAACTCTAGGCAGTAACCCTCCTGTGCCACCTGAGTAACAATTTGTTTGACATACTTATCTCCCACTAGGGAAGGTAAAACCTCTATCTTCCTCTGACAGTGCGGTGTGGTCAGGGGTAATGGAGGGAAAGTCACTGTTTGCAGGCAAGGTGCTCCGATCCGAGGTGACTCTCCTCTTAGCTCACCCATTACCTCCAGTCACTTCAGCAATATTTCTTGGAGGGAGGCGTGTCGTCAAAGGACTGATACTTGTGTTTCTATCTCGGTTACTGGATACACGGTCTGATGCTTATGAAAAGTAGACCTGGGTGAGAGGTCTCAAGAGAACACATTGTTTTGATCAATATTATCTTGTATTTTTATAACATTTCATCAACCAACTGGCCTACAAGATACTTACCGTTGAATGGCATGTTAGCCAAGTTTTGTTACACTACTGTCTGGAAACCAGAAGTACAGAGCCAAGCATGATGTTGCAAGAGGAAAATGCTACTTACCCAGTATGTATCTGTTCTTGGCATGTAGAGCTGTAGAGTCACATGCTGTGCATAGATCGCCATCTAGTGTTGGGTATGGATGTTTACACTTTGTTTTTCTTCGAAGAAGTTTTTCCAGTCACATGATAGGTGACTCTTCCTTTCGGTGATAGAGCGCATGGGCATCCACTCCTTCTTCAGATTGTTTTCCCGCAGAGGGTGAGAATGGAGTAGTAGTAAAGAATAGAGATATCCATGCGTATGTATGTATGGTAAAAGAGAGAACTACCGCAGATACAGGTACCCTGGGAGGTGGGTGGACGCATGTGAATCTACAGCTCTACGTGCCAAGAACAGATGCATACTGGGTAAGTAGCATTTTCCGTTTGATGCATGTGAGCTGTAGATCACACGCTGTGCATAGACTATACAGCAGTATCCCCCTAAAGCGGTGGCTGTCCTGAAGCTGGTGGAGTTGTCTGAAACAGTGTTTTAAGTACTGCTTGGCCCACATTAGATTGTTGTCTTGCTAACACATCTACACAATAGTGCTTTGTGAATGTGTGCTGTGTAGACCATGTTGCAGCTTTGCAAATGTCAGCTATGGGAATGTTTCCTAAGAAAGCCATAGTGGCCCCTAGCTTGCGAGTGGAATGTGCTCTAGGGGGTACAGTTAAAGTACTCTGTGCTTTTGTGTACTAAATTGGAATACATTTAACAATCCACCTTGCAATACCTGATTTAGAGATAGGATTGTCCTTGTGAGGTGGTGCAAAAGCAACAAAGAGTTGTTTGTGTTACAAAATGATTTCTCCTTCCAAAATAATAAAAGAGTGCTCTTGTGACATCTAAGGTGTGTAGAGCTCGTTCTGCAACAGAATCATGTTGAAGGAAGAATACTAGTAATTCTACCAACTGATTTATGTGAAATGCAGATATTACATTAGGTAAAAATGTGGAATTGGTACGAAGAACCACTTTATCTTTGTGTAGTTGGAAAAAAGGTTCTTCTATGGTTAGTGCCTGTAGTTCACCCACTCTCGGCAGTGAAATGATCGCAATGCGGAAGGCTGTTTTTGTTAAAAGAGGAACTGTGGTTCACATTTGTGCATGGGTTAAAAGGGCGGGCCCATTAATCTTGTGAGGACTATGTTAAGATTCCAAACTGGGGCAGGTGGGAGGCTTGGTTGTATGACTCGTTTTATTCCTTCAACAAAAGCATAATTACAGGCACTCTAAATAGCGATAAATGTTGTCCAGTTTGAAGATACGCGGCTATTGCAGCAAGATGCAGTATGATAGAGGTATCAGCCAATGCTGACGGCTGCAAGTATAACAGATAATGTTTTGTATGGAAGCATCAAGAGGGTTGATATGATTGTTATTACAATAAATAACAAAATGCTTCCATTTAGCTGCGTAACAGGCTCTTGTTGTAGGTTTTCTAGCCTCTCTGATGATGTTCATACAGTCTGGTGGTAGATTCAGATAACCAAACTCTATGTCTTCAGGAGCCCGATCGTGAGGTTCAGTTGTTTGGGATCTGGGTGCTTGAGTTCTCCATGGCTCTGTGTGAGGAGACTGGAGGTTAAATGCTATGTTTGATGTGGGACCAGAGAGAGCTCCAACAGGGTTGGCAACCAAGGTTGACATGCCCATGTAAGAGATACTAGGATTAGTGTGAGATGTTTGTCTGAGCTTCCGAACCACTGATGGAATGAGTGGGAGAGGCAGAAACGCGTAGGCAAATATCCCTGGCCAGTTTATCCATAGTGCTTTGTCTTTGGATAACGAGTGTGGTTACCTGGAGGCGAAGCTTTGGCATTTCGCGTTTTGGTGTGTGGCAAACAGACATATCTGAGGGACTCCCCAAGCTTGGAAGTATAGGAGGAGAACTTGAGGGTAAAGCTCCCATTCGTACATTTGCTGCCTCTGCCTGCGGAAGAAGACCGCAATCTGGTTGTTGAGTCCTGGGAGGTGTTCACTAGGAGATAGATTTTGTGGTGAATAGCCCACCTCAAGATGTCTTGGGCTAAGTGGGACAGTTGAAGAGAGTGTCCTCCCTGCTTTTGCATGCAATACGTAACGATTATGTTTTTGGTACGAACCAAGACAGTTTTGCCTGCTAGATGGGTCTGAAAAGCCTTGAGAGCTAGAAATATTGCCATCAGCTCTAAATGGTTGATGTGGAGCAACTTTTGCTGTTGGCTCCACAGGCCTTGTACAGTGTGTTGCTGAAGATGAGCTCCCCAGCCAGTTAGGGATGCGTCCGCTGTTAGTATTAACTGCGGAACCGCGTCTATAAAGGGCCGTCTTTTTGATACATTTTGTATGTTCCACCACTGCAGAGGGCAATGAGTTCGGCCGCTTACCGACACTAGATCGGCTAATGGACCGTGTAACTGGTTCCACTGACTGGCTAAGCATTCCTGAAGCGGACGCATGTGCAGCCTGGCATGGGTAACGATCATGATGCAAGATGCCATCATCCCCAGCAGTTGCATGTGAACCTGAGCTGGAAGTGATTGATTGGGTTGAAACTGGAGAGCTAAAGCCTGAATGTTGCAAAATCTGGCTGCGTTGGGAAACACAAGAGCCTTATGAGCATCTAAAGTGACTCCTAGATAGTTCTGAGTATTGGTTGGCTAAAAGATGTGATTTTGGCACATTTTCTGTGAACCCTAGTTGATGCAGTTACTGAATACTTGAAGTATGCTTGAGACATTGTTGGTACATGCTGGCTTTGATGAGCAAATCGTCCAAGTATGGGAAGACATGGATGCTTTGCTACTACTGCTAGACACTTTGTGAAGACTCTGGGGGTAGTGATGACTCACAATGGGAGTAACTTGAACTGGTAATGCTGACCCGCTAACGCAAACCTGAGAAAGTTGCCTTTTTGCTAACGAGGTAGTCCTCTTTGAAGTGTTACCCTATGGAAATGGTCTGACTGTATGTAAAAGGAAAATGCTACTTAAAAGTATGCATCTGTTCTTGGCATGTAGAGCTGCAGAGTTACACACTATGCACAGATCGCCCCCTGGTGTTGGGCTCGGATGTTTGCACGTTGTTATTGTCCTGGAAAAGTCTTTGGAAGACACAAGATAGATGACTCCTCCTGTGGACCATAGTGCGTATGGGCATCGGCTCCATCTTCAGATTATTTTTTCACCAGTTAAGGGAAATGATGGGAGTTTTGTGAGAAACAGGAAAGATGCCTATGTATGGTGTATCTAAATAAGATAATACTGGAACAGATATAGGTAGCCGGGGAGGCGGGTGGGCGTGTGCAACTCTGCAGCTCTACATGCCAAGAACAGATGCATACTGGTAAGTAGCATTTTCCGTTCGAGGCATATGAGCTGCAGATTACACACTATGCATAGATTGTATAGCAGTACTCCACCCTAGCAGCGACCCCCAGTATCTGTTGCAGTTGTTTGAAACAATGTTTTGAGTACAGCCTGGCCCACAATGGCTTGTTGCTTTGCCTGCACATCTACACAATAATGTTTTGTGAATGTGTGTGGTGTAGACTATGTAGCTGCTTTGCATATGTCATCTAAGGGAATGTTCCCTAAGAAAGCCATTGTAGCCCCTATTTTTCTTGTAGAGTGGGCTTTAGGTGGAATAGTTAAGGTACATTTTGCTATTTGATAGCAAATTTGAATACATTTTACAATCCACCTTGCATTTCCAGATTTTGATATAGGATGGCCTTTATATGGTGGAGAGAAGGATACAAAAAGTTGTTTTGTTTTACGAAAAGGTTTGGTTCTGTCAATATAATACAAGAGTGCTCTTTTGACATCTAGGGTGTGAAGAGCTCTTTCTGCAACTGTTTGTGGTTGCGAGAAAAATATTGGTAACTCTACCGACTGGTTGAGATGAAAAGGAGAAATTACTTTTGGTAGAAATTTTGAGTTTGTCCTGAGAACCACTTTGTTATGATGAATTTGTAAAAATGGTTCTCGAATGGCAAGTGCTTGAAGCTCACTAACTCTTTTAAGAGAAGTAATGGCTACTAGGAAAGCCACCTTCCATGTAAGGAATTGTAATTCACATTTGTGCATTGGCTCGAACGGAGGACCCATGAGTCGTGTGAAGACAATATTTAAGTTCCACACAGATGAGGGGGTAATCTGGGTGGAATAATAATTTTGAGTCCTTCCATGAAGGCTTTGATGGCAGGTAATTTAAATAATGACAAGTGCTGTCTATCTTACAAGTAAGCTGATGTAGCAGCAAGGTGTAACCTGATAGACGTGTATGCTAGGTTAGACCTTTGTAGATTTAGTAGGTAAAATATGATGTGTTGGGTTGACATATCTAAGGGATTGATGTTGTTGTTGTTACAATATATAACAAATCTTTTCCACTTGGCCGCATAGCAAGCTCTAGGGTTGGGCATCTAGCTTAATTTGATAATATTCATGCAATCAGGAGAAAGGTTAAGGTAACCAAACTCTAAGATTTCAGGAGCCAGATCGCTAGGTTGAGTTGTGCTGGATCTGGATGTCTGATCTCTCCATGGCTCTGTGTTAAGAGGTGTGGAGAGAGATGTAGTTTTTGGTGGGTGACTACTGAGAGTTCCAGTAATGTGGTGTACTACGGTTGTCTGCCCATGTTGGAGCAACTAGGATGAGCATCAGTGAGTGTTGCTGTAGCTTGCGCACCTCTAGTGGAATGAGTGGGAGAGGCAGAAAAGCATATGCAAATCTGTCTGACCAATTCATCCATATCACATTGCCTTTGGACAATGGGTGTGGATACCTGGCGGCGAAGGTTAGGCATTTGGCGTTTTCATGGGTTGCGAAGAGATCTATCTCTGGGTGCCCCCACAGTTGGAAGAATGATTGAAGAACTTGCTGATGCAGTTCCCATTCGTGAGTCTGTTGTGTTTGACGACTCAGCAGGTCCGCTATGCAGTTTTGGACCCCTGGAACGTGGTGGGCTAGGAGAAATATCTTTTGAGGAATGGCCCATCTCCATATGCTCTGTGCTAGGTGGGAGAGTTGGAGAGAGTGTGTCCCGCCTTGTTTTCGTATGTGGTATACTGCTGTCATATTGTCTGTGCGAACTAGGACAGATTTGGCTTGAATGTGTTTCTGGAATGCTTTTAATGCTAGAAATATGGCTAGCAATTCCAGATTATTGATGTGGAGCAACCTTTGTTGGGGTTTCCACATGCCCTGTATGGTATGATGCAACAGATAAGCTCCCCAGCCAGAGAGCGAAGCGTCTACTGTTAGCACTATCTGTGGAACTGGCTCGATGAACGGTTGCCCTTTGGAAAGGTTTTTGGTGTTCCACCACTGCAGAGAGCGATGAGTGCGACCGTCCACCAACACCAGGTCTGTCAGTTGACCTTGAGCCTGATTCCATTGTTGTGCTAGACATTCTTGTAGGGGACGCATTTGGAGTCTTGCGTGAGTGGCTATGAAAATGCAAGATGCCATCATCCCTATAAGTTGCATGAACCCTCTAGCTGGGAGAGAGTGTTGTGGTTGAAACTTTGTGAGAAGGATATGTATGCTTGATATCCTGGCTGGATTTGGATATGCAAGTGCTTTTTAGGTATTTAATGTTGGCCCTGGGCATTGCTGTACGTGGGACAGTTGCAGGTGGCTTTGGATGCTTAATGGTAAACCCCAAGTTGTGAAGCAGTTGGATTGTAGTGTGAGTATGTTGTACGCATTGGTTGTACGAGTTGGCTTTTATGAGCCAGTCGTCTAGGTAGGGGTACACATGGATGTGTTGCCTCCTTAGATGAGCTGCAACTACTGCTAGACACTTGGTGAAAACTCTGGGTGCTGTGGTGACTCCAAAAGGGAGTATCTTGAACTGGTAATGCTGACCGTCCACTACCAACCTGAGATACTTTCTGTGAGAGGTGTGAATGGGAATATGAAAGTAGGCGTCCTTGAGATCTGGAGTAGCTAGGAAATCACCTTGTGCCAATAGAGGGAGAACCTGTTGAAGCGTGACCATGTGAAAGTGGTCCGATTGTATGTATAGGTTTAGGGTTCTGAGGTCTAGGATGGGTCTTAAAGAGCCGTCCTTTTTTGAAATGAGGAAGTACAGCCCTGTGTTTTGTTGATGCAGTGGTACTGGTTCTATTGCATGTTTTTGTAGAAGGGAGATGACCTCTTGTTTGAGCAGTGATAAATGATCCACTGACATTTGATGTTGCCTGGGTGGTATGTTTGGGGGGGTGGAGGTGAGTTCTAGACAGTAGCCTGATTGAACGATTTGTCTCACCCACCTGTCTGAGGTGATGTTGTTCCAGACAGGAGGGAATTGTTGTATTCTGCCCCCGACAGGTTTGGAATATTTTGGGGGGAGTGGAGGAAAGTCATTGGGTAGGGGTGGTGGCAGACCTGGTGGTGTTGGTTTTGCCTCTTCCCTTATTGTTATTGCCTCTGTAACCAACTCATGGGGAACCTTTGGTAAAGGTAGACTGGGTGGGAGCTTTGTAAGAAGTGGTAGGGTTGTCAGAGGAGTAGCCTCTGGATGTGCCTCTGTAAAATGAGCGACAAAATGAATGTCTGGGAGCTTGCAATTGCAAGGTTCCATGGATTTTGCTGTGTCTGTATCTTTCTTCATTTTCTCTAATGAAGAATACACATTAGGCCCAAATAAATGCTCTTGGTCAAAAGGCAGATTTAAAATAGAATTTTGGACTTCAGGTTTGAATCCTGAGATACGTAGGATCTTTGAATACTTCTGGTGCATGCTTAATTACCCCTTTTAGCATTGGTAAAATGGAAGTGGACCTTTGTGAGGTGTCAAAAGTGTCCATAAAGAAATCCTCTTCTACAGGGTCTGTGTGTAAGGTAACACCATGGTACTGAGCAGCCCAGTGAAGTAACTGGTTAAAGCCTGTTGTGTCCTCTGGAGGGGAAAGCCTAGTAGGGTATATGTCCTCCTGTGGAATATTAGGAACATTGGGTGTATTATAGTCATCCCAGGGGTAAAGGGAAGAAGGTGGACTATGACCTCCTAATGGTTCCTCATATGGTCTCTCTCTTTCATCAGAAGAGTCGTCATCATTCCCTGGTGGAGATGGTGTAGGAGAAAGATGTGGTGGTGGTGGTGGGGGAAGAAGGTGGAGGAGAAGGTGAAAGAGGTGATGGAGAAAGTGGAGAAATTAGTGGTCATCCAAAGGTCTCCTATTTGAGCTGAGGGGGATTTTCCCAGTTTTGGGGTCTTTGACCAGAGTCTTTTGTTTAGGATCCGGGGTAAAAAGCTACTGAGGCGTAAGTAGTTCTTTAGGCACCGACTTTTTAGGGTCACTAGACTTATGAGGCACCGGTTCCGTAACATTTTTGGGATGTTTTACCGGCTCTGTGGTTGGTTTTGGAGCTGGTGGTTTTGGAGCTGGTTGATTTTTCGGAACCAAGGGTTTTTTCGGCTCCGGAGGATGTGGATCCGAAGTCTTCGGGATTGGCTGTTTACTTGGCTCCGGGTGTTATTTCGTAGTCAAGGGTTAGGTGCCTGCGGCTTTTGCCGAATGTTTTGAGGGTTCAGTGCCGGTGGATTTCGGGCCGAGTGCTTGGATGTGGAAGCAGCGATCGCCAATGAGGCTGAAGACGGTTTCTTTTTCGGTACTGGTGTTTCGGTGCCGACAGCAGGCTGGCTTGAGCCCCAGCTGCCTGAAGGCTTAATAGGCTTCTTTGCCGAGCCCGAGGGCGGGGCATGGGAGGCAGTCTCTCGGTGTGCACCTGGGCCCGAAGGTGAAACCGGGACCAAAGCTATTTTGGTGCTTTACGGAGGGGGTCGGGGTCGACGATCTTACTTACGACTGGCTGCCCCGGAGGTATTTCTTCGATGCCGAATTCCTCTGCTTCGGATTTGCTGCCGACGATCTGTTCAACGCTCTCCTGTTCTGGTACGTTGACGCCCACTTGAAAGATGTGGTCGGGGGGGATTGGAGTCGAGGATCGAGCCATTTTCCTTCGAGCTTGACGATCTCGAATAGTCTTCTTGGAGCAGAAAGAGGCACAAGCTTCACAGTCTCTAGCCTCGTGCTCCGGTGAAAGGCAGAGGTTGCCTACCTTATGCAGATCGGTGTGGGGAAACTTCGACCCACATTGAGGACACTTCTTGAAAGGAGTCCTTTCCATGAGCCAGATACCGAGGCCAAAGTAGGCCCGAAGTCCCCCATTGACAATTGGAATTGAGGATTTTAAATTTGTTGAGATGCACGTCGACTGGGATCACGATCGAAACAATACAGTTGAAAGGGTGAAGGATTGCGCGTTGAGATCGAATCGGTAACGGTTCCGAACTGGAGCTCTACATGTACGTTCAAACCTGATGGCGGAAAAAAACAATCTGAAGATGGAGCCAATGCCCATGCGCACTGTAGTCTCCAGGAGGAGTCACCTATCTCGTGACTTCCAAAGACTTTTCCAGGACAATAACAAAGTGTAAACATCCGAGCACAACACAAGGTGGCGATCTATGCGTAGTGTGTAATCTGCAGCTCATATGCCTCAAACATTTAGTTCCCTGAGATCTAATATTGGTCTGAGAGAACCGTTCTTTTTGGGTATTAGGTATTAGTAAAAAGAGTACACGCCTGACCCTTGGTGTTGCGGTACTGGTTCTATAGCTCCGTTTAGAGGTAGAGACTGTACCTCTTGTTGGAGGAGGTGTAGGTGGTCCTGTGAAAGGTTGTGTGCCTTTGGAGGAATGTTTGGTCTAGTGTTGATGAACTCTAAGTAGTAACCAGAATGGATAATCTGTAGAACCCACTTGTCTGTTGTTATTGACTGCCAAGTTGGTAAGAAATGTGACTGTCTTTGCCCGACAGGTGTTAAATGGTCGGGAGGAAGTATAGGTAAGGCACTGATTTGTATTAGAGGGGGAGGTACATGTGTTTGACCATCTATCTCTGCTTTTGCTGTTTCCTCTGTAACCCCCTCTGAAGTAATTTTTTTAGTTAGAGGGTTGGTTATTGTCCTTGTAGGTGGATGTAGTCTCTGAGGAAGAATTTTGGACCCTTTACGATAGAATGAGAGCTGAAAGGAACCACGGCCTTGTGTTGATTGAAGGGCTCCCATGGATTTGGCCACTTCAGTGTCTGTCTTCATCTTCTCCAGTAAGGAATATGCTACTTACCAGTATGCATCTGTTCTTAGCATGTTGGACTGCTGACATTCATATCTGTGCATAGATCGCCGCCTAGTGTTGGGTCCAGATGATTGCACCTTGTTGTCCTGGAAGAGTCTTCGAAGTATCACGAGATAGGTGACTCCTCCCCTGGACTACAGTGCGCATGGGCATCTTCTCCATCCTCAGATTGTTTTTCGCCATTGTGGCAGAGATGGAGATAGTAAAGTAAGAGATGGCCATGCAAAAGATAATGCTGCAGCTTCTACAGGCACCGGGGAGGAGGGCGGGCGATATGAATGTCAGAAGCCCTACATGCCAAGTACAGATGCATACTGGTAAGTAGCATATTCCGTTCGAGGCATGTGGGCTGCTGAATTCATATCTGTGCATAGACTGTATAGCAGTATTTCCTCTAGCGGTGGTTACCTGTGCCAGCTGCAGCAGTTTGAAAGAGAGTTTGAGGACCGCCTGGCCTACAGCAGCTTGCTGCTTTGCTTGTACGTCTACACAGTAGTATTTTGTGAAAGTGTGTATAGTAGACCATGTGGCTGCTCTACATATGTCTTCCAGAGGAATATTCCCTAGGAAAGCCATGGATGCCCCCATTTTGCGCGTAGAGTGTGCTCTTGGGGGGACAGTTAACGTGTGTTTAGCTTTTTGATAACATATTTGAATGCATTTAACTATCCATCTGGTTATTCCTGACTTTGATATGGGATTTCCTTTATGTTGTGGTGAAAAAGCAACAAATAATTGTTTTGTTTTTCTGAATGATTTAGTTCTGTCCACATAATAAAGCAGAGCTCTCTTTACATCTGGTGTGTATAGGGCTGTTTCAGCTACCGACTGTGGATTTTGGAAGAACACTGGCAGCTCTATTGATTGATTAATATGGAAAGTGGATATGACCTTTGGCATGAACTTAGGGTTTGTTCTAAGTACTACCTTGCTAGCATGCATCTGCATGAAGGGTTCTTGCATTGTTAGTGCTTGTAGTTCGCTAACTCGCCTGAGTGAAGTAATGGCAATCAAGAATGCAACCTTCCATGTTAAGAATTGCAATTTGCATGAGTGTAGAGGTTTGAAAGAAGGTCCCATGAGTCTGGTGAGTAGTATATTTAGGTTCCAGACTGGTGAAGGTGGGTGTTTTTGAGGAATCACCCTTTTGAGACCCTCCATAAAAGCCTTGATTGCTGGTACTCAAAACAGTGAAAGGTGTTGTCTGTTTTAGAGATATGCTGCTGTAGCAGCGAGGTGTAATCTTATAGAAGAGTATGCTAGGATGCATCTTTGAAGATGCAGTAGGTAACATATAATGTTCTGTATGGAAGCATCTAATGGGTTGATTTGTTTATTGTTGCAGTAAATAACAAATCTCTTCCATTTAGCTGCATAGCATGCTCTAGTAGTTGGTCTTCTTGCCTCCTTAATGATATTCATGCAGTCTGGAGGCAAGATAAGGTATCCGAACTCTAAGACTTCAGGAGCCAGATCGCTAGGTTCATCTGATTGGGATCTGGGTGACTGATTTCTCCATGGTTCTGAGTTAGAATATGGGGTGCGAGGCGTAGCCTTTGATGAGGAACTACTGAAAGCTCCAAGAACGTTGTGTACCATGGCTGTCTCGCCCATGTGGGAGCAACTAGGATCATTGTGAGTGACTGTTGCCATAGTTTGCGTGCCACCAGCGGAATCAGTGTTGCTGGGTGAAAAGCGTACACAAATCTGCGTGACCAGTTCATCCATATCGCATTGCCCTGTGACAACGGATGCGGGAACCTGGCGGCAAAGTACTGGCATTTTAAGTTTTCTTTTGTGGCAAACAGGTCTATCTCTGGGTGACCCCACTTTTTGAAGAATGGCTGGAGAACTTGGGGGCGAATCTCCCATTCGTGTAGTTGTTGGCTGTGTCTGCTGAGCAGATCCGCTATTTGATTGTCTTTTCCTGGGAGGTGTTCTGCCAGGAGAAAGATGTTTTTTGGAATTGCCCACTTCCATATGCTCTGTTCCAAGTGGGACAGCTGTGGAGAGAGTGTTCCTCCCTGTTTATGGATATAGCACATGGCTGTCATGTAGTCCGTTCGGATCAACACAGTCTTGCTGTACAAGTATTTTTGGAATGCTTTCAGGGCTAGGAATATTTCTAGCAACTCTAGTTGGTTGATATGCAGTCTCTTTTGTTTGATTGTCCAGAGCCCTTGTACTGTGTATTGAAGTAGGTGGGCTCCCCAACCTGTCAGTGACGCGCCCGCTGTTAGTACTTGTTGTGGAACTTGCTCTTGGAACAGTCACCCCTTGGAAAGGTTTTGTGGGTTCCACCACTGCAGAGAGTTGTAAGCGCGACTGTCTACCAACAATAGGTCTTTTAGTAGTCCTTGAAGCTTGGGTCCACTGTCTTGCAAGGCACTCTTGCAGTGGACGCATTTGAAGTCGGGCATGGGGGACAATGAATATGCAAGAAGCCATCATGCCTATTAGCTGCATGAAGACTCGAGCTGGCAAAGAGTGTTGTGGCTGAAATTTGCGAATGAGCATCTGCATGCTGGCTATCCTCGTCTAGTTTGGATATGCCTTTGCCACTGAGGTATCTATAGTAGCTCCCAGATATTATTGTGTGTGGGATGGTTGTAGGTGGGATTTTGGGTAGTTTATTGAAAAACCTAGTCTGTGTAGCAGCTGAAGTGTCTGAGACGTGTCTCTTAGACACTGTTTGTACGATTTTGCTTGTATTAGCCAATTGTCTAGGTATGGAAACACGTGGATGTGTTGCCTCCTGAGATGTGCAGCTACTGTCGCTAAGCATTTTGTAAACACTCTTGGAGATGTGGTTACCCCGAAGGGGAGAACCTTGAATTGGTAGTGTTGACCTTCTATTGTGAACCTGACATATTTTCTGTGAGCTGGATGGATGGGTACGTGAAAATACGCATCCTTGAGGTCCAAAGTTGCTAGGAAGTCTCCTTGCTGGAGCAACGGGAGCACTTGCTGTAGTGTGATCATATGGAAGTGCTCCGACAGTATGTATTGATTTAGGGGTCTGAGGTCCAATATTGGTCTGAGGGAACCGTCCTTTTTGGGAATAAGGAAGTATATAGTGAGTATACTCCTATCCCTTGGTGTTGTAAAGGGACTGGCTCTATGGCCCCCTTTTCCAGCATGCATTTCACCTTTTGTTGTAGCAGGGTGATGTGTTCTTTGGACATAGGACGGTGTCTGGGTGGTATGTTGGGTGGAGTAGAAGTGAGTTCTAGGCAATAACCATACAGGATAATTTGTCTCATCCACCTGTCTGTGGTAATTGCGTTCCAGACTGGTAGGAATTGTTGGATTCTGCCTCCGACCGGTGTTAAATGGTCTGGAGGTAGTGTGATGAAGTCACTGTTTTGCGGCGGTGGAGGCTCTGGTGTTATTGCCTCCACGTCCTCTTCCCTTATTATTGTTGCCCCTATAACCTCCTCTGTTGGAGTTCTTGTAAAAGGAACCTTGGGTGTAGCTTTTGTATGTAGACGAGGTTTGTGAAGTATTGCCCCATGTAGCTCTTCTGTATGAGGAGCGTCGAAAGGAACCTCTGTGTTGTTGAAACTGCAATGCACCCATTGATTTTGCAGTTTCTGTATCCTTTTTCATTTTGTCTAAAAAGGTGTCGACTGCAGGGCCGAAAAGGAAGTCTTGATTGACTGGTTGGTTAAGAATGGTGGATTGCACCTCGTTCTTAAAGCCAGATATACGTAGCCATGCAGGTCTTCGTAGTAAGACGCTAGTGTTAATGGACCTGGCTGCAGTGTCAGCTGAGTCAAGCGCACATTTAATGGAGGCGTTTCTAATAAATTTCCCCTCCTGTATGAGGTCATTAGCTTGGGTTTTGAAAGGCTCGGGCAGGTGTTGCATTAAGCTTTCAAGCTGGTCATAGTGTGCTCTGTCTCAACGAGCTAGTAGAGCTTGTGTATTTGCAATTCTCCATGAATTGGAGGCCTGTGATGCTACCCGAGGCCTCTAGTATTTTGGACTCCTTATCAGGAGGTGGAGTTCTCCTGTTGTCTATGAGTTAGCCCTTTTGCGTGCATTAGCCACTAGTAGTGAATCTAATGGTAACTAACCTCTGATATAAGTAGGGTCTGTAGGGGTCGCTCTATATTTCTTTTCAATCCTGGGATTGATTACGCGTGCCCTGGCTGTATCTTTAAAGATATCTGGCGCTTGTTTTAATACCCCTTTTAACATAGGAAGTGTTCTGACATTTTTCTCTGAAGTAGGGAATGTGTCAAATAAAAAATCTTCGTCTATAGGGTAATTGTGCATGTCTACGTTGTGGTACTGCGCTGCCCTATCTATTAGCTGGTTGAAGACAATGGTGTCGTCAGTAGGTGACGGCTTTGTTGGGTATGAGGAGGTGTCAGGGATGGGATGCGTGTCATATGGATCAGTTGGCTCCCCCCATGGTTCATCTTGAGGGTTAGGATCCTCTGGATAGTCAAAATCATGTTGAGAATCTTCACCTGTGTCGTCATCATTGTACCCAGAGTGCGTAGGAGAGTAAGGAGCAAAAGACGTAGTAGGCATAGTGGGATAGAAAGGAATGAAAGGTCTAGAGGGAGAAGTCCCAAAGTCCTTTTTCTTCAGAGGAATGCGGGAATGAGAGTCCGTGTCCAATGGCCTCTTCTTCCTGTGTTGGATTGTGACTTTACCAGTCTCAGGGTTTATATATATATTTTTGCCTGATCCTCTGATGGATCTGAATGGAAGAGTTTTTCTTCCACTGTCCGTGGCTGTGTCTTTGACTTCTTTGGCTTAGTGTTTTTTGGATCGACTATTGCCTCCGGGTCGATAACCTTTTTTGGTTTGACGACTTTCGGTGCCTTATTGCTCTTTCTCGGCTCGGCCTCTTTGTACGGGCCGACGAGTGATTGCGGATCGACCGGATCTTTAGGTTCGATACGCTTTCTGTGCTCAACAGGTTTTTTAGGTCAACTTTCTTTTGTCGAGTCGATGACTTTTTTCGGATCGACCGGTCTTTTAGGAGCACTTGTCTTTAGTTTGATGCCTTTCTTTGGTTCGATAACCTTCTCTGGTTGGACCACAGGCTTCGGTACGACGCCCTTTGTGTCGACGACCTTCGGCACAGCGGCCTTCTTTGGGTCAACGGCCTTCTTCCGTTCGGCGCCCTTCAGGTCGGCGGCCTTCTTTGGCTCGACAGCCTTCTTTGGTTCGGCGCTTTTTGGCTCGACGGCCTTCTTTGGTTCGGGGCTCTTTGGCTCGACGGCCTTCTTCGGGTCGACGCCCTTTGGCTCGACAGCATTCTTAGGTTCGACGCCCTTCAGGTTGATGACCTTTTTGGGTTCTAGAACCTTCTTTGGGATAACGTTACTTGGACCTGGGGTCTCTGAAGGCTTAATCTTTGTTTTCCGAGCCGAGCCGGACGGTGGGGCTGCTGAATGATGTTTTGGATCTTGGCTAAGGCCTTTAGGCGATGCCTCGACCGGAGCCTTCTGTAACAGGGTAATTGGTGTCGGGGGCAATTTACTCATGGTTTGCCCTGGTGGGATTTCGTCATCGGAGTCCGAGTCCGAGTGGTCCTCGACTGTGACGATCTCTAGATCCGAATCTTAAGCTTCTGGAAGGTCTTGTTCATCCTCGAAGATGTTGTCTGGTTCCGGTGCCTCTGCATCTCTTGCCTAGCGGCCCGTTGAATCCGCATGGTTTTCCTCTAACGGAATTGGGCACAGGCTGGGCAGGTTTCTTCCTTGTGGTCTGGTGATAGGCACTTGTTGCATACTGTGTGTTTGTCAGTATGCAGGAACTTGGAGTGGCATTGTGGGCACCTTTTCAACTGGCTCCTTTCCATCGACAGCAGGCCCACATGGCGTCGAAAAGGCCCAACGGCCCGCGTCGACGACCGGGTTGAGATGGAAAGCTTGATCGAGTCAAGAAGTACCGAGCGAGAACAATACAGTCTAAGTCGAAGGCCTTTTGGCCTCTAGAAAAGTTTAGTTTCGATTCCGAAGTTGGAGTATAGGAATAACATCCGAACCCAATGGCGAAAATAACAATCTGAGGATGGAGAAGATGCTCATGCGCACTGTAGTCCAGGGGAGGAGTCACCTATCTCGTGATACTTCGAAGACTCTTCCAGGACAACAAGGTGCAATCATCTGGACCCAACACTAGGCGGCAATCTATGCACAGATATGAATTCAGCAGCCCACATGCCTCGAACATAATCTACCACTGGGCCAAAGAGGTGTTCCTTATCAAAGGGTGTGTTTGGTATGTAAGTATGGACCTCAGGTTTGAACCCAGATGTGCGAAGCCAGGCGTGCCTTCGTAACAGGACACTGGTGCTTACCGCTCTGGCAGCTGTGTCAGCAACATCTAGGGAACACCTAATTTGACTATTTGAGATAAGTTGTCCCTCTCTCACTAGGTCTTGAGCTTTAGCTCGATGTTCTTGGGGTAGAAATTGGAGTAATTGTTCCATTTCCTCCCAGTGTGCACGGTCGTATCTAGCTACCAATGCTTGTGTGTTAGATCTGCGCCAGACGTTTGCTGCATGAGAGGCCACCCTTTTCCCAGAAGCACCAAGAAGCTTTGAGTCTTTATCTGGGGGTGGAGCATCTCATGTAGTTTGGACTTGCCCTTTTGTGTGCGTTGGACACCACCAATGAGTCCAATGGTAATTATCCCTTTATGTAGATTGGGTCGGATGGTGCTGACTTCTAGTTTTTATCTACCCTAGGGGCAAGGATACGTGCCCTGGCAGAATCATTTAAGATATCGTCTACATGCCTAATCATCTATTTGAGCATGGGTAATGTGTGTGATGATTTCTGTGTACTGCTAAGGGTTTCAAAGAGAAAATCCTCTTTGAGAGACTCTTTGTGGAGCTGCACCCCATGGTAATTAGCTGCCCTACCTAACAATTCAATGTAGCCTACACTGTCGTCCAGTGGAGAGGGCTTGGTGGGGTATAAGTCAGGATCATTGCCTGGGAGCGAGTTACTGTTGTAGTTGTCCCAAGGGTCTGTTAGTATAGGCTGAATATCATCATCATCCCCATTCCCATTGCCATCCACATCATCCTGATTGTCAGTTGTATGTGGTGGTGAGTGCTCAGGTGAAGTTGGCACAGGTAGAAACCGAGGAGAAGGGGGTGATGGAATAGTAGGCAGAAGAGGAGGTGGGGAAGGGTTAGTTCCAACAGTTATCTTCTTCAAGTGAATGTGATAATCCTCTTCTGCATCAGTCCTTTTTAGAGTCACTTTTGTGGTAATATGTCCAGTCTGAGGATTAATAAACAACACCTTCTGTTTCGGGTCCGGTTTATTGAGCGGATCATCAAAACTGTGCTTTTTGGTGACTTCAGTGCTTCAGTTTGTTTCGGCGCCGAAGGTTTCGATGCCGACATTTTTAGAGTTGGTGTTTTCGGATCCAAAGTATATTTCGGTGCCAAGTAATGTGGTTCAGAGCCAGACTTTGGCTTCGATCCCGAAGGTTTCGGCGCCGATTTATAGTGGGGGTTTTCAGAGCCGGAAGGCTTTTTTGCAGGCTTCGGTGCCAAGCCCAGAGGTGGGGCATCAGAAGCGTGGTATCGGGACTGACTGGGGCCCGAGGGCGTGCGTTGGTCCGGTGCCACCTTTTTCCTTGTGATGGATGTCGGGCGAGGGAGATTCTGTACTTACAGTACACTGTCCATACGGGTTGTCTTCATCCTGGTTGGAGCCATACTCGGAAATGGAGATCGTTTCCTGTTCCTCCTCGGCCTCGATAGCGTCCCCGACTTCATTCGATTCTGGTCCGAAGAGGTCCGGAATAGAGCTTGTGTGTTGAGTCTGCATGTCGCGATGTCGAGCCGGACAGTAGCCAAGCATCTTTTTGGAGCTGAAAGCCTGGCATGCGTCGCAGTCCTGTTTTCTGTGCTCAGGAGACAAGCACAGGTTACACACTCAGTGTGAGTCAGTGTGCGGATATTTCGCGTGGCACCAAGGGCAGAATTTGAAGGGAGATAGTTTCATCGACTGCGAGTCGTCCCGACGGCCTACCACGAGCTCTCCGATCGAAAGAGGGTTTTTATAATTCAACACGACACGCGAACAATGGTATACGCAATACCGTCTAGGGTGAGTGTCTTGCGCACCAAAGGAAACTGAAGACACAACATTGAACCGGAGCGGAGCGACTAACATCCGAACCCAATGGTGGAAAATAACAATCTGAAGGTGGAGTCGATGCCCATGCACACTATCACCGAAAGGAGTCGCCGCCTATCTCGTGACTGTAAAGACTTCGTCAAAGAAAAACAAAGTGTGAACATCCGGACCGAACACTAGATGGCGATCTATGTATAGCATGTGATTACAGCTCACATGCCTCAAACAGACAGTTGTGTTTATGCCCTCGGAGGCGATGCATGACAAATCCAACATGCACCTCATAATTGGATATTATCCTTCTCTCGGTTACTAGGCCCTGTCCTCTCTTTCTGAGAGCGTCAGGGAGGTGTTTAATGAGCTTGTCTTCCTCGTGATGGTGACCGTATTATCCAGACAGCAAGCCGACAGAGATGGAGATTCAACAGTGTCTAGTAGGGTGGTTGAATCAGGGGTGGACTACGGAGGAGTCAGATCGCACTTAGTTTTGTATGTACACTGGATCACCAGGGGCTGACTTGACTTTCTCCACCCATGAAATAACCAACCTAGCTTTGATGGTTTCTTTTACATTTTTGGTGCCGGATTTCTGCATGTCCTTAAGCATAGGGGGATAATGCACTTACGTCTGGGACTGTGTTTCTATGGGGAAGTGGTTCTGCTACACAAAGTCAGGGTCCTTATGGAATGACTGTGAGGAGAATGTGTGGAGAGAACTTGGGAAAGACTGAGGCGTTGTGGGGGTGTAGGGATGCAGAAGGAGTCCTAGACGCAGTGGTGGTAGGCTGATTGCCATGTCCTAACCCTTTTCAGAATATGAGAGGTGGCTAGCTCAAAGGAGAGCTCTTCGAAGGCAAGTCTCTTTTTCTTGGCATCCTAAAGGGTGTGTGTGGATTCTAATGTGAAAGACCTAACATGGCTCTTCCCCATTGAGGAGCGGATGTAGGTTCTAGGGAGATACCAAAGATTTCAGAGCTGATTTTGAGATTATCCTTCCATTTTTCACTCCATTTTTGGTGATCATCTTGTTTTGCTTTAATCAATTCAGCATATAATCTTTTAATCGTGCAATCCTGCCCCCTTTGAATAATTTCCATAATAGCGTTACGCCTAAATCCCAGAGCGCCACCTTCTTTTTTCAGGAGAAAACTCCTAACTTGGAGATATTTGAAAAATTGTCTAGTTTCTAAATTAAATCTGTCTTGTAGATCTTTAAATTGGAGAACACCCTGATCTCCCTTTATATCTCCAATAGTTCTGATTCCCCTGTTTTCCCACTCTACAATTATAGGTCCCGAGAAGATATCTTGTGGGAGGGTTTGATTGTGTAACAATCTTGTATATGAATTATATTTTCCTAGACCAATTTTTTTCGCAAAATTTTTCCAAATTTCAAATGCTGCTATTATTGTCTTAAACTTTGTCTTCTTATAATAACTAGCCTCTGTAAATTTCAGGAGAACATCCTTCGCTTCAGTTCCCAAAGTTAATCCATAGATTGCTAATGATCCAAATTTACTCCACTCCTCTGCTCCACGGCACTGTTCACCTCCCATTAAGCCAGTCATGTTCTGTAAAGCCGCCGCCAAATAATAAGATTTTAAATCTGGGACTCCCCAGCCTCCCCTTTCTCTCGGCAGTGTCATATATCTAAGGGCCCTTCTCGTTTTCCCTTTTGCCCAAATGAATCTATTTAGTATACTCTCAAGTTTTTTAAATATTTTACTATCAAAAAATAGCGGTATTGCCCTAAATAGATACAAAAAGTTCGGGAGAATAATCATTTTTACTATGTTCGACCTTCCCACTATTGACAGATGCAAATTATCCCATCTATCCAAATCTTCCTCCACTTTCTTGATTAAAGGGGTGATATTCCTTTCCACTAAGATTTCCAGATCTGATGTTATGATAACCCCTAGATACATGCCTTCTTGTACCACACGATTATCTAAACATGGGGTATATGAATTTTTTATTATCTGTGTTTTTGATGTATTTAGTTTGTATCCCGATATCTTTCCAAATTTCAGTGCCTCAAGTTCAAGATGTTCTATGGTTTCAGATGGGTTTGGAGAGATAACAGCAATGTCATCTGCATAGGCTAAGATTTTACACTGCCCGATGATTGTTGTTACCGGAATTATCAACTCAGATGCCTCTATTCTACGTATGAGTGGGTCCAAGTATATAGCGAACAATAAAGGTGAGCAAGGGCACCCCTGTCTAGTCCCTCTTTTTATATGGAATTGACCTGTGTTTCCGCCATTCACACGTAGAGTCGCTACTGGTTCTAAGTAGAGAGTTTGTAAAGCTTTGATAAAGCCTTGTTTAATTCCTGTTCTAGCTAAAGCATACCAAAGGTAGACCCAGGAGACCCGATCAAATGCTTTTTCTGCATCAAGTAACATCACTGCAATCGGGTCTCCGGTGACTGACGAAACATCAAATAGCGTTATTGCTTTCCGTATGTGGTGTGTTGTTCCTCTCCCTGGTATAAAACCGTGTTGGCAACTACTGACAATTTTATCTATAACTTTTGCCAACCTTGATGCCAATGCTTTAGAAAAGATTTTTACGTCTGCATTGAGTAGAGTTATAGGTCTATACCGTCTGCCTCCAGTTCGGGATATCCGTGAGATTAAGTATAAGCAGTCACACTCAATTTCAACCTCAACACCGAGGGTTCTTTTGGTGCTGACCTCAGCCGTTTGGTTTGAATTTTCTGCATCTACTTACAGTGAAGGCTTGCAAGGCGTTGAAGGTGGCTCTCAGTATCGTTTTGGGTCGGCTGGCAGAGCCTGACCAGATGGTTAGTGCCACATGAGGCTGGGCACAAAGCTCGAACCCCAACTCCCTCGGGAACAGTGCCCTGTCTCAGCCTGGGGAGCTTTCAGGGTTGACCCGGCTGGGATTAACAGTGCATCTCAGGTAGAATAGGAGCCCTGAGATCCTTTATCCCTTCTTGCGACGTGCTGCTGATCTTTGGTTCAGAGGGCTCTGAGGCTGGACACTACTTCCGCATATTCAGATTCTGAGGCCTCAGGAACACCACTTCTGGGCTCCGTCCCCGAAATGCAATTAGTTTTAAGGCCAGACAGTCCTGCTTCTTCAACCTCCACCCTCTGCGTTTATGATGTTCTCCTGCCCTAAAATGTAACAGACTTTGGGTGACTGCTGCTGCAGCATCTTGTGATGACTCTCTGCCACCAAAGGGTCTTTCTGTACTGGAATGCGGCACAGGTGGTTCAGGAGGGCTTGTCCTGCTCATGGGAGAAGCACAGGTTGCACACACACTGTTGATCTGACCAGGGGTTCTTAGTGTTGCACCTAAAGCAGAATGGGAAAGGTGTTTGTTACATAGCACCTCCTAAAAGTAACTCTAATGCAAGTTGAATTTCCTAATGTCCATCGTTATAAGTTGGAAGCGTGGGTTTTGAGTTGTGGTCCGGCAAGAAGTCCTTAGGTGTGGTGCATCAATAATGCTTGCTTGTCAATGGGATTTCCTCTAAGCTGGCGGTGGAGAAGTCAAGTCAAGTCAAGTAAAAGAATTTATATAGCGCACTACATACCCAGAGGGTCTCAAGGCGCTTAGGAAGGGGAGGAGGATTACTTGTCAAATATCCATGTTTTAAGTTGCTTTCTGAATGCTAGGTGGTTCTGGGTAAGGCGAAGGTAAGTGGGGAGTGAGTTCCATGTTCTAGCAGCCAGGTATGAGAAGGATCTGCCTCCCATGGTGGTCTTGTTGATGCGAGGTACAGTGGCGAGGGCTTGGCTGGAAGAACGTAGTTGGCGGGAGGGGGTGTAGAAGGACAGTCGTGAGTTGAGGCATTCTGGTCCGATGTCGTAGAGTGATTTGTGTGCGTGGGTTAGCAGTCGGAAAGTGATTCTCTTATTGACGGGTAGCCAGTGGAGGTCTTTCAGGTGACCAGAGATGTGTTCGTTGCGTGGGATGTCTAATATGAACCTGCGTAGAGGGTGTTTCCGTAGTCCAGTCGGCTCGTGACCAGAGCATGGGTGACAGTTTTCCTGGTTTCGGTGGGGATCCAGCGAAATGTTTTTTTGAGCATGCGAAGAATGTTGAAGCAGGATGAGGATACGGCGCTGACTTGTCTGTTCATTGAGAGTGAAGAATCCAGGATGACGCCTAGGTTCCGTGCGTGGTCTGTCGGGATGGGTGCTTTTCCAAGGGCTTCCGGCCACCAAGAGTCGTCCCATGCAGAGGGGGATGTACCTAAGATGAGGACTTCTGTTTTATCTGAGTTCAGTTTCAGGCGGCTGTGTTTCATCCATTCGGCAACTTCTTTCATTCCTTCGTGTAGGTTAGTTTTGGCGGTGCTGGGGTCATTGGTGAGAGAAAGGATTAGTTGAGTGTCATCCGCGTAAGAGATGATGTTGAGGTTGTGTTGGCGGGCGATGGCCGCGAGGGGGCTCATGTATACGTTGAAGAGGGTGGGGCTGAGTGAGGATCCTTGTGGTACGCCACAGATGACTTCAGTGGCCTCGGACTTGAATGGTGGAAGGCGGACTCTCTGGGTTCTTCCGGTGAGGAACGAGGTGATCCATTCAAGTGCTTTTCCTTGTATTCCGATGTTACTGAGGCGTTGTAAAAGGGTGCTGTGGCAGACTGTGTCGAATGCTGCAGAGAGGTCGAGGAGGATGAGGGCGACTGTGTCTCCATTGTCCAGTAGAGTTCGAATGTCGTCTGTTGCTGCGATGAGGGCGGTCTCAGTGCTGTGTTTTGCTCGGAAGCCAGATTGTGAGGAGTCGAGGGATTTGTTGGCTTCGAGGAAAGTGGCGAGCTGGTTGTTGACAGCTTTCTCGATTACTTTGGCCGGGAATGGAAGGAGCGAAATGGGGCGGTAATTTTTGAGTTCGGTGGGGTCCGCTGTGGGTTTTTTCAGAAGGGCGGTGAGTTCAGCGTGTTTCCAGTTTTCCGGGAAGGTGGCGGAGTTGAAGGAGCAGTTGATGACGTCTCGGAGGTGCGGTGCTATGACGGAGTCTGCTTTGTTGAAGATGTGGTGAGGACATGGGTCTGTGGGGGATCCTGAGTGGATGGAGTTCATCAGGCGGATGGTGTCCTCAGTGGAGATTGGGTTCCAGTCATTAAGGGTGTTCACGGGGGGAGAGTGTTCAGCATATGGTTGGGTGGGTTGGTCTCCGGGTTGGTTGTCGAAGCTGTTGTGGATGTCTGAAATCTTGTTGTGGAAGAATGAGGCTAGGGAGTCGCAGAGGGCTTGAGAGGGGGTGATGTCGTTGGAGTTGGCCGAGGGATTGGAAAATTCCTTGACGATGTTGAAAAGTTCCTTGCTGTTGTGGGCGTTGTTGTCAAGTCGATCCTTGAATGCTGTTTTCTTGTCAGCAATAGTATTCTGAACCCTGAAATCAAACATCAAAAGGATGGTCCCGAAATTTCAGACAAAATACTTGTCAGTCCTGGAGCTGGTTATTTAACGTTTTAAACTAACTGCAGGAGAAAACTATCCGATGTGGATTCTTTGTCCTGTTGCATTGTGGACTGAAGGTGAAGTCACAGCAGGGTTTCGAGTCTCGTAAACAAGTTTGAAGTTCTGTGACCAACATCAGATGGGTGGAGTATGAAGAGGATGAGTATTCACAGCCACGCATGGCTAAAAAAAGATCATTACCACTTTTTCTTCTGGTGGGAAGCTAGCGAAGTCATGCAACACAGGTTGAGTAAAGTACACGTCACTGCATGCCTGGGGCAACAGTCCGTAGTGTGCGGAAAAAGTATGCAAGTAGTACTATGCAGCCACCAGGCAGCTGTCTGCAACCTGAACGAGCCTGGAGAAGGCACTGGGAGCATGGTCCTCGTAGAAATCAGCACAAATTCACCCTAGAGGATCGCTCTTTTATGGACCACTGTAACCGGAGTATTCAAAGGGTTGAAATGACGACCCACCAGCAGAGGTTGTAGGACTTATCAACCAGTGCAGATTCAGAAGAACAGAGTGGGAAATCAGCATTTGAGCCATGAGACTCTCCTGATGCTTGAGATATCATAACACCAGACACCACTGACTAGCATTAATGCGCCACCAACTGGATGCACAAGGCAATGATGCCAAAGAGATGCAAGACCAGCAGAACAAGGATATGAACCAGAAATGTTTGAGTGTCGCATGTGTAAACTTGCATGAGGCACTATTGCAATGCATGATGCCATCTTTTCTAACAATTGCATGATAGTCCTGATTGCTAAGTATTTGTTGGTCTGAAACTGAGATAGCAGAGTTTAAATATTTTGAATTCTGGCTGCATTGGGAGAGATTATAGCTGTGCAGGTGTTTAGAGTCACTCCTAGATAGCATTGTATTTGTGACGGCTGTTGTAAACACCTTTGGTGTGTGCTGGCTTTGACGAGCCAATCGTCTATGTATGGGCAGGCATGAATGTGTTGTCTTCTTAAATGTGCTGCCACTACTGCTAGACATTTTGTGAACACTCTTGGAGCAGTGGTTACTGCGACAGAAGTACTTTGAATTGATAGCAGTTTTCTGCTATCACAAATCTGACATATTTGCAATGTGCTGGGTAACCTGGAATGTTAAAGTATGCATCTTTTAGGACAAGTGTGGACATAAAATTGCTTTGTTGTTGCAGCAGAAGCACCTGTTGAAGCGTGACCATGTGGAAATGTTCTGACAGTATGTAAAGATTTAAAGTCCTTAGATCCAAAATTGGACTTAAGGAGCCGTCCTTTTTGAGGATCAGAAAGTACGAATACACCCCTGAAACTTGGTACGGTAACGGAACCGGTTCTATGCCTTTTTTTGTTAAAAGAGCTTGTACCTCTTGTTTGAGGAGCTGTAGGTGTTCTGACGAGAGTTTGGCAGTGTGAGATGGAATATTGCTGGTGAGCTCCAGGCAATAACCATGTCAGATAACGTCTAACACCCATTTGGATGAAGTTATGGATTGCCAAATGGGGTGAAATTGTTGAAAACTTCCCCCGATAGGTGTTGAATGGTCGGAGGGAAGTCTAGGCAAGTCACTATTTATTGGGGAAAGGGGAGTTACGTGTTGGCGTGCCCTCCTCTATAAAAGCCTCTAGAGGAAGAGGATTACATGTTGAACTTATATGAGGAAGCGATAGGGTCTGAGGATGTATTTTTGGAAACTGCCCTATAAAATGAGTGGCAAAAGGAGCCTCTGCTTGATGGAGACTGAAGCGCTCCCATGGATTTCGCCACATGTGTCTTCTTTTCATCTTTTCTAAAGCCTCATCAGCCTGAGCTCAGAAAAGATGTTGCTTGTCCAAAGGGGATATTTATAATAGACTGCTGGACTTATGGTTTAAAACCTGAAATCCTAAGCCAGGCATGTCGGCGTAAGAGAATGCTGGTGTTTACTTCATTTGCTGCAGTGCCCGCAGCATCAAGAGCACATCTAATGGAAGAATTAGATATACGTTTTCCTTCTTGGACTAGTTCGTGTGCTCTTCAGGGAGGTATTGAAGAAGGCTTTCAATCTCATCCCAGTGTGCCCTGTCGTACTTAGTTAGTAGGCCTTGAGTGTTGTCAATGTGCCAGTGGAGAGCGGCTTGAGCAGCCACTCTTATCAGCGGCATCAATTAATTTAGACTCTTTATCCAGGGGAGGTGCATCTCCAGAAGTCTGTGGGTTTTCTCTCTTTTGCGAGCGTAAATTACCAATGAGTCTAAAGGGAGCTGCCCTTTAATAAAAACAGGATCAGAGGGTGAAGGTTTGTATTTTTTTATCAACCCTGGGTGTTAAAATACGGGCACAAACAGGGTCCGTAAAAATCTCATCTGCATGCCTCATCATGCTTGTTAACATAGGGAGACTCTGACTAGTTCTATGTGAAGATCCCAGTGTTTCAAATAAAAAATCGTAATCCAAAGCCTCTTTGTGCAGTGTGACCCCATGATCATTATCCATGGGTGTGTCAATATTATAATCATCCGGATCCCGGTAGAGATGGGTAGGCAGACCACGCGCTGACCAAGGCAGCAAGAACCTTAAACCCCTATGGTTCTTTCCCCTTGATGTAAAACCTACCGGGTACTGTTGACACCTAGACCTTTAGGCAAGAGCTGTCCCACACTGGTAGTACAACTATTTATAAACTGACACTAAACTAGGTCATGTCTTGCTAGAGATAGATGTAACCACTAGGTCCTGAAGAATCGCAGCCAGTGTGCAAAGGCGAGAAACATGTTGACCTCACGATATGTATTGTAGTCCTGGATCGTGACGTGGAATCCTAATTTCCAGCGATCATAGGCTACCCACTGCTTTTACTTGTGGCAGGGGACCACCAGAATAAATTGATCTCCGGTACCTTGTGCCACATTTTAACCCACGTATTTACACTATCCGTTCCTTTCTGGACCCTCACTCGCACTTCACCCTCAGGCAGTTGGTAAAAAGATCTCCGCCAAAGAGCCCCTCTTTGAGGTGAGCCCGTTGGGCATTGCACCGCCTGCCCAACGAGGAGCAAACGCCAATGATGAAGCATGACACTCGCAAGGGTGTGTGAGGCCATTAGTACCAACAAATTGGATACCCAGGGTAGCCCTCCACTGAGCACTACCTTTACCCTGCTTGTGACCGTACCTTTACCTTTTCCTACCTTCTATCCCAGAGCAACAGCTGAGTCTGTCTTATGGGCTCTGACTGTGGCTGGACCTTCCATTCTGAGTTGTTCTGGAATGGTAATTTGAGCCCGCGGATCTTGATGTGATCCACCTCCCCTCCTTTTGACATATAATATTATAATCATCCCATGGATCTGTTGGCAAAGGGAAATTGTAATCATCATTATCATCTCGTAAATCGGGGTGTGTATGAGGAGACCCCTGTGGTGTTATGTGCAGTGGATCTCAGCCTGGCAGTTGTGGTAAAGGGGAAGATGGTGGAGGGGATGGCAAGGTAGGTTGGATAGGACTTGTAGCAATGTATTTTTTCTTTTTAAGAGGAATCTTATATCCAGTGTTCTCTGAACTAACCTTCCGTTTGGCAGGAGTTTTAGCTGAAATGTGTCCAGTATCTGGATTAATGTATAGTCTTTTCTGTTTCAGATCTAATCTGTTGTTAATAACATCTAAGATCGGTTCCGGGGGATCTGGGAGATCTTCTTTTGATTTCGGTGCCGAACCAGACTTGTCTTTTTTGTTCTTCCAAGCATAAGGTTTCGGCTCCAAACCGGACATTGTTTCGAAGTGGAAGATTTCAGCTCCAAACCAGACTTGTGTTTCTGAGTGGAATGTTTAGGATCTGCAGACTATCTGTCTTGACACGATCCCGAGCCGGAAGGCTTGACGGTTTGTTTTGGTGCCGAGCAGGGCGTTTGAAACATCGTCTTGGTGCCGACCAAGGCCCAAAGGCACGGGTGGTGCCAAAGCCTTATGTTTAATGGAAAACCGTTTATGGGGTACAGGGGTTTTAGTACTCACAACACCCTGTCCCACTGGAATGACTTCGGAATGCAATGCAATCTCTAGGTCGGAATCCGATTCTGCGACCGAGAAGGCCTACTCTTCTTATGCAGCTATCGCTTCATGTTCAGATTCTTCTCCAAAGATAGCCAGAATATGTTGAGTACTTTGGCGCTGCATTTCTCGTCGTCGAGCCAGACGATCTCGAAGAATCTATTTCGATCGGAATGACCGACAGGCCTCGCAATCTAATTCCTTGTGCTCCAGTGAGAGGCACAAGGAATTAGATTGCAGACTTGATGTAGATTGGTGCGAGAGTATTTGGAGTGACACCTAGGACAGAATTGAAACTGAGTCCGTTCCATTGGTAGAAGGTTCGACCAACGCAGCTAGGCCCGAAGGCTGCCCACGATGTTTTCAACCGAAGATAGGAGATATTCCTGATTAAATGGATACGCGGAAAGAGGGAAAAGCATGCAATAACAATACTGTTGAGGGTATAGTAGATTGAACAGCGGGGAACCCGTAGGACGGTTTCGAACTGGAGCATAGCAATACAAGTTTCAACATGATGGAGGAAAGAAAACAATCTAACAATGGAGTTTATGCCCATGCGCACAGTCACAGAAAGGAGAAGTCCCATAACCTTGTGAGTAGGAAAGACTTCTTTGAAGAAAAACAACTTGCAAACATCTGGACCCAACATTAGGTGCCAGAAGGATGCAAAGCATGTGTATCTACAGCACACATGCCTCGAAAACAATTTTATCAGTTTAATAGAAAGTACTTAGGTTTGGGAGTTGGATTTCTGGGGTTAGAACCAGGGTTCCCACAGGGTCGAGGATGCACTCTGAAAGCCCCCTCAGCAGCACTGGGGCGCCTGGGAGCAGAATGCTATGGCCCAATGTTATCCAATGGGGGTTGGGGGGCCTCTGGTTGGTGGCTGCTCAAGAGCAGGCCCCAAGGTAGTGGGAGCAAAGCTCCTGGACTTAGGCTCAGGTCAAAGAGGGATCCGAGTTAGCACACAAAGTACACCCACAGTGGGGCGGCCGGGTGCAGGGTGCAGTTTTGGCGTCGGGTGCCCTGTTTTTTATGGGAGTTGCCGGTTTTTGATTTTGGACGCAGGCTCGGTCCAGGAAGTCTTCCCGGAGGAACCAACTGCTGGGCAGGTAAGTTGGAGGGCTCGGGGACGTAGGTGTACCTCAGGTTCTCTTTTCCAAGGGGCCTGGTTGCCGGGGTGCCTTTTGCGGTCAGATTTCACCTCAACAGGCTACTCGCGGTTGGGGAGGTCTCTGTGCAGAGGCTGCAGGCAACGTCGGGGACTCCTGGATGGGCCAATTCATGGTCGACTCAGACTCTGGAGCGCTGAGGGACCTCGCTGGGACCGATGGCCACTTGGGCCGTAGGTGTTGGGTGCAGTGGTGGTTCCAGGTGTCGGGTTTCTTTGTCCTCAGCAGGCTCAGAGTCTTTCTTTGGAACAGAGCTGCGGCTCACAGGAGATCTGGTCTTTGTGGAAGACAATCAGTCTTCCCAGAGTTTCTGGAGATCGCTGGCTACAGGACAAGGCGATTTTTGGTGCAGGATCTCTGGAAACTGCAGACGGGCCGGGAAGGCTGGGGCCAAGTCAGTTCTTCTTGTTCTTCTCTGCAGTCTCCTCTGCTGGGCGTCTTCTTTCATAGGTTTCGGGAATCCCTCTTCTTAGTTCAGGGCTGCCCCCTAACTACTGTATTTAGGGGGTATTTTAGGGGTCGCGTGGTCAGTAGCTAATGGGATACTGACCTTAGGGTGACTACACCCTTGGTGTGCTCACCCCACGTGTGGGAGTGGGCACAATCCCTAACAGTGACTGGAGAGAGCCTGCATCTGCAAGATGGTGGGCACTGAAGAGTAGTCTTCACCGCTCCTCCGCCACCTGAGGGGTGGGGTTGGCAGAGATTGGCACATCTTCTGGGCTGTTCCAATTTTTTTTGCCTATCTTCCCACTGAAAAGGAGAGGAGACAGGAAGGAAGTCTGCTCCTGATAGCAGGGGAGGCTGGGGGTCGCGTTAATAAGGCAGATAGGCCTTTGAAGCTCCCCTGCCAGAGATAGCTCTTCCTGACCTGGGGGCGGCGTGACCACCTCTTCCAAGGAAAGGCTGTGTTCCTGAGCTCAGGGAGCAATAGCTTCCACTCCAGGGGTCCAGAAACTTGTCTCGTGGTGGCAGGCTGTTGTTCACCAGTCAGGGAACCCACCAGAGGCTGGTCTTTTTTCAGGGGGCATCCCTAAGATGACCTCCGAGTGCACAGCATAATAAATTCCACACTTGCATCAGTGTGGGTTTATTATGCAGAGAAGTTTGATACCAAACTTCCCAGAATTCAGTAAAGCCATTATGGTGCTGTGGAGTTCGTAATGACAATCTCCCAGACCCTATACTCTTCATAGCTTTACTGCACTTGCAATGCCTAACGGACATAGACACTAAGGGTACAGTGCTCATGCAACTGTACCCTCGCCTGTGGTATAGTGCACCCAGCCAGAGGGGTGTCTTACCTATACAAAAGGCAGTGGGTTACAGGCATGGCACACAGGTATGTATGCCATGTCGACTCTTCACTTTTCTCTGCACCAAAACACGCAGGTTTGCAATAGCAGTGTGTGTGTGTTAAGGTACAGGACCTCTAAAGGTGGCACCATATGTGCTGCAGCCCTTAGAGTCCTTTCCTGATCACAGTGCCCTTGGTACCCATGGTACCTTTTACAAGGGACTTACATGTGGACAGAGAGGTGCCAATTGGGGGTACAAAGGCACAGTTTTGGAAACAGATGCCCTGGAAATCTTATTTGGCAGGGGCCCAGGGCACGCCAAGTCCAAGTGCATCAGAAATCTGGCAAAAAGTGGGGGTTTACTGCAACAGAAACTCAGGTTCCTACACCAAACATCTTGCCTTAATAACTCTGTGCTGATGCCAGTGTGAGATTTATTAATACATGCACACAGGAGACCCTTTAGAGAGTCCCCTGAAAAACCTACCAAGCACTGGTGTGGTCTCTGACTAGTCATAGCCAAAGCCTGATTTGGGCGGAGGTGCTTCACACCTCCGACAGGCCTGAATGGCCTTCCAGAGCGGGAAGCTTCAAAGGTGTTGACACCTTTGAAGTTCAGACCAGGCTTTGCCTGATAGTGGGGATGCTAAGTGCCCTGAACTTCTCCACATTTGGTGCGAAGAACATGCATGAAAATTAGTTAGATGAGGAGTAGGGTCCCCACTCAGCCAGCACCGCCCCTAGGGTGTAGCAAGCGAAGTGAACCCCGCTCCTGAAATTCCACCATCTTGAGATGGGAAAAACAATCTATCAGGGCTAGGATAGTGCCACTCCCACTGAAAGTTGACACCTGAAAGGCAAACAGTCCATTGACTACTGCCTGTCTACCCTTTTAACGCCCTTAAATGTAGCATTTAGGTGGAACCTCAAGACCTGAAACTTAGATCTTGTCGGACAAGAAGAATACCAGGGAAAAAAGAAGACCCGCTGCACGAGAACTAAAGCCCTGTTGCATGAGAAAATCAGCGCCAAACCCGGCCTACTATCGCTGGTATTCAACAATCGTTGCATGATCTGTTGTCCTGAACCTGTGAAGACTCTAAGAACCCCGGAGGTCCTCCAGACTTTAAAAAAACACCAAGAGGGAAGGCATCAGGCACCGATCCAGAGAAGTCTGGTTTGTCGACTTGCTGCTCCCCGGGGATCCCGATGCAGCCTCTAAACCAAAATCGGTACAACAGTTCCGGAGGGTCAGATATGCCTCTCCACCAAGTTTGGAGGCACAATGACCTCCCAGAGTCGCACATTAGCAATACCCGGGTACCAAACCCCTTTCTGCAAAACTCTCGGGACTTTCACGACACCAGAAGCAAGCACCCATCAAGGGACGTCGAGACACCTGGGACCCTCTTATTGAGTGGCATATCTATCCTGAGATCGCCTCTCCAAGTTGCCTGTTCCTGACCGCGAGGACCTCATGACGCATGATGCCAGGCTGATCTATTTCTCTGCACTCGACCCTACAAGCCCCAGTAATGATGAACGAGCTGTGCTCACATGGTCCACAGGCCCTTGAGACCACTCCCCTCGAAGGAGACCCCTCGTACTTACCTTTAAGTTCCGCTATGCAGTATGGTTCCAAGAGTCCCCTTCGTAGTAGTGCATCAGCTACCATCACCTTCAGCCCTCTGCTCCGGGCCAATCCAGGATGCTCCCAAACTTCTGTTGCAGGCACCTTGGACCTGGTTCCGCTGTCGACTTACAATGAGAAGGTGAACTTTGTGAAAGCACTGCCTGATTTTCTATGCATTCTAACACTTTTTTGTACTGCCTTCAATAGGAAGTAACTGCGCACAAAAATGATATATTTTCGGAACACCGAAAAATCGTAACTCTGACAGTACTTACTGTACATCAAAGTTTGTGGTCTTAAAAATGACATAAAAATCGGCACTATTTTTGTAAATTGGTCTAGGGTTTTTTTTGAGTATGTGTCTCATTTATTGCCTCTGAGTAAAACAAATGCTTATAACTACCCTCTGATAAGCCAAACTGCTCACCCACATTACCACGAAAGCATTAGAATTATCTGCTTTTACCTCTGTACACCAATTGGGGATCCACTGGACTCTCTGCACAGTGTACTTCATTTTAGTACACCTTACTCCTGGAATCCTGGAGCTCTTCCAGACTTCGAAAAACCGCCAAGGACCTCACTCGGAGTGAAGGCATCTTTCCTCTGCACACTGCAGGCACCGATCCCGAGAAGTCTGGTTTGTCAACTTGCTGCTTCCATGCGATCCCAAAGCAGCCTCTACACCAAAATTGGTACATCAGCTAAAGAGGGTCAGGTCTGTCTCGCCACCAGGCTTGGAGGCACCAGGACCTACTGTTTGGCACCCTACCAATACCCATGGTACTGGACTACCATCTGCAAAATGCGAGAAGAGTCCACTCTGTACTCCCACAACACCAGAAGCAAGCACCCATCAAGGGTCGTTGGGACACCGAAGACCTCCTTCCGGAGTCGTCCAACTGTCCTGAGATTGCCTCTCCAAGTTGCCTACTCCTGACTGCGAGGACCTTGAGACGTATGAAGCCCGGCTGACCTATCTACTTTGCACCTGACTCCAGTAACGGCAAACCAGCAGTGCTCCCATGGTCCCCAGGCCCTTGCGACCTCTCTCCTTAAAGGAGACCCCTTGAGCTTACTTTTAAGTCCCCCTGTGCGGTGCGTTTCCAAGTGGCCCATTCATCGTAGTGCACCAGCTACCATCACCTTCAACACTCTGTTCCTGGATGATCCGGGATGCTCCCGAATTTCTGCTGTTGGCACCTTTGTGCTGGTCCAGCAGTCGACCTACAAGAAGGTGAATTTTGTGAAAGCATTGCTTGATTTTCTATCCATTTAACACTTTTTCCCATTGACTTAAATGGTACGTAATTGCGGACAAAAGTGATATATTTTCCGAACTTTGAAAAATTGCGACTCCGAAAGTACTTACTGTAGGTTGAAGGCTTTGGTCTTAAAAATTACACAAAAATCAATACTTTTTGTAAATTGGTCCATTTTTCCAGAGTGGGTGTCTCATTTACTGCCTGTGAGTGCAACAAATGCTTAGGACTACGCTCTGATAAGCCTAACTGCTCGCCCGCACTACCACAAAAAGAGCATAAGAATGATCTGCTTTTACATCTGTTTACCAATTGGGGATCCACTGGACTCTCTGCACAGTGTGCTTTGTTTTAGTACATCTTATAGAGAGACATCATCCTACACATTTTAAGTTGAAATATGCCAGTACCAGTTGTTTTCACAAACCTTTTCCCTAATCACATGGATAATTTCCTTCAACATTAACTGCTTTTAAAGTAGCACCATATGTGGCTATGTGGGCGGCCGCACATCGACAGGCTTTCACTTCTTAGGTCACAGACAGGCAACGAGAGAAAGATGTTGAGACTGTAAACGATTGCGGGAGTGGTTCTATTACCTTGTGCGTTTTTATGGGATAAAACCTTTAGATTAGAACCTTACAATTGATTTGCCTGTGGGAAAAAGAGGCTGCTTATGTTTCTTCCCACAGGTCTTGGCCTTCGGGTGCATGGAGGTCCAAGAATCGCTGGCCACAGGCAATGACCTCTGTATCCTTAGCAGCACATACAGCTGTTCGGTAGATCTAAAAGGATCTTTTGTGACAAGGCTTTAAACATGAAGGAGACTTGTCGTTCTCTAAATGCTGAGCAATTTCGGCACTGAAAAAGAGTTCTGGTTCCACAGCAATGAGGCAATAAACCAGAGGATCTGACACCAACATGTATGGTGGTCCTTGATATACTTTGGTGTTGTGTCCCGAGGCGGATTTGAGGGTGAAGCTGCAAGGTGCCACCAGGCTGCCCTTGAGTGATACTACTGAGGAGGACCAGTCTGATGTCTGAAAGGATAATTTGGTAGGGAATCTGCATAAAGAAATACAAATCAGAACTGTTGTTTACAAGGTGTCCTGACTTGAAATGAGGTCACACAGACAACCTGAAGCAGATGAACATTACACCTGTCTTTCCAAGTATGAGAAGGACTGGTTATGGGTGCCCAGAAGCCCCAACTACAGAACTGTACACGCTCCTCCCTGTTGGCTTCTCAACCCATTCCACTGTTCATGCACTCTAAACACTCAGGTATGGTGTATCTTAAGCTGCCACACAAATATCTCAATCCCCCTTCTGCAGTTGTTCGACTCAAATGCCTATAACAGATGTGCTCAGATACGCTGGGAGAAGGAATGTTTATGTATGGAAAGAGCCCTTTGAGAATCTGTTATCTATTGCCAATAAAATATGCAATATATGAGTAAGTGTCCCAATTAAAAAAAAAATATGCCACTGTCACTGCCTTCTATGGAAAAGGGAGGCACCTGCATTTGCTTCAAAGAGTAATGTCCCCCATCATACTTGTTGGTCCTATTGTCACAAACAGGCAGTGCACAACTCCAGTCGGAGCGCCCAAGGCTGGACTTGGTATTCAGATGTTAAGCCAGAAAATAGAACGTTCTAAGGGAGGCAAAATATCTGTCCACAAGAGCATACAGATATTGAAATTGATAGGATTCTGCTGATGGTGCCTAGAGAAATCCACTAATTTCAAGATGTGCCATGAAGAACTGGCACTACTCTATCTTCAACATTTAACAAGAACCGGTACTCAGTTTTCTTCAATTAAAGTTAATTTAGAAGCTGGTACAGCATGCAGGGAGAGTCCTTACCAAACTCATTTGTTACAATTCCAATGAAGAAAGATTGTTTTCAAGTGTCTTAAGAAAAGCTTTCTTATAAAAATGCCCACTGCTTTGTGTAATTGAACCCTTGATTAACACAGTTCACAAGCCAAGGTCAGATCAACTTTTCGGGACCTTTCTTGGAAGGCAATTTTCTAGTAAGAATCCCTTTAGAATTGCTTGTCAAGATTTTTAAGCTATAGTAATTACTATGTCTAAATCGCCATTTACTAAGTCAACATGTTTTCTGCTCGTTTGTACACTTCTTTTTGTATTTATATCACATGTTGTTAAGCGCTCTGATACCCATGGGTCACGTACGCGCTATATAAAACTGTTAATAAATAAATAAATAAATAAATAAAATAAGTAATGATTGTGAGATACAATCCATTGCCTGTCAAATGTCTGTCACTGGAATTTGCAGAGCAGCTAGCTGGATATCAGTACGCACAAAACTCCTGCCTACATGCACAGTACAAAACAAATAGCCCAAGCGCTCCAAGTATCTCGATGAAATCTGCTTGGTTAGCTGCCAGTAAAGGGTCCACCTTTCTTCACTCTGGGCCTCCTTGCCCTCTTGGTATGAATGGAATGAGCTTGCAGATCTATTCAGTGTTCAGAAATACGACAGAAAATCTCACAAAAGAGAAGGAAAAGTTGCTCAGTTGTAACATTACTTCTCCACTATTGGAATATTTGATAGATTTATGAAAAATGTGCCCAAATACTTGTGAAATCAAAGAGAGGATGAAGTGGTCACGTTTTAAGTTTCCACTGCACTACGCTTCATAACGAATTGCCTCTTAAGTGCCACAGTGTGCTTTCTGAAACAGAAGGTTAGCCTGGCTTAAACAGACGGTGCAGTTATAGATCTGGTGAAGCGACATTATTTCCTTTTTACAAATGGTAGTTTCAAAGGCTGTGACTTCTGTAATATTAAATATAACTGCCCCAACAGCAGTGTCTAGTTTAGCACCTCATTGAGTACATAAATCACCTCCACCCAAAGCCCATTATTTGAAGTTTACTCCCACTGAGCATGTCAATCACCTCCACCAAAGCCCATTATTTGAAGTTTACTCCCGCTGAGCATGTCAATTACCTCTGACCAAAGCCCATGGTGTCAGCTTTACCACCGCGCTGAGCATTTTTATCATCTTGACACAAAGCCCATGGCATGTGGCCTATCAATCTCACTAGCATATCAATCGCAGCACCATAAAGCACAAGTTACTACTTGTATAACGATATATCTGTAAGAAACATTAGTTAGTGATAAATTCCTTACCTTAGAATATCCCCAGGCGTCAGACTGGATCCGAAAACTTTTGGTTAGCAATACCCCTGCGTGTCAGTAGGCGTCGTCCGCGGCCATCGTCGGCGTCGTTAGTGCCGGAATGATGTCGCAAGAGTACTTAGACGCCGCCCTCGCGCGCTGACTTCAGTTCTTATACACAGATTTTCCGCGCCAGATACGCAGAGCCATGATAGAACCAACACTGGTGTCATGAAACTAGGGCCCTGAAAGGGGGTGATCTTAACCCTAGATATCGGTTCGCAGAACGGGGAGGATGGGTGGGTCGGTAAGGAATCTATCACTAACTAATGTCTCTTACAGATATATCTTTACACAAGTAGTAACTTGTGCATCTGAAAGAGACATGTTAGTGATAGATTCCTTACCTTAGAATAGATACCCCAGCAATACTAACCCCGCCGGTGGGTCTGCGAACCAATAATCACACCAGAAAGTCCTGGAGGACGGAACGGCTAAAGAAGCCATCCCACCGGACTTGGCTGTCCAGGCAGTAGTGTCTTGCGAACGTGTGCAGCGAGGCCCACGTAGCTGCCTGACAAATGTCCTGCTCCTCGGCCTAGGGCAGTAGTAGTCGCCGTGGCCCGAGTGGAGTGGGCCCTCAGCCCAACAGGAGGTTCCTTCTTAGCCAAAGAGTAACACGCTTGGATGCACAACACGATCCACCGAGAGATGGTCCGCTTGTGCACCGCCTGTCCTTTCTTAGTGCCCACGTAAACAACAAAGAGTTGGTCATCCACACGGAACTGGCGTGTGCGATCCAGATAATAAGAGATCGCACGTTTTGGGTCCAGACGGTGGAGCCTCTCTTCCTCTTTTGAGGGATGCGGAGGCGGAAAGAAGGTGGGCAAGGTGATGGACTGCCCGATGTGGAAGGCTGTGACTACCTTGGGTAGGAAAGAGGGTTGTGTCCGCAACACAACCTTGTCCGGATGGACAGAAAGGAAAGGAGGTTTAGAGGAAAGAGCCTGGAGCTTACTTACTCTCCTGGTGATGGCAACCAGGAAAGCAGTCTTAAGTGTAAGAAGATGGAGAGGACAGTTATGAAGCAGCTCAAAGGGAGCGCACATCAAGTAAGTTAGAACCAGGTTCAAGTCCCACTGGGTCATCACGAAAGGAACAGGAGGGAATATATGAGTGATGCCCTTTAAGAATCTGTTTGCAATGGGGGACTTGAACAAAGAAGGCTGATCAGGTAGCCTTAGGAAGGCTGAAAGGGCAGAAAGGTAGCCCTTGATAGTGCCCAGAGCAGAGCCCTGCTGGGCAAGAGAAAGAAGGAAGAGGAGAACCTCAGAGAGAGGGGCATTGAGAGGGTCCACAGCCTTTGCTGTGCACCATGCCACAAATCTGTTCCACCTGCAGGTGTATACCAACTTTGTGGAGGGACGCCTGGCTGCCAGAATGACATTACAGACTTCAGGAGGCAAGTCAAATGGCCTCAACTGTCGCCGCTCAATCTCCAAGCATGGAGGTGGAGACTGGACAGGTTCGGGTGGAGGACCGTCCCCTGCTGCTGTGACAGAAGGTCCTCCTGAAGAGGCAGACGAATCGGGGGGGGATCGACTGACATACTGAGTAGCTCGGGATACCAGTACCTTCGCGCCCAGTCCGGAGCCACAAGGTTGACGTGGGCCCGGTCGCGCTTGATTTTCTTCAGCACTCTGGAAAGAAGTGGTATAGGCGGAAAGGCGTACAACAGACCGCAACTCCACTCGCGAAGACAAGCACCCCGAGCGAGTCCCGCCTTGGAAATTCTAACGCACAGAACTGATGACATTACGCGTTCTCTTCGGTGGCGAATAGATCCAACCAAGGCTCTCCCCACAGCAGAAAGAGGCCTTACGCCACGTCCGAGTTCAGACGCCATTCGTGATCCATCATGCACCTTCGACTGAGATCGTCCGCCCTGGCGTTCAGAGACCATGCCAGGTGTTGAACCACCAGGGTCACGCCCTGATGATTCAGACACTGCCAGAGGCGCAGAGCCTCCTGGCATAAGGTCCACGACCCCACCCCGCCCTGTTTGTTGCAGTACCACATGGCGGTGGTGTTGTCCGTGAACACCTGCACTACACTGCCCCGGACAGAGGGGAGGAATGCCTTCAGTGCTAGACGAATCGCCCGCAGCTCCAGAAGGTTGATATGGAGCCGGGACTCCGCCGGAGACCATAGGCCTCTGATCTCCGCCTCTCCCATGTGGCCTCCCCAGCCCTGGAGGGACGCGTCCGTCACAACTACGTGCTCCGGTTGGGGAAGGGACCTGCCGCTGACCCAATCGTGGTCCGTGAGCCACCACTGCAGCTGTCTCGCAGCACCCTCCGAGATCACGACATGGTCGGACAGGTTGTCCTGATGCTGGGCCCACTGAAACTTCAGGTCCCACTGCAGAGCCCGCATCCGCCACCTGGCGTGATGCACCAGAAGGATGCAGGAGGCCATCAGCCCCAGAAGCCGCAGCGTCAACTTGACCGAGAACCGGGATAAAGGCTGAAAGATTGGAATCCGAGCCTGAATATCCCGGACCCGCTGTTCGGGAGGATAAACCCGAAACTGCGCCGAGTCGAGGAACGCTTCAAAGAAGAGGAGCTTCTGAGAGGGGCACAGGTGTGACTTCGGCACATTGATGGAAAACCCCAGCTGGTGCAGGAGGTCCGCCGTTGTCTAGAGGTGGCTGACGACTGTCTGGGACGAGCCCGCCTTCAACAACCAGTCTTCGAGGTAGGGCAAGACTGAAACCCCTAACCTGCGCAGATGAGCTGCGACCACCGCCATCACTTTCGTGAACACCCGTGGGGCGCTGGTAAGGCCGAAGGGGAGCACGGTAAACTGAAAGTGCTAGTGGCCTACCGTGAACCGCAGGTAGCGCCGGTGGGCCGGCAGGACGGGGAAGTGGAAATAAGCGTCCTGCAAGTCCAACGCTACCATCCAGTCTCCTGGGTCCAGGGCAGCTAAGACCTGAGCCAATGTTAGCATTTTGAACTTCTCCTTCCGGAGGAAACCGTTGACATTCCGTAGGACCAAGATAGGGCGCAGGCCCCCTTTGCCCTTCTTGGGTACCAGAAAGTAGTGGGAGTAACAACCACACCCTACTTTTGGCCAAGGAACGTGCTCGATGGCCCCCTTGGCCAAGAGGGCCGTAACTTCCTCTTGCAGAAGTTGCAAGTGATCCCCCGACACGCGGTGGTATTGCGGTGGCATGGCTGGAGGGGTCGCCTCGAAGGGGAGGGAGTAGCCCCTTCGGACGATTTGCAGCACCCACATGTCCGACGTGACAGTGTGCCAGTGGAAGTGGTGATGGCGAACCCTGCCCCCCACTGGCGTCACATGGGCCTGAAAGCACGGACTAGGAGGGTTTTGAGGTGGATGCTGCAGGGGAAGGTGTGAACTGGCCTCGCCGTTGTCCCCGACCGCCGCCACAGCGGTTTCCACGGTCGCCACCGCGCTGTGTATTAGTCTGCGGTGCGTGGCTGGCAGTACGTGTGGGAGCGCCCCTTCCTTGGCCACGAAAAGAGCGAAAGGCACCCGTTTGCTGGCGTGGGGCCGAGAGGCCCAAGGACTTGGCTGTAGCCCTGGAGTCCTTAAAACGTTCAAGCGCATGGTCCATCGCTCTGCCCAGTGAGTCTGTGGTATCCAGCCCACACCGGATGGAATAGCGTGCCGCATCTCAACCCTCCGCAAGGGCTTGGGCGAGTTTAGTCCGGGCCTCCTCCAGACATTGTGGCAGCACGTCCGCGACCGTGTCCCACAGAGTGTGGGTGTAGCGGCTCAAGAGGCATGCGGTATTGACGATCCGCAGTCCCAAACTCAGGGACGAGAACACCTTCTTACAGAATTGTTCGTACCTCTTGGTTTCCCGATCGGGCCGAGCCGTCGGGAATGCGGTCTGGGAAGTAGAGGCCTGGATAACCAGGCTCTCGGGGGTGGGGTGGGTGGACAAGAAGCAAGGGTCGCCCAAAGCCGGGTGGTAGCGTCTGGCCACGTTCCTATCTACAGGCTGACCTGTAGCGGGCTTCGACCACGTGCCCAAAAGAACGTCACACAAGGCCTCATTAAACGGCAGCAGAGGCTCAGCCGAGCTTGCCTGCGGTTTAAGGACAACAGTGAGGAGGTTAGTCCTCACGGCCGCGACAGGGAGCTCTAGGCCCAATGCCTTGGCCACCCGCGTCAACACTACACTGTAGGAAGCCTCCTCCTCCGTAGCCACGGTTGGAGGGGAGACAAAACCAGTGTCTGGCGAAGTGTCCAGTCCACTGGCATCCCCAAGCTCACATGTCCAGTTCTGTTGAGACTGGCACTCCTGTGCCAGAGGGTCCACAGACCCCTCTCAATCTCCCTCGTCACCCATCACCTGAAATTCAGGTTCAAAGGATGGGGCCCGTTCGTGGAAGTAAAAGTCTCCATACAACGTCGAGAATGGCGCCCAGAGGCGCCGCTCCGGCGCCGGAACCGAATCGAGAGCAGGATTGGGGACGGCGTCGCCGGGGGCGACACCCTAGGGGCTGGCGTCGGAGAGGACAACCCTGATCCGGAGGGGGCCTGCGGCGCTGGGAGCGAAGTCGCCGGCGGCGCCGGGGCCGGAGCACCCAATGGCGTCGGAGCCGAAGCACCCGACCCGCTAGGCCGCCCCGCCGGGACCGAAGGCACCACAGAGCCCGGCGGAGGAGGGAGAGACCTCGTGGCCATGAGGTACCGCTCGATCTCCTCTGGCGTCGCATCGTGCCCAGGGACCGGAAGGTGTGGAGCAGGTTGCGACGCCCGCGACTCCATTGGAGCCGCGTGGGTGGTGTCACCCGAACCACCGGCCATATCGCGCGAGCGTCGGGGTAGGTCGGAAGAGCGATGACGCCTTTCCGACCTCTCATGCCTCTTACCTGAGGACCTTGATCCCGAAGACCGATGCCGACTCTCGGAACTGCGAGGGCTCCGACCCCGCGACCGGTCCCTCGACCTCCTGTGGGACCGGGACCTTGAACGGCACGGGGCCGACTGCCGGAGCTAAAGTCGCTTGCGGGACCGCTCCCGCCTAGCCTTAGACGTCAGGGCCCGGCTGTCGGAGCAGGTTCGGTCTTCGTGGTCGAGACCTAGACACTGAAGACACCGGCGATGGGGGTCGGTAACCGACATCAGTCAGCTGCACTTGGAGCAGGGTTTGAACCTGGGCATCCCTACCGGCACCGTAGGAGTCGAACGACTCGAGAAAAAAAGATCAAAAGATCAAAAAAGTTTACTCAAAAAGTGACTAAGGGGTAGAGCTTCTCCGGACGTGTGCTAGCTGGCGCGGAAAATAGAAGAACTGACGTCAGCGCGCGAGGGCGGCGTCTAAGTACTCCGGCGACGTCATTCCGGCGCTAACGACGACGGCCGCGGAGCCGCGGACGACACCTACCTACACGCAGGGGTATTGCTACGCAAAAGTTTCCGGATCCAGTCTGACGCCTGGGGATATTCTAAGGTAAGGAATCTATCACTAACGTGTCTCTTTCAAATACCCATGGTATCTACTACCATGCAAGGTGGGCGGCGAAGCAAAGGCTATGAGCATTTATATCAACTCCACAAAAATGCCATCATCTAGTCTATATCTCAATAAGTGTACAAATCACCTCCACCTACATCCCACGGTGTCTTGTCTTCTACATCACATAGCTGAGAACATCAATCAACCTCACTCAAATGTAATGGTGTGCAGTTTACCACCAGGGCATATGAACCAAGTTCACCAAAGTCAGCAGTGTCTAGTCTCCCACTAAGCACATAAAACCTCTTCACTCAAAGCCCATGGTGTTCAGTCTACCACTGCCCTGAGCACATGATTCAACTCCACCCAGAGGAAAATGCGTGCAGTAATCCACTTCATCCTCCACTGAAGAACTTCTGAACATTCACATCAAATCTCTCAGCAGCTGCAGAGGAGTATCTTGGCTCTGCTTGACGTTACTGAGGGTCAACCCCTTCAACTGCTCAGTCACTAGGGTTTGCATCTTAATAGAATATTCTTCAGCTTATGCTTACAATGGACTGATGTAAAGTGAATAGGTACAACAGAACAGGTTCTGCAGCAGGAGTCAAAGTAAAAGAAACACATTTTCCTTTCATAACACAGGCCTGAGAAATCTGCAACTCCTCTACCTCCATTTTAAACATGCCTAGACTTCCATGACTTACAATGGACAGATCTGACCTTGGAAGGAACCCCTGTCTTTACTGACTCACGGACTAAATAAATAATGGATGACATTGTTCCATTCAGTCGACTAGATGGGCACATCAGCTCTAAAGAGCCATCCACATCTAAGCATGTACTTAAGAAAAGGAGAAGCACTGACTCAAACAGGTCATGCTGCACATTTGGCATGCATGGGCAACACCGTTGCATGAGCTGACACTCCTAACCGATCCTACATTTCACTATCTGAACATCACACAAGACAGGGCAGTTTTCCAATGTGGTTCTAAATGTGATTTCTCTGCTGAGTTATTACTAAGACACTTACTCTGCACATTGCAAAAAGAACTCAGATGGAATAAGTGAAGAGGCACAAAATGCAAGTGTAGCCAACTGTGGGTTTGCTCACCCAACAGTGGAGAGAGACAAGCACTTCAGAGATGCTGTCAGTGACAGGGCCTAGAAGGATACTGTAATGATTGAACGTAGGATTAATTTAAAGAAATGAAGCCCTAGTTATCCAGCAGTAGTTAGAAAGAGGTTACTTAACCTGCAAGCATGTGTGTGTAATGCTGTAGATTCACATGCTTTGCATATGCCTGCCATCTAGTGTTTGACTTGGACATTAGAGGCTATTTTTCTTCTAAGAAGCCTTGAGTCACTGAATGTGGGTTTACTTCTCCCTGAATTCACAATGTGCAGGGGCACCAACTCAACCCTTAGAGTGTTTACTGCACAGTGGGTGTGAGTGCAGTGAAGCACAAGAGTAAGTCGATGTGCCCTGTGCATTGTTGTTAGCCAAATAAAGTATTTTGATCTTTTTTTAACACACACATGCAACCACTGCCAGCCTTCGGCAGCGGATGAAGGGGGCATGTGAATCTACAGCACTACACACTTTGACTAGATGCATACAAGGTAACATTTTCTGTTTGAAGCATGTGTGGCTGTAGATACACATGCTTTGCATCGACTATAAAGTAGTTCCCTCCCAGCAGTGGTTAGAGGGTCAATAAAGAAGATGTTCAAAATAAGGTTCTTCACACAATTTGGCCAATCATAGCTTGCTGATGCGCTAATATATCCACACAACAATTTCTTGTGAATGTGTATGGTGCTGCCTTAGATATATCAACTACGGCAGCGCCAAGACACCTTTGGGTATTCGCGCGCTTTAAAAATCATATTAACATAACCGGGATGTAACCCAAGAATGTCATGGTAGCCTTTATCTTACATGTAGTTTGCCTGGGAGGTACAAAGAGCACTCTTACAGCCTTAGCGTAAGAGGCAGGATACACATTGTAATCCATCTTGCAATGACTTCAACAAGAGGTGGTTAGTTTAACAGAATAGCAATAGAAAACATGAGTGGCCCGAAGGTTGCACACCTAGGCTCTATCCATAGCAGAATCAGATTTAGGGAAAAAAACAGACAGTGCAATAGTCTTATCCAAATGGAAAGGAGGCCTTAGGTAAGAACTTGGGATGAAGTATTGCACCCTGCTTTTGAATGAATCATTGTTGAACAGTGAGAGCATGTAACTCACTTATACACCTAAGGAAAGGTATAGCTACAAGAAAAGCCACATTCCATGAAAGGAACTGGAGAGTTTCAAAAGGTGATCCTGTCAAGGTGGTAATGCCATTGTGCAACATTCCGTCCATCATCTTGTGTGTTTTGCTGTTCACCCTATGTGGAAGGGTATGACCAGACGTGGGTCCCGTGCTCACTAAGCCACTGGAGTCAAGCTATTCTGGCTGAAGACGGCTGATAGCCAGAAACCGGTCCTAGGATGCTTGATTCCGGTCCAGGGAAGACATGGCTTGGCAGTTCGGGCTGGACTGTTCCCATGAGGAACAGGGTCAAGACTGATTTGCATATGGCCATGTCTGAACTGGGGTGGCTTGGTGAGCAAAATAACAATGGATTAAACCCAGATCTGTGACTGGGGGTGAAAATGTTGCCATTGTGCAACATTCCGTCCATCATCTTGTGTGTTTTAATGTGGTATGAACCACACGTGTTCTAAACGGGTGCTAGAGGTCTTCTGAGAGGTACGACTCCCAAGTCCAGTCATAAAAACCTTACCCACAGGAATCTTAAAAAGACGTATGGATGTATATGCTAGCCCAGTCATCTGCAGATGTAAGCAGTGGGACATTTCCTGCACCTTCACGTTAAAAGGGTCAAAGTGGTTTGCGAGGCAGTAATGGACGAAAGCCTTTTACTTCACAGGGTAGTATGCACATGAGTTAAGTCTGCACCTTTCTCGCAATATAACCATACCCTCCACTGGGATGTTAAGTATTCAAATTCTAAGACCTCAGATGCCAAATTCCTAGATTTAGTTGCCTGATTCCGCTTGTTTGTTAATGCCCTGATGTTCAGTGAGATGGTCCGGACAGATTGGGAGTTTCCTGGGGCAGGGGGGGGGGGGGGGGGGGGGGGGGGGTGGTCGGGGGGGGTACGACGACGACGACGGGGGGCCACAGTAGGAGGGTCATGCAGACTTCCCTCCTCGTCCTCACTATGTATGGGATGAGTGGAAGAGGTGAAAAAAGTGTACGCAAATGTTCCTGATCAGTTCTTCAATAGCTTATTAACCATGGACTGGGTACTTCGGGGCAAAATGTGGGCATTTAGCATTTTCTTGACTGACAAAGAGGTAGATTGCTGGGCTCTCCCATTTGTGAAACTACGTTTGGACTTAAGGGAGGAGTTCCCATTTATGGACAAATTGATGTGTTCTGCTTATCAGGTCCATATAGTCGTTGTCGACCCCTGGCATGTGTTTCACCAGAAGTTGTATGTTGTGGTGAATCTCTCAGTGCCAAAACTGTTGTGCCATGATTAATAGAAAAAGTGAATGGGTGCCCCCTTGTTTTTGTATGTAATACACTGCCGACTTTTTGTAGGTCTTCATAAGGACTACTTTGCCACGGACAAGGCAATAAAAGGTTTTGAGTGCTAGGTAAATGGTTAGTAATACCATGTAGTTGATATGCCTGCTCTGCTGAGTAGGGGGTCCATGTGCCTTGGACAGTTATGTCACCACGTTGTGGGCCCCAGTCTATGAGCAATGCATTAGTGGCAATAGTCACATGCTGATGAGGGCCCAAGAAAGATATGTCTAGCAACAGATTTGTGCTCTTCCAGCAATGTAGAGTGCACAGAGTGCTAGCTTTTATCAACATTAGGTCTTAAAACTGATCCTCCGCTTGTGACCAATAGCTGAAGAGGCACTGCTGCAAGTGCAACGTGGAGTGCAATTCAATTGCTGTGCATTATGCGATAATTCCCAGCTGTTTCATTGAGTTCTTACTGGTAATGGGCTAGTAGACAGAAAAAGAGGGAGCAGCTGTTGAAATGCTACCACCTTCTGCTGGTTGGAGTGTGCCTGCCTCGAAACAGTGTTTAGGACTGATCCTAAACACTATATATCATCAGCGGGTGTAGGTGGGACTTCTTAGTGTTTATTGTACACCCTAAATGGTGTAGAATATTGAGCGGTGCCTGAGTGTGTTCTAAACACTGCTTCCAACTGCTGCTCTTGATCAGCCTGTTGTTGAAATAAGGAAAGATGTGGATGCCCGCTCTCTGCAGAAGAGCAGCCTCGACAGCCAGACACTTAGTGAAGACCCATGGGGCTGTTGTAACCCCAAAGGGATGATCTGTGAACTGGTAGTGCTGTCCACTAATCAAGAGCCAGAGGTACTGGAGAGGGGCGGGTGGATGGATGTGTGAAGTAGGGGTACTTGAGGTCTAACACCATCACAGTCTCCTTGTCGAAGCAACAGGATGATGTTCTACAAGGTTGTCATGTGAAAGTGCTCCGAAAGGATGAATTGATTTAGCAGCCCGAGTTTTATGATGAGCTGTGGGGTTCGGTCCTTTTTGGGAATAAGAAAGTGCATTTAATACAAGCCCATTCTCTGTTGCTGTAGGGGTACCAGCTGTGTGGTGCCCTTCTGAAGGAGGGCTTGAGCTTTGATGCTGAGTGAACTCCTGCTGATGTAGTGGTATAATGAATGGGCAAGTACACAAGTGGAGTGATATCCATCCAGTGAGAGTGGACATTCCTCATTCCCCTAAGCATACCCTTAAGCATAGGTAAGAACTGAACACTATGTTTAGTCCTTGAGAGGGTCTCAAGCAAAAAGTCATCCTCATCTGTAACTACGTGCTTGGCAACCATATGACGACAAGCTTCTCTCTGTAGTGGAATCCTACGGCAATAGTTTAACCGGGTATGTCTCTAGGCAGTGATCCTTAGGGAGGTCAGCATTGTCATATTCCCATAGGTTATCCTCACCCCCTCCAAATGTGGGCTGATTATATGGGTCCCCTCATCCAATACAGGCTGCATGGATCTGAGAAGAAGTGGAGTGACCCTTCTGAGAACTCTGGTGGGCCTGTGTGGGGGAGTGAGAAGAACAGTGGTGAGACTGGCCTTGATTGTAGAGGAGGTGGTGGTGTGTGTGGCTGTGGTGATGGTGGTAAAGGTGAATCAGCTGGTGCCTGCTGTGGTGTGGTAGGCAGAGGTGGAGTCAGAGTTACTTGGCCCTGCGTTTCTTAGGAGGTGGGTGCTGAGTCATTTAACATTCTAGTTCCTCCTCAAAAGTCAGCCTCCTCTTTTTTGTAATGGGAGGCAGCTTGGAAACAGAAGTAGGCTTCGACAAAATCCTGCCTGTCTCAGAATGAAGAAAGAAATGCTTCTGTCTTGTTTGAGCCACTCCGCTAATCTCTCAAGCTTTTGGTGATCAGCAAAGAGAGTTTACAGCTTTGATATGGTTCAGACCTTGCCTGCTGAGTTTTTCGACTCAAAAGTAGGAGGTTCGGTTGTCCTTTGACAGGGAAGGCATTGAAGTACGACATCGATGGTGTGTCTGCTCCAAATCTTTATCTCAGCCCTGACCAGAGACTGAGGACTGGAGGCCTTCTTTTTTAGCCATTTTGGGGCTCGATGCCAGACTTCCTCTGGAGCAGTGCTCTGCCTCGAAGCAGGGTTGTTTCTGTCTTTGACCCATGGTGAGAGTAATACTCATCCACCTTAGGGTCTTCTTTGTAAGTGGTCCTGCCAATGTCCACTCCGAAGAGCACACATCCTCTTTCTTCGAGGCTTCATAAGCCACTGTCTTGCACATTTTTTGTTGTTGCCACAACCGATGAACTGAAGAACGTCCTGAAGTCACTGCAGGCAGGCACGTTTGATTCAGAAGTGCAGTTTAACACGTTCTAACCCGCTGGCAGGAAGAAACAAAATCCAACAATGCAGTTGGTGCCCATGCACACTGTACAGTACGGGAGGAGCTACTCCACATACCATGACGCAAAGCTTCTTAGAGGAAAAACAACTTGTAATGTACAAGCCAAACACTAGATGCAGAAGCATGCAAAGAAAGTATATCTACAGCCGCACATGCTACAGAGCAGAAATTACACTGGTTACATCTGTTTCGCCCAGAGCAATGGAAGAGCAAAAGGGAAGCAAGTAGAATTCAATGACCAATAAAAACCTCAATAGAGCTACAACTGCTCTTCCACCAAACCATTCTCATCTCTTCAGGTTCCAATGGTCATTTTAGCTCACAGATTTAACACTTAGGGAAAATGTCCAGTGATCTGCAGTGAGTGAGCTGCAAACACCACCCACCCATAAAGAGCCTAATGCCTACCTGTGCTGGGAGAGACTGGGTAACTGGTCCACATTCTCCAAATAGCTGGCCAGCCAGGACATGGTCTTGCTAAGAGCCAGGTTGCTCTGGCGCTCCTTCAGGGGTCCATCCAAGGAATTGAAGGTCTCCTGCTTGATCCTGTCTGGTGTTGCTTCAATTATCTGCTCAGCGAGTGTGATCATATCCACCTGCAAGGAAAGAGGAGAAGTGATGCCAGTCTCGAAGCGAGATTTCCTACCTGTCTAAAGCTACAATAAGAATAAACAACACAGGTTTCTATGCCTAAAATCACACTCAATCATTACCACTTTATGTCCAATGTGTAAATTAAGCAGATCCAGAAACTCCTTACCAGCTGGAGTATTTACAGATCAAATTAATACCACTTCAACATTCCTTCATCAGAGTGCTACATGCGGAAAAACAAAACATAATCATGCTTAAGAATACAACAATTACAACCTGCACTTAAAAGATGAATGGCTTCACTATCCTGGCATTTGAAATAAGGCACAAGAGTGCAGAGAGCAAAAGACAGACATAAGAAGAGATCATGATATGCACCACTTTTTTTAATTTATTTATTTTAAAGGTTTTATATAGCGCTGGCTAGACCCGGAGGAATCAGAGCGCTTTACAAGAGCAACAGATCAAAGTTACAGGATATATTGTTACAAAGGTTACACAGTTATTAGAGCATGGTAACATAGTTACTTGTATGGTTGAGATAAACAATATGCACAAATACGAAAGGGGAAAAGCAGGCAGGGGGAAAGGTTCAGGGGAGGGGGAAGGAGCTGGGGAAGTAGTCAGGTAATGAAGGCGGGAAAGAGGAGGGGAGGATGAAGGACACTGCATGGAAAGAGGAGGGGAAGGGCGACGGGGAACACAAACCGGTAGACGAGTCAAAGCAACTTCCAAAGTCCAGTAAGCTGTGATCCTAGGGGAAGTGATATCACTTCCCTATCTCAGCTGCGGGAGGCTCCCTTTACGCAGTGGACTCTCTCAGAGGGGTCTCTGAGACTCCAAGGCCTACATTCTGGATACTTCCCCAAAAAGGGGAGAGGGAGTGCTTTGGCAAGGGGTGCCATACCATACCTCAGCTGTGAGTGGCTCCCTTGGCGCAGTGGACTCTCTCAGCGGGTTCGCTGAGACTCCAGAGTATAAATATTGGATCTTTCCCCAACAAGGGGAAAAGGAGTGCTTAGTCAAAGGGCACAAAGGACAGGGGGCTAGGCAGACTGAATGCTACGAGCACATGTTTACGAAAAGGTGACAAGTGCAGTCAGGTTAAAGAGGACTTGAATTTGAATTTGAATTTAAAAACATTTATATAGCGCACTTATACCACGCGGTTTCATGGCGCTTTAGGTTGCGAGGAGATGGCAGGAGCAGAGAGGTTAGGCAGCAAAAGCTCGAGAGAAAAGTAGAGTTTTAAGACTTTTCCTAAACTCTGTGTAGGAGGGTGTCGTGCGGAGTTCCACAGGAAGGGAGTTCCAGAACACAGGGGCAAGAACCGCAAATTTTGTTCCGCCGGCCTTTTTCTTTTTGAATCGGGGGACAGTTAGGAGGGCCAAGTGGGTGGAGTGGAGCTCTCTGCCAGGGGTGTAAGGCTTGATGGCAGAGCAGATGAACTCCGGCGCAGTGCCCATTTTTGCCTGAAAGGTAAGGCAGCCGAGCTTAAACAAGGCTCGCTCTTTCACCTGCAACTTCTAAAAGGACCTGCAACTTCTAAAAAGATTTATATTCAATCGAGCCTACTTGTCAGATGCTCTAAAGTAAATAAAAAGTCCTCCCCTCAGTACTCTTTTACCACTTTCAAGAAGAAAACAGATGCTCGGCTAGTCAGCAGAAAACTCATGGAGGGCTCTTGTCCCAGTATATATTTGTGTTGTCATCAAAACTGGTACCTAATATTTGAACTAGCTGTTCTATTCTTTTGGACACTGTTGACCCTTACTTGATAATTATCTGCATTTGTGAATCTTGTTTTTGAAAATATATTCTAATAACAATAATTCCTATTTATAAACAGCAAACATATCACCCCTTAATGTTTCAAAGCGCTGGGGGCCATCCGGGAGATTAAGTGAGCTATTGCCCAGAATCCCCTCGTGCTGAACTTAGCTGCCGCAGGCACCCGGAATCGAACCATGAGCCCCGCGCTCCTGAGTCAACCGGTCTGGCCACTGCGCCAGGCCTCTACATTGGTATATCCTTGGTCTGACAGAGGTCTAAAGCCTTACCAGATTTTCAGGATAGCCACAGAAGGAACATGTTACTTACCCTGTAAGCATCCGTTCATGGCATGTAGTGCTGTAGATTCACATGCTGTGCATATTTCCATCATCTAATGTTGGGCTCACACCTGTACAACTTGCTTTTCTTTGAAGGAAGTCTTTTCAGGTCACAAGGTCTAGTGAATCCACCTATTGGTGGTATGGCGCATGGGCATTGGCTCCATTGTTAGATTTGATGGAGGTTGAAGACTACAGTAAATATGACTATGTAAAGGAAAACAATAAGAAGGACAGGAAAAGAATAGAACCTGCAACAACCGGGGAGAATGGTGGGCTCATGTGAATCTACAGAACTACATTCCACAAACAGATGCTTACAGGATAACTAACAATTTCCATTTGTGGCAGGTGTAGCTGAAAATGCACATGCTGTGTATAGACGGTAAAGCAGTCCTCCTAAAAAGCGGTGGTTTAGCCAGAGGATGTTGCAGCAGACTGGAAAGAGCAGTTGCTATGCCTGCTTTGGACAGAGCACATCCCTTTTGAGGCTTGGAGTGTGACAAAAACAGTTGTGGGTTCTTACGAAATGGTTTACTCTGCGTCCTTGTGTAAATTAACTTCTCCAGTCACTTTCACGTCCGGAGTCCAGCACAGATTTGCTCCAGACGCACATGCAGGATGACCGGGGCGGTACATTTTACAGTCCACATTAAGCTCAACACTCGTGGTACGGAGCGATCATTCCACGCCGTACCGAGGAACTTTAAAGGAAAATACCTAAGCACACACTTCCTACGTATGACACCCACGGCAACAATTAGTCTTCCCTCAAAACGACAGTTGGCAAAGTTCTTTTAACAAGACTGCCCCCCGGTGACCTCTAGACAGCTTAGAAAACACAGCACCACTTTAATTTTCCCTCAAAATGACGCTTGTCAAGCTTTATTTAACAAGCTGATGTTTAGACAGCTTAGAAAACAGTAAAATAGCTTAATTGGAACAGCTGAATAGTTAGCTAGAATGTCTCAAGAACAAGTATAGTAGTATTGACAATACATTACGGGAAACGGTTAATAGGGCGATGGGTAGATTGATGGGGTCGCTAAATAAAACCATCAATAACAAGTTAGAGTCTACTTTTAAAAGAACGTCAGACACAGAACAACCCCAATGATCTGGATTGGCAGATAAGGCCCAGAGGAAAAGACTACCAGGTGACATCCCTGAAAAAAAAAAACAAAGAAAAATCAAAAATAACCAATGAGGGGATACCAGAGGAAGCCAGTGATGGAATCAGTCTAAGTGACACGGGTGGGCATGGAAGAGGCCCGGTTGACCCTATTTCCAGCTATTTTGATGATGATGAGGTTTACGAAACTGAAATCGAGCTATCCTGCTCATCAGAATTCGATTCCGACCAAGAGGGCACTACATCGGACAAAAGAGGGACATTAGAGGAGGCATCAAAGGCCTCAGGTTCCAAAATGGCTATTCAGGATCCACTAGGGGGACATTTTTGATCCCCTCCTTATTAAGCATCCCGTTACCTGAATGGACACCACTACAACATGTTGCTGATTCGAACACCTTTTGGTTAAGAAGAGAAATCCCCAAGAGATCTCGTTTCAGATCCGAATGCCCTCGACCATCTCTACCGACGAAATAACTGTCACCCCCGAGTTAGACCCCAAAGTAGTAACCTTTATCAACAAAGGAGGTAAGGATTCTAGAAAAGGATTAGACAGGGGTCTAAAATCATGTCAAGATCGAAGTCTTGATATTACAGGACCCCTAACCAAAATATTTGACTCTGCAGAGAAGGCCTGCCTAAACGAAAGTGTAATTATCAAAAAGAGCTAACTCTAGGTTAAAACTCAATATGTGTGTGCAAGCGAAAAAAACATTTGTTTTTTATGAAGGCCCTCACCCACCAACCTAGTTAGTGGCATGCTTCATCATCGGGCCCTTCCAGAGGAAAATTCCCAGAGAAATACCTTTTTAGCATTCGAGACATCTGGTATACTTTAGTATACCTATTTGCTTACTTGAATATGTGGACACGAGTCGGACGCGCGCTTTTTCAGTGTCAGATTTGTCCTTGTGAGCGCGCGTTCGCTGCTGGCATGAGCTGTGAGCGTGTACGGCTGCGTCAGCAGCGTCTGTTCTCGCGCTCCCCCATGCTTTCACTTTTGCGACGCCACATGAACCTCTCGCAGGCACCTTCACTGCCGCCGACCTCTCCCCCACACTGCTTGTTAAATGAATGTCACTGAGTGCTCCTTTTCTTTTACATGGAATTGTATACATGTGCTTGCTGCTTTCACTCAGTGATTCATTAGCTAGTGTAGTGGCTAAGTTATGAGGAACGCGCATTTTTTCCACCATGCCCACAAAGTCAACAGGGAGGCTCCTGCCGCATTTTCTCCATATGAGTGGTAGCATTCTAGACCATTGTTGGAAGCCGGTTGTAAACGAATCGTTTAATTAAGTTTTCGATTTTGTGACAGAAGCCTGGCTAATAATAAATCTTAGTGCAATCTATAGTTAGCCATTGTGCTAACATCCATATGTGAAAGAGACAACGTGCAGTTCAGTGCGGGAAGGTTGACCTCCCGCTCTTGCTTTTAGTCGCACCACTGACGCAAAACTTAAAAGTAATTTGAGTGGGCTGCCTCAGCTGAGTCCATTGCAGTCTGTCAGCACTGCCACGGGGGGAACATGGACGTGCAGATGGCTCCGCTCCGCGCTTGGGATGACTTCTTCCCTGGATCCGACCGCTTCGCCCGGCCAGATTTCAATGACGTCTCGAAATGGAACAACCGGGTGGTCAGCAGCCTGCTTTACTACCAGACCAACTACCTGGTAGTGGCGGCCGGGGTATTCGCATTGGTAGGGTGAGTGTGTTTTTCGAGCCCGCACGCAGCATTTTGCAGCTTCCGAAACATGGCGGCCACAGTACTTGCTGGGACTAGGGACTGCTGCTAGCAGTGTCCGGATGAGAGAGACCATGCCCCTGAGATAGTCAGTCAGCAGGATGTGTATTTATATTGCACTTATAAACGGTAGATGTGCGTGATTATAGTTACCCACAAACGGTAGACATGTGGTATTTAACTTAAAAAAAAAAACAGGAGTTTATTATGAATACACAACACTAATCAAAACACCGTATGGGCAGAAGAGAAAACCATTTTCCATCAGGAAAGTTCAAGTATCTTGAATAGGACTCTGTCGAACAAACTGTTTATTTCGATCCTAAACATTCGGAGATTTGATACAGTTACATTCAACACTCAGAAAGTTTACAAACGCTACATGTTCCTCCCCCTAATTAAACCCTCGACAGGAAACCCTAAAACTAACACAAAAAAATAATAAACTTTTGGTTGAGTGACGCCAAAGAACAGGACGCTCTATATCTGTTGTCTCCCTGGTTCTGTGTGAATTTGAATGGCCCGATGACTTACCAAGCAGGCAAGGTTCAATAGTTAGATTTTTATTTAAAAAAAATATTCCTGGCAGCGTTGCAGATGAAGCACAGGCCCAGGATAGACTGTCTTGCCGGCTACAGGGGTTCTGTGGATGTATTAATATATTTACAACAGGAGTGATAGCTATTGAGATAGCAGGCTGCTCGGCACAACATACGGGACTGGGACGTCCTCCTACAACCAGGGCAACTTAGTTTAAAAAACAAAATCTCAGCCCCAGACTGCAGCACGCCGCTGCTCCGAATGAGGATCTTTTCTGAATGCCGCCCTCCCTTCACCACCAAGACGAACCTACAAGGAGAGCAGTGACAGAGACATAGCCCCCACCCCTCCGGAATAGCTTTAAGGATAAACACAGCCCTGTGTGCCTGCTAGTTTGAGCACGCTAAGCTGTTTGAAAACAGTCTACGGGTTCTCACAATCAGTGGAAATGCGAATCAGATCAGAGACCGTAAGATCGATGTTTGTTTTCGGTGTTTGCCTGGAACTTGCTAAAAGGTCATTTCATTGTGGATGTGCCTGTGGGAGGACTTGATCCCATTCCGTCTTTAAATGTCCTCCACACCTCTCAACCCACCTTGTTCCCCAAACCCCAGTGCGCTGCCCTTCCTCCTACAACCCTCCTCCAAACCTCACCACCTTCTTTTTCTTCCCTCTTCAGACCAACTTACCCACCACACATTATTTCTCCAATCTAGATTGGTTGCCCACAGTTCTCCTCCATGCTTCACCACAAAGTCTTCCCCACACTTCACTGAGCCTCACCACACCTCTCCTTCATGCCCCAACATATTGTCCTCATGCCTCTTTTATGCCTTACCACACACTCCACCACCGCTCACCACATTGTCCTGTTCACTCTTCGCTACACCTTTTCTCAATCCCACTTGCCTCACCTTTCTTCTATTCTTCTACCTCTCTCACCTTTCCTCAGTCCTCCTGTATTGTCTCACCTTTTTTCAATCCTCCTGTTTGTCTCAGCTTTCTTCTATTTTGACTTCTCTCATCTTTCCTCAGTGCTCCCGATTGTCTCGCCTTTCTTCTGTTCTTCTACTTCTCTTATCTTTCCTCAGTCCTGCTGGTCTCACCCTATCATCCCCAGGTGTTAATGAATGCTTATTGAATGGATTCATGGTTGCTTATCACAAACCTACCTGAGCAGGGCCAAGCTCTGCACTTTAGTGAATGTTGCGAGATCATGCAAAATCACATACATTAAGTGGAGATTTACTTCTTTTGAATTATACAGGTGCATCACAGGCTACACATTTACAATCGTAGGCACAGGTAGATTAGTTGCAGTGCACAGTCAGACTAGTTCTAGCCTGCGGTTCACCAAAACTACACTGAAATAAACAGGGCGCCAATATGCTACTCACTTCTAAACTCGATTTATACGTTCTTCTTCAGAAAGACGAGCATGTACCACTGGTTTGATTATTTTGATATTTGATATTTTGTGGGGTATTTGTAGAGCGCGACGTTCGCTCCGAAGGGAGCATCTTGGCGCTGGTGAATGAAGGAAAGCCGGTCCAGGAGGAATTTAGATGGAAGGAATTAGATGGAAGCCTTAGAGTGGTCATCCGGGAGTTTGAAAATCCATGTTTTCAGGAGCTTTCTGAAGGGTTTTTCCTGGGTTTGTTGTCTGAGGGTTTTGGGTAGTTTGTTCCAAGCTTTGGTCGCAAGGAAGCTGAGGGTTTTCGCGCCTTTCGTTTTCAGGTTGTATTTCGGAAGAATGATAAGATTATCATCGCTTGAACGAAGGTGACGGCTGGGCAAATAATGGGGAAAACGTCTTGTGAGGTATTTGGGGCCTGTCTTATTGTAGGCACGAAAAGCCATGATCAGGATTTTGAAAAGGATCCTTTTGTGGAGGGGGAGCCAATGAAGCGAACGGAGCGCTGCAGAAATAGAGGACCTGCGGGGGAGACCTAGGACTAGACGGGCGGCTGTGTGAAGTACGCTCTGGAGTTTAAGGATGGTGCTCTTCTTAACTCCTGCGAGCAAGCCGTTGCAGTAATCCAGTCGCGAGATTATAAGTGCGACTGTCACCGTCTTTCTGGCATCGATGGGGAGAAAGTCGAAAAATTTTCTCAAGGATCTGATGGTTCCAAAGCATTTGCCAGCGACAGTTCTGGCATGCTGATCGAAGGAGAGTTCGGAGTCAAAGATTACACCAAGATTCCTAGCTGACGACACTGTCTGGGGGGGAGCAGCAGAGTCGTCGGGCCACCAAAGTGCTGGACAGAAGGTATTATTGGTGCCAATCGGGAGGATCTCCGTTTTACTTGAATTACATTTCAAGTGGTTATTTTTCATCCATGAGAATACTTCGGTCAAGCAGAGTTTCAGGTTGAGTTCAGCTTTGGTAGACAGTTTGTCCAGGGGTACAATGAGTTGTGTATCATCGGCATACGAGGTGACAGGTATGCCGAATGATTCTATCAGATTGAGGAGAGGAATGAGATAGATATTAAAGAGGAGAGGGCTTAGGATAGATCCCTGCGGGACACCTGAAAGGACAAGTTTGTCTTTGGAGTGGAATGGACCCAGAGTAATGGATTGGGAACGGTCGGACAGGAAAGACGTAATCCAGGAAAGGGCGGAGTCGGAGATGCCAATGTCCCTGAGTCTACCGATGAGGATGGTGTGGGAGACGGTGTCAAACGCCGCAGTTAGGTCGAGTAGGATTAGAATGGAGTTTTTTCTCTGGTCTTGTAGAGTTTTTATGGTGTCCGAGAGTTCGATGAGGGCAGTTTCTGTCGAGTGTTTAGAGCGGAAACCAGATTGTTGAGGGTGAAGAAGGTTGTGATCATCCAGATAGCGTTTCAGCTCGCAGCGTTTCAGCTCGCAGTGTACCAGATGTTCCGTGATTTTTCCCAAAGCCGGGAGCAACGAAATAGGGCGGAGATTGGTAAGTTCCGTCGGGGGTTTGTTGGCCTTCTTCATAAGGGGCTTGACAATACCTTTTTTCCAGTGGCTGGGTACTGTACCTGACCTGAGCGAGGAATTGATCAAGTGGTTAATGGTAGGGTTAACCTCATCAATTAATTGGTGAAGGATCTTGGGGGGGGGCAGGGGTCGGAAGGGGCGCCGGATCTGCAGGCCAGGATAGCTTTTTTCGACTGCTCCAGAGTGACAGAGGGAAAGCAACTGAGCGTGCAGTCTGGGGGAGCCAATGAGGGGGGCGCTGTGGAGATGGTGGGGGGAGGGAAAGTGCTTTGGATAGAGGCAATTTTTTCCTCGAAGTAATCAGAGATTTGATCACAAAGCTTCTGGGAAGGGGGGATTTCAGGCTGAAGTGCTTTTGGATGCGTAAATGATTTGACAATCGTGAACAGGGCCTTCTGTTTTTGGCCTGCATTATTTATAGCATTGACATAATAGTTTTTTTTAGCAAGTTTGATTTTTGAAAGGTAGTTTTTCCTAGTCGCGATGTAGGAGGTGCGGTTAGTGACTTCATAGGTCGTCCGCCATTTTCTTTCTGCCTTTTTGCATAGCAGATGCGCATTTGTAAGATCTGGAGTGCACCAGGGGGCATTGATTTTGGTTTTGCCTCGAGAAGTGCGGGGACGCGAGGGCGGAATTCTGGATTTGATTTCTTGAGTGATCCAGTTGTGGAAAAGATCAACGTCGGTCTCAACGTTGCCGGAAAGGATGGGGGCTTGAGTTTGCATTGTAGGATTGAGGGTGATGTTGTCCTGGATCTTTTTCCAATTAATGTAATTGTCTAGGTTTGAAACAGCTTTATTACGCCTGGATAGGTTTTCGCTAGGAATGTGAAATGGGATCAGGAAGTGGTCAGACCAGATCTGAGGTAAGGGGGGTAGGGTGATCAGAAGGGGGGAATTTGTGCAGACACCATCGAGGGTATGACCAAGGGAATGGGTGGGTGAGGAAACGAGCTGCCTAAAGTTAAACATCTCGAGAGTTTGTGTGAAGTTAATGGTATGGGTGTCTGTTTTCGATTCTAAATGAAGGTTAAAGTCGCCGAGGAGGGTGAAGAAAGGATATCTAAGTGAGAGTAGGCCTAAAGAATCGTACAGTGAGTCGAGGAACTCAGATGCGTTACCAGGTGGGCGGTAAATAAGTCCGCCTGAGAATGAGGTGTGCTCACTCAGTTTAATAGAGAAACCTAGTCCTTCGGTCTTTTTTAGAGGCTCAAGGCTGAAAGTGTGACAAGGGAAGGAGTCTTTAATGATGATTGCCACACCTCCGCCTCGGCCCTTGGCTCTGTCTGCCCTGAAAAGGGAGTAGCCCGGGGGAAGAGCAACAGCAATATCAGGGTTGCTATCTGTTGTTAGCCATGTCTCGGTAATCATGAGGCAGTCGAAGTCGGACTCCAAGATCAGATCGTGTAAATCTTGGTTGTGCTTGCACATAGAGCGTGCGTTGATCAGACCACCTTTAAAGAGAGGTAAAGGGGCCAGTAGAGTGTTGGCCGCAGGGGCAGCAGAGTGGAGTTCAGTGGACCAGTGGCAAAATTTGCAACTGACTGGGCCTAATATAGACGTTGGGTCAAATGTAGCTGGGCAGTGCTTAGGGACTTGTAGCTGGCGGAGGTCGTTGGGATGATAGGAGATGCGAGAGGTATGTTGGGCAGAGTGTCCTGCGCCTGTCGCGGTCTTGTCGCGGACGGGCGCAGACGGGCTTGCCTTAGGCGCGCCTTCGGCGCGCAAACGGCGCTCCCGCTGCGCTCGTCCGCTGCGCGTCCTATGCATTAGTACTATATTTGGGCGTTAAGCTGATACTAATGAGGTGCAGCCAATGCCCAGAAAGTGCTACCAAGTTTAACAAGTATTTTTTTCCCCTTTTGCGTTTTGGGACTTGTCTTATTTGTGGCTCGTTTCTTCTTCGTCCTATCAACCAGACCCCTTTGGTCAGCAACCTACTACCAATTCCTCCCTGCTACATCATTTAGTTCACTGTGTTGCTTCCTCGTGCTCTCCCCCTGTGCCCTCCTTTCTACTGCCTTATCCATAAGGCACTTGGAGGTGACATGACATGAAAGGAGTGCTAACCACTATAGCTTCAACCAGCATCACACTGTCTGTGTAAGGTTCACTGTATGCATTGTCAGCAGCATAGCCAGTGTGTCCTGGGGCCCTGGAGCAAGTTAGGAAATGGCCCCCCTGGATGCGGTTTGTGCCCACCTTCAAACCGCCCTTACAGTACAAGCACCGGGGGAGGGAGGCGGGTTAGCAGCGGGCCTCTCCACATGTCTCGGCTCGTTATGCTGGGGATATATCACTGTCGGAGCACTTAAGAGATTGGTTGTAAAGAGCGCTGGTCGCCCGCTACAGTGTGTACACTCTTTCTGCTCCTGCTGCGCGGCTCCCAGCACGATGGGGCATCACGTTAAACACAAAGTCAGATATGCTGCTACAGTGCGCTCAGTGATTCACTGTTTCCTACAAGGGGAGTGCTGGCTAAAAAGGTAGCTACGTATTAGGTGCAGATGTCCTTACTTGGCTGACGGTGCAGTGCTGTCGCAAGAGTCCCGCAGCTGCCCCAAGGGAGTGTTCTGGCTCTTCTCTATTGAATTAAAGTATGACCCCAGGCCTCCACAATGCCGTGCTGCTACACACCCCCGAGACATCCCAGCGGGCACAATCACTGTGTTACCTCAGGGGTTCTGAGGCTTCTTTGCTTCTCCGGGCTCTGCTGAGTGGATCTGGGGCACACTAGACCAGCTACTGGCCACCGTCTGACTTTTGTAGCTGCAGGCCACCCCACAGCATTGATGGCGTCCACTCCCCTCCTGCCGCATGGCCTACTACGCACTGGGGCGCCCAGGGGAAACAAGTGCTAACTGCCGATATGGCACACTCCGTGCCCGCAGTGATTTCCAGTGGTCTTAAAGGAACGCCGACTGGAAGAGTATTCACCAGGGGCAACCTCATTTATTTGGCTGGTGGAGCAGTGCTGCCATAGGAATCTGGCGGCCGGTTTCTTCCCCGCCCAGTCAAGGTGGGCCCCTAGCCCTCCGCAGTGCTGCGTCACTACCCCCAAAATATGTTCCAGCGGGAGCAGTCACTCCCCCTGGGGGCAGGGGAGTTCCACTGCCGCCTTGCCTCTCTGGTCCTCGTTGGTTGTATTGGGGGCACCCGGGTTCCCCTCCCGCGGCGGGCCATCCTCTGTCTTGGGTTGTCCCCATGTGCTCAATCTCTCTCTCTCCTTCCCTCTGTGTGTGCCAATATGCTCCCCGTGCCTGTGTGACACCTCTCAGCTTCTCTTGTGCGCATTCTTCTGTGCCTCCGGCTGTGTGACCTCGGTGCCTCCCTATGCACTCCTCCTGGACTCTCCTGTATCCTGTGTGCACCTATACACCGCCGTCTAAGTCCCTCTGTCTGCCCCATCCCTCGTGTTGCACCACTCAGCCTTGCTTGTGTGCATTCCTCTCTCCCTCCGCCGTGTGACCTCTGTGCCTCCCTATGCCCTCCTGTGTCCTCCTCTACACCCCCCTGTCTCCGTCCCTCTGTGTACACCAATCTGCCCCCTCCTTCGTGTTGACCCTCTCAGCCTCTCTCATGTGCAGTTGTCTCTGCCTCCCGTTGCCATTCACAAACAATGTTTATATACCAATTGCAAATTAAAAAAAAATTCAATGCCAATAACTCAAACTTTAATGCTGCGAGACCTATTGCATTGCAAATGCTTGTTCTCAAAAGCGTTCGGAACTAGTAACAAAAGAGGTAGAAGACCTACTACTAATAGGGGCTATACGGGAGGCATTCAACCCTGGGATAGGCTTTATCAGCAACATTTTCCCAGTGGAAAAGAAAGATAAAGGTATGAGACCCGTTATAAATCTAAAAGAATTAAACAAATGGGTAGTCTATCACCACTTCAAAATGGAGGGGATTTACCTCTTAAAAGATATTCTGAGCAAAGGGGATTGGTGAACAAGACTAGACCTGAAAGAAGCTTACCTAACCATCCCAATTTTGGCCTTCACATCGCAAATACCTCTGCTTCACTTGGAAAGGCAAACTCTGGGAATTCTCGAGTCGCCCTTTCGGTCTTTCTTCAGTACCCTGGTGCTTCACAAAAGTACTGCGCCCAGTAGCAGCATGGCTCAGAGCGAGAGGAGTAAGACTAATTATTTACCTAGATGACATCCTAATAATGGGGCAATCCAGGGATCTTGTGTCACAACACACATAATGGACAATTCGCTTACTAGAAAAACTAGGCTTCATAATAAATCAAAAGAAATCATGCTTAATCCCAGCACAAAACACCCAGTTCCTGGGGTTCGTTGTAGACACAGTCCAAACAGAACTAAGATTACCAAGGGAAAAACAAAAAAAACTACGCAAAGAACTGAGAAAGGTACTATCAGTCAAAGAGTTATCACTGAAAACTTTAGCAAGGGTTATAGGCCTTTTATCTTCAATGATTCAAGCAAGAGTCCCAGGACCTTTATGCTATCGTGACCTCTAAAGACTCAAAACAAGGTGTTTGCGAAAGAACCCCTCATACTCTCAAATGTTACGCCTAGATTTCGAATCAAGGGAGGAACTTCTATGGTGGCCGAAGAACGCAGAGGGATGGAGCGGGAGGGCAATTTTCGGGCAGGAACCCAAACTTATAATAGAATCAGATGCAAGTTTGGAAGGTTGGGGGCGAGATGTGGGAATTCTTAAACTGGGGGTCGCTGGTCAGCCCAGGAGAAGAAGTTACACATAAATTGCTTGGAGCTGTTAGCAATCTCTTTTGCCGTGCGCAGCTTTACACAATGAATGATAAAATGCTGTGTGATGCTTCGCATCGACAATGTTTCAGCTGTGAGGTATGGGGGGGGGGGTCACACTCCAAGGACATTACAAATCTAGCAAAAGACTTTTAGGGATACTGCCTAAGCAAAGGGATCTCCATTATAGTACAAAACATTCCTGGGTTGAGCAATAGTGTAATGGATTGGTTCTCCTGCAACTTCAGGGACTTCACTAATTGGAGACCCAACAGAGAGATCTTTCTCAGTATCCAACACAAATGAGGCACATTCTGAATGCATATCTTCGCAGACAGATTGAACTTGCAATTAACACACTTCTTCAGTTGGAAGCCAGACCCACAAGCCTCAGGGGTAGATGCTTTCCTACAGTACTGGAAAGGCCTGACACCATATGCCTTCTCGCCGTTTGCCATGATACCAAGCGTCCTACTGCAAACACGCAGACACAGGGAAACCGTAGTAGTGATAACCCCACTATGGAGGTCACAAGCCTGGTTCCCGATAATGCTTGAAATGACAATAGACTGCCCATTACTAATTTCAACTTTCATGAACGTAATACAAGGCCCTCAGGGAGAAATTCACCCTCTAATGCAAGAGGGTCTCTCACTCTGATGGCATGGAGGATTTCAGGAGACAGTGGGAAGTCCCTGGTCTTTCGGGCAATGCTTTCAGGCTCATATTAGAGCCGTGGGCATCTGGGGCAAGAAAAGCATATCGACTGGCTTGGAATACATGCGTTCGCTGGTGTCTTCAATGGGGTTTCAATCCTGTTTCAACTGATGTAGCACACATAATAAATTACCTAACAGAGTTATTTAGATCAGGATTGTCCTAAGGGTTGTAAATGTCTATAGATCAGCCATCTCAGCTGGACACTGTTTGTTAGACAGATTAACTATCGGACAAAACGTTTTAACAAGAAAAATAATGCGAAGCATGAGAGTGCTAAAACCAGCCTCAGCAAAATATACCTCATTGTGGGAGGTTAAAGTTGTCTTAGAAGTACTTGAAAATTGAGGTGATAATCACCTTTTGTCCCTAAAACAACTCTCCTACAAACTGACAATCCTATTATGCTTGGCAACTTTTAGACATACCTCAGATGTAAGAGCCTTAGATATTACTAGTAAAGTGTACCAGCCAGAAGGGGTCCGTTTATATATTAAAAGAAGAACAAAGACTTTATCATCATAAAAGAATACGAAAAAAGAACTGAAAATGTACAGAATGGGGCCGCACAACTACTAATCTCTCACAAATGCCCTCATAGAGCTGTTTCTCCCGCCACCTTAGCAAGATTGGTGAAAGATTTGATGAAGGAAGCTGGTGTTGATGTTTCTAAATTTGGAGCGCGTTCACTCAGGGGTGCATCAGCCTCTAAAGCTTTCGTCCTGGGAGGCAGATTACAAGATCTTTTGAGAGCGGCAGATTGGTCGAATAAAAACGTTTAGAAGTTGTTATTTTAAACCAATGTCTAATGCAATCGATATTGTGTTGAATACACTATGAACCTGCATAATATTAGCCTCCATGTCATGCCATAAACTGTAGATTTTTCACAGCATGATGGGCAGAAAATCTGGATTTTATTAAAGACATGGAGACTAAGATTATCATACCTCATGCACCCACTCGGGTAGATTAACTTCTCTTTTTATACTTTCTATAAGATTAATAAGGATTGCATTCCTTTTTTACGACTTTTTCTTCAAGAAGCATTCAATGTGGAAATATAATTGTACATTGGAGTTTATCTTGTTCGCAGTGCAGGAAGGAGGAGGATGGCTGCTTGTTGCTGTGCCATATGGATGATTAGAATGTTTTATAAGTTCTGAATTCTTTCCATTGTTGCTGCTGTGAGCGGGCAATAAAAGGAGACTGCAGGACCTTAGCCTCCGTGTCTTTAATAAAATCCAGATGTTCTGCCCATCAGGCTGTAAACATATCTACATTGTCCCTTCTGACTACGGACAGAGGAATCTATCAATCATTTCTCAGTCTTTTGCCCCATTTATACAACACCTCGTAAGAAATGGATTGTTTCAAAATGTCAACTGCAGGGTATTATCCATTACTGGGAAGCTTCCAGAATCCTTAGATATGATACTAAGGAGGAAATTGTCTTCAGTGTGCCCTATGGGCATGGAGAATGTAGGAGGCTGGCTTAGTATATGGTGCTCACTTATTAAGTTGAATACAGAAACAACTTAAAAAATATATGCAAAGCAAGTGCAACAGAGATTACCTGAATTAATCACTGGTATTTATTACTTTATTATAGCATTTTTTTTATATATACAAACACGGAATTAGATTTGTTCCCACTCTGTTGCACAGATGCCCTAATCCGGCATACTATCACACAACAAAAAAGGCTAACAAAAAAGAAAAACAATATAACATTTACAAACAGTGTACCAAAACAACAATTAACATTGTCACAGCAACCCTAACGGGTCATATCCACAGCGTTGTCTTTAACTCTCAGTTCTCCTTTAGGAATTAATGATGATGGTTTAGCAATTTATTTAGTTAGAACAAATTTAAGTCCGTGTTTGTATACAAAACAAATTTGCTATAATAAAGTAATAAATGCCAGAGATTGATTCAGGTAATCACCGTTGTACTTGCTTTTCATATATTTTTTACAGCATTACAAGTTCTTTCTGTATTCTGCTTTTAGCCCATGTGATGCAGCGTTATTAGGGCTGTCCACCATATAATTGTGCTGCAATTATTTAAGTTGAGCACCTTGCACTATTCCAGACAATCCTTATGGTTGTTTTAGTGGTCTTATGTATTTAAATGTATTTCTATCATGTATTGTACTGTATTGCATATTGCACTTTTATGGTCAGTCGACCGGAATAAAGTCTATTGATGACGACTGGTATTTTAACCCCTTCCGTGCGGCCGCGATTTTTCCCGTGTGCGGCCGCCGGACGAACACGGGCGGGCCATGACGAACCCCAGCCGTCATCAGCACACGAGCACCGTAGTGCATGACGGCTGGGGTTCGTCACCAGCATGGAAGGGGTTAAACAAGGAGGTTTGTTGTCTATTTTGTAGATAGGCAGCCACTGCAGCAAGATGTAATCTTAAAGGTGTGAATGCTAGTCCAGATTTCTGTAGATGAAGCAACTAACAGACAATGCCTTGTAAATTAGCTTTGAAAGGATCTATATGTTTTGAATTACAATACAGACAAGTCTTTTCTATATTTCCGCATAGCATGCTCGGGTGGTAGGTCTACGAGCTTCTTTAACACCTTGGCTGCTATGGCTTTCCCCCCCCTGTGCTGATCCTGGATGAATCCCATTGTTCATGACGAGCTGAGCTCGTCATAAGCACAGCTCAACCGTGACTCATGACGAGCTGAGCTCGTCATGAGCAGCGAAGGGGTTAAGGATGGTCATACACTCAGTGGTAGATGGAGGTAACCAAACTCTATGACCTCAGGAGCCAGATCACCAAGTTGAGAGCCTTGGGATCTCGCTGTCTGACTTCTCCATGTTTCTGAGGGAGAAGGTCGGGCGTGGTGAGGAGCTTCTTGTGGGGAACTAAAGAGAGCTTCCGTAAGGTTGTGAACTAGGGCTGAAGAACCCAAGTGGGAGCCACTAATATCATTGAGATATCTGCTGAGCTTCTGAACCAGAACTGGAAGGAAAGGGAGAGGAGGAAAAGCGAATGCAAATATCCCTGACCAGTTCATCCATAGTGCGTTGCCCCTGGATAGTGGGTGTGGGAATACGGATGCGGAGTAAAGGTATTTTGGATTTTCTGCGGTTGAGAATAGGTCTATCTGAGGGAAACCCCCATCTGTGGAAGCATCGGAGGATGGCTTTTTAGATGGAGTTACCACTTGTGGACTTGTTGCTGAATCCTGCTGAGGATGTCTTCAAAATCGTTGTCTGTGCCCGGGAGGTATTCCACTAACAGGTGAATGTTGTGATGCAGAGCTCATCTCCAAATGGTCTGTGATAGACGAGATAATTGTGGAGACCGTATCCCCCTCCCCACTTTTATAGATAGTACATAGCTGTCATATTGTCCGTCTGGACTAGGACAACCTTGTGAATGAGGTGCAGTAGGAATGCTTTCAACGCTAGGCTAACAGCTTGAAGCTCTACGTAGATGATACAGAGCCCCCTGTGCTTGGCGTCCCAGAGACCCTGCTCTGTGAGATTGCTGAAATGTGCACCTCATCCCAAGAGTTAAACGTCTGTGGTGACCGTGATTTGGGAAACAGGGTTGAGAAAAGGCCGTCCTTTTATCAGGTTGTTGGTATTCTACTGTTGCAGAGAGTGGGGAGTTTGGCGGTCTATCAACACTAGATCCTCTGACCCTTCTCAACTGAGACCACTGCCGAGTTAACCATCCCTGTAAAGGACACATGTGTAGTTGGGCATGGGGTAATATCTCAATGAAGGAGGCCATCACCCCTAATAGGCGCATGACTGCCCTCACTGTGAATTGTTGATTTGCTTGAAATTGAGGTAATAGTGCTTTGAAAATTCTGGACTCTTGCAGAATAGGGATAGGCTTATGCTATTTGTGGGTTTAGAATAACCCCTAGATATGGCTGAACCAGTATGTAGAGGATGTAGGTGTGGCTTGCGAAAATTGATGGTGAATCCCAAGCGGTGGAGCGGATCTATTGTAATTTGAGTGTTTTGTTGACACTGTTGGGGAGTGTTGGCTTTGATAAGCGAACCGTCCAGATATGGAAATATGTAGACTTTTTGTCTGTGTAGATGGGCAGCTACCAGAGCTGAGTACTTGGTGAATACCGGTGGTGCAGTAGGCACCCCAAAAGGGAGGACTATGAACTGGTAATGTTTGCTGCCCCCACACAAACCTGAGGTATTTGTGGTGAGCTGAGTGTATTGGTATCTGAAAATAGGCATCTTTTAGGACTAGTGTAGTCATAAAGTTGCCCTGTTAGAGAAGTGGGATCACATCTTGCAAGGTGACCATGTGGAAATGTTCTGACAGTATGTAGTTGTTTAGTGGTTTGAGATCTAAGATTGGCCGTAAAGATCTGTCCTTTTTAGGTATTAGGAAGTATAGAGAGTACCCCCCTGAGCCTTAGTGTTGAGGAGGTACGGGTTCTAGAGCTCCTTTCAGAACAATACTTGATGTTCCAGTGATACCCTGTGAGTGCAAGGTGGAATGTTTGAAGGTGTGATGGTGAGCTCCAGAAAATAGCCATGTTGGATTAAGGCTAACACCCAAAGGTCTGCTGTAATTGCTACCCATGTATGTAGGAAATTGTGTAATCAACCCTAAACAGGTGTTATATGATCAGGGGTTGAAGAGGGAAGCCGTTGTTTGGTGGAGGGCGTTACTCCACATGGGGAGGCACCGTTACCTCTACCTTTAGAATTGTTGCCTCTGTAGGAACTACGGTAGAAGCCCATTCGGGAGGTATTTTTACCTTGTCCACGTTGATAGGAGGAGGATGAATCTGAGGAAGTTGCCTACGAGTTCGCACAATAACTGGAATGGCAAAGTACCCCGAGGAGTAGGCGTCTGAATGAATGAATGAACAAAATCTTATATCGCGCAACTTAACCCAAGGGCATCAAGGCGCCAAGCAGGTCATCCAACACACAGTCAGACAGAGTCAGCTTTACAAGTACGCTTCAGAAAAAAGCCAACAAAGCGAGCAAGGGTTGGCCTAAAAGCTCAGGGGGGAGAGAGTTCCACAATCTGGGTGCTACAGAGGAAAACGCTCTACCTCCCGATTTTGCTCTTACAAACCTAGGGACCTCAAGAAACTTTTTATTGGAGGAACGAAGGGATCTACTAGGGGAATAAGGATGAACAAGTGACTTAATCCCCTCTGGACCAGTCCCATAAAAAGCTCCATGGGATAAACAAAGAATTTTAAAAGTGATCCTGGAGTGTATGGGAAGCCAGTGTAGGTTCTCCCGAGCAGCCGAGGCTGAAGCAAATCTAGGGAGGTTCAGAACCATCTTCGCCGCAGCATTCTGGACCATTTGGAGACGATGGATAAGGCTCTTGTTAATCAGACCCCCCAGGATATAGCGGCATGGATTCGCAAATTTAGCGGCACAAAAATGGAAATTTAGCGGCACAAATATGGAAATTTAGCGGCAATTTTGCGGCATTTATTTGGCCATTTTTCCTACAACAAACACAGATATCTTAGCTTTTTTAGTTATGTATATTTGGTTTAATTACAATGTAGACACTTTGTTTCCCTCGAAAAGCATGTACAGATATTTTAGTGTATCTCTGGATATGGTTTGGGAATTCTCAACTTGTCAAATCCTGGTGCTGGTCGTGGGGAAATTAAGTGGTGAAGTATTCCAGGGGCGTGACGTCATTGGACAGTCCGCACCATTGGTCTCTTGAAGTGCGTGCTCTGCTTGTTGTCGAACCAGACCTGGAGTAGGTGATGGCGTGACCGAGCGAGATGTCAAATGCAGAGTTCACCCGAGTCCACCGTGATGCACACCCTCCGCCGGTTTTGAAGGGAAAAGGGCCAGCAGGGCTAGTAGTTGAAGTGCACCCTTCATACTCCAGGGTGTCGGTGTCACTGCACCTGTTGCAGTATTGGTAGCTCCGCCCCCTGCCTTTCTGTCCCTCGGTGGGGCTTTAAGTTTCTAAGCATTGTTTGATAAAGGCGAGAGCCAATTAAATGGCGTGGGCCACTGCATGGACCTATTGGCCTCAGCACGAGTTTAGCAATAAATGGCTGCTCTTTTCAAGAAATCCTCTCGCATTATATAGCAGAGCTAACACGTTATGTTTTTGAGTGTAGGAAAGACTGTACTGTAGGGGATTTCTGTTGGGAGAGCTCATTAGCCAGTATTTTCGAGCCCAAAGTACAGATGCAAGCAGATAACAGTTATCTGCAACATATAACGTAAAATGTAATTTGCTCTCTTAATTGAATTAGGAGCAGAATTAAATTCGCCTAAAATGAATAAGTTTAAATCAGAAATGTATTTCTGACATGAAAGTATGGTGGTTTATTTTTGACGTACATTCGATCTGTCAACAAATGATTTTCAAAATGTCTGGCACATCACGGTAAAACACCACAGGAGCCAGCATGGGCTGCAGCGTGACACACAGATCAAAGGTACAGCTGAGGCCAGAGCTCCGAGCAGGATTAAAAGCCGAGCAACGCTGGGCCCGCACCTGCATGCCTCCCACCTCCGAGGATCTGGGGGACATCTTCTGAGCAGCTGGAGGTGCACAGATGAAAAGCCAGCTCATAATATCCTTGCTGCCCTTGCTGAGAGCCTGCCTGCTGAAAACCCACTTTTAGTTAGACCCCCCAGGATATAGTGGCATGGATTAGCTTTTGTAAAGATACCGCGATTTCTACAAAAGTGCAGATTTCGCGGCAAATCGCGAAATCGCGATATCCTGGAGGGTCTGGTTAATGCCCAGATATAGGGCATTACAATAGTCCAGTCTAGAGGAGACTAATGCCACCGTAGCCTGTTTCCGAGCATCAGGGGAAAGATAATGGGCTATCTTTCTAAGAACCCTGAAGATGCCACAGCAGGTGGAGACGGTCCTATTGACCTGACGGTCAAAGTAGAGGGCAGTGTCCATTAGCACCCCTAAGTTCTTGCCATACTGGCGTGGGTGGGGGCATTCCCCAAGTGAGGATGGCCACCAATCCCTTGACCAGATATCCTGATTGCCCCCAAAGATCAAAACCTCAGTTTTCTCCCCGTTCAATTTCAGGAAGTTCTGCACCATCCACTGGGAGACAGCCCCCATACAGCTCCTGAAATTCTGAGCAGAGTCCTTCACTGAATGAGTGAGGGAGACCATTATTTGGGTGTCAACAGCGTAGGACAGCACTTCCAGCCCAAATAATCTAACCACCCTGGCAAGAGGGGGCCACATAAATGTTAAACAATGTGGGGCTCAATGAAGAGCCCTGAGGGACCCCACAATGCACGGGCTTAGGGGGCAGACAGAAACTGGGCCAGTTTCACTCTCTGTTCCCTTTCGCTAAGAAAGGAAGCAAGAACACTCAGGGCAGAGCCACCGACCCCTATCTCCCTGAGGCGAGACACCAATATAGAAGGAGACAGAGTGTCAAAGGCCGCCGTGAGGTCCAACAGGACCAGGCGAGTGGTGTGGCCCTTGTTGACCTGAGAGCGAATATTGTTAACAACAGCAGTAAGAGCAGTTTCAGTGCTGTGAAGTCTCCTGAAGCCGTGCTGAGAGACACCCAAGAGGACAGAGTCCCTGAGGTAAGATGTAAGATGGAGATTGAGATAGGACTCCAACATCTTTGCGGGGCGGGAAGAAGAGAAATGGGGCGAATGTTTTTCAAAACCCCTGGGTCCAGAGCAGGTTTTTTCAGAAGTGGTTTTACAACCGCCATCTTCGATAAGGAGGGAAAAATTCCCCCCCAAAATGGCACGGTTCATAACATCCATAAGGGGTGGAATAGCCACTTCCCGGCAGGCTTTCAGTACTTTAAGCGGACAAGAGTCTAAGGGGGAGCCAGATTTAGTATTGTCCAGAAGCTGAGACATCACCTCTGAAGTTGAGAGGAAAGGGCCCCCACTGCTTTCACTGTCTCAGTATCATTTTGGATCGTCTTTAATGTGGCATTGACTTGAGGCCCGAAGAGATGCTCCTTGTCAAAGGGCATATTAAGTACTTTTTGCTGCACTTCTGGTTTAAAACCAGAAATTCAAAGCCATGCAGGGCACCTGAGTCAGACGCTGGTATTAATCCCACCTTGGCTGCGCTGTAAGCAGCATCTAATGCACAGTCTATAGAACGTTGTATATGAGTTTGGCCAGAGGGCACGTTCCCTAAAAATACCCCAAAGCTAGATGCCAAATGTAGATAGAAACACTTGGCCAACCAGGACACGACATGCACACCGCCCAAGGTGATCACACATTCCCCACAATACACATCTGGACACATACACACTGGCCACATTAGCTCTCCCAAAGGTCGAAAGCCATCTGTGTTCCTTATTAGATGACCAAAATTATTATTTATGACTATGATGTCTTTGAAGGAATGTTACAGTCTTTTATTGTACCCACAGAATGTATATACATGTGGTCCAAACTTCTGTACTTTGAGACTGTCTTCAGACGCGCCTCTGTCGAGACTTTCCCAACGGCAGCATTTAATTAAACCAAATTGTTCCTGTTCTGCCAAATGCCTCGTCTTTTCATTTATTTAAGATAAAATCATATTCGAGTAGCATATCTGCTGTGTGTGGTAGCATGCCCTTTAACATAGGGAGCTATTGTGTAGCCCTATGAATGCTTGATATTGCATCGAAGAGGAAATCCTCCTCTAGATGCTTTTAATGTAATTCCACATTGTGGAACGCAGCGGCTCTGGCTAGGACCTCCTGATAAGAGGTAGTTTCATCAAGAGCAGAGAGGCAAGCAGGATATATCTCCAGATCTGTGTCAGCTGGGATATCAGTATCAAATGCATCCCAGGGATCATCTTGTGGTTGTGGCCCAAATGTATCATGTGCCCCACCATACCCAGCAGTATCTGATTGAGGAGACCCTTGAAATGAGATGACCAAACGATCATTCACAGACTGTGGTAGGGAAGGTGAAACTGGAGGTAGTGATTAGCTTGGTGGAAGGAGTAAAGGGCTAATGGCCTTGTCCACTTTCTTCCTGTGTTTTGGAGGAACTGGCATGTCCAAAGCCTCTTCAAATGTTAACTTCCTTGTAGGTGGTGGTGGAGGCATTTGAGCGGAAGGTTTTGCAAGGATACGCCTGGTGTGGTGGTGGATGTGGATCTACTTTTGTTTCATGTCCAGCTGTTCTTGGAAGTCTGTGTAGGATTGGCTACAGTGACATGTCGGAACCGGACTTGGAGCTTGGCTTCGAAGATTTTGGTGCTGAACTAGATTCTGGCTTTGGTATCGAAGCTACGGTCGCCGCTGAGGCGGTGGACATCAACGGTCGGCTCGGCATCAATGGTTGAGAAGGTGGCAGCTGTTGGTCCAGGGTCTTAGCACTCAATGCCGAAGGCTTAGGCTTCGACTGGCGTTTCTGCGCCGAGCTGGAGGGTTTGGAGCCCGAACCAGCTTCTCAGTGCCAACCATGACCGGAAGGCAGTGGTGGACCGAGGGCCTTTTATTGCATATCCAGAGGAGCCGACTGTCTCTTGGAGAGATCTGGACGATGTATGGGATAGGGGATATTGTACTCACATTTAGCTGAACTGGTGTGATGTTCTCCATTTACAGATAGACTTCAAGGTCAGAGTAGGAACTATCCTCGATGGAAAAAGTTTCTTCCTCCACAGCCGACAGTTTAGGGTGGCTTTTTTCTCTTCTGCAGGTTCTTCACCGAAGATGCCTGGAGTGTCATCAATGGTTCTGCGCAACATTTTTAGGCAAATCTTTTGAAAGTCCTCTGGATTATTCTTAAAGTGGAAAGACTTGCAGGCGTCGCAATCCACTTCCCTGTGTTTGGGTGGCAAACACAGCTTACAGGCAAAGTGTTGGTCGGCACGGGGATACTTTGCGTGACAACTCGGGCAGTAACGGACCTGCGTCCGTTTTATCATCAGTCGTCTATTCTCGAAAGACTGTGATGAAGTCCGAAGGGCGAGGCCATGCAAGAGGAGTACTGGAAGCAAACTGAAGTACAGAAAACTCGACATGCAGATAAAAAGATGCGATCGAAAACAATACCACCAAAAGTACTGAGCTAATCGAACCATGATTAGTTAACAATGGAGCAAAGGCACACACGTCTGAACCGGACGGCAGAAAGAAAACAATATTACAATGAATTCGATGCGCATGCACATATCACAGAGTGGAGGACTCACTCTACCTTGTGATTCGAAAGACTTCTTCGAAGAAAAACAACTCGCACACATCCGGAACCAACGATAGATGGCAGGAGTATGAAAAGCAAGTGCCACAAATGCCTCGAACACCCATTTTCAAAAGTAAATATCTTGTGTTAACTCTTATTTTTTAAAGCAAAGACAGAGCTGATAAACAATCAGTTTTTTTTTGTTAATGAAGTAGAATACTCCGCTTGAAAGAATCGAAGGTATCACAAGAATGAGATATATGTTTATGGAATTTGGTGCCTGCTGCCTTGTATATTCTCATGACATGTTAATTGCCTGAGTACAAATGCCACTCTATGGGGAAGAAGTAGCTTGAAAGTTTCAGGACAGGACCAGCCTGGTACTGAAGAAATCTAAGAAGGAAAATACACAAAAACTGTCTCTGTCTCCCTACCATGCCCTTCAGTAATTTAGGAAGAAACTGGACACCCATCTCTTTAAATAGTACTGTCACAAATGCCTTCCACACAGTAGGATCACATATAGGCCCCCATGCTAAGGCAAACATCTGGAAATCGTGACATGTTTCACATTCTACCTCAATGACTATCTTCAAAGTTGGTGTACCTCAAGGCTCGACCACTGCACCCCTCCTGTTCAGTGTCTATCTTGACCATGTATCCAAGCTCATATCTTCCTTCCATCTCAACTGCTGCAAATCGCAATTACACTAAATCATGAAAATCTATCAGATCTTTGTGTACCAGCAGAAAAAAACATTCAAGCAGTTGATCACTGGCTGCTATTAAAACATCACACATTAAAGCTGAAATACTACCATACAGCAAACTGACCAGCGACCACCCTTCAGGCATTTGGGGCCAATAATTGAGGCTGAGATCATCCCATAATGGGAAACATACGTAAAGGAAAATGCTACTTACCAGTATGCATCTGTTCTTGGCATGTAGGGCTGCAGAGTCACATACTAGTGCATAGATCGCCATCTGGTGGTGGGACCGGATGATTACACTTTGTTGTTGTCTTGGAAGAGTCTTTGTTTGGTAGATGACTCCTCCTACGGAGCATAGTGCGCATGGGCATCGACTCCATCTTCAGATTGTTTTTTGCCATTGGGAAAATGATGGAGTCTTGTGAGAACAGAAAGAGATGTCCATGTATAGTGTATCTAATTAAGATAATACTGGAACAGATAAAGGTAGCCGGGGAGGCGGGTGGGCGTGTGTGACTCTGCAGCCCTACATGGCAAGAACAGACGCATACTGGTAAGTAGCATTTTCCGTTTGAGGCATATGGGCTGCAGATCACACACTAGTGCATTTTGTGCATAGCAATTCTCTCCCTTAGCGGCGACCACCAGTATCTGTTGCAGTGGTTTGGAATTGTGTTTTTAGTACAGCCTGGCCCACAGCAGCTTGTTTTGCTTGCACATCTACACATTAGTGTTTTGTGAATGTATGCGGTGTAGACCATGTGGCTGCTTTGCAGATATCATCTAAGGGAATAATTCCTTAAAATGCCATAGATGCCCCTAGTTTACGTGTGGAATGAGCTCTAGGGGGAATGGATAAGGAAAATGCTACTTACCAGTATGCCTCTGTTCTTGGCATGTAGAGCTGCAGATTCGTACACTTTTGCAATAGATCGCAACCTGGTGTTGGGCTTGGATGATTGCAGGTTGTTTTCTTCTTGGAAGAAGTCTTTGTAGTCACGATATAGGTGACTCCTCCCTTGGACAATACTGTGCATGGTCATCGACTCCATCCTCAGATTGTTTTTCGCCATGTTGGGAAATTATGGAGTTAGTAAAAGTAAAGAGAAAGGATGTCCATGCGTGTGCATCTAAGTAAGATGAGTACTGGAACGGATACAAATCCCGGGGAGGCGGGAAGGCATGTACAAATCTGCAGCTCTACATGCCAAGAACAGATGCATACTGGTAAGTAGCATTTTCCGTTCGAGGCATATGAGCTGCATATCGTACACTTTTGCAACGATTGTGCAGCAGTGTCTCCCCTAGCGGTGGTCGCTTGTATCCATTGCAGCATACTGAAATAGTTTTCTAAGGACAGCTTGGCCTACTGCAGCTTGCTGCTTGGCTTGCACATCAACACAATAGTGTTTAGTGAAGGTGTGTATTGTAGACCATGTTGCTGCCTTGCATATGTCCTCTAGTGGTATATTTGCTAAGAAAGCCATAGAGGCTCCTAGTTTGCGAGTGGAGTGCGCTCTAGGAGAAACCGTTAGTGTACGTTTAGCTTTTTGATAGCATATATGTATACACTTTACATTCCATCTGGTAATTCCTCCTTTAGAGATGGGATTGCCTTTGTGTGGGGGAGAGAAAGGTAGAAATGCGTTACTTACCTGTAACTGCAGTTATCCAGTATAGGTGTCTTTCATAGATTCACATGCCTGAATCATTCCCCGTAGTCGAGACTCCCGTCTCGACGAAATGATTCAGGCATGTGAATCTATGAAAGACACCCATAATACTGGATAACACATAGTTGTTTTGTCTTTCTGAAGGATTTAGTCCTGTCTGTGTAGTATAACAGAGCTCTTCTAACATCTAAGGTGTGTAAAACCCTTTCTGCAACAGAGTCCGGTTTTTGGAAAAACACTGGTAGCTCTACTGATTGGTTAAGGTGAAAAGGAGTAATAACTTTGGCAGGAATTTAGGATTGGGCCTAAGAACCACTTTGTTAGGATGTATCTGAAAAAATGGTTCTTGTATTGTGAATGCTTGTATTTCACTAACTCTTCTGAGAGAGGTGACCGCAACAAGGAAGGCAGTTTTCCATGTTAGGAATTGCAATTCACACCTGTGTAAAGGCTCGAAAGGGGGGACCATGAGTCTTGTAAGGACCACATTTAGGTTCCATACTGGAGCAGGTGGTAACCTAGGTGGGATTATTAGTTTTAATCCTTACATAAATGCTTTTATTGCAGGTAATCTAAAGAGAGATAGATGTTGTCTATTTTGTAAATAGGCTGCAATTGCTGCTAGATGCAGGCGTATGGAAGAATAAGCCAAATTGGACCTTTGTAGGTGTAGAAGGTAGCAAATGATATTTTGGATAGAAACATCCAGTGGATCAATGTGATTATTGTTACAATATATTGCAATTCTTTTCCGCTTAGCCGCATAACATGCTCTGGTAGTGGGTCTCCTAGCTTATTTAATTATGTTCATACAGTCTGGTGGTAGGTTTAAGAAACCAAACTCTAAGACTTCAGGAGCCAGATCGCCAAATTGAGTTGGCTTGGTTCTGGGTGCCTTATTTCTCCATGGTTCTGTGTTAACAGGGATGGCATGAGCCGTAATTTTTGATGTGGAACCAGTGAGAGATCTAGTAGTGTGGTGAACCAAGGCCGACATGCCCATGTGGGAGCCACTAGTATTAGTTTGAGAGACTGTTGTCTGAGCTTGCGTACTACTAGTTGAATGAGTGGGAGAGGCGGAAAAGCGTACGCAAATCTGCCTGACCAGTTCATCCATATCGCATTCCCCTCCGACCATGGGTGGGGGAACCTGGCGGCTAAGGTTGGGCATTTTGCATTTTCGTGGGTGGCAAACATATCTATTTGTGGATGCCCCCACATTTGGAAGAATGGTTGAAGAACTTGTGGGTGTATCTCCCATTCGTGAATCTGTTGTGACTGACGACTCAAAAAATCTGCTATCTGATTGTGAATTCCTGGAAGGTGTTCTACTGTCAAGTGTATGTTTTGAGGAATGGCCCATCTCTAAATGTTCTGTGCAAGCTGGGACAGTGCAGAGTGTGCCCCCCCTGTTTTTGTATTTAATACATGGCTGTCATATTGTCCGTCCAGATTAGGACAGCTTTGTTTCGTACTTGTACCTGAAACTTTTGAGTGCTAGGAAAATTGCTAGTAGCTCTAGATGGTTGATACGGAACTGTTTTTGGTGGTTGTTCCATTGGCCTTGTGTGGTATAATGCAAGAGATGGGCTCCCCATCCTGTGAGGGATGCGTCTGTCGTGAGCACTATCTGTGGAACAGGTTCTAGGAACGGCCGTCCCTTTGTCAAATTTTTGGTGTTCCACCATTGCAGAGAGCGATATGTACAGCTGTCTACCAACACCAGGTCTGTGAGCTGACCTTGAGCCTGATTCCATTGCTGTGCTAGACATTCTTGTAATGGGCGCATTTGCAGTCTTGCGTGAGGAACTATGAAGATGCAAGACGCCATCATGCCTATCAGTCTCATGAACACTCTGGCTTGGAGAGACTGCTGGTGTTGAAAAAGGGAGACTAAGGTCTGAATGCTCTTTATCCTTGCTGGACTGGGATACGCTAGAGCTGTAGATGTGTCTATGGTAGCTCCTAGATATTGATGAACGTGCGAAGGCTCTAGGTGCGACTTGGTGTAGTTTATTGTAAACCCTAAGTCGTGCTATTTTGAATTGTTTGTTTTGTGTGTTGGACACACTGGTTGAACGATTTTGCTTTTATGAGCCAATCGTCGAGGTAAGGGAAGACATGTATCGGTTGTCTTCTGAGATGTGCTGCTACTACTGCTAAGCACTTTGTAAACACTCGTGGTGCTGTTGTGACCCCGAATGGAAGGACTTTGAACTGATAGTGCTGTCCTTGTATGACAAACCTTAGATACTTCCTGTGCGCAGGATGTATAGGAACATGAAAATAGGCGTCCTTTAGGTCTAGTGTTGACAGAAAGTCTCCCTGTTGTAGTGGTGGGAGTACTTGTTGTAAAGTGATCATATGAAAATGATCTGATTGTATGTAATGGTTGAGGGGCCTGAGGTCGAGAATTGGTCTTAGTGTCCCATCCTTCCTGGGAATTAGAAAGTACAGGGAGTAAACTCCTGTTCCCCGTTCCTCTAAAGGAACTACTTGAATAGCATCCTTCTGTAGAAGTGCTAGAACTTCCTGTTGAAGCAGAGTCATATGTTCTGTGGACATTGGACGCTGCCTGGGTGGTATGTTTGGGGGGGTTGATGTGAGTTCTAGACAGTAGCCATGTTGGATAATTTGTCTTACCCATCTGTCTGTTGTGATGGAATTCCAGACAGGTAAGAACTGTGATAATCTGCCCCCCACAGGAGTGGAATGCTGTAGGGGAGGCAGAGGGAAGTCCCTGTTTGGGAGTGGAAGAGGAACGGTTGTTGTTATTACCTCTACCTCTTCCCTTGTTATTGTTGCCTCTGTATCCTCCTCTAAAGTAGCCTTTGCTAGAGGAGGTCTGTGTGTGCGTCTTAAAGATGATGATGTATCTGTGCCGGTCTGCTTGGAGCCTCCTCTATAAAAGGAGCGGCGAAAAGAACTACTAGTCTGTGTGGATTGTAATGCACCCATACACTTAGCTTTGTCCGTGTCTTTTTTCATCTTTTTTAGTGTGTTGTCCACTTCCGGCCCGAACAACTGGTTCTGATTGAAGAGCTGGTTCAAGATGGTAGTCTGTACCTCTGGTTTAAAACCTGAAATGCGTAACCACGCATGACGTCTGAGTATAACACTAGTATTGACTGCTCTGGATGCTGTGTCAGCTACATCTAGTGCACATTTAATTGAGGCATTGGATATTAGTTTGCCTTCTTGTAAGAGCTCTGCTGCCTGATCTTTGTATTGATCTGGGAGGTGCTCCATTACCTTTTCTAATTGGTCGTAGTGAGCTCTGTCATAGCGTGAGAGTAAGGCTTGTGTGTTTGCTATGGGCCATATGTTTGTTGCCTGCGCAGCAATCCGTTTCCCTGACGCATCAATAACTTTAGATTCTTTGTCAGGCGGGGGCGTGTCACCAGAAGTCTGGGAATTGGCTCTTTTCCGTGCATTAGACACTACCAAAGAGTCTAGTGGTAGATGTCCCTTAATATAGACTGGTTTAGATGGTGCTGGTCTATACTTCTTTTCTATTTTTGGATTTAACACCCTACATTGTACGGGGTCTTTAAATATGTTTGGAGCATGTTTAATGACTCCTTTGATCCTGGGTAGTATTTGCGTAGACCTTTGCGACTGCTCAAATGTATCCAGTAAAAAATCCTCATCAATGGCATCAGAGTGCATTGGAACCCCATGCTAAAGGGCAGCTCTATTTAATAGATTATTAAACCCAATACTATCTTCTGGAGGGGAAGGTTTTGTTGGGTAGTACTGAGGATCAGGAATGTCTGGCACATTGGGAGGTGGAAAACCATGCATGTCGTCATCCTTAGGATATTCTGAATTGACATCTCCATCTAAAGGGTATGCATGCGGCTCTGGTACGTCATTCCCCCCACCTAGATCATACTCTTCGTCAGTGTGGTGTGATGATGCAGGAGATTGAACAGGAGAAGCTATAGGTTCAATGTAAGAAGGGATAGGAGAGGAAGAAGGTGAAGGAGAGGAAGGGTGCATTGGAGAGGTTGCACACTCCTTCTTCTTGGCAGGAACCACAGGTAGAAGTGGTGTGTCTGCTGGTCTCTTCTTGTAAGGAATTGCTTCCACGTGTCCAGTTTTTGGTTTGATATGGACCTTTCTTTGTTTAGGATCAGGTCTAAACAGTTCTTCCTCCTCTACAGTCTTCTTCGGTGTCGATTTTTTCAGTGCAGATAGGGGTTGTTTTGTGTTTTTTGCTTTAGGAGGGGTTATCGAGTCCTGTGGCAAATTTTTCGGTGCCGAAGGTGGTTTCGGCTTGGTAGGCTTGTTAGAGGGGTTAGGTTTCTCTGTATCAGGGCTTGGAGTCTTTGGTACCGATGTTGGAGATTTCGGCGTGGAGACAGGTCTCGTTGGCCCTGCAGCGCCGGACTCTGGCTTTCCATCTTTATTTTTGGAACCTGAAGGTTTCGGAGTCAAAGCTTTCGGGTCCGGTACAGTTTTTGGCTTCGGCACCGATGTGTGTTTTGGTTTGGGTGTCGAAGGATTTTTGTCTTTGGGCACCGAAGGGCGTTTTGGCTTTGGTGTCGAAGAGTCCTTCGGTGTCGAAGGATGTTTCGGTGCCAATTGAGGAGGTGGAATTGGCACATGTGGTTTCGTCGGTGCAGAGGCACCGGAAGGCGTAGACTTTTTCCTCGGAGCCGAGCCCGAGGCTGAGGGTAGATCTGGGTCTCGACTGGACCCCATGGGCGGAGTGCCGACCGCTGCCTTTGGCTAGGGTAGTGTATGTTGTGCAGGGGCAAGAGTACTCATGTGCTGCCGAGATGGAATCGAGTTGTCTGAGTTCTGTGCCCCCGATATGATCTGGAGATTAGGCGAGTCTTCCTCTGCGAGGAGTGGAGCCTCGTCCTCGGAGATATCTTCGAGTGGATCCTCGTCCCCGGAGACGTCCTGTCTGACGATCTCCTCCTCAAAGATGGCCTCCGGTGCTGGCGCTGATCTCCTCATCTCGTGTCGACGGACCCTCCGATCCCGAATGGACCTCTTCGATCGGAAGGATGCACAGGCTGTGCAGGTCGACTCGTCGTGTTCCGGCGATAGACAGAGGTTGCAAACCTTGTGATGGTCGCTATGAGGGAATTTTGCTGACATACCGGGCATCTCTTGAATGGAGTTCTGTCCATGAGGAGTAGGCCGTACAGCGCCGATAGGCCCAACGGCCCATGCTGACGCACCGGAATGTAGCTGGTGATGTCGAAAAGTCTATTCGATGTCGAAAATGTTTATATAAAGTTTCACGCTTCGAAGTTGCTAAAAAAGTCTTTTCTAGCCGGAGCGGAAAACTTTCATCCGAACCCAGTGGAGGAAAAAAACAATCTGAGGATGGAGTCGATGACCATGCGCAGTATTGTCCAAGGGAGGAGTCACCTATCTCGTGACTACAAAGAGTTCTTCCAAGAAGACAACAACCTGCAATCATCCGAACCCAACACTAGGTGGCCATGCACGCAACCTGGGCTTCATCCTGGACTCCTCCCTCTCCATGACCAGGCAAGTCAACAACGTCTCCTCGGCGTGCTTCAACATCCTACGCATGCTACGGAAGATCTTCTGGTGGATCCCCACCGAGACCAGGAAGACCGTCACCCAGGCCCTCGTCACCAGCCGACTGGACTACGGCAACGCCCTCTACGCCGGTACCACCGCCAAGCTCCAGAAGAGACTCCAGCGGATCCAGAACGCCTCAGCCAGACTCATCCTCGACATCCCACGAACCAGCCACATCTCCGGACATCTGAGAGACCTTCACTGGCTCCCCGTCAACAAAAGAATCACCTTCCGCCTCCTCACCCACGCACACAAAGCCCTACACGACCAAGGCCCGAGCTACCTCAACAGCCGCATCAACTTCTACGCTCCCAAACGCCACCTCCGATCAGCCAACCACGCCCTCGCCGCCGTCCCCCGCATCCGAAGAGCGACTACAGGAGGAAGGTCCTTCTCCTACCTGGCCGCCAAGACCTGGAACTCCCTCCCGGCCGACCTGCGCCTGACCCAAGACCACCTCTCCTTCAGGAAGAAGCTGAAGACCTGGCTGTTCGAGCAGTAGCGGCACCCCCCCTCCCCCAGCGCCTTGAGACCCTACGGGTATGTAGCGCGCTCTATAAGTGTCACTGATTGATTGATTGATTGATCTTTTGCAAAAGTGTTCGATCTGCAGCTCATATGCATCGAATAGTGTGTTTTGCTTTTTGGTAACAAATTTGAATGCACTGGACTATCCGCCTTGCAATCTCAGTTTTGGAAATGGTATTACCTTTATGTGGAGGAGTAAAGGACACAAAAAATTGTTTTGTTTTACGAAATGGCTTTGTCCTATCAATGTAGTAGAGAAGAGCTCTTTTGACATCTAACGTATGGAGAGCTCTTTCCGCAACTGTCTGAGGTTGAGAAAAGAATACTGGCAACTCAATTGACTGGATGAGATGGAATTGTGAAATGGCTTTTGGAAGGAATTTGGGGTTTAGCTTTAGAACCACTTTGTTGTGATGGAGTTGCAAGAATGGTTCTTGAATTGTTAATGCCTGGATCTCACTTACTACTCTGAGTGAGATAATAGCAAATAAAAAGGCAACTTTCCATTAAAGGAACTGTAACTCACACTACTGCAAGGGTTCAAATGGAGGACCCATAAGTCTAGTGAGAACAATGTTTAGATTCCATACAGGGGAGGATGGTACCCTAGGAGGAATTATTCTTTTGAGTCCTTCCATGAATGCTTTGATGGCAGGTACTCGTAATAACAACAGAAGCTGTCTGTTTTAAAGGTAAGCTGCTATAGCAGCAAGGTGTAACCTGATTGAGGAGTATGCTAGGTTACATCTTTGTAGATGGAGCAGGTAACGTATGATGCTTTGGATGGAAACATCTAGTGGTTTAAGGTTGTTATTTGTGCAATACACAACAAACCTTTTCCACTTGGCTGCATAGCATGCCCTATTGGTGGGTCGCCTAGCTTCTTTCATAAAATTCATGCAATCAGGCGGAAGGTTGAGATATCGAAATTCTAAAACCTCAGGAGCCAAATCGCTAGGTTGAGCTGCATGGGGTCGGGATGCATGATCTCTCCATGGTTCTGTGTTAGTAGGTGTGGAGAGAGTTTCAACTTTTGATGTGGTATCACTGAGAGCTCTAGAAGTGTGGTGTACCACAGTTGTCTTGCCCACGTTGGTGCAATGAGAATTAATGTGAGGGAGTGTTGCTGTAGCTTGCGCACTACTAACGGAATGAGTGGGAGAGTCGGAAAAGCGTACGCAAATTCGTTTGACCAAGTTATCCATATCGCATTGCCTTTGGACAATGGGTGTGGATAACTGGCGGCGAAGCTTGGGCATTTGGAGTTGAGGTGGTGGCAAACAGATCTATCTCTGGTTGTCCCCATTTGTGAAAGAAAGGTTGAAGAACTTGAGGATGAAGTTTCCACAAGTGTATCTGTTTTCTTTGACGACTTAACAGATCTGCAACTTGATTGTGAACTCCTGCTAAATGTTCTGCTAAGAGAAAGATTTTTTGAGGAATGGCCCACCTCCATATGCTCAGCTCCAGCCGGGAGAGCTGTAAGGAGTGTGTTCCTCCCTGTTTTTGAATGTAGTACATGGCTGTCATATTGTCGATGCAGACTAATACAGCCTTGCCTGATAGGTAATGTTGAAATGACTTTAGAGCTAGAAAAATGGCTAGCAACTCCAGATGGTTTATGTGGAGTAGCTTTTGTTGTGGTGTCCATGTGCCCTGTACTGTGTGCTCTGCTAAATGAGCTCCCCATCCTGTAAGGGATGCGTCTGTGGTTAGCACTACCTGTGGAACTGGCTCCATGAACCGCCGGCTTTTGGAAAGGTTTTTGGTGTTCCATCACTGCAGAGAGCGATGTGTCCGGTCGTCCACCACCACCAGATCTGTTAATTTTTGTTGAGCTTGGTTCCACTGACTTGCTAAGCACTCTTGCAGGGGGCGCATTTGGAGTCTTGTGTGTGGCACTATGAAGATGCAAGATGCCATCATTCCAATTAGTATATCAACTATAAAAAAGCGCCAATGCTGCCATTAATTGTTTCTCAAGATGTCATCATCTCACAATCGATTTAAACATAAAGTGAATCACAATCAAACACTCTCAGGCACACTCTACAATACATGATGCATATTAACAGTTGTTCAGAAATCAATATATACATTGATTGTGATTCACAAATGTGTGTATGTATGAGTGTTGGAAGGGGAGTGTTTTAAATGTATATAATGTGTTTCATATTTTGTATGTTATATGTTTTGTCAAACTGAGAAATTATCTAGAAAAGATCAAAAAAACTCAAATGAAGTAAAAAGTCAATAAAATTGAAGATTTATTCAAGAGACTTAGGGCCCGATGTAGGTAGGGCTTTACCGATCGGTATTGGCCGATTCGTTAGTGACACCGAATCGGAAAATCACCGAATCGGTCCTTGTACCGATTCGTTAGTGACACCGAATCGGAAAATCACCGATTCGGTCCTTGTACTGATTCGTTAGTGACACCGAATCGGAAAATCACCGATTCGGTCCAAGAACCGAATCGTAAGTGACACCGAATCGGAAAATCACTGATTCGGTCCATGTACCGAATCGGAAAAAATACCGAATCGGACATGATCCGAATCGGAAAACATGCCGATTCGTAAGAATCTCCGATCGGGAAATTCCCCGATTCCGACAGTTGGGGAGATGTAGGGAGGCACAGAAACACCGAAATCGGCTCAAAATCGGTAGAATTCACTCGGTATTTACCATGGATTGCAATCAGGTGGTAACCAACTCCAACCCATATAAACAGTCCCAAAATGCATTGCAACTTGCAGGATGGCAGCTTTCTATGTCATTGCGAGGCGGCTACGGCTACAGCAGGAAGGACAGAGGGAATGGCTAAGAAATGAACAGGTCTACAGACAGAGGATAACCCTGTTCATGCTCACTGAGGCTGAGATCCTACAGAGATACAGGCTGGACTCTGACACCATACTTGAGCTCATCAGGGACCTTAAGCCATACTTGGACCACCACACCCCAAGGGCACACGCCATCCCTGCGCACGTCCAGGTGCTATGCAGCCTACACCTGGTAGCGTCTGGCAGCTATCAAAGTGGAGTAGCAGCAGCAGGAGGGGTGAGCCAGAGCAGCCTGTCAAGGTTCTTCCACATATTCCTTGACGCCATGATAGACAGGATGGACCAATACATCTCATTCCCTGCAACCCACGCAGAACTGCTACAAACCAAAGCGGACTTCTACCAGATGGCACACTTTCCCCAAATCATCGGTTGCATAGATGGCACGCATATTCCGATTTGCCCACCAGCGGACACCGAATACATATACCGCAATCGGAAATCTACACACACCATCAACGTGCAGGTGATCTGCAATGCCAAGTGCACCATCACAGACCTGGTAGCAAAATTTCCAGGAAGTACCCATGACTCCTATATATTCCAACAGAGCGGCATATATGCACGGCTGATGGCTGGCGATTTTGGAGAAGGATACCTCCTAGGTGAGCCACATCATCAGACCCCCATAACACATAGTAGGTAGGTGTAATACATGTATGCATGTGTATAATGTGACCCCTTTCTCTTCCAGGCGACAGTGCATATGCCCTCCGCTCATTCATACTCACCCCCTACCTCAACCCCTCAACACCCAGCCAAAGGAGGTATAACCGGGCCCACATACGCACCAGGAATGTTGTTGAACGGACCTTTGGCATCTGGAAAAGTAGATTCAGATGCCTGCACAAGAGTGGAGGTGCAAGGCAGTATACCCCCATCACCTGCTGCAAGATCATAGCTGTATGTGCAATGTTACACAACCTTGCGGTCAAGAAGGGCACTGAGGTGGAGTTGTCTGACTACGAGGACTATGACGACGACGAAGCTGTGCCACTGACACAGCCAGCTGGGGTGTGTACGCCATGTGATGGCAGATACAGACGTGAGGAGATCACTGAGAACTATTTCTGACTGAGTACAGATGCAAAGACAGCTAAATGTTGCTTGGAAAATAAAAATTTTAATAGTGATGCACCACAGTTACAGCACTGAAGTGCATCAAAAAATGGAGTCTGTAAAATCAAATAAAGTCCAGGGTACTGGTTTGCTCATCCCCCCTTGTCAGGCTATTTTTTGGCCCGCTTGGCAGACCCACTGGGGTGTCCCTCGGCCCCCTCCGAATGGCCAGCAGCATCAGCGGATCGCCTGGTGCTCCTCCGCGGTTCAGATGCAGCGCTGGCCGGGCTGCTGCGGCTGCTGCTGTCTCCAGCATCACCCAGGTCCAGGGCAGGATTGGAGGCGGCGTTTGATATTAACATGGCCTCCATGGCCGTGGTGATCCTGGCCATCCCCCTGGTGAGCTCAGCCGTGTGCTGACTGAGCACGGATTCTTGATTTGAGCTTCGATGGCACAGCTGTGCGGTCGCCGCTGCAAGGCGGGCCATGGCCCGGTTGAGCACCCGGGCATCCCTCCTGCGCGCAACCTCATGCTCCTCCTGCCTGGCAGATGAGTGGGTGATGGCAGTGGTCAGCCTGCCCAACCCTGCTGCCACCTCCTTGTTGCTGTCCACAACAGCCTGGAAACCCTTCACCAACTCCCCCATCTGCATGTTGTGCTGCAGGAGCTGGCGTTGGCAGGCCATGGTGGATCTGGCCTGTTGGCGCTGGATTTTGACCATTTGGCCCTCCAGGCCCAGGAACACACTGCCCTCCCGTGCTGGTGCAGCAGTGGTGGTGGTGGTGGCACGGCGTTGGGCACTGCTGCTTCCGGCCTGCTGACTGGGCTGGGGTGCCACTGGTGGGGGTGTGGTGCTGGCAGGTCCCTGAGCCCCTGCTCCCAGGACTGGTTGGACAGGTGGCAAGGCCACGATTGTGGCAGGAGCTGGTGTAGGCGGAATGATCTGCCTTGTAGGGGAGTTTTCGGGTGAAAATTGCAAGGGGGGTGTGCTGGACAGTACTGGGGAGTGCACTGGTTGGAAATCAATCACCAGGACTCCCTCCATTCCAAGCCCTGGGGTGTCTCCTTCCTCATCCTCATCCTCCTCCTCCTGGCCAGCCTGGCTGTTGCTTGGCCCTGCGACTGCAGTGTTTGACGTTGATGCTCCCTCTGCTGTCACAGTGGTGCCGCCTGATGGTGCCCCTAGGTACAAAGAAGCATTTGTAAACTGAGTGCCGATGTATTACAGTCAGTACAATTATGGCATTCCACATGTCCTTGCATCTCCTTACACCGTGTCACACTGTTTCCTGTCTTGTGATTCTGCACTGACATATTTGGCTAACTTCTGCTGACTACATGTACCATGATGCTTGTCTCTTGTATGTTGGTGACAGTACAGTGCTGGTGTTTGCCTATGCATTGTGTCTAATGGGGAGGTGTCTGGTAGGGTGTGTCATGATGCGCATGCTTCTTACCTGTAGCTGTGGCTCTCGCAGTGCTGTCCAGGGTCCCGATTCCTACGATGCTCTCCCTCTCGATGGTGCTGGAGACAATTTCCTCCAGCTCGGTGAGGGGTGGCGCTGGGTTCTTGCCTCCTCCGGTGTGTCCAGCCTGCCTTTGAAGGTCAGCCAGCTTCCTCTTGGTGAGGCTGCGGAGGTCGTAAAACCTTTTCTTCAGTTCCTCAATGGACCTGGGGGTGACACCAGCAGCATTGACCTTCTGGGCGATGTCGGCCCACAATCTCCTCTTGGTGCTGTCTGGCACGTTGAGGGACAGCTTGCCAAAGAGCTGGCGGTGCACCCTCACCACCTCCTCAACCAGCACCTGAAGTTCGGTGGTGGTGAACTTGGGCTTCCTCTTTTGGGAGGACTTCTGGCTTCCTGCCTGATCTGCCATTTTCTCCTGCTCAGTTTGCAACCTCCTTCTCCCACTGCTGCTAACTGTGTGTGTTGGGCTCAGGCAGGCTTTCCAGAAACTTCTAGAAACTTCTTAATTGGCTGCACCTGCCAGGGTTGCCACTCCCTGTTTGGGTGGGGGAGGGGGAGCCACCTCATTGGCTGAATCGCCTATTGCCGAATCGGCTTTTACCGATTCGGTAATATCCGATTCGGTAAAATCCGATTCGGTATTATCCGATTCGGTAAAAGCCGAATCGGTTCATGCAATGCATTCCTATGGGCTTTTTCGCCATGGGTCTATGATTGCCGATTCGGTTTTTACCGAATCGGCTTTTACCGAATTGGTATTCGCCGAATCGGAAATATCCGATTCGGTGGTAGCCGATTCGGTGTTTTCCGATTCGTTGTTGGCCGATTCGGTAATTTCCGATTCGGACCGAGCTGAATCGGAACGTACCGAATCTCATTACCGATGCCGACCGAATCGGTATTCAATCGGTATTTTTTTCCTACATCTCGTTTTCCGATTTCAGAATACCGATTCGGCCCGCCTCGGTATTTTGAAATCGGAAAATCGCGTTTACCTACATCGGGCCCTTTGATCCCCTCACTTTATGTTTAAATCGATTGTGAGATGATGACATCTTGAGAAACAATTAATGGCAGCATTGGCGCTTTTTTATTGTTGATATACTAGGCTGTGGCTTGGCCTTGCTGCTTGGGAGCCCATACCCAGTAGCGTTTATTATCATTCCAATTAGTTGCATGAACACCCGAGCTGGTAGTGAGTGTTGCGGTTGGAATTTTTGTATAAGACCTTGCATACTTTGTATCCTTGATGGATTTCGGAATGCAAGTGCTCTGGAGGTATCTACTGTGGGACCTATATACTGTTGAGACCGGGATGTTTGGAGATGTGACTTTGTTTTGTTTTTATTGTGAAGCCGAGCTTGTGTAGCAGGTGGATGGTTTGGTGCGTGTGCTGCACGCACTGGTGGTATGACTTGGTTTTTATTAGCCAGTCGTCGAGGTATGGGAAGATATGGATGTTGTCCCTTCTCAAGTGTGCTGTTACTACTGCGAGGCACTTTGCGAAAACTCGAGGTGCTGTAGTCACACTGAAAGGTAGTACCTTGAACTGGTAATGTTGACCGTCCAGTACGAACTGAAGGTACTTTCTGTGAGCTTGGTGAATGGGAATATGGAAGCAGGTGTCCTTGAGATCTAGGGTGGCAAGGAAGTCACCTTGTTTTAACAGAGGAAGAACCTGCTGTAATGTGACCATGCGGAAGTGGTCGGATTGTATGTAAAGAGTTAGGGGTCTCAGGTCTGAGGGAGCTGTCCTTTTTGGGGATAAGAAAATATAGGGAGTAAACTCCTGCGTTTTGATGGTGTACAGGAACTGGTTCTATTGCATTTTATTGCGGTAGAGAGGCAACTTCTTGTTTTGGGAGTGTGAGATCCACCTGTGACATGGGACACTGTCTGGGTGGTATTGTTGGAGGAGTGGAAGTGAGCTCCAGGCAATAACTTGATTGAACTATTTGTCTCACCCACCTGTCTGTGTTGATGGGAGTTCCAGACAGGTAGGAACTGTTGTAATCTCCCCCCGCCAGGAGTGGAATGGTCTGGGGGAAAGGGAGGGAAGACACTGCTTGGGATTGGAGGCATTGCAGTTGTTTCCACCTCTGCCTCTACCTTTAGTGTTGTTTCCTCTATATCCTCCTCTGTAATAACCTCTATCGGGCGAGGATTGGGTGGGTGCCTTGTAAGAAGAGGAGGCGTTGTCTGTTTGACATTTTTTGGAGGCGCCCCTATAAGAGGAGCGACGAAAGGACGCTCTGGGAGTTTGAGTTTGTAAAGCTCCCATGGATTTTGCTGTGTTCGTATCTTTTTTCATTTTCTCTAGTGCATTATCAACTGTGGGACCAAAAAGATGTTGCTGGTCAAAAGGTTGATTAAAGATGCTGGTCTGTACTTCTGGTTTGAAACCAGAGATTCGCAACCAGGCATATCTACGTAACAGTACGCCTGTATTTACTGCTCTTGAGGCTGTGTCAGCAGTATCTAAAGCACATCGTATTGAGGTATTAGTAATGACCTTACCCTCTTGTATTAAATCAGTAGCCCTGGTTTTATATTGGTCTGGCAAATGTTGCATAAGGGTTTCAAGCTCATCGTAATGAGCTCTATCATATCTTGCTAATAGGGCTGAAGTATTAGCAATTCTCCAAACATTGACTGCTTGCGAGATGGTGTGTTTGCCTGAAGCATCTAAAGGTTTGGACTCCTTATCAGGGGGTGGAGCATCCCCTGATGTCTGTGAATTGGCTCTTTTTCTGGCATTTGAGACTTCTAATGAGTCAAATGGCAACTGGCCTTTGATGTATGCTGGGTCAGTTGGAGCTGCTTTATACTTTTTCTCCAGTCTGGGCTTAATTACCCTGGCTTTGACGGGGTCTTTGAATACCTCTGGTGCGCGTTTTACCACACCTTTAAGCATTGATAATATGGTTGTGGTTTTATGTGATGGCAATAGTGTGTCCATAAGGAAGTCTTCTTCCACTGGATCAGTGTGCAGATCTACCCCATGAAAGGTGGCGGCCCTATGAATGAGTTGTGTAAACCCTATAGTGTCATCTGGAGAATAGCCTAGAAGAGTACGAGTCATCTTGTGGCAGATCTGGCGCATTGTAATCTTCACAGGGATCATCTGATGGACCTGGAATATCATCTGGGTCATCTATGTTTTACTCATCTTCTATCCCCCTTGAAAAATCATCTTCATCCCCATCATCATCTGCTGGTGCAGGGCTATGTGAGGTGGATGGTGAGTGTGGAGGGGAAATGTCTAAACCTGGGAGTTCTAGCAATGGTGAAGGTATTCTTATTGGAGAAGTATGAGCATGTTTCTTAAAAGGAACTGGAGGTGTTTTGGGATTTTGGGAGGGTGCAGCTTCCTTTTTTCAGGCACTGCAATTACATGTCCAGTTTTTGGATTATTAAGAAGAATCTTTTGTTTTCGGTCTGGACGGAAAAGCTCTTCTGTGGAAGTATCCTTTCTCGGCACCGACTTGTTGTTTAGAAGGTTTAGCAGTGCCTATTACAGTCTTTGGAGTAGATTTTGGTTTCTGTTCCGAAGACTTGCGGTCAGAATCCTTTTTGGTGTTGTGTCTTTTGTTCGGATTGGATGTTTTCGGATCCGGAATTTTTGGTTCAGAAGCACGTTTCGGGTCGACAACTTTAAGTGCCGAAGTGTGTTTCGGTGCCGAAGTGGACTTCGGGTCCGTTTTTTTCGGTACCGGAGTTGGCTTCGGTTCGATATTTTTCAGTACTGAGCTGATTTTTGGCTCGAAAGGTTTCGGTACCGAGGGTTGTTTTGGTGCCGGGGTTAGTTTCGGTTTCAGGACTTTTTGTTTGTTGGAACCGAGAGGCTGGCTCGAGCTGGAGTTGCCTAGAGGCTTTTTGGTATTCTTCGTTGCAGAGCCAGAAGGCGGGGCGTCGGAAGTTTTTGGTCGGTGTGCACCCAGAGGTGGGGGTGGCACCGAAGCCTGGCCCAGTATGGGGGTGTGAACAGGGTCAACGCTTGTACTCACAACCTGTTGCCCAGCTGGTAGAAGATCGTCATCGTCTGATTGTCCCTCGGCTCCGGAAGCTGAATCCTCTGCTTCGGAGACGACGTCATCCTATTGTGTTTCTTCGGACTCTAGATCGATTGGAGCTTCATCTATGATGAGATCTGGTGTCGATAACGAGGACAGCGCCATGACTCTTCGAGCTCAACGGTCTCTGATGGTCTTCTTGGACCGAAAAAAAGCGCAGGCATGGCAATCTCTGCTCTCATGCTCCGGGGACAAGCACAGATTGTACACCTCATGTAGATCAGTGTGGGGAAATTTGTGTCCACACTGAGGACACTTCTTGAAGGGTGTTCTTTCCATGAGCCAAAGACCCAGTGGCGCAGTTGGGCCCAACGGCCCCGACGAGCGCCGGAATCGAGAAGCGAAAAGTTTTTCGGCGCGAGTAACACGGAAATCGCGATCGAAGACGATACCGACGGTATGATGGAGGACTGGAAGTCGAAAGGAAATCGGTAACGTGACCAAACGATAAGCACATCCGAGCCCGATGGCGAAAAAAAACTATCTGAAGATGGAGTCGATGCCGATGCGCACTATGCTCCAAGGGAGGAGTCATCTACCAAAGAACGACTCTTCCAAGACAACATAGTGTAATCATCCAGGCCCACCACCAGATGGCGATCTATGCACTAGTGTGTGATCTACAGCCCATATGCCTCGAACATATTGTTATAAATTCAAGCAACCATTGCTTTAGTACTTTCTCCTCACAACTATACCAATGGATTATACTGTTGAGCCTATCCCATCTCCTAATAATTTGAAAATATACATAATTTACAAAGTGGAAATACATGAGTGCATCTATTCTCACACCTCATTCTGATGAGCAGCAATATACACCACACATATCTGATGCAATCCTTGACCTTCTCTCTACAGCCCTCATAGAGGACAAACTCCATCTAACATCTTCACAATCAAGCACTCCTACAGGAGAGCTGTGCAGACTGGAGCGCTCCGTGATCTCATCCGGGGTAAGAAGCGCAATATAAACCCTACAAGACAGTACAATGCAACACATCACCTACCCGCATATTAGCAAACCATGAACAACTGACCAACTGAAAATGAAGATGAATCTCATAGAAGATAAAGAGTGTGCTAACAACCACTGTTCAGGGCTCCATTGCTCTGCAAGTAGATTGGCGCTCTTAAATACAAACACAAATATATGTTAACGGAAACCTTAGCCCATCAATACAGAGCAACGTACCTTCAAACGGCTTTTCACAATACTGATACTGCAAATCAATGCAGGCAAGTTGCAGAAATTAGAGAACATAGTGAAAACACCAAAATAAATCTAAAAACATCCCCTTTTCCCAAACAAAGCAGCATAGAGAGAACCTGGTCCCTTTCTAGGAGCAATGAAATTAAACCAACGGAAGCGAAGCAACTGGCGCAAGAGCAATACTGTGAAAGTGCTCCTGTCTCAAGAGGAATGCAGACAAAGAGCAGTAAGGAGAAAAGAGCAGTGTAAACTACTGTGAAGTACAATTCTGTGACACACTGCTCAAGTTAGGTGAGAGACAACATGATTATAACCTGCAGAGAGGTGCCAAGGCTGTAAAGCATTAGTAATGGCATGATGGAGTCAGGAAACCACAATATAATGTAACAGTAGAATGGAGGTAGACAGACTGGAGTAAAACCTGTGTTACGTCTGTAAAGTATTACTGTACAAGGGACATAGTGCAGCACTACTTCAGGAGGGAGGCGAGGCAGACAGGAGTATGGTGAAAATAAACAGGATAACGTGGAGAGAGCAGCTCTTATTACGGCAGGAAGTTCGGGTGAGGTGATATGGCTCGAACAGAAAATCCTAAATTAGCAACAGACTTGTGAAACTTTACTAAGGACTTGAGGGAAGTGGAGGTGATGGATATTGTAAACTGGAGGGTATTGAGATGGCTGCGAAAAATTCACAATGGTTAGAAGCAAATGTTAAGGTGAGGAAGGAATGTTAGCTGCCTTCAAAAAACAGTTCACCACATTTTCAAAAGAAGCTTTGAAAAGACCCTGTGTGGAAGACCATACCTGCAGAACATCCACTTCTGGCAGATAATCCTCGTTCTCTGCATTCTCACTGTATCCCAGGAGCTCTTCTTCGATGGGATCCCGGCTGGTAGAGTAGCCCCGTGCCCCTCCATCCACAAGCGTGGCCTCATAGTCCATGAAGAAATTAGATTCTGTACCACAGCGAGCCGGCTGGACCCTCTGCTTGGTTGGTGAGATGCCTTCTGGCAGGTACCAGCAGCCAACTGGGCTAGTCCGACTCTCAGATATTGTCTCGGAAGAAAGTGAGGGCATGGTGTTATTATGAACTGTAGAAGGAGGAAGAGTTCTACCCGGGCGTAGCAACATGGAGGGCTCAGATATATCCATGGGCATGTCCTGGCTGGTCTCTGGCTCTGAACTGTAGTCTGGAGACCCCCGCAGAGCCGAGCTGCTCGAGTAGGCAGAAGTAACAGAGACTGGGCCTTCAGACAACTCTGAGGGAGAGGAGATGCTGCTGGCTGTACTCAGGCCTAAACCAGAGAAGAAGTTGAAAAAAGGAACCATTACATCATCACAAATAGAAACCACGTTTTAATGTAATCTGTTCTACACTTTAGGTGACATGCACACTGAAGCCCCTTTCATTCAGCAATGGAGCGCAATATAATCATGAAGCACTTCACTCACTAAGGGCAGATACAGTACAAAACCTGCCAATTCCACCTGCTTCGTAATCATCAAAATAAATAGTTTAATGGATGAGAGTACATTTATTCAAACAAGTCCAATTATAAGAATCTTAATTTATTATGTTACTGCTTTAAATAATCAAGTTATAGACTCTACACAGTGAGAGATCTGAATCTGACCTCTTGTGTGTTATATTTCTACACAGCACATCAGGCAAACATTCCTATATACTGCCTTGCGTAGCAGAACACCACTTCCGATGATAATAAACCAACAGGAGCAATATGTCAGCCTTAGCAGTCTCCCATCTGCTATGTTGATGACAATCTCCGACAGTCAAAAGAGCAGTGGAGAGCCAAGCTCTGTACAGTCAGAGGTAAGTAGCTGCGCTTTTACAGTTCATGTTACTAGATACAAAGGTTCACTTTGGTTTCGTGCAGCCCACCCCCACAGATGATAGTGTGCTCCCAACAACTGTGCAGTGTAAACAGCAATGTTGCAAGAACTCATCCCAGTCCAGGAGTATCAGGAACATTCCTCAGAAATCACAAATTTAGAGAAATAAAGAAAACATGTTGAACACCATATGGTCAAACATTTCTATGTAACAATCAACAAAATACTGGCCTGCTGAAATCAAACATTGTGAAAAAAGTTGAAGGAAGTGCTGAATACAGCAATGTGAGCATAATATATAGCGGGACACTGATCATATATATTAGATATAAGTGTACCACTGTCAAACATTAGGCAGCCGTAAACAAATATAAGTTCTCAAACAAGAATGAATTATCAATTCAATAGGTCAGTGTTGATAGTTATAATGACTGGGATAGCTGACGTTTTGACTAACAATAACACACAATTCTAGGGGCACCATTAAAACAAGGAAAGCGTTAAGCAACAGCACAGATTCATAAAGGACCGGGGAGTAAAGGGGGCCACTGATCCCCCAGACAAGAGTAAGAGCAGGCCGATGGTGGACACACAGCACAAAGAATCCCAGGCTGCATGCCATGGATGGAAAGCTTGCCTTTCAGAGGGAGTGCTTGTGGGTGTATCACAAGAATGTAAACCACACAAAACTGATACATTTCTTAGGGAGCAGGTTCCCAAGTGTAAGAAAACATAGGAAAGTATTGTAGTAAATTGTGGGGCAAAGGAACTGGATCAGCAACAGAGGTACCCCAGATATACAGACCTTCCCGGATTAAATGCGGCCTCCACTGGCAATCCACTGATGTACAAACTATTAAATTGTGGTAGAGAAACAAGTTACTTACCTGAAACTACAGTGCTCCAGTATTGTTAGCTTTCAAAAACTCAAATGCTTCAGACAGACAAGGAAGTATATATGTATACACACAACTGTTACAAATTGTAAATTGTAAATTGTTGTGTCTTGTAAAGCGCACTGCTACCCGCACCGCAGGCCTCGTAGCGCTATAGACCGCTGGGGAACCTGATGTAAATATATAATTTACCGTCTTAATTTCTATGCAGGTAAGTACTTAATCAATAATAACTCACATCGGAAAGAACAAAACAGAGTCCGTGGTGTTAGAGTTCTTAGGGGTTTTATTCCTTAAAAAGGAATGGTCAGGACCAGTATATCATGTTCTTCCCACCACAGGGGTGGAAGAAGGGATAGAGCGCGCTACATTTTATTGACAGTACATAGCTTATATACTTAATTCATGTCATAGGAAACAGTACAGTAGGCGTAACAGCTGAGAGAAGACAAGATAACAGTATCCACGTGTTACTAGTACGTAATCAGAAGGCGTGGACTAGGCGTGAACTGGAGGTGTATGCTAGAAACGTCACAGGTAGGTGTCACAAAAGGGGTGGCACTAACAGAAATGTTGCAATGTCAGCAGAAATCGGAAGCTTGGATGCGCGCGCAGCTGCATGACGTGTGATTGACGTGAAACTGGAGGGTGCAGGGGACTTGACATTTACACTGACGGAAAGAGACAGAAGACTGGCATGTCAGATCAACTTGTACTTCTATCATATCTGATATCTGATGTTTGGGAACCATATTATCCGAACGGAAAGGTCTCTGGAGCAGAAGCTACTCTATACTGACTATGGATGCGTGTGTAAGCGCCTGAGTGTCTGCGTGAGAAGCGTGGGGCATGGGGCCTTCCATGGGAGCATGGTAACAGAGTCTATGAATTACTTGCACGGAGACAGGTCGGCCCTCTGCTCTGCAGATGAGGGGGATGTTTACTGAAGCTAGTAGGCAGGAATGTATCTTCGAGGAGCGGAACAGATAACTCAAAGGTTATAGTCAGTCTTGGCAGGCAGCAGGCTGAGCTGAGCGCGGTGGGCCGCGCTGGAAGTAAGTCAGAGTTCACGGGTACAGAGGCAGCCTGGGCTGAGGTTTTCGGAGTCAGAAGCCAGAAAAATGGCTCGATGGCAGAAATTCAGGGCCTACTTTGCCAGAGCAGGAAAAACGTGTAAAGTACATTACAAAAAGACGTTGGCATAGCATACTTAGGAACGGACTAATTAATCCATTCAAGGTGGGTCTGAAAGAGGACATGTTAACGTTGGACGCAAATGTATTTGCGTCTTCATAGCTGGCACAGGAGGGAAGTTACATGCACTTTAAGCTGGTACATGGAGACGGTGGGGTACGCGCTAGGGAACACTACTTGACCATAGAATTTATATTTCCTCATTCCCTCCTTGTTCCCTACGGACCCTTCATGATATATCGATCCTCATGAATCGATCAGTTTGTTCTTGTAATATCATTTGCTCTTCTTTCTTTCTTTTACGTTGTGAGAGGAAACTGGAATGTTCAATACATGAAGTGGCACACAGTCCACAAATCGCTGGCCCGCACTGCAGGCACAGGCAGCAACTGAATACTAGGACTAGGCCAATGCCTAGGAAGGATAGGATCTTCCATCCCCAAGCGGTTAACGTTGTCCAGAACCAACCGGACCAAGTCCAGGTGCCTGGATTCTGATGTATCTGATTTGCAATTTTATGAAGACGTGTAATAGCTTGATATACAGATGGTGCGTTTTGTGGAATGAAAACACAGCAACTTGACCCGATGACCTTACAGGCTCCACCTCTATCTGCCAAGATGACGTCAATAACAAGACGATTCTGAAGGACAACAACCCGCATGGCGGACTGCTCTTCGGTTAAGTTACCTAAGGCGGAGGCAGTTTCATTCACTACTGCTTCAAGTGTTCTAGTTAATCTGCGTATTAATTTACTATTTTGGACAGGGCCTAAAAAGAAAAAGAATCCTTTATTAAAATCGGTGTACTGTTCCCATGCCGTTTCTGTGTAGTCGACAAGTGGGATATCTCTTCTGAGTCTATTCTTTACTAGATTTGCATTTCGGTGGTAATCAGGAGGAGCTAGAAAAACAGGTGGCAGAAGGAATGCAATATAACAGGTACCATCCCAATCTGGAGGTAAGCGTATGTATGCGGTATGACCACAAACAAAATAGGAATGACGGATAGCTTTAAAGGACGATTTACCATGATCACTGAATTCGACCACAGTAGTACATTTACTATGACCTAAGTGTATTGAACCTTTCTTCCTGATACATAATTCACCAGTGACTGGTAATACTGACATAACGGGTAGAACTGGTGCGGCTTCGGATTCAACAGTGAGAATCATAAGGCTAATTGTGTAATTACCTAATCCGTATACTTCATTTTCTAGATCAGTTCCGATTCTAGTGGGGAGTCCCTCCTTATCAGGGTAACAGACGTCGAGCAGGACCAAGTTCAGGTTTCCCCAAACCCAGCCCCCGTCGAAAACAGCAATATCAGGGTCTAAGGAATTAATTATTTTAAACCATGCACCACAGGAACCATTGTGAGTGAACGGGTACGGAAAGAGGGGCAGAGCTCCCTTGTAATTCTGGTAGGGAGGGAGTCGGCCACATATCCAGCAGTCTGTAGCGTTGTTAGTCTGATGGGAATGATGTAGCATACTAATGAATGTGTTGTTGCGCAGCGCAAGTCTGTAGGACAGTTCATGTGGAGGTAACTCACTAAAAGTGTGTTCAGCAGAGACATTGTAAGCAGATTGTTCACGCTTGAAAATAGGGTAATAGACAGGGAGAAGTATACTGGCAACTATTATCAGAAGACTTAGAAAAAACATTATTAACAATGTCACTATACAGTGACTACGCAGTGATTTGCAGTATGTACGTTTCTTGAATTCTCTCTCTCTCTCTCGATCTAGGGGATACATGTCAGAAACTATTTAACCGATTCACCTAGGGGAGGACTTAAACAATTAAACTGTCTGACTTGCTAGATCGGAGCTGAAGTCTGTATTCCTCTTGGGGAGTTTTCTCTCGTTCGGAAGTTTTAAAGTCACTGGGCTTGATACAGTCTTTGGAAGGGGTGGATGAGCCTGGGTCGGATTTCAGTTCATTACACAGTTTAACATGGCTCATGTGGACCCACCCCTTCCTGCCCTCCACCTTCACCGCTGTCCTTGTAGTAAGTAGAACGGTCTTCGGCGATTTCCAGCGGGGCTCCAACGGACTTTTCCGGTCGAAGTTCCTTATGAGTATCAGATCACCTGGACGGACATCATGTGGCTTTACATCAGTGTTGTCAGGGAAGGCTGCAGCAACCTGTGAACGACATGATTGGAGTGCAGACATCAAGGAGGCAAGGTAATCTGTCAACATATTGCAATCAACATCAGTAATTTTCTTCGGAATGGGCGTCCCCCACATATTCGGTGGTCTACCAAAAACCACTTCGTACGGGGATAGTCCTGATCTCGAGTGGGCAACCATCCTCATGTAGAACAGTGCCACTGGTAGGGCGACTATCCAGTCGACCCCTTTCTCTTTACATATTTTTGCAAGACGGGTCTTTAATGTCTGGTTATGCCTTTCTACAAGGCCTGCGGCTTCGGGATGTCGGACACAATGGAATTTCCACTGGTATCCTAGCAATAAAGAAACTTCTTTCATTAATTCGGATGAGAATGGCTGACCGTTATCTGAATACACGACACGAGGCAAGCCGTATCGTGGGAAAAATTCACGAACCAACTGCCTGGCAGTGGTCGGAGCAGTGTAATCTGGGACTGGGTATGCTTCGGTCCAACGGGACAGAGCACAAACTATTACGAGGACATATTTGAATCCTCGACAACGGTCCATCTGGATATAATCCATCTGGAGGACTTCAAAAGGGTGATCGGGAGTATGAAATCCACCTTGCTCTACAGGAACGCTTTTACCTGGATTAAACTGACAACAGATCGTGCAAGTACGCACTTTCTGTTTTGCTGCTGCTCGTAAGTGTTTATTGCTCCATAGATTTTGTAAACTGTCTAACATCGCTTTTTCTCCTAGGTGTGCTGGACTATGTGCTGTGTTAATCATGACTTGAACCATAGAATCAGGGAGAAACCATGTAGATTTTCCCTTCGTCATCCAACCTTGATCTGTCTGGATCCCTCCTAGTTCAGTCCATTTCTTTATTTCATCTGGAGTAGCATGTGCCTGAATATCGATTACATCTAGTGTGGGATCCCTGACTGTCATGCAATTTGTCGGTCCTATTGTCTTTGTCATGTCAGTTGTCTGAGTGTGAGTCAGTGCTGTATGTTTTGCTGTCTGGTCTGCCAGGTCGTTACCCTGGGAAACAGAATCTGTAACTTTAGTATGTGCTTTACACTTCATGACGGATATGCCTGAAGGCAGATGTATTGCTTCTAACAGTGCTTGAATGAGGGGACCGTGTTGGATCTTGGCACCATGAGAGGTCAGAAAACCTCGTTCTTGCCATAACATGCCGAAGTCGTGTACAACTCCGAACGCATAACGGGAATCAGTGTATATGTTGACATTTCTGTTCTTGGCTAGAATACAGGCTCGGGTCAGGGCAATAAGCTCTGCTGCTTGGGCAGACAGTGTGTCAATACGATGTGTTTCTTTAACTTCGGTTTCAGTGGTCACTGCATATGCGGCCACTAATTCTCCTGTATTTGTTCGCATACATGAACCATCCACATAAAGTGTCAGGTCTGGATTTGTCAGTGGAACATCTGTTAAGTCTCGTCGAGGTTTTGTTACTGCATTAATGATCTCTATACAATCATGCGGGGCTGGATCTGTCATAATTGAAGGTAATAATGTTGCGGGGTTCAGAATGCTGCAGCGTCTGATTTCTATGTGTGGCTGGAATAGCGTCAATTCGTAACCTGTCAGTCGTGCTATGGTCAAGTGTTGAGTCTGGGTTCTGTTTAACAGAACCTCTACAGAATGTGGAACTTGTACTGTTAACTGATGGCCTAAAACAATTGAGTCGCTCTGTCTTATTGCTAACGCTGTTGCTGCTACTGACTTTAAGCACGCAGGGAGTGCCTGGGCTACTGAGTCCAATGTACTAGAAAAATAAGCGCAAGGCTTATGTGAACCTGCTTGATCTTGAGTGAGGACAGACAATGCTGTACCCTCACGTTCTGTAACAAAAAGTGTAAACGGTTTGCTGTAACATGGTGTCGCTAAAACTGGTGCTTGACATAATGCTTTCTTTAGTTCCTCAAAGGCTTGTGTATGTTCCTGAGTCCAAGGGAGGACAGTCGAAGTCGCTGCCTCCTGTGTCGTTAACTGGATGAGTGGTTTAGCTAGAAATGCATATTGAGGAATCCATTGTCTGCAGTACGAGGTGAGGCCTATGAAGGCCCGCACTTCCTTTTGTGTCTGGGGTCGTGGCATATTTACAATTAATTGAATGCGATCGGGAGTGAGCTGTCTCCCCACTTTGGACAGCAAGTGACCCAAGTACACAACTTGCTGAACACAGAATTGCAGCTTCGAAGGAGACACCTTGTGTCCCTTGTCGGCCAAAAAATGTAAGACTGTCAGTGATGCTTGTTCACATTCGGGCTCACTTCGTGCGGTGATCAGCAGATCATCGACGTATTGCAGTAAAGCAGTGTTAACTGGCATTTGAATACAATCTAGTTGTCTTTTCAGTGCTTGACTATAGATGCTGGGGCTTTCTGTGAATCCTTGAGGTGCGCGGGAAAATTTGAAACTTCGTCCATTTAAACTGGATCCGAAGAGATATTGGCTCTCTGGATCAATAGGTACACTAAAGAAGGCGTTCTTGAGATCAATTACAGTAAAGAACGTTGCTTCTGAATCAATAGCAGTCAATAGGGACGAGATATCGGGGACCACAGGGTACTGTGGTACAATACATTTATTCAGCTCTCGAAGATCAATCACCAGCCGATATACTGGCGGTGCATTGGGGTCAGTACGTTTAAGAATTGGAATGATGGGTGAATTACAGATATTGGAGTCGGTCTCTACGACCACTCCTTGGGCAATGAGCTCTTCAATGATTTCCAGTAAAGCCACTACAGCATCGGGTGGTAACTTGTATTGTCTGATTCGTGGTAGAACTACTCCTGTCTTGAGTGTAACACGGTATGGTGTGATATGCATACAACCTACATCAGTTGGGCCTTTTGCCCACAAGTGATCTGGTACATTTTCCAATCTGACATCGAATTCTTGTAAGACATAATGACCCTTGAAATCCCGCAGAAAGAGTCGAACCCCCTCCGGGGAACAGCAGATTATGGCTCCTAAAGCCTTCAATGTTTTGATTCCTAACAGATTTTCTGGGCATGAGTTCGTAAGTAACAAGTCTGTAACTCGTGATAATGGACCCACAGCCAATGGTACTGGTTCCGATACTTCATTTACAATGGGCTGTCCTGAAAAACCAAGGGAAACATTCTGTGAGCCTGAGAGGGGTGCCCCTGGGACTTCATAATGGCTGATTGTGGTGCGGCTTGCCCCTGTGTCAATTAAAAACTTTCTGTCTTTTCCCAATACTTGACTGTGTACATAAGGACCTTCTTGATCTACAGGAATTTCAATAAGAGGCAAGCCAAATTCCCTCTCTAGGCTGTTTCATGTGTATCGTTGATACTCTGGATAAACAGATTGGGCATACTGGTACATCTGTTGGGAAACTTGTTGAGTCGTAGCAGTGGGCTGTGGTACCGCTACCGTCTGTGCTGTATGAGATGAAGCATGCATAGGCTGTGTATTCTGCATGGGCTGTGCATTCTGTGAAGTCTGTTGCTGAACCTGATCTTGTCTAGGTGGATGCGGTCTCTCTTTAGTTTTACCTGTCGCTATGTTATGTTTCAGAACTGGACATTCATGTACGTAGTGGCCTGGCTGCTTGCAATAATTGCACGTCCCTTTAACAGGACCTGCGGAATGATTTGTCTGATTCGTACCCTTTCTGTTTCCGTCGGTATGTACCGACTGGGCTACTAACATTTTCATTTTCGTGTCTTTCATACGTTTCTGTTCCTGATCTTGTTCCTCTCTAATTCTATTCTGATGGTATTGTAACATTTGTAACATCTGGGATGGCGTATTTGCTTGCCATGTACTCTCAACCTTGTATACACGATTTTTGACTGCTAACAGGGAATTTTCAACTAACTTTGATACAAAAAGATGCGGGTACGATTCGCTACTTGGTTTAAGACCACTATTAATAATAAAACATTTCTCGAATCTTGAATAAAAGTCACTAGTATCTTCGTCGGGCTTCTGTTTACATGCTGAGATTGCATCCCAGTCTTCTTTTCTAGTTGCCAGTAATCTTGGCAGAACCTGTACTATTAAACCTGGTAATGCTTTAGTTTTGTCCCCGAGGCCTACCCCTGGTACACGTTTATTCTCTTCGTCTTCTATTTCTGCCCATGCAATCTTTTTGTCTCCCACCTCCCATTCCTTTTCCTTTAATTTCTCGTAAATGCCCGTGGGCAGCAGTACCTTTAACATTTTCATGATATCATCATATGTGTAATCCCCCATCAGTAACATGTCTTTAAGCTCTCTGTGAAAACCTGCAGGGTCTTTATCATGGCTCAGGACTAGTTTCTTCATTTCTAACAGTTCTAACTTAGTCAGTGGCGTGTGTACATACACACGTTTCAAGAGATGATCCTCACCCATAACTGGGTGTACTTCTCGTAAGGGGTTCTGACTTTCAATGCCACTCAGGCATTGCATGTGATACGTTTTCCTTTCTGGGGGCGGAGCGGGAACATATTCAGAGCTTATAAAAGTGTTATATCTGTGTCGTTGTTCTAGAATTATTTGTATTAACTTGGTACTTAAACCTCTCCATCTATCCATGAGTAGTGCTTCTAATGTTTCATGTAAGGGACCTGGATCAGAATGTTGGTTTCTGTATTTCGTTAGGAGGTGCTGAATCATGTATATACCTGCTAGTTTCTGTTCTTCTGGGGAGAGGTTCAGAAATGTCTGCGCTAGTGTATCATCATTATACATATCCGGATTTTCAGCCCATAATATGGCTGACCGGGCTAATTCCTGTTCATCCATTGAATTTAGTATGTGGTACCCCACTCGGTCTCGGAGTCTTTTATCAGTCTCCTGGAACTGGTGTTCAGAAGAATTCGGGTTGGTTAAGGCAGAGAGAAAAACTCTCTTGCTTTCTGGACGGATACCTTTCCTAAGGTAAGTTCCCTTACCTACATACGCTATAGTATCTGTAGTCTTTTCTGGTTCTTCAAACTCTTCTTCCTCCTCGGAGGAAGCCTTTTCCTTCTCTTTTTGGTGTATTTCTATCATTGTTTTTCTAATTTTCTTGTACATACTGGCTATGCAAGTCCCCTTATCATGTTTTCCTTCAGATATATTTTGACCCCACTTGTTTAGTGCATCTAACTCGCTCTGATCTGTCCCAGGCCTGTCTCGTTCTCTTATTAGGCAATTTATGAAAAATCGTAGTATCTGTGCTTGAACGTCAACTTTCTGACGGTCCATGGCATCCTGAATACTGTCAGGGGCTTTCCCCGTCTGAATAAACTCGTATATTCTATCTAGGCGCTCCTTCATACCTGCATAGCATAGCAGGAAATCAGTAGAAGATCTTAACCGTAGTGATGCCATCATCATTATATTGTCTTTACCGGGTACTGGATCATATCTGCAAACTGAAAGGTTTTCCTTGAATATATCAAGGCTAGGAGACTTGAACGTAAAAGGACTCCGAAAGTCCCTGAGCTGTAACCTGCGTGTCAATGGCGGGGTGTGTAGACCCCCTTCCGCACCCCCTGAGGCGGAAGCTTGGGCATTATCTCTCGGCGGAGTCTGTACCTGAACTTGAATTTTTCTTTTAGTAGGATCAGGTAGAAGTGGTTTCGGTAGATCAACTTTAGGTACGGGAAGTGGTGGAGGTGGTGGAACAATAGGATTCTGTTGTGGTACTGGCGGAATTTGATCTTGGGGCGGGTTACCACCCCCGTCCCTGTCGTTAGGCAGGGCGCGGACAGGCAGATTGGTGTAAGCGGGTGCTACATCCTCTAGATAGGAATTCAGGAATATGTCTTTAGTAGTCTTATGCATTACTTTAGTTGGAACTAATGGTGGCGGCAGATTTTTCGGTATCTCTGAGATGGCCTCAGGCGAACCCTCGGCCGCGAGATACATACCGTTTACGAGGTTATTTCGTGCACGGTCTACTTGCTCTGTTTTTACTCGGATCCCCTCGGTAACTAACTCGTTTTCTTGGGCCTTGTCTGATTCTTTAAGTCTGTCTTCTCTACGTAGTGCTTTTTCAGCACGCTTATGCGATTCCTTACGCCAAAACTCTATGGCGTCTTTCTGGGATTGTCTGGCTTTCTTTTTCCATAGTACTTCCTCCACCTTCATGATGCACTCGGCATCCCATGTTCCGTTAACAGGCCATCTGTGTTTTTCGTCTAGGTGCTTAGTATAGTCGGCCCATAACTCTAGAAATAATATGGCATCTATGCCATGCTTGTGGTACATGAAGTTTCCTGGAGTGTCCCTAGGGGGGATAGGAATTTCTTCCTCTAGTATCCCTTTCCTAGTTCCTATCTGCTTTAATTTGTCGAAAAACGGCATCTTGTTTACTTAATACTGAATGCTTAACCCTAACTACTTAATACTTATAGCTAGTTATACAAGAACACAGTAATGCACATTAAAAACAGTCACATTCATACCACGACATTAATCACATGAAAAGACATTTGAGACATATATCACTACCCTATATAACGGATGTACTGCTAAACAGTACAGATACACTGCCTAAAAACAGTGCAGACCGGACTTGTGTACCCAAACCCGTCTTGATACGTCCCAGCAATGGTACTCACCGGGAAGCACGGAAACAGAAGGCCTCGGAAAACTCGACTGGACTGGACTCGGCTCGACTTCGGAAAACTTCGGAAAACTGGTGGGCCTCTTGACACCTCGGACCTTGCTTCTTTCGGCTAGGCTCTGGTCGGGATCCTCCGCACTCCTCACCGCCTCGTCTGGGTACTGATCGCAGTCTTCGTCACCTCCGTGGGCCAGAGGGAGATGCAGGAAATTCTGCCGGTACGCGTAGTTTCCTTCTAACTGATGGCAGGGGACAGAGCTTGCAACGCACCAACCGGCGCGTGAGGTGGGGGAGGGGTCCCTGTTCGGGCGCCAAAATGATGTAAATATATAATTTACCGTCTTAATTTCTATGCAGGTAAGTACTTAATCAATAATAACTCACATCGGAAAGAAAAAAACAGAGTCCGTGGTGTTAGAGTTCTTAGGGGTTTTATTCCTTAAAAAGGAATGGTCAGGACCAGTATATCATGTTCTTCCCACCACAGGGGTAGAAGAAGGGATAGAGCGCGCTACATTTTATTGACAGTACATAGCTTATATACTTAATTCATGTCATAGGAAACAGTACAGTAGGCGTAACAGCTGAGAGAAGACAAGATAACAGTATCCACGTGTTACTAGTACGTAATCAGAAGGCGTGGACTAGGCGTGAACTGGAGGTGTATGCTAGAAACGTCACAGGTAGGTGTCACAAAAGGGGTGGCACTAACAGAAATGTTGCAATGTCAGCAGAAATCGGAAGCTTGGATGCGCGCGCAGCTGCATGACGTGTGATTGACGTGAAACTGGAGGGTGCAGGGGACTTGACATTTACACTGACGGAAAGAGACAGAAGTCTGGCATGTCAGATCAACTTGTACTTCTATCATATCTGATATCTGATGTTTGGGAACCATATTATCCGAACGGAAAGGTCTCTGGAGCAGAAGCTACTCTATACTGACTATGGATGCGTGTGTAAGCGCCTGAGTGTCTGCGTGAGAAGCGTGGGGCATGGGGCCTTCCATGGGAGCATGGTAACAGAGTCTATGAATTACTTGCACGGAGACAGGTCGGCCCTCTGCTCTGCAGATGAGGGGGATGTTTACTGAAGCTAGTAGGCAGGAATGTATCTTCGAGGAGCGGAACAGATAACTCGAAGGTTATAGTCAGTCTTGGCAGGCAGCAGGCTGAGCTGAGCGCGGTGGGCCGCGCTGGAAGTAAGTCAGAGTTCACGGGTACAGAGGCAGCCTGGGCTGAGGTTTTCGGAGTCAGAAGCCAGAAAAATGGCTCGATGGCAGAAATTCAGGGCCTACTTTGCCAGAGCAGGAAAAACGTGTAAAGTACATTACAAAAAGACGTTGGCATAGCATACTTAGGAACGGACTAATTAATCCATTCAAGGTGGGTCTGAAAGAGGACATGTTAACGTTGGACGCAAATGTATTTGCGTCTTCATAGCTGGCACAGGAGGGAAGTTACATGCACTTTAAGCTGGTACATGGAGACGGTGGGGTACGCGCTAGGGAACACTACTTGACCATAGAATTTATATTTCCTCAAACCCGTCCTGGCTTTCCCTGTGAGATAGTCCCTCCTGGGGGTCTCCAAGGTGAAACCAGGCATCCCCGGCGTTTGTGTGGGGCCGTTGTGGAGATGAGGCAAGCTAATGCCCAGAGTTGCCGAGTGTGATCCCTGGTCGGAGTAGGCACCGATGCGAGAATTATCAGTCCGCTGATCCTGGTCCAAGACCCTGCCGCGTCGGGAATCGAACCCTGGTCCCGGGCCGTTCTCTGCTCTCGGGTCTGCCGCCTCTAACCAGTGAGCCACACCTCTCCTACAAGATGATGACAGAAACATATATGACTACCAAGTCGAGCAATCAGCAATTGCTACTGATTAAGAGGATGGAGGATGTGGGGAACCTCCCACACTCCAGGAAAAGAATGGCTGACGAAACAAACACAAGGGTAAGCGAATGAGTCAGCTACCATAAGTAGTTGGGAAAAGAGGACAGCTGGTGTGAAAAACTCTGCCAGAATAGAGTAATCAAGACCACCACGTGGCCCATAAGACAATCAGACTGAAACACAGGCCAACACATGGAAGGCCTAGATAGGAATCCAGTTGCAACAGCTGATAGTAAGAGAGAGCAGCCAGAGTAGGACCTGGCTGGAGCATTGGACCAAAGAAAGGGAGTACCTAGTCATCTAAGGACAGGCCCCCATTAAAGTGGAAGTGCGACGACAAAGCATCATGTATGAAAGCTGAACGCAGACGTGGTTTGCAATGCATACAAGAACAAGAAATGTGAGTTCAGGAAAGAATGTCTCCACAGGAGACAGAAAAGGTGCCGGAAGGTATAAGTGTAGCATAGGAAAAAACGTATATTATACCAAGGTATATAGATAACAAAGGCCGTCCTTTACAGATGTCTATGAAGTGTTGTTAAGCGCCGTTTTGGATGGTCAACCCCCCACTTTTTGCTGCTAGATGCTGTGGTAATTGATCTCAAAGTGTGCTGGGTACAGCTAACCAGGCCCCAGCACCAGTATTCGTTCCCTTAAACTGTAACATGTGAATTGGTACACTCAATTGCTAAAAGTACACCCCTGTAAGGCACATACTGGGCCTGCCAAGTCAGCCCAGTACGAAAAGCTTGCCTGCTTGAGTTCGACCCAGCACACATGTGTGACAGGGTTACCTCACTTATTGTAATATATTTCAATCACCCCTAAAGTAGGCCCCTTACAGCCTGGGAGGCAGGGCAATGATGTTATATGTGTGGGAATATACGTGCAAACTGCTGCAAGCATTCTAAATGTAATTCTACTGCAAGTGACGGACCCTCAATAGGTTTAACCAACAAGTACCTAGGTGGCTCTTTAAACAGTGCCCACCAAATTAACATTGTGTTCTGGTGCCGTGGCAGGCTTTTACGCGACGCTTCAAGAGAAGGGAGCCACCTTAATGAACGACCAACCACTCTTGTGACTCCATCGTGAAGATCCTGCATTTGTTTTCACCCTCTCTTGGCATGCAGATCTGGTTCAGCACCACAGGTAGCCAGAAGCATCTCTGCACCAGAGTCCTCACAGCCAGGTAGATCCAATCTGCTTGGAGACTCCTGGTCCACGGCCAGCTCCTTGATAAGGTTCCAAAGGGTTTTGCTCAACTTGCCTGCAGTAACTTTTTGCTAAGGTAGCCATAAAAGACCCCAAGCCTGACTGACAGCTCTTTTTGACAACTATAGTGCACCACTGCACCCGCTCCTCTGAGCCAGGTAATATTGTCATAGCTGCTGAGAACTGGTCTAAGGACACGCAAGACCTTCACTCAGGGTAGGTTCCATTGAACTCACTCTTTAAATAAGCAATTGCATATATATATTTTCCCACTGACAGCAACATTAACGTTTTTCACTGCAAAGTACAGATTTTTTTAATGCTTGAAAATTGATAACTCAGGTTATTTTTCATTTATCAACTCTGTTTTGGTATCTAAAAATATATAAAAATCAGAGCTATTTTATAAATTGGTTTTGTCTTTCTTTCTTTCTAGTCATGTCAATTACTTATTGTCCATGTTGGTGATGTGAAATGCTTAACACATGTTCCTTCAAGTGGCCTTGGTGCTCTTTGCCCCTCGACCAGAACTCAGAGATGTACAAGAGAGTACCCGCGGTCTATCTTTGTGTACTGGCCATTCCAAATAATACTATCTTGCAAAATGAATGAAAACTTCTCTGCCTCTACCTACCAAAGGGGATGGGAGACGCAACCAGAAGGAAATAATCCCTAAAGGAAGAAATTAAGCCGAAAATTAAAGCAGATGTAGTATAACTAACCCATGTCCTTTGAAGGAGTGAGAGGAACCCACCAGGAAGATTGTGTCAGAAAAGAGCAACCAAGCCACCTTTCAAACCAATCCAAAGAGAGATGGAGCCATAATGTACAAGGAACACTCGTTAGAAGTAAGATGCAACATGGAAGAGATCCACCAACACAGAACAAGGGGTAGATCGTGACTATTTAAGAATAAACAGGCAGACACCATCAGTTATGTCTGAACTCTCGCAGAGGGGCAATTAGACGTTTTGTAGAAGAGTTTCCTGTGGGAACAAAGGTAGGAGACAGTCCCTCAAAGCGCAAGGTAAATGACATCACTTGCAGGGAGGGAGTAGTCTGAGGATTACGTGGGTGGCGGTAGAAGAGAACAGGCTCTGGAACATGACCCACCCACAGCAGGAATATGGGGAAGATGCGGCAACAAGGAAAGGCAGGAGACGTCTTTCCTTCCTTAATAGTTATTATATTAATATATATATATATATTATTTTTTGTAAAGAAAGTACCCTTTCAGGTATAGAGTGACGTCTGCTTGTCTATCTTTTCTTGCTGTAGAAATGGCAAAAGACTTTGTCCCTTGCTATCTAGTGTGGATGGCACTGTGCTAATCCTACGCTTAAAGACTTTGATACAAAAGCAGACATTTGAGGGGAGCAAATTTAGAGTGTGGCTGGTGTTGAGGGTAATCTATACCGGAGCTGCTTTCCACCTAAACTTAAGAACTACCCTGAGTTCTCTGCTTCTCTTTTTTGCATAATTTATGCCTCACTCTATGCCTGAAATGGTACTCTCTTGACTTACACTGGCGGCTCCCCTGTGTCTGGACAAAGCTATACCTCTCTAAAGAGGTCTGATGAGAGAAAAACATGTGTCAGGGGTTGCTTTTATTCATTTCAGGTTGGCTTGGTTGGTATTTTACCATTTCAAAGCTGTAATACTGGGCCTGGAGTGGTAAAAGGCTTTTGTCATTTTACAGCTCGGCACAGACGGCACTTTCTAGTCCTATGCTTAGAAATTTTGCTGTAGAAATGGCAAAAGACTTTGTACCTTTCTGTCTCGGCATGGATTGTACTGTGCTAATCCTACGCTTAGACTTTAATAGAAATGCAGACATTTGAGGTGAGCAAACGTAGTGTCGCTGGTGGCGAGGATGCTCTATACAGGAGCTGCTTTCCACCTAAACTTGAGAACTACACAGTTATCTGCTTCTCTTTTTTGCATATATTTTTTGTATTACATGTGTCTTAGAGATCTGTGGTAGTAGTCCATGCCACCGAGTGAGAGCTGCTTGCTAAAGAAGTGCAAGGGCGCACTGAAAGAGGAACATCCCATTTGAAACACTGACAATTTACTGCAGGTCATGGGCCATACTACTCCTCCCACTGCCCTACTAGAAAGGTGTGGTCAGACCAGAAATGTCTGCAACCTGGGACGAGTGAAATAGCCATCGCTCCTCACATCTGAATCCAAGCAATAATGCTTTGTGAATGTGTCGATGCACAGCACATCTCTGCCAAGAGCACTCTTGTGGCCACTGCTGAGTTCGATGCGTTCACCCCGGTGGAAATGAGCAAAACATCCATGTGGGACACAGGCTCTCTATATAGCACACTACAAAATACTACACTGTGCAGAGAGTCCAGTGGATTCCTTATTGGTATACAGAGGCCAAAGTAGATAGTACGAAAGCTCTATTTTTGGTTGTGTGGGCCAGCAGTTAGGCTTAATAGAGGGTAGTGCTAAGCATTTGTTGTACTCACAGAGACACTCAAGAATAAATACAAGACCAATTTACAAAAATAACATCACCTTGAGGCCAAGAAGGAATATGCTACTTACCAGTATGCATCTGTTCTTGGCATGTAGGGCTGCTGACATTCATATCTGTGCATAGATCGCCGCCTAGTGTTGGGTCCGGATGATTGCACATTGTTGTCCTGGAAGAGTCTTCGAAGTATCACGAGATAGGTGGTTCCTCCCCTGGACTACAGTGCGCATGGGCATCCTTTCCATCCTCAGATAGTTTTGCGCCATTGTGGCAGAGATGGAGTGTAATACAGTAAGTGATGACCATGCCTGAGAATGATTCTGAGTGCTACAGCTGCTACACGCACCGGGGAGGAGGACGGGCGATATGAATGTCAGCAGCCCTACATGCCAAGAACAGATGCATACTGGTAAGTAGCATATTCCGTTCGAGGCATGTGGGCTGCTGAATTCATATCTGTGCATAGAATAAATAGCAGTTACCTCCTTAGCGGTGTTTGCGCGTGCCAGCTGCAGCAGTCTGAGAAAGAGTTCTGAGAACAGCCTGTCCTACAGCAGCTTGCTGTTTGGAGTGTACATCTACGCAGTAGTGTTTGGTAAATGTATGTATGGTGGTCCATGTGGCTGCTCTACATATATCCTCTAGAGGAATGTTACCTAGGAAAGCTATGGATGCCCCTAGCTTGTGTGTGGAATGCGCTCTTAGGGGAACTGTTAATGTGCGTTTAGCCTTTTGATAACAGATCTGTATGCATTTAACAATCCATCTGCCTCAATGCTCCTTTCAAACTCTGAGGTCCTGATCATTCCCACTGCTTTCCAGCTACAGGCCTCAACAAATGGAAAAAAACCGAAATAGGGGAAGGTAGGTATTGATCCAATTTGGAGTTATTCAAAATGTAATCCTGTGCTTCAGCCTATTGACACATTAAGTCATAATGTGGATTATAATGTGATTAATAGATCTAAATCAGCCATAAATCCGGTAAATTGATCCATCAACTTTTGAAGCTCTACTGGAGTTCTAACACAAGTACTGCATCGTCGGCACAGAGTAACATCAGCATAGGACGAATGGCTTTGTGAGGTAAATCTAAGTCTAGACTTTGCAAATGCTTCAAGGCCATTCATGTAAAAAGAGAACAAAAAGAGGCAAGTACACAACCCTCGCAAGCTCCCCTCACAAGCTTTATTGCCTCATCGGTTCCCCATCAGGTCCATAACTAACGCTTGTAGTAACACACTCATTTGCACACCAAGCAACAAAATGGTTCCACCATCTGACATAAACAGACTTTGTGGAGGAGCGATGAGTCAACAGGATAACATCAAACAACTCCGGCTGCAGGCAAAAGAGCACAATTGTCCCAGCTCAATCTCCACACATGAATGTGGAGGCTCTGGGAGTTGCATTGCAGAACCTGCCTCGGAGAGGAAGAAAGCATCCGGTCTGAGAGTTAAGAGGAATGGGGGACACAAAAGTGATGACAATAACTTGGGCCCTGCCCTAGTGCAACTTCATCAACACGTCCAGAATCAAGGCTACGGGCAGAAAAGCATAGTGAAGCGAATAATTCCACAAGGCTCCCTGCAATAGAAACGAATATGCTACTACCAGTATGCATCTGTTCTTGGCATGTAGGGCTGCTGACATTCATATCTATTCAGAAAAGGGAGTGGTGATGAACAGAGTGTCTGAATTAAGCAGACCACTCTTACCCAGTCCAAAGATCAGGGCTTGATCCATCACCGTTATTTATCTCACTGCACCATCCCAGCTCAGAACCTGGCTATATGCAAATCAGTCTGTCCCTGGCCCAGTGCAACATGGGAACAGGGCAGACTAAACTACCAAGCCAATTCTTCACCAGAAAGGAGACAAGCTACCGGGGACCGGTTTCTGGCATTTCAGCCATCTTCGGCCCGCCTTGCTTGAATCCTGATGGTGCAGTGAGAAAGGGACTCATGTCTGAGTATACCCTGCCACACCTATAGTGGCCAAAAACGATTCAGAAAAGGGGGTGGTGATGAACAGAGTGTCTGAATTAAGCAGACCACTCTTACCCAGTCCAAAGATCAGGGCTTGATCCATCACCATTATTTATCTCACTGCACCATCCCAGCTCAGAACCTGGCTATATGCAAATCAGTCTGTCCCTGGCCCAGTGCATCATGGGAACAGGGCAGACTAAACTACCAAGCCAATTCTTCACCAGAAAGGAGACAAGCTACCGGGGACCGGTTTCTGGCATTTCAGCCGTCTTCGGCCAGGCTTGCTTGAATCCTGATGGTGCAGTGAGAAAGGGACTCATGTCTGAGTATACCCTGCCACACCTTTAGTGGCCAAAAACGTGGAAGGGTATACTCAGATGTGAGTCCCTTGCTCATTGCACCATCAGGATTCAAGCAAGCCGGGCCGAAGACGGCTGAAATGCCAGAAACCGGTCCCCGGTAGCTTGTTTCCTTCCCAGTATAAGAATTGGCTGATGGATCAAGCCCTGATCTTTGGACTGGGTAAGAGTGGTCTGCTTAATTCAGACACTCTGTTCATCACCACCCCCTTTTCTGAATCATTTTTGTCCACTATAAGCGTGGAAGGGTATACTCAGATGCGAGTCCCTTGCTCATTGCACCATCAGGATTCAAGCAAGCCGGGCCGAAGACGGCTGAAATGCCAGAAACCGGTCCCCGGTAGCTTGTTTCCTTCCCAGTATAAGAATTGGCTTGGTAGTTTGGTCTGCCCTGTTCCCATGATGCACTGGGCCAGGGTCAGAATAATTTGCATATAGCCAAGTTCTGAGCTGGGATGGTGCAGTGAGCTAAAAAACGGTGATGGATCAAGCCCTGATCTTTGGACTGGGTAAGAGTGGTCTGCTTAATTCAGACACTCTGTTCATCACCACCCCCTTTTCTGAATCATTTTTGTCCACCATAAGCGTGGAAGGGTATACTCAGATGTGAGTCCCTTGCTCATTGCACCATCAGGATTCAAGCAAGCCGGGCCGAAGACGGCTGAAATGCCAGAAACCGGTCCCAGGTAGCTTGTTTCCTGCCCAGTATAAGAATTGGCTTGGTAGTTTGGTCTGCCCTGTTCCCATGATGCACTGGGCCAGGGTCAGACTAATTTGCATATAGCCAAGTTCTGAGCTGGGATGGTGCAGTGAGCTAAAAAACGGTGATGGATCAAGCCCTGATCTTTGGACTGGGTAAGAGTGGTCCGCTTAATTCAGACACTCTGTTCATCACCACCCCCTTTTCTGAGACATTCATATCTGTGCATAGATCGCCGCCTAGTGTTGGGTCCGGATGATCGCACATTGTTGTCCTGGAAGAGTCTTCGAAGTATCACGAGATAGGTGGCTCCTCTCCTGGACTACAGTGCGCATGGGCATCAACTCCATCCTCAGATTGTTTTAGCCATTGTGGCAAAGATGGAGTGAAACTTTGTGAATGATGACCATGCTAGAAGTATTTGTGAGTGCTGCAGCCGCTACAGGTCCCAGGGAGGAGGGCGGGCGATATGAATGTCAGCAGCCCTACATGACAAGAACAGATGCATACTGGTAAGTTGCATATTCGGTTCGAGGCATGTGGGCTGCTGAATTCATATCTGTGCATAGAATACATAGCAGTCCCTCCATTAACGGCGGCCGCCTATGCCAGCTGCAGCAGTTTCGAAAAGTGTTTTTAGAACAGCCTGCCCTACAGCTGCCTGCTGTTTGGAGTGCACATCTACACAGTAGTGTTTTGTAAACGTGTGTGTGGTAGACCATGTGGCTGCTCCACATATGTCTTCTAAAGGAATATTTCCAAGGAAAGCCATGGAGGCCCCCAACTTCCGGGTGGAGTGGGCCCGCGGGGGAGTGCGCTTGGCTTTCTGATAGCAGATCTGAATACACTTAACGATCCACCTGGCTATACCAGCCTTGGAAATGGGGTTGCCTTTGTGTTGTGGCTAAAAGGCAACAAATAGTTGTTTCGTCTTCCGAAAATCTTTGGTCCTATCAATGTAGTACATTAAGGCTCTTTTGACGTCAAGCGTGTGGAGCATTCTCTCCGCAACTGACTCAGGATTTTGGAAGAACACAGGTAGTTCTATTGTTTGGTTGATATGGAACTGTGAAACCACCTTAGGAAGGAACTTAGGGTTAGTGCGAAGCACCACCCTGTTGGAATGAATTTGAATAAATGGCTCTTGGATAGTTAGTGCCTGGGTATCACTAACTCGTCCTAGCGACGTAATCGCTATCAGGAAAGCCACTTTCCATGTTAAGAACTGAATCTCGCATGAATGCAGTGGCTCGAAAGGGGGACCCATCAGTCTCGTGAGGACCACATTTAGGTTCCATTCGGGATCTGGTGGGGTCCGCAGAGGAATGACTCGTTTGAGTCCTTCCAGAAAGGCTTTGATGGCAGGCACTCTGAAAAGGGAGAGGTGCTGCCTGTTTTGCAGATAGGCCGCCATTGCGGATAGATGTATACGAATGGAAGCATAGGCCAGATTACATTTGTACAGATGTAAGAGATAACAAATGATGTTCTGAATAGATGCGTCCAGCGGGTTAATGTTGTGATCTGCACAATAAATGACAAACCGCTTCCATTTCGCCGCATAGCATGCTCTGGTGGTGGGCTTTCTTGCCTCCCTGATTATGTCCATACAGTCAGCAGGTAAGTTGAGGTAGCCAAACTCGAAGACCTCAGGAGTCAGATCGCCAGGTTGCGCTGTTGCGGATCTGGATGCTGAATGTCGCCATGGCTCTGCGTCAAAAGCTTGGGTGTGAGGCGCAGCCTTTGATGCGGCACCACGGATAGTTCCAGAAACGTGGTGTACCATGGTTGGCGTGCCCACGTCGGAGCAACCAGGATGAGAGTCATTGAGTGTTGCTTCAGCTTGCGTGCCACCAGCGGTATTAGAGGTGCTGGGGGAAAAGCGTACGCAAATTTGCCTGACCAGTTCATCCATATCGCATTGCCCTGCGACTATGGGTGTGGAAACCTGGCGGCAAAGCTTCGGCATTTGGCGTTTTCCTTTGTGGCGAACAGGTCTATCTCTGGATGACCCCACCTTAGGAAGTACGGGTGGAGTACTGATGGATGTATATCCCACTCGTGCATTTGGTGGCTGTACCTGCTGAGCAGGTCCGCCATCTGATTGTCCTTGCCTGGGATGTGCTCCGCCATGAGGAAGATGTTCCTCTGAATGGCCCACTTCCACATGCTCTGAGCCAGATGAGACAACTGTGGAGAGTGTGTACCTCCCTGCTTCTGGATGCAGTACATGGCCGTCATGTTGTCCGTCCGGATCAAAACGACCTTGTTGCACAGATGTACCTTGAATGCTTTCATTGCCATGAAGATAGCCATCAGTTCTAGAACGTTGATGTGCATCCTCCTTTGCTGTGGTGTCCATAGTCCCCGCACTGTGTAGTGGAGTACATGAGCTCCCCATCCCTGGAGAGATGCGTCCGTCGTCAGAATGATCTGTGGCACAGGCTCCTGGAACGGTCGTCCCTTGCAAAGGTTTTGTGGATTCCACCAATGCAGAGAGTTGTAAGCACGACCGGTTACCAACACTAGGTCTTTCAACTGTCTGTGAGCCTGAGTCCACTGATGTGCTAAGCACTCCTGAAGCGGACGCATATGTAGTCTCGCGTGCGGGACTATGGAGAAGCAGGAGGCCATCATGCCTATCAACTGCATGAACACTTGTGCTGGAAGCGAGTGTTGAGGTCTGAATTTCTGTATCAGCGATTAAATGCTGCTGACCCTCACTGAATTTGGCTGTGCTGTGGCTGCCAGAGTGTTTATCGTCGCACCCAGATACTGTGGTATGTGGGCGGGTTGCAGGTGGGACTTTGGGTAACTCAGTGAGAATCCCAGATCGTGAAGAAGGGGAATGGTGTGGGACATGTGGGCGGCACACTGCTGGGCTGACTTTGCCTGGATTAGCCAGTCGTCCAGATAAGGGTAGACGTGAATGTTCTGTCTCCTTAGGTGTGCCGCCACCGTTGCCAGGCACTTTGTAAACACCCTGGGTGCTGTGGTGACTCCGAAAGGTAGAACCTTGAACTGGTAATGTTTGTTTTGGATGGTGAACCGGAGGTATTTTTTGTGTGACGGGTGAAGCGGAATATGAAAATAGGCATCCTTCAGATCTAATGTTTCGAGAAAATCCCCCTGACTGAGCAACGGTAGGACTTGCTGCAGTGTCAGCATGTGAAAGTGTTCCGATAGAATGTACTGATTGAGGGGTCTGAGGTCCAGTATGGGTCTGAGGGACCTGTCCTTTTTTGGTATTAAGAAGTACAGTGAGTAAACTCCTGTGCCCCTTTTTTCCACAGGCACAAGCTCGATTACCCCTTTTTGCAGCATGACGAGTACCTCCTGCTGCAATAAGTGCAAATGCTCGGCGGACATAGGACGGTGTCTTGGGGGTATGTTGGGTGGAGTGGATGTTAACTCCAGACAATAATCGTACTGGATAAGCTGTGTGACCCACCTGTCTGTGGTGATGGACTTCCAGACTGGCAGGAACTGTTGAAGTCTCCCCCCGACAGGTGTTGCGTGGGCGAGGGGCAGTGACAAGGCGTCACTGTTTGTTAGTGGCGGAGGATCTGGAGTTGTTGTTTCCACGACCTCTGCCCTTGGCGCTGTTTCCACGATATCCACCTCTACTTTGTTTGGTGTACGTGGTTTGCGCGCCGCCTATATAGTACTGTGTGTCTGGGAAAGCTGGCCTCTGGAAACACCTCTATTGCTTGAGTGACGAAAAGAACCACCCCTGAACTGCTGCGACTGTAGAGCCCCCATAGACTTTGCAGTCTCAGTGTCTTTCTTGATTTTTTCCAAGGTGGTGTCAACCTCTGGGCCAAATAGATGATCAGGGTTTACTGTTGGATTTAGAATGGTGGTCTGTATCTCTGGCTTGAACCCGGAGATTCTGAGCCAGGCATGTCGTCTCAGCATGACACTAGTGTTAACAACTCTGGCCACGGTGTCTGCTGCGTCCAGTGCACATTTGATAGAAGCATTTGATATGAGCTTCCCTTCTTGGATGAGCATCTCAGCTGCCTCCTTATATTCATCTGGTAGGAGCTGTAACAGGGTCTCAAGTGTGTCGTAATGGGCCCTGTCATACCTGGCTAGAAGTGCCTGAGTGTTTGAAATGCGCCAGATATTGGCCGCTTGAGCTGCCACCCTTTTCCCTGATGCCTCAAACACCTTAGATTCCTTATCTGGGGGAGGAGCATCACCCGTTGTTTGTGAATTAGCCCTCTTCTGGGCATTAGAAACAACAAGAGAGTCCAACGGCAACTGTCCCTTGATGTAAGTAGGGTCTCCAGGCGCCAGTTTGTACTTCTTTTCAATCCTGGGGTTGATCACCCTTGCTCTTGTAGGCTCTTTAAAGATTTCCCCAGCATGCTTCAAGACACCCTTCAACATAGGCAGAGTCTTGACAGTCCTCTCTGAGGTGGAAAAGGAGTCAAAAAGAAAGTCCACCTCAATGGGGTCAGCATGGAGCTGGACGTCATGATTTTTAGCCGCCCTTTCAATGAGGGAATTAAACGCTGCCGAATCCTCAGTAGGCGACGTTTTTACAGCATACACTTGAGTGTCTGGGGTAGAGTGTGGATCACCTGGGTCAGCAGCATCTGCCCAGGGTTCATTTGTATCATCTGGATCAGTGTCCACAGGATAGCTGTATTCATCATTATCACCTTCCCCAGTGTCCACATCTGAATAAGTGGGTGAGACATCATGGCCATGTGGAGATACATGTTCTACAAGAACAGGTGTTGAAGTAGAATCCTTTTTCTTCTTCAGTGGAATTTTATAGGACTCCATTGACTGTTCCGGGGCGATTTTCCATTTATAAAGAGAAAGTCTGCCTGTCTCTGCATCGATAAACTGCTCCTGTTGCTCTTCCAACGAGGATTGTCGATGCTTTGCAGCCGGGACCACAGTTGTCGACTTCGGCACCATGGACACCTTCTTGGGCATGTCGGCGGCCATTTTAGGGACGAAAGCCTTCGGCACCACTTTTGGCGGCAGCGTGAAGTGGATGGGCGTCGACGTCTTCTGAGGTTTATCGGCAGGCTTCGAAGGTGGAGAATCTTTAGGCCCGACACTGGAGGCCTTGTCCTTGATGCGCTTCAGTGAGTCTGCCACCTGCTTCGAGAATGAGGCGGATGGCTGCGTCGACTCGACGGAATCCTTCGAGGCACAACCAGGCGTGGACTCGGGGGTTGTTCCGCTTTTGGCCTTGTCTTGTCGACGAGGAGGCTCGAGAACCTTCGGATCACCGAGTCCTTTGTCGGTGTCGACTGTCTTCGGCACCGATTTGTTCGGGTCGACTGCCCTGAACTTTGCCTTCGGCGTGCTAGACTTCGTCTCGACGCCCTTGAGCGGTTTCTTCGGGTCGATAACGCTCTTCTGCTTCGTCGGTGCCGACAGGTCCGAGGACTTCGAGCCGACCAAAGCAATACGCACTTTTGGTTTCGATGTAGTCAGCAGTGCTTTTGCTTGCGTCGATACCGGAGCTTTCATTTTCGGTTTCGATTTCGCAGTTTGCAGCTCTTTAGATATGTCTGATGCCGAGCCCGAAAGAGGGGCCGTAGAACTTATAGGAAGATCTTGGGTAAGGCCTTGTGGCGAATCCTCGTCCTGAGCCTTATGAAGCGTTTCGGCTCCAATGTCAGTTTGTGTTCATAGCTCCTCGCTCAAGCTATCTTCCATGGCCCCAAAGGCCCCGTCGTCGTCTCCTACCTCGTCGACGACTTCTTCTGCTTCGAGCATCTCAACATCAGCGTCGTAGTTGGAGTCGACCTCTGACGCGGGATTCAACAGGTTCTCTCGAACCTCCCGGTCTACTACTTCATCATCCCCGGCATCGAAGATGTCCACAGGCTCCGGTGCAGTCTGCTGGGCTTCCTGCGCGCAGCGCGTCGATGCAGAAGTGTCTTCTTGGATCGAAAACGGGAACAAGCCATGCAGCTGGCTTCATCATGATCCGGCGACAGACACTTGTTGCACACCGGGTGGATGTCGATGTGGGGATACTTGGAGTTGCATACGGGACATCTCTTGAACGGGCTCCGTTCCAAGATGGTTCGTCGATAAGGCCTCTGGCGTCGACCGGGCCTTCAGCGTCGAAAAGCACGCGGCTCTCCTGGATATCCGGTTCGGAACTGAGCTGGAAAGAACTGGGTACCGAACGCAAGACTATATCGACGAAAAACTAAAGGCCTTTTGGCCTTAAGAAAACTTTTATATCGATTCCGACTTGAGTGAACTAATATGCATCCGAACCCAATGGGTAGTGTACCCAGTGAAGTAGTGTGGCTCACTGGTTAGAGGCGGCAGACCCGAGAGCAGAGGACGGCCCGGGACCAGGGTTCGATTCCCGGCGCGGCAGGTTTCTGGACCAGGGTCAGCGGACTCGATAATTCTCTCGCCTCGGTGCCCACTCTGATCAGCGATCACACTCGGCAACTCTGGGCATTAGCTTGCCTCATCTTCACTAACGGCCCCACCAGACCGCCGGGGATGCCTGGTCTCACCCTGGAGATACCCATTAAGGGACCATCTCTCAGGGAAGCCAGGAAGGGTTTCGCAGCGGTCGAAGCGCCTTGGGACCCTACGGGTAAGTAGTGCGCTATATAAATGCCAATACATTTACACATTTACAATGGCGGAAAAAACTTTCCGAGGATGGAGTCGATGCCCATGCGCACTGTAGTCCAGGGGAGGAGCCACCTATCTTGTGATACTTCAAAGACTCTTCCAGGACAACAATGTGCGATCATCCGGACTCAACACTAGGCGGTGATCTATGCACAGATATGAATTCAGCAGCCCACATGCCTCGAACCTGAAGGTCACAAGACTGTGGGCAGTGAACATTCTTGTGAGTGACAGAAAGGTCTCAATGAGGCATGACCCACAAGGCAAATATGTTGTGAAAAAACTCAAGTTGGAAAGGCCACTCATGGACAACAAGAGGAAGCCAACTCAGGCTGCTGGCTCTGAGGTTTTAGGGGTAGTTCAAAGGATAATGGTCTTTCTGAAGGCACAAGAACAGATTATTAATGGTGACAGATTGGATCCGCCGAACCCTCTTGGCTGATGTTAGGGTCAACAGCAATGCAGTTTCCTAATAAAAAATCTTATGTTTCCTTACACAAAGCACTTTTTAATGAGTTGAATGTGTACGGTATTAAATTCCCATCATGGAGATGGAGGCTTTACAAGTGAACACACCCAAAAACCCTTTGAGAAATTTTAGATCATTCTGATCAACAACAAAAAAAAATTTTTTTCAGAATGGCGACACTTCAAGACATCAATGACCTTTGAAGCATGCTCACTACAACTCTGTTAACTACGAGAGGTACCGCAAGACTTGCTCTAGGCATAAATGGATTCAAGCGCCTTTGGAGTAGCATCATACACAAAATATTTTCCATTGTGGCAGGTATGTCTTGTAAGGCAAGGGGGCTTGAGATAGAATGTTGTAGCTCTCAGGATCAATGTTTCGCCTGGAAAATTCCAGGTGTCAGGAGCTATGGCGATAAGCTCAGGTATGCCGGTCTGTGGAGGAGAAACAGGCCAGGTCAACAAGAGTTAGCTTGCCAGGGTCCCTCTTGATTTTGCATCCTCACGGAATGCCGGGAAGTGGAGGAGCAGTATAGGAAAAGATTTTGGACCAGTAGATTGAAAAGGTAGCTTGACCCGGCATTGGGTGCCACTGTCTACTCGCTACGAACTGTCATTTCTTGTTAGCTGGAATTGGAAATGCATACTGAGTCGGGCAGTCCCGAAGCTAAAATATTAAATCTACCACATCTTGAGGGACTTCCTATTCAAAAGTAGCACTTGCCTGTCTGCTGACAGCATCTGCCCAGGCAGATGTTTCACTATCGGGGAATTGCTGTGCTCAATGGCCTAGTTCCAAAGGTGCTGACAGTAAATGAGATTTTGTGGCTACCTGCTTATTCATGTAAATCTGGTGTTAGTGTTCCTTACTAGAATGTGGTAGTCTTGAAGGCAGTGATTGCAGCCCCCTTCTCAGTGCTTTGAGCTGCAGTGGTCTCAAGCTGTCTTTTATACCTCTGACCAGTGCACTCTTGCCTCCAGATTTTGATAATAAGTACAACAAGCCCTTCAGTGATACATAAGTTGTTATCACAAATTAAGTTTGTTGCAACTGGGAATACAGGCCCACTGTATTTTTGTATTTCGCTCTCCACCTTGGCAGGCAACGCAATCTAGATGACTGATGCGATCTGGTTGTGAATCTTTCAAGATTCCGATACTTGAAACTACTAAGAAATCAAATCCTGTTACATGATACACAAGTCTAATCTGCAGTATGGAACTAGAGGAATGCATGATGACATCCTGCTCAGTGTCGACTTGAATATATGGACTTTAATTGTCACTTGCTTAACGACTTCACCATTAGAACATCCTCCTTCGACAGGAAAGCCTTCCCCATCTTACCGTTTAGGACAGCAATCAGGAACATCTCTGAGTGAGCCTTGCTGGCAATGAGTGAAATGTCTAATGTGTTTGGAAGCAGCCTAGTCATGTCTCCTTTGATTCCATGCTGAAAGATCTTCTGATGATAAGCAAGTTGTCTAGATATAGAAATAATTGGTGGCCTTCTCTTCCCTGGAATACCGAGGGCATGGGAAATGCATTTGTCAAACATTTCTGATGCAGACTTGAGGAGAAAGGGCAACCCCTTAAACTGATAATGGCACCTAGCTACTTTGAATCAGTGGTATTTGCAGTGTTTGAGGTCTATGGGAATGTGGAGAAAAGTGTTCTGTAGCCACAGCAATGACATACATTCACCCATCCCGGAGCAGGTGCAACACACGCAACAACTGTTCCATCTGGAAGAATTGTTTCCTTAGTTACTTGTTGGTGTCCCAGAGATCTAGTAGCATGGGACACCCCTCTCTCAATTTCTTCTACACCAGGAGGAGCTTGGAATAACAGCTTGCATTTTGCTGACATTTGGAGGCAGGATCCAGAGCTACTTCGAAGATCAAGGAGACCGTCTTTGCTTTCAGGACTTGCAAGTGCTGGAGCGAAGTTTTCTACAGTTGGGCCAGCAGTGGTCTACTGACCAACTTAAGTGTATGACTGAAGCAAACAAGATGCACTAAACTCTTGTCCGAATTGATTGCCACTGCTAGTAAAAGGCAGAAACCCCCCTTCCATCAGGCCTGGATGGGTGCATGATGGATGTGGTGTTGCTGGGGCCTGCAGGTGGTTAATGTCTGTGTGACGCATACTGTTTAGATTGTCTGACACCCCTCTTGCAGGGGTATCAGATAATCTTAACAGTATATTACTTAGAGCATGAAGAATGTACAGAGAAATGAGGTGGTGGAAGGTTGTGAGTCTACTGATAAATGACTTCTGCTGCTTTTGAAAACGCTGAGGTTGCAAACGTCACAAGAAGGAGGATCATTGTTTGCCATTCTAAAAAGACACCCTTTTTGATATACAGCAGGACACCAAGAGAACAGGCTGTACCTATACTGGATTTAACCGGTTGTAGCATTTTGTGCACGTGCAGGCCAAAAAGGCATTTACCGACTAAAGACACATCTAAAATACGGTGAAGAACTATGGGAAGAAAGGACTTGCAGAACTGCTAACCCGGACATATCATAACAGCTGCTTCAGTCATTTGTCAGAAACCTTTGGAGGTCACATCCACCAATCCATCAATCACACCTGCTTAGGCCGTTTTGCCGGGTCATCGAATGGCCTTTCCTTCTTAACTTCCTGCAATAGACAAACCTTCTGACATTCAAATGGATTACAGCAGAAAATATAAGGAGAGGTAAAATAAGGTGGAATTTCAAACCATTACTGGGGCTATAGTGCAATTAACCGTTCTGGGCGATCAAGGCTAAGATACAGTGGAGTATGCTGACCGTGCTTCATGCACAGCAGTCACAGGCTCCTCGATGAAAATGGATGGTAGATGCCAGATTCACAGAAAAGGCATAAAACAGCTCCTTGAACACATTAAAGGCGAATCCAGGGACTACAAACAAATCCATTAAGCTTTCACATGCGTGGTTCGCTAAAGGTTCCCCCCCCCCCTTTGAATGACAAAAGGCCATGAAACAGCTGCACCCCAAAAACAGCCCTGGATCTGAAATGCAAGAAGGAGCAAAAAGCCATTAGGGCCATAGATGTGGTGGCATGTGGCATCTCTGCAGGAGTGAAAAATAAGAAATTGTTGAAGCAGAATGAGGTCAAACGCCTTTTTCTGCACTTGAGGGTGGTAGAGGCTCCAGGACTCTGGATACTTATAGGCACCGAGGCGAGAATTGTCAGCTCAAATTTCCCCGGACCTGACAATTCTCGCCTCGGTGCCTATTCCAATCATGGAGTCCCACTCTGTAACTCTGGGCAATAGCTTGCTTAATCTCCACAACGGCCCCTCGCAGCGGGATGCCTGGCTTTCACCTTGGGGATGCCCAGTAATGGGTTATCTCGCAGGGGAATACCAGGACGGGTTCCCTAAGCAAGCGCTGGGACGCTTTCGGGCAGCCATGCGCTCTACAATTCAAATTTCATTTCATTTCATTCATACTTATCATGATGGTTGGGTCCCTGGAACTTGCAAGGCGCACGGCTCAAGGGTATATACACTGTGAACAGAATTCTGCCACTATTTTACAAAATCTACCACAGCTCATGTTTTCAGTTCCAACCTACAAGAGTTTGAAGTTGGAATAGTAGGAATCTTATCCATATTGCTATAACAACTGAAACAAAATGGGTTCATCAGGATGTACCTGTATCCGGGCTGCTGGAAAGTGGGGAAGGGATTCGAGCGCCCTCTGCCGTGCCCCTGAGCAGCTGCTGCCAATCTCTCTCATCAAGGTCAGCTTCCAGCACAAGGTCTTTTCTTCGGAGAGGACATTCTTGCTCCCTCTGACTCTGTTCATCTCGTTGCATTCCCTCCAGGCAGGAAGCAAGCCTCACATGCCCACGTGAACGAGCCACTGTAAGCGGGAGACGACCCAGGGAGTCCGGGATACTTAGTGCCTTACGATTCCACCTGTACAGCAGAACAGCTGCCTCAATGTGTCCCAATGCACAGGCCCACATCTGCAACAAAAAAAAAAGGTTGGAGGAAATTAATTACATAGCTGTAACTCCAGCACTGGCATCTTTCATAAATTCAAATGCTAGAATCATTCCACATCATCGGGTTAGGAACCCTCATTACTTTTAGAATGGCAATAAAGGAGTGGAGTAAGTGGGAGTGGGTGAGGCACTGGCTCTTTTAGGACCAGGCAGTTGCAGGGCGCACACTTCAGGAAATCCCCTTTCTTCGTAAGGCCCACCGGCCGGCTAACCTTTACGCCTCGTTTGTCACACGGGTCCCCCTGAAAGTGTGGGACGCCACTAACACTATTCACAAACTTACCACTTTCCTCTCGCCACTTACGCCATCGGTCGACAATCCAGACTTCACTCCAGGCCTAGCGAAGGGAGACTTCACTCACTGGCGGCCCACGGGGTGCAGTTTCCTTTACCATATCTACGGTCCAGACGGAGTACTTCCCTTCCCACTCTTTAAACAGGAATATAACCTCCCTGAGACGGAACGGATGTGTTACATGCAAGTCTGACACTGGGCACTCCAGCCACAAGTGAGGGAGACGGCAGATAGGAACTAATATCCGACCTTTACACATTTTTACAACCACCAACAACACATCTCTACAATCCAGGCAGGGAACACTGGGAACGTGAACTAGGCAGGACCCTGAGCCATAAAGAATGGGACCAGATCTCTTATAGAGCCTGCCACTCTGCATACCATACCGGGCTTATGGAGACACTAACCAAGATATCCACATATTGGTATAACACCCCATAACGGATACGTGAGATGGACCGCCGCAAAGACAAAAATTGCTGGCAGGGTTGTGGACATACAGGCACTCTGTTACACCTCTTGGGGGGACTGTCCCCTTCTCCATGCCTACTGGACGCAGGTAATAGATGACATTGATACTCATTTCCAAACAGAACTACCCTGATTCCCTGCCTACGCCTTGCTGGGGCTCCCTAATCAATTGACATACTTCTTGCGATCGCGCAGGGGCCGTCAGATGGCCATTGCCCTACGTTCCGCAGTACAGAACATCCTTACACACTGGCGCACTACTACTGTCCCCTCCACTACAGGCAGGTTACATAGGGTGTGGTGTGTATTGGGGATGGAGAAGCTGTGACTCCCCTTAGCCGGAGACATAGATCAATATGATGACCTCTGGCAACCATTTTGCTCACTGTTGGTCACTGAATTTAGGGAACTCACCTGCCCGAGATACCTCTGCCTGTTGCGGCACACAGGGCCCAAAGAGGCGGACTCCTAAGTAGGGTGCGAATGGAGAGTCCCTCACGAGTTTGGGGGGGGGGGGGGGGGGGGGGGGGGAAGGGGTGGTGGATTTGAGCACTGCATGAGGGCGGGGGAAGGAACAGGGAGTTAGGGGGGCGGGTGGCTGGGTTTCCTTTTGGAGGGTTTTTCGCAGCACGTATGGTATATTTATGCCTTTACTGGTCTGGTTGGTTTCTGAATACTATGCCCGCCCTTTTTGGGGCTGTACTTGCCTTTCAAACGTTCCATGCCAATGTTGGACCACATAGCATATGCAATGTATGTTTTGTTTTATATGTGCTGCTTTCAATAAAAAAGATTTCAACCTAAAATGGCAATAAACAGTGTTAAAATGGCGATCGGCCCCCAAACCATGTTTGTTTATTAGCAAACACAATTCATCTGAAATAGCTCAAACTTCAGCCAATGAGGTGGAAGTGCTGGGATCTCTACTCCCTTTATTGGCCACTTTAGTTCAGATTTCATAGCAGAAGTTTGAAGGATAGTAAGAGTATTTCATGAGCCTCAGACTAGGGAGGTTTGCATATGAAGCTCTGAAAGATACCAAAGCTGGAGAACAGGAGATACAAGTAAGTAACTAATTTCTTGTCCAGCTTTGGATCAATTATAGATTCACATGCTTGATTCAGAATAGCAAGCAGTTTATGCAGTTTCATAATATGATGGCAATAAGTTCACCTTTAAAAAAACAGGCCATGTAGAGCAGATTGGCCAGCAGTAGAATCATCTGCTGCATTCAAGTCCAAGCATTAGTGCTTGATGAATGTGTGCCTCCTCATCAACCTAGCAGTTTAGGATATACCCAGAAGCGGTCCTCCAGGGTAGAAAGAGATATGTATATATATATATATATATATATATATATATATATATAGAGAGAGAGATATAGATATATATAGATACATACCTCAAGAAGATAGGTAATATCTAACCTTCAAAGAAAAGAGGGCCCCTGAAACAGATATATAAGCAAGTTCAGGGGAAATACACCAATCTACAAGCAAAACAAAACCGTAATGGACTATAAACAATTTATTGAATCATATATGGAAAAGCGCAAAAAGTCACAAAACAGCCCACAACATAAGGATCACCACAAATTTCATAATTCTTTATCATAATATTAAACATATCAAATGTATTCATTTTTGTTGACATTTAAAATAGTCTATTCGTTTTGATACAATACAAACAAAAGAAAGAAATCCAAGATATAATATATACATAAAAGAATGGGAAAATCTCTAAGGACCCCCAGATACCAACTTCTCCCAAATCCACTCAATCAGACTTCCATTCATTCAAACAGGCATACCGAATCAATCCCACACTTCAGTCATTCTAGCATCAATATCACACATCAATAAAAACAACCAAACAAATTTTCTATAGGACAGGAAAAAATAAATAAAAAAATAACAAATCCTTGTTTTGAATATTCCCATGTTCGAAATAATACATGGCCCAAGATTCTTGCATCCAATGATACACAGATTCGAGAAATGTCCTGGTCTAAATGGTTGTTGAGTTAGCGCTAACTCAAACGAACTGCACTGATTACCCTGGTTAAGAAAAACCAGAGGGGCGTGTAAAAGTAACAGAACGCCAAAAAGCATATCACAAGAGGAAAAGAACGGCTATTAGATCACAACAATAGCCCTTAAAAGAGCATATAACGGAGTCCAAGAAAGACTAAGCTGTATAGCAGAGTGATGCCCACATAAGACACAGTACTCAGAGAAATGCTATTTAATAGCAAACAAATAGACTACGTACGTAGTACACCTAAAAAGCTATACAACAGCAAACTAAAACTCCATGTAGAGTAAGACGTATATCCAAAAAAGGGTATAAACTCGACACTACTGTCCTCATCAGAGTAAAATACAAGCATTTACAATGCAATGGTCTCTGCATTATTAAAGGTAGAGCTATTGGCATTGCTCATGACTTTTTTAAAATCATAAATAAATGGCAGTCATTTACATTGCCAATAGCTTAATCGCTCACAAATGCATGACCTATTGCATTTACACCCACACAGAGCCACCCACACAAAGCCACCCACACAGAGTCATTCAGATAGAGCCACTTACACAGAGCCACCCTCACACAGACAGAGCCACCCACACAGAGCCACCTACAAGAAAAGCTATCCACACAGAGCCACACACACACACACACACACACACACACACACAAAGAGCCACCCACACACACACACATATCATATATCATATACTCTGGCCACTCCGCCACATCCCCACCCTTACAGGTCTGTGATGATGCCTCGTGCCTGGAAGGCTCAGAGTGGTGTGTGCTCTGTTAGCAGAGATGTCCAGGTCCGCGCTTCTGGGTGTTGGGCATGATGAAGGGTGGGTCCATCGACCACGTGACGTGGAGGTGGAAGGCGGGTGATGAGCCCCTGGTTATATTACAGGGTTTCCAGAGTCAGTTACTTGGTAGGTCACTGTCAGTTTGTACCCAGAGATGGGAGGATCTGGCGTGCAAGATGTTTGCTTTGGTAGGATTTATTGGAAGTGTTGGGTTGAGCATGCCTGGTGGCTGGTTCTGAGTGGATCGAGTTTATCGGAGCTTGTCTCATCCGAAGAGATCAGGTTTTATTTCAGCACGGAACGATGCCACACACACCCCACAAGAAGGGCACAGAGGTCACAGAGCAGACAACAGCGTTGGTGACGTGCGTCATGAAAGTGACTTTACAATAATGCGAATATTGCCTCCGTGTTCCCTCCCCCTTCACTGGGGCTGCTGCTCAGAGATTTCTGACTCAGTCACTGGACGCCACACCTGCCCACCCCTCTGCACTCTGCCTTTAATGTTTTAAGCGCTATTTTATTCGTGTTGCTATCCTGAATCCAGCGCCTCGATTAGCCTGCTCTGGCGCTCGCTGTATTCGCAGCCCTAAATTAATAATTCGTAAAACCATCTCATCCTCAGAGCACGCGGCGTCCCTCGGCTGCAGGAGTGCAGGGCGCGACAAAAAATCATATTTCCTTTTATTCGATCACTGCCCCAAAGGTCTTTTCAGGAGAGATTCTGGAATCCATGGAGGGACGGAATATTTTAGTCTGTGAGAATGTGCGGAATGCGTAGGTGAGAGTGCGCCGCTTCCCGAGTGAGGGTGCTGTGCAGGGGGGAGGCGGGGTGAATATTAAAATATCGAGGCCAGTCATACTGAACTGCAGCTACCATGACGATATGTTTGTCGATATTGTGGAGTCCATTTTTTTATCTTGATCTTCAGATCACTATAAAACAAGAAAAGCGGCACAAACAGGGTGGGAGAGGCAAGAAAACGGCACAAACAGGGGGGCAGGGGTACGAAAAATGGCACAAACAGGGTGGCAGAGGCAAGACAAGGGATAGTTACCTCATGTCCTCGGTAGACGCTGCTCTCCTGGTTTTACCGAGCAGCAAAATGGCGGCCGCAAAGCTCCGAAAATTTCGGTATCGGAGGCGTGTTTTTTGCGTTCTGAGTGACGGATGATGTCACAGGTCGAAAGAACGCAAAAAACACGCCCCCGAATCCGAGCAAGCGCAGCCTTACGGTCCTCGACCTAAAAAGAACAAACTAGCTACACAGCTGCAAAAACAATCCGGAGATTAAAATAGTGAAATCCGGAGTCAAACACTCTTGCAGTAAAAAGAAGTAGTGCTTAATACTTTAGCACCACAAAGTGCAACAACAGCAGAGGCAGGATTTAAATCCCTAAACCTAACGATTCACAACCGTGGTCATATAAAAGAGAGGCAAAAGACCTGTACAGTCCATACTACAATTGACCAGCCATGAGGCGCTGTTTCGCTGAATCTGCATGGCTGTCAAATAATCAATCACCATCAAAGGTCATATGTTTTAAACTCTCCCGAACATTATCAGGGAATTTTGACAAACACAACCAAGCCTGTCTGCGAAGAGCAACAAACTGAGCCATGGCTATGCCAATAGAATCAGTGGTGTCCATTGCCAACTTAATATTAAACTTCCCCATCTCACGGCCATCTTGCGCAAGTTGAAAGAGTTCAGCCCTCACCCCTTCAGGAAGGGAAGGAAGCAGATGTGTGACAGAGTCCCATAAAGCATATGTATCCCTGCCTAAGACACAAGACGGGTTTAACAACCTCAAGCCCGAACGATCCGAAGCAAAGATATTCCAGCCACACAGATCCAACCACCTAGATTCTCTACATGGTGGAAGTAAAAGAGAAACATCTGAATTCGGCTAAGCCATAGTAGCTTGCACGACGAACCTTTTAGCAGTAGGGTGTCTAGAAAGACAGGGTTGTTCGGAGCAGTGCAATAGCGATGGGAAATGGCCCAATCAACAGACTCCAGTCACAGGCTTTGGCCAAGTTCCCAAAAGAATACCATACAGAGAAACTCCATAGGGCAGTAAAGAGTTTAGTTACTTACACCTTTATTGCGATCACACAGATCCTAAAAAGTATACAGCAAAAAGTCTCAAGAAAGCATACACCGAAATATATAAATAAAATAAGTATAGAATAAAAATTGATCAAAACATTTCTACAAATTCAAAATGACTGGGCCCCCCAGATCAGTTTAAAGTGCATATGTGCAAAGCAAAATGCATGGCACAGGATAAGGTGCTTGAAGTTCCCACAAATACAAAATAGCAGAAGGTTTTTAAAAAACTTGATAACATTCTGATCTGGCAAAGCTTTCCAAAATGCAGTGACTCAGCTACATAATTTTAACGCCTAATCCAAAGAGCATGCCAGAATCTAGAAAGACCAAATACAATAGGTTGTCTGGTATCAGTACACAAGAGTCTTAAGACCTCTAGATAATGCCCTCGGCCCACCAAGAAGCATAACAGAATAATCCATTGTTTTCTCATTGACTGGTAAGTCGGGCAAAAAAAGAGTAAGTGGACTATGGATTGCGAGCTAACTTGGCAAGTGGGGCACAAGTCGTCCAGATCGTTATTGCTGGACCATTTTGCACAGAACAGTTTGGTGGGAAGTGATTTATAACGAAACTGCAGAAACCGTTTCCGTGCCATCGGTGGAGCTATTTCATCAATAGTTGGCTCAAAGAACGGAGAGCATTTCGATTTGATAAAGACTTCGGTCAGGCTGGATACTGGAGCTAAAAGAACTTCTTTTAAAACCGAATCTCAAAACACTTTTTTCATTTTTTCTCTGGAAATTCGCCTCATCATTTCTGGATTTGACCAATAGGCGTCAAAGTCCAATTTTGCCAGAGATTTCCGTAGAGTGGAAAACCAGTTTATTGCCCAGGCCTTAGGAAATCTCAAGAGGTCTAACAGAGTCTCTCGGTAGGTCTCCAGCTCATCTACAGTCCATAGCCTGAACCAAAACATTATCAATCGGTACATTGCCTTGTGTCTCAGCTGTTTATGTGCCAGATCCATATATAAGGGTTTCAGAGGGGTACTAGCCGGGAGATCCACCAGAGATCTCAGAAACCTATTTTCCACAGCTATTAAAGATGATATATTTCCTGTCCCCCACAACTCTATACAATACATTATGCTCCCCAATACTTAAGTATTGTAAATTTCGAGCGCAGGCGCAATCTGCTGTGACGTAGTTTCTGTGTATTTTGCTAATGTGATTACATTGGAATATTTGACGGAGCTTAGCCTTCTCCTTTTGTGCGTCCGAATTTACAGATGGGGATACAGGTATTCCTAAGTAATCAAAAACGTCAACTTGTTCAAGTGGGGTGCTACCTGCCCGAATAGATCTACTAGAGAGTTTTGACCCACTTTTGTTAAAAATTATGTATTTGGTTTTTCCCTCATTTAAGAACAACCCCCTATCATTACAAAACTGTATAAAATCATTTAATAGTCCTTAGAGGCCCCGGGGGATTTAGAAATTAAAAGGGTGTCGTCCGCAAATAAAGCGGGGACTCTTCTATCATTTACTTTCGGTGCATCGCAACCATCCCTATCCAAAAAGTCAATAACCCAGTTTATAAAGAGGGTAAAAAGAGTGGGCGCCAGCATGCATCCCTGCCTCACTGCACATTTTACGGGATCTTTTTCTGTGACTTCGCTTCTTGGGCCCAAAATTAAAATATCTACAAGGTTTGTCGGAATGCCCAATTCTCTCAGTACTCTCCACAGCTTTGCCCGGGGCACAGAGTCAAAAGCAGTGCGCAGGTCAACAAATGCCACATATAGTTTACCACCTTTAAGGTCCACTTCCTTCCAGTACATGCAAATAAAACGGAAGACCTGGTCTAGTGTGCTAACTTTTGAGCGAAAGCCCGCCTGTAGGTCACTTAAAATATGAAATTTCATCATCCATTCATGGAGCCTCCCTAAGGCTTGTTTACAAAATATCTTTTGGAGAGAATCTATTAGGCTTATCGGTCTATAGTTAGATGGCTTGGATTTGTCTCCTTCCTTATAAATGGGCACAATTTCCGCAACCTGCCACGATTTCGGAATAGGTGCTCCCTGGAGAATCAAGTCAGAAGCCCAAAGGCATTTATCTTCTTTATGCAGATCATTGGGGATTCTGTCTGGGCCTGGAGCACGCGCTGGTTCACATGAAGAGATTGCGGCATAAGTTTCTACTAGGGATAAAAACAGGTGCTCGAAGTCTCCGCTCAACACCTCCTCAGACAACTAACCCATCTCACCACTACCATCGCTCTCAATGGCATAGAGAGACCCAAAGTAGGCTGTCCAGTCATCGGGCTGTATATTACATTCTAACTCTGGTTTTTCCCCCTTAAGCCAGTGAATTGCCTCTTTCCAAAAGGACTTTTGGTCTTTACCATTTAGTGCTGTGTGTAGAGCTAGCCATAGTGAGCTTTCCAACTCCTTTTTGGCACTGTCAATGGCCTGCCTGTACCTGGCTCTAGCTGTCACAATTTCAGGATGGACCTTGCGCTTTATAGCACAAATAAGTTCCCTCTTTGACCTTCTACAGTCCTGGTTAAACCATGTATCTTTCGGCTTATGTGTTGTACCACTGGAGTGGGTAGCACTTCCCATTTTATTTTGAAGGCCGGCTCAGCAGTTCCCTAGCCTCTTTAAAAAGGTGCTCGTGGCCTGGGTTTAGACTCTTAACAGCCTCTTCACTAGGGGTATTAGTTAAAGACTCCATTAGGTTTGAGGTTTTCTTTTTGAGAAGATCCAGCACCTCCGGATGCTTCTCGACCCAACCCCACTTAACCGTTCGCTGGTTATTTGAAGGAGAGAGTTCGCCCAAGTCACGATGTCCGTTTAAAGTTGGCTGTGCGATACCAGAGATGCTTAATTAAAGTACAAGTGTCTATTCACCTCAATCATATCATCTAGTACAGGCCATAGGTTGGAGGTGATTAAGCAGTAATCAATACGGCTTGTATGGTTAGGTCTATTAAAGGTATGAGCGCCGTTAGGATCTGATATAGATCTCCCATTGGTTGCTCTAATGTCATGCTGGAGTGTTAGTGCAATCAGCTTCATCCATTTGACCTTTGGTAGACTTAATGGAGAAATAGACCAATCTTTGTCCCAATCTCCTGTCAAATCAGGGGCGACTACAGCTAAGGGCTCGAAAGTACAATTAAAATCACCAGCAACTATCGCTGGGGTATTATCCAAGTATTTGGTTAGGGCATTATCCAACGCACAGAGAGTCAATGTTTCTTCCCCAGCATGGTCCAACCTATTGATAGACAATGTACTAAGACATATAAACTACTTAAGGTGGCTCTAAGTTCATCAACCAGGGATAGAGACGGAGTTAGAGCTTTTAGAAAGGCCTACAACCTGGCAAGGAAAAAACGTGAAAAGGAGATTAAGGAGCAGGCGTGGGAAAATTTGCACCAGCCTGCCAGGAGCAGAGATACTTGCCTATTCTGGTAGGCCGTGAACGCACCCTTTCTCGCGAACAAAGAAAGTGCAAGGTTAGAAATTGCTATTGACGAGAATAACTGGATCGAATTTTTCTCAAAAGTGTATAGACAGGAGAATAATAGTGAAATACTTACACTAGGGAGAGAAGAGGCAGAAGAACATAATAGTATGCACTCGCCAATTATAATCAAGATTACCCAGGAGGAGGTGCTGCTGGCAATAAACCAAAGTAAGGGTAATAAGACCTCTGGCCCTGACGGGATTCCAATTGATTTATTTAAATCTATTGTAGATCTTTGGGCTCTACTTTTAACACACGTTTTAGAGGCCTGTTGCTCCGAAGGTTTTTTAAGTTCCTGGTCTGAATCAGTAATCGTCCCCATTTACAAAAAAGGGGATCGGGAAAGCCCATCCAGCAACAGACCAATCTCGTTATTGGATTCGCTAATGACAGTGGCAGGAAGGGTGATACTAAACAAACTCCAAACCTGGGCTGACGACAATAGTATCCTGAGCCCAGTACAATACAGTTTTAGGGAGAGGATGGGCACGGTGGAGCAGGTTTTAAACTTTACTCTTCTCCAAGGGAAGTATATCCAAGCAAAAAAGGGTCGGCTGTTTGTAATTTTTGCAGATCTCACGGCCGCTTTTGATTGCGTGGAACACAAGAAGCTATGGAGTACCCTGGAGGATATACAGGTTGATCCTGCAATAGTGCAATTCCTAAAACAATTGTATACAGGAGCATCAGCTAAAGTGAGATTTGGCCCGAAGGGTGAGTGCACCAAACCATCCCGCGTAGAGAAGGGAGTCAGGCAAGGATGCGTCTTGGCCCCTTTCCTCTTCTCCATATATACCAACTCTTTGGAGGAGGAATTGAGGGCTAATGTCATCGACTGTTCAAGATATAACAACGAGCAGGTCGTCTCCCTTCTCTATGCAGATGACGCAGTTCTAATGGCTAGAACTAAAATAGGTATTCAGCGCACACTTACCACATACTCAGGGTTTATGGCACACAGGGGTCTAAAACTCAATTCCAAGAAAACTTTTGTTATGGTGTGCGGGAAACATCAGCGCAAAACCAAGAACCTGACTGTGGGAACTGAAACCATCGACTACACCAAAAATGTCTCCTATCTAGGTGTTCTCCTAGTGGGAGCATGCTCCTGGGTCCCGGCAATTAGAAGTAGGACACTCCTATTTAAAAGATCCATAGCGGCAAACTGGGTAAAAGACCTCCTGATATACTACTGAAAATATACATAGCAAAGTGTAGGAGCATTGCCATGTATGGGGCGGGTATTAGGGGTTTTAACAATGTGGCATCAATCCAAATCATTGAAAATATGTTTCTTAGATACGTTCTTGCAGTCCCACAGAGCACGTCTGCTTTTAATTGCCACGCTGAACTGGGTATTGACTATATCACTGACCTTATCAAGTTGCAGCCTATTCTTCTATGGCACAGGATCTGGGCTTGCCAGGCACTGTCCCTAAATAGAGAAATTATCAAGGATGGAATGAGTCTGGATCAGTCAAGAAACGTCCCCTGGTTAAACTATGTAAGAACGTTTTTGAATGACCTTAATAGACCAGAGTTCTATGAAGATCCTGAGCTGGTTTGCGCTATATCAAGAAAGGCACTGAAAATATTATGCATGAGTCACCTTGAGCAGATAAGACTAACAGGGGAGATGGGTAAAAGATCGGTCATACAGCACCAGATGACCCTGACCTGTTATAGGATCCAACCTTATTTATGCTACTGCTTGAAAGGTTTTGACAGATACGTCTTAATAAGGTTCAGATTTGAATCTTTCCACCGGTTGGTGACCTTTCCAAACAAGCATTTACAATGCAATGGTTTCGCCTTTTGAAAAGTTTGAGCTATTGGCATTGTAAATGACAATTTTCATTTATGTGTTGGTTTTGAAAATAAATAAATAAATGGCGTTGTCATTTACAATGCCAATAGCTTAATCTCTCGCAAATGCGAGGCCTATAGCATTTGCAATGCAATAGGTCGCGTATTTACGCGAGTTTTAGCTAATGATATTGCAGATAACAATGCGTTTTATTTATGTTTCAAAAACCAAAACATAAATAAAAGGTCTCTCACACTGCTGTCTCTCACACACTGCTGCCTCTCACACACCATGCTCTCCCACACACCATGCTCTCCCTAGAAGACTCACACTGCTGTCTCTCTCACACTGCTGTCGCTCTCACACTGCTGTCTCTCCCACACACACATGCAGAGAGCGACACACACATACAAAGAGCCACACACACACAGCCACACACACACAAATACAGCGAGCCACACACACAGCCACACACATACATACAGAGAGCCACACACACACAGCCACACACACAGCAGCTAAACCCTGAGCAGCAGCTAACCCCTGCACAGCAGCTGAGCTACCCTGCATACTAGAGCGAGGCAGGTGCAACGCAAGAGCGGAGCCTTTGTTTTCACCACCTCTGTTTCCACACAAGTCTGCAGAGCACGACTGGCGCACTGATCACTTTAGCACAGTAGCTAAAAGCTGCACAGCAGCTCTCCTCTGCATAGCAGCTAAACTCTGCACAGCAGGGCGAGGCAGGTGCAGCGCAAGGCTACGGCACTCATTTCCACTCAAACACCCCATCTATTTCTACACAAGTGTGCCGTGCACTGCCGTCTTCCTATCCCTATCTGACAGCAGCATAGCATCACTCCACCATCAATAGTTCACCCAACACTCTGGAGGCAGCTGACTAACTTTGGGCTTCAGAATAGCGTGTTGATCCAGTAAAGCGCTTCTTCGCCTCGTAAGGGATAGTAAGCGCGAAGCAAATTCAATTATAATACAATCATGTTATGGATCGGCCCCCCATGAACGGAAATGCGGGCAGAGTTAAAACACGGGCCGGTATATGTAACAACCACAGAAACTACGTAAAACTGCACTGATCTTAATGTGACAGTACTCTGTTTTAAACACAAGTTAAAAAGATTACAGTTCTGCTCTGCCACATTATTACAATTTCGCTAAAATCCACGAACCTAAAATGAGTCTCTCCCCCACATCTACATCCGTCCACCCATACTCACGCCGATGCTGAACAATGTAATCACTATGTGTCAATTCATCCATCTGTACATTCACTCCCATCCACCCAACTACAACCGCATATTGATAACCCCGGATTCATCCAATAATCCATCAGCCTATGCGCGACGTTTGTGGCGTATTGTAGCGGTGGCATTGGTTGAACGCGTTTGCACCGGCACATCTCCATACTGTTATGATTGCGCTTTCTACAATGATATGCACTATATGTCGGTCAGCGCATACGGACCCTGCTAAAGTTACCTTCTGTCTGGTACTTACACGGACGGTCCGTGGGTTCCACGCACTATCTGTTCCTGTGTTAGCATTTCCGCATCGCATAACAAACACCACCTCTGACCATACCCCAGGACTAGTCTGGAAATAGGAGGTACTGTTACTGTAAAGTGTGTAAGGTAACCTACCATTGGAACATTGGTTCTCAGCCAATCCTAGCTCACCGCACAGAATTCCGAAGAGCGGATTGGCTGTGGTGTGTATCTTTACCTCTTAGTGTACTCTAGTCGTACTCACACAGTCGGCAAATTTCTCCAAGTAAGGGGGCCTGCTGTGCTTGGTGGGCGGGGGACGAGGAAGTGGAGCGGGGCAGAATTGGGGCCCGGGGCCGGATGCGGAGCATGAGCGATGGTTGTATGTCCGTCAACAGTCTCCGGCTCTCCATGGTGGCCGCTCATAAGACGGCAGCAACGAGACACACAACATGCCGTGCAAAGAGAAACATCCACAACACGGGGCAGGTAGAGACGACAGCAAAGACACACACAAAGACGTAAAAGAAACAGGGAGACGACATGAGACGGGGTACACGTACAAAAAGGGAGACGACATGAGACGGGATACACATGCAAATAAAATTATAAACAAAATGCTGCTTATCTGATTGCAAAGAACAACAACTTCCTGGCAACTTAAATCTACCAGACCACACCAGCTAAAGGCACTTCGAAAAAGACGAAAACAACACGGTTAAAAAAAAAAAAACACCCGCCCACCGCTGCAATGACGTGCTAAAAGGGGCTGGATGAGAAAAAAATCGCCGGAATGCCCACGAGTCGCCTCGCAGAATGACGGACGCCTCTCTCTTCCAATGGCTAGCCTCTATTTATGGAGCTAGCCAATGGAAGACAGAGGCGGGTCAAAGCTCACATACTTGTAAACAAAAGATTTTGCCTGCGAAACCTAAAGTAATGGTAAAAGCAGTGAAATCCAGCAGGTTTTTTCTTTTTAAAATATAAACCTAACAGCAAACACATGACTAGATTACTGTAAACATATTTGAGTGCTGTCTGAATTGTTTCCAATCAATTACTAAAGCAAATGGAAAATTAGTAAGAAATGTATAGAAAGGATTTGACACACAAAGTTTCACCTACTAGGTCTACGTATATAGTGACTAGGCGACCCAGATTTAAACAGGAGAATCCTACGTTTTCAACATCTGCCCCAGAAAATTCAGTAAATTTAGCACATGTTCTGCTTTTCGGACAGGGAGGCAAATATTCATGTATTGAATACCCTAATTAATAAAAAGTACCCATACGAAAAGCTATTTATTTTGTAAATACGGAGACCAGAATCTAGAAATCAAGACAAGTGTTGAGATTGAAAATGCAACGTATTCGCCTTACAACACGTACTATTAGACACGTCGATGGTTTTAATAAAGCGTCTGCAAAAGACAGATAGATACCCATAAACGCTACAATACATTCAATTACAAATTTCCCCACCCCACTTTTAAAGCATAAAGGCGTGTGGTATGATCATATGCTTTGCAATCTTCAACAAACTTCTGCGGGCCGCCTCTCCTGTCTAGGTATACCAGAGCTGCCTCCCGCAGTCGTGCCACTTGTGTAGTCAGACTCATGTTTTCTGGAGAGAATAAGTAATTACGCCATAAAAAATACTTGCGCGGCAGATGTACGCGAGAGTGCTTCCGCCCTCTTTTGGTTATACACCCAATGTATCCGTCCGCCAGACTAAACTAATCCTTTCAACCAAATCGGAAAACAAGCTGTGCGTAAACAAGCACTTTGTACTTCTAGTCCTTGCTTATCAGAAGCAAGGCTGGCAGTCTCTTTTGCTGCCAGCCTTGCTTCTCGTAAGCAAGGACTATACGTACAAAGTGCGTGTTGATGCACCGCTTGCAGGTTTTCAAAACAAATGAATAAAAGGCATTGTCATTTACAATGTCAATAGCTCCAACTATCGCAAATGCGAGACCTATTGCATTGCAAATGCAGCTGCTTTGATGTTTTTGTTTTGTGCCTGACACTGGAACAAGTCCCCCCTCCACCCTGACAGAACAAGACTGAAAGACTGAATCAACCATTCCAAAAACCGTCATGCCAGTCCCCACCTCTAGGGGGCTTTGCTGGAATTAACCTCCCACGAAAGATGTGGAAAAACGCGACATTTTACAGTAATTATTCACAAATGAATAGGAAATAATGTCATGGATTTCATGGCACTTCTGAGAAAGACCTGCAGAGCAATTACTATAGAGTCTCCCACAGGGACATGGAATACTGTTTCTCGATAACTAGATAATGTATGTGCATTTTGTTTTTAAAGTGTGTGCCCGGTTCTAAAAATGGGTGCACTAAAAAAAAAAAACACATTTGTATCATAGGAGTTTATTCGGATACAGGGTGCCCCACTGGAAAGGACAGGATCCTCACAATATGTCTCTTTACTAACCAGCATCATACCTCACTACCTCACTTCTGTAGCATCCACAGAATGCTTCAATATTGGCCCGTATTTTCTTGTTCCATGTGCTGTTATCCCAGCTTTAAAATATGCCACCTTAGGTTTTCATACTTGCCTGTACAAGTAGATTGTTAGTCGTTTTAGGGTAGACAATCTTCTTGGAAAGGGAAGGGGTGGACAACATAAACCTTACACAGACAACAGCGCTAGACATTTATTTGAGGAGGGAACAGACTGTTACTGCTTAGGTTAGAGACACCCTGCAGGCTTAGGCAGCAGGTCTCAACTTAAAGGATTGGTCATCAAACAGGTTAAGTGAGAACGCCATTAAAAGCTTTATCATTACGGTTAATGAAAATACACACATTTTGCTTTTAGATACAGTCTCTTTATTTTTTATCAATATACTAAATGCGCCAAAAACTTGTAATTTTCAAGAAGAAAAATATTTTAGTCCTGAAATACTACCTTTTCCTTTTTCTAGGATGTACCATTTGTCCCTTTTGATCAAGTAATGACATAAGGATCTTGTCATTGTATTGGCAAACATATGCCGAACATATGCCAGGGGTGTCCACAGTTATTTCCAGAACGCCACACGATGCCAAGGATTGACAGGGATCACTTTGAATATGCCTGCATACATTTTACTCCTCAGAGTAGACAAATATTCAACAGATTCTTTCAAACTTGAGACGAACTAAACCGCAGGGAATCAATGTAGATCCAGGAGAGCTGCTGTACAGAATTTCCAAATCAGATATGTGGCCATGTGTAGTGAAAGTCGAGCATGCCTGAGCTGCGCAAACAGAATTGATTACAGAATGTAAAGTCTGGCATCCCGACGAATCTTCCTGCGGAGCGGACGGGCATTCCCAGGCCCCTGTCACTTTTAAATTACATTGTCTGCGGTATGAACGTACTGATGACAGATTTACACATTGCAAAAGAAGGCAATCAACCAAAAAATAGAACCTACGCTCAAGACGGTCCCAGATGAAAAGGTTTCCTGCTTGTGAAACCGTAGTCGTGGTTCTGTAAATATTGTCTCACAGGATTTTGTTCAACACTTGCTGCAACATGAAACATCTGCACGTACAGTGACTGGAGATATTGTCGCAATATAAGAATATCGCCCGAGACAGGTAAGGCGATTACGGTTGGAACCACCTCGCAGTCCATACACGTTGTCCTCGAGCACCTAAAACAATACAAGGGGGGAGATTTCCTGATCGGTGCGCATTATAGCAACCGGCTCCTCGCAAAAATGAATGCAGGTATTGTCGCGATATAAAAATGTCGCAATACCAAAACAGAGACACCTCTCCCGGAATTTCGTGGACAATTGATGCAACGGCATGAAAGATGTATGTTTCGATTGTTGTAGGTACGAGGTGAATACTTCATTGAATTTTAACAGTTTTTGTGTTTTTAGTTTGACACTCTGCCCATGAACCTGTCCACAGGGTTGAATGCCGGGCTTTGCAGTGCTTGCGGGCCATCGGTCTGTGGAATAGAATACCCCCCTCCGGGACCGGTCAGGGTTGGCAGAAGAGGGCTCCTGCCCGTACCTGACACCCCAACTCTGAAATCTAAACTTTTCCCCCCTAGTTGTTGGCGTCACCGTGGTGCGCATGTGCGAAGGTTTCCGAAACTGACAGTGCCGGATAGATAGCAGGTCAGGAGCAAGAGAATGGGGAGGAGAACAAGGCGAACGGCAAACGCTGCATCCCGCGCCGCGGGTGGTGGTGCGTGCTTTTGAGCACGAGGCTTCTGCTCTGCTCCTCTCTCCTGTCAGAGCGCTGGATTGTGGGGTTTGGAGTCCCCAAGCTGCCACAGCAAACGCTGCTTCAACACCTGTCACACCCTGGTGAAGCAGATTCAACAATGGATCAGATGACAAAGTCACCGAAGGAAGCTGCAATTTCAAGACATCAGCAGCTTTCTTTATAACTTCAGCAAAAGCTGCACTAGTCGCCATCCCCATGCAGCCCAAGAACCTCCAACAAGAGGCTGAACAAGACCAACAAAGCGGTCGATGTCACAGGCGTCACCCGAGCCACCTTGCAATGCTGGAGAAACAGCAAAAGAGCCAGTTCCGTCCTCGGAATGCAAAGGAGAAGACTTGGGAACTGCAGTGGCTATGAGTGGCGTCTCCTGCGCGCAGCGACGTTGAGGCGGTACCGTATCGTCATGCACCATGAGCTGCACCTCCAGCGGCGACCGACGTCGGGTGGCATCGTATACGCCTCCTGAACAACCTCATTCGACGCCACTTGCATTACAACTGGATGCCGCACGCGGCTGTGCACCAACACAGTGATGACCCCAGGCACAGAGATGAGGCCTTCGAGCGGTGCAGAGGGAGAGCCCGCCGGAGTGTTTCCAATCAGAGTACCACCTACCTCCTTGAGGCTCGAAGGCGCTCCAGGTTGAGGCATGGGCCAAAGAAAGGCATGCAGAGCATGATAGTATGCCTGCATCTGGGTCATAGTTGCCTCGACTCCAGGATAAGGCGTTAGGCACAGGGTCGACTCTTGTGCGACGCACTATGTTAAAGAATGGGAGAAACCAGCAGAGACCGTGACGCGGTGAGGCCGAAGGCTGCGCGATTTCGATCCCTTACGACGGGATTTTTGTGACTTAAATGAGTGATGTTCACTGGAACGGCTCCTTGAACTGCCCCGGGCAGGAAACTCAGAACGGGAAGGAGACTGACATTGCATGGATTCCGACCGGGAGAGATGCGCTGTCAACAGCTTAATTTGTCTTTCTCGCAAGGCCATAGGCTTCAGCCATTTACAGGCATTGCACTCCTTGGAGACTTGGTGCTCTCTTAGGCACTACATGCAGATGGTATGGGGATCTGTGCAGTCATCTGTGTCGCACAGGTCACCACAACTTAGAACCCAAAGGCATAGGCACACAGTTCCCGGATGCAAAAAGCCGTCAAAGTAGGCCAAAAATAAAAACATCCTGAGGAATCACTTCTCTGTATCCACGTTGCAGCGCGGAAAAGAATAAGTTGACGTTTGTGCGCCAAAGGGGACTTATATGGTTCCACTGACGTCATGACCGGAGTCGTACAATGCCGTACTCCAGCGCTCAGAGGTACTGCTGAAAATCTTTCGGAACCAGTCAGACGCCTGGGGAGAATTCAAAAGTTAAGGAATCTGCAGCTAGATGTCTATCAGATATGTGGTTTTAACAATGGCACAATCCTGGTAGGCACAAACATACAGTTTTCAAAAGACCCCCTCCCTCCTTCAGCAGGAGCATTCTTTTTACCTGTGATCTTAACTGGGACTGTCTAGAGTAGAAACAACTGGGTTAACTGTGGATGGGAAGACACTTATACATCTGCTTAGAGGCCCTTCAATAAGCAAAATATACATGTGTGTACTGGATGTTTCTTGGTGACTCATCAGCTTCTTGGTGACCCATCAGCAGTTTCTCCCAACAGTGTCATAACATTTCTAGAAGAAGGTGCTACTTTAATTTCCCTCTGGTGAACTGAAGGATATTTCAGAAATTATCCGGAGTACAACATGAATCTGAAAAGGAATCATTGATAAGCACAGAAAACAATCGCAAAAATATCAACATTTCATTGCTCTAAAAGTCTATAGTAAGTCGTGATCCGAGCAAGAACAAAAAGCACTTAAAAACTTGTACTGCTTCACTTGGAACCAATATTTCACAGTTTCAGGACTAACACTTTTCTTTCCCATGACACTTTTAGGAACTATTTCAGAGTTAGGAGAGTCTTTTGTGACCGGCAGGACATGGACTTACCAGAGGAGTGCAAGAGAAGTGGTCGACATTGAGTGGGTCAGCTTCCTGCTCTAGATCCAGGCTCTCAGCGTTGATGCTTCTGTATGGAAAAATGAGCCACATGGTTCAAATTTTATTAAAATGAAAATAAAGGAAATGTAGACAGCTTCACAGTCATAAAATATAGATGTAGTGAATATCCGCCTATACTATAAGTTTACAAAGAAACTACTGAGCCATGGGAAGCAAATGTCCTATATTCTAAACTAATCTTCAGTTATGACAATACACAACAGGATTCTACATACACAACCATAATAGGAAGGCCCTATGGTTATGTTACATTTTTTCAATAGCCAGCTCTCTCGTTTGGGCTAAGTTACTCAATTCTGTAGCCATGAACACCACCCAAAGAATCTTTGATAAGAAGCAGCAGCCATTTTGGATTTCAACAGGCAAAGTTCCATTACTCTGAATACTTAGCTAAACAAATGCTTTTTTTTCAGTCGCTGGTTGGCTTACTCAAGAAACAAAAACTCAATAATACAGGCCAGTTCCAGTTTTTGTCAACTCGGAGAACAGGGATTGATTGGAGGGCCTTCAGCTGTAAGTAGGTCAAGGTCCCACTGACTGACTGGCGCTAGATGAAAGTCATTTTACAGAGGAAATCAAGTTCTCAACTCTATAAAAATAATTATAAAATGGTTTCTCTCCCCGCAGAAGCAGGTGAGTTTGTGAACTACTGAGGTATGAGTTATTTAGGTATTGGTTAGACGTAAAGTTTATCATTATAACTGGCCAGGTGAGCAAGACCTAATATGGAAGGAGGTGGAGGACTTTGCACAACAGGCAGACATGAGGTGCTAAGAAAGCAAGTTTGTGTACTTATTTGTTTCCATTGCTTCAAGATTCTGTGAAGATGAGGGCTAGAGATGGGGCCAGACAGTAACAATTGGGCAAAAAAACACAGCTGAACGGGAGAGAGCGAAGAAGGAAGAGAGGACAGAAGGGGATAGGGAAGTAAGACAAGCAAGTACGTAGAAAGTCGAGAAGAGGAAGGGAAGAACATAAGAAAGTGAGAATGATTGGGAGAGAAGAAAGTAGGATAATCAGACCAGAGACGGGGAAGCATAAAAGGGAAAAAGAAAGGGAGAGACTGCATATCAGGAGAAGGAAACAGAGAGAGTAGAAGACGATGGAGAGAGCAAAGGAGAGAGGGACAGAGAGAGGAGACAACAAATGGAACGGGGAAGATGACGGGGACAGCAGAGGCGCACAAGCATTCACAAAAAGGGAAAGGGGACGGGAGAACTGGAAAATAGAGTCAGCAGAATTGAAGAGGGGAAGCACAGAAAGAGGCCAGGTTGATTGTTATAGAGACAGAGGAGTAGTGGGGAGGAGACAGAGAACACAAAGAGACAGGAAAAGCAGAGCCATGATAGAAACCGACACTGGTGCCATAAAACTAGGGCCCTGAAAGGGATGTCCTTAACCCTAGATATCGATTCGCAGAACGGGGAGGATGGGTGGGGCGGTAAGGAATCTAACACTAACTACTGTTTCTTACAGATATATCATTACCGAAGGAAAGTAACTCATGCATCTGAGAGAAACTGGTTAGTGTTAGATTCCTTACCTTAGAATAGATACCCCAGCAATACCAACCCCGGTGGTGGGTCTGCGAACCAAGATCACATCAAAAAGTCCTGAAGAACGGAACGTCCGAAAAAGCCATCTCTCCAGACTTGGCTGTCCAGGCAGTAGTGCTTAGCAAACGTGTGCAGCGAGGCCCACGTAGCTGCCTGACAGATGACGTGCAAGGGGACTCCCCGACCCAGGGCAGCAGTAGCCACCGTGGCCGGAGTGGAAAGGGCACGTAGCCCCACAGGAGGCTCCTTTTTCGCCGAGAGATGGTCCGCTTGTGCACCGCCCGTCCCTTCTTAGCGCCCATGTAACCAACAAAGAGCTGGTCGTCCACCCGGAACTGGCGTGTGCAGTCTAGATGGAAGGAGAGCGCACGTTTTAGGTCCAGACGGTGGAGCCTCTATTCCTCTTTCGAGGGATGCGGAGGCGGAAAGAAGGTGGGCAAGGTGATGGACTGCCCGATATGAAAGGCTGTAACCACCTTGGGCAGGAAAGAAGGACGAGTCCTCAGAACAACCTTGTCCGGATCGACGGAAAGGAGGTTTAGAAGATAGAGCCTGGAGCTCACTCACTTTCCTGGCAGAGGTGATGGCAACCAGGAATGCAGTTTAGTTAGAGGACGTAGAGGACAGTTATGAAGTGGCTCAAAGGGAGTGCACATCAGATAAGTCAGTACAAGGTTCAAGTCACAATAAGGCATCACGAAAGGAACAGGAGGAAACAAGTGTGTGATGCCTTTCAAGAACCTATTTACAACAGGGGACTTGAAAAGAGAAGGCTGATCAGGAAGCCTCAAAAAGGCTGAAATGGCCGAGAGGTAGCCTTTGATAGTGCCCAGAGCAGAGCCCTGCTGGTCAAGAGAAAGAAGAAAGAGGAGAACCTCTAAAAGGGGGCAGAGAGTGGATCCACAGCCTTTGCTGTGCACCATGCCACAAATTTGTTCCACCTGCAGGCGTATAACGATTTTATGGAGGGACGCCTGGCTGCCAGAATCACATCATAGACTTCAGGAGGCAAGTCAAATGGCCTCAACTGTCGCAGCTCAATCTCCACGCATGTAGGTGGAGACTGGACAGGTTTGGGTGGAGGAGCGTCCTCTGCTGCTGCGACAGAAGGTCCTCCTGAAGAGGCAGACGAATAGGGGATCGACTGACATGCTGAGTAGCTCGGGATACCAGTATCTTCGTGCCCAGTCCGTAGTCACAAGGATGACTTCGGCCCGGTCTCGCCTGATCTTCTTCAGCACTCTGGGCAGAAGTGGTATAGGCGGAAAGGCATACAACAGACCGCAGTTCCACTCGTGACGAAAAGCGTCTCCGAGCGAGTGCCGCCTTGGAACTCCAACGCGCAGAACTGATGACATTGCGCGTTCTCTTCGGTGGCGAATAGATCTAACCAAGGCTCTCCCCACTGCCGAAAGAGACCTTGCGCCACGTCCGAGTTCAGACGCCATTCGTGATCCATCATGCACCGGCGGCTGAGTTCATCCGCCCTGGCGTTCAGGGAACCCGCCAGGTGTTGAACCACCAGGGTGATGCCCTGGTTTTCCAGCCATGTCCAGAGGCGCAGAGCCTCCTGACAAAGGGTCCACGACCCCACCCCGCCTTGTTTGTTGCAGTACCACATGGCAGTGGTGTTGTCAGTGAACACCTGCACTACACTTCCCCGAATGGAGGGAAGAAATGCCTTCAGTGCGAGACGGATCGCCCGCAGCTCCAGAAGGTTGATATGGAGCCGGGACTCCGACGGAGACCAGAGGCCTCTGATCTCCGCCTCTCCCATGTGGCCCCCCCCATCCCATGAGGGACGCATCTGTCACTACTACGTGCTCCAGTTGGGGTAGGGAGATGGATCTGCCGCTGACCCAATCGCGGTTCGTGAGCCACCACTGCAACTGACTCAAAGCGCCCTCCGAGATCAGGACATGGTCGGACAGGTTGCCCTGATGCTGTGCCCACTGAAATTTCAGGTCCCACTGCAGAGACCGCATCCGCCACCTGGCGTGATGCACCAGAAGGATGCAGGAGGCCATCAGCCCCAGGAGCCGCAGCGTCAACCTGACCGAAACTCGGGATAAAGGCTGAAAGATCGGAATCAGAGTCTGAATATCCCGAACCCGCTGTTCGGGGGGATAAACCCGAAACTGCGCCGAGTCCAGAACCGCTCTGATGAAAAGCAGCTTCTGAGAGGGGCACAGGTGCGACTTCGGCATGTTGATGAAGAACCCCAGCGAGTGCAGGAGGTCGGCTGTAGACTGGAGGTGGGAGACGACTGTCTGGGCTGAGCCTGCCTTCAACAACCAGTCGTCGAGATAGGGAAAGACTGAAACCCCTGATCTGCGCAGATGAGCTGCGACCACCGCCATAACTTTCGGGAACACTCGGGGGGCGCTGGTAAGGCCGAAGGGGAGCACAGTAAACTGAAAGTGCTCGTAGCCTACCATGAACCGCAGGTAGCGCCGGTGGGCCGGCAGGACGGGGATGTGGAAATATTTGTCCTGCAAGTCCAACGCTACCAGCCAGTCTCCAGGATCTAGGGCAGCTAGGACCTGAGCTAAAGTCAGCCGTTGACGCTCCGGAGGTCCAAGATAGGGCGTAGTAGGCCTCCTTTGCCCTTCTTGGGTACCAGAAAGTAGTGGGAGTAGCAACCACGTCCTACTTCTGGCCCAGGAACGCGCTCGATGGCCCCCTTGGCCAAGAGGGCCATAACTTCCTCCTGCAGAAGTTGCAAGTGATTCCCCGACATGCGGTGGTACTGCGGTGGCATGGCTGGAGGGGTCGCCTCGAAGGGGAGGGAGTTGCCCATTCGGACGATTTGCAGCACCCACCTGTCCGACGTGATGGAGCGTCAGTGGAGGAGGCGATGGCGGACCCTGGCCCCCACTGGTGTCGATTGGGCCTGAAAGCTCGGACTAGGAAGGTTTTGAGGCAGATGCTGCGTGAGCGGATGTGGACTGACATTGCTATTGTCTCCTGGCACCGCCACGGCGGTTACCACATCTGCGGCCACGTTGAGGCTGGTTCTTCGGCCTGTGCCTGGCAGAACGTGTGGGGGCGCCCCTTTCTTGGCCACGAAAGGGGCGAAAAGCAGAAGTTTGCTGGCGCTGGCCCGACAAGCCCAAGGACTTGGCCGTTGCCCTGGAGTCCTTGAAACAATGTCTGCTTTGCCGCCAAAGAGGCGACGGCCATCAAAGGGCATGTCCATGAGCGTGGCCTAGACATTGCCCGAGAAACTGGAAGACCCCAGCCAGGCGTGGCTAGGAAACCGCCACCGTTGTGGAAATCGCACTTCCCAGCGAGTCCGTGGTATCCAGTCCACACCTGATGAAATAACGCGCCGCATACCGCCCCTCCGCAAGGGCTTGCGTGAGCCGGGCCCGGGCCTCCTCTGGGCACTGGGGCAGCAGGTCCGCAACCGTGTCCCACAAAGAGTGGGTAAATGGCCCAAAAGGCAAGCAGTGTTGATAAACCACAACCCCAAACTCAATGATGAGAACAGTTTCTTCCCAAACTGATCAAACCTTTTGCATTCCCGATCCGGGGGAGCGCTCGAGAATGCGGTCTGGTAGATGCCTGGATCACCAGGCTCTCGGGGTGGGGTGCACGGACAGAAAGCTAGGGTCACCCGGAGCCGGGCGGTGGCGTCGGGCCACGTTCCAATCCACAGGGGGCACTGTGGAGGGCTTGGACCAGATGCCCATCAGAACATCCGTGAGGGCCTCATTGAACTGCAGTAGAGGCTCAGAGGAGCTTACTGGCGGCTGAAGCACCTCAGTGAGGAGGATAGTCTTCACGATCGCAGCAGGGAGCTCAAGAGCCAAGGCCTTGGCTGCCCTGCACAACACCACACCATATGTAGCACCCTCCTCCGTAGCCACGGAGGGAGGAGCGATGAATCCAGTGTCGGGCGATGTGTCCAAACCACTGGCCTCCCCTAGCTGATCTGACCAGTCTTGGCTCAACTAACACTGCTGTGCCAGAGGGTCCTCAGACCCCTCTCAGTCCTCCCCTTTATCCGTCAGGCTGGAATGACGGAGCCAGGTCGTAGGTGAAGGCCTCACCCATCGTCGCCGGAGATGGTGCCGAGCGGCGCCGTTCAGACGCCAGACCCAGACTGAAACTGGGGCCGACGTCGTCCGAGGACGGCGCCGGGAGCGACACCATTGGGGTCGGCGCAAGCGGAGGAGTCGTAAGGTCAACTGGCGTCGACCGGGATCCAGGCACGGATCCCACGGGGGCCGGCGGCGTCGGGACCGATGTCGACGATGGCACGGGGGACGAAGCACCCAACGGCACCGGGGCCGCAGCCACCGGCCCGCCAAGGCCCCCAGTCGGGTCCGCGGGGCCTGAAGGCGCGCCGGCAGACCTCAAAGGAGGGAAGTGAGTCCTCATGGCAATGAGGAAATCACAAATCTCCTCCGGCGTCGCACGCAGGCCTTGTACCGGAGGGTATGGACCTGGAGGCGGCGCCTGCGGCTCTGACAGAACCGCACGGGCGGTGTCGCCCGAACCCTCAGCCGCGTCACGCGAGCGGAGTCTGAAGAGCGGTGTCGCCTCTTCGACTTCTTCTTTGAATGCATCGACTTACCGGAGGACTTGGAGCCCGACAAGTGATGGTGATAACTCAACGAGCGACAACTGCGGATCCACGACCGGTCCCTCGACTTCCTCCTCAACCGTGACCTCGAGCGGCGCGGAGCCGACTGCCGGATCTTGAGTAGCTTGCGGGACCGCTTCCGCCTAGCTTTCGAGGTCAATGCCCGGCAGTCGGGGCACGACTTGTCGTCGTGGTCGGCCCGAGGCAGTAGAGACACTGATGGTGGGGGTCGGTCACCGACATCAGGCGGGGAGAGGCGTCGCACAGCTTGAAGCCAGACACCCCTACGGCACCAGGAGTCGAAGTTTACTAAAAAAAAAAGCTCCAAAATAGACCAAAACGTTAGTCAAAAATTACTAAGAGTACTGCTCTTCCCGGATCTGCGCTAGCTGGCACTGAAAAAAGAAGAACTGACGTCAGCGCACGAGGCCGGCGTCTAAGTAATCAGACGAAGTCATTACGGAGATCACGACGCTGAGAACGGACGCTGAGCCGCAGACGACGCCTACCGATGTGCAAGGGTACTGCTGACAAAAACTTTCCGGATCCAGCCTGAAGCCTGGTGATATTCTAAGGTAAGGAATCTAACACTAACCTGTTTCTTTCAGATTTAACAAATAGCTGATCCGATCTACGAATATCCTATGTCTTGTCTAAGTAGAATTTCAACACCCTTTTCACATCTAGAGAATGAAGGGACCTCTCAGCCGGAGAGGAAGGATGTTGAAAAAACGGTGGTAAAGTGATCGTTTGGTTCACCTGAAAATCAGAAATCACCTTAGGGAGAAACTTTGGGTGAGTCCTCATGACAACCCTAGATGCATGAAACACAGTATAGGGCTCTTGGCAACATAGGGCCTGGATCTCACTCACCCTAAGAGCTGGTGTTCTAGCCACAAGGAAAGCTGCCTTCCAGGATAGGTGCTGTAGAGAAGCCTTATGAATAGGCTCAAAAGGCACCTTCATCAATCTAGATAGCACCATATTCAGCTCCCATGGAGACGAAGGATGCCTAACAGGGGGAAAACACCTTCTTCAAACCTTCCAAAAAATCTTTGATGGCAGGGATTTGGAAAAAGGAGGTTTGTGAAGAGCATTTCCTATACGCAGTCAAAGCTGCAAGGTGAACCTTAATAGAATGAAAATTAAGGCCAGATTGAGCTAAATGCAGCAAGTATGGAAGAATGACATCCTCCTTGCAGGTCGTGAGATCAGCAATCTTTCAAGTGCACCAAATGCAGAATCTCTTCCATTTGTAGGCGTAGGAAGTCCTTTTAGATGGCCTCTTTGCCTCTTTCAGTATCTCCATGCAGTTCTAAGGCAGGTTTAAATGTCTATACTGCACTAGCTCAGGAGCCATGCTGCCAAACTCAACAACAAGAGGTTGGGATGCACCATCTGCCCTCCGAACTTCGTGAGATGGTCCGGCCGACACGAAAGTCGAAGATGCGGCAGGAGAGACCTATGTAGAAGGTCGGTGAAGCACAACTGCCTAGACCATTCCCGAGCAATGAGGATCATCCTTGCCCTGGATTGGGTCAGCTTGATGAGCACTGCTGGGGTCAGGGGAATGGGTGGAAAAGCGTAGAGAAAGCTGTTCGACCAGTTGATCCACAGTGCATTCCCCAGAGTCCATAGTTGGGAAAACCTGGAGGCGAAGTCTCGGCATTTGCTGTTTTCTGCGGTGGCAAACAGATCGATTTCGGGAGTGCCCCATCTTGCGAAGATGTCTCTTAACACCTCGTCGTTAATGACCCATTCGTGGTTTTCTTGAACGAGCCTGCTGAGCGCGTCTGCCTGACCATTCTGCACACCTGGCAGATGTGTCACCGTTATCGTCAGTCCCCTGGGCAACAGCCAGTTCCAGATCGCTTGCGCTTCTTGAGACATTGTGCGCGATCTTGAGCCTCCCTGCTTGTTGAGGTAATACATTGTGGTTGTGTTGTCCGTCTGTACAAGCAGGGAACTGGTCCGAAAAGACGGGTGGAAGGCCTTCAGCGCATGAACAGGTCTGAGTTCCAGAAAATTGATGTGATACGTGGATTCTGTCTGAGACCACATGCCCTGTATCTGAAGGTGGTGCAAATATGCTCCCCAGCCCTGGAGAGGCGCATCTGTCACAATGGTCTGAGTCAGTATCTCCTTGTGGAACGGAATCCCTTTGAGGAGATTCACTTGTGCGCACCACTTCAGGGATTGTAGAGCGTGCTGACACAGACGGACCCTGTTGTCCCGGCTCCCAAGTCTATGGTCCCACTGATCCTCCAGACATTCCTGCAGCTGCCTCATGTGGAGGTGTGCATGTGGAGTGAGAAAGATACATGAGGCCATTGACCCCTGGAGAGAGGATAGTGTCCTCAGAGTTGTCGGAACGGCCATGAGAATCTGAGCCTTCTGAAGGATCGATAAGCGCCGCTCCTCCGAAGGACACACGCTTGCCTTGAGAGTATCGATGGAGGCTCCCCGAATACTGCAGACACTGAACAGGAGTCGGACAGACTTGGATATGTTGATGTGCAGACCCAACTGGTTCAACAGAACAGCCGTCCTGTTGACATGTAGTTTCGCTTCCTGGAACGTGGATGCTTTGATCAGCCAGTCGTCCAGGTACGGATAAACAAACACCTTGTTCTTTCTCAGGTGCGCTGCAATCAAGGCCATGCATTTGGAAAAAGTCCTGGGCACAGACTTCAGGCCGAACAGAAGTACTCTGTACTGATAGTGGTTGTTGTAGACTAGGAACCGCAGAAGCTTCCGATGCTTCTTTACAATTGGGACATGGAAGTAAGCGTTCTTCAGATCTATGGCGCAAAGCCAGTCTCATCGATGCAGCGGAGGATAAATCTGATGCAGGGACAGCATACGGAACTTCTCTCTGCAAATCCATTTGTTTGCTTGTCGCAAATCCAGAATGGGCCTGAACTCGTTTTTGTCCTTTTTGCGCACAAGAAAGAACCTGGAGTATAGACTCTTTCCCCTTTGAGACTGAGGGACAGGTTCTATCGCCCTTTTCCTTAACAGGAGATCGGCCCCCGCTTGGAGTTCGCGTAGCAGGTATTGTGAGCCAACTGGTGGAATAGCTAGAGGAGGGCTGACAAAACGTAGACTGTATCCGTTGCAAACAATATTCAGCACCAACTTGTCCGGAGTTATTTTTCTCCACTCTGCCAAATAGTTCAGAATGCTTCTCCCCACCGGAGTGGGTAAGAGAAGAGGGGGATGTAATCCCTCAGGGCTTAGACCCAGCCGGTCCTTTGGGCCCCGATGTGGACTGTTTATTGCCTCTGCCCCTCTGACGCCTCTGGAAGGGCTGCCGCCGAAACTGCTGTTGTTGCTGCTGTCCAGCCTGACGACCCTGCCAGCGCTGGAAACGCTGAGAAGAATAGCGTCGTTGGTATAGACGGAAAGTCTTGCGTTGCTCTTTAGGCTTCTCCACACCTACTGCCTTAAGAGTTTCGACTTCCACCTTCATGCGAGCCATTTCCTCATCTGCATGGGAACCGAAGAGTGTGGAACCCGAAAAGGGCAGGTTAGCAATCCGTTGTTGTGCCTCTGGTTTCAGGGAGGTAAGCAGCAACCAGGGGTGGCGCCTCAGAGTCACCCCGTGACAGTATCCATGGGCTGCCAGGAGAGAGGTATCCGCAGCCTCACTGATGATCTGATTCGATACCATCATGCCCTCATTCAAAACCTCCTAAAAATCCTCTTGCTTGTCCCTAGGGAGGAGTTCAATGAACTGCTGGAGAGACTCATATAAGGAGCGGTCATATCGTCCCTAGAGAGCAGTCGAGCTTGCTGCCTTCATGGAAGTGGCTGCTGTGCTGCAGACCTTCCTTCCCGCCGAATCTAGTCTGCGGCTTTCTTTATCAGGTGTAACAGTGGACAATGGAGCCGTAGAGTGCTGCTTCTTAGCCGCCACCACTATCACCGAATCCAGGGGAGTATCCGTTCGAAGTAACGCAGAGTCCGAGCCCGGGGGCCTGTACTTCTTTTGAAGTCGTGATGGAGCCGACTTCAGAGAGGCAGGCGTCAGAAAGAGTTCCATAGCTGGTTCCTCCAAACCGGGCACTAACGGAAGGAGAGGTCGAGACAGTTGTTTCTGTTGCAGCGTCTCGAAGATTACGGAGGTGGAAGGGGCAGGCACAGCCAGTGCGATCCCAGTTTCGCCGCTCCTTTCAACAGCACGTACAACAGCACGTACTGAAACGTGGCAATGTCATCGACTGGTGAAACCCTCGTTGGTGGAGAGTCTGACGGGGTCGGCGAATATCTGCCATGACTAGAGGAATCAGTGTCACTGGTGTACCCGGACTGCGACCTGTTGTGGCGGTGACGATGTCGAGATCTGGTTGAGGATCTCTGCCGACTGCGAGAGCGATGTCTCGTACGAGAGTGAGATCTTGGCCTTCTGGGTACAGCTGGAATCACCAGCACCGGCTGAGGTTGAGGCGGTGGTGGTGGCGCTGGCGCCCAAGGCAGAGGAGGCAGCGGTGGAGGAGGAGTTGGCGGAGGAGGAGGAGGCGTCGGCATCCGAGACCGAGGAAGCGACAGACGAGGGACCACAGGTTGTGCTGTCTCCGGAGACCTAGATGGTGAATAGGTCCTGGAGTAGTCTGAGTCTGAGGTACGAATCACTCTTCTCCTCTTGCCGGCCAGCCTTGAGGAGGGCGCTCCTGATGACTAATGCCGGTGCCGCCACGATCTAAGACTGTCAGAAGTGGAAATGTTGACCACCGAGGGTGACAGGCTGCTCGACGACGAGCTCCTTCTAGACGTCGACTTCCTCCTCGACGTCGACTTCTTCCCTCTCAACGTCGACTTGTCCTGGACGGTGATGATCGCCCGCCTCGACGGCGAGCGCTGGTGTCTTCGGGACTCAGACCGATGACAATGATGTGTCGACGTTGTCTGCGATGTCCTAGACATCCTTCCCCATGACGCCGAACGTCGACGACGCTTAGACCCAGAGCCCTGGGTCGACGGGGAGCATATCGCCTTCATACCTTTCAACACCCACGTCGTAGCCATCGACGTCGACCGGGACCGGTGCAGTTTCTGGGCCTTCTTGTGACTGGGGAGCCCCCCAGAGGCTGAAGCATGGGTAGTGAAAGTTGAAAGAGTCCCTCCACGCCCAGAGGTCCCACCTGCATCCTGATGTCTCCTCTGCTCCAGGCCTTGAAGCTGGATCTTATCCCTGTCACGCAGGGTCCTCCTGGCGAAAGATTTGCAGATGGAACAGGAATCAGGTACATGCGAAGATGGAAGACAGAGTATGCAAACCCTGTGTGAGTCTGATTTGGCCTTCTTCCTGCCACACTCAGGGCACTTGTCAAATAAGGCTGGCATTTTGACAAGAAAAGGGTGGCTTAGCTGCTCAAAAAAGACAGCAAATGGAAGAGAAAGGCCCCGGACGTCGAATGGAACACTAAAACTTTCAAAAAATCTCCAAAAGTGGAAGAAATATCAATAAAGGTAGCGCTCAATGCTCCAGGGTCCTGCTAGCAGGAGCCGGAAAAAAGAACTGAAAGTTACTTGCCTTTGGCTGTGCATCATGGGATACAGAGGGTCTCTGGAGGGTTCCTTAAAGGCTCGGTATCCTTTTTCCACACACATAATGGCAGCCTATGGGGCTTGTCGTGTTCTATCTAGGACCCCGATCAATATTGTGACCTTATGCCCCTATACGGCTATAATCAATCCATACCCCTATAATGGCATAAACGATCAGAGCCATATTTCAGAAACTAGTCTCTGCAGCTAATTACAGTACATGACACAGCAGAAGCCACTATCTTAGATTCCTAGATTACACACCGAGTTCTTTCAACAGATAAAACCCCCAGCAACCTGGGAAAGCCCCGCTTGCTATGTTTTGATTAGTAATAGAACTCTAATGAGCACTGTAAGAACGACCGGTTCTTAGTGACATCTCCTGCCGAGAATATCCAGCTCTGGCGTTTCCAGCCTACCCTTGCGGGTAACTGGGATATCGAGTCCTGAGAGGAGATACAAGACCTCCAACATTCTATTCCAGAGGTACAGTGTTGACTAAACCCTTAGAGAGAATTCTTGAAGCAAACCCTTGGCAAACCAACTTAACTTAAACTGCTACTTACTTACTCCCTCCCAAGTATTAGGCTTAGGTCAGGTACACTGGGGTAGGCGTAGTTAGAAGCACCAGTTGAAGACGTTAGCTAAATGTATATATGAATGTATATATTTTATTCATTTTAACCATTGTATGGCTAAGAAACCATATCAATGCTTTTACAGTATTATTTCGCAATCCTCCTTTTACTGTACGCACTTTTTATAATAACAAGTCTTGCAATTGTGGCAATTCATTTCTCTTGCATGAGAAGAAAGACTGTTCAATAAATAATACCTTTTTATTGAAAACGCCCGTCTCTCTATTCTCTGCATCCTGGTGAAACTAATTCTTGCACAAACTGACTGAGTGAAATAGCTGTCTATTGTTTCACACAACTCTAGAGATTGACTCTTATTCTAAGGAGCAAAGTTGTCATGTTTATGCGGTTGTTGGAAAACTGAATCCCTTCTTGTCTGAGCCAGGGAAGCTGATCACTTCCTATTCAGTCAAGAATGTTTCCAGTGACCCCTGAGCTAGTTGGTACAAACCCAATTAAGTCTAACATAGTCAGTAGAGACCTGGAAGACCGCACTTCTACGTCTACACTGCTGTTTATGTTATTCCAATGCGCAGGGCCTATAGGGAAAATAGGAACTACACTACAGGCTTGTCTGTCCAACCCTTCCTCTCTATCATGACAAATGATTTTTGTGAAGGGGAGTTTCTCTATGTGTGAAACTTAGCAAAATGTGTAAGGAATATGCTACTTACCAGTATGCATCTGTACTTGGCATGTAGGGCTGCTGACATTCATATCGGTGCATAGATCGCCGCCTAGTGTTGGGTCCGGATGATTGCACATTGTTGTCCTGGAAGAGTCTTCGAAGTATCACGAGATAGGTGGCTCCTCCTCTGGACTACAGTGCGCATGGGCATCCTCTCCATCCTCAGATTGTTTATCGACATTGTGGCAGAGATGGAGCATAGTACAGTAAGGGATGTCCATGCAAAGAGGGAATGCTACAGCTGCGACAGGCCCCAGGGAGGAGGGCGGGCGATATGAATGTCAGAAGCCCTACATGCCAAGAAAAGATGCATACTGGTAAGTAGCACATTCCGTTCGAGGCATGTGGGCTGCTGAATTCATATCTGTGCATAGAATGTATAGCAGTTTCTCCCTTAGCGGTGGCTACCTGTGCCAGCTGCAGCAGTCTGAAAAAGATTTTTTAGAACAGCCTGTCCTACAGCTGCTTGCTGTTTGGAGTGTACATCTACGCAGTAGTGTTTGGTAAATGTATGTATGGTGGTCCATGTGGCTGCTCTACATATTTCCTCTAGAGGAATGTTCCCTAGGAAAGCCATGGATGCTCCCATTTTGCGTGTGGAATGCGCTCTTGGGGGCACTGTTAAAGTACGTTTAGCTTTAATGTAACTGTAGGAGAGTAGGGTCTGCAATCCTATGATCACCCAGATTTTTTTGCTTTTGTTTCACTGGTTTACGACTTTCTCTGGCTGTGGGCCTGCCAATCAGACCCACAGCCTGGCTGTTCTCTTTCTAAATTACCTCATGTACCCTAGGTGCATCTACCAATTGGTACTGGGCCACCTTATCAGACCCTGTAACTCAGGGCATAGGTGTACCCAGGGCTGCCAGGGGCTGCAGCACGTATTGTGCCACCCCTGGCTGGCCTCCTAAATTTGACACAACTGGCTGCATGACAGCTGGGGCAAAGTCGTGTAATCACCCTTTGCTGTAGGTGTAGTATACCTATACCTAACCCTAAAATGGACACACAGATTCCTATCAGTCACTCCTATGGCAGGCCTTGACAATCCTGAAGGCAGAGTGCTTGGAATCGTGTGAGATGGTGCTCTGGCATGAGCTGAGCCTGTCTGCAGCTTGCGGAATCAAGTCCTAATAGCTGTTCCATGATATCGCATACCATATACTCTTAAGTGCATTATAATCCTCGCGGTTAAATGCTATCTTTGGTATTGCTTTATCAAAACATGTCGAGTAAGGTGTCATACGAATTGGAATACTAACCCCTCGCCAATTCTGGCGACGGGGTTAGCATTCCACCCTTCTAGAGGGACACGACATGTATGTAACTGTGAACCCCGGTTAAAGTTAACTGAAGCCTCAGCTCCACAAAATGGATGCTGCCACCACAGACACGAGTCTGACCCCCTACAGCTGGGAGTCCTTCCAGCGAGGGGAGCCTGGACAAAGGGTTTCCTGTCAGGGGCGGTGCTAGCACCGTCCCAGACATGGTTTTGTGTATCCTGGGTAGGCAGGGCTTTACAGGAAGGTGACTGCTGAGTGGCACCCCGGTGCTCACTACGCATAGGCCGGTCTGAACCAGTTCCAGGGGCACACCAGCCCCTGGCCTGGGGAAGTCCGGCATGGCTGAGGGGTGTAACCACCCCCCACCTAGTCCCACCCATAGGCAGGACCTAGTCACCGGGTCAGCCCCCTTTTTTAGTATAAAGATGGGAGCGGGCCCCCTGTTAAAATTAGATCATCTTTGGAATCAAGATACCACTTTCTTCGAAAGGACTTCACGATTTCTTCTTCAAGATTCTCCCTTGTGGCTAAGGAGTAGTCACCCTGCATCCGCAGGCACCATCCTAAAGAACACTGCGGTCTGCTGCAAGTCCTTCATCACGAATCCGACGACCCAGCTCGACGAGACCCGGCTTCCCTGGCACCTCTGACCTCTACTCACCTCTACAGCCCAGCTGAGAACCGTGAGTGCGACGAGACCTCAAGGGACCGACGATCGCCAAGACTGCACGACATCTTTACTGCAAGCCCACCGTGTCCTCCACTGGTGAGTGCTTTGGGGTCCGAGAAGCCCCGACCCTGCGCAGCTCCAGCACCCAAGATCAGCCCCCCTGCATCTCCACGATCTGCGTGGGGCCCTTCTGCTGTTTGCTGTGCACCGCGTTGTTTGGCTACTAGCCGGCTGGCTTGTGGCCCTCTGAACGACGCCCAACGACTTCACGACTGCTGGTCTGGTTGCTCCAGGCTGGCCTTTGCTTCCTTCTTCAAGAGAGGCACCCCGGACCCTCCTGGTCCACCCCAGACGCCATTTTAGGTCCACCGCGTGGGCTTGAATTTGCCAAGGCTTTGTTGCCCAATCCTGGGTCCAGCGACGCCGACAGCTTCTATCTTCGTGGGACAGCTCGATCCTCCATCCTGGTCGCCGACAACGCCTCCTGGTCCGTGAGATCTTCGAGTCAAGCGTCACCCACTCACCTAGTCGAGGTGGCTACCATCCGGTGCCCTCCTGGTGCCCACTGACTACTGGCTAGTAGTCTCGAACTTGGTCCCCTCTGCTTTCAGGTGTCATCTATCTTCAAGATCCAGGCTTGGATCCGACTGAACTTTCTTCACTGGTCACCGGCCAGCATCTTTTCTTCCGGCTCCTGGTCCGTCTACGAGGATTCCCGACGTCTTTTCAGACCTATGCAGCTGCAGCCCCTGGGCTAGGTAACTTCGGCATTTCGGTGCCCCAGCATAGCCTCACTATCCAAGGGTCAGAATCTACTTTCGTTTTCTCCCTACCAGGTCGGGTTCGCCCGAGAACACTAACTTTCTAATTCCTAGCTACCATAGACTTCTGTCCCGCATCTCGCGTGAGAGTGCACACACTGCACCCGAGTCCCCTAGGCCTCCTAGACATAATCTAACGATTCCCTAGTCAAGTCCTAGCGATTCCAAAAGCTATTAGTACTGTACTTACCTGCTAGGAATTTCGCATTCCACTTTCAGAGTATATGGTTTTCCGTGCCCCTCGGGCATTTGTATATACTGTGCTAACTTAAGTATTTTTGTAAGAGTTTTGGTTTGTGCTTAGTACCCTGTCCTCATAAAGAGTACAGGGCTGTTGTGATCTTTAAATAAATAACTGTTTATTTTCATAACACTTGTGTGGTGTCCTTTCACTTGGTATTCAAGGGGTATATGTGTGGTAAACAGCTGGCTTAATGCGCCCTCTCGAGTCTTTAGCCTTAGACTGCTCGTATCCACGCTACTAGGATAGCTGGTCTATAAGGTTGACTTACAACCAATCATCAATAAGGGTTGCTGGACTGATACATAGTGTTCACTAGAATAGTGAGCACTGCATATCAGGCCACCTTCTCACATTGGTGAGCAGCGGTTGGGATTTGAGCTTGCTGTTGTTTTACCACACGTATCCTAAGAATATCTTGTTGAAAGATCACATAAGTACTGTTAGGTACACATAACTAAAGCTTAGAATACTCTGAGTTCTACTGAACCAGCTGTTGTAGCTCCTCAAGGCTTAGCACACCTTGGCTGCAACTCTTAGCAAGGGATCAGTAGGTAAACACATAGTGTAGGTAGGTGCATCACTTACACCACACTAGAAACAGTATGTCGGACAAAGGAGGAAACACTGAGGTTCCCCTTGTGTCAGTTGACCCTCCACAGGTCATCCCTTCAAGATATACTGCGCTTAGCTTCCATGAGTTACGACAAGTGTGTACCTCTAGGAAGATTAAGCAGGGGTCTAACCCCACAACTGCCTTTCTGATTGGTCTCTTAGAGACTCATGATGCAAGGAGGGCTGGTAACCCAGACCCTTCTAATTCAGATGGCAACATGCCCTCCTTACAGGGTCCCTTTGATGCCCAGGACCATCCTCTTCAGGAAGCAGATGATGCTGATGATGAGGATGATGATTTGGTATCAGGGGATGAGGCAGAAAAGGAACAGGTAGAAGTCAGCAGACTAACCAGGTCCAACTTAAGCAGACATGAGATGGGCACTAGGGGACCCTTGGGGCCACTCTCAGGTCAGCTTAACATTGGGAATGGACGAGATAGATCTCTATCAAGAGGCTCTATCAGATCCCTTCATACCAATGGCTCTCAACGTTCCTCTCAAAGGGGAATGACATCTCCCCAGAGGAGAATGTATGAAGCTAAGGAAAAGGCAGCCAATCTGAGGATTGAAAGGGAAGAACTTGCCCTGGCCAAAGAGAGGCTTGCCTTTGCTAGAGAGCAACAATTGAGTGGGACAGTCCCCACTGGTGGCAGCATTGTACCTAGCAATAGGGAAAGGAGTTTTGATACAAAACACCTTGGTAAGATAGTGCCCCCCTTTAAACAAGGGGATGACATCCACAAATGGATTACTGCTTTGGAGAGGGCCTGCACTGTGCAAGGTGTTCCCCCAAGTCAGTGGGCAGCTATCTTGTGGCTCTCCTTTGAGGGTAAAGGAAGAGACAAGCTCCTCACCACAAGGGTGGAGGATGCTAATGATTACCAAGTCTTGAAAAATGCACTGGTTGATGGGTTTGGCCTAACCACTGAGCAGTACAGGGTGCTGTTCAGGGATACCCAGAAAACTCAGTCTCAAGATTGGGCTGACTTTGTAGATTGTGCCACTAAGGCTTTTGAGGGCTGGTTGCTGGGCAGTAAGGTTACTGATTATAAAGGATTGTACAATTTGATGATGAGAGAGCAAATTTTAAACAATTGTCAGAACCAGTTGTTGCATCAGCATCTTGTTGACTCAGATCTGACCTCTCCCCAAGAATTGGGAAAGAAGGCAGACAGATGGGTTAGAACAAGAGTTAAACAGAACCAGGGCCAGAATCAAGGTGGTCAGAAGAAAGCAGACCAGAAGGGTAAGGATTCGAAAGGGGAACAAAATGACCAGAAGTCTTCGACAGGTCCCCAACAACCCAAAGAGGGTGGGGGTCAGGCTCCCCAAAAGAAGAAAGAAGGCCAATCTAAAAGGTGGTGCCAATACTGCAAAAGTAAAACTCACTGGTTTAGTGAGTGCACCAAGAAAGGAGGAGGGCAGACTCCTGCCACTGCAGCCCCTAAGGCACCTGTGCCCCCTAGTACAGCCAGCAGTGGTAGTGCACCTCCCAAGGGTTTAGTAGGGTTAACCCTGGGTTCTGAGGGGAGTGACAACTTAGTTGGCACCCTCACTCAGGCTGTCCTTGTCAGTACAGGGGATATGGATATGTCCCCTGACATAAGTCCCAATACTTTGGGCAAATACAGACAGACACCTTTTATTAATGGAAAAATGGCTCAGGCCTATAGGGACACTTGTGCCAGTGTCACAATGGTGACACCTAGCTTTGTGGACCCTGGACAGATCATGCCAGGTACAGAATTCCTGGTGACCAATGCAAGCAATGTCACTACCAATCATAGTATGGCAATTGTAGCTTTCTCCTGGGGAGGGGTAACTGGCCACAAGAAGGTTGTAGTTAGTTCAGACCTCCCAGTGGATTGTTTGTTGGGCAATGATTTGGAGTCATCACAATGGTCAGAAGTGGAGCAGAGGACTCATCTGGAAATGTTAGGTTTGCCAGCACATGTGTTTGCTGTGACTAGGTCACAGGCCAGAAGATGCCCCACTGAACAGGTGCTGGATCCTGGAACAATGGACCAGACACCTTCCAAGAAAAAGAGCAGTAGGGTTAAGGCTGTGCCTTCCCCCTTGCCCCAGGTTGTGGATCAAGTCTCAGAGGAGGCTGACCTGCAGGAATTGAGGGAAACTGAGCCTAGAGAGTTTGAACTTGATCAAGTTGAATTCTTGGGTTCAGGGGGACCCTCAAGGGAAGACCTGGGGAAGGACCAGTTAGGCTGCCCTTCTCTTGAACCCCTCAGACAGCAGGCTGCTGCTGAGGCTGCTGGGAACGCCACAGGTACCCACAAGGTATACTGGGAAGATGGACTCCTGTACACTGAGTCAAGAGACCCCAAGCCTGGCATGACCAGGAGGCTGGTTGTACCCTTGTCTCAGAGAGGTTTCCTACTTACCTTGGCCCATGAGATTCCCTTAGCAGGACACTTAGGCCAGACAAAGACTTGGGACAGGCTTGTCTCACACTTTCACTGGCCTCACATGAATGAGGATACCAAGGAGTTTTGTCGCTCCTGTGTCACTTGCCAAGCCAGTGGTAAGTCAGGTGGCACAACAAAGGCCCCCCTTATACCAATGCCTGTGGTGGGGGTGCCCTTTGAAAGAGTGGGGATTGACATTGTTGGTCCAATGGAACCCCAGACAGCATCAGGGCACAAGTTTATACTGGTGGTAGTGGATCATGCCACCAGGTATCCTGAAGCTATTCCACTTAGGACCACCACAGCCCCTGTGGTGGCAAGGGCCCTAGTTGGAGTGTTCTCCAGAGTGGGCTTCCCTAAGGAGGTTGTCTCTGACAGAGGTGCAAACTTCATGTCAAGCTATTTAACTGCTATGTGGAAGGAGTGTGGTGTCAATTACAAATTCACTACACCCTATCACCCACAATGCAATGGGCTTGTTGAAAGGTTCAACAGGACCCTAAAAGGGATGATTCATGGACTACCTGAAACACTCAGGCGTAGATGGGATGTCCTGATGCCCTGCCTTCTGTTTGCTTACAGAGAGGTCCCACAAAAGGGGGTTGGCTACAGCCCTTTTGAACTTTTGTATGGGCATCCTGTGAGAGGCCCCTTGTGTTTGGTGAAGGAAGGATGGGAGAGACCTCTCAAAAAGCCTGCAACCAACATAATGGACTATGTACTTGGTCTCCGCTCCAGGATGGCTGAGTATATGGAGAAGGCATCAGAAAACCTTAAGGCCAGTCAAGAACTTCAAAAAGCTTGGCATGACCAAAAGGCTGTCCTGACTGTTTATCAGCCTGGACAGAAGGTGTGGGTGCTGGAGCCAGTGGCCCCAGCAGCACTCAAAGACAAATGGTCTGGGCCCCACACAATCCTTGAGCAAAAGGGAGAGGTCACCTACCTGGTGGACCTTGGAACTCCCAGGAGTCCCCATAGGGTACTCCATGTCAACAGGCTCAAAGCATATGTCGACAGGAAGGACATGAGCTTGCTCATGGCCATAGATGAGGGACAGGAGGAAGAGAGTGACCCTCTCCCAGACCTGCTCACTCAGAATCCTGATGATGGGTCAGTAGATGGTGTTGTCTTTTGTGGCAGCCTCTCTGAACATCAGCAGAAAGACTGTAAACAGGTTCTTCAGTCTTTCAGACGTATGTTCTCTCTGACACCCAGTCAGACCAATTGGTGCACCCATGAGGTTGACACTGGTGACAGCCTGCCAGTCAAGAGTAAAATCTACAGGCAGCCTGATCATGTTAGAGACTGCATAAAAACTGAAGTGCAGAAAATGTTGGAATTGGGAGTCATTGAACCCTCAGATAGCCCTTGGGCTAGTCCAGTAGTTCTAGTGCCAAAGCCTCACACCCAAGATGGTAAGAGAGAGATGAGGTTTTGCGTAGACTACAGGGGTCTCAATGCAGTCACTAAGACTGATGCCCATCCAATACCAAGGGCAGATGAACTTATAGATAGATTGGCTTCTGCCAACTACTTAAGTACATTTGACTTAACAGCTGGGTATTGGCAAATCAGGTTAGCTGAGGATGCCAAGCCCAAAACAGCATTTTCAACCCCTGGTGGGCATTATCAATTTGTGGTAATGCCCTTTGGTCTGAAAAATGCACCTGCCACCTTCCAAAGGTTGGTGAATCAAGTCCTTACTGGGCTGGATGACTTCTGTGCAGCATATCTAGATGATATTGCTGTCTTTAGCTCCACCTGGGAGGATCACCTGGTCCACCTGAGGAAAGTGTTAGAGGCTCTGCAAGCAGCAGGCCTCACTATCAAGGCCACCAAGTGCCAGATAGGGCAGACACAGGTTGTATACCTGGGCCACCTTGTAGGTGGAGGCCAGGTTCAGCCACTGGAGAGCAAAATACAGTCAATCAGGGACTGGGCTCCTCCAACCACCCAGACTCAGGTTCGAGCTTTCTTGGGCCTGACTGGATACTACAGAAAATTTGTCAGGAACTATGGTTCCATTGTGACACCATTAAATGAACTGACAAGTAAAAAAATGCCAAAAAAGGTTCAGTGGACAGCAGGCTGTCAAAAAGCATTCGATGACCTAAAGCAGGCCATGTGCACAGCACCTATCCTTAAGAGTCCAGACTACTCCAAACCATTCATTGTCCAAACAGATGCTTCTGAGTTGGGTGTGGGAGCTGTTCTTTCTCAACTGAATTTTGATGGTCAGGATCAGCCCATTGCTTTTATAAGCAGAAGGCTGACCCCCAGAGAGAAGAATTGGTCAGCTATTGAGAGGGAGGCCTTTGCTGTGGTTTGGGCCCTGAAGAAGCTGAGGCCATACTTGTTTGGCACTCACTTCAAGATTCAGACCGACCATAAGCCCCTCTTGTGGCTAAATCAGATGAAGGGTGAAAACCCCAAACTGCTTAGGTGGTCCATTTCCCTACAGGGGATGGACTTTACAGTGGAACATAGACCTGGTACTGATCATGGCAATGCCGATGGGCTCTCCAGATATTTCCACTTAGAACAAGAAGACTCACCTGGTCAAGGTTAGCTTATTGTCCCAAAGTTTGGGGGGGGGTCATGTAGGAGAGTAGGGTCTGCAATCCTATGATCACCCAGATTTTTTTGCTTTTGTTTCACTGGTTTACGACTTTCTCTGGCTGTGGGCCTGCCAATCAGACCCACAGCCTGGCTGTTCTCTTTCTAAATTACCTCATGTACCCTAGGTGCATCTACCAATTGGTACTGGGCCACCTTATCAGACCCTGTAACTCAGGGCATAGGTGTACCCAGGGCTGCCAGGGGCTGCAGCACGTATTGTGCCACCCCTGGCTGGCCTCCTAAATTTGACACAACTGGCTGCATGACAGCTGGGGCAAAGTCGTGTAATCACCCTTTGCTGTAGGTGTAGTATACCTATACCTAACCCTAAAATGGACACACAGATTCCTATCAGTCACTCCTATGGCAGGCCTTGACAATCCTGAAGGCAGAGTGCTTGGAATCGTGTGAGATGGTGCTCTGGCATGAGCTGAGCCTGTCTGCAGCTTGCGGAATCAAGTCCTAATAGCTGTTCCATGATATCGCATACCATATACTCTTAAGTGCATTATAATCCTCGCGGTTAAATGCTATCTTTGGTATTGCTTTATCAAAACATGTCGAGTAAGGTGTCATACGAATTGGAATACTAACCCCTCGCCAATTCTGGCGACGGGGTTAGCATTCCACCCTTCTAGAGGGACACGACATGTATGTAACTGTGAACCCCGGTTAAAGTTAACTGAAGCCTCAGCTCCACAAAATGGATGCTGCCACCACAGACACGAGTCTGACCCCCTACAGCTGGGAGTCCTTCCAGCGAGGGGAGCCTGGACAAAGGGTTTCCTGTCAGGGGCGGTGCTAGCACCGTCCCAGACATGGTTTTGTGTATCCTGGGTAGGCAGGGCTTTACAGGAAGGTGACTGCTGAGTGGCACCCCGGTGCTCACTACGCATAGGCCGGTCTGAACCAGTTCCAGGGGCACACCAGCCCCTGGCCTGGGGAAGTCCGGCATGGCTGAGGGGTGTAACCACCCCCCACCTAGTCCCACCCATAGGCAGGACCTAGTCACCGGGTCAGCCCCCTTTTTTAGTATAAAGATGGGAGCGGGCCCCCTGTTAAAATTAGATCATCTTTGGAATCAAGATACCACTTTCTTCGAAAGGACTTCACGATTTCTTCTTCAAGATTCTCCCTTGTGGCTAAGGAGTAGTCACCCTGCATCCGCAGGCACCATCCTAAAGAACACTGCGGTCTGCTGCAAGTCCTTCATCACGAATCCGACGACCCAGCTCGACGAGACCCGGCTTCCCTGGCACCTCTGACCTCTACTCACCTCTACAGCCCAGCTGAGAACCGTGAGTGCGACGAGACCTCAAGGGACCGACGATCGCCAAGACTGCACGACATCTTTACTGCAAGCCCACCGTGTCCTCCACTGGTGAGTGCTTTGGGGTCCGAGAAGCCCCGACCCTGCGCAGCTCCAGCACCCAAGATCAGCCCCCCTGCATCTCCACGATCTGCGTGGGGCCCTTCTGCTGTTTGCTGTGCACCGCGTTGTTTGGCTACTAGCCGGCTGGCTTGTGGCCCTCTGAACGACGCCCAACGACTTCACGACTGCTGGTCTGGTTGCTCCAGGCTGGCCTTTGCTTCCTTCTTCAAGAGAGGCACCCCGGACCCTCCTGGTCCACCCCAGACGCCATTTTAGGTCCACCGCGTGGGCTTGAATTTGCCAAGGCTTTGTTGCCCAATCCTGGGTCCAGCGACGCCGACAGCTTCTATCTTCGTGGGACAGCTCGATCCTCCATCCTGGTCGCCGACAACGCCTCCTGGTCCGTGAGATCTTCGAGTCAAGCGTCACCCACTCACCTAGTCGAGGTGGCTACCATCCGGTGCCCTCCTGGTGCCCACTGACTACTGGCTAGTAGTCTCGAACTTGGTCCCCTCTGCTTTCAGGTGTCATCTATCTTCAAGATCCAGGCTTGGATCCGACTGAACTTTCTTCACTGGTCACCGGCCAGCATCTTTTCTTCCGGCTCCTGGTCCGTCTACGAGGATTCCCGACGTCTTTTCAGACCTATGCAGCTGCAGCCCCTGGGCTAGGTAACTTCGGCATTTCGGTGCCCCAGCATAGCCTCACTATCCAAGGGTCAGAATCTACTTTCGTTTTCTCCCTACCAGGTCGGGTTCGCCCGAGAACACTAACTTTCTAATTCCTAGCTACCATAGACTTCTGTCCCGCATCTCGCGTGAGAGTGCACACACTGCACCCGAGTCCCCTAGGCCTCCTAGACATAATCTAACGATTCCCTAGTCAAGTCCTAGCGATTCCAAAAGCTATTAGTACTGTACTTACCTGCTAGGAATTTCGCATTCCACTTTCAGAGTATATGGTTTTCCGTGCCCCTCGGGCATTTGTATATACTGTGCTAACTTAAGTATTTTTGTAAGAGTTTTGGTTTGTGCTTAGTACCCTGTCCTCATAAAGAGTACAGGGCTGTTGTGATCTTTAAATAAATAACTGTTTATTTTCATAACACTTGTGTGGTGTCCTTTCACTTGGTATTCAAGGGGTATATGTGTGGTAAACAGCTGGCTTAATGCGCCCTCTCGAGTCTTTAGCCTTAGACTGCTCGTATCCACGCTACTAGGATAGCTGGTCTATAAGGTTGACTTACAACCAATCATCAATAAGGGTTGCTGGACTGATACATAGTGTTCACTAGAATAGTGAGCACTGCATATCAGGCCACCTTCTCACAGTAACATATTTGGATGCATTTAACTATCCATCTAGCTAAACCACTTTTTGAAATAGGGTTACCTTTGTGCTGTGGTGAAAAGGCAACGAACAACTGTTTAGTCTTCCTGAAATCCTTTGTCCTGTCTATGTAATATAGTAGAGCTCTCTTGACATTCAGTGTGTGCAGGGCTCCTTTCAGGTACTGTCTGTGGATTTGGGAAGAACACTGGCAGTTCTATTGTTTGATTGATGTGGAATTGTGATACCACTTTGGGCATGAATTTAGGGTTTGTCCGAAGCACGACCCTTTTTGCGTGAATTTGAATGAATGGCTCTTGAATAGTTAGGGCTTGCAGTCGCTAACTCTTCTAAGCAAAGTAATGGCTACAAGAAAAGCCACCTTCCATGTTAAAAATTGTATCTCACAGGAGTGTAATGGCTCAAAAGGTGGTCCCATCAGTCTGGTTAAATGCAAATGCTACTTACCAGTATGCATCTGTTCTTGGCATGTAGGGCTGCTGACATTCATATCTGTGCATAGATCGCCGCCTAGTGTTGGGTCCGGATGATTGCACATTGTTGTCCTGGAAGAGTCTTCGAAGTATCACGAGATAGGTGGCTCCTCCCCTGGACTACAGTGCGCATGGGCATCGCCTCCATCCCCAGATTGTTTTTAGCCATTGGCAGAGATGGAGTGAAGTATGTGAGTGATGCCTATGCTGCGAACAGATATGTGAACATATAAATATGTATGAAGACTGCAGCTGCTACAGGCGCCGGGGAGGAGGGTGGGCGATATGAATGTCAGCAGCCCTACATGCCAAGAACAGATGCATACTGGTAAGTAACATTTGCAGTTCGAGGCATGTGGGCTGCTGAATTCATATCTGTGCATAGAATACATAGCAGTCCCTCCATTAGCGGCGGCCGCCCGTGCCAGCTGCAGCAGTCTGAAAAAGTGTTTTGAGAACAGCCTGACCAACAGCTGCCTGCTGTCTGGAGTGCACGTCTACACAGTAATGTTTAGTGAAAGTATGTGTGGTAGACCATGTGGCTGCTCTACAAATATCTTCTAAGGGAATGTTACCTAGGAAAGCCATAGAGGCCCCCAACTTCCTGGTGGAGTGGGCCCTTGGTGGGATAGTGAGAGTGCGTTTAGCTTTAGCGTAACAGATTTGAATGCATTTCACGATCCACCTAGCGATCCCAGCTTTGGAGATAGCGTTTCCCTTGTGGTGTGAGGCAAAAGCAACGAAAAGCTGCTTGGTTTTGCGAAAATCTTTTGTCCTGTCCACGTAGTACAGCAAGGCTCTTTTAACGTCAAGGGTGTGGAGCATCCGCTCCGCCAGCGTCTCTGGGTTTTGGAAAAACACTGGCAACTCAATTGTCTGCTTCATATGGAATTGAGATACAACCTTGGGTAAGAATTTAGGGTTAGTGCGGAGTACAACCCTGTTAGCATGTACTTGGAAGAAAGGTTCTTGGATGGTGAGCGCCTGCAACTCGCTAACCCTCCGTAGCGATGTAATTGCTACTAAGAAAGCAACCTTCCAACTCAGAAACTGAAGCTCACAAGAGTGCAGTGGCTCAAAAGGAGGACCCATCATCCTTGTAAGAACCACATTGAGGTTCCATTCTGGTGCTGGTGGGGTCCTTGGTGGAATGACTCTCTTGAGTCCTTCCAGAAAAGCCTTGATAGCAGGGACCTTAAAAAGTGACAGGTGTTGCCTATTCTGGAGGTATGCTGCCATCGCAGACAAGTGAATGCGGATGGAAGAATACGCCAAATTGCATTGGTACAGGTGGAACAGGTAAAAAATGATGTTCTGAATGGAAGCATCGAGCGGGTCAATGTCGTGGTTTACACAGTAAATGACAAACCTCTTCCATTTAGCCGCATAACAAGCTCTAGTAGTGGGCTTCCTTGCCTCCCGAATGATGTCCATGCAATCGGGGGGAAGATTGAGGTAGCCGAACTCTAGGACTTCAGGAGCCAGATCGCCAGGTTGAGCTGTTGCGGATCTGGGTGCTGAATGTCGCCATGGCTCTGCGTCAGAAGGCTGGGAGTGAGATGAAGCCTTTGATGCGGTACCACGGAGAGTTCCAGAAACGTGGTGTACCATGGTTGGCGAGCCCACGTTGGAGCAACCAGGATGAGAGTCATCGAGTGCTGCCTGAGCTTGCGTGCCACCAGCGGTATCAGAGGTGCTGGGGGAAAAGCGTACGCAAATCTGCCTGACCAGTTCATCCACATCGCATTGCCCTGTGATTGCGGGTGTGGGAACCTGGCGGCGAAGCTTTGGCATTTTGCATTCTCCTTTGTGGCGAACAGGTCTATCTCTGGATGACCCCACCTTTGGAAGTACGGTTGGAGTACTGATGGATGTATCTCCCACTCGTTCATTTGATGGCTGTGCCTGCTGAGCAGGTCCGCCACCTGGTTGTCCTTGCCCGGGAGATGCTCTGCCATGAGGAAGATGTTCCTCTGAATGGCCCACTTCCACATGCTCTGAGCCAGATGAGACAGCTGCGGAGAGTGTGTGCCTCCCTGCTTCTGAATGTAGTACATGGCTGTCATGTTGTCCGTCCGGATCAACACGACCTTGTTGCACAGATGTACTTTGAACGCCTTCAAGGCCATGAAGATTGCCATCAGTTCCAACACATTGATGTGCATCTTCCTTTGCTGTAGTGTCCATAGTCCCTGCACTGTGTAGTGGAGTACATGCGCTCCCCATCCCTGGAGAGAAGCGTCCGTCGTCAGGATAATCTGTGGCACAGGCTCTTGGAATGGTCGGCCCTTGCAAAGGTTTTGTGGATTCCACCAATGCAGAGAGTTGTATGCCCGACCGCTCACCAACACTAGGTCTGTCAGTTGCCCATGAGCCTGAGTCCACTGACGTGCTAGGCACTCCTGAAGCGGACGCATATGTAGTCTCGCGTGCGGGACAATGGAGATGCAGGAGGCCATCATGCCTATCAACTGCATGAACACTTTCGCTGGAAGCGAGTGTTGAGGTCTGAATCGTTGGATCAGCGTTTGGATACTGGCGATTCTCACTGAATTTGGCTGCGCAGTGGCTGCCAGAGTGTTTATCGTCGCGCCCACATACTGTCGTACATGGGCGGGCTGGAGATGGGATTTTGGGTAGTTCAGAGAGAATCCCAGATCGTGCAGGAGATGAATGGTGCGGGACACGTGGTCGGCGCACTGTTGTTCTGTTGTTGCCTGAATGAGCCAGTTGTCCAGGTAAGGGTAGACGTGGACGTTCTGGCGTCGCAGATGCGCCGCCACAGTCGCCAGGCACTTCGTAAAGACCCTTGGCGCTGTGGTGACCCCGAACGGCAGAACCCTGAACTGGTAGTGCTGGTCTTGAATCGTGAATCTGAGATACTTCCTGTGGGAAGGATGCAGGGGGATATGAAAGTATGCATCTTTTAGATCCAACATAGCCAGGAAGTCCCCCTGTTGAAGCAGAGGGAGTACCTGCTGTAACGTGAGCATATGGAAATGCTCCGAGAGAATGTACCAATTGAGGGGCCTGAGGTCCAGGATGGGCCTGAGGGATCCGTCCTTTTTGGAGATTAGAAAATACAGAGAGTAAACCCCTGTTCCCCTTTCTTGCAGTGGTACGAGCTCTATTGCCCCTTTTTGCTGCATGACCTGAACTTCCTGCTGCAACAAGTGCAAGTGCTCGCCGGAAATAGGACGGCTTCTTGGAGGTATGTTTGGTGGAGTGGAAGTAAGTTCCAGACAGTAACCGTACTGGATAAGAGACTTGACCCACCTGTCCGTGGTGATGGATTTCCACGCGGGCAGGAACTGCTGGAGTCTCCCCCCGACCGGTGTTGCTTGGTCGGGTGGCAGTGACAAGACGTCACTGCTTGTTGGCGGTGGTGGACCTGGAGCTGTTGTTTCCACGTCCCCTGCCTTTGATGTTGTTGCCTCTGTAGCCACCTCTACCCTTGTTGGTGTATGAGGTTTGGGTATTACTTTTATAATACTGTGTGGACTGCGATGCCTGACCCCTTGAGGTGCCTCTGGTATTGGAGCGGCGAAAGGAACCACCCCGAAACTGCTGAGACTGGAGGGCCCCCATAGACTTAGCAGTGTCTGTCTTCATTTTTTCCAGTGTCGCATCCACCTCAGGGCCGAACAGGTGGTCAGGATTAACTGTTTGGTTCAGGATGGTTGTTTGTATATCCGGTTTGAAACCTGATATCCTAAGCCATGCATGTCTTCTCAGCAACACACTAGTGTTGATTGCCCTGGAGGCTGTATCAGCCACGTCCAGCGCACATTTGATGGAAGCGTTTGTGATGAGCTTTCCTTCCTGAATTAACATTTCCCCTGCCTCCTTGTACTGGTCAGGCAAGTGTTGCAGCAGTGTTTCTAGGGTGTCGTAATGAGCCCTATCGTAGCGTGCAAGTAGGGCCTGCGTGTTTGAGATTCGCCAAATATTAGCTGCCTGTGCAGCAATCCGTTTCCCTGAGGCCTCAAATATTTTAGACTCTTTGTCTGGGGGAGGAGCGTCACCTGTGGTCTGCGAGTTCGCCCTCTTGCGTGCGTTTGATACCACCAACGAGTCCAGTGGCAAGTGTCCCCTGATGTATGTTGGATCCGAGGGCGCTGCCTTATATTTTTTGTCAATGCGAGGATTGATGACACGCGCCCGGGTGGGCTCTTTGAAGACCTCAGTCGCGTGCTTTAGCACTCCCTTGAGCATTGGCAATGTCTTGACTGACTTTTCAGCCACTGAGAAAGTGTCAAACAAAAAGTCCACATCCACAGGATCTGAGTGCAGCTCGACATCATGGTTAGCTGCAGCTCGCTCAATCAAAGCGTTGAAGGCTGCCGAGTCCTCCGTCGGTGAGGTCTTTGCAGCAAAGAGCTGCGGTTCCTGACCCGATTGCGGGTCGTCCGGGTCGCCTCCGGCAGACCAAGGCTCATGTTCCTCCTCCGGATCCGAGTACGCTGGATAGTTGTACTCGACCTCCTCATCGTCACCATCCCCTGCGTTGGAACGCGTTGGCGAATGTACTAAAGCTTGTGGAGAGGCAGGCTCGATCGGGGCCGAAGTTCCCGCAGAATCCTTCTTATTTTTGAGAGGAATACGAAAATGTTCCAACACCGGCTCCGTGGTGATTTTCCTTTTGAGGATAGACAGTTTTCCGGTATTGGCGTCGATGATGACCTCTCGACGCTCTTCCTCCGCAAGCGGCTGAAGCCGAGGCTTCGACACCACCAGTGCCGCTTCGGGCGTCGACACCTGCTTCGAGGGCACACCCGCCCCATGCTTCGGAGCGAAAGCCTTCGGCGTCGACTTCGGCGGCAGGGTAAAGCGGATAGGCGTTTGCGCCTTTGTGGGCTTTGTTGTGTGCTTCGGCACCACATCCCCTGGTTCGGGAACCACAGCGTCCTTCCGAATCCGTTGCAGGGACTCTGCGACCTTCTTCGTCAAGGCCGTGGAGGGCTTGACCGGCTCGAGCGATCTCCCCGAGTCGGGAGTCGGGTCGGCGAGAGGCATAGTCTTCGGAGCCGACACTTCACGGTCCTTGTCCCCGACGGGCGGAGCCGTGGAATCGCCTTGACGCTTCTTCGAAGCTTTCTTCGGGTCATCGACCTCGACCATCTTCGGCGCCGACGCGGCCGCGTCGGTCGACTTCGTCTTCGGCGTCGACCCCGAGGCCCTCGGGTCGGCCATCTTGGCACGGCTCTTCAGGTCGGCCATTTTGAATTTTTTGGAAGTCGACGCCTCCAGAGCCTTCTGCACCAGTGCAGCTTTCACTTTCGGTTTCGAAACCGGAGGAGTGGATCCCAATGGCTTCACTTTCGTTTTTGTTAACGGGAGTGGCGCCTTAGAAATGTCCGTGACCGGGCCCGGAGGCGGGGCTGCTGGACTAGTAACGAGGTCTTGGGTAAGGCCCGAAGGCGATCCCTCGACCTGGGCCGCATGAAGGGGATTGACCCCTGAGTCAGTCTGGGGACGCTCTTCCTCCGAGCTGTCCCCCACGGTGGCAATTGCCCCATCGTCGTCCCCTACCTCGTCGCCGGCTTCGTCAAAGTCCTCGTCTCCCGCGTCGTAGGCATCCCCCTCAGACGCGGGGCTAGAGTCCGAAACCCGCATGACATCGTCGTCTTCAACAGATTCTTCGAAGATGTCGTCCGGCGGGGGCGCCGAGGTTGCCGATAACTGGGCCTGGAGTCTAGCGGCCCGACGAATCTTGAGAGTCTTCTTGCACCGGAACTTCGAGCAGGCCATACACCTGGCCTCATCATGGTCCGGTGACAAACATTTGTTGCACACAGGGTGCACATCGAGGTGTGAATACTTGGAGGTGCACACCGGGCACCTTTTGAACGGAGTCCGTTCCATGTCTGGAGCGTCGAGTAGGCCCCTCCGCGCTGAGAGCACGCGGATGGGTAGCAAGAGTTCGGAGCTGAGAACAGACAAAAACCCGAACGAAACGATACCGACGCCCAGCCTAAAGACCTTTTGGTCTCGAGTTAGAAAAGGTTTACAACTATCGATTCCGACAGAGGGAACCGAAACACATCCGAACCCAATGGCGGAAAAAAACAATCTGGGGATGGAGGCGATGCCCATGCGCACTGTAGTCCAGGGGAGGAGCCACCTATCTCGTGATACTTCGAAGACTCTTCCAGGACAACAATGTGCAATCATCCGGACCCAACACTAGGCGGCGATCTATGCACAGATATGAATTCAGCAGCCCACATGCCTCGAACACAAAGTTTAGGTTCCAGACAGGTAAAGGTGGGTGTCTTGGGGGAATCACTCAATTGAGGCCCTCCATGAAGCCCTGTACGACCTAGGACCCGAATGCCTCAACACGCGCCTGTCCTTTTACACCCCCACCCGCCAACTACGATCGTCCAATCAAGCCCTCGCCGCAATTCCGCGCATCCATAGATCCACCATGGGGGGAAGATCCTTCGCCTACTTAGCGGCCAAAACCTGGATATCTCTCCCCACCCACCTCCGCCTTTCACAGAACCACCTCTCCTTCAGAAAGCAACTAAAAACTTGTATATTCGATAAGTAAAGTACCCCCCCTCCCACAAGCGCCTTGAGACCCTCTGGGTGAGTAGTGCGCTATACAAATTCTGAACTTGAACTTGAAAGGTGCTGCCTGTTTTGAAGGTAAGCGGCTATGGCTGCTAGGTGTATCCGTATGGACGTATAGGCTAGATTGCAGCGGTGTAAGTGCAAAAGATAGCATATGATATTTTGAATGGACGCGTCTAGTGGGTTTATGTAGTTGTTGTTACAATAAATGACAAAACGTTTCCACTTTGACGCATAGCAAGATCTTGTTGTAGGCTTTCTTGCCTCCCTGATAATGTTCATGTAGTCAGGAGGTAAGTTGAGGTAGCCGAACTCTATGACATCAGGAGCCAGATTGCAAGGTTCAGCTGCTGCGGATCTGGGTGCTGAATGTCTCCATGGCTCTGCGTTAAGAGACTGGGTGCTAGTGGTAGTCTTTGATGAGGTACCACAGAAAGTTCTAGGAACGTGGTGTACCACGGTTGCCTCGCCCATGTTGGAGCAACTACGATTAGCGTCATAGAGTGCTGGCGCAATTTGCGTGCCACCAGCGGTATCAACGGTGCTGGTGGAACAGCGTAGGCAAATTTGCCTGACCAGTTCATCCATATCGCATTGCCCTGAGACTGCGGGTGTGGAAACCTTGCGGCGAAGGACCGGCATTTTGCGTTTTCCTTTGTGGCGAACAGATCTATTTCCGGTTGTCCCCACTGTTGGAAGTATGGTTGAAGCACTGAGGGGTGAATCTCCCACTCGTGCACTTGCTGGCTGTGTCTGCTGAGCAGATCCGCTATCTGATTGTCCTTGCCTGGGAGGTGTTCCGCCATGAGAAACATGTTTCTCTGGATGGCCCACTTCCACACTCTTTGAGCCAGATGCGACAGCTGTGGAGAGTGTGTTCCTCCCTCTTTCTGTAGGTAGTACATTGCAGTCATGTTGTCCGTCCGGATCAACACGGTTTTGTTGCACAGATGTACCTTGAAAGCTTTCATTGCCATAAAAATTGCCATCAGCTCTAGCAAGTTGCTGTGCAGTTTCTTCTGCTGCGTGGTCCATAGGCCCTGTACTGTGTGGTGGAGGACATGGGCTCCCCACCCTATCAGGGATGCGTCCGTTGTTAGCACAATTTGGGGTACAGGCTCCTGGAACAGTCGTCCCTTGCAAAGGTTTTGTGGTTTCCACCAATGCAGAGAGTTGTATGCACGACTGGTCACCAACACTAGGTCGTTTATTTGCCCCCGAGCCTGGTTCCACTGCCGTGCTAGGCACTCCTGCAGCAGACGCATGTGAAGTCTTGCGTGAGGGACTATGAAGATGCACGAGGCCATCATGCCTATTAGTTGCATAAACACTCGGGCTGGGAGTGAGTGTTGTGGTCTGAACTTCTGGATGAGCGTTTGAATGCTGTTTATTCTGGCAGAATTTGGTTGTGCTTTTGCTGCCAGAGTGTCTATTGTTGCTCCCAGATACTGCTGCACGTGGGCCGGCTGGAGATGGGATTTGTTGTAGTGCAGAGAGAAACCTAGACTGTGCAGGAGGTGAATAGTGCGCGACATGTGGCTGGCACATTGCTGGGCTGACTGTGCTTGTATTAGCCAGTCGTCCAGATATGGATAGACATGTATAGGCGGTCTTCTGAGGTGTGCAGCTACTGTCGCTAGGCACTTGGTGAACACCCTTGGGGCTGTCGTCACCCCAAAAGGGAGGACATTGAATTGGTAGTGCTGGTTTAGAATTGTAAACCTGAGATGTTTCCTGTGTGCCGGGTGTATAGGTATATGGAAATATGAGTCTTTGAAATCCAATGTTGCGAGTAAGGATTAGTTACTTACCTCTAATCCTAGTTCTCATCCAGGGGTATACTCATCAAAGTCAATCTATGAATAATCCCCGCCCATGTGCGGGATCCCGGAGCATATAGAAAATACATATAAATATATATGTATATATATGTGAAAACATATTTGCATTCTAAAACATTTCTCAACTGGCAAAATTTGCCGCAAAATTACATAAATTAGCATACATACAGTAGTACTCTTCCAAACCCTAAGGAAGAAAGAGAGCAGAAAACATTTGTATACAACAATGCTTTATTGCTATATGAAAAACCTGTAATTGCAGGCTTTTGCCAGTAGGCTGCAGTAGAGTATAAAGCAAACAAAGAAAACTGACACCTTGCCTTTAAGGCATTAGAGTAGGGGTACCGTGCCTTTAAGACCTGAAGGCAATCCCCTGCTCCCATGGTGCACCACAGGTGACAGTTGGGTCAGTTCTTTTTGGAGGTGCATAACACCTGAGGAGATCCACAATAAAACATCTCATAACTTTGTAACTCTGCTCGTCCGGGGAGGTGGGTGGGAGCTTATGACTTTGATGAGTATACCCCTGGATGAGAACTAGGATTACAGGTAAGTAACTAATCCTTCTCATCCAGGGGATACTCATCAATAGTCATAATCTATGAATAGATTAGCAAGCTCATACCCAAAGTCTCGCGGACGAGCAAGAAGTATAAAAACTTCACAGAATGATTAAGACATATATTGCAAATACATCTTATGCAAATAAGTTCCTCAAAGAGGCCTGCCCTACTCTGGCATCGGCCTGGGTATCTGAGTCCAGGCAATAATGGCGGGTAAAGGTATGGACAGACCGCCAAGTTGCCGCTTTACAAATTTCAGAAATAGGAACATTACGAAGGACAGCTGTAGTGGAAGCTTTCCCTCTAGTAGAATGTGCATGTGGTTGACCTTGTAAGTTCTTGTTAGCTAGTTGATAAGCTAAAGCTATACAGGAGACAATCCAGCGAGAATTTGACCTTTTAGAAGCTGACAGGCCAGTATTAGTACTGCCATAATTAACAAAAAGCCGGTCAGACTTTCTCAGAGCCAGGGTTTTTGGCAAGTAGAACTTTAGGACCCTCCGGAGATCCAGAGAGTGTAATGACCTCTCCGGGGGAGTGGAAGGATTAGGAAAAAAGGCAGGTAAGGTAATAGACTGGTTGATATGAAAGTCTGAAACTACCTTAGGCAGGAAACTTGGGTGCGTTCTTAAGACCACCCTATTGGCATGAAAAACTGTGTAAGGTTCCTTGCAACACAAGGCCTGGATTTCACTGACCCTACGGGCAGAGGTAATCGCCACTAAAAAGTAGCTTTCCAGGTCAAGTGCTGCAAAGAGGCCTTATGTATAGGCTCGAAAGGAGCACTCATCAGCTTAGTCAGGACAATATTAAGCTCCCAGGGAGGGGAGGGGGACCTCACCGGTGGGAAAACTTTTGTTATGACCTTCTAGGAAATCTTTAACTACAGGCATAAGGAAGAAAGATGTCTGATTAGGAGACTTCCTATATGCTGTGATTGCAGCTAAATGAACCCTGATGGAGGGGTATTTCAGGCCTGATCTCGCTAAATGCAATAGATATGGAAGAATCACCTGCTCTTGGCCATGTACCGGGTCAAGAGAGTGCTCACAACACCATAAGAAGAACCTCTTCCACTTGAAAGCGTAGGACTTCCTAGTGGAGGGTCGCTTTGATTCTTTAAGAATAGTCATGCAGTCTGCTGGGAGGTCTAAATGTCCATACTGGATGACCTCAGGAGCCATGCCGTCAAGCGAAGGGAAGGAAGGTTGGGGTGAAACACCTTCCCCTGGTCTTTGGTCAACAAGTCTGGACGGCATGGTAGGCGCCGGTGAGGAACCTCCGACATCTGTAGAAGATCGGGGTACCACCACTAGCGTGGCCACTCTGGTGCTATCAGGATCATTCTGGTGTTGGTCCTGTAGAACTTCTGGATCACCGCAGGGATCAGAGGCAGGGGAGGAAAGGCGTAGAGTAATGTCTGCGACCAGCTGATCAAAAGACCATTCCCCAGGGATCCCTGTTGGGGGAACCTGGACGCGAAGACGGGGCATTTTGTATTGGCCGTGTCTGCGAACAGGTCTACGTCCGGTACGCCCCAACACCGAAAAACCTCTTGAGCCACTTCCTCGTTGAGCACCCAATCGTGCGCTTCTACGAAGATTCTGCTGAGGCAGTCTGCTTGGACGTTTTGAATTCCTGGTAGATGAACTGCCACGATAGACAGGCCTCTTGCTAGGAGCCAATGCCAGATGGCTTGTGCTTCCAGAGACAAGACTCTTGACCTCGTGCCTCCCTGTTTGTTCAGATAGAACATAGTTGTCGTGTTGTTCGTCTGAACCTGGAGGTGGTTGGTGCACAGAGAAGGATAAAGAGACTTGAGAGCAAAATGAACTGCTCGAAGCTCCAGGAAGTTGATATGGTAGCCTTGCTCTACCTCGGACCATAGGCCTTGAACTTGGGAGTCGGTCCATGTGAGCACCCCAGCCTTGAAGGGAGGCATCCGTGACAATCGATTGAGATGGAGGAGAACGATGGAATGGCACTCCTCGGAGGAGATTGGATCGTTTCAACCACCATCTGATCGAGTCCCTGGCTTCTTGAGAAAGCAAGACCCGGTCTTCCCACTGATCCGATCTCTGAGACCACTGATCTTCGAGGACTTGTTGTAGAGGTCTCATGTGAGGGCAAGCATTGGGCACGATGTAAATGCATGAAGCCATCGATCCCAGAAGAGAGGACACTTGTCTGGCTGTGGGGGCCTGATTGTCCAGAAGAAGGCGGCCCTTCAGGAGCATAGATGACAACCTCTCCTCCGAAGGACACACGCTTGCCTGTAGTGAGTCCAGAGAAGCACCCAGGTAGTGGATCCGCTGGGAAGGGTTGAGAACTGATTTTTTCAGATTGACGTGAAGACCCAACGAGTCCATCAGTTTGAGGCAAAACGACAGATTGTTCTGAAGCAGCGACGGGGTGGAGCTCTTCAAAAGCCAATCGTCTAGGTATGGATAGACGTAGATCTTTCTTTTGCGGAGAAAAGCAGCCATCACCGCCATGCATTTGGAGAATGTCCGAGGTGCAGATTTCAGGCCAAACGGCAGCACTTTATATTGGTAGTGACGACGTCTGATCTGAAACCTTAGAAACTTCTGATGCTTGACTGACACTGGTATGTGGAAGTAGGCGTCCTGCAAGTCGATGGCACACATCCAGTCTCCCTGATGAAGATGTGGGAAGATCTGGTGCAGGGCGAGCATACAGAACTTTTCTTTTCGTATGAATTTGTTTAGCCTTCGAAGATCTAGAATGGGCCTGTATTCTTTGACAGTTCCTCGTTTTTGAACCAAGAAATATCGGGAGTACACTCCTTGATTTTTGTGAGTTGAGGGAACCTCCTCTATGGCCATCTTCTCTAGAAGGACGGAGACTTCGTCTTGTAGCAATTGACTCTTGTAACGTGGAAGATGTCGCGATTGGAGGAGGACTTGCGGAGGAGGAGATTTGAACCTCAGCAAGTAACCATGCTGCACAATATTCAGCACCCATCTGTCTTTTTTAATGGATTCCCACTCTGCCAGATGATGAGAAACGCTCCCTCCACCGGAGTGGCGAACAGACGTGGAGGAAGCAATGGCTCAGGGCTTAGGAGGTTGCTTTGAGGAGGGCTGCTGTTTGTTATTGCCACCTCTTCCTCTGCCAGGACGACGCTGCTGGAACTGCGTCTTCTGCTGAGACTGGGATTGCCACTGAGGGGTTTGAACCCTCTGTTGGAAAGACCTCCTGTCTCCTTGGCGAAAGCGTTTCTTGAACTCCTTGCGCTTTTCTAATCCCACAGCTTTGACGGTGTCCATTTCTGCTTTCATTTTGGACATTTCGTCGTCCGTGTGTGGACCAAACAGAGATTTCCCATTGAAGGGCAAATTCAAAATCTTCTTCTGGGCGTCTGGCTTGAGCCCTGTCAGGCGGAGCCAGGCCGAACGACGGGAACAAATACCACTTGAATAGCCATGAGCCGCAAGGTCAGAGGCATCCACTGCGGCACTAATAACTTGATTGGCTACAAGGCCTCCCTCCTGTATAGTCTCCAGAAAATCTTGGCGATCTTCCTTGGGGAGCTTGTCTGTAAAGCGAGTCAGGGAGTCCCAAAGGGACCTGTCGTACCTTCCAAGCAAGGCAGAGGCGCTAGCCACCTTCATAAAGGAAGAAGAGGTGTTGCATACCTTCCTACCAAACGAGTCCATAAGCTTACTATCTTTTTCAGGTGGTACTGAGGAAGAAGTAGAGCCTGCATGGGACTTCATGGCAGCCGCCACAATGATGGAATCCGCAGGAGGATCCGATCTGAGGAACAAGGGATCCTCTGCAGGGGCCTTGTACTTCTTGGCTATCCGAGATGGAACAGATCCCACCACTGCTGGTGTGAGGAAAGTAGCCATAGCCGGTTTTAGGAGGCCGGGGACCAGGGGCAGTAGAGGCCTGGGCGCTGTGCGATGACGGAGGGTATCAAAAATCACAGAAGTGGGAACCACTGGAGTGTGCAGCGTAATATTCAGCTTTTTTGTTCCCCTGCCCAGCACATCGGAGAAAGTCGTGAGGTCATCAATTGGAGAGACTCGGGAAGGAGGCGTAGAGGAGAAGGTCGGAGAGTAATCTCGGTAAGACGACTTAGACGAGGACGACCTTGTGGAAGATCTTGTACGCCGCCTCTTATGGGACCTGTCACGATTCCTGCTGTTACTGTCCCTGGACCTAGAGCGATGTCTTGATGGAGACCTCGGTCTTGGCCGGATTGGAGATCTTGGTCTGACAGGTGTTCTTGGCCGCACTGGAGAACGTGATCTGGCTCGAGATCTTGGCCTGGGTGAAATCCTGGGACTCCGAGGAGATCTAGATGGTCTGGCCAGAGTTCTTGCCTTAGACGGGGAATATGTACGGGAGTAATCCGAGCCCGGACTACTCTGTCCAGATACAGCCCCTTGAGGATGTTGAGACACCAAGCTGCCCGCAGATCTGGGCGAAGATTCTGGAGAGACCTGCACGATGTTCAAGCCAGGAGATGATGATTTGCCTCCTGAAGTCTTAGAACCAGGGGACTCCGCCACTACCGTCACTTTATCCCTCGACGGCGAAAGCCTCGACGTCGAAGACGTCTGGGTGACTAGTGGCGTCGGGCGGTGTCTTGATGCTCTCGACGGTGATCGATCACGTCGAGAAAGGCTCGACTGAGAACCTCGACGTCGATCCAGAGACTTCGACGTCGATCTCCCTCGACGTCGATCAGGTGGAGATACTCCATGACGTCGTATCTACGACGACTCTCGACGTCGTGTCGACGATGACCTTCCTCGACGTCGCGTCAACGGCGACCTTTCCTGGCGTCGCCTCTGCGTCGACCTCCTTGACATCGAAGGATGGGATCTGACAGTCCCTCTCGACGGCGGCCCGCTAGTCAGCGGCGACCTAGATGCCGTCCTAGCTCTCGACGCCGATCCCCTCTGGGGCGGCGGAGAGTGTCTCGACGTCGACGGAAGCCTCGACGTCGACGGAGACTTAGATGTAGTAGCAGCCATGGACTTCGAGCCAGAAGTATGGCGCCTCGACGCCGACTTACTTGACTGCGGCGGAGATCTTCGACGTCGTGAAGATGATCTGGGCCTTTTCGACGGCGACCTCGACGGAGTTCTTCGACCTTCATTCCTCTTTCTGGGGACAGGAGAAGTGGATTGACGCCGTTTTTGGCCGTGCTTGCTTGTAGGAGAAGATCTAGGGGCTGTGGAAGCACCCACCTGGTGACTTTTGTCCATCTCCTGCATGGCATGAAGTTGAATCTTCTCCCTGTCGCGAAGAGTCCGAATTTTAAATTTTTTACAGTGATGGCACTGATCAGGAATGTGTGTAGATGGAAGGCACACAATACACACAAAATGTGGGTCAATCAGAGCCATCTTTTTGTCACAAGAAGGACATTTCCGGAACAGAGCAGCAATTCTGACAGGAAATTCTTGTGGGTTACCACAGAAAAATAAATCAGAAGCCTTATTTATTTAAAAAATGTCGAAATATAAGAGAAAACTCTCTCAAAAAAACAATTTCAGTTGAAAACTGAAGAGCTCAAGCTCCAGGATCCTCACAGAAGGAGCCGGAAAAAAGAACTGACCCAACTGTCACCTGTGGTGCACCATGGGAGCAGGGGATTGCCTTCAGGTCTTAAAGGCACGGTACCCTTACTCTAATGCCTTAAAGGCAAGGTGTCAGTTTTCTTTGTTTGCTTTATACTCTACTGCAGCCTACTGGCAAATGGCTGCAATTACAGGTTTTTCCTATGGCAATAAAGCATTGTTGTATACAAATGTTTTCTGCTCTCTTTCTTCCTTAGGGTTTGGAAGAGTACTTCTGTATGTATGCTAATTTATGTAATTTTGCAGCAAATTTTGCCAGTTGGGAAATGTTTTAGGCTGCAAATATGTTTTCACATATATATACATATATATTTATATGTATTTTCTATATGCTCTGGGATCCCGCACATGGGTGGGGATTATTCATAGATTATGACTATTGATGAGTATCCCCTGGATGAGAAGTCTCCTTGACGCAACAGTGGCATTACCTACTGCGTAGTGATCATGTGGAAATGCTCTGATAAGATGTATTGGTTTAGGGGCCGGAGGTCTTAAATTGGTCTGAGAGACCCGTCCTTTTTGGGGATTAGAAAATACAGAGAGTGCACCCCTGTACCTTGGTGTTCTAAGGGTACTAATTCTATGGCCCCTTTTGTAGCATGCTGATGACTTCCTGTTGCAATAAGTGTGGGTGTTCTGCGGACATAGGACGTTGTTTTGGGGGTATGTTGGGCGGTGTGGAGATTAACTCTAGGCAATAGCCATGCTGTATAATTTGTCTCACCCACCTGTCTGTAGTTATGGTTTTCCAGACTGGCAGGAACTGCTGTAGTCTTCCCCCGACCGGTGTTAAATGGTCTGGGGGCAGTGACAAGAAGTCACTGTTTGGTGTTGGTGGAGGATCTGGAGCTGTTATGTCCTCGTCCTCTACCCTTGGTGTTATTGCCACGGTATCCACCTCTACTGTTTTTGTTGTAGGTGTTTTGCGTGTTGCCTTTATTGTAAGAGGTTTGCTGTGTTGAGGTTCTCTAACAGCTCCTCTGTTGCCGGAGCGATGAAAGGAACCGCCTCTATATTGCTGTGACTGCAAGGCACCCATAGACTTGGCTGTCTTGGTGTCCTTTTTTCGTTTTGTCCAGTATGGTGTCCACATCAGGACTAAATAAGTAGTTAGGGTTAACAGGTTGATTAAGTAGAGTGGTTTGAACTTCATTTTTAAACCCAGAGATGCGTAGCCACACATGCCTTCTGAGCATGACACTGGTGTTGATAGCCCTGGCTGCTGTGTCTGCTGCATCTAAGGCACATTGGATGGATGAGTTAGATATGAGCTTTCCCTCTTGTATCAGGAATTCTGCCTGTTCCTTATAAAGGTCTGGTAGATGTTGGAAGATTTGCTCCAGTGTGTCATAGTGCGCCCTGTCATACCTGGCTAACAGGGCCTGCGTGTTTGCAATTCGCCAAATGTTAGCTGCTTGAGCAGCCACCCTTTTGCCAGAGGGCTCTAGAATTTTGGACTCTTTGTCTGGAGGTGGAGCCTCGCCAGAGGTTTGAGAATTAGCACATTTACGTGCATTGGAGACTACTAAAGAGTCCAAAGGCAGTTGACCCTTAATGTATGTAGGGTCAACCGGGGCTGGCCTGTATTTTCTCTCTATCCTAGGGTTAATGACCCTTGCCCTGGTTGTGTCTTTAAATATGTCACCTGCATGTTTAAGCACCCCTTTTAGCATTGGCAATGTTTTGACGTGTTTCTCAGAGGTGCTGAAAGTGTCAAAGAGGAAGTCTTCATCAATGGGATCTGCATGCATCTCCACATGGTGATTATATGCTGCCCTTTCTATTAGTGCGTTGAAGGCAGCTGTGTCCTCTGTAGGCGATGTTTTAACAGGGTATGCAGTAATGTCAGGAATTATCTGAGAGTCTCCAGGATCTACAGGGTCAGTCCATGGCTGAGTTTGTGTGTCCTGGTCATTATCCGTCGGATAATTATACTGGTTATTGTCCTCATACTCCCCATAGTCATCTGTGCGTGAGTACATATAAGTCTCTTGCACATATGGTGTGATAGTCTCAAAGAGAACTGGAGATGTTGAGGTGTCTCTTTTCCTCTTCAGAGGTATTTTGTAGGACTCAACGTTAGTTTCAGGCCTGATTTTTCTTTTTAATAGTTTAACCTTCCCAGTATCGGGGTCAACATACAGTTTGGACTGTTCTTCAGCTGACGGATCCTGTTCTTCAGGTACTTTAGCTCTTTCCCCCAATCTTGGCCTTTTTGGCTGGGTCGGTTTGAATACACTATCTTGTTCGACCACCCTCGGCTTGACGTGCGGAGGAAGTCTGAATTTTATTGGTCTGAGAGACTTTGGTTGTTGGACCGTCTTGGTGGACTGTATGTTCTTTTTTGGAGCCGTGGTAATCGATCCGACTGTTTTTGGTAGTTCGATAACCATTCTTTGGCCCGGTGTCGTCTGCGGAGCTTGCTGCTTCGGAGCGATGTTTTGTTCCCTCGGTTCGACGGAGCCCTTCGGCTCGAGTCTTGATTTTTGCTTAAGTGTCTTCGTGTGCACTTGCTTTGGTTGTTCGACTAGTAGTTTGGGATCGACAACCGTTGTCCGTTCGAATCCTTTCTTTGCGTTGCTAGGCGTCAACCTCGATGTCGTCGGCTCAACGTTTGGTCGGCTTCGACGGATCCGCCATTTTCGGTTCGAAGAATGGGATGTCGATCAGTTTCGGTTTGGTTACCATCACTTTTGGTTTCGATTTTTCCAAAGTTTGGTAATGTCGCAACAATGGCTCTTGCGTTATATTCTTAGCCGGGCTTAACCGCGGGGCTATATAATCTGCGTCCTGATCTTGGCTAAGGCCTTCCGGCGATGCCTCGACCTGAGACTCTGGATCTGAACCTGCAAATATATTGGGCTCCGTACTTACGGCCGGCCCAGTGTCCTCTACCTCGATGAAGTCTTCCTCATCATCGATGTAGTAGTTGGAGTCGTGTTCAGACCCCTGCTCCGACTGCTGATCCGAGTCTTCAGGCTCGACGACCTCTTCGTCGTCTTCAAAGATGTTCTCTGGCTCAGGCGCTGACCTCTGCATCTTCTGTCTCGCCGCACGTCGAACCCGAAGAGTCTTTTTTGACCGAAATTGAGCACAAGCTAAGCAGTCGGCTTTGTTGGTTTTCAGGAGATAAACACTGGGTGTTTATCAATGTGTGGGTATTTAGAGTTACAGTTGGGGCATCGCTTGAAAGGACTTCGTTCCATCGACGATTGGCCCTGGTGTCGAGAAGGCCACGCGGCCCTATTCGACGTCCTGAGTAGAAAGAACAGGAATAAGTTGTCGGTACCGATCGAAGATACAATACCGACGCCCAAAGGCCTTTTGGCCTTTAGAAAGTTATAAATCTATTTCCTAACTCCGAGTAACAAAAGTACATCCGAACCCAATGGCGGAAAAAAACAATCTGAGGATGGAGAGGATGCCCATGCGCACTGTAGTCCAGGGGAGGGACCACCTATCTCGTGATACTTCGAAGACTCTTCCAGGACAACAATGTGCAATCATCCGGACCCAACACCAGGCGGCGTTCTATGCACAGATATGAATTCTGCAACCCACATGCCTCAAACATTTTAATATTATTTGGCTATCCTTTTCACTTCAAGATGAAGTGCTGGCCAGTGTAGCCTTTTTATTTTCAGGCTGCATTATTTGTCTTTGATTTTCTCTTAAGTGTCTAAGCAGGACTGCAGAAGGGGACAATTTAAGATACTTTTTGGATTGCTCCAGGGTCCAGGCACATGGGCGGGACTATTCACAGATTATGACTATACACAGAGATCCCCTACTACAGAAGAGGTCTTATCACTGTCATCACTAGAGACTGGATCTCTTCTAGATTCTAACTTTTATAGCCAGGTAAGGAGACGCCCCTTACGGTCCTTTATGTTTTCGTTAAAAAGGTACGACATACCTTGCAGTCCTTGGCTTTGTGGTCTGGATACAGGCAACACATGCTACCTTTATTAGGGTCATCCACATAAACCTCTTTTTCAAGCATGTGGCACAAGCTCTAAAAAGGCCTATTTTCTCCTTGTCTGTCATGATGAAAAGGGAACAGACCAAAAAAAGTAGAGTAATCTGTAGAAAAAAGTACTGAAAAATTCTCTCAAAAGTAGTAATAAGAAAAAACTGAACAGAGCTCAGTGGAGACTCCCTAGCACAACGTGCAGTAGAAAATCTGAAGGTCTGAGGTACTCTCAGGAAGATTCTACGGGGTGAGGCTGATCGATTGGTTGTTGATTTTATTTGGTCTCTTTGACAAAAAGCGGTGGATATGTTACAAAACTGGAAGGGGCCTAGGCCTGGTTACTAGTTTGTAATGGCTTTGCATTGCTATTTTTAAATACCAGGGACTCCCATCTCAACGACGGGGAATGATTCAAGCATGTGAATGTATGAACGTTTCAATACTGGAGTAATGTAGTTGATGTGGAGTCACATGGTGCCACCTGCTGGCATGCAGGAGCACTGCTGTGAGATTTTTCGAATCCAATCTGGCACCGGGGATATTCACTAGGCCTGGGCAGAATTACGATAAAGACGGAGTAATCAGTATAATTTCAGTAATTCTGTATTACTCTTTGACGCTGAATTAGCGATAATGAAGCTATTACTCCTGCACGCGTAATTAAGAGTAATTTGCGGGGAGGGGGAATTCTACTGCAATAGCACACTTAGCGATTGCAGCAGATAGACTACCAAGGAAACCACATCTACCCAGTGTAGGGGCAGAAGAAGGAATATCTGACCCAGACGCCCTTCCTCAACCTCATGACCTGATTCTTTTTTTTCCAGGTGCTCCAAAGTTTGGTCCGTTGTTCAACAGCAGACCATAAATGCTACAAGTTAGGGCGCTCACCTGACCCATATTCTCCTCCATAAAACATCTCCCCTTACAATAGGCTCTGAGGGACTGTCCATTGATGGCGGCTGATTGTAGTCACAGAGGTGAAAGCTTATTTCCAGTACCCTAGGAAAGAAAAGAAAAATCTGGTCTCTGAAACTTGGAACCTTGGATGCTCCCCTCAACCTCCACTCTGGTATGCACTGCGTTTTACATGTATTTGGGGCTACCACAACATGGGCAGAATTTAATGGCATCTACGTAGGAAACAGTTTGTAGGTCTGCACAAAATGCTGATGTTCTACAGGCGGTCTCAGTGGACGTGACAATCTTTTTGTCTTTTGTCCTGCAAAGATTTATCCAACATTTATCATGCAATCCACCTTATATCCTGAGTGAATTTGAAAAATTTGACAGTGATGCGACCATGTCAGTTGGGCTGAAAATAAAGTCCGGGTCTCCCACCGTTCATATCTACCCCAAACTTCTCTCCATACTTGCCCCGGTTTTGGTGGAATGTTTGACCGGTCTCCTCAATAAATCTCTTTCGGAGGCAGACTTCCCCACAACATGGAAAGCAGCAAGAATTAGACCAATATTAAAGAAACCCTCGGCCAACCCTAACATCCTCTTAAACTACCGACCGATTTCATTACTCCCATATTTTGGGAAAATACTTGAATTTTTTGTCAACAGCTTGTGAGCCATCTTGAAAACCAAGGGCTCTTAGACCCATCTCAATCTGGTTTCCGGGCATCACACAGTACGGAGATAGCGTTGGTCGAGGTTGCTGACAATATCAGATTGGCCTTAGATAAACACCAACCGACCATCCTCATCCTGCTCGCCCTGTCTGAGGCATTTGACACCATCTCCCATCGCATCTTAATTCAACGACTTTGGGAGATTGATGTCAGAGGAGACGCCCTAAAATGGTTCACTAGCTACCTATATGATCGTGTAACAGCTGTTCAAATTGGCAAAAACATAGCAGGTGAAAGGCCTGTTAAGATGGGTGTTCCGCAGGGCTCCATTTTAAGCCCTATGCTTTTTAATGTCTATATGACAGCTTTGACAAGAGTGATCAGAGCCTTCGGCTTTGATGATCTGTCCTACGCGGACGATACCCAGATTTTAATCACACTGGGCCCGGATCCAAATGAGACAAGACAGCGTTTCAAAAATTGCATGACCAAAGTTGAGAAATGGATGAGCGCCAACCATCTGCAGCTAAACTGGAGCAAATCAGAAATCATGCTCTTTGGCAAAGCTGCAGAACACTGGGCACATGACTGGTGGCCAACCAATCTGGGCAACTGTCCAATGCCCAAGGAATCAGTGCAGAACTTGGGTTTTTACATGGACAATAAATTGTCCATGAAGAACCAAATCAACCACATCGCGGGCACCTGTTTTGGACTAATGCGCGGCCTAAGAAAGGTCTTTAAGAGGATCCCCGCTGAGGCCCGGAAACCCTTAGTTCAGGGTCTAATCATAAATAAAATGGACTACGGGATTGCGCTTCTACTTGCCATAAATGAGCACCATTTGAAAAGACTCCAGGTTCTTCAGAACACTGCAGTCCGGCTGGTTCTCAATTTACCGCGAAGATCCCCATCAGCCCCCTGTTTGAAAAGCCTTCACTGGCTCCCGGTGAAAAAATGAATCCTCTTTAAAACGTTATGCCTGGTCCACAAACACATGTATGGAAATGGTCCAAAATATTGGTCTCAAAAGCTAACATGGTAGCAGCCTCGAAGCGAACTCAGATCTAGCAACGAGTCTCTGCTTACACCCCTTAGAATACAAACCTCCAGAAATGGAGGTCGCGCTTTCTCTTTTCTCGCCCCCGCCTCATGGAACAAAATGCCTCCCTACCTCTGCGTTATCTCTGAACACAGCTGCTTTCGCAAGAAGCTGAAGACATGGCTTTTTGTAAACTAAGCCTTCTTAACTCTCTGGTCAGAGCCGTCTGCAAGCGCCATGAGACTCTTTGGATGTGATATGTGCGCGTTACAGATGTTTTTGACTTGACTTGACAGGTGAAATCCCTGCTAAAATAAATTCCATTCATTGTACAGAAACTTCCCACCACTAACGAGGATAGTTGCCTGGAAACCAGCGAGCTTTAACAGAGGATATCTGGTAATAACCATCAAAACACCCATTATTAATCAGGCTTCCTCTGCGTATCACTACAAAGCACCAGGAGATAGGTCGATGAGTCTGAGAAAAGAAATCAACACAGATTTGTGGGGCTGGGGTGGGGTTTTCTACTAATACTCTTCACTGACCGGGAGTGTAAAATGTTGTGTTTGATGGTGACTGATGAATTGGGTAAAATGCACACAAAAAAAGTTCAAGGCAAATTAAGTAACCTAGCTGTTAGAGATGATACTGAACGCTACACTTTCAGGACAGCATTACAAGCCATCTTGTGACATGCTCGAGGTCTGTTCTCCAATACTATAAGCACCAGGCACACACTTTAGGCTTACCTCCACTGGACGAGGGTGTCTATCAGACGAGAGTACCCCTGTGCAGCAGCAAGGTGCAGTAAGGTCATGCCCCGGAAGCTGATGTCATGAACAAGCCTCTCAGAGGGCCGCCAGCAGGAGCGGGACATCATCTTCTTGCACACAGCCACAATCCGCTCTTCAAAGGAGTCTGCTGAGGCCTGCGGTATACAGTAAAAGAAGCAAGCTTTTAGGAAGAACATACAGAAATAACACTGAAACACCATCCAAAGCTCTGTCTGTTGAAACCAATTTTGCGAAACAGACACAGGCAGTAAGGTTAGAGTCTGACAGAGATATTAAATATGAATGTGAAAGGTTTTCAAAACACAAGTGCTTTAACAACGCCTTTGATTGTCCCTTCCCCAGTCACCCTATTCTATATCCTAGTCACTGATCTTTATAAATAACTGGCCACTCGCATTGTAGCAAGAAAATTCTTCAGCAGTCAAATAACAAAGGGAACTGACAACCCCAAGTGCTAATTCAGTCAGTCAAAGTACAAAAAGAGTTATAACAAATTATCTTCTTTCATCCCTAGAAGTATCCAACCTCTGCGTTCATGATGGGGGTCATAAGAAGACAATGACACCAACGTATGGTCATTTCCTTACCTTGGAAGCAACCAATGAAAGGGAAAAGTGGGCCCATGCAAACATTTAATAACTGAAAGCATCATGTATTTATCCATAGTCTAACAAAATATCTTTCCCACTTTCACATGGATTCACTGCCATCTACCCAGTTGTGCTTGCATCAGTCATCCACTAACTGAATCAAGGAAAAGGCAGCCTTGGCAGCCATTTTGAGGGCACTGATGCACCTTTATCACTAAGGAGCAGTTATTTTGTCCCTTTGTAATATTCAATCTGCAAGTCTCCACCCACAGCACACAATGCAGAAGACCCATCAGAAAGGATGAGCACAGAAGAATTTTTCCATTCATCGTTCAAGAGAATGGATGGCTGTCCTGGAACCCTGGAAAGCACCCTGGTGTACGAACCCAGACAGGAATGTTTTCTAGTGAGATCAACAGATGTTTTGCACGTTTCAGCTTAAAGGCATCAGTGTGATGAACATAAAAAGTCGCCTCCTGAGATCTGCTAGACAGACTTTCACTGCAGAGTATTTATTTATTTATTGCATTTCTAGAGCGCAACACTTATCTTCTAGAGAATGCCCCAGTGCTGAGTAGTTACCACACCCATTCAATGAGAGCACTTTACTAATAGAGAACAACTTAACGGGGGAAAAGCCCGGTTGTCGGACCTGATCACCCAATCAGCACTCAACAGCGACAATAGAATAATTCAACTCAAGGCAGCACGCAAAAACTACTATAATCATATCAAGAGCAAAAAGTCAACCTTCTTCTGTTTTGCTCTAGATAATGCTTAAAAACCGCCCCAAAGAACTCTTCAACATCATCAGGCGTCAAACCACCAATCCAGTGACAGCTAACTTGGGGGCGTCCAAAACCCACTGTGACAACTTTGCAAGCTTTTTCAATGAAAAAAAATCGCCAAAATTGATCGATCATTCAGCTCTAAGCCCTCCCCCCGCACGGAGATCCTGACTCCAGCAACAAACCACAACACCCCAGTAACCTTGTCTATCCGCTGGTCATCCTTCCAGCTCGTCCAGGATGAAGCGATAAGCAATCTAATCGCCTCCGCTAAACCCTCGTCCCACTCCCTCGATCAGCTACCCTTGAGACTGACCAAAGACCTGAAGCTTACCCTAGCCCCAATTTGGGGCAAGATCATCAACAGCTCTTTAAGCGAGGGATCCATTCCAGATTGCCTCAAAGTAGGACAAGTCACGCCGCTTCTAAAAAAAACTGGCCTTGACCACAAGGACATGAATAACTTCAGACCGGTATCGAACCTCCCACTCTTATCCAACATTCTTGAAAGATGTGTGCGGTCACAGTTAACCCAACAACTAGAGAACACTAATCTACTAGATCCACACCAATCAGGATTCAGAAAGGGCTGCAGCACTGAAACCGCAATCCTAAATGTCCTAGATGATCTGCACATGTCACTCGACTCTCACCAATGTAGCCGTCTCATCCTCTGAGACCTCTCGGCAGCGTTTGATACAATTGATCAAACCCTGCTACTCAAAGTCCTCCAGGAGAGAGCGGGTATTGAAAAGACGGTTCTAAAATGGTTCTCCTCCTTTCTCAACAACCGCACACAAAGAATAAAATTCAACAGCTTTGAGTCGGACCCCCTCTCCATTAGTAGAGGAGTTCCACAAGGGTCAGTACTCTCCCCGCAACTTTTCAACATCTACATGGAACCCCTCACCTCACTTCTCAGGAACTCCAACATTCCCTTCCACCTCTACGTGGACGACACACAACACTATCTGGAAACCACATCGATCGTAGACATTCACAGACCGAACGGTACACTCATGGAGGTCCAACACTGGCTCTCATTCAACCACCTCAAACTCAATGAAGAAAAAACAGAAGTGCTCCTCATCTCGAATAGAGATGAAAACCCCCAAATAGTAGAATGGCTCAAAGCCTTAAACGCCCTCAATAAAACTCTTGCGCCATCGGACTCTGTGAAATCCCTAGGGATTACTCTTGAACCCAAACTGGACATGAAAAAACTCATCTCAAAAACCACCAAAAGTGCGTTCCTTAACCTGAAACTTCCCTACAAAATAAAACCCTTCCTCCCCCGAAAGATCTGAAACAGGCCACTCAGGCACCGGTGCTCTCCAGAATTGACTATGGTATCGCAGCTCTGACCGTAAAAACAGCCAAATCTCACCTGGGGCCTCTTACCACCACCCTCAACGCAGCCGCAAGAATAGTCACAGGAACAAAGAAATATGAGCACATCTCACCGGCACTCAAGGGACTGAAATGGCTCCCTATAGACCAACGAGCCTGCTTCCGTACAGCCTGCCTCACACATAAAGCCCTGCACACAAGCAAACAAGAATATCTGGCCGCCAAACTCAAAAGGGCCGGTCAGTCTAGGAACCTCAGGAGTTCCAACACGCTCCTACTCATCCCTCTGAAATCACTGAAACACAAAACCTCAAATAAATCATTTGCAGGAAATGCTCCCAGGATCTGGAACTCCATCCCCGCCATATCAGAATGACCTCCTCCTTCCCGAAATTCAAGATTCTACTCAAAGCCCTCTTCTTCAAGCGCTCTTGATCACAACGAGAAACCCACTTTTGACTGTGAAAGACTGCTATCTCCCCCCTTTGATATCCCTGAGCCGGATGATTCGCTCTTGATCTCCGTCCCGTATTGCTCCCAAGTTGATGTTGTGCAGACTTTTACTTCCCGCTTGTGTTCCTTGTTCTTGTTTATCGTCCACATTTTCTTTTTGGTGCATATCTGTATATGCTGTGAAGCGCTCTGATACCCTCGGGTCCAGCTAGCGCGATGCAAAACTTCAATAAATAAATAAATAAGTAAAGGAATGCCCACCCATTCTAGTTCCCCTTATTCGTTTAGTTTTTGCAAGGGCTGAATTCCGCGATTTCAGGTCATGAGTAGAAATATAGAATTCTACTCTGTTTTTTAAAATCTCAGGTCCAGAGTTATAAAGGGCTTTATGCGCATAACATAAAAGTCTGAAATTAGCTCATTGACGTATAGGCAGGCAGAGTAAGGCTACCAGACACGTTGAAGCAGAGCTAAATCTGTCCATGTTACAGATTAGCTGGCAGCAGCACTTTGGATTACCTATATTTGTATATTGTATTGTAAATATTATTTATAAAGCGCAACTATCGCTCCAAGGAAGCATCTTGGCGCTATGCGGAGTCCCGGATAGTGCTCAGAAATGCTGCAGGATAATGCGGAAGAGAAGATAAGGGAAAGATACAGGGGTTCTGGGGCTCCAAAAATCTAGGTCTTTAACGATTTGCTAAAGCAAAGTTCAGAATACATGAGTCTGAGATGGCAGGTAAGCAAATTCCAGGCTTTATCCCGGGAAAGGCCGCCGATTTCCCACCCTTTGTTTTTCACCTAAAAGGGGGAGGTTTTAGGAGATTCGCTGATGAGGATCTTAGCAGGCGTGCAGTGACATAAGGCGTAAACCTGGCCAGTAGATATTTTGGTCCCAATGCTCTAATAGCTCTAAAGGTGATTACCAGGGTCTTTTATAAATGGGTAACCAATGAAGAGACTTTAGCGCAGCTGAGGCAGAGGAACGGCAAGGTAATTTTAGCACTAGGCGTGCTGCCGCACGTTGAGCTATCTGCAGCTTTTTAAAGGTTGTCTTGTTAGTCTCTTGGAGGAAAGTAGGATCTGCTTTTATGGTTACCCCCACTTTTTGTTTGATGTAATGCTGTGTCCGACTAGTCTGACTGGGATCATGCAAATCAGAAACCCAGTCTCTGTGCTTTCTCCCCTAAATTGGTATGGTAAATACATAGGTACATCCCAGATTGGACACTGGTGTACACTTATCAGTCCCTAGTATATGGTACTAAGGTACCCAGGGCATAGGTACACCAGGGGTCCCCCATGGGCTGAAGCATGTATCATGCAACCCATGGGAGACAACTCAATTTGTTACCACAGGCCTGCCATTGCAGCCTGTGTAGGATATTGCTAGCACCACTTATGAAAGACATAGGTTTCTCGATATCTAAGTTGTAGGAAGTTGGCTCAGTATATACCATACCAAAGTGAGGTACATATAGTGTGCACAGAGTCCAGTGGATCCCCAAAGGTAGGCAGAGGTAAAAGTAGATTGCACCTCACTCTCTATTTGTGGTACTGTGGGCGAGCAGTAAGGCAGTATCAGAGGGTAGTGTTAAGCATTTGTTGTACACACCCGGTCAGCAAATGATGTCACACACTCAAAGTGTGAACTTCAGACCAATTGGTTTTGTATAAAAATATTCTTATATTTATTTTATTTCCTAGAACCAAGAAAGCCTGGCACAGGTAAGTGTAAGTACTTTGCAGTAATAATACAGTTTGTAAACAGTTTGAATTGCAATTGTATATAACCTTTGATTTGATTACAGTAGACCTACTAGTAATGCAATGCTTTGAAATATTGTTCATATACTTTGTATTGGCTTTTTAGTAGAATGTCAAGTAGATTACTTTACAGATTACTTTTCTTACACAGTGTAGTATAGCTGGATACTGCACTGGGAAATTTCCTGGAAACAGGTAAGTAAAAGCGTTTTGGTCATTTAGTTACAGTTTTAAAGGGTTTTATAGATTTTCCAACTCCACACTAAGAAAGTTTTCATAGAAAAACAGTCAATGTTATCCTATGGAGGAAAATAGGGTTATCGGTTCAAAGGTAAGTATTCGTTTGTGGGAGTTGGTATTCTTGGGCAGACTCAGGGGCACCCAGGGTCAAGGATGCACTCTTGTTACACCCTCAGCGGCACTAGGGCTGCCGGTGCAGAGTGCTGAGGCCCAATGTGTTCCAATGGGGGTTATTGGGCTAAATTGGTGGCTGCTTACGAGCAGGCCACAAGGTTGCAGGAGCAAAGCTCCTGGACTTAAGCTCAGGGTAAATGGGGGTTGAAGCCAGCACAAAAGGTGCACCCTCAGCGGCACTGGGGGGCCGGGTGCAGAGTGCTGTTTTGGCGTTGGGCACCCTGTAGCTTTGAATGAGAAGTCTCCGGTTTACAAACACAGTGCAGGCTCAGGACAAAGGTCTTCTGGGTGCAACCACCGCTTGGAGAGGTAAGTTGGGATGCTGGGGGTTAGTTAGGCACAGGGTCGGATCATCTTACTAGCTCCTGGTTGCTGTTTGGGGGACCTTCCGGTTTGAGGCTGCAGGTGTCGGCTGCAGGCAGGTCAGGGGTCACCGGATCGCGGGTCAGGATCACCGGGGAGACCTCCTTGTAGTGTTGGGCCACTCAAACTCGGGCCATGGGCGTCCGGTGCAGACTCACGGACTTTGGCCAACCTGGAGTCTGTGGGTGACAAATCCGGTGTTCACAGGCAACAGAGTCTTTTCTTTTGAAGGCACAGCAGGTCCTCGGGGCTCATAAGGCTGCTGGCTGCAGGACACACCGGAGCTTCGCTTCTGCAGATTCGAGGTGGGGACAGGCCAGTAGGGCTGCGGCCAAGCCAGTGGGCATCCTTCTCTTCTTAGCTTCGGCACAAGTGTTCGGTCCTTCTTCTTCTTCTTTTGGTTTCTTGTCCGCTTTCTTTCTTCAGGGCTGCCCTCTAAATACTGTATTTAGGGGGCGTTTTAGGGGTTTTGGGGTCAGTACAAATGGGCTACTGACCTTTGGATGATTACACCCTTGGTGTGCTCACCCCGTGTGGGGGAGTGAGTACAATCCCTAAGCCTGATTGGAGGATGCCTGCCATTTGCAAGATGGCAGGCACTGAAGAGTGGGCTTTACCTTGCTTCCCTCATCTGAGGGGTGGGGTTGGCATAGGTGAGCACACCCTCTGGGCTGGCTAATTTTTCCCTCCTGTCATTCCGCCGAAAAGAAGGGGAGACCGGAGAGGGTGGGGGTCGCATTACAAAGGCTGAAAGGCATTTGAAGCTCCCCTGCCACAGATGGCTGTTCCTGGCCTGAGGGAGGTGTGAACACCTTACCCAGAAAAGGCTTGGTTTTTTGGTTCAGGGAGAAAAGGCTCCCACCCTAGGGGTCCAGAAACATGTCTCATGGTGGCAGGCTGGTGAGTACCAGTCAGGGAACTCACCAGAGGCTGGTCGTTTATCAGGGGCATCTAAGATGCCATCTGAGTGCATTTCTCATTAAATCCCACACTGGCATCAGTGTGGGTTTAATGTGCTGAGAAGTTTGATATCAAACTTCTCAGTTATCAGTGCAGCCATTATGGTACTGTAGAGTTTGTAATGACAAACTCCCAGCATCATATACTCTTAATTGCAGCACTGCACTTACAAAGTCTAAGAATGGACTTAGACACTGTACAGGTACAGGGCACATGCACCTGTACCCCCACCACTGGTATAGTGCACCCAGCTAGAGGTGTGACTGATCTATGCCAGGGCAGTGGGTTGTAGGCATGGCACACAGGTATGTGTGCCAAGTTGACTCTTCACTTTGTTCTGCATCAAAACACGCAGCGTAAATTGGCAGTGTGTATGTGTTAAGGTACAGGGCCTCTACGGGTGTCACAATAAGTGCTGCATCCCTTATAGGCCTTCCCTGGCCACAGTGCCCTTGGTACCCACGGTTCCTTTTACAAGGGACTGACATGTGGCCAGAGAGGTGCCAATTGGGGGTACAAGGTACAGTTTTGGGTAAAGAACACGGGCTCTGGGAACCTGATTGGCAGGGACCCATGGCACATCAAGTCAAAGTGCATCAGATATCTGGCAAAAAGTGGGGGGTTACTGCAACAGAAACCCAGCTTCCTACATAAGGTCACTGCACTTAAAACCTATAAGTCACCCTAAAGCAGGCCTTTCAATCCTGAAGGCAGGGAGCTCGGTTCCAAGTGTGAGGGTGCCCTGCACTACGGGACACCCCTACAGCTGATGCGAATGACCTCCACAACTTCCGCCTCATCACTATCCTACCCTTTCTTGCGAAGATCACAGAAAGATGTGTAGCGAAACAACTCTCTCATCATATCAAGGACAATGATCTTCTTGACAATTTCAGTCTGGCTTCATCCAAAACTGCAACACTGAAACAGCCCTGCTGCAAGTGATTGATGACGCGCTGCGGATACTCGATTCGGGAGGGTCTTGTCTTCTAATTCTCCTTGACCTTTCTGCAGCCTTTGACACTGTCAATCACAACACTCTCCTCAACACTCTCCAACATAGAATGGGCATGGAGGGCAGTGTGCTTAAATGGTTTGCTTCCTTCCTCTCTGATAGATCCCAAATGATCAAAATAACGAAGTCTTTCACCTCCTTCGGCGGTAGGTCAAGGTGTTCTTCAAGGCTCTATACTTGCACCCACACTGTTCAATCTCTATTTAGAACCACTGGGAGATCTAAGTAAATCCGGGGTCCACTCATCTCTACGCAGACGACACTCAAATCTACCTCAAGGTTGCATCCACTCACAATCTCTCCATCCTAAGCTCTACTCTGGACTCCATTCAAAACTGGATGTCAACACATCAACTGATTCTGAATCCCTCCAAAACTGAATTCCTCCTCCTCTCCTCCTCACTCTCTCCTCCCCCGGTTCAATCATGGATGGATCAGATGAATTTACTTAACAATAAACCCATCATTGTAGACAGCGCAAAATCCCTGGGTGTCATACTCGACAAAAAACTCAATCTAATCTCCCACATCAACTCCATTGCAAAGTCTGCTCGATACCAACTGCGCCTTCTTTGGGGAATTCGGTACAAAAGGGGGTGGTGATGGACGGAGCATCCGAATCAATCAAACACTCGCACCCAGTCAAAATATCTGGGTTATTCCATCACCGTTCTTTAGCCCACTCCGCCACCCCAGTTTTCAGACATGGCTATATGCAAATCAGTCTGACCCTGTGCCTCATGGGAACAGTCCAGCCCGAACTGCCAAGCCATGTCTTCCCTGGACCAGAAACAAGCTTCCGAGGACCGGTTTCTGGCATTCCAGCCGTCTTCAGCCCAGCTTGCTTGAATCCAGTGGCAAGGTGAGCAAGGGACTCAAGTCTGGGCATACCCTGCCACACTTATGGCGGCCAAAAGCGGTACAAAAGGGGGTGGTGATAGACGGAGCATCCTCTGTCCATGAGGCACAGGGTCAGACTGATTTGCATATAGCCATGTCTGAACTGGGGTGGCAGAGTGGGCTAAAGAACGGTGATGGATTAAACCCAGATCTTTTGACTGGGTGTGAGTGTTTGATTGATTCAGATGCTCCATCCATCACCACCCCCTTTTGTACTTCTTTGGGGAATTCGTCGCTTTTTCGCGGAACAAGACCTTAAAACCCTGGTCCAATCGCTGGTCCTTTCCAGACTGGAGTGCTGCAATTTCTTTTCACTGGCCTCCCCAAATCCCACCTGTCCCCCCTTAAATCTGTTCTCCATTCAGCAGCTCGCTTCATTTATGGGGCCAAAAGAAGCGACCACATCACACCCATGCTATCCACCCTCCGCTGGCTTTCCATCGAGGCAAGATATATGTACAAGACTGCCTGTATCACCCACAAAGTCTTGCACTACTCCTCTCCTTGCTACCTGGCGAATAAACAAACTCTCTGGAGGCTCTAAACCATCACGTAATGCAGAACATTTACTGCTTGAACCTCCCACTTTCAAGAAGGAAAGATCGATGGCCCAATCCTTTTTAGGCAAAGCGGTGAGAATCTGGAACTCATTTCCGCCTCAGCTCCGGACCACCACCTCCTCCCAGGCCTTCAAAACTGACCTCAAAGTTCTCCTCCTTCAAAGACACTTCCAAATGTTACTCACACCCTCTCTATTATCTGAAGGAAGACCCTCCATTATAGAGAATCCTTTGCTCCATGACAATGGAAGTGCCTTCGCAGTGTGTTCTGCCATTTATTGCAGTATTATCCTTCTACCTGTGTTTGGTACTCGTTTGTAACATGCACACATCATTTTTCTCTTGTATCACACTGTTTGCTACCTCTTACATTTTGTTTGCTTTAGATACTTGCACAAGTGCCACCACCGCCTACGTAACGTTTGTTCTTGTGTTTGAGTATCTGCCATATATTGTAGCACTATACCAATACTTGTACTTTGTACGTTTTTGTAACCTGCACACATGTCACTTTTTCCTCCTGTAATGCACCGTTTGCTACCTCTTGTATTTTGTTTGCTCACAATTGTCATTTTTGCCTCATGTAACTTAACGTTTGCTTTTGTATTTTGTTCACTTGTAATGTTCTCCTCATGTATCAGTTCTGTTCCTATTGTGAAGCACTCTGACACCTTCGGGTAAAGTCTGCGCTATATAAAAACGCATAAAATAAATTAAAAAAAATACAACCTACAGAGTCCACCCTCCTGGGCTGTGAGACAGCCACATAACATATAGAGGGGCACTGCGTCATTACGTGATGACCATCTCGAAACTGGCTGCAACAAATCCTATCATGTTTGGTATCCAACATGTTGGAATAATACCCCACACCGTAAACAGTGTGGGAGGTATTCCATGCACTGTAATTCTCCTCTGGGAGGCCCTCATTGCTCCCGGTACCAGTCTTCTACACCCGGAGAGCATATCATGGATGCTGCTGACCAGAGACACGATTCTGTCCTCCTGCTGCTGAGCCAAGCTCGAGCAGGGGAAGGCAGAACAGTAAGTATCCTGTCATAGGGAGGTGTGACCACCTACCAGACATGGTTTAGTGTTTTGGGACCGGGTGGGACTGTTTGCCAACACCACTCAGTCTGCTGGAAGGGCCCATTTGGTGCCCTCCTTGCACAGTCCGGCTCAAACCAGCTCAGGGAGCGTTGGCTCCTGCTCTGGCACGAAGTTTCACAAAGGACATGGGAGTATCCTCCTCACTGTCCACCCCTCCCCTGGGAAGGAACCCTGAATTGTCCCAACCCTTTCCTTGGGGTATTTAAGGGCTTACCTGTGGGTGGGTCCCTAGATACGTCGTGGGGCAAGATTCATTTCAGACACCACTTCTTCCTCAAGCCTCTGGGCGTGCTGGACTTCGCTCTGGGCATCCAGGCTGCAACGGGGAAGACTCCTACTGCTCCTAATCTCGTCGCCCTGATAGTCTGCTGCAACGTCTGTGCCTGTGCACAATACAGGAACCTTCCAAGACCTGTGGGCATCCAAGACACCTGAAGGAATCTCCCTTGAAGTGGAGTCACTTCCCTGCATCTGCACGCACCGCAACTAAGCTGACCGGTCTACTGATCCTGGGCTCCCATGGACTCCGAAAGGCTCAGCAGCACAGGTGGTGGTTTTTCCCATCCTTTGAGGCCTGTCCTGTCCTCTCACCAAGTTTGAGGCCAGTATCCCTCGTCGGAGCCGCAGGAACCGAACCCCTGTGTAAGCTTCAACTTGCAGTTGCTAAGGCTTGTTGGCTTCCTTCCACCAAGATCTTTGGGCTCCAAGTAGCTCCAACCTAATGCATTTCCAGTGACCAAAATCTTTGTCTTCACTGCATCACTTGCCTGTATCTTTAGTGAGCTGATCGAGGTCCTCTCGAGACTCCAGTGCCTCCGGCCTGTGGGTCCTCTTGAGGGTCATCTTTGAATTTGTGGGGCTCCCCTGCTTGCTCTGCGCCTGCCCGGACTCACCTGCGTGTGGTGAGTCATCTGGACCTTGCTCGTCCTGACACTGCACCTTCTTCGCTTTCCACGTTGTTTGAAGTTGCCAAGGCTTGTTGGTGCTCCCGATGGACACAGACCCCTCAACTTTCAACATCCAATGTGGGACAGCTTGTGAATGCCTCCTGGTCTTCCACAGCATCTCCTGGTCCTCACAGCTGCAACTCCAAGGTCGTCATCTCTCCTGCAGCTCTCGACATCAGTGGACATTCGTCTTCCGTGCCTCCTGGTCACTCCGGAGTGACATAGACTCTGTCCCCTCTGGTTGAAGGTACTTCTCAACTTGAATCCACCTTTGGGTTCCACCAGACACTTTCACCTTCCCCAGCAGCGGCATCTTTCTGAAGTTTCCCCCTTGGTGTCCGATGGCGGTTTTTGACACCACTTCACATCTATGCACCCGGCTTCCCTGGTGTAGGTATCTTGATTCCCAGGGTAACCATGGGTGGGGTGGCTCTCCAACCTTATGTCTTCCACAGGGTTTCTTCAGGGTCCACTGGGAAGGGTCCTTCTTCTTTAAAATAGCAACAACGACTTACCCATTGACTTGCATTGATCTCGCGGTCGTGTTCCCACTCTGCACACGGCCTCAGTAGGGTTCCTGGTTACTTACCTCGGGTGGGCCCTCGTCTACGTCTTCTACGTCTTCTGGGTATAGTCTTGACTCGTGTTGTGGTTCGCATACCACTATTTTAGCACGTGGTTTGGTACATACCTTTTTCTATTGAATAGTATTGTGTGCTTTGTGTATATCTGGGGTCGTGTCAACCTGGAGAATCTCTCTTCCCTTCTTACCTCATCCCTCCCCCCCCTTCAGGGTCTTCCCACACTTTCCCAGGTCGATGCCATAGATCAGTGGCTCTCCCACGGACGCGACGCTTTTGCCCCGCTCAAGCGCATTACCTCCAAACGCGACAAGGACGCTAATCGGTGGTTCACCGAAGAGCTTAAGACCACCAAATTAACAGTACGCCGCGCGGAGCGGGCATGGAGAAGGAATTACTGCCCCACTCTAAAACTGGATTATACTAACAGCCTAAACCAGTATAAAAAAGACATCTTGGAGGCAAAAACATCTTACTTCTCCTCCAAAATTTTAGCCGCGGAAAACCAGTCCAAGGAGATATTCACCATCATCCACAACCTAGCGTTCTCGGACAGAACTACTCTTAAGCCAGCCCCGTCCGAAGAACTCTGTTCTTCTCTCAACAACTATTTCATTCACAAAATCATCACCATCAAGGCTAATATCCCGCCACCCTCCCCCTCTTTTGTCGACCCCCAATGTCCCCCCCCCAAGGGCGTGCTTACCTCACTTCCCCCTATCACTCGGGAGAGCCTGATCACCTTGGTTCCCCTGGTCAAATCCGGCTCTCCTCTAGACCCCTGTCCCGCTCACATTCTCCGCCATATCTTTGTTTCCTGCCCTGACCCTCCCCTTCACCTTCTTAACAGCTCTCTTGCCCAAGGCATCGTTCCTAAACCCTTGAAATCGGCGGTAATTGTGCCCATCCTAAAAAAACCCGGGGCAGACCCTTCTGTCCCCGCCAATTTCCGTCCTATTTCCCTCTTACCATTCCTAGCCAAGGTGCTCGAGCGCCACGTCACCTGTGCTCTGAGCTCTTTTGTGGAGAATCATGGTGCTCTTGCCCCCCGTCAAGCCGGTTTCCGCCCTGCACACTCTACGGAGTCCGTTGTCCTGTCGGTCTTGGACACCCTCAGGGAGGGCATGGACACTAATCAGCACCAGGCCCTTGTACTCCTCGATCTCTCAGCCGCCTTCGATACGGTGGATCACACCATCCTCCTCTCCCGTATCGGAGCGGCGGGGATCGGGGGGACTGCCCTGGTCTGGTTGTCCTCCTTCCTGAGTGACCGCACCCAGGCTGTTCGCCTGGGTGACTTCACGGCGGACGTCCGGAAAGTTCAGTGCGGGGTTCCCCAGGGTTCCTCTCTTTCTCCCCTCTTGTTTAATCTGTATATTGCTCCCCTAATCTTCTCCCTTCAACAGATGGAGGTCGGCGTATTTAATTATGCGGACGACCTCCAGCTTGTCTTCAATCTATCTTCTCCTTCCTCTGTTCTAAACTTTCAATCTGTTATGCTTCACATCAGGGACTGGATGAACCACAATCACCTTAAACTCAACCCCGACAAAACCGAGTTGGTGTTGACGGGTGGTTCATCCAGCCCCTGGTCCCCTCTTTTCTGGCCCTCTTCTCTTGGCCCCCCTCCTACCCCCGCTTCCTCAGTCAAAACACTTGGTTTAAAACTTAATTCTCAACTCACTCTTCACTCCCAGGTTAGCTCTGTGGTGTCTTCTTCTTTTCTTTCACTGCGCACTATACGCAGGGTGTCCCGTTTCTTCACTTTCTCTGCTCTAAAGCTCATCATCTTGGCCATGGTGGTATCCCGCCTGGATTATGGCAACGCCCTGTATGCCGGCATCCCCGCCTACAGTTTGCGTCGCCTTCAACAGATCCAAAACCAGGCGGCCCGCCTGGTTTTCAAACTCCCCAAATTTCACCACTCTACCCCGCTCCTAAAATCACTTCACTGGCTCCCTGTCCGAGCCAGAATTCAATTCAAGCTTGCTTCCATCACTTTCCGGGCCCGACACGGACTCGCACCTGCGTTCATCTCCTCCGAGATTGTTTCCTATGTTCCCACCAGGGAACTCCGTTCATCCTCCCAGTCCCTCCTCACCATCCCACGCTTCCGGAGAAAGAAGTGGGGAGGCTCCAAATTTGCTACTCTCGCCCCTACCCTCTGGAACTCCCTTCCCCTTGAACTCCGTACCATTTCTCTCTACCCACAATTCCGTAACCAACTTAAAACCTACCTGTTCACCAAATATTTCGAATTATAACTTTCCTGTCCCCCCAGCTTTTTAAATTTAGGATCCGGTTAGTAACAGCGCCAAGAAACCGCAGGTATACGTGCGCTTTATAAGAAATTTTAAATTCAAATTCAATTCAATCTGTGACTAGGAGATATCTGTATATGTTAGTGAGGGTCTTATAATAAATACATATTTTATAACTACACTGTGTGGTTCTTTTTCACTTAATCTATACAATAAGATTATGTCCTGGTAAAACAAGCTGCTTTACACTCGTTCTGGACTAAGCCTGAAGGCTGTTCTCCACAGCTACTCTTTAGAGAGCTTTCTAAGGTTGTCTAAGACCATTAAAATCAACATAAGGGTTGTCCGGATTGTTGCAGGGGGCCCACTTATATAAGTTTGCATCATATACCAAGCCAGCTCCTTACATCTCTGCATACAGGCTATTGCAGTAATCCAGTCTGGAGGTAATGAGGGCAATAGCCGCAGTCTTTCCTGCTGTGCACAGGATCAGATCAAAGAACTTTTGTAGGGTTGTTATCAGCTGGAAGCACTTCCCAGCCACCGTTAGAGCTTGTGGACGAAAGGATGATGCACTGTCAAATTCTACTCCTAGATTCTCAACCACATCTACAGTGTCCGGTGGAGGGGGAAGTATCTTTAGACCACCATCAGGTAGGCATGAAAGGATTGGACTGGCCTAGTGGCATGATCTTAGTTTTTTGAGTATTACATTTCAGGTGATTACATCTCATCCATCGAATGACTTCTGTAAGACATAGCTGAAAGTCTCTTCTGCATTGGTGGAGTCTGTGTCTAACACTAGGATTAACTGAGTATCATCAGCATTTCAGGTGGTTTCAATATTGAAAGATGATATCAATACTATGAGAGGAGCCATGTATATTTTAAGCAGCACTGGATTAAGGGCGGATCCCTGAGGGACACCTGAGTTCAAAGGTTTATCAGTTGACAGGTAGTGTCCAAGAGAGACTACTTGCCTACGGTTGGTAAGGAATGACTTCATCCAGGCCAGGAGGGAGATGCCGTAAGTCTTCAGGCGATGAACAAGAATATCATGGGAGAAGGTGTCAAATGCGGTTGACAGATCTAATAGAATCAGCACTGCATTTTTCCCCGTGTCTAAAGCAAATTTGGGGGTTTCAGTAATTTGTAGTAATGTGGATTCTGTGGAATGTTTAGGCCTAAAGCCCGACTGGCTAGTATGCAGAATATTAGCCTCTTCTAGAAAGGTACTCAGTTGTCTAATTTCGCTGTAATTTTACTTAGGCTAGGTAATAAAGAGATGGTCCGGAGGTTCGGAAAAGCAGTAGGATCGAATATTTGCTTTTTTAGGAAGGGGTTTGTCTGCAGCGATTTTCCAGTCCGCTGGTACTTCAGCTGATAAGCGTGAAGAATGAATTATATTATTAATAACTGGGTTAGCGATATCTATGATTGCGTGCCATACATAAGGGCATGGGTCAAAAGGAGATCCGTACTTGCATGAGAGAATGGCTAAGCGTGACTGTTCTAAACTACAAGTGTGAAAGGAATGGCGACTCCGTCCAGTGTTCTGAGACTCTAACAATATGTCTGTGGTTGGAAGATATCACCCTAAAATCAATTTGTAGATTTTGTATTTTTTGTTCCAACAAATTAGCGATTTTATTGCAGAGGGTCTGTGATGGAGGGATATTGTGTTCTAGTATTTTGAGGAGGGTGAGTGATTTCATAATTTAAAAAATGGGCTTTTGATCTGACTCTGCTAGCGTTAGTAAATTGGTGTAGTGGACTTTCTTTTCCACTTTGATTTGTTGACGATAGGCTTTAAGCGCCAATCTGAACTGTGTTAACTCCTCTAATTTATATCCTCTTCGCCATCTTCGCTCTAGTTGTCTACAGTGGAGATGTAATTCTGTCAGCTTTTGTGTATACCAAGGGGCTGACACTTGATGGTAGATTTCTTTTTCAGAGGGACTGGAGGGGCAAAAGTATTACTGAGAGTAGACATCCAGGAGTTGGCTCTCTATTGTTGGATCTCCTGATAGGATGGGTCTGAGAGCTAACGCACAGCTGGTATGGTCAGGGTTAACTAGTATTTTATTCCATTTAAATACAGTTTTGGGGGTGCCCGATGTGGAGCCCTAAAAAAGGTTTGCACACTGACATTTGATCCCAAAGGGATTAAACTTGTGATCTGACCATGATAAGGACACCAGAGGTTTAACATTTAGAGTGTTACGGTTTGAGCAAGTCCCATGTAGGATACGCCCAGCACAATGTGTGGGGGAGCATACCAACGGCTCAAGTCCCAGAGTTTCAAGGGTATCTAAAATATTTCTGCATGGATGATGCCCCACCCCTCGAAAACCTTTGGTGGCTTAGGCGGAGGTCTTCACGTGGAGGGCTTATCATACTAGAAGGTTGAAAAGAAAGGGTCACTTTGTAATCATCGTTATGGGTAAAATCTTGGCTGTGAGAGGTCCTGACTTGAAGGAGGCTAGAGGTTTGGAATGGAAGATGTGAGCTATATTTAATAAGTGGATGGGGGAATGGGTGCTATGGCAGCATTGTAAGCTACATAGTAACTACTGGAGAGGGAGGAGAGTCCGCTCTTATCACTGGATTTTGGTTTGCTATGACATACAAACTTATCAGACTAACATACTGCCCGCTTTCTCAAATAAGGTGGGTTGAAGCTGATGCCCTTGGGGATAACAGCAAGCAGAATTTGAATGTGTTACATGCATTAACGGTTTTGAGTGGGTTTATGTCTATAACTATTTAGTGGCGGGAAAGAATGAATCAATCTTGGAAAGACGCTAATAAGAACAGAGGGGACTGGGTTCATGAAAATCAACTCCAACAAGGAGGCGAAAAGACAGAAATTGCATCAGGAATGTCATGGCACGCAGAGTTGGGGCCGGGGGGCAGGCAAAATAGAAAGTGATGAAAAGTATCTCATGGGAAACAGTGAATATAAGAAAAATAACACACCGACTATAAAGATCAATTTAATGTGTTATATATTAATACTTTTATTAAATTGTTATTGTTTTTAATATAAAATGCTAATACAATGAAGATATGAAAAAGTTGCATTAACCGGGCATAAGTCAGGCAATCAATTGGAATGATTAAATATCTTAAATTCTACCCACGTTTCGGAATCCAGCATATATTGAATTGATGTTTGCATTGCAGATGTTCAATAACTTAAAGAAAACAAGAACTAAGAATTTTGTACACACCAATTTCACAGTTATGGTCCTGTTCATAGTGTCAAGAGGGAGAAATGTTCCTGCTGTATTAAGCTTCGTATCCAGTACTATTTTCAGGAAAGCCCAGCTTCCTTGGAGGGGTGCCATTACAGATTCTGGAGGTGGAGATTGTTGTGAAAGCCACATCTCCCTTTCTGGGCAGGTCTCCTTTGGAATGGGACTAGGGGAGTCAAGCTCAGAGGTTCATTCTAGGCATAAAGTCTGCTTTCAGAGTTGAAAATCATGGACACAGTCCCCTGAGATGAGCTCCATAAACACCACGTCAAGACTGCAGGGCCTGAGGGGCAAAGCTCGCAAAAGGAAGCCATGTCATCATGGACCTTACCATCGATGGAGACACCCATTACAAAAGGAGAACTTCTGGCCATACCCAATAGTTACCTATGTCGAAAATGACATCAGAAACATCCTTCGGCAAAAAACAATAGTCCTTGAAGAGATTAGAGTTCTTGATAAGGAAAATAAATGTTACTTATTCTGTAAGTATCTGTCCGCAGAGAGCAGTGCGGTAGATTCAGATGGCCTGCATATTCCTGCCATCTAGTGTTGTGGGCTCGGACATTCCAACTTGTTTTTCTTCAAATAAGCTTCAAGTCACAGGATGTGCTGCGACTCCTCCCTTAGTCCGTAATGCACCTTGACCACCGGAATCCTGAAAAGGGACGTGTTTCCTGCTCTGCGTGTAAACGAGGCATATAGAAAGTACATCCTTCAGCCTTCTGGAGGTCTAGAAGGTAAAAAGATGATATCTTGGACCCTCAATCTGAAGGGGTCCAGCTGCGTGGAGATGCAGTAGTGGACACATTTCTTCTACTGAACTGCATATCCTGTGCATGGAGTGGGCCTACAAGCCTCACACAATACGATCATGCTCTCCAGGGATTGATATAGGTAACTAAACTTTAAGACCTGTGGCATATCCCTAGTGGGAGCTGCTTGGGATCTGGGTACCAAGTTTGGCAGCACTATGTGAAAAGTTCCAGCCGGATCAGCAGCTTCTCCTTGTGGCTGATGGACATCTTCACAAGCATCGAATACCAGGGTAGTCGGGCTCAAGTTGGTGACACCGTAGATGAGTGGGCTGAAACTGAGGCAACAACTTTTGGAATGCCATTACTCTGCTGTTTGGGATATGTAGTGTATTTTGTAAAGCACACAGCTGCCCCAACGGGGCGTCCCGGCACTGTATAATGCTGTGGAACCCTTCCTGGCTCTCCCTGTGAGATGCCCCTCTTGGGCACCCCCAAGGTGAAGCCAGGCATTCCAGTGTTGTAGGGGCCGTTGTGGAGATTAAGCAAGCTATTGCCTAGAGTTGCAGCGTGGGACCCATGATTAGAGTAGGCGCCGAGGCGAGAATGATCAAGTCCGCGGACATTGAACCCAAGACCCTGCCGCGTCGGGACTTGAACCCTGGTCCCGGGCCTGATCTCTGCTTCAGAGTCTGCCGCTCTAACCAGTGAGCCACACTTCTCCACTGTGACTACATTTAGCATCGAGTACAGGAGGGCTGGCCTTGTTGGGGTGGAGTTAGGAAACCAAGACTACGTAGCAGCGATTAGGGCTACACATTGATGCCTGCTGCTGCTCTCAATCAACCAGGCACCAAGGTATGGGAAGGCTAAGATGTCTTCTGTGCACAGATGAGCTGCACCTCCGTCAGTCACTCGGTAAAAATCCTTGGAGCCTGCTGACCCCAAAGGAAAGCACAGTAAATTGGTAGTGTTGTCCACTTACTACAAACTGAAGTTACAGTTGATGGGTAGCTGGATGGGGAGCTAAAAAGTAGGTGACCTACTTCCACAAGTCACAGAGAGAAGTCGCGCTGAAAGTTCTAAGTTCATACAAAGGAAAACAAGTTATAATATCAAAGCCCAACACTAGATTGCATGAGTATGCTACAATCACACATGCTACAACTGTGCCAGGAGACTCTCCACTGGTTAATATGCCAGGAAAATAGTATCTAAAAGGCAACTTGTACTCTGTAGTAGCGTGCCAGTACAAACACTTCTTCCATACACTTGCCAACACACAATATGCCAGTACACATACATCATAAAATGTCAAAGAATAAGTCCATTCGATACCTCCCTACAGCATGTCCATAATGTATTGTTTATAAACATGCATGTCTAATAATGCAAATGCTACTTACCAGTATGCATCTGTTCTTGGCATGTAGGGCTGCTGACATTCATATCTGTGCATAGATCGCCGCCTAGTGTTGGGTCCGGATGATTGCACATTGTTGTCCTGGAAGAGTCTTCGAAGTATCACGAGATAGGTGGCTCCTCCCCTGGACTACAGTGCGCATGGGCATCGCCTCCATCCCCAGATTGTTTTTAGCCATTGGCAGAGATGGAGTGAAGTAAGTGAGTGATGACCATGCTATGAGCATATATATGTATGAATACTGCAGCTGCTACAGGCGCCGGGGAGGAGGGTGGGCGATATGAATGTCAGCAGCCCTACATGCCAAGAACAGATGCATACTGGTAAGTAGCATTTGCAGTTCGAGGCATGTGGGCTGCTGAATTCATATCTGTGCATAGAATACACAGCAGTCCTCCTATTATCGGCGGCCGCCCGTGCCAGCTGCAGCAGTTTGAAAAAGTGTTTTGAGAACAGCCTGACCAACAGCTGCCTGCTGTTTGGAGTGCACGTCTACACAGTAATGTTTAGTGAAAGTATGTGTGGTAGACCATGTGGCTGCCCTACAAATATCCTCTAAGGGAATGTTACCCAGGAAAGCCATAGAGGCCCCCAACTTTCTGGTGGAGTGGGCTCTTGGTGGAATTGTGAGAGTACGTTTAGCTTTAGCGTAACAGATCTGAATGCATTTTACTATCCACCTAGCGATACCAGCTTTGGAGATAGCGTTACCCTTGTGGTGTGTGGCAAATGCAACGAAAAGTTGCTTGGTTTTTCGAAAATCCTTTGTCCTGTCAATGTAGTACATTAAGGCTCTTTTAACGTCAAGGGTGTGGAGCATCCGCTCCGCCAGTGACTCTGGGTTTTGAAAAAACACTGGCAACTCAATTGTCTGGTTCATGTGGAATTGAGATACAACCTTGGGTAAAAATTTAGGGTTAGTGCGGAGCACCACCCTGTTAGCGTGAACTTGGAAGAAAGGTTCTTGGATGGTGAGTGCCTGCAATTCACTAACCCTCCGTAGCGAAGTAATTGCTACTAAGAAAGCCACCTTCCAAGTCAGAAACTGAAGCTCACAAGAGTGCAGTGGCTCAAAGGGAGGACCCATCAGTCTTGTAAGAACCACATTGAGGTTCCATTCCGGAGCTGGTGGTGTCCGTGGTGGAATGACCCTCTTGAGTCCTTCCAGAAAAGCCTTGATAGCAGGGACCCTAAAAAGTGATAGGTGCTGCCTATTCTGAAGGTATGCTGCCATTGCAGACAAGTGAATGCGGATGGAAGAGTACGCCAAATTGCATTGGTACAGGTGGAACAGGTAACAAATGATGTTTTGAATGGAAGCATCCAGCGGGTCAATATTGTGGTTTACACAGTAAACGACAAACCGCTTCCATTTAGCCGCATAACATGCTCTAGTAGTGGGCTTCCTTGCCTCCCGAATGATGTTCATGCAATCGGGGGGAAGATTGAGGTAGCCAAACTCTAGGACTTCAGGAGCCAGATCGCCAGGTTGAGCTGTTGCGGATCTGGGTGCTGAATGTCGCCATGGCTCTGCGTCAGAAGGCTGGGTGTGAGATGAAGCCTTTGATGCGGTACCACGGAGAGTTCCAGAAACGTGGTGTACCATGGTTGGCGAGCCCATGTTGGAGCAACCAGGATGAGAGTCATCGAGTGCTGCCTGAGTTTGCGTGCCACCAGCGGTATCAGAGGTGCTTGGGGAAAAGCGTACGCAAATCTGCCTGACCAGTTCATCCACATCGCATTGCCCTGCGATTGCGGGTGTGGGAACCTGGCGGCGAAGCTTTGGCATTTTGCGTTCTCCTTTGTGGCGAACAGGTCTATCTCTGGATGACCCCACCTTTGGAAGTACGGTTGGAGTACCGATGGATGTATCTCCCACTCGTGCATTTGGTGGCTGTGCCTGCTGAGCAGGTCCGCCATCTGGTTGTCTTTGCCCGGGAGATGCTCCGCCATGAGGAATATGTTCCTCTGAATGGCCCACTTCCACATGCTCTGAGCCAGATGAGACAGCTGCGGAGAGTGTGTGCCCCCCTGCTTCTGAATGTAGTACATGGCTGTCATGTTGTCCGTCCGGATCAACACGACCTTGCTGCACAGATGTACTTTGAATGCCTTCAAGGCCATGAAGATTGCCATCAGTTCTAATACATTGATGTGCATCTTCCTTTGCTGTAGTGTCCATAGTCCCTGCACTGTGTAGTGGAGTACATGAGCTCCCCATCCTTGGAGAGAAGCGTCCGTTGTCAGGATAATCTGTGGGACAGGCTCCTGGAATGGTCGGCCCTTGCAAAGGTTGTGTGGATTCCACCAATGCAGAGAGTTGTATGCCCGACCGCTCACCAACACTAGGTCTGTCAGTTGCCCATGAGCCTGAGTCCACTGACGTGCTAGGCACTCCTGAAGCGGACGCATATGTAGTCTCGCGTGCGGGACGATGGAGATGCAGGAGGCCATCATGCCTATCAACTGCATGAACACCTTCGCTGGAAGCGAGTGCTGTGGTCTGAATCGTTGGATCAGAGTTTGGATACTGGCGATTCTCACTGAATTCGGCTGCGCAGTGGCTGCCAGAGTGTCTATCGTCGCGCCCAGATACTGCCGTATATGGGCGGGTTGGAGATGGGATTTCGGGTAGTTCAGCGAGAATCCCAGATCGTGCAGGAGATGAATGGTGCGGGACACGTGGTCGGCGCACTGCTGTTCTGACTTTGCCTGAATGAGCCAGTCGTCCAGATAGGGATAGACGTGGACGTTCTGGCGTCGTAGATGCGCCCCCACAGTCGCCAGGCACTTTGTAAAGACTCTTGGCGCTGTGGTGACCCCGAAAGGCAGAACCCTGAACTGGTAGTGCTGGTCCTGGATCGTGAATCTGAGGTACTTCCTGTGTGAAGGGTGCAGGGGAATATGAAAGTATGCATCCTTGAGATCCAGCGTAGCCAGGAAGTCCCCCTGTCGAAGCAGAGGGAGGACCTGCTGCAACGTGAGCATATGGAAGTGCTCCGACAGGATGTACCAGTTGAGGGGCCTGAGGTCCAGGATGGGCCTGAGGGATCCGTCCTTTTTGGGGATTAGAAAGTACAGAGAGTAAACTCCTGTTCCTCTTTCTTGCAGTGGAACGAGCTCTATTGCCCCTTTTTGCAGCATGACTTGAACTTCCTGCTGCAACAAGTGCAAGTGCTCGCCGGACATAGGACGGTTTCTTGGAGGTATGTTTGGTGGAGTGGAAGTAAGTTCCAGACAGTAACCGTACTGGATAAGAGATCTGACCCACCTGTCCGTGGTGATGGATTTCCACACGGGCAGGAACTGCTGGTGTCTCCCCCCGACCGGTGTTGTGTGGTCGGGGGCAGTGACAAGGCGTCACTGTTTGTTGGAGGTGGAGGACCTGGAGCTGTTGTTCCCACGTCCCCTGCCTTTGACGTTGTTGCCTCTGTAACCACCTCTACCTTTGTTAGTGTATGAGGTTTGGGTGTTGCTTTTATAGTACTGCGTGGATTGTGATGCCTGACCCCTTGAGGTGCCTCTGTTACTGGAGCGGCGAAAGGAACCACCCCGAAACTGCTGGGACTGGAGGGCCCCCATAGACTTAGCAGTGTCCGTGTCTTTTTTCATTTTTTCAAGGGTTGCATCCACTTCAGGGCCAAACAGGTGGTCTGGATTAACCGTTTGGTTTAAGATGGTTGTCTGTATATTTGGTTTGAAGCCTGATATCCTAAGCCATGCATGTCTCCGCAGCAACACGCTAGTGTTCATCGCCCTGGAGGCGGTATCAGCCACGTCCAGTGCACATTTGATGGAAGCGTTGGTGATCAGCTTCCCTTCCTGAATCAACATTTCAGCTGCCTCCTTGAACTGATCAGGTAAGTGCTGCAGAAGTGTTTCTAGGGTGTCGTAGTGCGCCCTTGCGCCCTATCGTAGCGTGCCAGTAGGGCCTGCGTGTTTGAAATGCGCCAAATATTAGCTGCGTGCGCAGCAATTCGTTTCCCTGAGGCTTCAAATATTTTTGACTCTTTGTCTGGGGGAGGAGCGTCACCCGTGGTCTGCGAATTCGCCCTCTTGCGTGCGTTGGATACAACCAAAGAGTCCAGTGGCAAGTGTCCCTTGATGTACGTTGGATCTGAGGGTGCTGCCTTATATTTTTTGTCAATGCGAGGATTGATGACTCGCGCCCGAGTGGGCTCCCTGAAAACCTCCGGCGCGTGCTTTAGCACTCCCTTGAGCATTGGCAATGTCTTGACTGACTTTTCAGCTACTGAGAAAGTGTCAAACAAAAAGTCGACATCCACAGGATCTGAATGTAGGTCGACATCATGATTTGCTGCAGCTCTTTCAATCAGAGTGTTGAAGGCTGCAGAGTCCTCCGTTGGTGAGGTTTTTGCTGCAAAAAGCTGCGGTTCCTGACCCGACTGAGGGTCCTCAGGGTCGCCTCCGGCAGACCAAGGTTCATGTTCCTCCTCTGGATCCGAGTACGCTGGATAATTGTACTCGTCCCCCTCTTCTCCGTCACCTTCCCCAGCGTTAGAATGCGTCGGTGAAAGTTCTAAATTTTTGGGAGATGCAGGCTCTATCGGGGCCGAAGTACCCGCAGAGTCCTTCTTGTTTTTGAGTGGAATACGAAAATGTTCCAGCACCGGCTCCGTGGTGATCTTCCTTTTGAGGAGAGACAGCTTCCCGGTATTGGCATCGATGATGACCTCTCGACGCTCTTCCTCTGCAAGTGGCTGGAGCCGAGGCTTCGACACCACCAATGACGCCTTGGGCGTCGACACCCCCTTCGAGGGCACCCCGGCCCCATGCCTCGGAGCGAAAGCCTTCGGCGTCGTCTTCGGCGGTAGCGTGAAGCGGATAGGCGTCTGTGCCTTTGCCGGCTTCGGTGTAGGCTTCGGCACCACATCCTCTGGTTCGGGAGCCACAGCGTCCTTCCGAATCCGTTGCAGGGATTCCGCAACCTTTTTTGTTAAGGCCGGGGAGGGCTGGACCTGCTCGAGCGATTTCCCCGAGTCCGGAGTCGGGTCGGCGAAAGGCACGGTCTTCGGAGCCGACACATCACCATCCTTGGCCTCGACGGCCGGAGTCGGCGCAGCCAGAGCTTTGGAATCGTTTTGACGCTTCTTCGAAGCTCTCTTCGGGTCATCGACCTCGACCGTTTTCGGCGCCGACGCGGCCGCGTCGGTCGACTTCGCCTTCGGCTTTGACACCGGGGTCTTCGGGTCGGCCATCTTGGCGTGGCTCTTGATGTCGGCCATTTTGAATTTCTTAGACATTGAGGCCTCAGGAGCCTTCTGTCCCACCAGTGCGACTTTCACTTTCGGTTTCGATACCGTTGGTGTGGACCCCGATGGCTTCACTTTCGTTTTCTTCAACGGGAGTGGCGCATCAGAAATGTCCGTGGCCGGGCCCGGAGGCGGGGCTGCTGGACGATTAATGAGGTCTTGGGTAAGGCCCGAAGGCGATCCCTCGACCTGGGCCGTATGGTGGGGGTTGACCCCTGAGTCAGTCTGAGGATGCTCTTCCTCCGAGCTATCCTCCACGGTGGCAATGGCCCCATCGTCGTCCCCTACCTCGTCGACAACTTCATCAAACTCCTCGTCTCCCGCGTCGTAGTCTTCCCCCTCCGACGCAGGGCTAGAGTTCGAAACTTGAAAGACATCGTCGTCTCCAACAAATTCTTCGAAGATGTTGTCCGGCGGGGGCGCCGGGGGTGCCGATAACTGGGCCTGGAGTCTAGCGGCCCGACGAAGCTTGAGAGTCTTCTTACATCGGAACTTTGAGCAGGCCATACACCTGGCCTCATCATGGTCCGGCGACAAACATTTGTTGCACACTGGGTGCACGTCGAGGTGTGAATACTTTGAGGTGCACACCGGGCACCTCTTAAACGGAGTTCGTTCCATTGAAGTAGTCTGGAGCGTCGTGTAGGCCCGTCCGCGCCGACAGCACGCGGAGGGGCAGCAAGAGTTCGGAGCTGAAGAACAGACAAAAACCCGAACGAAGACGATACCGACGCTAAGCCTAAAGACCTTTTGGTCTCAAGTTAGGAAAGTTAAACAACTATCGATTCCGACAGAGGGAACCGAAACACATCCGAACCCAATGGCGGAAAAAAACAATCTGGGGATGGAGGCGATGCCCATGCGCACTGTAGTCCAGGGGAGGAGCCACCTATCTCGTGATACTTCGAAGACTCTTCCAGGACAACAATGTGCAATCATCCGGACCCAACACTAGGTGGCGATCTATGCACAGATATGAATTCAGCAGCCCACATGCCTCGAACTGATCTACTAGGTCACATCCAGCACATAACATGCCAGAATATTTCAATCGGATGTGTTAGAACATGTTCAGGAGATGTGGGAGAACATATAGATGGGAGGCAACAGAGCATACCCATAAGATAATGTGAGAGAATATTTCCATCAGTTAATGTGCCAGAACATGTAACATGTTGTAAAACACTCTCCGGTTAGTCTTCCAAGGTGCAATGGCCATCGGATACTATTGCTGTAAAAAGGGATTTGGATACAGTCATGAAAAGCATATCAAATACTGTCACATGACATGCTGATAAACCACTTTATCAGCCATAAAATGTCCATAAGCCACTGGTGGCAGGTCGACTCCAGTGCATGTGTTAAGCACAAGACAAAGTGTGCGTGCACAGGGAAAATAATCTTCAATCTGATTTACATGTAATAATTTAAAACAGCATATGTAACACACATGCCTGGTGTGAATTATGTTGTCTGCATTCTTTCTCCAGGGGAGCTTTTAACTGCATCTCAGGAGCTCTTGTATGGTGGAAGAAGACAGTGGCAGCAGAAGGGCTAGGACAATGTAACTCCGAGGACCATTTTGTCTGAACTACGATAATGTATTTAATCAGCCAATCAATGGTGCTGACATGTCATACCATATCTGTAGATAGAATACAACACGTCACTACTTGTGTCAACCTGGCAAGACCCATGCATTCTTCTGTGGTGAGGAAATGTGTACAGGAATGCCTTTTTCTATCTTCGACCTGGGGGTTTATGCAAACTAAGCTGAGGTTTAACAGGAGGCTATGTAGCAGTCTGTGCAGCCATGGCTCGGGTTAGGCAAGCATTTACCAGTTTGAGCCAGGATCTGAGCTAAAGTCATCAGGATTAACTAAATGGAAAAAAGCTCAGGGGTATCTCTGTGAAGGGCATAAAATACGGACGCCTCTCGACCGAACTAAGAGCTAAATGCCAATGACTAACAATGAGCGAGCTGGACCAGGACACACTCGGGTCCAAGAACTATCACAACTGGAAGCTTTTCTGTGATCATAGTTCATCAGTTACATAGAGCACAAGGGCACACGCGCAATATGAAAAGAAGTGTGTTTCATAAGCAATACTGGGTGCCATCTTGGGTGAGGAGCAGGGGAGCGGTCCAGTGCTTCGCCCCTCCCGCCTTCGCAGGTACAAAAACCCCACTGCTCCCAGCGCGCACCGACTGACAGTGTGCTCGTTGTGTCCTGAGGCGGAAAGCCGGGACTGAGAGGGTGTGTGTGTGTATTTGGATTACCTTTATTTTTAATAGCACTACGCTCGTCTTGTGGTCATTTACCTGACCAGTTTTTTTATTGTGGCACTGCACTCTTGTGCGGACACGAAACTGCTCATTCCCCTAATCTGCATTCTTGCCCTGGTGCTCGTCCCCATAGCAGACGATTAGGAGCTGCCTGGGGTCCAGCCCTCTAGCCGCCGCCATCTTGGGTGGGGAGCAGGCGAGAGGTCCAGAGCTCGGCCCCTCCCACCCTCGCAGGTACAAAAACCCCACTGCTCCCAGCGCGCACCGACTGAAAGTGTGCTCGTTGTGTCCTGAGGCAGAAAGCCGGGACTGAGAGGGTGTGTGTGTGTGTTTGGATTACCTATTTTTTTTTTTAATATCACTACGCTCGTTTTGTGGTCATTTACCTGACCGAATTTTTTATTGTGGCACTGCTCTCCTGTGCGGACACGGACCTGCTCATTCCCCTAATCTGCATTCTTGCCGAGGTACTCGTCCCCATAGCAGACGATTAGGAGCTGCCTGGGGTCCAGCCCTTTTGCCGCCGCCATCTTGGGTGAGGAGCAGGCGAGCGGTCCAGTGCTCGGCCCTTCCCGCCCTCGCAGGTACAAAATGGCTCCCCTGTCTAGGGAGCGCAGCGGACGGGCGGGCTGGCGGCGCGCCATAGGCAAGCCTGTCTGCGCACAGACGGGCCCCGGGGCCAGCCATGTTGTTGGGTCGGTTCCCTACTCCCGTGCCGATCTGCTGAAATACAACAAAGGCCAGGGACATTTGCCTGGGGTAACGTATAACCAGGCCCGGAGACAAGGAATTTTAGTCAACTGTACCTCTTCCTTGGAACCTACCAAATTGACAAATCTATGCCCTAAAATCCGGCCAGAGCCTGGCACACACGCCCATTCCCTGTCCATACTCTATTTAAACACCCGATCCATGGTGAAACATCAGTTGGACCTCTTTCTCCTGCTAGATATGGATAAACCAGACATCCTTCTACTCACTGAGACCTGGCTGACCCCTGACTCCGCCCCCGATATAATAGCGGCACTCCCACCGATCTACTGTATCTTTCATGCTGACCGTGGGTTGGGCAAACCAGGGGTAGCGGCTATTTTTCGTTCCTACCTGAAAGTCACTGGCCTGACTTGTCTGACTCTCCCGGATACTGATAACCTGGTCCTAAAACTTGAAACCCCCCACATGACACTGGCTTGTGTTCTCCTGAATAGACCCCCTAGCAATATGCCTTCCTTCCCTCACACGTTTAGCGAACAAATCGCTAATCTGGCTAAAGATCACGCCAGGATTCTTCTCGTAGGGGACTTCAACTACTGGTCCAATGACCCCTTGGAAGGCCCCCATTCGAGTGAACTCACGGAGCTCCTCTCGAACCTGAATTTTGTACAACAAGTGCTCTCACCAACAGATTGTAAAGGCCATATCCTGGATCAGGTCTGGTCTAATTCCTTGTTAGTCACAACTCCGGTAACCACCCCTTGCGTGTGGTCTGATCATCTCCTCCTTAAATTTAATCTTGCTTACTCCCTCAATAAGATAGCCGCTACAGCAGCGGATGGACGAGCGAGGAAATGGAACTCCCTTGATAGATCAGAATTTCTACATACACTGGCTAACTCCATTCCACCCCCCCATTCGGATATTAATGCATCCGAAACCAACCTCTCTGGTTGGCTGCAAGCAGCAAGTGATGTCCATGCCCCATATAAGAAAGTCAAACTAGCCCGGCGTGCAGACGCCCAAAAATGGTTCTCACCAGACCTTAAAGCTAGGAAAGAATACATGAAATCCATTCTATCCACCAAAGCTGCTTACTTTTCTTCCCGCATTGTTAACTCGACAAACAGATCAAAGGATATTTTTTCCATCTTTAACGAGCTAATGAACCTCGATAATGCCCGCCCTAGCTTACCCCTGACCCAGACCCTCTGTGATTCATTGAATGTCTTTTTTATCGAGAAAATTGCGGCCATCAAAGCTAGTATCCCACAATCCGTAAATTCCACCATCTTCACAGCTGCCAGTACTAATATCACTGGCACTCTCAGCAGCTTCCCTCCAATTACCCCAGAGTAATTTCAGTTTGATCTGCTTTGAAGGCGCATAAAAAGGGGACTGCTATTTTTGTGCCGTGGTGGGGGCTATTTGGCTTTGGTGACGCCGCTAGACATCACTTCGGCGCCGACAAGGAGCGAGCCCCCCTCCTGGCTTTAACAGTTCTGAAGTTTATGGATCTAGCATGGCACCTGTGATAGCTCAAGAGGCGAGGAATCTCCAGGTGTAAGTGTTAATCAGAAATAAGAGAATAGGAAATAAGATGACTGACCTTATATCAGCTAAGCAGAACATTGCCATGAATTGGAAATCCACAACAATTCCCAGCTTTGAAAAATGGAAGAGTCAAGTCACACAATAGGCTGGCATAAAGGCGATTGTATGGCATAAAGAATGAGAGACGGGCACCTTAAATGTGAATATCCCAATGGGGTAGGATGACCTAATTCTGTCACATCAAAGCGCTTTAAGCCTTAAATAAACCCTCTAAGGGAGCCCACAGACAGACGTGGCAGCTAGCCCCTAAGTAGGGGAAATAGCATCCACCAAACGTACAGGGTTGGAACGAGAACCCCCTAATTTAGTAGAACACAGGGAAAAGGGGCTCAGCTCTCGAACCCAAAAGAAGCAAAACTGTTGGTTTTCTTGTTTTTGTATAAAAAAATATATTGTTGTTAAACACAAACTACAGTACAACCAATAGAGAATGTGTATTAAAAGTGTATTAATGGTAAGGGATCTACAAGTCGTAACTGGTTTTACAAAAAAAGTGATAAGAATGTAAAAACACTCGTAAGCGGATATGACATTTACAATTGTACTAAAAATTATAAAACCAATAAAAAATGTAAAATAATAAGTGTAATCCTAGAGTTGCTGGTGCTAAGAGTAACCCAGAGCAGGCCCAGAAGAGAACCACATTTTTATTACGTTTTGCATAGTTCGGAAGGAGACAACTTGTCCTAACACTTAAGAGGCGTTTTTCACAAATATGACGGTCGGAGAGAAACTCAGGAGGAAACTACAAACTGTGCACTGGCAATAATGGAGAGACTTTTGCTTCTCTAAGTTCATCAACAGTATATCTGGCGACGAGATGGAGCTTAAGGAATAAAGGCTCCCATAGCTACTTCGGTGCAAGTTCAGACAACTCAGATGTAAATCTCAGGCGATATGGACTGTGACTGCTGCTCAAATCAATCCTCATTCCCAAGGGTGCCTGAAGTCTCCAAGGCAAAGAAGAGGGTGACAAGGAAAGACTGGCAATAGAAAGATACTTGAAATGAAACTCATTTTCCACTGACGACAACAGGAAAGTTCAGCTGTCTGTCAAGGACCTTCCGTCTGCCAGGTTATCTCTTGCTCCTATTTAGGTAGCGGAAAGAATGTGCAATAGTTCTTGGCAAGAAGGGAAAGCCTGCTTAATTCCACTTTGTAAAATCCTTTGGCTTAATCACTCATACACCACCCTCTTCCCCTATCAACCTTGACACAAATAGCCAGCATGGATGATATGGAAAATGCTCCTATCTGACATCTGAGATGTTGTGGATCGGAAGGGAGGGAGTCTGTGTGCAGCCGAGGGGGTGGGCGAGTGGATCTAAATTTATCTGGAACGGTTGACACAGCGTGGCCGGCCAGGCTGCCCGGCCGCCCAGAATAGAAACAAAGACAGAGGTTTAAAGAGAGAGTGACGTCAAAGGCTGTCAGAGACACACATCTTTTTTGCCAGTCTACTGGTGCTCAGAAGGGGGAAGGGTGGATCTCAGGTAAAAGCTGGCCTGCACCCGAGTATCCTGCACCATTATGTCCAAGGAACATAGGTGCCCAAGAAAGCAGGTGGTCTACACCAAGATCCACATTCAAATAACATTGGAAAGGGGAGGGGTTCAGAAAGGATTGCCCCATGTTGCTCACAAGTTTGTCATACATAAGGTTTGTACTGCTACAGGGGTAAGCCACACATAAAAACAAGCAGATGTTGGTGTTCCGTCCTGTAGATAACACGCCTTGTCTCAGATCCACTTCAGTCGGTCAAAGACTACAAATCAATAGTTCCGAATCGGTTAGCCAATGGAACAATGGCTGATATGCTATCTCAACTGTTTTTGCACCTCAGGTCTGAAACCCAAAGATAAGCAGCCAAGAATGCTTAAGTAGCAGGATTGTGGAGCTGATACTTCTTGCTGGAGTGTCAGATGCATCAAGTACACATCTAATGGTCGCATTAGAAATAAGTTTGCCTTCAGATGTCAAAATCCTCCCCCCTCTTTTTATACTCCGCTGGAAGATGCTGGAGGAAATCTTCCATCTAATCCTACTGTGCTTGTTTCTATCTAGAGAGCAGCCCCACAGAATTGAAAATCTGCCCATAATACACATTCTCTACAGCCACCCTCTTACCCGCAGCCTCAAGCCTCTTACTTTCCTTGTCAAGAGAAAGTGCCTGCTTTAGTCTGGTAGCCACAACTAGGAAATCTGGGGATGGGTGCCCCTGCCCCTGATATAGAGCACGTCTGAGGGAGAGCTCCTTACCCTAGGAGTCAGTACTCTACTTTTGAATGGGTCTTTGAAAATCTTCGTTGACTGTTTTAGCGTAGTCTTCATCATCAGTAGATACTAAACGGTCTGTTCCATTGTGGATAAAGTCTCCACTAAGAAGTCCTCCTTTTCAGGGGTGACATCCATATCTACCTTGTGGTAGGCCGCAGCTCTCTGTATGACACTGTGATAATTAGTGGTGTCGTCTGACGGGGATGCTTCAATAGGGATTGGCTCTAGACCTCAGTCATCCTATTGGTCAACATTAAAGTCTTCCAATGGATGATCAGGACTCTGCAGGTAGTCTAAGGTCCCCTCAAAATCATCCCGTGGGGAATATGGTTCTACACGGATAGTGATTGAATGTGGAGGTGATTGCAAAAGGAGAAAATGTGCACGAGTTGTGTGGCAATGGTGGTGGTAGTGGACTATTGCCTTTGTTTACCATAAGCCTCTTTGGTGGTGGACATGTCAGAGGTTTTTCGAACTCTATCCTCCTCTTTTTCAAGACAATGAGTTTCTCAGTCTTTGGGTCAATTGTTCACTGCAGCTTATTAAGAACATGGGCCTTTTGAGGATTGGTGATTTGAAGCCGTTTTAGGCTTTGGCTCCATAATGACCTTGTGAGGGTTTTTTGAATGACGTTTGGCGACGGTTCCATCAGCACCAATAGTTTCGATGCGGACAGCTTCGACATTGTAGGCTTAGCAGCCGAGAATTTTGCTGCGGTGTTGGAGAGGTGTAGCATCCCAAGCGATTTCAGTGCCTCGGCGTCACATTTTTGCTTGTGGCTGGATCAGGATCGAGAGAGTTCTTGTTCTTTCAGGGCTCCGAAGCCTTCTCTTACTGTCGACCAGAATCACTAGGCTGCGGAGAAACAAGTCCTGTGAGTTTCAATGGGCTGCTGGGAAGATCCGCCCTATGGCTCTAACTAGTCTTGCAGGCATGCTTTGTGTGTCTGGGCTGAAGGGGTAACAGTTCTCATAGGACATGGTGTAGTCTTCGTGTTCAGACCCATGGTTGTCTCCCGCTCGACAAAAAATTACTTACCTCCGGCAATGCCTTATCTGGTAGAGACTATCTAGCCACAGACTTCTTACTTTCAGAATTATCCCCAGGCATCAGACTCGATCAGAAAAAGATTTTGTGTGAGCAGTACTCCTGCGCGCCGGTAGGTGGCGTAATTCGGCTTTATGTAGCGTCATCCACGCTGGAAGTGACGTGCGCAGTGCCTATATAGGCATCACCCCAGTGCACTGACGTTAATTTCTTTGCACAAATTTCCACACCAGGAGCGTAGAGCCACAAATAACACTGACCACTGGTGTGGAAAACCTAGAGCCTTAAAGGGGAACAGCCCTGTCCCTTAAAATACATTCACAGAGCGGGGAGGGCGGGTGGGTAGTTAAGGAATCTGCCGCTAGATAGAGTCTTTACAAGATGAGGCATAACCAAAGGTAAGTAATTTGTTAATCTGATAAAAGTTGCATATTCATTACCTTAGAATAGATACCCAAGCAATACCATCCCAGGAAGTGGGTCTGTGGACCAGTTTTATATGAGGAAGTCCAGCAGGACCGAATGGGTAAAAAGTCCATCTCTACGGAAAAGACTATGCAGGCATTAGTGCTTTGTAAACGTGTGCAAGGAGGCCCACTTTGCCGCCTGGCAGATGTCCAAGACCGGAACTTCACATGCTAATGCAGTAGTTACAGCTTTTGCTCTGGTGGAGTGAGCACACAAACCCTGATGGGGTTGCTGCTTAGCTAATGTGTAGCAGATCTTAACACAGAGCATGATCCATCCAGAGATGGTCCACTTCTGCACAGCCCATTCCTTTCTTTGCTCCAGCATACCCCATCAAGAGTTGTTTGCATAAAAAAATTATTAGGACGAGATTGAGGTCCCACTGGGGCATAATGAAAGGGGAAGGTGGAAACAAAGTGTAGCTAACCTTTCAAGAACCTATTTACAACAGGGGATTTGAAGACATATGGCTGGGCAGGCAACTGCAAAAGAGCAGAAATTGAGAGATAGCCCTTTAGACTGCCCAGAGCTGTGCCCAGCTGAGCAAGAGAAAAGATGAAAAGGAAGGTTAAAACCTGTCATCTGTCAGCTCTCAATATCCATGCAAGAAGCCAAAGAGTTGACTGGTTCGGATGGAGGAGCCTCCCCTGCTGCTGCAACAGAAGATCTTCCCAAAGAGAAAGCCTGATCGGAGGATCGATGGTCACCATCAACAGCTCGGGATACCAAAGTCTCCGTGCCCAGAGCCACAAGAATGACTTGGGCCCAGTTGTTCCTGATCTTTTTGAGAACTCTGAGCAGGAGTGATATAGGAGGAAAGGTTTGAGCTCCACTTGAGACAAAAAGTGCTTTCGACCGAAAGATGGTCCATTGACACTCTTGGTTTTAGCGTACCTCAAGATCTAATGAATAAAGATGATAACCCAGGAACCTGAAGGTATTTTGAATTAACTAGACCCCTCTTTTGTCCTGTAAGTTTTATGTAAGAACTCCTTCCTTTCGTCAAAAGTCTTTGTGGGGGTTGAGTCCGCCCTGGCGGTACCATCTTACCAGGGTGGGGAGAGGATGCCTTAGATGGAGCATGACACAATATTGTGTGTGAGGCATCCTCTTCCATGAAGAATGGCCTACTAGACCGTCTCAGACCACACATGACTTCCAGTGAGTAGACCTCTTTAGTCAACCACATCCTCCTCAAACTTTACATTTAGTTTTTGGCAACCTACCTCTTTTGTGGTTATTAAGAAAGTATGTGTCCTGCAAGTCCAATCCCAATTCAAGGGCAGACAGGACCTGAGCTAGCATGAGCATTTTGAACTTCTTCTTGAGGAAAAAATTGAGACGGTACAGGTCCTCCATCCTTTTTGGGAACCAGAAAGTAGCGTGACTAACAACCATGACCTACTTTTGAAGTCTGCGCCCTCTCTATGGCTCCCTAGGACAAGAGAGCCATCACTTAGTGGTGAAGAGATAAGTGATCCTCCATCAGCCAGTCATAAGTTGGTGGAATGGGCCGAAGGGTGGTCACAAAGGGAACAGAGTAGCCCCTTCGGATTGTCTGCAATACCTACCTGTCCGATGCTATGGATCGCCAGTGGGACAGGTGTTGGCAAATCCTGCTGCTTACTAGGTGCCCATGATGGTAAGAGGGCACATTAGGAGGGTTTGGAGGCTGCAGCTACAGAGGGTCGTGGACTGATCCAAATGCTGGCTGCCCGATCGACGTGGCATGGGGATACCATATCATCGGCCACACAGAGGCTGAGAAACGCGTGCGGTGCAGTAGCTGGGGGGATATGGAGCCTGCTGGAAACCCCTTCCGTAGCCACAAAAACAGTGAAAGGCGGGTTGGGGTGGCAAAGGGCCATGGAAAGGCCCAAGGACCTGGCTGTAGCCCCGCTATCCTTAAAGCGCTCCAGCGCTGAATCCACTTTGCCTACAAAGAGACAGGAGCCATCATAGGGCATGTCTATAAGCGATGCTTGGACATTCCCAGAATAGCCAGCAGTCCTCAACGAGGCATGGTGTCATAAAGCCACTGTTGATGAAACCACTCAGCCCAGTGAGTCGGTCGTGTCTAGTCTACATCATATTGTGAATTTAGCCGGGTCATTCCAGTCAGCAACAGCCTAGGAGAGCACAGCCCGAGCCTCCTCCGGGACCATTGGGAGGACCCGTGCAACCGTATTCCATAGAGCAATAGCAACCTAATAGAAATGCAGTGTTCACGGACCACAGTGCCAGGCTGGTGGAAGAAAACATCTACATCCACAAGGTATCCAGCCTCTTGGATTCCCGGTCTGGTGGTGTGGTTAGGAATGTCTCAGGATTTACGTGGGAGGTAGAGGATTAAACCACCAAGCTCTCTGGGGTGGGGTGTGTGTGAGGAGGTTTGGGTCCCCTGGAGCGGGGCAGTGGTAGTGAACAAACATACTGTTCACAGGAGCCCCTTTTGCTGGACTTGGACCAAGTCCCAAGCAGGACCACAGTAAGTGCCTCATTAAAAGAGAGAAGTGGTTCTGATGGGAAACGAGGTCAAGCTGAGGTCCAGGACCTCGGCCACCCTCCTATTTATTTATTTTAAAAGTTTTATATAGCGCTGGCTAGACTCGGAGGTATCAGAGCGCTTTACATGAGCATCAGATCATAGTTACAGGTTACATCGTTACAAAGGTTACACAGTAACCACTAAAGCAAAGGAAACTCACCCGTCCGTAGCCACGGTAGGGAGAGAAAGTATGCCAGTATCTGGAGAAGAGTTAAGTCAACTTTTTTCACCCAGATTCTCACACCAGTCTAAGGTGTCATAAGACTGGTATTCCTCAGGGTCCAAAGGTCTCTCCTATTCCTCCCAGAGTTCTAGCCCATAAAATAGGGCTCAGGCTCCGGCCTGAAAGGCATTGCTCCAGCTGGCTCCGGACGACACCCCCACCAGGTCCGTGTCAGAGTAGGGGATTAAAATGGGGATGACATTGTTGGTGGGCATTGAGAGCCCCAGCTTGGGACTGGCACAAGGGAAGGTTGTGGTGGCACGACCGGTGCCGGTACGGATCCAGGAATGGATCCTAGGGGCCATGACTGGCGCTGGAGCTGCCGGCCCAGAACCAGAAGGACCCTTGCCGAACCCTTGGGGCTCGAAGGTGCACCAGTGGGAATGGACTGGCCAAATGTGAAGTGCATGGCCTCAGAGAATTCTTTTAGCTGGACGGGTGTTTGCTCAAGCTACTGGAAACTCAGTGAGGCACGGAGACAGCCCAGGCGCTAGCTCAACCACAGAGCCAGGTCTCAAATGTGGATACTCTCTTATCTTGTTGGTCGACAGACATGGAGAAGTCGAAGGTCTCTTCGACTTCTTCTTCTTCTTCTTCTTGTGGTGGTGTGGCTTACCCGAGTGACCAGATGACTTCTAGTTCCACTAGAATTTCAGACTCTGTGACTGCTCGCAGGACTTTAGTCTCAACCGGGACCTCGGTCGTTGCACATCGAGCCACAGAGGAGCTTGAGGGATTGCTCCCGCAAGGCCTTCACGTTCATGGCGCGGCAAACGGTATAAGCCTTTGGGTCATGGTCGAGCTCAAGGCACCAGGGACATAGAATGTGCGGGTGCATCACAGACATTGATCGGTGACAGGCTATGCAGGTCTTGAAGCTGGCCTTCCTTGATGACATCCTGCCACATAAGGAGTAAATACCTCAAAAAGACTTCGACAAAAGTCGAAAAAAGTTTGGTCTAGACCTAGCTCTTCTCTGGATCTCAGATGATTGGTGTGGAAAGAAAAGAACTGATGTTAGAACGCCGGGCTGGAGCCTATATAGGCACTGCACATGTCACTTTAGGCGCGGATGACGCCACGTGGAACCAGACAGCATCACCTACCAGCGCACAGGGGTACTGCTCACAAAAAGATTTCTGGCTCCAGCCTGACGCCTGGGGATAATTCTAAGGTAAGGAATCCGTGACTAGAAGTCTCTATCGCATGTCAGGACTCCTTCAGAACAAGATGGATGGTTGGCCCTTGTAATCATGGTTCCAGTGCCAATGTCAGAGTCTATGAATGTGAAGTAGTGCGGGCTCCGTGTCGGCTCGTCTCCCTCGTGGGAACCCAGTTTGTCAGGCTGATTATTTATTCTCCATTCGGAAACCTCCTCTTCAGCCGTGTTCTCTATACTATGGGCAAGTCGTCGTGCCTATCAGAATTTTAAAGTCTTTTTTTTATTTGAATAGTTTACATGCCGCACAATCCTGGTTCTTGTGTTCCGGTGAGCAACACAAAATTGCAGACCACGGTTTGATCATTGTGCAGGCATTTTCTGTTGAACTGAGGGCAACTCGGAATGGGGTCCATTCCTCCCAGAACATTCTCCACTTCAGATGGAAGGTACCAAGTGGTCTTTGAAGACTTGTTACTGATGTTGCGGCACAAGGTCAATTATCGTCAACGGCGTTAGCTTCTTCGTTTAAGAAGGCCCCGAGAAAGGGCATCGATATTGAGCTTCGACGCACATGTCCAAACCCGATAGCTGAGCAAAACAATCTGAAGATGGAGCTGATGGCCATGCAGCATTACCTCAAAGAGGAATCATCACTGGATCTTGTGGCTTGACAGAATACTTTGAAGAAAAACAAGTTGTAAATGTCAAAGCACGATCTCACCAATGAGAGAAGACTGAATCTATGCCAGAAGAACACAGCTGCAAAGAAATGATGCTGCCCCAGATTTAGATGAGGATATAATTCATCTGGTAGAAGAGGAACCTTTCATACAAGGTGAATTCAAAACGTCCTAAGCCGACCGTGTCTGGAAACACAAATACAAGTGGGGAGTCATCGAAATAGATGTACGAAGACTCCAGGACAGAAGATGGACCTTTAAAAGCACCCCATCAAAAGCTATAAGGTACTCTTGGATTACACCGTGGTCTAAAGCCCTGATGATAATCCCCCAATGCAGAAGGGGATTGGAAACGTGTCGGCACGTCTTTAATCGTCTGCAAGGGACCAACATTGGAAAGAGACTCTAGTGAGGGTGTCATAATTGAAACATTTCCTGAGAGCGAACGTTTATAAAAAATAATTTTCCCCGAGGCCTGCCTGACATAGTGCCACATAGAATTTGAATTTTGGCAGGCAATTGTTGAAACTTTGGACTGGTGTAATTAATTGATGCAAATACAGCAGTGTTTTGTCTTTGTTTTTGATTATAATATGTTCCTGTAAAATGTTTTTCATTCAATTTTGATTCGCACAATATACTGAATGAAATGTGTATTCCTCCTATACATCAAGAGTAATGAACAGTTGTTTGAAATGAAGTTGAATCAATACAAATATGAAAGTAAAGTACAATGATTTTTTGCGTTGTATTTCGAATCTGCAGTATTAATTAGCAGCCCTCATTAGAAGTTTGGCACAATTTTGGACATGAGAGCATCAGGTTCTGAGTAATGTGATGACATTTCTGCAATCCCTAATGTTTTGCAAAGTGGCTGAACAAGTTGCTCTGATATCCTGTTGTTATTTTGTTCCATTGTCCTACTACAATGTGAAATCTGGATGCTTACTCTATTAAGAAGCTGATAACACATCATAACATGTGTATCTGTAAAGCGCACGTTTATACGGAGGGATCTTGGCACTGAATAACAGATGTTTATTGTTACCCAACTCAATGGTACTCATTTTATCGTCCTCAGATGGATGAAAGACTGAGTGGACCCGCCGGGATTTTAACCTGTGACCATGAGGTCGAACACAGGCCCCTGCAGTGGATGCATTAGTCCACTGCGCCACCAGACCCGGCTGCAAACATTAGAAAATTAAGATTGTGTGAAGTGTACAATTTCTGAAGAGATTTAATTTCCAATAAAATTACCCTATTCTTGTGTTTTCAAAAAACGTGTGCTACTTTATGAACACTTTCTAAGAAAGATGAGTAATCTATGGTGAAGTAGTCACAGACACATTTTTTATTACTTTTATTATTTGTAATGGGAACATACTGTGTTAGGATACAGAAAACCGGAATACAGGACTAGGAACCTAGCTAGGGTGACGTGAGACCCCAACTCAAGTTAAGCTGGGGGACTCATGTCGTACCCCTGGAGACCTAAATGCGGTCTCCATTGAGTCAAATCGTATGTATTAAACAAATAGTGCACACGCAGTAGATGTGGCACATCACTTTTCACTAACTATTTATTTATCTCACATTTAAGGGCCAGATGTAGGTAGGCATTTACCGGTCGGTAACGGCCGAATTCGGCCGTTACCGACCGGTAAATGCAATTTGAGATGTAGGGCCCTGTATTTTACAGAATCGGTAAATTTACCGATCGGTAAATTTACCGATTCTGTAAAATACCGAATCGGTATTTTTTCCGATTCGGTAAAATTGATATGTAGGTGGGACTCTTCTGAGTCCCACAAGCATTACAAAATCGGTATTTTACCATCAAATACTATTTGATGGTAAAATAACGATTCTGGTGTGCATATTATAGGCTGCATGCACACCTGTGCCATATGACAGGCAGACCTGCCCTTAGGGCAGGTATGCCTGCCACATGGCCCCCGAAGCTTTTTTGGGGGTGCTAGAGGGTGTCAAAGTGACACCCCCTGCACCCTTGTCAGAATCGGTATTTACCGATTCGGTAAATACCGATCCGGTAAAGCCTATTGGTTCCTATGGGCTTTGAAGCCCATAGGAATCAATAGGCTTTACCGATTCGGTATTTACCGAATCGGTAAATACCGACTTTTACCGATTCGGTAAAAGGGAACATCTGGATTCCCTACATACCAACCCCTCACATTTACCGAATCTTAATTACCGAATCGGTAAAATTCGGTAATTTTCGGTAATTAAGATTCGGTAAATGTTACTTACCTACATCTGGCCCTTAGTCACTTAGGAGTGGAAGGCACAGGGCTGGTCCCTGTGTGGTCCTGAGGAAGCGCCTTGGGGAGGCTCGAAACATGTTGACCAATATTAGAGGTGCTTAACTCATCATGGTTACCTCTGTTTTTAAATATACCAACAAGAGCCTAGAATAACATTATTTCACCCACTAGCCATGTATTTTTAACATCCTTTTTCTTCCACTCCACAAGACTGCATGACACATTTTTTCACATAAGTGCTCCTACGTAATTTCGCAAGTCGAAGCACGCCTCAATAAGCAGCGGATTGCGAGGATCCCAATGATGAAGCATGTCACCAAGTGGAAACCCTGGTGAGTGAGGGGACTCAAGAAAGAAACTTTTCTTTCCAGTCTGAACAAGACTGTCTAACTCAACTTGAGTCGGGGGTCTCACGTCGCACGAGCTAGGTTCCTAGTTTTGTGTTCATTACTGAAAGGAGGGTGGACCTAGCTTTATACACTCTGCCTCCCCCCATTTTTTGAGTGTGAACATACTGTGTTATTCATCCAGTAAATTAAAAATGTAATTCAATAAATGATGTGTCACAGATCGCCCATTTTGGAACTATGATATGCTTAGCTTGTTATAAGTGCCAGTTTTCAAAAGAAAATAATTCGCTGTATATCCCGAAAATCACGGACAAGATAATGGGTGCAGGTCAAAAACAGAACTTTGATGTGGTTTTTGGCTCACCTGGATGTGAGTGTTCTCTGCAGAGCCAGCTTTCTGCTGATGCTGGTTGGAGGCAGTCATCTCAGCCATTCTCTTCTCCATCTGCTCCAGGCGCTCCAGAATGGACATCCTGAACTGATTGTCTGCAGGATAGACAAAGCAGCTGGTGTTAGCATGGCCGTTGCTGTCAATCAATCATTAACACTTGATAAACAGAAGCATCTCGGCGCTCAAGCAGGCAATGTAAGGCAAAACTTGCTGTGGGACCAGAACAAACTGAGACGAAAGAAAAATGTAGAGCAGTGTCTAAGCGGCAGGGTGTGGACCAGCCTGATACAAGACTAAAACACTGCAGATCTCTTGCTTTGACCAATGGCACTGTTGAAAATACAACAATATGACAACTTCTGATGTTTCTCTCTCCAGCCCTTATCATACTCACAGACAAGCACACACTCACTCATCAACATGTAATACTCCACTCTCAAACCAGTTATTGGGCTTCTAACAGTTCTACCTTGCGGATCCGGTCTCCTGTGTCGGCAAGTAGTTTGTTTTATCACAGGGACAAGCTTCAGACAGGTCACATTAGAAATCCCTCTACACATTTACACTTTCAGTCTGACTGAACAGTCAGCCCTGGAAGGGACAGAGAAGGGCAGTTGTGACCCCCTCCAGCAACCATGCATGATCGGTAGTAATATTCTCAGATACTTGGGGCAGCGAAGAGATACGATTGTCCAAAAGGTTCTCTGTTTTAAATCATGACAAGTAAATATAAACTAAGGTGGGGGGAGAGAGAGTGGCCCAAAAAACATGTCTAGCAATTTTCACTGAAGAGCCTTCTGCATATAAAGTTTGACACTGCACATTATTACAGATTGTTATTTACAACATCTTAAACAAATCAAATAAGTGTTCATCTTGGGAAATGCATCAAAGAACAGAACAAATAGCACCCATACTTCTTTTTTTTTTATCTAATCCAAGTTGGACCACAGACTGTAGTAGATGGAATAATGTAACTAAGCTTGAGAAATAGCATGAAGGTATTTTTTAAGTACTCTGCAGCGTACAAATGACACACCAAATCATCTCAAGGAAGAAATTCCTAAACAATTATTCTCACAAAATGTACAGTTGTCCTTGCATGAAAATCTAATAAAGCAGAAAATAAATGGGACAAAACCCTGCTCACGGGTTGGAGAACATTTACTGAAAGCAGTCACAAACGAGCCAGGCAGAGCCAGTGAAAGGCACGCCAAGGAGCCTCTAGTAAAACTCTATATGGCCCACGGTAGTAAACATCCAGAGGACTATAGCAGCAGAGGGGACAATGATCTCTCCCTATCAGCTCAGTTACCCTGGTTCATCCCAAACCCAGAGTTCCAAAAACCGCATCTTCATTACAACCCACTGTCCCCAGTCCCCAAATCCATGTTCACAGGATCAGGAAACACCTACATATGCATGGATCTACCTTCTGGGGTAAGCCTAATCTAGGTAAAATATTGACTACCTATTTCTGAAATGGCAAATTATGGATATGAAAACATAATCCACGATTTTGATATCTTGTGGGAAGTTTTTTTAATAACATAAACGGTTTCAAACCTGAATCTCCTTTACCACTCTGTTGCTCTTCCCTTTTCATGGTTTGGCTTGATAGCACAGCTTTCGCCAGACGATCATGTGAGCACCTCCAGAGAGGGGTTTGGGCTTCGCCCATATGTTGGGAGCCATGTGTACATGTTTTGATTGGGCAGAGGATGTGTGCTTCACCAAACAAAGTACTTGCCCACTACACAGCTGGGATTATTTTGTTTACTTATCCAGCCGCCCGAGCTTGAACTTACAGGGGCACACATATGACATTGCAATGCTATTAAAAGTTTCTTATAACGAGATTATTTATGTTGCTATTGTCTGGCAGCAGCACATATGGGAGTGGAGCAGTCATTAACCCATTTAGCTGTTTCTCTCTGGCCTGACAGCGCAACTGTCACCTGACCTTTCTACTTACACCAATAATATTCTACAGTTCTTTGCTGCCACACAAATACATATCCATTCCCATACCGCTTACTTGTAATTCTTCAGGTTACCTTAGAACATTCCTTTGAAGTCCGGCCTATTGGCATTGCCAATGCTTGTTTTTTAGGGCTCGGGCCTCCCCTACACGAAGTGAAGGCGGAGCTTGCAAGCTCTTTAGTATGTAGAAAAAAAAAAGTTTCAGAAAGGACTCTGGCTGGGACATTCCTTAGATTTTTATGGCATCTGCCTAGTGATTCGTCTTCGCTGTGCTGTGTATTCAGTAGCGTTGACGTGATAGGCTGTATGCAATGTACGCGTGCCCGAGTTGGCATTTTCTGTGCGCGAACGAGCACGGGAGAGTGATTAATCGTAATTAGGAGCTGTCAGAGTGCCCGTGTAATGCAATGCAGATGTTCTGAGCGGTGAGCGCGTTCAATGTAAAACGACGAGAGTCAGCAGGCGAGGCTCACAGAAGATGACTCATACATGCTCGTCCACACTGTAGTTAAATAAAACAATCACCTTTGAGCACGTCGTGGGCACTGCCAGTGAGACGGGCACAGCGGCGACTACTTAAGTTACACAAGCGGTTGTTGCATGAGTACAAGGAACGGACGCCAAGGTTTACGCCCCGGTCACTAGCATCTCCCCGGGCGCTGCCCTCCCTCACTGCCGTCTTCTAAGCACAGAGTGATGTGGCCTGTGCATTACACTTCGTGGGGCCCAGCTTAATCTATAAATAGAAGAATACCAGAAAGGCAACCCGTCCCAAAGCGCTTTGTCGTAGCGGGTTCCTGTAAGGTCAAACATTGATATGTCACTTTGTCTCTGCCTGGTTTGCAGGGCCACGAGATAGTGAGGACTACATAAAGCACTATAAAAACACATTGACACAAACGTTATTTTGCTACTGTCCAACGGTGATTGACTATTCCGATAATGAGGAGTTGCTTTAAGAAAATCATCGGGGTTTTGGAGAGCCAGTATACGTATAAGGTTAGTTCTGCTGGAAGGCTGTTCGAAAGGGGTAGAGTCAGTCACTATTTGTACGAGGCCCTCTGAACGGCTCAGAGGACTGGGGACACGTCAGCCAGTTGTTAATGTAGTGCCTCAAAACTTCTGACGAGATATGGAAGACACATGCGGCTTTGGTAGAGTCGGTCGGGTGCTTGGCAGTGACTTAAATGCCAGTGAACACGGGGCAGTAGCACGTGAGACCGTCTCTGGGAAAAGTGGTGGCTTTGGGTAGTTGAGTAGTCAGTCCCATGCCAAGCGAATGCGTCTGGGGAAGATTCAGTCACATGTCAGACAAGTACCTCTGTAAATAATGTCGGAAGGGTTGGAGCAGAGAACGTCACATGGCAGATACGTTATTCAACAGGGCTTTCAGGGCTGGGGAGAGCCAGTCACACACGGAGCACCACGTGGCCGACACTTCCAAGCACATCATGTTTTAAGAGACAGGGGCACCCCCAGTTTTAATCCTATGCTATTTACAGGCACTAATCAGTGTTGAATTAGCGCCTCGGCGTTAGGCGAATCCTTCGGAAATGAGAGGCCTTGTGATCAATGCAAGTGTCTGAGTTTGGAGAACAGCAGGGGTTGAGGGCGTAACTGGGGAATTTAATTATTTAATTAGACACAAGCTTCTAAAGACCAGGATAATGCACATAGATTAGGGGTCGGCGCCCCCGACGAGAACACGTGTATTGCGAAGACCCTGCGCCCCTCCTCCGCGTGCATCCTTAATACCTCTCTAATTGCACTATCTACACTATCTACCCGTCCCTCTCTGTTAGAGGAATCACAGATCAGCACCCAGCTGCAAAAGGGTTGCATTACAACATCCTTGCAGCAGAGGGCGCAGAGGCGACGCCCTTTTGTGGCTTGCGTAACGTTCCATACATGCTCATGTCACTGTATTTGAGTGTTAGCACTCGACTAACAGACTGCCCCAACTCACACTCAAACACTATACCAAGGAACCCCTGCACAACAATTATGTGGGAGTGTTGGACGTGGCCCATCTGGCAGTTCCGCCCCTGAAGTTTTTATGGTATATGTAACCTGGGGATGGTGATTTCCCCTCTGAGTGAGTGTGAGGAGAGAGCGACCTACCCTTCCATAGGAATGCATGGGGAATGGATGAGTCCTCGGTAGTTCCCGATGCGTAGGGTGTGCAGGGTCATGTCTGGTATGTATGAACTCGTGAGATTGAATGCTGCGCAACGGTATATGAGGTATGAGTGTGTCTAGTGTAGAAGTCCCCCTTTTGGAAGTTGGCATATTTGTGGAATATGTGACTGGCGTATGATTGGCCGGGGCTGGCTGGTGAGCCTGGCTCCCAGGATCTGGGAGGGTCTGCCCCGGTGGTGAATGGAGTGTTTAGCATACTGATGTGAGGGGAGGAGTGAGCCTGGGTCTGCTTGTGGATTGACTGTCTGGTTTGAGTGTCATGAATGAGGCTGGGTTTTCCCCAGACAATGCTGGCTCCACCCCCTGGGGTGCGGCTGATGTTCCTAGCCTGGCCAGTGTAAAGAATCCCCCCATAACCAGTTCCAGCTGGTTCTCCCCCTGCCTGCCCCTTCAGACCAAGAATGTGTGTATAAAAAGGGTGCTGTGACACTCTGGACTTGTTCTTGTTCTCAACTTGAATCTACCAGGGGCTGCTGCTGCTTGGGCTCAGGGTTGGCTTGCCTCCCTGAGCCCTGCCCTACTCCTGGACTGCTGATGGCCTTTTCCCTGCCAGGAGCTGCTGTGCTCCCCCTGAGTTCCTGGACTCTTTGCTGGACCTTGCTGTCTCTCTGACCTGTGGGGCTTAAGGACACTGTATCCCCGCTACCTGCACTGGGAGCGCTGGTTCGGACCGGCGAGCGCGTGGGAGCATGTCATCTTGACCTAGCGCTTGGGGTAGCGCCTTATTCTTCTTTCCCCGACGGTCCATGCCGCTACTTGCTGATCATACCCCCCTGACAGGTGCCTACCCTGCACAGGGACTCTGCGCTGTGCCCATCGAGTGCCCACCTCGATTTCCGTCCCTTCTACCCCGAACCGGTGCCCACCCGGCATTGCTCCGAGATCGTCACCGCCGCTGCCGGATTCCGCCTGTGAGGCCCGGCGCCCGCCTCCCTATCCAGGGCCGCGCTGCCATTGGCGGCCCCGGAGAAAGCAGGCTGCCTGCTCATTGGTCCCGGCCGCCGGGACTCCGGCGACGTCATTGCTGGGCCGCGCAGGGATTGGCCCGGCCCGGAGGGCTTCCCCAGGCGCCCCCGGCAGTCTATCGATCTTCCCGAGGGAGGAGCGCTGCCATCGACGCACCGAGGAGCCTCGAGGAGAGGAGCCGAGACCCCGTAGAGCCGCCGCCTCTAACAGCTGGTGAGTGCGGACGCTCCTCTGCCCGGGGGAGTGCTGTGGGTCCGCGAGGCCTCCTCCCTGGGTCCCAGAGTCCGGAAGGACTCCCACGATGCTCCGCATACGGCTCCTCCTTCCTTGAGCCCCTGAGAGGCTCCCTCTTGGCCCCCCTCATCTCCGAGCCCGGCGAGGCTCCCCCTTGGGCCCCCCTTACCTCTGAGCCCGGCGAGGCTCCCCCTTTGGCCCCTTTTACCTCCGAGCCCGGCGAGGCTCCGCCTTGGGCCCCCTTCATCTCTCGAGCCCTGCGAGGCTCCACCTGTGGCCCCCCCTCAACCCCAGAGCCCGACAGGCTCCACCGTGCCAATGCCCCCTCGTTCTCGAGCCCGAGTGGCTCCACCAGTTGGCACTCCTTGTCCCCAGGGTCGGCGAAGCCCACACGATGTCCCTCAGTTGCCCAGCACTTAGTGGGCAACTGCTACGTTTAGGTTTGCCCCGGGCTCCCTGCCATGAACATCGAGACTTCTGGGCCCCTTTGCCCCAGAAAGGCCCGCTGGCCTGTGGATGGCTATGGACTAAGACTAAGGTGATCCCTACAAGTATTCTATGTTGCACCTCTACCGGTGCTCCTGTATGTTGTGTACCTTGACCTCCTTCACCCCCCTCTGAATGCCAAATGTCCCCTGTATGTGATTCCTGGCAGTGGTCCCTTGGCCCTGCGCTGTACCTTCTTCCCTGTAGCCCCTGCCCGTGCCCCTGGCACCTTGTACAATGTATGTTCCTATGTGTCCTGCTTAATACAAAGACTATTTTTATATATATATCTGGTGTGGAGTTCCTTTTGTGGGAGGCCGGGGATGTTGTTGTTGGTGGGTGCGTGCGCAAATGCTTCACATGTCCTCCGAGATAGGCCTGGCTGCCCGCGCCGCGTTACCCAGAGGGCGAGCAGGGGTCGACTTTCCATAGGAGTGGCGGTCTCTGACTGGCTGGGACGCAAGCCCTGGCCGGCCGGGGGTCCCATTTCCTACAGGGAGTTACCCAGTTCTAGTCAGACGGGGGCTCGCGAGCACTATGTTCTCCTTGGCCGGAAACAGCCACCCCCCACAGGCCTTCGCCCACCGCACCGAATGCCATCAGCGGACTATCGAACACCTCGACTTCCCTCGATCAGAGAACAATAGCGGCCCAATACACACTCGAGAAGCCCACCCAGGGGAGACTGAGCCGAGTCACCCACCCGCAGGGCCCTGTAGGCTGGTCGAGTGCGAACAATGCTAACCTTTACCTGCTCTCTGTCAGAGATGTCTGAAAACTGCACAGCAAATACGAGAAGCTTGACAGCAATGGAAAGTCTGCTACTCATGATTTTTCACATTCTTTGTGGGGAAATGCGTTGATTGCTAAGGCCCATAGTGCCTGATGAAGTCAGCTGCCAGGGCAACAAGTATTGGCAAAGCCAATAGGGCTCGCATAGGTGAGAGCTATTGGCTTTGCTGGTGACGGAACCACTACGTCACCAGCCACGAGTGCAGAGTGAGTGTGAGTGCAGAGTGACTGTGAGTGCAGAGTGAGTGCAGAGTGAGAGTGAGTGCAGTGTGAGAGTAAGTGCAGAGTGAGAGTGAGTGCAGAGTGAGAGTGGGTACAGAGTGAGAGTGAGTGCAGAGTGAGAGCAGAGTGAGAGCAGAGTGAGAGTGAGTGCAGAGTGAGTACAGAGTGAGAGTGAGTGCAGTGTGAGAGTGGGTACAGAGTGAGAGTGAGTGCAGAGTGAGAGCAGAGTGAGAGCAGAGTGAGAGCAGAGTGAGAGTGAGTGCAGAGTGAGAGTGAGTGCAGTGTGAGAGTGGGTACAGAGTGAGAGTGAGTGCAGAGTGAGAGCAGAGTGAGAGCAGAGTGAGAGTGAGTGCAGAGTGAGAGTGAGTGCAGTGTGAGAGTGGGTACAGAGTGAGAGTGAGTGCAGAGTGAGAGCAGAGTGAGAGCAGAGTGAGAGTGAGTGCAGTGTGAGAGTGAGTGCAGAGTGAGTACAGAGTGAGAGTGAGTACAGAGTGAGAGTGGGTGCAGAGTGAGAGCAGAGTGAGAGCAGAGTGAGTGCAGAGTGAGTGCAGAGTGAGAGTGAGTGCAGAGTGAGAGTGAGTGCAGAGTGAGAGTGAGTGCAGAGTGAGTGCAGAGTGAGAGCAGAGTGAGAGCAGAGTGAGAGCAGAGTGAGAGTGAGTGCAGTGTGAGAGTGAGTGCAGAGTGAGTACAGAGTGAGAGTGAGTGCAGTGTGAGAGTGGGTACAGAGTGAGAGTGAGTGCAGAGTGAGAGCAGAGTGAGAGCAGAGTGAGAGCAGAGTGAGAGTGAGTGCAGAGTGAGAGTGAGTGCAGTGTGAGAGTGGGTACAGAGTGAGAGTGAGTGCAGAGTGAGAGCAGAGTGAGAGCAGAGTGAGAGCAGAGTGAGAGTGAGTGCAGTGTGAGAGTGAGTGCAGAGTGAGTACAGAGTGAGAGTGAGTACAGAGTGAGAGTGGGTGCAGAGTGAGAGCAGAGTGAGAGCAGAGTGAGTGCAGAGTGAGTGCAGAGTGAGTGCAGAGTGAGAGTGAGTGCAGAGTGAGAGTGAGTGCAGAGTGAGAGTGAGTGCAGAGTGAGTGCAGAGTGAGAGCAGAGTGAGAGCAGAGTGAGAGCAGAGTGAGAGCAGAGTGAGAGTGAGTGCAGTGTGAGAGTGAGTGCAGAGTGAGTACAGAGTGAGAGTGAGTGCAGAGTGCAGAGTGAGTACAGAGTGAGAGTGAGTGCAGTGTGAGAGTGAGTGCAGAGTGAGTACAGAGTGAGAGTGGGTACAGAGTGAGAGTGGGTGCAGAGTGAGAGCAGAGTGAGAGCAGAGTGAGTGCAGAGTGAGTGCAGAGTGAGTGCAGAGTGAGTGCAGTCTGAGTGCAGCGTAAGTGTGAGTGCAGAGTGGGTGCAGAGTGAGAGCAGAGTGAGTACAGAGTGAGAGTGAGTGCAGTGTGAGAGTGAGTGCAGAGTGAGTGCAGAGTGAGAGTGAGTGCAGTGTGAGAGTGAGTGCAGAGTGAGTACAGAGTGAGAGTGAGTGCAGAGTGAGTACAGAGTGAGAGTGAGTGCAGAGTGAGAGTGGGTACAGAGTGAGTGGGTGCAGAGTGAGAGCAGAGTGAGAGCAGAGTGAGTGCAGAGTGAGTGCAGAGTGAGTGCAGAGTGAGTGCAGAGTGAGTGCAGTCTGAGTGCAGCGTAAGTGTGAGTGCAGAGTGGGTGCAGAGTGAGAGTGGGTGCAGAGTGGGAGCAGAGTGAGTGCAGGTGCAGAGTGAGTGAGTGCAGAGTGAGAGTGAGTGCAGAGTGATAGTGAGTGCAGAGTGAGAGTGAGTGCAGAGTGAGAGTGAGTGCAGCGTGAGAGTGAGTGCAGCGTGAGTGCAGAGTGAGAGTGGGTGCAGAGTGAGTGCAGCGTGAGTGTGAGTGCAGAGTGGGTGCAGAGTGAGAGTGGGTGCAGAGTGAGTGTGGGTGCAGAGTGAGTGTGGGTGCAGAGTGAGAGTGGGTGCAGAGTGAGAGTGGGTGCAGAGTGGGTGCAGAGTGAGTGCAGAGTGAGTGTGACTGCAGAGTGAGTGTGACTGCAGAGTGAGTGTGACTGCAGAGTGACTGCAGAGTGAGTGACTGCAGAGTAACTGCAGAGTCAGAGTGACTGCAGAGTGACTGCAGAGTGAGAGTGGCTGCAGAGTGACTGTAGAGTGACTGCAGAGTGACTGCAGAGTAACTGCAGAGTCAGAGTGACTGCAGAGTGACTGCAGAGTGAGAGTGGCTGCAGAGTGACTGCAGAGTGACTGCAGAGGGATAGTGACTGCAGTGTGTGAGTGTGCAGTGTGAACAGTGTGTGAGTTTGCAGGGTGAACAGTGTGTGAGTGTGCAGGGTGAAGAGTGAGTGCAGAGTGAGTGCAGAGTGAGAGCGAGTGCAGAGTGAGAGTGAGTGCAGAGTGAGTGCAGAGTGAGAGCGAGTGCAGAGTGAGAGTGAGTGCAGCGTGAGTGCAGAGTGAGAGTGGGTGCAGAGTGAGAGTGGGTGCAGAGTGAGAGTGGGCGCAGAGTGAGTGTGAGTGCAGCGTGAGTGTGAGTGCAGAGTGGGTGCAGAGTGAGAGTGGGTGCAGAGTGAGTGTGGGTGCAGAGTGAGTGTGGGTGCAGAGTGAGAGTGGGTGCAGAGTGAGAGTGGGTGCAGAGTGGGTGCAGAGTGAGTGCAGAGTGGGTGCAGAGTGAGTGCAGAGTGAGTGCAGAGTGAGTGTGACTGCAGAGTGAGTGTGACTGCAGAGTGAGTGTGACTGCAGAGTGACTGCAGAGTGAGTGACTGCAGAGTAACTGCAGAGTCAGAGTGACTGCAGAGTGACTGCAGAGTGAGAGTGGCTGCAGAGTGACTGCAGAGTGACTGCAGAGTGATAGTGACTGCAGTGTGTGAGTGTGCAGTGTGAACAGTGTGTGAGTTTGCAGGGTGAACAGTGTGTGAGTGTGCAGGGTGAAGAGTGAGTGCAGAGTGAGTGCAGAGTGAGAGCGAGTGCAGAGTGAGAGTGAGTGCAGAGTGAGTGCGAGTGCAAGTGCAGAGTGAGTGCAGAGTGAGAGTGAGTGCAGAGTGAGAGTGAGTGCAGAGTGAGAGTGAGTGCAGAGTGAGTACAGAGTGAGAGTGAGTGCAGTGTGAGAGTGAGTGCAGAGTGAGTACAGAGTGAGAGTGAGTGCAGAGTGAGAGTGGGTACAGAGTGAGAGTGGGTGCAGAGTGAGAGCAGAGTGAGAGCAGAGTGAGTGCAGAGTGAGTGCAGAGTGAGTGCAGAGTGAGTGCAGTCTGAGTGCAGCGTAAGTGTGAGTGCAGAGTGGGTGCAGAGTGAGAGCAGAGTGAGAGCAGAGTGAGAGCAGAGTGAGTGCAGAGTGAGTGCAGAGTGAGTGCAGAGTGAGTGCAGTCTGAGTGCAGCGTAAGTGTGAGTGCAGAGTGAGTGCAGAGTGCGAGTGAGTGCAGTGTGAGAGTGAGTGCAGAGTGAGTACAGAGTGAGAGTGAGTGCAGAGTGAGTACAGAGTGAGAGTGAGTGCAGAGTGAGAGTGGGTACAGAGTGAGAGTGGGTGCAGAGTGAGAGCAGAGTGAGAGCAGAGTGAGTGCAGAGTGAGTGCAGAGTGAGTGCAGAGTGAGTGCAGTCTGAGTGCAGCGTAAGTGTGAGTGCAGAGTGGGTGCAGAGTGAGAGTGGGTGCAGAGTGGGAGCAGAGTGAGTGCAGGTGCAGAGTGAGTGAGTGCAGAGTGAGAGTGAGTGCAGAGTGATAGTGAGTGCAGAGTGAGAGTGAGTGCAGAGTGAGAGTGAGTGCAGCGTGAGAGTGAGTGCAGCGTGAGTGCAGAGTGAGAGTGGGTGCAGAGTGAGAGTGGGTGCAGAGTGAGAGTGGGTGCAGAGTGAGCGCAGAGTGAGTGTGAGTGCAGCGTGAGTGTGAGTGCAGAGTGGGTGCAGAGTGAGAGTGGGTGCAGAGTGAGTGTGGGTGCAGAGTGAGTGTGGGTGCAGAGTGAGAGTGGGTGCAGAGTGAGAGTGGGTGCAGAGTGGGTGCAGAGTGAGTGCAGAGTGGGTGCAGAGTGACTGCAGAGTGAGAGTGGCTGCAGAGTGACTGCAGAGTGACTGCAGAGTGATAGTGACTGCAGTGTGTGAGTGTGCAGTGTGAACAGTGTGTGAGTTTGCAGGGTGAACAGTGTGTGAGTGTGCAGGGTGAAGAGTGAGTGCAGAGTGAGTGCAGAGTGAGAGCGAGTGCAGAGTGAGAGCGAGTGCAGAGTGAGAGTGAGTGCAGAGTGAGTGCAAGTGCAGAGTGAGTGCAGAGTGAGAGTGAGTGAGAGTGAGTGCAGAGTGAGAGTGAGTGCAGAGTGAGAGTGAGTGCAGAGTGAGTGCGAGTGCAAGTGCAGAGTGAGTGCAGAGTGAGAGTGAGTGCAGAGTGAGAGCGAGTGCAGAGTGAGAGTGAGTGCAGAGTGAGTGCGAGTGCAGAGTGAGTGTGAGTGCAGAGTGAGAGCAGAGTGAGTGCAGAGTGAGTGCAGAGTGAGAGTGGGTGCAGAGTGAGAGTGAGTGCAGAGTGAGAGTGGGTGCAGAGTGAGTGCAGAGTGAGTGTGAGTGCAGAGTGAGTGTGAGTGCAGAGTGAGAGCAGAGTGAGAGTGATTGCAGAGTGAGAGTGAGTGCAGCATGAGAGTGAGTGCAGCGTGAGTGCAGAGTGAGAGTGGGTGCAGAGTGAGTGCAGAGTGAGTGTGAGTGTGAGTGCAGCGTGAGTGTGAGTGCAGAGTGGGTGCAGAGTGAGAGTGGGTGCAGAGTGAAAGTGGGTGCAGAGTGGGTGCAGAGTGGGTGCAGAGTGAGTGCAGAGTGGGTGCAGAGTGGGTGCAGAGTGAGTGCAGAGTGAGTGCAGAGTGAGTGTGACTGCAGAGTGAATGTGACTGCAGAGTGAGTGTGACTGCAGAGTGACTGCAGAGTGAGTGACTGCAGAGTAACTGCAGAGTGAGAGTGACTGCAGAGTGACTGCAGAGTGACTGCAGAGTGATAGTGACTGCAGTGTGTGAGTGTGCAGTGTGAACAGTGTGTGAGTTTGCAGGGTGAACAGTGTGTGAGTGTGCAGGGTGAACAGTGTGTGAGTGTGCAGGGTGAGCAGTGTGTGTGTGTGCAGGGTAAACATTGTGTGAGTGTGTAGGGTGAGCAGTGTGTGAGTGTGTAGGGGCAGTGTGTGAGTGTGCAGGGTACGAACACTCGAACTAAGTCCACCACACACACACACATAAGACCACACACATAAGACCACACACATAAGACCACACACATAAGACCACACACATAAAACCACACACATAAGACCACACACATAAGACCACACACACACCACACACACCACACACACACCACACTGTCACCACCACACTCACCACCACACTCTCACCACCACACACACCACCACACACTCACCACCACACACACAACCACACACACAACCACACACACACACACCACCAGCCGTCAGTGCACGCTTTCACCGGGCACAAACACCACCAGCCGTCAGTGCACGCTTTCACCGGGCACAAACACCACCAGTCGTCAGTGCAGGCTTCCACCAGGCACACAACACCAGACGTCAGTGCACGCTTTCACCAAACACACACACACCACCAGCCATCAGTGCACACTTTCACCAAGCACACACAACACCAGCCGTCAGTGCATGCTTCGCATATCTACAGGATAGCAATGACAGCGCATATCTACAGGCTAGCGATGACAGAGCATATCTACAGGCTAGCGATGACAGAGCATATCTACAGGCTAGCGATGACAGTGCATATCTACAGGCTAGTGAAGCCAATGCATATCTACAGGCTAGCGATGACAGTGCATATCTACAGGCTAGCGATGACAGAGCATATCTACAGGCTAGCGATGACAGTGCATATCTACAGGATAGCAATGACAGCGCATATCTACAGGCTAGTGAAGCCAATGCATATCTACAGGCTAGTGAAGCCAATGCATATCTACAGGCTAGCGATGACAGTGCATATCTACAGGCTAGCGATGACAGAGCATATCTACAGGCTAGCGATGACAGTGCATATCTACAGGCTAGTGAAGCCAATGCATATCTACAGGCTAGCGATGACAGTGCATATCGACAGGCTAGCGATGACAGAGCATATCTACAGGCTAGCGATGACAGTGCATATCTACAGGCTAGTGAAGCCAATGCATATCTACAGGCTAGTGAAGCCATAGCAATGACAGTGCATATCTACAGGCTAGCGATGATAATGCATATCTACAGGCTAGCGACGACAGCGCATATCTACAGGATAGCAATGACAGCGCATATCTACAGGCTAGCGATGACAGTGCATATCTACAGGCTAGCGATGACGGTGCATATCTACAGGCTAGTGAAGCCAATGCATATCTACAGGCTAGCGATGACAGTGCATATCTACAGGCTAGCGATGACAGTGCATACACTCACAAGGAGACCACAGCCAGCTGAGGTGCAATCTTCTCCCACTCACAAGAACAACATCACAGGCAGCAGCAGTGCAAGCTTCTTACACTCACAAGGATACCACAGGCAGCAGAGGTGCAAGCTTCTCACACTCACAAGAAGGACATCACAGGCAAGTGGTGCAATATTCGCACACTCACAAGGAGATCACTGGCAGTACACACCACATGAACACACTCCATAACACATAGCAACAATACATTGGCATTTACAATGCCATTAGCTCAAACTCAAATAAATCCGAGCCCGATTGCATTTCTAATGCTTGTTTTTCATTTGCCACCCACTGCCAGTACTACATACCCACCTGAATCTTCCCCTTTTAGGCCCAGGTGTACAAAGCCTTTTAGCAATTACTTGATTCAGTAAATTAGAGGGTTTCCAAAAGTTAAAACCCTTTTTCAAATGTACTTAATGACTTAGTCCACTTTCTCTTGAAGTCTCACAGCCCGGGGAATGCTGGTCGTCTCCTCCTGCAATGCTGAGCAAACTCGTTTACTCTCTCAGCAGGCAAGCAGACAGGCTTCTATGCAGTCAGGCAGACCTTTAGCAGAAAATGCAGACTGCTGGTGTCGTCACCTCACCTCTGGCAGGCTGAATGTCAAGCAGAGACCAGCCCTGGTCACACAAAAGCAGTTCGAGCACGCTCTTTAATGGGCTTGAAGGACTAGTAACAAAGGGGTGTAGTTTAGGTCCCACTTTTACCCACATTTTCTAGACAGGAGATGTGATCATGTATGAAAGTGCCCCCTTTGGTCACGGTCACCCTCACTCTGTGCCTGTTATTTGATGCAATTTTGACTGGAAGTGCATTGTGTTCCTGAAAAACCCGGTCCCCGGTGTCAGATACCTTTCCCAAAACTATACAGTTGTTTCCCCAACTGGCAACACCTTTAACACTCCCTGTAAGTCCCTAGTAAATAGTACCCCTAGTACCTAGAGCAAGGAGGTTAAAGAGGATCCCTAAGAGCTGCAGCATGTAGCGTGCCACCCTAAAGGACCTCCACCAGACACATACAGACTGCCACTGCAGGCTGTGTGTCTTGGTGCAGACAAAAGCAAAAACACAACATGGCACACTGCCTGTGTGGCATGCCTGCAGACACTGCAAGTCATAGGTAAGTCACTCCTACAGCAGGCCTTACAGCCCTAAGGAAGGGTGCGCTATACTACATGTGTATGTTATTCAGACTTTCCTCAGAGGCGAGGGGATGCCGACTCCCTAGCCCAGGGCTTATTTGGCACCTGGGCTGGTGGGCAATTAGTAGTGAGAGTGGGGTGTTCACCCTTAGGCTAGTTCCCGATGTAGACACAAACATTCAGAATCTGCTATCTTAGTGACAGCAGAATTAGGAACTCTGGGATAGGGTTATGCTCACTTCCCACAGCAAGTGGTCACATAGGGGGTGCAGTGGCCCCAGGGGTAGGTAGCCCATTGGTTACTAGCCTACACCGCCCCAACACCCCTAAATCTAGTATTATGGGGAGCCCCTGGGACAAGGAAATCAGATCTAGACAACTTGAAAGAAAAAGAAGGACCTTGAAGAGCCGCAAAAACAGAGGAGCTTCTACTAACTTGGTTTCAACCCAGCCGGCCCGCTTGCTGCCCTCGGCAATTGTGCCAAAGTAGACTCGTCCTGAAGCGGCTGAACCTCCAAAAGCCTGATGGGACTGCCAGACCTTTACCAAAGCCCCAGGAACGCCAATAAAGTAGCGCAGCTGCTTCCCTGCACACAGCAGGCACCCCTAGAGACCTGTGAGAACTCTGGACTGCCAGAACTCGACACCAGAAAGCACCATTTGCCCGAGCCACCTAGCCTGAGTCGAAGTTGGCCAACGATGCCAGGGTGGGCTCCAGACCCTTTAGAGATGAAGCCCACCTTGGATTTTCCAACTCAGACTTCCTGACGTAGCCTACAGCCTCTTTGTGCAGGCACCCCTCCTCTGGTGACAAAGACCCGATGCCTCAGAACACCTCTACACCCAGCCGCCCAGGCCCATGGAGTAGAGAGCCCAAAGTGTCCCCACATCCGAAGAATCGTGAGACCTGAGCCCTCTTGTGGATCAGCCAACTGGCCTCCCAGTCCCAGCCTCCAGCACGTTTGCGACCAGACCTATCCCCATTGACTGACACTGAGCATCTGACGCTGTACTGCACCCATGCACCCGGCCACCCCAGTGCTGCCCAAAGTGACCTGTTGGTGCTGCCTTGGACCTTGCCCAGTACTCACCTTTAGTCCTGGAGATTGGTCACGTAAGTCGCTGTGAAGTTCCTGTTTGCAATATATGTCTTTCCTCCATAGATAACATTATCGCTTCTGAAAATTGCAATAAGTACCGCTTTTTGGAACCTGCAAAAATTTCTATCTCGAAACGTACTTACCTGATCTTGGTGCCAAATATTATATAAAGGTAAGTATTATTTTTATAAATTGGTGTGGATCTCCTTATTAAGTTGTGTGTACCAGTTATGAACTGTGTGGGTATTGCAGATGTCTAACACTCCTTTCAGATAAGCGTAAGGCTGCCCGACCACACTACCCCCAAGAGGAGCACCTTGGGATTGCCTAAGCAAGCCCCTGTCCACTTACAAGGGATACATGGACTTTCTGCACAATATACTTCTTTTTGGTACAATATATAAAGAGCCAGCATCCTACAGATCCACCATCTCAAACTTCAAAGCCAATTTAAGGTGATCCTCCTTTCAAGAGCCCTCTCAGGCAGCTCTACAAACAGCCTTAGCATTGCATGAGTCACAGTAGGTAGTGATTGGACTGTCTCCAAACTGGATTACCCATACATAGGGACAATGACGAAGAGGGTTTCTGCACCTGAATGTCATAAGCCCAACTGAATCAATAGCTGGGGATAGATAAAAGGGCAAGGCTGACCTGGAAATGTACTCACTTATCACAACAGAAACTGCAGTACCATCCCTCAGATCTACTATCTACCAAATGCAATTTGGCGATGTGGACCAGCAGACCTTTGCGAACAAGCGTCTTTATGGATATTCTAACGGAAGCCCTGTCTCCATTCTCCTTTATGAAGTGTCTCGATCCGCATCCTCCAACCACATGTTAACTTCCAGTGCTTGTTGAAGCTGTGCCCGTCCTCTATCTTGTGCCATGCCATACCAGAGGTATCTCAAATACATCCCACTAGTGTTAGCATCAAGGCTCACTCACACACCCGCCACTGATAATGTACTACACACACTAAACAAGTGTACATATTCAACATCTGCACCGTATGTCAGTGCAAGGTTCTGGGCGAACACATTACTGCAGAACTTTACACAATGTGCCAGCAGGCCTTGTTTAATGACACTGGTAAAAAGATTTGGTCACACAAGAATCTGCCAAAACACATTATGCTGCCACCACCACTTTATGAACTATGCCCAGGACAAGGACACGACTCCTCCGCCCACAACAATGGGAAGCTTGGCGTACCAAGGACAATGACACGAGTCCTCTGCCCACAACAATGGGAAGCTTAGCGTACCAAGGACAATGACACGAGTCCTCTGCCCACAACAATGGGAAGCTTGGCGTACCAAGGACAATGACACGAGTCCTCTGCCCACAACAATGGGAAGCTTGGCGTACCAAGGACAATGACACGAGTCCTCTGCCCACAACAATGGGAAGCTTGGCGTACCAAGGACAATGACACGAGTCCTCTGCCCACAACAATGGGAAGCTTGGCGTACCAAGGACAATGACACGACTCCTCCGCCCACAACAATGGGAAGCTTGGCGTACCAAGGACAATGACACGAGTCCTCTGCCCACAACAATGGGAAGCTTGGCGTACCAAGGACAATGACACGAGTCCTCTGCCCACAACAATGGGAAGCTTGGCGTACCAAGGACAATGACACGAGTCCTCTGCCCACAACAATGGGAAGCTTGGCGTACCAAGGACAATGACACGAGTCCTCTGCCCACAACAATGGGAAGCTTGGCCTACCAAGGACAATGACACGAGTCCTCTGCCCACAACAATGGGAAGCTGGGCCTACCAAGGACAATGACACGAGTCCTCTGCCCACAACAATGGGAAGCTTGGCGTACCAAGGACAATGACACGAGTCCTCTGTCCACAACAATGGGAAGCTTGGCGTACCAAGGACAATGACACGAGTCCTCTGCCCACAACAATGGGAAGCTTGGCGTACCAAGGACAATGACACGAGTCCTCTGCCCACAACAATGGGAAGCTTGGCGTACCAAGGACAATGACACGAGTCCTCTGCCCACAACAATGGGAAGCTTGGCCTACCAAGGACAATGACACGAGTCCTCTGCCCACAACAATGGGAAGCTTGGCATACCAAGGACAATGACACGAGTCCTCCGCCCACAACAATGGGAAGCTTGGCGTACCAAGGACAATGACACGAGTCCTCTGCCCACAACAATGGGAAGCTTGGCGTAAGAAAGGACAATGACACGAGTCCTCCGCCCACAACAATGGGAAGCTTGGCGTACCAAGGACAATGACACGAGTCCTCCGCCCACAACAATGGGAAGCTTGGCCTACCAAGGACAATGACACGAGTCCTCCGCCCACAACAATGGGAAGCTTGGCGTACCAAGGACAATGACACGAGTCCTCCGCCCACAACAATGGGAAGCTTGGCGTACCAAGGACAATGACACGAGTCCTCCGCCCACAACAATGGGAAACTTGGCGTACCAAGGACAATGACACGAGTCCTCTGCCCACAACAATGGGAAGCTTGGCCTACCAAGGACAATGACACGAGTCCTCTGCCCACAACAATGGGAAGCTTGGCGTACCAAGGACAATGACACGAGTCCTCCGCCCACAACAATGGGAAGCTTGGCGTACCAAGGACAATGACACGAGTCCTCTGCCCACAACAATGGGAAGCTTGGCGTACCAAGGACAATGACACGAGTCCTCTGCCCACAACAATGGGAAGCTTGGCGTACCAAGGACAATGACACGAGTCCTCTGCCCACAACAATGGGAAGCTTGGCGTACCAAGGACAATGACACGAGTTCTCTGCCCACAACAATGGGAAGCTTGGCGTACCAAGGACAATGACACAAGTCCTCTGCCCACAACAATGGGAAGCTTGGCGTACCAAGGACAATGACACGAGTCCTCTGCCCACAACAATGGGAAGCTTGGCCTACCAAGGACAATGACACGAGTCCTCTGCCCACACCAATGGGAAGCTGGGCCTACCAAGGACAATGACACGAGTCCTCTGCCCACAACAATGGGAAGCTTGGCGTACCAAGGACAATGACACGAGTCCTCTGTCCACAACAATGGGAAGCTTGGCCTACCAAGGACAATGACACGAGTCCTCTGCCCACAACAATGGGAAGCTTGGCGTACCAAGGACAATGACACGAGTTCTCTGCCCACAACAATGGGAAGCTTGGCGTACCAAGGACAATGACACGAGTCCTCTGCCCACAACAATGGGAAGCTTGGCGTACCAAGGACAATGACACGAGTCCTCTGCCCACAACAATGGGAAGCTTGGCGTACCAAGGACAATGACACGACTCCTCCGCCCACAACAATGGGAAGCTTGGCGTACCAAGGACAATGACACGAGTCCTCTGCCCACAACAATGGGAAGCTTGGCGTACCAAGGACAATGACACAAGTCCTCTGCCCACAACAATGGGAAGCTGGGCGTACCAAGGACAATGACACGAGTCCTCTGCCCACAACAATGGGAAACTTGGCGTACCAAGGACAATGACACGAGTCCTCTGCCCACAACAATGGGAAGCTTGGCGTACCAAGGACAATGACACGAGTTCTCTGCCCACAACAATGGGAAGCTTGGCGTACCAAGGACAATGACACGAGTCCTCTGCCCACAACAATGGGAAGCTTGGCGTACCAAGGACAATGACACGAGTCCTCTGCCCACAACAATGGGAAGCTTGGCGTACCAAGGACAATGACACAAGTCCTCTGCCCACAACAATGGGAAGCTTGGCGTACCAAGGACAATGACACGAGTTCTCTGCCCACAACAATGGGAAGCTTGGCGTACCAAGGACAATGACACGAGTCCTCTGCCCACAACAATGGGAAGCTTGGCGTACCAAGGACAATGACACGAGTCCTCTGCCCACAACAATGGGAAGCTTGGCGTACCAAGGACAATGACACGAGTCCTCTGCCCACAACAATGGGAACCTTGGCGTACCAAGGACAATGACACGAGTCCTCAGCCCACAACAATGGGAAGCTTGGCGTACCAAGGACAATGACACGACTCCTCCGCCCACAACAATGGGAAGCTTGGCGTACCAAGGACAATGACACGAGTCCTCTGCCCACAACAATGGGAAGCTTGGCGTACCAAGGACAATGACACGAGTCCTCCGCCCACAACAATGGGAAGCTTGGCGTACCAAGGACAATGACACGAGTCCTCTGCCCACAACAATGGGAAGCTTGGCGTACCAAGGACAATGACACGAGTCCTCTGCCCACAACAATGGGAAGCTTGGCCTACCAAGGACAATGACACGAGTCCTCTGACCACAACAATGGGAAGCTTGGCATACCAAGGACAATGACACGAGTCCTCTGCCCACAACAATGGGAAGCTTGGCCTACCAAGGACAATGACACAAGTCCTCTGCCCACAATAATGGGAAGCTTGGCGTACCAAGGAGAATGACACGAGTCCTCTGACCACAGCAATGGGAAGCTTGGCCTACCAAGGACAATGACACGACTCCTCCGCCCACAACAATTGGAAGCTTGGCGTACCAAGGACAATGACACGAGTCCTCTGCCCACAACAATGGGAAGCTTGGCGTACCAAGGACAATGACACGAGTCCTCTGCCCACAACAATGGGAAGCTTGGCCTACCAAGGACAATGACACGACTCCTCCGCCCACAACAATTGGAAGCTTGGCCTACCAAGGACAATGACACAAGTCCTCCGCCCACAACAATGGGAAGCTTGGCGTACCAAGGACAATGACACAACAAGGTGACGCTTGGTGTGCCGTTCCAAGTTACTAGACTGGTCCACAACGTTACATAGTCGAGAACAGACCTAGGCCTGTGTGTGTGCACTCAGTGTAGCACGATGCCAGTGCCAAAATAAATCCCAGGATACCAAATACGTAAGCAGTGGAGACCTCAGGGCAAGGGAATAAGCCCACTTCACTGGCTCCCCATTCACAAATGCAGCCAATTCAAACTTCTCAAGCACAGATACAAAGCTCGCACAACACATGAATAGAATATCTGAACAGCTGCATACACTTTCACCAACCCATCAAACACCTACGCTCTGCCTCACTCTCAATCGCAAAAGCTAAACTGGAAGTTGCTTATTCTCCAAGGAATGACCTCCCAGCCATGTCTTTCCTAGACCGGAATCAAGCATCCAGGAATGCCGGAAACCGGTCCTCGGAAGCTTGTTTCCGGACCAGGGAAGGCATGGCTTGGCAGTTCGGGCTGGACTGTTCCCATGAGGCACAGGGTCAGACTGATTTGCATACGGCCATGTCTGAACTGGGGTGGTGTGGAGTGCAAAAAAACGATGGATTTAGGCCCAGATCTCTGTACTGGGGTGAATGTATGACTTGTTCTGCATTCTGTCCATCACCTGTGGTTTTTACATCAGTCAACACTGCAAGGGCTTCAAAGACTGCGGCCAGACTGGTCTTAGGACCCTCCATTGGCTACCAATAAAGAAGAGTGTCTTTTAAACTATGCTGCCTTACCCATAAACCTTTGTGATGCGGGAAATCACCTAGCCGCAATTAATGTGAGCCACTGCCAGCTGAAGTTGTTTATGTCATACTCAGTAATATTATCTGAGACTGACATTTTCCCCTTTATTTACAGATTTAAGGATTTCATTCCAACCCGGTCCAGGTGACGCTTCTGCACTTGAACCCCAGGGTGAGTACAATCAGCGCCCATAGTACTAGGTAAACGATTGAGCCCTAAAACCTCCTGACATTATTCCCTTCTGACGTATTCACAGTCTGTCGTGCTCTATACATCTGTCTTGAGAAAGACCCGCTGTGACCGCATCACCTTGGCACGCGAAGGGTCGAAACGTCGACGTTTTCCAACTGGCCCTAATACCCCAGAATCCCAACAGAATTAACAAACAACAAATAGGATTCTGCAAATCTGTATTAATGGACGGCCTTTTCTGAAAATCAAAACTTGTATATACTTGTAGAAATTGTCCATATTGAAAATAATTACTGTACATATTGTATGTGTCACATCACTATTCACTTTTACTATGATATTGACAGTCATTTATGAATTGTTTTGAATGCATCTTGAAAAATATAAAGATAAAAATAGTTCCATACAGGCTTTTCTTTTCATTCATTGTAAGAACCTGTTGTGAATGCTTGTCAGAGGGAGGAGTTAATATTGAATGCAGATAGAATTTGCAAATTAGTTGTTTTGCTACCCGACAGAACCAATTTTCTTTTAACCATAAACTACCCACGTTCTGAGGGACACAGGGTCAACCCCAGTGTTTTCATAAATTACCCATAAACCCTTCAACAACCAGGGGAAAGACACGGGTTCAATATCAGACAGGACGCCCCCTCCGCGCCCCCACGGGCCGCACGTTAAACATGGGGATAGGTCTTTTCCAAAACTGCCCCGGAGCTGTGGAACTTACGGCCGATGCAGCTCCGCCAGGAAACGAAGCATGACACGTTTCGTAAAGTTCTCCAATCATGGCAATTCTAAACTCGGTCTCTCCCCTCTAGTTACTCTGTGTTGGCAAAGCGCCACGAGATCTTAGGGGGAAATACGCGCCTAAGAAATGACTATTACTACCTACTACTACTAAGCTACCCATGTCCCCTCGCCCCCTTCGTCGGGCACTTACGCAAAGATAGCTGAACCGCCCCCCAACCCCCCCCCCCCCCCCCCCCCTAAAGAGTGTTCCTACCCAGAGAGCAGTCGAGGCGCTTGGTCGACTGTTCACTCTTCCACCAAAATTTCACATCAAATGTAATAAAAACTTGCCGGACCACATTTCTGTCTAATGCAGGCTGGTGGCGGGGGGCGCTGGAGGACATGAAAAGGAGCCGTTCACTGCCCCTGTCGTCTCTGCGCGCCCCTCGCCTGCACCCAGAAGTGCTGAATATCAGAAGGACACGAAAAGCATGCCAGGGAAGGGGTCTGGAGCTGCACTGTACCTTTGCAGTCCTGGTCCATGGCAGCTCGGTGCAGGTTATGCGCCAGTGACCCGTGCACCTAGCGGAGAGCGAAGGCCAGCTGCACCGTCCACCCACAACCTGTCCTTCCGTGGTTCATCCGGTGCCGCCTCCCGAGTCCTGGCAGAGGCGGCAGCAGAGCAGGGTAACTCCTACCAATAACCTGTCCTTCCTGCAGTGTCACAGTCCTGGCAGCGGAGCAGAGCAGACCTGTCCTTCCAGGGGTCACATATCCAGGTAAGGAGGGGGCAGCACAGGTGAGAGCCCCTGGCATCCGCCTCAGCTGCTCAGATGCCCGGCCACATCCCGGGAGGATGCAGGACTCCTGCTCTCCCAGCGGTTCCCTTGGTGCCACTTCTCGCCTCCAGGCACCAGAGCTAAGAGGAGGACGCTGCTGGAGCAGTAACCGGTCCTTCCGGGACTCCTTGGTGCCCCCTAGCGCACCCTGGCACGGGGGCTGGCAGATGGTCAGAGTGGGGGGCAGCGCTCCTTCGGGGGTCGCTGTGCTTCTGCAGGTGGTTGGAGCTCACACTGACGCCGTTGCCCTCTCCGGGGCAGTCCTGAGTCGACCCCCGGGTGCGCATGCGCGGGCACAGGGGCCCCTGCACAGACCCCCCGCTCTCAGACCCTCCCTGGCACGGCTGAGTGCGCATGCGCTGGGGCTCTTGCAGGGCAGTCCTGCCCTCCGGGGGCCCCGGGCCCGCTGCCTCCAGTGGCTCTCGAGGGTGCCCGGCCCCCAGGCCTCTGCTTTTATCTTTGCCCCCCGCAGCCCCCGGTGCCGAGGCTCAGGTTTCAAAGGCAGCTTCTAAGAAGGCGGGAGACCCTCCTGATGGGGGGGGTCCTGACTGGGGGGGGGGCAGACAGACAGTTACGGAGGACAGCCCCCCCCCCCCCCCCCCCCCCCCACACACACACACTGCAGCCGGGTGCACTGGAGTTCCGCATTATGACAGACCGGGGGAGGGAGCCCCCCCGGCTGCAGAGTTTTGTAACTGGACCAAAATAGCCACAAGTGGCCGAGGGACACAGAAGGGGTGAGGCTGGCAGGGGGCACCAGGCCGGGGGCTCGGATCTGACCCCTGCTTCGGCCCTCTGCGGCTCTCGGACCTGGAGCCGATCCTAGCGCCTAGCACAGCTCAAGAGGAGCTGGAGGGCGGGACAGAAGGGGCGAGGAGGGGGCCCGGCAGGGGACACACTGGGCGCAGAAGGGGAGACACACCGATCTCAGGCGGAGGTAGACCGGGCTGCCTAAGGGGTGAGACTGCGCTCTGAGGAGGGGTGGAAAGAGCCCTGGAGGGGTGGGAAGCTGGTTTTCGGTTCAGGGAAGGCATGGCTTGGCAGTTCGGGCTGGACTGTTCCCATGAGGCACAGGGTCAGACTGATTTGCATATAGCCATGTCTGAACTGGGGTGGCAGAGTGAGCTAAAGAACGGTGATGGATCAAACCCAGATCTTTTGACTGGGTGTGAGTGTTTGATTGATTCAGATGCTCCGTCCATCACGACCCCCTTTTGTACCGCTTTTGGCCGCCATAAGTGTGGCAGGGTATGCTCAGACACGAGTCCCTTGCTCACTTTGCCACTGGATTCAAGCAAGCCGGGCTGAAGACGGCTGGAATGCCAGAAACCGGTCCTCAGAAGCTTGTTTCCGGTCCAGGGAAGACATGGCTTGGCAGTTCGGGCTGGACTGTTCCCATGAGGCACAGGGTCAGACTGATTTGCATATAGCCATGTCTGAACTGGGGTGGATTAAACCCAGATCTTTTGACTGGGTGTGAGTGTTTGATTGATTCATACGCTCCGTCCATTACCAACCCCTTTTTTGCACCGCTGGGGGCACGGTAGGGGACACACTGGGCGCAGAAGGGGAGACACACCGCTCTCAGGCGGAGGTAGACAGGGCTGTCAAGGGGTGAGACTGTGCTCTCCAGAGGGGTGGAAAGAGCCCCGGAGGGGAGTAAAAAGAGCCCCGGAGGGGGTAGAAAGAGCCCCGGAGAGGGGGTAGAAAGAGCCCTGGAGGGGGTGGAAAGAGCCCCGGAGGGGGATAGAAAGAGCCCCGGAGGGGGATAAGAAGAGCCCCGGAGGGGGATAGAAAGAACCCCGGAGGGGGTGGAAAGAACCCCGGAGGGGGTGGAAAGAGCCCCGGAGGGGGATAGAAAGAACTCCGGAGGGGGTGGAAAGAGCCCCGGAGGGGGATAGAAAGAGCCCCGGAGGGGGTGGAAAGAGCCCCGGAGGGGGATAGAAAGAGCCCCGGAGGGGGATAGAAAGAGCCCAGGAGGAGGGTAGAAAGAGCCCTGGACGGGGTAGAAAGAGCCTTGGATGGGGTGGAAAGAGCCTTAGACGGGGTAGAAAGAGCCTTAGACGGGGTAGAAGGGGCCCTGGAGGGGGTAGAAGGGGCCCTGGAGGGGGTAGAAGGAGCCCTGGAGGGGGTAGAAAGAGCCCTGGAGGGGGTAGAAAGAGCCTTTGAGGGGGTAGAAAGAGCCTTTGAGGGGGTAAAAAGAGCCTTTGAGGGGGAAGAAAGAGCCCTGGAGGGTGAAGAAAGAGCATTTGAGGGGACAGAAAGAGCCCTGGAGTGGGTTGGAAGATCCCTGGAGGGGGTAGGAAGAGCCTTTGAGGGGGTAGGAAGAGCCTTTGAGGGGACAGAAAGAGGTCAGGAGGCGGTATAAAGAGCCCTGGAGGAGGTAGAAAGAGCACTGGAGGGGAATCAAAGAGCCCTGGAGGGGGTAGGAAGAGCCCTGGACGGGGTACAAAGAGCCCTGGACGGGGTACAAAGAGCCCTGGAAGGGGTACAAAGAGCCCTGGACGGGGTACAAAGAGCCCTGGACGGGGTACAAAGAGCTCTGGAAGGGGTACAAAGAGCCCTGGAAGGGGTAGAAAGAGCCCTGGAAGGGGTAGAAAGAGCCCTGGACGGGGTAGAAAGAGCCCTGGAGGAGGTAGAAGGAGCCCTGGAGGGGGTGGAAGGAGCCCTGGAGGGGGTAGAAGGAGCCCTGGAGGGGGTAGAAGGAGCCCTGGAGGGGATAGAAGGAACCCTGGAGGGTGTAGAAGGAGCCTTGGAGGGGGTAGAAGGAGCCCTGGAGGGGTAGAAGGAGTCCTGGAGGGGGTAGAAGAAACCCTGGAAGAGGTAGAAGGAGCCCTGGAGAAGGTAGAAGGAGCCCTGGAGGGGGTAGAAAGAGCCCCGGAGGAAGTAGAAAGAGCCCCGGAGGAGGTAGAAAGAGCCCCGGAGGTAGAAAGAGCCCTGGAGGGGGTAGAAAGAGCCATGGAGGAGGATTCAAAGAGCCCTGGAGGGGGTTGAAGGAGCCATGGAGTGGGTAGAAGGAGCCCTGGAGGGGGTAGAAGGAGCCCTGGAGGGGGTAGAAGGAACCCTGGAAGAGGTAGAAGGTGCCCTGGAGGAGGTAGAAGGAGCCCTGCACTGGGTAAAAAGAGCCTCGGAGGAAGTAGAAAGAGCCCCGGAGGAGGTAGAAAGAGCCCCGGAGGAGGTAGAAAGAGCCCTGGAGGGGGTAGAAAGAGCCATGGAGGAGGATACAAAGAGCCCTGGAGGGGATAGAAGGAGCCTTAGAGGGGGTAGAAGGAACCCTGGAGGGGGTAGAAGGAACCCTGGAAGAGGTAGAAGGTGCCCTGGAGGAGGTAGAAGGAGCCCTGGAGGGGGTAGAAAGAGCCCCGGAGGAAGTAGAAAGAGCCCCGGAGGAGGTAGAAAGAGCCCCGGAGGAGGTAGAAAGAGCCCCGGAGGAGGTAGAAAGAGCCCTGGAGGGGGTAGAAAGAGCCATGGAGGAGGATACAAAGAGCCCTGGAGGGGATAGAAGGAGCCATGGAGTGGGTAGAAATTGTTCTGGAGGGGATGGAAAGAGCCCTGGAGGGGGAAAGAAAGATCCCCGGAGAGGATATAAAAAGCCCTGGAGTGGTAGAAAGAGCCTTGGACGGGGATAGAAAGAGCCCTGGAGGGTATAGTAAAAGCCCTGGAGGGGGTAGATGAAAATCTCCTCTTTCGAAGACATCAACTCCCTCAACGGAACCCTTCTCAAAACCCTCAACTGGCTAACCTCCAACCATCTCAAATTAAACGCCCTCAAGACGGAATTCCTCCCTATTGCACCCACTAGGCAAACCCCCACTGGGGTGAAATTGCTCTGTAACCTCCCAGCCCTCAACTGCACACCTCACATCGTGGACTCCACTAAATCACTGGGAGTTGTGCTTGACAAAAAACTAAACATGCAAGACCACATCAGATCGACCAAAGGAGCGAACTTCCAACTCTGCATCCTCAGAAAACTCAAACCCTTCCTTCCCCAAGATGACTTTATACTGGCGGTGCAAGCATTTATCATCTCCAGACTAGAATACAGCAGTGCAACTCTTCGTGTTCTGCCGAAACTCAGTTTAGCACCTATCAGAGCATCTCTAAATGCTGCTACTATACTCATCACAGGTTCTAGGAAGAACAACAACATTTCTCCAGACCTGAAATCGCTCAATTGGCTTCCCTTTGAAGGAAGGATACAACTAAAGATCGCTTGTATGACCCATTGGGCACTTCATTCAACAACCCACTCTTGACAAACAAGCTGCAACTTTCTGGTGGCTCCCGGTCCACAAGGAGCATCAACACATTGTTGCTCAAGCCCAAGAAATTTAATAAGCTTAAAACCTATGATCGTACATTCTTTGGCATCGCCCAGAGAATATGGAACTCCCTCACAGAGGAAACAAGACTGATTCCCTCTACACTTGCCTTCAAAAGGGAAGTAAAATATCTACTAATGAACAATGAATTAAACTAGATGCTGTGCTCCTCTTGCCTCTAAGTTACTGTATACTGTCTTGTTTGTTCTTGTTGTTTATTGCCCTACGTGTCGTTCTCTCCCAACCGGCTTCTTTTGTCCACCTAAATTTCATCTTGCATCTGCTGTATTTTGTCCCACTGTTTCCCCAATTTCTCTCCCCTAGTTGTTCCTTTGTCTACCTAAACCGTATATAAAGCGCACTGATACCCTTTTAGGTCATGTTCGTGCTATACAAAACTTTAAATAAATAAATAGAAAGACCCCCCGTAGGGGATAGAAAACCCCCCGCAGGAAGATAGAAGGCGCCTGGGGTGGGTGGGGGCAGAAAGAGCCCGCAGGGGTGCCAGAAAGAGCCCGGGTGTAGGGGGTAGTAAGAGCCGTGGGGGAGACAGAAGGAGTCCTGTAGGGGGATAGAAAGAGCCCTGGCGGGGGTAGAAAGAGCCCTGGAGGCTAGATAGAGCCATGGAAGGTAGAAAGAGCCATAGGCTGGGTAGAAGGAACCCTGGAGGGGATATAAGGATCCCTGGAGGGGGGTAGAAAGAGCCCTGCGAGGAGGTAGAAAGAGCCCTGGAGGGGGGGGGGGGGGGGGTAGAAAGAGCCGTGGAGGGGATAGGAGGGTCTTATGGGGGGGGGGGGGGGGTAGAAAGAGCCCGGGGGGGGGGGAGAATAGAAGGAGTCCTGGAGGGGGACGAAAGAGCCCTGGAGGGGGATAGCTAGAGCCCTGGAGGGGGTAGAAAGAGCCTTGCAGGGGATAGGAGTCTTTTTGAGGGGTAGAAAGAGCCCGGGGGGAAAGAAGGAGCCCTGGAGGGGGAAGAAAGAGCCTTGGAGGGGGATAGAAAGAGCCTTGGAGGGGGATAGAAAGAGCCCTGGAGGGGGATAGAAAGACCCCTGGAGGGGGATAGAAAGAGCCTTGGAGGGAGGAAGAAAGAGCCTTGGAGGGGGATAGAAAGAGCATTGGAGGGGGATAGAAAGTGAGGAGGGGGATAGAAAGAGCCCTGGAGGGGGATAGAAAGAGCCCTGGAGTGGGATAGAAAGAGCCCTGGAGGGGGATAAAAAGAGCCCTGGAGGGGGATAGAAAGAGCCCTGGAGGGGGATAAAAAGAGCCCTGGAGGGGGATAGAAAGAGCCCTGGAGGGGGATAGAAAGAGCCCTGGAGTGGGATAGAAAGAGCCCTGGAGGGGGATAGAAAGAGCCCTGGAGGGGGATAGAAAGAGCATTGGAGGGGGATAGAAAGTCCCCTGGAGGGGGATAGAAAGAGCCCTGGAGGGGGATAAAAAGAGCCCTGGAGGGGGATAGAAAGAGCCCTGGAGTGGGATAGAAAGAGCCCTGGAGGGGGATAGAAAGAGCCCTGGAGGGGGATAGAAAGAGCCCTGGAGGGGGATAGAAAGAGCCCTGGAGGGGGGTAGAAAGAACCCTGGTGAGCCCTGGAGGGGGATAGAAAGAGCCCTGGAGGGGGGTAGAAAGAGCCCTGGAGGGGGGTAGAAAGAGACCTGGAGGGAGGTAGAAAGAGCCCTGGAGAGGGCAGTTTGACCCATGTGCGCTGTAGGCAGCTATATGTCTCATGGCCAGAAAGAGTACTGAGAAAGGGTCCAAACTCAACTCCGGTGCCAGTGTGAATGAAGTGGAGGTTTTAAATAAATCATGACTCTTAGAGTGGGCCTTCATATTATGTGTTTAAGGATAACTTTCCACTGGACTGTGGGTGATGAGCCAATACTCTGGAACGTTAAGCAGCTGTGATGGCAGAGCAGTGAAGGTTTAATCGTCAGAACTATCCTTTGATGGGCTGAAATCTGATCTCAGTGTTTGGGAATAAAAAGTTATATCAGACTCATTCAGGCCGTTATAGTTCATCTTTGCATCTGTACGAGGAGAGGGGGTAAGGAAGCCACTGGCACAAGAAGAGTCGAGTCCCTGGGCCAATGGCGATCACACTTCCTTTATGTGAATGGAAAGGCAAAGCCCTGGAGGGTGTACATCGCAGTACACATAACAATCTTAAGGTATATTTAGAAGAAAGATCTATCTATCTATCTATCTATCTATAGATATATATATATATTTCTTGGGTCTGACCACCTCTAAATTACCATCCAAGCACATCCGGGTGACAAAGAAAGACAGCACATGTAAGGTTTGAAGATATTCAACAGTAATTTTATTCTTTTTTAAGCAAAGTGCATGTGCGTCAGTTTAGCATACCTATGCGTTTCAGGCGTAGCCTTCAACTGGGTCATAGAGTTGGTGTACAGAGTGCCTAATTTAAAGGGCAACCGCCCTAATACCCACCACCTCCTTAAAATCACTTTCAATTTTTAAATGGGGACTAAAACCTCTTTCCTAATTCTGAACCAAGACCCGTATTCTGATTATGAGCCAGGAGTACATTGATAAGAACAATAGTTATTTACCTGTAATCTGTGGTTCTCCAGTATTGGGGTCTTTCATAGATTCACATGCCTGAATCATTCCCCGTCGTCGGAATAGGAGTCCCACGGTACATAAAAAAGCAATAATTTGTATATAAGAAAACCAAAACCCTTGGTAATACCAACCAGGAAGTAAAATAGCCCTAAGCTACAATGGAAAAAACTTCCACACTCATGACTATCCTAGTCATTTTGTATAGACCAAACTACAGCCAATCAGGCGCCAGCACCCACTAGAATGCTCTACCCAGAGACTCAGGCTCTCAGATTTTCTCGCACAGGAGTGAAAGTAATAATATCGCCTGAGGAGCCTCTGAGGGGAGGTGGGCGGGTGCATGTGAATCTATGAAAGACACCAATAATGGAGAACCACAGATTACAGGCAAGTAACTATTGTTCTTCTCTGGGGTGTCTTTCATAGATTCACATGCCTGAATCAGAGTAGATAGCAGTACACATCATCCTGCTCATAGACGCCTTTTTGCAGTCCTATGCATATGTACACTTTGCAAACAATATTACATGAAACATAAGAATCTAGAAGAGCATAGAGGAGGAGGGAGAACAGAGGGTCACCTTATTTAAGAAGATTGCGAAGCACTGCTCGTCCCACTAAAGTATCTGCATCACTGGCAGCATCCAAGCAATAGTGCTTGGTGAAGGTATGCGTGCTGGTCCAGGTTGCCGCTCTGCAGATATGATGAAGAGGCACTCCAGCGAAGAGGGCTGTTGAGGAAGAGACCGCTCTCTTAGAATGCGCTCTTGGCACTGACTGCAATGGTCTCCCTGCTTGTTGGTGACAGAGACTAATTGCTGAGGACACCCAACGGGCTATGGTCTGCTTAGATACAGCGTATCCTTCCGTATGCTACAAAGAGCGGATCTGTTTTTCGCAATGTAGCAGTTCTTTGGAGATAAAATTTAAGACATCTCCTGATGTCCAGGGAATGCAAGGCCTTCTCCGCTCTCGTTTAAGGTGAAAGTCGAATGCAACTTTAGGCATGTAGCTAGGATTGGTACGTAGCACCACCGAATTTGAAGTGAACTGTAAAAACGGAGCTTTGATGGTGAATGCTTGAATGTCACTGACTCTACGTGCCGATGTTAGAGCTAGAAGGAGAGAAACCTTCCAGGAAAGGAATTAGAGATCCACTTTATAAATAGGCTCAAAGGGGTGACGCATGAGCTGAGAGAGTACCACATTCAAGTACCAGGAAGGAGGTGGACGCCGAACAGGCGGGAACATCTGAAAAAGGCCTTTGAAGAATTGCTGAACTATTCTAGTGGAATACAAAGATTTAGAGCCATCTTGACGGAATCTGGACATGGCCGCTAGAAATACTTTCAGAGTGGAATGAGAGAAGCCAGACATAGGCAATTGAAGAAAGAACAGTACGATCTATTCTGGTTTTGCATGGAGTGGATGTAAGTTGGCCGCAAGACACCAGGCACAAAACCTTTTCCATTTAAGTTTATAAGTCTTAATAGTAGCAGGCGCTCGAGCGTTGGCTAAAACCCCTTTACAATCCTCTGGGATATTTAGATGGGCAAATTCAACGTGTTGAGGAGCCAAGCTGCTAATTTCAAGGAAGCTGGGTCTGGATGACAAATTTGACCCTCCTGCATTGTTAGAAGATTTGGTAGTGCTTGAAGTTGTATGGGATTACACTCCGAGAGAAGTAGGAGCTCGGTGAACCAATACTGGCGAGGCCACCTGGGCACGACGAGGATGAGGCGACATGGCTGCTGTTTCATTTCCCAGATGACCCTGGGAACCAAAGGAATCAGCGGAAAAGCGTATGCAAATATTTGAGACCAATTCATCAAAAGTGCTTCTCTGCATGAATCCTTGTGGGGAATCCAACTTGCAAAGTATGGGCATTTGTGGTTCTGCTTTGTCGCAAATAAGTCCAGGTCTGGATGACCCCACTTCTGAAAAACTCTGTCTAGAGTCGGCTGATGAAGTTCCCATTCGTGATTTGTCACTGTCGCTCTGCTGAGAGAATCGGCGAAGACATTGGACATCCTTGGAACGTGTGTTGCTGACAGATTTATCCTGTGATCTAAAGGCAAACTCCAAATATCCTGGGCCTCATGAGAAAGAAGGACCGATCTTGTGCCCCCTTGTTTGTTCAAGTAATGCATACTTGTTGTATTGTTTGTTCTGATTAAAACTGTGGATCCGTGTATTACTGTCCGAAAAGATTTGAGGGCCAGAAAAATTGCTCTCAACTCTAAAAGGTTGATGTGCCACTTCTTTTAATGTGTATTCCATTTCTCATTGACAGTCATTCCCTGTAGGTGTGCCCCCCCCCCCCCCCAATCTTACAGGGAAGCGTCCATGGTGATGGTGTAACTTGTTATCTCCTTTAGGAATGATGAACGTCCTTTCTGCAGATTCTCTTTCCGGGTCCACCATACAAAAGCCTTTTTCATACTGTAGGTTATGGCGATCCTGTCGTCGAATGACCCTGACACTTGAACCCATTGTAGACTGAGTTCCTCTTGGAAAGGTCTCATCCGGAGACGGCAGCTGGGTATGACAGGGATGCAGGATGATAGCATCACTAGATATGACTTGTACATTCATACTGAAACATACTCTTTTTGCCGTAAGTTGAGGGCCATCTTGCAAATCTTGAGTTGTCTTTCTTGTGAGACACAGGCTTGGGTGAGGCGAGTGTCTAATGTTGCCACCAAAAATGAAATTCTTTGTGACGGAACAAGATGGGATTTCTTGAAATTGATTGAAAGTCCCAGAGACTGGAAGAGCGAGAGGCATCTTTGGACATGTACTCTTGCTGCTCTTAGAGAACTGGCCTTGATAAGGCAATTGTCTAAATACGGGAAGATTTGAATGCCTTCCAAGCGAAGATGTGCCGCCACTGGGGCTAATACCTTCATGAATACTCGGGGCGCTGAACGAAGCCCAAACAGGAGAACTTTGAATTGAAAGTCCCTGCCAGCCACTCTAGGGTCTAGGGTAGCCATGTGATCGCCTTGGGAAAGAAGCTGGAGGATTTCTTGAAGTGTTAACATCCGGAACTATAAGCGAAGGATGGCTAAGTGATAATTGCGCTGGGTTGTGATAAAATCTGCGCTGGGTTGTGATAAAATCTAAATTCACAATGTATAAAGCTTCAAGGATAAGGTGATGGCCATCCACCGTCAACCAAATGGGTAATGCAAAAACAAAACCACATGCAATTCAAAAAGCAAGATATATCCTGAGCTAATAGCTAAATAGCTAAAGTCAATAAAGTTTTCAAATGAGTCACAAAAAAGAGATTATCTTCATGTCTTCATTTACTGTGATGTTGTTCTTCTTAATACTATCTAGCCGCCAACACGTGTTTAGTCTTTGGTGGTATAGACTTCTTCAGGGCTATTACTAGACCAACAATTCGCTATTAATAGGTAAGTGACAACGACGAGTAATGGAACGAATAATCAGGATTAATGGTCTGGAGACTCTCAATTCGGTAATCGTGATTCAAAAGTAAACTTCAATTCTCAGAAGAGCCCCAATTGACCATTGGACGCGGTGTAATCCGACACTAACAACCAGGAACCAGCGTGTATTTGGAAGAACAACATCACATATCTTTCTTTATGGCCTGCAAGGCTTCATCAACGTGCTGGCCAAACAGATATTCTCCATCGTAAGGCATATCTATTATCTTTGCCTGGACTTCTTGTCGGAAGGAGGTTGACCTCAGCCAACCTGGTCTCCTTAACTGCCGCGCACGCCAACTGTCGGAAGCCTGTGGTTGCCACATCAACAGCTGCATTAATCATCTCTGCAGAGACGCACTCCCCTTCATGTAACACATTCTTTGCTTCTGACCTCTCCGGTTACGGAAGCTTTTCGAGATATGGAGATATGTCTGACCACACTGTATCATACCTTCCTAGGATTGATAGGGAATTTGCTGCTCGGATAGTAGTCGTAGCTATCGTTTATACCTTTTTCCCGATGGAGTCGAGACGTCTTCCATCTGTCAGGTGGGGCAGTCACTTGTGAGGACGGGTTTCTGGCTTTATTCTGTGCCGCTTGAGTGACAACGGACTCTGTCTTAGCTTGTCCGATAAGGCATGCAGGTGAGGTAAAAGGCGCCTTGTACTTTTTGTCGATTCGAGTTAACACTGGTGGTAAAGAATTTGGAGTGGATATGACTTTCAGGCCCTCCTTCCAAATGAAATCTATTATCGGGATTGTCCTCATTTGTTTGTGTGGTTGATCTTTGAAGTCATATAAAAACAATCCTGCTGTTTAGCTTCCATAGAAATCTGAAACCTTTTTGTTGCTCTTTCCATTACTAGTTGGAATCCTCCAATATCAACAGGTGGAGAGTCCGCCGACTGAGGAGCAGTAGGCGATGGGGTCTGCGTCTGATAATTATCCCACTCCGATATTACTGATTGGTCATCCACCTCTCCTTCCTCTCTGTCGTCATCCGTGGTGTTACACGTATGGAGGGATTGTGCTGGAGAAGGTGGATTAGAAGATTGTACCTCAGGTACTGGTGTCAAAGGAGATTGTCTTGGGACTCTCAGGGCTGAGGCAGGTGCTTGAGTCATGGGTGTCGTCGGAAGAGAGTCTGCCGACTCAGACGGAGGGAACCGGCGGTAATAGTCATTTAACATGTATTGTAAATTTGTAAGAAGGTCTAATGGCATCTGTGCTGTTGGTACAGCTGCAGGGGCTTAAGCAACTGGTGAAGGAAAAAACTCTTCCTCGTCATGATCATCCTCCTGCGTCTTTATTAATAGTTCTGACGGACTTCTGGCCGCTCGGAAACAGTCGTCCTCATCAGATTGCTCTTGATTATCATCTTCCTCTGAATCCAGAAGCTGGTCAGGCAAATTTAGGGGTGAAAGAGGCGGTAGATTAGAGCCTCTTCTTTGTAATAATAAAGCCCTCGTCGACGGTGAAGTAAAAGAGGCAGCAGGCGGAGCAGCGGACCAAACCTGCAGATCCGAACATGATGACAGAAGAGGCGTCGAAGGACGAGGCGTCGAAGGACCCACCGTCGACGGTATAGTCGACGGAGATATTGATTGTTTCGTCGATGGGGCTTCAATGTTGACGATGTTGTCAACGACGAAGCTGTCGACGACGGTAGAACTTTCGTTGACGAGGAACTTGTCAAAGACGGTGGAATCTTCGACGATGTCGACTTCTCGTCGACGGTGTGGACGTCGACAGCAAAGCTGCTTTCGTCGACGAGTGACCCGCCGACGGACTAATCTTTGTCGACGATGCACTCGTCGACGCTATCATCTTTAACTTCGACGACGAAGGAACGTCGACGCTTGAGGGTTGAATCTTCGTTGACGAGATGGGTCTCACTGAAACCAAGACCATCGTCGACGGTGAAGAAGCCGACAACATCACCATTTGAGGCTTTGGCGAAGAGAAAGTAACAGTCGACGTGGAGGAAATACTGTAGACGGGACCCGTCGTCGGAGCAGCCGTCGACGATGAGGTCGTCAAAGAGGTCTTTTTCTGAGGTAATTTTTTCTCTGACAGTCTTTTAGATGGCAAAGACTTAGCAGACTTTCCCTGGGGCATTTTAAGTCAAGATTTAGAAGGTGGAGAAGCCTTTTTTTGTGGTAGAAGAGGAAGGCAAGCTAGAATCCTTAGCTTTTCTCAACACCTTAGCCCCAGGAGAAGATACCTCTTCCTCAATCTTTCCCTTTCTGGAAGTTATAGAAGACCCTGAAGCCAAACTTCCTACCTCAGATACAGGATCATCCTGGTCATCAATCTTCTGCAACCATAGTAGAAGAGGACCTTCTCTGTCTCTGAGGGTCTTCTGAGGAAAGGTCCTTCAGATCTTAGAATCCTTTACCTCATGGTCTGGATATGGGCAATAAATGCACTTTTTGTGGGGATCTTCTTTAAAAAGCCTAAACTTCCCACAAGACTCACATGGTCTGAAGAAAGATTTTGAAGAAGACATTCCAAAAATAGGAGAAAAACCAGTTGGGGTAAGAAGTACTGAGCAGAGCTCAGGGAGACTCCCTTTCACACGACGTGCGGTAGAAAATCTGAGAGCCTGAGCCTCTGGGGAGAACATTCTAGTGGGTGCTGGCGCCTGATTGGCTGTAGTTTGGTCTATACAAAATGACTAGGATAGTCATGAGTGTGGAAGTTTTTTCTATTGTAGCTTAGGGCTACTTTACTTCCTGGTTGGTATTACCAAGGGTTTTGGTTTTCTTATATACAAATTATTGCTTTTTGATGTACTGTGGGACTCCCACTCCAACAACGGGGAATGATTCAGGCATGTGAATCTATGAAAGACACCCCAATACTGGAGAAAACATATTCCTTCTTTTTCTCACTGTGAAGTAATTTATATATTGTTCTTACACTTAATCCCCAATCAACAGTCACATAAGAGGGAAGGAACAGGAATAATGAGATAAATACTTGAAAAGTACACTCATATTGTGTAGGATGGACCATCATGCACCCAAATCCATTTCATACTCTTCTATTTTGTTCCACTGTAGACCATCCTTGTCAAACTTCATTATCACACTTGTTAAACCTTAGTTCCTTCTACCATGGAAAACCATGACTAGAGGGACAAAACACTGTTGAGACAAATTCAAGTGTGATTATGTATTATGGCCCCCAAAACTTAACATACACACAAGATCTACTGTGCCAAAAGATTCTCTTCACCATCTAAACCCAATTGATTGAGGATTTTCAGAGGATATATAAACATCATGTATTCTAGCAAGTTGAGCACAACTACAATACTACAAATTGCACAAACCCCGGTATTATGATTTCATTTATATAGGTGCATTTAAAGAGGAGATTGTTTTTCAGTTATCCAATAAGGGTAGGGGATTGACTTAGCGCCCGAAGCGGAGGGCGGCGCTCGAGTAACGCTCCGCGAAACGGTCTGAAATATCCGCGCTATGCTGTTCACCTTTTGCCTTCGGTGAGCGGTTTCTGAAATGGCCTGACCTGCTCTGCATTAATTTTAAGAATTTCTACAGCCGGCATCTCTACTTTTTAAACTCGTCGCCCTCGACATTCCTGAGGCGCCGAGCGCGACCGCCATTTTGGGTCCAACATCTGCTTCTGAGGAGATATGTTGGTGCGGAAAATCTTAACGTGCTTATGCCTCTGCATTTCTTTCTCCTTCTGGCATTCTGTGCTTTTGACAATATGTGTCACAGCATCTAAGAGGACTATTGCACATCATTTTCTGCTTATGAAGTCTTGCTTATAGCCAGTTACTGCTCTCTCTGGCTCTGCTTCTTCTACATTACGTTCTGACTGTCATTTCGAGGCGAAATGCAATTATCCTGATTCCTTTGGAGCTGAAGTTATTACTCTATATGTTACACCTTGGTTGGTCATGGTTTCCAGACCCAGGGCAGGCTTATTATAATTTGGAAGGGTAAACTCACCATTGGTAAGACTTTCACGTATGGCAATTCATCTTAGTTCCCCAAAATCACAGGATGTTGAGCGTCATTGCAGAGACTCAAACCCAGATCCCCCAATTTGAGGTCGACAGCCCTACCCGTTAGGCTACATAATGAAACCCCAGATCATACAGGCTGAGGAAGACCAGCCTTCAGGCCAGCACCAACCCCTGCATCTCCGTGGACCTTCACCAGCAAATTGTTCAAATGCAGTTAAATGTGGAATCCCTAGGGGTACATCGCATCTTTCAAAACACTAAACAGGCTCCTGAACTATTCTGTGAGGGAAGATTCATATAAGGAAATCAGCTTTACATTCAGCACAAATACATTTGCAAAACATGCCCTCCTCTCTTTCGATTAAGACTGCAGCTGTATCTCCCTTACTAACATTTACATTTACATATACGTATATCTAAACTTTAGACTTGCAATGCCTCCCAGTGGAGAACTCAAAGGCACGAGGAAGCAGACTATGGCGAGAGGGACAGAGTTGCCTTCTACTTGTCCACTCTGCCTGTGTTGCTGAGCCATTTGTAATGGTCACCCACAAAAGAAGGGGGCTGGCCCATCTGAGTATACACACCAACATGGAGCTAAGAGGGAAATACAGACCTAGGTCGCCCTCCACTCAATAAGTCACTACAACAATAATGACCTAGGTCTAGGGCCTTCACTTTCAATTATGTGGAGCTGGGGTATCACACGTCGCAATCAATTACAACAACCTCCCATTTCTTATATAAGTATAGGATAGGGTCTACGCCAGTCAAAAGCCCACCTTAAAAAAGCCCGCCCCCTTATCTAGACAGAGTAGAAACCCACACCAACGTGTGAAAGGAAAAACTGTGCAAGAGCAAGATGGCACCTCACGGGCGCACCACCAATGGGACCCCTGGTAGGTACTCACCAGGACGGCCCTGTTATCATCATTGGTGCCATCGAGCTTAAAGAAAAGTGTCCAAGTGAAAGCAACTGTGTTAACAGCGATGAGTGCAGTGGAAACATATAACATAAAACAACACAGGTAGGAGAGATAATTGCCGATAGAGGTGTTTGAAGCCCTGGTGTCCAATGCAGTGGAGTAAAAATAATATACAGTGAAGAAATTGCCTGACTAGTACCATGGCAATGAAACATGTTGGCGAGTAGAACATGGCTCTATAGGCAGTAGCCATATTCACTTTTTTAATATACGCAACCAGCACAAAGGAACAAGAATAAAGTTATCTGTCCATGCTGTATGCATTGTTTTATGTTATATGTTGAGTGACACCACTGTATATGTTGCCGAGCTTCCTGCGACAACGGAAGAGACCTGGTTCCTCCTTCCTTGTTCACGTAATGCATGGCCGTGGTGTTGTCCATCCTGATGAGCACTTGTGAACTTCCTAGGCGAGGCAGAAAGGCTTGTAGAGCCAGTTTTATTGCTCTTAGTTCCAAGAGATTGATGTGGAGCCGTCGATCGTGAGGAAACCAATGGCCACTGACATGCAGGTCTTGCATCACGGCTCCCCAACTCTCCAGTGATGCGTCCGTTGTCACTACTTGAGGAGACGGATCGCTTACGAAGGATAGACCTTGGGACAAGTTTCTCTGGTCTGTCCACCATAGGGCCGCTCTTCTCATCGTCGGAGTGATGGTCACCCTGTCGTCGAATGATCCGTGAATCTGTTTCCATTGGATGTCCAGTTGTTCCTGGAGAGGACGCATTCGCAGTCTGCAATGAGGAAACAGAGGTATGCATGATGAAATTACCCCCAGCAGAGATTTGTAGCGGCGTACTGAAAGACACCTTCTTTTTTGAAAGTCCCGAGCCATGGTCTGCAGTTTTTCCTGCCTCTCTAGGGTTGGGAAAGCCTTTGAGAGTTTTGAGTCCAGGATGGCTCCCAGGAAACGTGCCTTTCTGGACGGCACCAGAGATGATTTGTCTTTGTTTAAAGCAAGTCCTAGATTTTGAAACAGGTTTGTACAAGCCTGAACAGCGTTCTGCGCTGCTTTCCTGGGCGGGGCCTTCAGCAACCAGTCGTCCAGGTAGGAGAAGACTTGAAGATGATTCCTTCGCTGGAATGCCGCTACTGGTGCCAGCACCTTTGTGAAGATCCTAGGGGGTGAGCGAAGACCAAAGGGTAAAACCCTGAATTGAAAGTGGCTCTTGGCTACTGTGAATCGTAGAAACCTTCTGTGTGCTGGGTGAATCGGTGCATGAAAGTACGCATCCTCGAGATCGAGCGTGGCCATGAAATCCCTCGGATTGATCAGCCGCAAGATATCTTGAAGAGAGACCATCCGGAAAGACAGGGAGATGAGATAGGTGTTGAGCTCCCTGAGATCTAAAATGGGGCGCCATTTCTCCAGCGTCTTCTTTACCAGGAAGAACCTGGAATAGAATCCCTGTCCTCTTTGGTCGGAGGGAACCGGCTCTATAGCCCCTTTCCGGAGCATTTGATGAACTTCGAGCTGCAGAAGACGCAGGTGTTTCGATGGAATGGCTGCAGGGGGCTTGGGTGGTGGGATTTGAGTAAATTCCAAGGTATGGCCCTTTCGAATGATGTGGAGCACCCAACGGTCCGATGTTATCTTGGACCAATTGTGAAGGTATTGGGATACCCTGCCTCCAACTGATGATTTCTTGGAGGAGGGTACAGTAGGAAGAGCCAGGAGGCCGCTATTGTCGCTTGGACGTATCACGTCCCTGGCAAGCCTGTTTCCCTTTGTTGTAAGGCCTGGAGTAATTGGAGGATTGGCCCTGCCTTTGCTGAGAAGGCTGGCGGTATTGTTGGGAACCTGAGCTGTAGGAAGAGTATCTCTGTTGTTGATAAGATCCTCTGTAGTTTGAACCTCTGCCTCTGGACCCTTTAAAAGGGGTTTTGCGGTACTGAAGCGTACCTAAAGATCTGGCGGTCTCAGTGTCCTTTTTGATGTCTTGGAGAGTGTCGTCAATCAACTTCCCGAATAGTGCTGCTCCATCAAAAGGAAGAACTAAGACTTTATTTTGGATCTTGGGTCGAAACCAGGTCGCCTTCAGCCACCCCTGGCGACGCAGCACCGCAGCTCCAGCCAACGAACGAAACGCCGTCGTGGCAATGTCCATGGCACAGTCAATGATCTCCATTGAAGTCGCCTCTCCTTCCTGTAAAACCTTTTTTGCCTCTGCTTTGGAATCTGGAGGAAGGTGATTCAGGAACGGTGCAAAATCACACAAAAGCTGGCGGTCGTATCTGCCGAATATTGCTAGGGCATTAGCTGCCCGCACCAGGAGACTCGCCATTGAATAGAATCTCTTCCCAGCATTATCCAATATACTTCCTTCCTTGTCTGGAGGAGTTGTTAAAGGAGCAGAGGGGTTGCAGGATTTTCTCTGTGCCGCTTGAGAAATATCCGAGTCCGGTCTTGGTTCGCCCGTTAAGGCAGCTGGACCATCCTCAGGCGCTTTGAACTTTTTATCCAGAGGCGGTAGCACAGGGACCACCGTAGCTGGGTTTTTCATAGCCTTAAGGCCTTCCTCCCACAGATGTTGTACTATAGGTATAGACCGTGTCTTCCTATAAGGTTCCTTGAAATCAGCCAAGAAACATTCGGTGGCCACCGCAGGCATTGCCAACTTGAACCTGCTGCCGCTCTTTCCATCAGCTGATGAAAATCCCCTACATCCGCTGGCGGGGAATCCACCGGATCTGGACATGGAGATGGAGGGTCCGGAATGATGTATTCATCCCATTCAGTAGCTTGATTAGTTCCATCATCCGAATCATGATCCTCATCCGAGGAATTATCATGGCCGTCTGCTGGTCTGGAAGGCTCTTGTGGAATTGAAGCCTGGGGCTGAGGAGACACCTGAGCAGGTAATTCAGGAACAGCCTCTGAGGCAGGAGCCGAGACAGGCGCGGCGTGCGCATCTGGAGCCGGAACAGTCCCTGCAGCCTTAGATTTGTAATCCTGCAGCATCTTATGCAAGTCCTGCAGGAAAGAAGATGGTACCGAAACCATGTCTTGACCGGAATAATGCTGTCATTGGGGAGCCTGATGACGATAACCATCTTCTTGGTCATACCCCCTTCAGAGTCCGTCTCCTGACACTTGACCAGAAGTTGATAGGGACTGTTAGCATAGTCATATGAGTCCTGATCGTCCTCATCTGACTCCTCCTCATCTAATAGCAGAGCTGGTGGCAAGGGGGTTACCCTTCTAGGAAATGTCTTCTCCGGTGTAATTCTTGTCAAAGAAATCGTGATCATTTTTTCCGATGCCAAGATTGTCGACGGTCCCGTCGACGATGGTGCTGTGAATGCAGTCGTCGACGACGCTTGAACATTCGACGACGAGATAGGCGTTGTCGATGTAGTCGACAAGATTGTCGACATTCCAGCCGTCGTTGTTGTTAATGTTGTCGCCGTCGAGGCCCTCGTCGACGACACGGTCGTCGTCGTCGTCACCCTCGTCGTCGACGACACTCTCGTCGACGATGCCATCGTCGGTGATCTTCTCGTCGACGCTGTTGTAGCTGTTGTCGACGCTTCCAACTTCGTCGACGATCCCTTCGTCGTCGAGTGTTCCGTCGACTGAACCAGTTTCAGTTTTGGCTTCAATTTCTTCGTCGGCGGAGCCTCCGCCGCCGACGCCTTCATCATCGATGACTTGGAACTTCTGTCAGAAGATTGGGAAGAGGGTTTTTTGAAGGCTCGATCAGTCTTCAAACCCTTAGAAGGCATAGATGGCCTACCCTCTCCTTTTCACTATGGTGAGGAGATTCGCCTGAACTTTGGCTCTCAGACTCTCTGGGGGTCTTTTTTGAGGCCTTAGAAGGATGTTCCACAGAAGGAGAAGGGGAACCCCTACCCCTTTTGACTGACCTTCTAGATGACACAGCTGAAGATGAGTCCTCCTCACTGTCACTAGAAACTGCGTGTTTCCTTTCCTTCTGTTTTTGAAGCCAGGTAACAAGTCTACAAGCACGATCCCGGAGGGTCTTGGTAGAAAAAGTGCGGCAGATCTTGCAGTCCTCTGCCTTAGGATCCGGATAGAGGCAATAAATACAATCCTTATGTTTATCATCCACAAACAACCTTTTCTTGCCACAGGTGGAACATGGTTTGAAAATGGCTTTCTTCTTCTCCTTGTCAGCCATCCTTATACAATCCTGAAGAGAAATCCTGTAGAAAAACCTTTGAAAAGAGATGAAATGAGCAGAGCTCAAAGGAGACTCCCTAAGCACAACGTGCGGTAGAAAATCTGAGGCTCTGAGGTTCCTTCAGGAGGATTCTATGGGGTGAGGCTCTTCTGATTGGCTCATGCCTAAGTTTGGTCTCTTGTACACAAAGAGGGTGATATGCTACAAAAGGGAATGAGGCCTAGGCCTTTTTCTTTCTCTTTTGTACCTACTGCTATGTTATTTTTGTTTCCGAGACTGCCATTCCGATGACGGGGAATGATACAAAAGCATGGGAATCTATCAAAGTTCCAATACTGGGGCAACCAGGTAGATTGTATAGGGGGTGGTACTGTGTCCGGAATTGGAGGGGGACACACAACACCATCTGTAGTACTTCAACAGACATGGTTCTCAGAGGGAAATCTAGAGAGGAAAACTCCGGGACAGTCGAGTTCATCAGCACTGCATCCAACACAGTGAACAAAGCCGGTTGGCGCCGAGAAGGTAGCATCTCTTCGGAATGTCAATGGGCCTCAACAACACCGATATGGGAGCTGGCAGAAAAGAGCTCACCGCCAACATTGAAGTCAGAAAACCAGAAGTAGGAACCAAAGGTGGGAGCCACGATGGGCTGTGCACCAGTGCTCCTGAGGTGTCAGACACTAGAGGTTAACCTGTAACCGAGAGAGAACCCACCGGCAGAGTCACAGGCACGACCTTGCGAACCTCCGTGGGGCCCATGGGAGCTTCAGAGGGAGGTGACGACCAAAAAACAAAAAGAAGAGATTGAGAGTATGGTCTCATCTGGGTCAAAGACTTATCTCCAGATGGCGCCAGCGTGAACGGCTCCTAGAATGGGTTTGCTCCCTAGAACATCAATAGTTACAGTCAGTCAGGAAACACTCCAGCTATCATCCTACTCGGTCATCATTTTCTCCTGGTTTGGAAGATAACGAACATGATCTTCATATATATCCATGGCCTGATCTCCGCTAGGTGTAAGACAGCCTCTCTGCATAGACATGAGCCTGAAAACTCTGATATTCTGCAGAGCAAATGCTAGCCACACTCATACAAGAAAGAAACACATACCATAGCTGGATTTGTACCACTTGTACGCAGCACTGAAAAATAGCCACCACCCTAAAACCGAAGGAGCATTCACAAGGCAATCTGTCCATTTGTGCCTTGCTCTGCAGCAGCTCAGTCTGCTACACCTCATTTCCTATGGTAATCTCACTGAAAACAAGCTGCATGATTAAGATTCAGATCTCCACTTCTTAAACGCCGTAGTGTGCACAGAGCAGAGAGGACTTAAAAGGAAAGCAGAACGCTGCATAATTTACCTTCGGTATCTTTAAGGGTTGTTACAGTTTGCCATTGAAGATACTTTAAAGAAATAAATAAAACCCAATTATATAAAGCGCTCCAAAGCTTGTCTTGACACCAGGAGATAGTTCTACTACTGGAGAAATATAGTGCTAAATGTTGCTCATTTTCCACTGACCAGACAGCGTGAACCCTACAGAGCCTAAGATTGATTTTGTTTCCTCATCTAACATACAGTAACCACAACATCACTCACTAACGCTTGAAATTACTGTTGCTGTATTTTCTGTCGTCGATTCCTTTCACTGCACCCCTAACATTTGTACCCTGCAGCAGCTGTCTCCATACATGAGGAAGTCAGCAGGCTATCATCAAGGAACCATCACCACCTTCTAATCACCATAATAAACAAACCCAAGAATATCACAAGTAATATGATGAGAGCACGCGGGTGCCCTGCAGGGAATCGCCAGAGCTTTGCAGCTTTTGAAATATCTCTCTTTATTCCCTCAACCACTACCTCCACCACACATACTGACATCTCAGTCCCAGCCAGGGCAAACACTGGTAGCATATGTTTTAGGCGTTAGGGCTGAGTGCCTGACAAGCACAAGCATGAAAGGCTCAATGCTGCCTGCTACCACCAGCAATAGACACACAAATGATGGACAGAATGCAGAACAAATCAAAACATTCACCCTCAGTCAAGAGATCTGGGTTAAATCCATCGTTCTACCAGCAGGCACTGGGCAAGGTAGGTAAACAGTCAGAAAAGCAAGCTTGTGGCTTCATTTTTCACTTGCACTTACAAAGTTAAAATTAAGCCTTTGGTCACTTTTCTTCATTACTGAATGAGCAAAGTTTGTAACTAAGTATCTGAAGAGGCCAGCGCATGGTGGCTTCAGCGAACACACCAATTCCAATCCTTTATTTAGTGATAATCCCTCAATAGATGTACACTGCTCCTGAAAGAGTATTTATAATGAACATGGCACAGCCAACATAATCACTACCCACAGATCCCAAACAGAAGCAGACCAGGGAAGCACCAATCCTCATGTCCACAATGTCTGCACGGAAAAGGACAGTGTGACAGCTCCAACTGACATACGGATGATGGAGCGTGTTAAAATGGCTTGTGTTGATAGCCTCTACATCCCTAATACTTGGAATCTGCCCTACATCTCCATTCTGAAGGTTTTGCCTAAACCTGTTGTCATCTGTAGTGTCACTAGCATGTGGCTGTTTGCAAGAGTGCAGAATATGCTTAAAATCAATACTGCTTCATACTGTCTGACGATTCAGAAAAGGGGGTGGTGATGAACAGAGTGTCTGAATTAAGCAGACCACTCTTACCCAGTCCAAAGATCAGGGCTTGATCTATCACCGTTATTTATCTCACTGCACCATCCCAGCTAAGAACCTGGCTATATGCAAATCAGTCTGTCCCTGGCCCAGTGCATCATGGGAACAGGGCAGACTAAACTACCAAGCCAATTCTTCACCAGAAAGGAGACAAGCTACCGGGGACCGGTTTCTGGCATTTCAGCCGTCTTCGGCCCGGCTTGCTTGAATCCTGATGGTGCAGTGAGAAAGGGACTCATGTCTGAGTATACCCTGCCACACCTATAGTGGCCAAAAACGATTCAGAAAAGGGGGTGGTGATGAACAGAGTGTCTGAATTAAGCAGACCACTCTTACCCAGTCCAAAGATCAGGGCTTGATCCATCACCGTTATTTATCTCACTGCACCATCCCAGCTCAGAACCTGGCTATATGCAAATCAGTCTGTCCCTGGCCCAGTGCATCATGGGAACAGGGCAGACTAAACTACCAAGCCAATTCTTCACCAGAAAGGAGACAAGCTACCGGGGACCGGTTTCTGGCATTTCAGCCGTCTTCGGCCCGGCTTGCTTGAATCCTGATGGTGCAGTGAGAAAGGGACTCATGTCTGAGTATACCCTGCCACACCTATAGTGGCCAAAAACGATTCAGAAAAGGGGGTGGTGATGAACAGAGTGTCTGAATTAAGCAGACCACTCTTACCCAGTCCAAAGACCAGGGCTTGATCCATCACCGTTATTTATCTCACTGCACCATCCCAGCTCAGAACCTGGCTATATGCAAATCAGTCTGTCCCTGGCCCAGTGCATCATCAGGATTCAAGCAAGCCGGGCCGAAGACGGCTGAAATGCCAGAAACCAGTCCCCGGTAGCTTGTTTCCTTCCCAGTACAAGAATTGGCTTGGTAGTTTGGTCTGCCCTGTTCCCATGATGCACTGGGCCAGGGTCAGACTAATTTGCATATAGCCAAGTTCTGAGCTGGGATGGTGCAGTGAGCTAAAAAACGGTGATGGATCAAGCCCTGATCTTTGGACTGGGTAAGAGTGGTCTGCTTAATTCAGACACTCTGCTCATCACCACCCCCTTTTCTGAATCATTTTTGTCCACCATATGCGTGGAAGGGTATACTCAGATGTGAGTCCCTAGCTCATTGCACCATCAGGATTCAAGCAAGCCGGGCCGAAGACGGCTGAAATGCCAGAAACCGGTCCCCGGTAGCTTGTTTCCTTCCCAGTACAAGAATTGGCTTGGTAGTTTGGTCTGCCCTGTTCCCATGATGCACTGGGCCAGGGTCAGACTAATTTGCATATAGCCAAGTTCTGAGCTGGGATGGTGCAGTGAGCTAAAAAACGGTGATGGATCAAGCCCTGATCTTTGGACTGGGTAAGAGTGGTCTGCTTAATTCAGACACTCTGTTCATCACCACCCCCTTTTCTGAATCATTTTTGTCCACCATATGCGTGGAAGGGTATACTCAGATGTGAGTCCCTAGCTCATTGCACCATCAGGATTCAAGCAAGCCGGGCCGAAGACGGCTGAAATGCCAGAAACCGGTCCCCGGTAGCTTGTTTCCTTCCCAGTACAAGAATTGGCTTGGTAGTTTGGTCTGCCCTGTTCCCATGATGCACTGGGCCAGGGTCAGACTAATTTGCATATAGCCAAGTTCTGAGCTGGGATGGTGCAGTGAGCTAAAAAACGGTGATGGATCAAGCCCTGATCTTTGGACTGGGTAAGAGTGGTCTGCTTAATTCAGACACTCTGCTCATCACCACCCCCTTTTCTGAATCATTTTTGTCCACCATAAGCGTGGAAGGGTATACTCAGATGTGAGTCCCTAGCTCATTGCACCATCAGGATTCAAGCAAGCCGGGCCGAAGACGGCTGAAATGCCAGAAACCGGTCCCCGGTAGCTTGTTTCCTTCCCAGTACAAGAATTGGCTTGGTAGTTTGGTCTGCCCTGTTCCCATGATGCACTGGGCCAGGGTCAGACTAATTTGCATATAGCCAAGTTCTGAGCTGGGATGGTGCAGTGAGCTAAAAAACGGTGATGGATCAAGCCCTGATCTTTGGACTGGGTAAGAGTGGTCTGCTTAATTCAGACACTCTGTTCATCACCACCCCCTTTTCTGAATCATTTTTGTCCACCATAAGCGTGGAAGGGTATACTCAGATGTGAGTCCCTAGCTCATTGCACCATCAGGATTCAAGCAAGCCGGGCCAAAGACGGCTGAAATGCCAGAAACCGGTCCCCGGTAGCTTGTTTCCTTCCCAGTACAAGAATTGGCTTGGTAGTTTGGTCTGCCCTGTTCCCATGATGCACTGGGTCAGGGTCAGACTAATTTGCATATAGCCAAGTTCTGAGCTGGGATGGTGCAGTGAGCTAAAAAACGGTGATGGATCAAGCCCTGATCTTTGGACTGGGTAAGAGTGGTCTGCTTAATTCAGACACTCTGTTCATCACCACCCCTTTTCTGAATCAATTTTGTCCACCATATGCGTGGAAGGGTATACTCAGATGTGAGTCCCTAGCTCATTGCACCATCAGGATTCAAGCAAGCCGGGCCGAAGACGGCTGAAATGCCAGAAACCGGTCCCCGGTAGCTTGTTTCCTTCCCAGTACAAGAATTGGCTTGGTAGTTTGGTCTGCCCTGTTCCCATGATGCACTGGGCCAGGGTCAGACTAATTTGCATATAGCCAAGTTCTGAGCTGGGATGGTGCAGTGAGCTAAAAAACGGTGATGGATCAAGCCCTGATCTTTGGACTGGGTAAGAGTGGTCTGCTTAATTCAGACACTCTGCTCATCACCACCCCCTTTTCTGAATCATTTTTGTCCACCATAAGCGTGGAAGGGTATACTCAGATGTGAGTCCCTAGCTCATTGCACCATCAGGATTCAAGCAAGCCGGGCCGAAGACGGCTGAAATGCCAGAAACCGGTCCCCGGTAGCTTGTTTCCTTGCCAGTACAAGAATTGGCTTGGTAGTTTGGTCTGCCCTGTTCCCATGATGCACTGGGCCAGGGTCAGACTAATTTGCATATAGCCAAGTTCTGAGCTGGGATGGTGCAGTGAGCTAAAAAACGGTGATGGATCAAGCCCTGATCATTGGACTGGGTAAGAGTGATCTGCTTAATTCAGACACTCTATTCATCACCACCCCCTTTTCTGAATCATTTTTGTCCACCATAAGCGTGGAAGGGTATACTCAGATGTGAGTCCCTAGCTCATTGCACCATCAGGATTCAAGCAAGCCGGGCCGAAGACGGCTGAAATGCCAGAAACCGGTCCCCGGTAGCTTGTTTCCTTCCCAGTACAAGAATTGGCTAGGTAGTTTGGTCTGCCCTTTTCCCATGATGCACTGGGCCAGGGTCAGACTAATTTGCATATAGCCAAGTTCTGAGCTGGGATGGTGCAGTGAGCTAAAAAACGGTGATGGATCAAGCCCTGATCATTGGACTGGGTAAGAGTGGTCTGCTTAATTCAGACACTCTGTTCATAACCACCCCCTTTTCTGAATCATTTTTGTCCACCATAAGCGTGGAAGGGTATACTCAGATGTGAGTCCCTAGCTCATTGCACCATCAGGATTCAAGCAAGCCGGGCCGAAGACGGCTGAAATGCCAGAAACCGGTCCCCGGTAGCTTGTTTCCTTCCCAGTACAAGAATTGGCTTGGTAGTTTGGTCTGCCCTGTTCCCATGATGCACTGGGCTAGGGTCAGACTAATTTGCATATAGCCAAGTTCTGAGCTGGGATGGTGCAGTGAGCTAAAAAACGGTGATGGATCAAGCCCTGATCTTTGGACTGGGTAAGAGTGGTCTGCTTAATTCAGACACTCTGTTCATCACCACCCCCTTTTCTGAATCATACTGTCTGACAGCAAAAGAACAGGCCCCTGCACTTTTTGCCAGATTCTCACTAATTTATATTGCATCCCAACGATAGCCATCATTCATTAGGGCCCTGCTCCCAGTTCCTTTCACGACCCCAGCACGATATATTATTAAGTGACCTTTTATGAGAGCCTGCCACAAGAACAAACACGCACTTCACAATGAGCTGAGTAGAGAATCAAGTTAACAAAGGGACTGTTCTGCAAGTGATCCTAGAAGGTGAGTTCAGTATCCTGGAGCAAGTTAGAAAAAAGATGGTTTTTAAAACCTTTGCAGAGGGCAACAGGTCAAGGACCGGCAGTTATTCCAGAAAGAGATTCCCACAACAATGGCCATTCATGAGCATGCTAGTTTCAGAGTTGTGCTCCTCTTGGCGATGGAAATGTGCAGAGAGAGGCAAAACTGTCTTTTGCTGTATCTTTCAGCAATGGTCTGTTTTTGGGTCTAGCTTCCGACAGCGCATGCCCTCTCGCTTGTGAGAAATACTACATACAACAAGGTACTTGCATCCGCCCATTGCTTAGCATTTTCTGGCTTTATTGTCAATCCTATTTGCTGCCTTCTAATTGGACAGTGCGTGCTGGCTTCTTTCTTCTTTCAGCAAGAGCGTGGAGCAAGTAAGGATTACTTCAGCTTGATTGCTGCCCTTCCTCTGATCGTGCTGTGATTTCGGTACTACTTTTATTTTTTCTTCTTTCCTGTCGTCCTCATTGAACCTCTTGCCATTTGTAGCTATGTTATACTGTGCCACACGCTCTTCCAAGAAGCCCATTATTCTTTTAAAATGGATGTTTATTGTGACAACAGATCTTATCTGCTTTTATTGTGACAACAGATGTTATATGCTTTCACCGGTATTTTCACTAAGACCTGAACATAGACGCAATTGCTTTATGTGCTAGAATGTTTTGCCAAATGTCTTTTTTCATAAATGTTTTCTTTCATACAAGGGGAGATTAATTGATATGCTCAGAATCACAAGGGTGTGGTGCTGGGATCTAACAAGCAGTGTCAAAACCAATAAGTCTTGCCTTTGACACGATTGGCTCTGTCATTTTTCATACAAGGGGAGGTTAACTGATTTGCTCAGAATGACAAGGTTGTGGTGCTGAGATCTAACAAGCAGTGTCAAAACCAATAAGTCTTGTATTTGACACTATTGGCTCTGTTATTGCCTTTTGTTAATGAGGTACAGCATGGGCATTGACAACTTTGGTAATTATTTTTAGCGTGGCTGATTTGCATCATGGCTGAAAATAATAGCAACAAAATGACAGTTGATGCAAGCAGCACTAATGCATTAAAAAGAATTTATAAAGCGCATTAGTCCTAGCCTTTTCTTAAATTTGATTTAGCCACACTGCAAAGTATCCACGCTTACTGTACACATGGCTACAAAACACTGCCTCCAGGGGAATTCACAAACCTTGGGGGCCTTTAAAATCCGCATGATATTGGAAGAAAAGGGCGCACATTTGGTGTGGATACCTTACATGGACAAAAAGTTACAGGGACCGAAGCCTGAAATACCCCAAATAACCAAAAAAAGGCTAAGCACAGAGTGGGCGGGCGGGGGAGGCCTAGCAGCTAAAGGGTTTACCATCATCCTCACCAATTAGGCTTCGGCTGCTAAGGAGCACTAGATCTGCCCTGGCCAACATCAGTTAAGAGCTCCTACTAGCTTTGGAAAAAGACAAAGAAACAGATCTAATTCTCCTGCATGTCTCAGCGACCTACGAGACAGTGGGCCATGGTAAACTGGATGATTGGCATGTTATTCTTAGCTGTGGAGTAGATCCAATCACAGCTCTTTCAATTAAGACCAACATTTACTAGCTGGGTCAGTGGAGTACTCCTCATGCACTGTAGTATGCTGCATGCTCCATGGGACCTCCGTCCTCTACTATTCAACATCTATGTGATCCTTGTGACAGAGCTTTTAAATCAATACCAGGTAAAAGTCCAAATATATATCATGAACACCGAAATCCACTTCCGTCTGTAGAACAATCAGGGCACCAAGCTAACATTCCTAACATGCTCATGTACTCCACTGGATAATAGAGTTGCCTATGCATGAATGTGGCCAAGACTATGATTCTTGTAGCAGAATACTTTTTCTGTGGCCTCCTGGGCAATGACTGCTTTGACCAACTTAATTACCTGGAAGTTCTTTCCGTCTCGCAGTGGAAGGTCGCTCCGTAATTCCATGCACCTAACACTCCATATTTAGAAAAACCCTCCCATTCTTCAAGCCAGTCCAGTGGATAGAGCAGACAAGGAGCTGAGTGTAGCACACTTATACTACTGTAATCTCATTTACGCCAAGCTATCAATGAAACTGATGGATGAACTGCAAAGGCCAGAATATGCCTCAACTTCGGAAAACACAACTACTTAGCATCAGCTTTAAAAGCACATCACGGGCAACCAGTGGGTGTATAATAAAGGGTGTATGCATGGTGTGTCATGTGTTCCCTACAGGGCCTATTACAGTCTTCCTTATATTAGCCTAACTGTGCACGACACAGGCCGCATTCGCTTTGCACACGTTACTACATGTTCATGTTTGTTTTGTGCCACACAATCTTTTCACACAGAACCTGAAGTTGTTTTCTCTTTCAGTTCTCTCATGCAATGTAGTCTGAACAGCAGCCAAAATCAAACAACAATGCTCCTTGTTATTCTGTTCTGGTCAGGCACTCACACCTAGACACAAGAAAGAATTGCAGCTGTTGTTTATGAACATGTGAACCTTGGCATTTACGTAAGTACAGTAATGCAACACAGAGAGAGATTGTTTTTTTCCTGAGAGAAGATCACAGCTGTATCTGAGATGTAATACATTCCTCTGTGTATGCTGAGATACGAGGTACGCAGCTAAACCAAGAGATCCTTGCTGTCTAATCAGTTTGGCTTCTGTGGAAGGGGAGGGGTGTTAGGCCATACTGTCTTATTATATGACAGTATTTTCCATAATATATGGTTTATTGGCAAAGCTGATGGTATTTCTGCTAGGCAGCTGTTTTCATACTCTGGCACGTACACTGCATTCTAGAGCACAATAGTTTAAATAAACATTTCCAACTTCCTTCGAGTCTCTTTCATATCTTATTGTGGACGAGTTCGAGTGAGTGAGGGAAAGGAAATATCCGGTCACCGGGAACCCTGAGAAGGGTCGGAGTGTTGACTTCTGGAGTGTCAATTCACTTGTTCCTCTAGTTATGAGTAGGAGGCAAGTGAGACCCTACAGCTAGTCAGACTCGAGCTCTTGGTACTGAGTTGGTATGGTGACTCAGTCCCTAACTGTAATATTCTATGATCCCAAGCATAGTTCTGTTCCTAACCAGAATCCGTGCAACAGGGCACCGCCAACGTTTGGTCTGGTACTTAGTTGTGGGACCGCTGAGTAGCCCTTGTGCTTGTCCTTGCACCATTTTGTGGAGACGTCCGTGGTGCTTGGGGCTTTTATTCCACAGGGTTTAGGACACACCCATCTCTGTTGGCTTTTCAAGCTTAAAAGTTAGAAAGATTGTACCCTCTTTTGTGCTGCCTTTTTGAATCCTTCGTTTTTGATTATAGCCATTGCGGCTAATTGTCGACCTGCTGTTACTTAACACTTACTTGTGCATGGTGTCCCTCATGCAGGAGCCCATGTTGTTTGTGTGATCGAAGCGGGCGCAGCATACCGTTTTGAAGTTTTTTATTCTTGGGTCACCTTCTTGGCTGTCAATTCTAATTATCGAATATGCTCCTTACCAGTATGCATCTGTTCTTGGCATCTAGGGCTGCTGACATTCATATCTGTGCATAGATCGACGCCTAGTGTTGGGTCCGGATGATTGCACATTGTTGTTCTGGAAGAGTCTTCGAAGTATCACGAGATAGGTGGCTCCTCCCCTGGACTACAGTGCGCATGGGCATCCACTCCATCCTCAGATTGTTTTTCGCCATTGTGGCAGAGATGGAGTGTAATACCGTAAGTGATGACCATGCTAAGAGTAATTCTGAGTGCTGCAGCCGCTACAGGCGCCGGGGAGGAGGGCGGGCGATATGAATGTCAGCAGCCCTACATGCCAAGAACAGATGCATACTGGTAAGAAGCATATTCTGTTCGAGGCATGTGGGCTGCTGAATTCATATCTGTGCATAGAATATATAGCAGTCCCTCCATTAGCGGCGGCCGCCCGTGCCAGCTGCAGCAGTCTGAAAAAGTGTTTTTAGAACAGCCTGCCCTACAGCTGCCTGCTGTTTGGAGTGCACATCTACGCAGTAGTGTTTTGTAAATGTGTGTGTGGTAGACCATGTGGCTGCTCTACATATTTCTTCTAAAGGAATGTTTCCAAGGAAAGCCATGGAGGCCCCCAACTTTCGCGTGGAGTGGGCTCTTGGGGGAACCGTTAATGTGCGCTTAGTCTTTTGATAGCAAATCTGTATGCACTTAACGATCCACCTGGCTATACCTGCTTTGGAAATGGGGTTGCCTATGTGTTGTGGTGAAAAGGCAACAAACAGTTGTTTTGTTTTCCTAAAATCTTTTGTCCTATCTATGTAGTACATTAGAGCTCTTTTGACGTCTAGTGTGTGGAGCATTCTCTCTGCCACTGACTCAGGATTCGGGAAGAACACTGGCAGTTCTATAGTCTGATTCATATGGAACTGTGAAAGCACTTTAGGCAGAAATTTAGGGTTAGTGCGGAGCACCACCCTGTTGGAGTGAATCTGTATGAATGGCTCCTGGATAGTTAGTGCCTGAAGTTCACTAACTCGTCGTAGCGATGTGATTGCTATTAGGAAAGCCACTTTCCACGTCAAGAATTGAATCTCGCATGAATGTAGAGGCTCAAAAGGTGGACCCATCAGCCTGGTGAGGACCACATTTAGGTTCCATACAGGTGCTGGTGGGTGTCTTGGAGGAATAACTCGTTTGAGTCCCTCCAGAAAGGCTTTGATGGCAGGCACTCTGAAAAGTGAGCGATGCCCCCATTTCTTGGAGATAAGCTGCTATTGTGGACAAATGTATACGAATGGAAGCATAGGCCAGATTGCATTTGTACAGATGTAACAGATAACAAATGATGTCTTGAGTAGATGCATCTAGCGGATTAATGTGGTTGTCGGCACAATAAATGACAAACCGCTTCCATTTTGCCGCATAACATGCTCTAGTGGTGGGCCTTCTTGCCTCCCTTATGATATCCATACAGTCAGGAGGCAGGTTGAGGTAGCCAAATTCTAAGACCTCAGGAGCCAGATCGCCAGGTTGAGCTGTTGCGGATCTGGATGCTGAATGTCGCCATGGCTCTGCGTCAAAAGTCTGGGCGTGAGGTGCAGCATTTGATGCGGTACCACGGAGAGTTCTAGAAACGTGGTGTACCATGGTTGGCGTGCCCACGTTGGAGCAACCAGGATGAGAGTCATCGAGTGTTGCTTCAGCTTACGTGCCACCAGCGGTATCAGAGGTGCTGGGGGAAAAGCGTACGCAAATATGCCTGACCGTTCATCCATATCGCATTTCCCTGCGACTGTGGGTGTGGGAACCTGGCGGCGAAGCTTGGGCATTTTGCGTTCTCTTTTGTGGCAAACAGGTCTATCTCTGGATGACTCCACTGCTGGAAGTACGGTCGGAGTACTGATGGATGTATCTCCCACTCGTGCATCTGGTGGCTGTACCTGCTGAGCAGGTCTGCCATCTGATTGTCCTTGCCCGGGAGGTGTTCCGCCATGAGGAAGATGTTCCTCTGAATGGCCCACTTCCACATGCTCTGAGCCAGATGAGACAACTGTGGAGAGTGTGTACCTCCCTGCTTCTGTATGTAGTACATGGCCGTCATGTTGTCCGTCCGGATCAACACAACCTTGTTGCACAAATGTACCTTGAATGCTTTCATCGCCATGAAGATAGCCATCAGTTCCAGAAGGTTGATATGCATCTTCCTCTGCTGTGCTGTCCTTAGTCCCTGCACAGTGTAATGGAGTACATGAGCTCCCCATCCCTGGAGAGATGCGTCAGTCGTCAGTATAATCTGTGGCACAGGCTCCTGGAACGGTCGGCCCCTGCAAAGGTTTTGTGGATTCCACCAATGCAGAGAGTTGTATGCGCGACCGATCACCAACACTAGGTCTTTCAATTGTCCGTGAGCCTGATTCCACTGACGTGCTAAGCACTCATGAAGCGGACGCATGTGTAGTCTCGCGTGCGGGACTATGAAGATGCAGGAGGCCATCATGCCTATCAACTGCATGAACACTCGTGCTGGAAGCGAGTGTTGTGGTTTGAATTTTTGTATCGGCAATTGCATGCTGTTGATCCTCACTGAATTTGGCTGTGCTTTGGCTGCCAGAGTATCTATTGTCACGCCCAGATACTGCCGTACGTGGGCGGGCTGAAGGTGGGACTTTGGATAATTCAGTGAAAACCCCAGATCGTGAAGAAGGTGAATGGTGTGGGACATGTGGGCGGCACTTGCTGGGCCGACTTTGCGTGGATAAGCCAGTCGTCCAGATAAGGGTAGACGTGAACATTTTGTCTCCTTAGGTGTGCAGCCACTGTCGCCAGGCACTTGGTAAACACCCTGGGCGCTGTCGTCACTCCGAAAGGGAGGACCTTGAACTGATAATGCTGATCCTGAATGGTGAACTGGAGGTATTTTCTGTGTGACGGGTGTAGCGGTATATGGAAATATGCATCCTTTAGATCTAGTGTTGCGAGGAAATCTCCCTGACTGAGTAACGGTAGAACCTGCTGTAATGTGAGCATGTGAAAGTGTTCTGAGAGAATGTACTGGTTTAGGGGCCTGAGGTCCAGTATGGGTCTGAGGGACCCGTCCTTTTTTAGGATCAAGAAGTACAGCGAGTACACCCCTGTACCTTTTTCTTCCACAGGCACGAGCTCTATGGCTCCTTTTTGCAGCATGACGACTACCTCCTGCTTCAATAATTGTAAATGCTCTGTGGACATAGGACGGTGTCTTGGGGGTATGTTGGGTGGAGTGGATGTTAACTTCAGACAATAACCGTACTGGATAAGTTGGCTCACCCACCTGTCTGTAGTGATGGATTTCCAGACCGGCAGGAACTGTTGTAGTGTCCCCCCGACCGGTGTGGTATGGTTGGGGGGCAGTGACAAGACGTCACTGTTTGTTAGTGGCGGAGGATCGGGACCTGTTGTTTCCACGACCTCTGCCCTTGGTGCTGTTTCCACGATAGCCACCCCTACTGTGCTTGTTGTAGGTGGTCTGGTGGTTTGTATCTTGGGCTTGAAACCGGAGATTCTCAGCCAGGCATGTCGCTTAACATCACACTTCTATTAATCACCCTGGCTGCAGTGTCTGCTGCGTCCAGCGCACACTTAATAGACACGTTTGATATAAGTTTCCCTTCTTGTATTAGCATCTCTGCTGCCTCCTTATACTCATCTGGCAAGTGTTGTAACAGGGTTTCAAGTGTATCATAATGAGCCTTGTCATATCTGGCTAAGAGTGCCTGCGTGTTGGAGATTCGCCAGATATTGGCCGCTTGAGCTGCCACCCTTTTTGCTGATGCTTCTAGCACTTTAGATTCTTTGTCAGGGGGAGGAGCATCACCCGTTGTTTGCGAGTTCGCCCTCTTCCGGGCATTGGAAACAACTAGAGAGTCCAACGGCAACTGTCCCTTGATATACGTAAGGTCCACAGGTGCTGGTTTGTATTTCTTCTCAATTCTGGGGTTTATCACCCTTGCCCTTGTGGTCTCCTTAAAAATGTCTCCAGCATGTTTTAGAACACCCTTTAGCATGGGTAGAGTCTTGACAGTTCTCTCAGAGGTTGAGAAGGTGTCAAACAAAAAGTCCTCTTCAATAGGGTCAGCATGGAGCTGGACATCATGATTTTTTGCTGCCCTCTCAATAAGTGCATTAAACGCAGCCGTGTCTTCTGTAGGCGAGGTTTTAATAGCATAGACATGACTGTCTGGGGCAGTTAGTGGATCCCCTGGGTCAGCAGCGTCTGTTCAGGGTTCAGTGTGATCTTCTGGATCAGTGTCTACAGGATAACTGTAATCCTCATTGTCACCATCCCCTACTTCCACATCTGAGTATGTGGGTGAGATAGGAGCAGTGTCTTGTCCATGTGGTGTTATAGGTTCAAAAAGAAGAGGTGACGTAGCAGAATCCCTCTTTTTCTTTAATGGAATTTTATATGACTCCATAGGCTGTTCTGGGGCGATCTTTCGCTTGAAAATGGAAAGTCTACCCATCTCAGCGTCAATGAATTGCCTCGACTGATCCTCCGGCGGAGGCTGTCGATGCTTGGTGGCCACTTCCGTAGTTGTAGGCTTCGGCCCCATGGACACCTTCTTGGTCGCGTCAACGCCCGTCTTAGGGGCAAACGCCTTAGGTACCACTTTCGGCGGCAGCGTGAACTGGATGGGTGCCGACGACTTTGGAGGTTTACTGACCGGCTTCGGGGGTGGAGTAGCCTTCGGTCCCACAGTAGTAGCCTTCTCTTTAATGCGTTTCAGCGAGTCCGACACTTGCTTGGAAAAAGAGGCGGATGGCTGTGTTGACTCGACGGGTTCCTTTGAGCCACTGCCAGTTGTGGACTCGAGGTCCATACTGCTTTTAGCCTTGTCGAATCGATGCTTAGGATCGAGAACTTTGAGTTTCGAGTCCTTTGTTTGTGTCGACGGCCTTCGGCGCCAACTTCTTCGGGTCGACGTCCTTGACCAGTTTCTTCGGTGCCCCGGTCTTCGGCTCGACACCCTGTAACGACCTCACCGGGTCGATAACACTCTTCTGTTTTGTCGGTCTTTGATCCGACCAAAGTAATACTCACTTTCGGTTTCGATTTAGTGTCCAGTGCTTTTGGTTTTGTAGACACCGATGATTTTGGTTTCGATTTCGATCGGTCAACCGATGGCTCATTAGAAATGTCCGTAGCCGGGCCTTGAGGCGAGGCTGTAGAACCAAGCGTACGGTCTTGGGTAAGGCCATGTGGCGATCCCTCGACCTGAGCCTTATCGAGTGTTTTGGTTGCGGCCCCCGAACTAACGGCTGGGCCTAGGTCCTCGCTCGATTATCTTCCACGGCCCCAAAGGCCTCATCGTCGTCTCCTACCTCGTCGACGTCTTCAGTATCGACCATTTCCACATCTGCGTCATAACTTGAGTCGATCTCCGATGCAGGATCAGACAGGTTCTCTTGAACTTCCTGCTCGACTCCCTCATCATCCTCGGCATCGCAGATGTTAACCGAGTCAGGTGCCGTCTGCTGGTCCTCCTTCCGCGCTGCGCGTCGAAGGCGAATAGTCTTCTTGGAGCGGAACCGAGAACAAGCCATACAGCTGGCTTCATCGTGATCCGGAGACAGGCACTTGTTGCACACCGGGTGGACATCGATGTGAGGATACTTGGAGTTGCAAACGGGACATCTCTTGAACGGGCTCCGTTCCATGATGGATCGTCGATAAGGCCTCCGGCGTCGACCGGGCCTTCAGTGCCGAAAAGCCACGCGGCTCCTCTTGACATCCGGCTCGGGGACAGAGCTGGAACAAGTACTGGGCACCGATCGCAAAGACAATACCGATGATAACTAAAGGCCTTTTGGCCAAAAGAAAGTTTTTTATTGATTCCGAACTTGAGTTAACAAATATACATCCGAACCCAATGGAGGATGGAGTGGATGCCCATGCGCACTGTAGTCCAGCGGAGGAGCCACCAATCTTGTGATACTTCGAAGACTCTTCCAGGACAACAATGTGCAATCATCCAGACCCAACACTAGGCGGCGATCTATGCACAGATATGAATGTCAGCAGCCCACATGCCTCGAACATTATGTTTCATACTTTTACTGCTGCTGCTGTTCTGAATGTTTATGGTCCTTATTCACTTCTTGAGATTCCTCTTATGGCCTGGAAACGCCAGCCTTGGTTTAATGGCCACAGCATCGTTTGTATGGGCCCCTCAAGTACTTCATGAGTAGTCCACCTGGCCTACTCATGCAGGATTTACACCTTTTCTGAATTTGGATGCACTAAATTTGCCTGAAAACACATGTATTGTGTGACCAAGTTGTTCATTTGTATAAAAGCTTACTACAATTTATTTCACGTGCCTTTCTGGCAGGCCCCCTAGGGCTGGTGTACCTGCTCAGGCACAACAAGCCAGAGGTCTTGTAATCAGTCAAGTTCTTGTGAATTCGGTTAGGGGCAAACACCCACCTAATCGTGAGGACATTCCGTTTTGGACTGCCCAAAAAATTGATCAACTTGATCCTGTGTTGCCCCTTATAGGTCCACAGGAGAAACATAGGATGATTTTCACCATGTGTCTGCCAAACCGATGGTTCCTCCTTTAGCCAACTACAACACCTGGGGGACCGTGTTTGCCACAGTGTATTCTCTCTGTTATGGCACTCCCTCGGAGGGCGTTCTGCTGAAGTTTCTCAAACATATGCAGAATGAACATGGGGCAGGTCCTTCCATGGATTTGGGGATGAAACTGGTTGGCAATTTTCTGCTGTCTCCTAAATGATTCTTTCTAATGTTGAAGGTAAAGCAGCTTCCTAAGCTATAAGCCAGTAACTTGCTGCAGTGGCAATTGCGGACCGTGAACGCGAGGTGCTTATTATAATTTCATTGGTGTGTACGTCCATGGGACGTAATAGTTTAGGGACCAGACCTTCAGTTTCCACCCTGCCTGTGCATTTCCAAAGAAATCGTGGGATAAGTCTAAACAACAACAAAAAAGTCAACCTCGTGGCGGTACTCCAGCCCCGGATTGCAGTGAAATACGTTATGATTTTTGTGACCGCGCTAAAAATAAATCTTGTGATCGATTTCAGATTCCGGATACTCGTTCTCCTCATTCCTTTCAGGACTAGTCTGATCAGTAGTACAACAGCGGTGGGCGATTTGAACGTAGAAAAGTGACACCCAATGTACTTTTGACGTGAAAGTCAAGAAGGAGGATCAACCACCTCCTTACATGCCCCCTTTTCAGAAAAATAAAAGTGCATCCTTAACATCTAAATATGCCGCAGATGGTGACAACCTTTCTCCTGGACAGGAGTTGGGAGGTAACTCTCCCCGACAGCGCGGCGGAACTCACCATAGTGCGCAAGACACTCCGCCAGCTTATGGAGGCGAGAGCAACTGACACCTTATACATTTCCTTTTCTGCTATCCGTATCTCTTCCTTGTGGGACTCTTCAACTTGCTGACCCCCTCCATTTGTCCTCCCTGACCCTTGCCATTCGTGGATCCTGTCTTTTTCTGGATCGCAAATTTAACTTGGTATTGAATGTGTTATCTTTTTGAAATTAATGCAATTTTCTTTTGCTGTTTGTTCCCCCCTGTTGAACTGCCAGCTCCGACCCGCCTCCTATCCCTTGTTGCCCTTTGACTAAGCACTCCTTCTCCCCTTGTTGGGGAAATATCCATTATTCGTACTCAGGAGTCTCAGTGTCCCCTCAGAGAGTCCACAGCGTTAAGCGAACCATGCGCAGCTGAGGCATGGTATGCGCCCCTTACCAAAGCACTCCCTCTCCCCTTGTTGGGGAAGGATCCAGTAGGTAGCCCTTTGAGTCTCAGAGACCCCTCTGAGAGAGTTCACTGCATCAAGGGAGCCTCATGCTCTCTCTCACCCTCCCTTTAATCTCTCCCTTTGCCAGTTACGCCGCCTAGCCCCCTATCCATTGTGCCCTTTAACTAAGCACTCCTTCTCTGCTTGTTGGGGAAAGATCCAATTACTTATACTCTGGAGTCTCAGTGACCCTTGGAGAGAGTCCCCAGCGCCAAGGGGGCCACTCACAGTTGAGGTATAGTATGGTGCCCCTTGCCAAAGAACTCCCTCTCCCCTTTTTGGGGAGGAATCCAGTAGGTAGGCCTTGGAGTCTCAGAGACCCCTCTGAGAGAGTCCACTGCGTAAAGGGAGCCTCTCGCAACGGAGTTGGGGGAATGATACCACTTCCCCTGAGATCACAGCTTACTGGATTTTGGACGAAGCTATTATTCGTCTACCGGTTTGTGCCCCCGTCGCCCTACCCCTCTTCATTCATGCTGTGTCTCTCACCCCCCCCTCCTCTTTCCCTCCTTCATTCACTGTCTGCTTCCCCTGCTCCTACCCCCTCTCCAATGAATCTCTCCCCTTGCCTGCTTTTTCCCTTACACACATTGTCCTTATTGCTTGTCTCGTCCTAACTTGTAACTATGTAGCTATGCTCTAATAACAGTGTAACCTTTGTAACAATGTAACCTGTAACTATGGTCTGATACTCATGTAAAGCGCTCGGATACCTCTGGGTCTAGCCAGCGCTATATAAAACGTTTCAAAATAAACCTTTGTCACAGTTGAAACCGCGGTCAACCACGTTGCACCCCCTGATAGACTATATCACTTAGAAATTCATATTGAAGGTGACGTTAAATGCACCATTAAAACTATCCTTCGGGAAAATGTAATTCTTCTTATGATAACCTTTTGCTAGAGGTAGCCAGGCCACCTCATTTTATTCTTGCCTGTTCACAAGGTGAGGATGCAATCCTCCCTTCATTTTCGTATCTTGTTACGGACACTTTTAAACATACTTATGCTTGTAAATTGGCCTTTGCCTGCAGGGGTGTCTGCGTAGTAAGACGCTGGTGTTAACTGCTCTAGACGCAGTATCCGCTGCGTCAAGGGTACATCTGATGGAGGTATTTGTAATGTTTTTACTCTCTTGGATGAGTTTGTGTGCTCTATCTTTGTACTTATCAGGGAGGTGTCTCATTATTGACTCTAATTCGTCATAATGTGCTCTATCATATCTGGCTAGCAATGCCAAAGTGTTGGCGATACTCCACGTTTGCTGCTTGAGACGCAGTTCTCTTCCCTGATGCGTCCAGTAACTTAGACTCTTTGTCTGGTGGGGCAGCATCACCTGATGTTTACGAGTTTGCTCTCTTGCGCGCGTTGGAAACTACAAGTGAGTCTAGTGGTACTGGCCCCTTAATGTATGCTGGGTCTGAAGGGGCGGCTTTATATTTCTTCTCTATCGGAGGATTAATGTTTCTAGTTCAGACTGGATCTTTGAAGACTTCAGAAGCGTGTTTAATTACTCCTTTGAGCATTGGTAAGATGGATGCTGACCTTTGTGCGTTATCAAAGGTATCCATCAGAAAGTCGTCTACAGGGTCTGTATGTATGTCTACCCCGTGATATTGTGCAGCCCTGTGTATCAATTCGTTAAACCCTATAGTGTCTTATGGTGGGGAAGGCCGTGAGGGGTATAAATCATCCTGAGGGACATTTGGGACATCTGAAGTGGTGTAATCATCCCATGGGTCAGGTAGTCCTGTAGGCGTTGCTGGATCGGGCAGGTTACCCCCATATCATCATAACTATCATCCCTATGAGAGGATGCTTGGGAATGCTGTGGTATGGGAGTCTGTGGTGATGGCATAGGTGGAGGAGAAGGGGGAGGCGGTCTTCAAGGCAAGGTAGCCATGTCCTTCCTCTTTGCACGCGGAGCTGGAGCTGGTTTGTCCAGTGGTCGCTTCTTTGAGGCCAAAATCAACTGTGCAGTTATTGGGTCTCTAGCCAGAGTCTTTTGGGCAGGGTCTGGATAAGATAAGTCTTCTGCAGGAGGCCGATCTTTTGGTGCTGGAGAAGGTTTCGGCACAGAGCAGCTTGCTTTGGTTTTTTGACAATGTCCTTTGTTGGAGAAGCAGGAGTCTTTCTCGGCTCCGAATGTTTTTTCGGCTCCGAATGTTGTTTCGGATCGGGTGTTGTTTTCGGATCCGGTTGTTTCTTCGGATCTGATGCTTTTTTCGGTTCCGGCGTTTTTTGGAAATCCGAAGCTTTGCTTGGTTCCGACCTGGGTTTGGCGTAGCCGGTGTCGATGTCTTTTTTGGTGCCGGTAAGTTGGCGCCGGCACCATGCGAAGGCTGACTCGAGCCCGAGTCGCCTGAAGGCTTAATTGGCTTCTTTGCCAGGCCCGAAGGTGGGGCAGTAGAAGCGGAGTGTTGGTGTGCACGCGAGGGTGTAACCTGGGCCTTCTTTGGGGGTGTCGAGGAAGGGTCGGGGTTGACGGCCTTACTTACGACCCGTTGCGCTGGGGTGATGTCCTTGACATCCAAATCTTCTTCATGTTCGGAACCGTCTTGTTGTTCTGAGACGTTGACGTCTTCCTCAAAGATGTCGTCTGGAATGGAGGTTGAAGATCGAGCCATTGTTCTTCTCGCTCTTCGGTCCCGGATAGTCTTTTTGGAGCGGAAAGAGGCACAAGCTGAGCAGTCCTTTGCTTGTTGCTCCGGAGAAAGGCAGAGGTTACGTTACACACTTCGTGAAGGTCGGTGTGGGGAATCTTCGACCCACATTGAGGACACTTTTTGAAGGGCGTCCTTTCCATGAGCTGGAGTTGAGGCCTAGTTAGGCCCGAAAGCCGTCGACGACGACCGGAATCGAAGTATTCAACGTTAAAGAGTAGCGTCGAGTGCAGAAGCGTTCGAAACTTGTTTTCTGAAAGTTGGTGAGGATTGCGCGCCGAAGGAATTCGGTTTCAACACGGAGCGCTGGAAACTCATCCGAGCCCGGTGGCGAAAAAAAACAATCTGGGGATGGAGCTGGTGACCATGCGCAGTATCATCCAAAGGAGGAGTCACCTATCCCGTGACTTCCAAAGTCTTTTCTACTAAACAAACTGCAAACATCCGGGCCCAACACTAGGTGGCAATTTATGCATAGTATGCAATCTGCAGCTCATATGCCTCGAAGATCTATTTTGAGCCTGTTCGATTCCCACCCAAATTATTTTTCTAAATGAAATGGTCCAACTAACTACTTGTCTTGGATTGGCTGAGATTAAAGCACTGGATGCCACTATAATTCCTTCAATTGCCCACTTTAATAATTGGCAATCTTGCACAAATTATACCGAAGACCAATTAATAGAAAATGGAACATTTAACTCATCATTTGCAAATCCTGGTGGGTGGTTAATGTGGCCAGTAGACACTAACGGTTGTCATGATCGTTTTCTCAATTTCAACTCCGGTTATAAATTTAGTAGACCCAATCCACTGTATTCAGAGTCATCCCCATTTGAAAACTATTACCATCTATTCAGTGGAAAAACTATGCCAGCAATGGCTCGAACATTCACCGCTTTCTGCAGTGAAACACCATCTTTCTCTCCTCTCTAAGGACATAAATGTATCTGATTTATTAGGTCTGAAGTCCCCTCGTTGAAGAAAAAAATTCTATATGCAGCCTACAATGAAATTTGGAAAATATCACAAATTGAAGCTGCTATGCGCTTGAGACAAATTAATCAAGAGAATTCTGATAAAGTACTTGCTGTAGTTGACTACAGTATTAATACGTTATCTTGTACTTAGAAGTTGAACAGCATTTTGTCATCTGTTATTGATATTGTACAAAACGATTAGTCATCATGGTCAGAGTCAACTCAGATCCATTATGCAGTTCAGCTGGACACTTCAAACCCTCAAAAAACCTCAAACCCTAACAAATGGACACGTTCTATGGCATTATTTGAATTGTATCGCTTTGTTACTGCCTTTCAACGCACATCCAACAATCAAGAACTATAAAAAATGCAACATACACCATGTTCCATTTAGAGAAATTAGAAAAAGTCCCATTCACTGTAGCTGAAACGCCTTCAGCGATATAGTTAATACAAGGAGTTATCTCCCTGCCCATACTGAAATATATGTTTCAGCGCCTAATTTGGCTTGTTATTTAAAAGGGACACCAGTTCCTGCAATTCTTCTCTTTATAACCATACTTTCCAATGTGATTTATCTCATGCTTAATAATCAGGACTGTTATGGTACGGAGGCGTGTGTCCTGTAGATTCTGTCCGTTTCCCAGTTAGTCACTTGTTGCAACAACTGTTTCCCCCTTTGCATGGAGTGGCAGATAGCTCGTTGTAGCCTTGGCAGGAGGAATATTTTGTATAATGTTTTAAATATTTTTATAATGTTACAGTGACCAACAATAGACAAATGAAGATGATGCCATCGCTCTACATCTTGTTTTGCTTTGGCTAATATAGGTCCCATATTATTCTTAACCACCTGATCTACTTTTGCCCCTATCTTTATTCCGAAGTAAACTGCCTGTTATACCATTATTGGATCCTGGGTACCTACAAGCTGATTCACTACCAGTTGCGTATTTTGTCGGTTAAGGGAATAGCCTGAGATTTTCCCAAATTCTATTGCCTCCTGCTCTACTATCAACATAGCGGATGTTGGATCTACTGATGCGACTAGGATATCATCTGCGTAAGCTAGAATTTTAGTTTCAAAACCTTGAAACTTAACAGGGAATATGGCTGATTTGGCTTCTAGTTTACGGATAAACTAGAATATAGATAGCAAATAGAAAAGGAGAGCCGGGCCAGCAAACCTTTGGGGGCATTTTGACTCACTGACTCACCGGCTGCCTGCTTGTGTGGTTCCCCGCCGCCGCAGTCGAACGCGGCCGCAGAGCGGGAACTACACTTCCCAGGATTCCTTGGGACGCCGCCTTCCTTCCCGGACTTCCGCGCCCGGAGGTGCTTAAATTCCAGCTGCCCCTCCGGTGGAGCGGGGCTTGCCAGCAAACCTTTGGGGGCATTTTGACTCACTGACTCACCGGCTGCCTGCTTGTGTGGTTCCCAGCCGCCGCAGTCGAACGCGGCCGCAGAGCGGGAACTACACTTCCCGGGATTCCTTGGGACGCCGCCTTCCTCCCTGGACTTCCGCGCCCGGAGGCGCTTAAATTCTAGCTGCCCCTCCGGTGGAGCGGGGCTTGCCAGCAAACCTTTGGGGGCATTTTGACTCACTGACTCACCGGCTGCCTGCTTGTGTGGTTCCCCGCCGCCGCAGTCGAACGCGGCCGCAGAGCGGGAACTACACTTCCCAGGATTCCTTGGGACGCCGCCTTCCTCCCCGGACTTCCGCGCCCGGAGGCGCTTAAATTCCAGCTGCCCCTCCCGCGTCGCGGGAGCGCGCGGGGCCGCGCCGGGCTAAGCCTGGGCAAAGGGCGGGCCCTCTGTGGCCCTCAGAGGCCGAAACGGGCACAGCCCCCTAACATTTCCACTCCAAGGTACTTGATCGTTACCTGACTATGTGCCCGGGTAGATGCCCTGAGGATCACTGACACTATTTTTCTATATTTGCGTTGGGAGCATCAACATACTGACATCTAGTTATCTGTTTTGTTTTGCTCTGTATTTTGTGTGGCAACCTATCTCTTCTCCCACGCATCTGTTCTGTTCACTGAATTGCCCAATAGATCTGATACTTGAGACCACTCTGTGATTGGTTTAGTATATTACCTGCTATTATTAATATGTCCCAAAGGGGCAGTCGCAGTAGAACAGCTGCTGTTGGGGGTGGTTCAGTAACTGGCCCTATTGATAATTTTATAATTAAGGCCAACGATTCTATAAACCAGGGTATTTCTCTTTTAGAACGTAGCGTCTCACAAGATCTGGTCCATGCCAAACGTTCATCCCTTGGTCTTATTGCTTCTGCTACCACACCTACCCAGGTTATGCTTAATAATATTAGACCTTTAGTAAATGTATGCGCTGATATTCACACCATTCCAAGTGAGGTACATTTATCTGCCTCAATCCCTCTGATAGACTCTGAGACAGATATTAGCATGGATTTGGAGAAGACCCCAGACTTGCATATTAATCCTACCCCTGAAGTAATACCAGTAGATAACACGAGGCAATTAAGAGGTAGACGTGAGGGTGCTATTCAAAAACAAAAACTATATGCACCGAAGCCCCGGTCTACAAAGGTCAGAAAACATGGACCGCCAAAAAGGAAAACTGGGAAAGGTACAAACTATAACTCCCATCAAAACATGAGTAGGACAAAGGAGACTATTGAGGAGGACGAAAGAGAGGAGGAGCAGCAGGGTGGGATATCAGATAAGGATGGTAAAATTATTGACAACACTGAAATTGTAAACGACCGCATGCTGGAAAGGTTGGGTGAGCTACTTAGTATCTATTTGTCTCCCATTGAAAGTAGGCTCACTCGGATAGAAAAGCAAATAGCCGAACTAAGCATCCCCATTAAGAGTCTATCTAAAGAAGGTGCTGTAAATGGTGCAATTAAACCTACTTCCACTAAAATAGTAGGCACCAAACCCAACACCTCTCAAGCACATATTACAAATACAAATACTGTACCTAAACCCCCATCAGTCCCACCAAAAGGGACAACTGCTAGCCAGCTAACAGCTAACCCTAGTACTAATAATGTAGCCTCAGATATAAGGAAGGACCAGAACACTAAACAATCAAATGGGATTACTGTGGGTCAATCTTTGAATCCCGCTAGTAGTTCCCCCATGGTTCAACCGCCACAAAAAACAACTAGGCAAGTTCCCTCCCGCATTAACCTTCCACCGGAATGCGGGGCATATGTGCTGGTCCTAGTTAATGTCTCCAAACTAAGGAAGGACCAAGATGAAACTCCCACATCCCTCAAAAATAAAACCTTACATTGGTTAATTGCAAATTGCAATTTTCCTATAGAAGGTGCAAGAGAGATCATCAACACTCAGAGAGTGGGCTGGATAGGCCCACTCAGGAAACGTTTGAGGGTGATTGTGTTACATTAAATTTTAAAAAACCCCAATGGGCAGAGAAAACACTAGCAAGTGCCCCATTACCCTCACCATGGGAATTCAATACTACATTCCTTCCACTAGGCTATTTTTACAGACATTTGATACCCCCTAAACAAGCTATGGCGAATCACCCCATAATTCCTTATCAAGATTTGAATTTTGGAGCAAGGATTAAATCACCGCTTTTTACCCAAAACCAGGATTTTAATTTTAATCACATGAATGGCCGCAATTGGCGGAATCAGGCCCCTATGTCAGTACCCATTTCCCATCCCCTGCATTACCCGCAATTCTCAACTATGCACCAATATAACTATAGAGATAGGTCTTACCCTGTCCCTAACACTTATCAGTTCACACCGATAACCGAAGCTAGGTCAATATTTAACATCCCTACTCACAATCGGTTTGAATATTTTTCCAATTTAGATGAGCAGGACTGACTGGACACATTGGCTAAAAGTAATATGTACAGCCAAGTTACAGTCAGTAAACACGAGGGACATCCAGCACCAGTTGTAGACTGTCAGGATCTGAATGGTCCTGCGGAAATCATGCCCGCTAACAGTATTTTGCCTGTTGTTGTCAACACAACCTATGATAAAACAGGGAGTACTGGGAGTAGTCCTGGTAAACGTTGCACCACCCACGGTCTATCAATTCTAAGCTGGAATGTTGCAGGACTGGAATCTAAGTTGTTGGACCCTGCATGGATTGAGATAATTAATGATGTGGATATTCTTATGTTTCAAGAAACATGGGCTGTTGGGAATCTGTACATAGAGGGCTATCACTGTTTTAGTTTAACATCACCTAAACCCAGTTTTGGCCGAGCAGTGGGTGGCCTATTCATTGGGATTAAGATCCTGGCAGGTGGTACAATTAGAGACTTGCAGAGTGATAACCCTGATAACCCCAATATTCAAATTCTTGAATACAAGTTAAAGTCAAAGACCACGGTTTATTTAATCAATTTTTATAATAATGACTTTTATTATGTACCGAACAAGAATCTTTTGGCATTATCAAAGGTTTTAAGTAAACTGGAATGTTTCTTATCAGTAGACACTGAGTCAGGTATTCTAATAGGGGGTGATTTTAATGCGAAATTAACAGAGAATCATGGGTCTGAAAATCAGACCTATCTTGATCTAGCGGAACGCAGGGGTTCGGAACTGTCTAAAATATTAACCGAATTTGACCTTGCTGACGCTATGAGAGTAGGGTATAACCCCAACTCCCCTTATGCCCCCACGTTTATTAGCAGGGATAGCAGTTCTACTATTGATTATGTATTCACGTCACCACTGTTAACAGATTGCATAGTAAAAACTTCTGTGGTGCAAACATCCTTTAGTGATCATAATCCATTGGTTGTAATCTTGAATTTCGCACCAAGTCCGATCTTTATGAATTTAAATGGTGCCAGGGACATCACACCGTCAATTGACGGCCTTACGACTAAAATGGAGGGGAGTTGACTGTGGGGCCATTCTAGACAGTGTACAAACGTTACACTCACACCTGATTGATTCTTGTTTGTCTCCAAGTGGTAACCATGACAAATTAATTGCTGATTTTGAAGTATTGTGCTTAACCATTAAAACCCTCCTGTTAGTTCCATTACCCAAGGAAGGCAAAGAGCCAAGGTGGTTTGATTCATCTTGCTCCTTGGCAAATAGGGAGCTAAGAAAGGCACTTTCTGCCAAACCTAGGTGTAAAGCTACCGTTCAATCTGCCAGGAAAAACTATAAAGTCAAAATATCTGAAAGGAAGGCTAATTTACTCTCTGAACAGTGGGACTCTTTGGTAATCAGCGCAAATTTGGGCGGCAGTGGCCAATTTTGGTCCCCTGTCAGAAAAACGAGGGAAATGGGAAAGAAGCTCACCCAAATTAGTTGTAATATAACAAGCGCAGTATTCGAGACCCACTTCTCTAGAATTTATGCAGCCCCGTCTGAGGAGCATCCTCTCTCTAATCTAGGACAATCAGGTGGCCTACAGATTCTGGATCACGAAGTTAAAATAGCCATAAAAGAGAGTTTGGGAAATAAGGCGCCCGGACCCGACGGCCTTCCCATAGATATTATTAAACATAACGTTGATTTGTGGACACCAATACTTCTTAATATTTTCAATAGTCTTCCAAAAGCAGCCATGCCGGCCACATGGGCAACCAGTATTATCGTCCCAATCTATAAAAAGGGAGACAGGTCAGATCCTGCGAACTATCGCCCTATCTCCCTTTTGGATAACACCTTAAAAGTTTTGGGCCGTATAATCTACAATAGAGTATTGGAATGGGCGGTTGACACAGACTTTTTAGACCTCTGTCAGATGGGGTTCCGGAGTGGGGTAGGAACAGTGGAGCAATGTTTAAATTTGAAATTAATAATTGACAAATATAGTGTTGCTCGCTCATCTCCTACCTACCTTGCTTTTATGGATCTTTCATCCGCTTTCGATCTTGTGAATAGATCCAAACTCTGGTCAATCCTTTCATTCAATGGCCTTGATGATACTCTTGTAAGATTTTTAGCCTACCTCCATACTGACCTGAAAGCACGGGTACGTATTGGGATGGGGGGAGAGGTCTCAGGAGCCATTGATATAGGGAGAGGGGTGAGACAGGGTGCGTTTTAGCACCCCTGCTGTTCATCATTTATATCAATGGTTTATCTAATTGTTTGAAAAAAGTCACCACAGATGTTCCAATAATTTCAGGGAAACCCCTACCAGTGCTTTTATACGCAGACGATGCGGTGCTTATGGCCCGCACTCTTAACGCTCTTCGTCTGCTTGTATATAGTTTTGTCAATTTTATGGAGGGTCTGGATTTGAGGGTAAATTTAAAAAAATCTTTTATTATGTCCTGTGGCCCTGGCAAAAGGAAACTCAATACTATACAGATAGGTACAGATAAACTAGAATCTGTTCCTAAATTCCCCTATTTAGGGTTAGTTTTCGCTGCGAACGGCTCGTGGAGTGGGCATCTGGCCCACGCCACGAGAAAGTTCTCGAAAGCCAACAATTCTGTTTTGAGCCTCCCTCGCCCAAAGAAAATTGGTGCCACTAAGGCTATTTTAAAGATTTTTAAATTGCAGTGCTCACCTGTTGCCACGTATGGAGCGGAGGTATGGGGGTCGGGAAGCAGCCTTTGTATTCAAAGGGAGGAAAATCGCTTTTGTAGAAAAGTGTTGGGCGCACCGATTTCCTCATCTGATTTTATCTGTCATAGTGAATTAAATCTTCCTTATATAAGTGATTTTATTAGAGCAAGACCAGCACTTTTCTGGATTAGAATCTGGAGGAATGATGCTGCTGTCCTCACACAAAATATTATAAAGGACTGTTTAAATTGTGATCATGGAATGGAGATTCCATGGCTCTTAGAAGTTTTTAAATCACTTAATGAAGTTGACAGAGGTACTTTGTTTACCGATCCTATGACAATTGAAACAAAGGATAAAGCTGAGGTTCAAAATGCACTTTATGCACTTTACAGTAATGAACGGATAGGAAGTGAATCACAGAAATCAAGTGTTATGAAATATATAGGAAATGAATTGTGTAGACAAACTTTGCCGCCCTATCTCTCCCTTCCTATGCCCAGGTGGGAGCGATCACTATTGTTTCGCTTAAGGGCGGGTACTGTAAAATTGTTGTTGTCTTTTCCTCTTGGGTATCGTCATAGTGTTGATTTCACTCCATGCCCCTGTGATGGTGTGAGTACACAGGATGATCTGCACTTTTTATTTTTCAGCAAATTTTATCTTATATTTATTAAATGGTTTTTAACTCCTTATTTCAAAAAACACAGACCACTCACACTTAAAGAGTCATATACAATGTTGATTACTTTGGACACCGATGAACTAACTTTTCGCACCAGTACTTTTCTAAGATCGGCCATACGAGCGCGTAAGACGATGGAAAATCCCTGAACATAGAAATTAGTCTTAATGGTGCTGCAATGAAAATAATATAATGAAATGAAATGCACTGTATTGTCACTGTATGGAATTTAATATTATAATATTATGAAATGTTTTTCTGTATAACATTCTTTTTATTTGTTTGTATATATATTTAAATGAATTGTTGCTGTTATCGGTACTTTTATGAATTTTATGAAATTCGAATAAAGGTCTTTTTAACTTGAACTTTGAGAGCAGGGACACAATGCCTCGTTCTTCTCTCAATATTAATTAATCCTGACTGATTTCCCATAATTTGTAACCTGGCCACTGGACATTTATACAGTGCCTGTATTGCTTTAATAAAGCTCATCCAAAGCCAATCCTTCTCACAAATTCCCAAGTGACCCTGTTGTATGCCTTTTTGGCATTCAGCAGGGCAACAGCCATTGGTTTGCCCACAACCTTCACTATGTCGAAAAAGCATAATCACCCGATGTATCTTATCTTTGGTACTCCTACCCGGAATAAAACCATGCTAATTCCAGGATACCAGCTTAGCTATAATTAGACTAATCCGGGTGGCAAGCATTTTGGAGTACAGCTTCATATCACTGTTGATCAGAGTAATGGGGCGCTACAACCCTAGGTCGGTAGGCGTCTTACCTTTAAAAAAAAAAAAATATATATATATATATATATCGGCACTCATCCAGGATTTAGGAGCTGCACCTGACCAAAGAGTACCATCATATCTGGGACGAGGACTGAATAATAAGTTTTATAAAATCACAATGGAAATTGATGAGTCCCACAGACTTCCCGTATGTCTGCAGGATCCAAGACCATATTACTACCCATAACTTTAATTTCCTTTATGTGTGCTCCTGCTACCTTCTGTTGAGTGCGGATTGCTAATAGGTGGCCAGCCCTTTCATTAAACTCATAACATTCTTGTGAGAAAGTTTTCTGCTTTTTTTGCCGTAATTTCATTGATTTGAGCTTTAAGCCTAGCTACCTGTTGTTGGGCAGCCTCAACATTAGCTCCCCCATGTTTTATTTCTAAGATAAGGGAGATTTCTGCTTTAATGAGGTTTTGATATAGTTCTGCTGTCTGTAGTTTCTCGTGTTTTTGCCAACGTTTCTCCCTTATTTCTACCTTAAAGGCGTCCCATACCATTCCCGGAGGAGCACTCCCCCTATTTAAACCAAGAAAATCGGGGATCCAAATATTCATATGGGCTCTATAGCTAGTGTCTACCAACAGGGACCCCTCAAAGGTCCACCTAGTAATATTCCTAGGAACCCATCCATAGCCAATTCATCACTAGTGGGTTATGGTCGGACATTTCTTTGGAGTATAATTCGATTTTAGTGACCGTTAACCATTCTAATTATATCAAAAAATAATTGTGGGTGAAAGTCTGGTGAAGAGCCGAGTAACAAATATAACCTGGATCTGATACCTTTAACTCCTCCAAAACATCTGCAAGCCCTATTTCCCTTATAAGATTTTTACGAGCTTCAAATGACAGTGGCTTCTGTCCAGCATTTTTGCGGCTGCATACATCTTGATCCACTAAAGTGAAGAGCCCCACAGATGATATAAGGAGCCAGCCATACTGGCATTTCTACAGAGAGAAAGTCCAGTATACCAGGATCATCAAGAACCGTACCATAAATCATACATAGAGTAAAAGAGCCTTTAGCATTGCACCATTCCACTGTAGCCCTCCACCCAGCTATCCACTTTACTGCGTACACAATCACCCACCTCTCTACAAGCTAAAATTGCTACCCCTTTAGTTTTAGTATCTTGGGTGGTACTGGCAATTAACTTTAAACCCGGGGCCTGCAACATACTCATGTTTGAGCGCTCTATATGTGCTTCTTGCAGACAATAAAGGTCCGCATTTAGGGCTTTTAAATCCTGCACTATCTTCTGTCTTTTCCCATTGTCACTGAGACCACAAATATTTATGGTTGTAATACGAATTTTAGCCATTAGTTTTTGCACTTTCAGCCAGCTAGCCGACCGTTCCATTATCCTGCCTAATCCTTTGTGAAATAGTCTATTTATCAAGCAATATATCTTATTGTTCCTCCTTAGACTAGCAATGAAATGCTCTGCTTCCCTTCCTTCCCATTGAATAAACAAACTGTGCTCTGCCCCCGCCAACCCCCCACTTCCTACCCTTCCCACCCCCCATCTACCCTTCCTATCCCCTCCCTGTACTAGCCCCTATCCCCCGCCTTCCATTGGAGGAAGACAGGCCCCCAAAGTCCTGCTGTTTAGTTCCACCAAATGCACTCTGTCAGCCCCCCGCACCCTGAGATCCACATCCAAGAACCCCACCCTGTGATAATAGTTTTAAAAAAAATTATGGCAGAAGTCGAAAAACAGCAAATGATCCTAAAGACTCCTCATATTTGGAACCTGGTGAGAGCCACACACGTTACCCCCTCCTGGATTCCCCTAGGTGTCTAGTTTTCAAAAAAGTACACATTTTCTAGGTTTCCCTAGATGCCGGCTGAGCTAGGGTCCAACATCCACAGCTAGGCACATTGGGAAAAAAGAGTCCGTTTTCACTGGAAAAATGTGGTGTGCTCACGTTGCGCTTTGGACAATTTCCTTTGCAGACACTAGGCCGACCCACACAAGTGAGGTACTATTTTTATCGGAAGCTTTGGGGGAATGTTGGGTGGGTGGAAGTTTGTGGCTTCCTGCAGATTCCAGAACTTTCCATCACAGAAATGTGGACAAAGTTTGAAGTTTGCAAGGGATTCTGGGTAACAGAACCTTATAAGAGCCACACAAGTCACCCCATCCTGTATTCCCCTAGCTGTCTAGTTTAAAAAAATGTACAGGTTTGCTAGGTTGCACTAGGTGATGGTTGAGAAAGGTTCCAAACTCCACAGCTAGGGGTCCGCTTTCACTGGGAAAATGAGGTGTCCACGTTGCGTTTTGGGCCGTTTCCTGTCACAGGCACTAGGCCTATTCACATAAGTTAGGTACCATTTTTATAGGGAGACTTAGAGGAACACAGAATTGAAGAACAAGTGTTATTGTTAATTGACTTGCTATGCATTTCTGCATTCTAAATGTAAGAAAATGTGTAAAAAAATTGTCATTTTGAAAAATGTCCTCTAATTCACAAGCTAGTTATGGATACCCACAATTCCAGAAATGCGCAAATAACTACTACTTCTAAATTCTATATTGTGTTCACATTTTGGATATACATAGGTGTCCTTGATATCTATTTTTACTCTTTATATTTTACAAAAATGAATTGCTATATACTGGGTACACAATGAAAAACCAGTGCAAGATGCAGCTCAGGTATTGGCTCTGGGTTCCTCGGGTTCTTAGTAAATCTACAAGTCCTATATGTCACCACAACCGGAAGGGCCCAGCAGACATAAGGATTAGTTACTTATCTATAATCCTAGTTCTCATCCAGAGGTATACTCATCAAAGTCATAATCTATGAATAATCCCCGCCCATGTGTGGGATCCCGGAGCATATAGAAAATAATATATATATATACATACATATGTGAAAACATATAAACATATACACGCAGCCTTGAATGTCTCCCTGGTGAAGGTGCGGAAAGATTTGAAGCAGGGCCAGCATTCGGAATTTCTCCTTTCTTATAAACCTGTTCAGCATGTGCAGGTCGAGAATAGGTCTGTATTCTTTGGCTACTCCTTGCTTCTGTACTAGGAAGTACCAAGAGTATACCCCCTGCTTCCTTTGGGGAGGTGGGACCTTCTCTATGGCTCTCTTGGAGAGGAGGATAGATACTTCGTCCTGTAACAGCCGACCTCGAGGTTGAGGAAGGCGCTTCAATTGCGGGGGCACTTGCGGAGGGGGAGACTTGAACCTTAGCAAGTAACCATGCTGCACAATATTCAGCACCCATTTGTCTCTTGTTATGGCTTCCCACTCTTCCAGGTGACAAACGATAGTCCCTTCTACCGGAGTGGCGAACAGGTGCGGAGGAAGCAATGCCTGACTGTTTGGGAGGTTGCTTAGAGGTGGACTGTTGCTGCTTGTTGTTTCCCCTTCCTCTTCGAGGGCGCTTTTGGTGGAACTGGGACCTCTGTTGGCTCTGGGAGGACCTTTGAGGGGTTTGAACCCTCTGCTGGAAGGAGCATTTGTCGCACTGGCGAAAGCGTTTTCGGAATTCCTTTCTTTTCTCCAGACCCACCGCCTTGACAGTATCAAGCTCTGGCTTCATCTTGTTCATTTCTTCGTCGGCGTGAGCCCCGAACAAGGAGGAGCCATTAAAGGGAAGATTTAGAATATTTTTCTGTGCATCAGGCTTGAGGCCTGCGAGGCATAGCCAGGCTGAGCGCCGTGAACAGACGCCATGGTCGTAACCATGCGCGGCGAGATCTGAAGCGTCTGCTGCCGCACTTATAACTTGATTGGCTACTAGCACGCCTTCTAGCAAAATTTCGCAGAAGTCTTGCCGGTCTTCCTTGGGGAGCTTTTCGGTAAACCTTGCCAGAGAGTCCCAAAGAGACCTGTCGTAACGCCCGAGAAGGGCTGAGGCACTCGCAATCTTCATGGATGAAGCCGAAGTATTGCAAATTTTTCTGCCATAGGAGTCCATCTGCTTACTGTCCTTCTCCGGGGGGACAGAGGATGAAGCAGACGCTGAATGAGACCTCATGGCTGCTGCCACAATGACCGAGTCCGCTGGTGGATCAGCTCTGAGAAATAAAGGATCCTTGGCTGGTGCCTTATTCTTTTTCGCAATCCTGGATGGGACAGAACCCACCGTATCAGGGGTGAGGAATGTAGCAATCGCTGGTTCCAAGAATCCTGGCACCAAAGGAAGCAGCGGTCTAGAAGCTGTACGATGGTGTAAGGTGTCAAAGATGATGGAAGTTGGAACCACAGGGGTATGCAAAGTGATGTTCAATTTCTTTGCACCCCTACTCAGCACATCTGTGAACGTCGCAATATCATCGATGGGAGACACCCGCGATGGAGGAGTTGAGGAAAAGGTCGGAGAATAGCCCCGGACCTCGGACCTCGTGGAGGAAGACCATGTAGGTGATCTTGTGCGTCTCCTCTTATGGGGAAGGTTGTGATGAGAGCTGTGGCGACCCCTGGACCGAGACCGGTGCACGGAAGGTGATCTTGGTCTGGAAGATGATCTTGGTCTTCTGGGGGGGAGACTTGGAGTGTCTAGCAGGAACGGTTCTGCGAGGAGAGGTCCTGGAAGGCGAGTATGTGCGAGAATAGTCCGAGCCCCGACTCCTGGGGTCACCTGTCCCGACACCTTGCAGCCAGTGAGGTGAAAGACCATAGGCCCTCTTCTCTCCAGCTCTGGGAGATTTCTCTGGTGAAATCTGCACAATATAAAGATCTGGGATGACTGGCCCCCAGATGACGATCTGGACCTGGATCTCGATTTACGCCGGGTTTCCTCTGCGGCCGCTGTAATTTTGTCCCTCGACGACAAATGCCTGGACATCGAAGAAGTCTGAGTCACCATTGGCGTCGATCGAGGTGATGGGCTTTGGGAACGCCGTCCCACTCTTGAAGGTGGTCTCGACATCGATCGCCTACGGCAATGCGGGGACCTCGGAGTTGACCTTCGACGTCGGTCTAGAGACCTCGACGTCGGTCTAGAGACCTCGACGTCGATCTCCAACGTTGTCGGGTTGGCAACGATCTTCTTGACGTCGAGTGGTGGGACCTCGAAGATGTTCTCGACGTCGACAAGCCCACTTGCGGCGAGATGCTCGCCGTCGTGACTCTCGACCCCCTCGAGGGTGGCGGAGAGTGTCTCGACGTCGACGGAAGCTTCGACTGAGACTTTCCAGGTCTCTCAGGACCCACAGCCTTCGAGCCCGAAGTGCTGTGCCTCGACGCCGACATACTTGCATGCGGCGGAGAATCTCAACGTCGAGACGATGATTTATTCCTCGACGCTGAAGTGTGTCTGGGTCTCTTCGACGGCGAATCTCCTGTTACCTTCTTCTTTCTGGACTCAGGAGAGGTGGTATATCACCGTTTTCGATGTTGTTTGCTTGAAGAAGGGGGTCTGAAGTCTCCATGGTCACATCCATGATGACTCTTGTCCTTCTCCAGCTGGGCATGAAGTCGCGCAGAGTCCGCCTGGTAAACTTTTGGCAGTGGTAACACTGGTCAGGATTGTGTGAGGATGGAAGACACACAAAGCACACAGAGTGTGGATCTGCCAGTGCCATCTTCTTGCCAAAGGAAGGGCATTTCCTGAATAAAGCTGGCATTCTGACTGGAAAAATGTATGGTAAAACCAAAAAAACCAGTAGAATAAGCTTATACAGGTCAGAAAATGTCGAGTTTTCTGAGAAAAATATCACTAAATCACTTTTCAGTCTAAAAACTGAAGAGCTCAAGCTCCAGGATCCTCACAGAAGGAGCCGGAAAAATGAACTGACCCGACTCCCACCTGTGGTGCATCATGGGAGCAAGGGGTCTCCTGGAGGTCTTAAAGGCACGTACCCCTACTCTAATAAAGACCTGCTGCCCTGTGGGCTTTTGAATGTAAGATCTTTGCCCAAACACTGTGTAGAAATCCAATTGCTGCTGGAGCATCATGTTTTGGATGTTCTGTTCATGATGGAAACCTGGACTCGTCCGGAGTGTAAAGTTGACTCGGGTAAGGCTTTTCCGTCCGGCTATAAATTCTGTCATAAACCAAGACTGGGTGGGAGAGGGAGGGGGATTGGGGTGATTTATAAAGACACCTGGGATCTGGTCACAATCGATATTGATGAGATTGAGGGATTTGAACTCTTAGGCTTTGCCATTAAAACGTCCATGCCCATGTTTTAACAGGGATTATTTGCTATAGGCCCCCTAGGGTTTTCACAGCACTTCAGCAACAGCTACTACTGAAGATCTTCACTAACTTGGCCGCCGTACATCATAGATTGGTTATATTGGGAGATTTCAATCTTTGGCTGAATGGATCCCACATACTTGATCTGATCTTCTCTGAAGAGTATCATCTCAATATTACGGAAATCTTGTCTTTGGTCTGGTCAGACCATTTTTTTAATTAAATTTGCAGTGGACATGGCTAAGCAGAATCACTGAGTAACTGGTGTTAGGAAAAATTATGTTGGTAGAGACTGGAAGGCGCTTTTACGCAAGCGGGGCTTTGCTCCTTTGTTTTTGGTAGACAACTGCTTTTCAGTAATTAAGCCGGAAGGCGAAAATTATACCTCCCTTTGCACGAAGATTACGGCAGATTTAGACGCACCTGCACCATAAAAAAATGATAGAACTTGGGGCAGACCTTCGGCTCCGTGGTTCAATGACAACTTAAAAACCATGAAATTGGATTGTAAATGTGGAGACGGGGTTACTCAGATTTGGACAAATATACGTGGAGATCTAAGATCATGTGTTATAAAAAGGAGATAAGTAGGGCCAAGGCAGAATATTTTTCTAATGTGATTCTTAATGCTCCCAATACTTCAAAAGTATTTTTAATATTCTGAACCCCAAGTGTACAGAAAAGCAGATACCCCCCTCCCAGGAACTGTGTAATAATTTAGCCAAGTTTTTCCATCTTAAAATCAAAACTATTATTGATGAGTTGCGAGAGGAGAATAAGCATGTGGTGCTTGAAACCACTGACACTTTGGGTACTAGTGATACCGGGAAGAAGGTTGATGATGTCTCTATTTCCTATCCAGATATAATGAATGATAACTACTTAACCGAGTTTGCGCCTTTGACATCAGAAGATTTTTGTAAAGTAGCACAGGGCATTTCATCAGGCTCCCCCTTAGACCCTTTACCTCATAAAATCTGAAAGACTTTTGAGACTGAATTGTTTCCTACTATGCGGTTAATTTGCAATCAGTCCCTCAACAGTGGTGTAGTGTCATTGCAGTGGAAACAAGCTTTAGTGACCCCTCTGCTCAAAAAGGCCTCTCTGGATCGGGAATTTCCTAAGAATTATAGGCCGATCTCACGCTTACCCTTTCCGGTCAAAATTACGGAAAAAGTGGTTAGTAGGACGCTCTCCAATCATCTGGAGCAGTATAAATTGTTGGAAGAGGCTCAGTTTGGCTTTCGGCCTGCTCATGGTACAGAGTCGGCCCTTGTGACCGTGATGGACGAGCTTCGGACGCGGGCAGACAGGGGTCAGACAGCTGTCAGACAGCTATTCTTATTCTGCTCGACCCGTCTGCCGAATTCGACACGGTCAATCATGGGACTCTGTTGAGCAGGCTGAAGAAGGTGGGTGTGAAGTTCTGTGCTCTTCAGTGGTTTCAATCTTCCTCACGGGTCGTACGCAGGCAGTGTCTCTTCCTCCTTATCGGTCTGATTTGATTAATATCACACATGGGGTGCCACAGGGCTCGGCAATCAGTGAGATTCTTTTTAATATATATATATATGTATGAAACCTGATTGCAGTCGTTAAAGAGTACAGGATTAACATCACAAATTACGCCGATGACACGCAGCTCATTTTCTCATTGGAGGGAGAGAAGTCTTCCTCTCTTGAGGAGTTCCATTGCTGCTTGTGTGATACGGCTCACTGGCTGAGGGGCAATTCACTACAATTTAATGCCGGCAAGACGGAGGTGCTCTTCTGCTCTGCGGATAGGGTTTCCTCGGTGCTGCCCAGTGACTTCTGGCCTAGCAAAATGTCAACCGCAGTGAGACCACTGGATAAGGTTAGCAACCTGGGCATCTTGTTTAATAACAAGCTGACCATGGAGGGTCAGGTTACTAGAAAGGCGGGTAGCTGTCTTGCGATTATCAGATCCTTACGTAAAATTCTTTCTTTATTACTCCCTCAGGAACGGGCATTGGTTGTACAGAGTACAGTCCTGAGCAGAATGGATTATTGCAATGCCCTTCTGCTAGAATCTCCAAAGTCTCTTTTGGATAGACTTCTTAGAATTCAGTCGACCGCAGCCAAACTTGCTTTGAGCTGGCCTAGAAGGTCTTCGTCCTCCCGGGCCCTGGCAAAATTGCATTGGCTCCCAGTGGGACAGAGTATTCAGTTTAAGTCCGTCTGCTTAGTGTTTAAAGCCCTGCATGGGTTGGGTCCTGTTTCGTTGCAGAAGAAATTTGAGTGATATGTTCCAGCTGGAAATCTTTGTTCCGCCTCTGCAAGATTAGTTAAGATCTCGAGGTTTAGGAAAGTCAGAACAGGTGGCAGAACCTTTACGGCTGCTGCAGCCAGGTTGTGGAATGGGCTTCCCCTGGAATTGAGTCAGGTCAGTGATCTCTTTTCAGAAGAAGACTAAAAACATTGCTGTTTCCGAAAATGTAAGGTGCTGTACGGTTTTTGGGTTAGCTCCTTCCTTGTTTCTCTGCTGCACATTTCTCTGCCATGCACTTTGAGTTTGCCAGCGCCAGGATGCCTGTCAGGTGATAGAGTGCTTTAGAAATGAAATAAATAAATAAATACATAAATAAAAATAATGCTTTAAAGGCAAGGTGTCAGTTTTTCTTTGTTTCTTAGTACTCTACTGCAGCCTACAGGCAAATGCCTGCAATTACAAGCTTTCTTTGTGGTAATAAAGCATTGTTGTATGGCAATGGTTTACTGCTTCCTCTTTTCCTTATGGGTTGGGAAGGTGTAGGTACTACAATGCAAACCTATGTAATTTCCTGGATGAGAACACTATATTTCTGTCAAAAATCTGCCACACTGAGAAAAAGTTACAGGTTAAAACGTTTGCACAAATGGCTGTTTTTTTTTCATTTCAATTTCAATATTTTTAAATTTCAACTGTTAGTTTCCTCAGGAAAATTTTGAAGGGCCTACACAAATGACCCCTTGCTGAATTCAGAAGTTTGTCTGCTTTTCAGAAACGTATCTGGGATCCATTATTTCTTTCACACCCATTTCTATCACTAACTGGAAGGAGGCTGAAAGCAAAAGAAATAGGAAAAATAGGCTATGTACCAGTAAAATGCCAAAACTGTGTAGAAAATGTTGGTTTTCTGACAAAAGTCTGCCTGTTCCTGAAAGCTGGGAAGATGGTGATTTTAGCACCGCAAACGCTTTGTTGGTACAATTTGCAGGGGAAAAAACAGACGATTTCTTCAGCAACAGTTTTTCCCCATTTAAATGAAAACATAATAATAATTAGATGTATTTTGGCAAATTTCTCAGTCCCCTCCAGGGGAATCCACAAACCATGGGTACCTTTAGAATACTCAGGATATTGGAAGAAAAGGACACATATTTGATGTGGATACTTCATGTAGACAAAAAGTAACAGGGGCCTAAGTGCGAACTAGCCAATAAAAGGCTTAGCACCGGGGGCCTAGCAGCGAAGGGGTTAAGTCTTGCTTTGGGAGCAGAAAGTAAACAAAGCCACACCTGGGTTACTTTACTTGTGAGGAACCATTTCCCTAACATATTTCTGCAGCAGTTTTGTTTTCTGCTTGTAAGAATCACAATTGTTGCTTTTTGTACCCCTGATGCTTTGCGCATTGTCGAAGGTTTTTGGATTAAGTCTATGCAATGGCAATGTCTGGTCAAGGACTTCCGGTTGGTTAGGAAGTCCTTAATCCTACAGGTGCTTTGCATCCAGGCATCGTTCACAGACCTATGCTTCGCCGTGTTAGCTGTTAGGGGTGTTACCGGTCGTCTTAATTAGATTCAGACCCAGTCTAGGCTCAGTGTACACCTTGTGAATAAAAGGGGACATTTAGTTTATTGGTTAAAATGTTAAACTTTAGTTAGAATCCTTTTGGTAATTAATTTCAATAATTGCCTTTGGCAATGCTTGTTTGTTTTTTAAACTAAGTTTTGAGCAATTCCCAGATTGTGCGCTCAATTGAGACAGGCTCGTGTCAGCCCTCGCGCTAGGAGTATGATGTGTGAGACTCGCGCTGGGTCTCGTGGCTGAAGCTATAAATTCATGCTCCTGCCAACTGCCAAACGCTTTGTCTCTCGTTGTTCCAGGCGAGAGCTTCTGTCCCCGCGTAGGAAATCCTCAGGTCACGTAAATTCCTGTTCGCCCCTTGGTTCTCCTTGCCCGGTAATCCCTTCCCTGAAGAAACATTTTCTGTGAGGTCCCGGAAGCTCCTGGCTGTCAACGTCGCTGATGAATGTTAAGAAGACGACGTGACTGGATTCTCCGAGACAGCCGGGAGGTTTGTTTACCCGTTCTCCTCTGCCGGCTGGCAGTTCTAGTCTCCTGTCAGCGCAACGCTGCACCTCGAAAAAAGGAAAGTAAGGAGTTTATTTATTTTCTCTCAATAGCCACGAACAATTCAGCTCAATGTGGAAGTGGCTAGATTAATTTCAGAAAGACGCTCTAGACGCTAAAAGGGATTAGCGCGTCGTGGAGAGCAGATCAAAAGAACAAGCCTTTACAAAGGCAAGACACTCAGAAAAGTGAGCTGGGACTATTATCTTAGCGCTTGGTTCACGGAGTGCTTCTTAACTAGACTTTGAAGAGACAATGTCTGCTAACGAACAGTGCAAAAAATAGAACTGGCTTATGTGCTCATTAAGCGGTTAGTAGACAAAAACAAGCCTTGATAAAGGCAGCGTGTAAAATAGACAATCTGAATCTAACTGAACTTTTTGGTGATAAGTTTATTTAAAAACTTGTTTTAGAAGGAAGGTTTACACATTTATAAGTGGTGTCTGGAATAATAACCTTAGATAGTTTTGAGAATTTAGATAGGCTGTTATTTCCTGTCTTCCTACTGCAGAATCACCAAACAGAAGATTTATTTAAAGACTCAGGTATGGGCCTGCATGAAGTTTCTGAGTTTAGTTAAAACTAACCCAACTAATTTAATTAGCCTGTCTCCTAATTTAAAGTGTTAAGCTATTCTGACATGCTATGCTTATTTGAAGGTGTCAAGACTCAGAACCAGAGCTAAACAACTCTAAGTGCAAACAAGGGTCAGATGGATTAATGGTCAGTAAGCACAATGTATAGTTAATTTGAGTAGCTAGCCTTAAAGTCGTCAGCTGAGTAATTGCTGTTAATATTGCATCACAGTGTTGCGTGAAGTCAGCGCAGAACTTTTCTAACTGAAGGTCCACGGCCCGGAGCACTTTCAAGAGAGAGAGACAACCGTAGATATAAACTTGTATAATTTGTTGTGAGTCTCTCTGTCCACTTCCCCTTTCCCTGGGGGAGAAGTCAATCCAGTCAGTGTCAAGTTCCTGACTGGTTGGTTGATCCTTGAGGGAGTTGGGAGCTTGCAGCTCGAAAGGAAACGTCAGAAGAGTCTCGCTGGGCTCCTCAACAGTAGACAAAGCCAATCTTCTCTATTTTAAAAAATCGTTTCCTTTCGAGACTGTAAACTCACCCTCATGGATGCTTCTCAGTTGTCACAGTTAGTCCAGAAGTTGACAGTGGAAATGGAAAATTTACGTTTGGAGAATCAATCGCTTCGTCAGGAGCTAGATGAGACTAGGGCAGGTTTCACTATTTGGAGGGATTCCTCTAAGGAGAGGAAACCAGTTTTAGCGCCAGCTAGATTAGGAGCTGACGTGGTTCAGCCTCTTACCTCAGAAGATCGGTCTGAAAAACAACCAGTTCAAGTTACTGTAGTTACTCCTACACCTGTCCCTTTGGCAAACCCTGAAAGGTTTACTGGAGATAATAGCAGATTTGCAACCTTTTTTAGTCAGTGCCAATTGCATTTCATGTGTAAACCTCAAATTTTTTCTTCTGATTCTGCTAAGGTTGCATTTATTATTTCTTATCTGGGAGGGGTGGCTGCGAATTGGGCCATGCCTTTAGTAGATAATAATGACCCTTTGCTTCATAATTTGCAGAATTTTAAATTGGCTATGTCCAATTTATTCGCCAAACACACTTTAATTCAGTCTTCTGATAACGAGTTATTGAGTCTTCGTCAAGGGACCAAGGATCTTATCTCTTATATGACTACCTTTAATAGACTTCTGTCCGAAACTCATTGGCCTGAAGAAAAGAGAATTTCTTTATTTTATAGAGGCCTAAAAGATGATTTAAAGGATTCTCTTGCACACATAGTGAATTTGCCTGATGGGTTTAAGGAGTTTCAGGATCTAGTGGTTAGGCTTGATCACAGATTAGGTGAACGTAGAAATGAAAAAACAAGGAGTGATTTTAAAAGTCCTCTAGTTAAAGTTGAGAAAAAAGAGTCTGAAATTAAGAATGTTTTTGTTGAACCTGTTGTACCGAGTGGGTTCAAAGGGCCTTTAACTCCTGAAGAGAAAGAAAGGAGACGTAAGGGCAATTTATGTTTGTATTGTGGCAAACCTGGGCATTTTGCCAAGGATTGTTCTGTAAAACCTGCTAAAAAGAAAGTTCTAGCTATTGAAACCCTCCCTATTAAGCCGTCGGAAAACTAAAATTCTCGAGGGAAGCAGAGATCGTTTCCTCGAGTAAAATTTCTTCAAAGATCTCCAAATTTGTCACCAATGTAACTACACATATTCCCAAACATTTTACTATTCGGATGGTTTTTATCTTAACTACTCTTCAAAGACATAGTATTCCTGTACTTTTGGACTCTGGGGCTACTGGGAATTTTTTCGATATTGGATTTGCCCATAAATTGAATCTGAAATTTGTTACTAAGGAAGAACCTGAGTCTGTGAGGGCTGTTGATGGTTCAGTTTTGTCTTCTGGTATGATTCAATTTAACACTGAACCGTTGACTTTGGTAGCGGATAATGGTCATACTGAGAAAGTGGTTTTTGATCTTATTGATGCACCAAGTTTTGGTGTCATCTTAGGCATTCCTTGGTTGGAATTACACAATCCCAAGATTGATTGGATTAAGAGGACTGTTACCTTGGAGTCTTCCTTTTGTAAGTTACATTGTTATCAAGAAACCCAAGATCCTGTGATGCCCCTTTTTTGTGCTGCTCTTACTACTGAAGATAGTAAACTTCCTGTAGAGTATAGGAGTTTTTCTAAGGTTTTTGATCCTGTTGAAGCAACCAAATTACCTCCACACAGAATTTTTGATTGCAGGATTGATTTAGTTCCGGGTGCTATTCTACCATGTAGTAGAATTTACGCCTTAACTGAACCTGAAAATGTTTATTTAAGGAACTACTTGGATGAGCTTTTGGAATTAGGTTTTATTCGACATTCTACTTCTCCTGTTTCGTCTCCTCTTTTCTTCGTTGCGAAGAAGTCTGGGGATTTGAGGGCTTGTATTGATTATAGAGCGGTTAATAAAGCAACCATTAAGAATAGGTATCCGTTGCCCTTGATTCCAGTGCTTCTTAATCAAATTAAAGGTTCTAGTGTTTATACCAAACTAGATCTTAGAGGTGCATATCATCTAATTAGAGTCAAAGAAGGCGACGAGTGGAAGACCGCTTTTCGTACGAAATTTGGTCTTTTTGAGTATACGGTTATGCCTTTTGGTCTTTGCAATGCTCCAGCGGCCTTTCAATACTTTATTAATGAGGTCTTGCATGATCTATTGGATGTCTGTTGTATTGTTTATATTGACGACATCCTAATTTATTCTAAAAATATGGAAGAGCATATACAACATGTTCAGTTAGTATTACAGAAATTAAGAGATAATTCTCTTTATGCTAAATTGGAAAAATGTGTTTTCAATGCTTCTCAAGTGGAATTTCTTGGCTATTGTTTATCACCTGAGGGAATTCATATGGATCCAAAGAAAGTTGAAGCAATTTTAACTTGGCCAATTCCTGCTTCAATTAAAGACACACAAAGAATTCTGGGATTTGCTAATTTTTATAGGCGATTCATTTCTAAGTTTTCAGAAATTGTTACTCCTATTACCCAGTTATTGAAAAAAGGGAAAGTCTTTTCTTGGACTGAGGAAGCCGACCTAGCTTTTTCTTTATTGAAGAAGGCTTTTACCTCTGCTCCTATTTTGGTTCATCCTGATCCTGACAGGCCTTTCTTTGTGGAAGCAGATGCTTCACAGACTGCTATTGGTGGTGTGTTGCTTCAAAAGGATACAAATACTGGTCACCTTCATCCAATCGCCTTTTTCTCTAGGAAATTACTTTTGGCTGAGCAGAATTATACAATTGCAGAACGAGAATTGTTAGCCATTAAAGATGTTTTTCAAGAATGGAGGCATCATCTTTTGGGGGCTAAACACACTATTACTGTTTATTCTGACCATAAAAATTTACAGTTTTATTCCACTGTTAAGGCCTTTACTCCTAGACAAATGAGGTGGTTACAATTCTTTAGTGAATTTGATTTTTTGATTATGTATCGACCTGGGAAGAAGCAGCTGTTATCTGATACACTTTCACGTTTAGTTTGTGAAAAAGATTTAAATTCTATGAAGGATCCTCCCAGCATTTTGCCTTTAGAAAAAATTGCTGCTGAAATCCATTCAGAAAGTTTCTTGGATTCCGTTAAAAAGGAATTAAAGAACCTTGATGTTCACGAATGGTTATTAAAGAAAGGTAATTCCGTTAGAGATGGTTTTTTTTATCACAATGACAAATTGTTTATTCCCACAAGAGATTTACAGAATAAGGTCATGCGATGGAATCATGAGTTGGCAATTGCTGCACATCCAGGTATTAACAAAACCCTGGATTTATGTCAACGTCATTTTTGGTGGGAAAAAATGATTTCTATGATTCAACAATTTGTGAAAGCCTGTCCAGTTTGTTCACGTCAAAAGGCTTTACATGAAGTTCCAATGGGTTTACTTCGTCCTATGACTATTCCCCCTCATCCCTGGCATACAATCAGTTTAGATTTTATTACTGATCTCCCTAAGTCTAATGGTTTTACTACAGTCCTTGTGGTGGTGGATCTGTTATCTAAAATGGGACATTTTATCCCGTTACACAAGATTCCCTCTGCAACTGAATTCAGTACTGTATTTTTATCTAATATTGTGAAACTTCATGGTCTGCCCTCAAAAATTATTTCGGATAGGGGTCCTCAGTTCATTTCTAGATTCTGGTCACAACTCAGTAAAATGTTGGGAATCGAGTTGGCTCTGTCTTCTTCTTTTCACCCACAGACAGATGGTCAGACAGAGAGATTGAATCAGCATGTTGAACAGGGTTTAAGATGTTTGTTAACTACCTCCTCTTACCCTTGGGATGAAGTGTTACCATGGGCTGAATTTTCTTATAATAACACGACTCATTCAGCTTTGGGTTGTTCTCCTTTTTATTTTCTCACTGGTCAACATCCAAGATCTATTCCTATACTCTTACCTGATGAACAATTGTCTATGCCAGCAGTTACTGATAGGTTGACTCATCTGTTGGATATCCAAGATAAGGCTAGGAAACAATGGGTCAAGAGTAAGTTATCCATGAAAAAGACTGCTGATTCTCATCGTAAAGCTGCTCCTTTGTATAAGGAAGGTCAGTTGGTATGGTTATCCACTAGAAACATTCAGTTGGAGGGTCCCAGGAAGTTGAAGCCTAGATATATTGGGCCTTTTGAAATTAAGAAAGTTTTGAACCCTGTATCTGTGAAATTAGTTTTACCTGAGGAATATGCCATTCACCCTGTTTTTCATGTTTCTCTGTTGAAACCTTTTGAACCTTCTACTCGTGCTGATAATCCACCACCGCCAGTAATTGTCGGTGACCATGTTGAGTACGAGGTTAAATCCATTCTCGACTCTAAAAGGATTCGGGGAGCCTTGTTTTATTTGGTTGACTGGAAGGGTTATGATCCTTCTGAGCGATCTTGGGAACCTGAAAAAAATGTTCATGCTCCTAGACTTGTTAGATCTTTTCATGCTCTGCATCCTGATAAACCTAGACCTGTAAGACGACCTTTGGGGGGAGGAACTGTTAGGGGTGTTACCGGTCGTCTTAATTAGATTCAGACCCAGTCTAGGCTCAGTGTACACCTTGTGAATAAAAGGGGACATTTAGTTTATTGGTTAAAATGTTAAACTTTAGTTAGAATCCTTTTGGTAATTAATTTCAATAATTGCCTTTGGCAATGCTTGTTTGTTTTTTAAACTAAGTTTTGAGCAATTCCCAGATTGTGCGCTCAATTGAGACAGGCTCGTGTCAGCCCTCGCGCTAGGAGTATGATGTGTGAGACTCGCGCTGGGTCTCGTGGCTGAAGCTATAAATTCATGCTCCTGCCAACTGCCAAACGCTTTGTCTCTCGTTGTTCCAGGCGAGAGCTTCTGTCCCCGCGTAGGAAATCCTCAGGTCACGTAAATTCCTGTTCGCCCCTTGGTTCTCCTTGCCCGGTAATCCCTTCCCTGAAGAAACATTTTCTGTGAGGTCCCGGAAGCTCCTGGCTGTCAACGTCGCTGATGAATGTTAAGAAGACGACGTGACTGGATTCTCCGAGACAGCCGGGAGGTTTGTTTACCCGTTCTCCTCTGCCGGCTGGCAGTTCTAGTCTCCTGTCAGCGCAACGCTGCACCTCGAAAAAAGGAAAGTAAGGAGTTTATTTATTTTCTCTCAATAGCCACGAACAATTCAGCTCAATGTGGAAGTGGCTAGATTAATTTCAGAAAGACGCTCTAGACGCTAAAAGGGATTAGCGCGTCGTGGAGAGCAGATCAAAAGAACAAGCCTTTACAAAGGCAAGACACTCAGAAAAGTGAGCTGGGACTATTATCTTAGCGCTTGGTTCACGGAGTGCTTCTTAACTAGACTTTGAAGAGACAATGTCTGCTAACGAACAGTGCAAAAAATAGAACTGGCTTATGTGCTCATTAAGCGGTTAGTAGACAAAAACAAGCCTTGATAAAGGCAGCGTGTAAAATAGACAATCTGAATCTAACTGAACTTTTTGGTGATAAGTTTATTTAAAAACTTGTTTTAGAAGGAAGGTTTACACATTTATAAGTGGTGTCTGGAATAATAACCTTAGATAGTTTTGAGAATTTAGATAGGCTGTTATTTCCTGTCTTCCTACTGCAGAATCACCAAACAGAAGATTTATTTAAAGACTCAGGTATGGGCCTGCATGAAGTTTCTGAGTTTAGTTAAAACTAACCCAACTAATTTAATTAGCCTGTCTCCTAATTTAAAGTGTTAAGCTATTCTGACATGCTATGCTTATTTGAAGGTGTCAAGACTCAGAACCAGAGCTAAACAACTCTAAGTGCAAACAAGGGTCAGATGGATTAATGGTCAGTAAGCACAATGTATAGTTAATTTGAGTAGCTAGCCTTAAAGTCGTCAGCTGAGTAATTGCTGTTAATATTGCATCACAGTGTTGCGTGAAGTCAGCGCAGAACTTTTCTAACTGAAGGTCCACGGCCCGGAGCACTTTCAAGAGAGAGAGACAACCGTAGATATAAACTTGTATAATTTGTTGTGAGTCTCTCTGTCCACTTCCCCTTTCCCTGGGGGAGAAGTCAATCCAGTCAGTGTCAAGTTCCTGACTGGTTGGTTGATCCTTGAGGGAGTTGGGAGCTTGCAGCTCGAAAGGAAACGTCAGAAGAGTCTCGCTGGGCTCCTCAACATTAGCGTAGTCTGGATGTCTTATCCTTCAACAGCTCTGAAGGATTTCAGGCATATAACAGTAGGTTGAGGGACTTTTCGATCTGAAATCTCCTCTTCTTGCATGCCCATACTCTCATATGACGCTTAGGAAACCCACAGTGACTAGATACCATTCTCCAACTCTGTGGAATCTCACCACAAACTCCAAAAAGACTCGTTCCAGCACTGAGCATCTCTTGATCGCTTTCTGTTTTCCTTGAGGTCCTTAAAATTGTCCTCAAGTAAAAGTTTGGGAGTTATCTTGATGCACTTCCATACCGAAAAGCGGGAAAAAGAATCTTTAAAAAGGCATAAGGCATTGTGGGCTTACAGTTAACGTGAAACCAGGGCTCCACTGATGTCCACAACCACACGCTAAGAATTTTTTTAAATCAGAAACACTTTTGAAACCAAAAGCTAGAAGGCGGAACTTCGCTAAGCATGTAAATCAAGAACAGATTTTCAAAATCGGATATTAAGATAAATATCACCCAGATACAGGACCCAATAAAATGACCAAACTAATCAACGGATTTTCTACATTTTTAACATGCTGCACATCCTAGATTACTAACATTTTGTAGTCAAACATGGACATTTCCAAAACCTCAGCAACTTTGACACATTTCTATGCCAGCAAACTCTAGTTCTGTACAGAATTGTGGATTGCTGAAGCACCCACGTGGGTGCATGTACAGGTTTGGATCTGGGCTCATTCCTTTGAATCTGATGAAGAGCAAGAACGAGAACTTCCCCAATTCTACTACTCATCCAAGGTCTGCTCAAGCTCAAGTATTCCGAACAAATCCCCTTCCTCATCAACGTGAATAACCGCCTTTCTTCTCGATATGACAGTTTGAAGACTGAGCAACTGGTAGTCAATTCGTAAAGGTGGTGACTCTGATGTAAAAGGGGATAACTAGGCTAGACCGTAGAATGCCACGATCACAGCTAGTAATGCACCAAGTGCAGAAGGCGATGTATTTAAGGCAATCGTGAGTGACAATGTGAAAGACACTAACCACAAATAAACCGTGCTGAAGAACACTGAAGATGAGACCCTCAGCAAGGGGCCAAATGCATCTGTGATGACAATAGTTCCTCTCTTGAGGAGTGTCCGAGGGTGTAGCTGGAATGTGCTAACATAAACAGTTGCCCCTCGAGGAAAGACACACTGGCATGGTGGTTTCCTTGTATGTGCCAGCTGGAACAAGGGGAGGCATTTGGAAAACCCTACTGTAGATAAATTAAGATCTCACCAGCAGCTGGAGCTGCATGCGCGGTCTGTGTTCCTTAAACTGAACAGAGGCAAGAGTGGAACAAATGCCATCCCCTTATGCTGCCCTCGTCATGCACGGTCTCCATCCTAGAGAGAATGTGATGTCAGCCAGAGAGGACGCAGAAGCAGACCTCACACCCAACTGCAATCCACCATCAGACCAGTTCTTTCCATGATACCTCTGGGCATGCCTTGCTCTGAGATCTAGAAATGATCTGTTGAGGTAATGGCACAGAATTGTCCTGCTCTCATGCTTAGATTCTTTACGTAATGAAGCCATCCAACTATTGGGATGTTTCTTCTAAAATAAGCACTGCTTTTAGACAACTCCAGTCCTGAAATTGATTGTGACTTGAAGAAGAAGAGGTGGACTGAGCTTGGAATGACATGCCTGGGATTCTTTGGAGGGCTACACAAATAGCTGTAGCCCAGCACTTTCACTTTGTGAAAAGACACTTTGGTTACAATGGTTACAAGTGTCGCCGATCCATCAGAATAAAACACAATCCTTTCCGTTGTGTGTCCTGTGAGAATGGAACTGTTTGGATTCCAAGTGTATGTGAGAATGTAGATCCTCTGTACTGTGAAAAGACAATACACAAATGTCCATCATATGTGATAATCTAGAAAGCTCTATGAGAAATATATCTGCAGCCTTCAAAATGTCAGTATTCTACCTTCCAGATATAATGATCACCCAGCGGGGCTCTTTCAGGCTCATGTAAAGTCATCTAGGCATTGCTTAGAACATTAGTCATGTCTCGCCTGCAGCCCTACTAAAGGGCACTGCAAAAAAGAACTAGCAGGGGTGGGTTGGGGGGGGTGGGGGGGGAGTACTCCTACAGCATGCTGATGTCACCGGATGGACACACTCCATGGACAGAACTTCAAAGGACTCCACAATCCATGCTGATGCAACCCTGGCACCACAATAAACAATTCTAACTACAAAGTGCTTCATGGCATGCAGAAGCCGTAAAGTTCTTCAAATGGACACATTACATCTACAGAAAATGAAAGACTAGCACACAGAATACACATGTCTGAGACAGGAACCATAGAAGAGAACTACCCATCTGAAGACAGTGCATTCTGTAGTGTTCGAAGGAAACCACCTGCACTATGTGGGAAGCATAATGTAAGTGGCTAATATCTTGCTCAACAAACGGTCAGTAAGAGGCCTAACAGCTGCACATCACTGGAGCAAGAACAATGACCCTGGACATGTACTATGCAATAATTGAAAAAATGGCCTACAAGTTGCGTGCGCATCTAGCAAACAAGCGCCATATCACAAGACTGACGCAGGCAGGTAGCAGTGCGACCTTAAACATCTTCTGCAGAAAGGTGTTAACCTTGCAGAGCACTAAATGTCACAGCCAGATTCTCCAATGTGAGTCTTGATGTTCGGAGAGTTAAAGAAGATAACACGGGAGAACTAGTCCCTCACTACCTTTAGGTGGTCACTCACAACTCTTGAGAACCCAAAGCGCAGTCTCCTAATAAACTGAACCTCAGGATTGTATCGCTTACTCTCTATAGATAGGAACATTCAGCGATTCCTATGGAGGAAATCAAATCATACCAGATGGTAGAGAATACACAGCTGGCCAACTTACAATAAATGCATACTGCGACTCCCCGCCCACCATCGAGCACCTCCACTTCCAGATACAGACCAGCCCCAGATCCACACTACGCGGAACGCTCATCTACAGGCTCCCCGGACCACAAACTGCATTCGCCACTACCATTGCCGACGTTGTCGCACCTCACGAGATCGCCTGCATCAACTACATACTAATCGGAGAACTCAACTTCCACCTATCCAACCTCAACAACCCCAACTCCTCCACTCTCCTTGGCAACCTCGCAAACCTCGGACTGAAACAGCTCGTCACCAACCCCACCCACAAAGCAGGACACACCCTCGACCCCCATCTACACAGGAGGTAACAACATCCACTTCAGCCACGCCAGGCAACCCCGATGGACGGGCCACCACTGAGTACACTTCAATGCCAACAAACAGCCTTCGAATGACTCAGCTCCTTTCTCACCGGCTGGACCCAAAGAATCAGACTGCCACCCATCCTCTCAGTACCCCAAGGATCATCACTCAGCCCAGCGCTCTTCAACATCTACATGGCCCCCCTCGTCGCCATCATCAGACAGCACGGACTCAACATTGTCTCCTACTCCGACGACACCCAGCTCATCCTCTCCCTCACCAAAGACCCCACCACCACCAGATTCAACTTTAAGGAAGGTTTGAAGGACGTCGCATCCTGGATGTGCAGAAGCTGCCTGAAGCTCAACTTCAGAAGACAGAAGTCCTTGTCCTATGACCCTCCCCCACCGCCTGGGACAGCACCTGGTGGCCCACTGCCCTCGGCAGCCCGCCCATCCCCACCGACCACGCACGGACCTCGGCATCGTACTTGGATCCTCCCTTTCCATGACCTGACAGGTCAAGGCCGTCGCCTCCACCTGCTTCAACACCCTCCAAATCCTTTGAAACACCTTCAAAGGGATCCTCCCCGAATCAAGAAAACCGTCACTCACAAACTCATAACCAACAGACTAGACTACGGGAACGCCCTCTACGCCGGAATCAAAACGTCCTTACTCTGCAAACTGCAGAACATACAGAACACCGCAGCCAGACTCGTCCTCGGCAAGAGCACATCATCCAACATCTGCGAAACCTCCACTGGCTCCTCGCTGAGAAAAGAATAATCTTAAAGATACCCACGCCTACAAATTCCTCCACAACACCGGACCCAAATACCTCCTTCCACGCACCCAAGAGAAACCTCCAGTCCGCCGAACTCACCGAAACCCAGCGCATCAGAGGAGCCAGAATGGACGGAAGGGCCTTCTCCTACATTCCGGCCAAGACCTTGTACGAGCTTCCGGTCAACATCAGATGTGCGCCCTCTATGAACATCTTCAGGAAGACAATCAAGGCCTGGCTATTCAACTGAACGAAGTTGCATACCCCACCCCCGCACCTTGAGACCCTCACGGGTGAGAAGCGAGCTTACAATTGCCTGATTGATTGATTACAACTCCCTGATTGATACTGTAAACAGGTTTTGACACTGACAGTTCAAATCTCGATGGCAACGTTTAATACACACGAGTTCCTAAGAATCTGCATGGCACAGCCTTCCACCCTTATCAGCTTACTCGTCTGCAGGTACCCTGTAAACCCTTGCGATGGGCAACTGAATTGAATGTGACGTGCTAGCAGAGTTCTTTAATATCAAATGTTTCAGATCTACTTGTATGCATCAGATTAAAGGATCAGTTCATCAATCCGGACAAAACTGCATTTTGGCACTGGAATTTCATGTAGAGAGTGTAACTAGAATCATCATCAAGTGAGATATCATGAAGTTGTTTAACATTAGAGAAATAACTAATCAATGACAAGCATTTGCAATGCAATAGGCCTCACATTAGTTAAACTTTTAGCTACTGGTGCTGGAAATGATAATGTTTGTTGGATTTTTTTCCCCACAAAAAATATTCCAGCAGTAGCATAAGGAATAAAAGAAAATCCACAAAGCAAGGAAAGGGGCAGTACGAAAGGCTGTTAAGGTGTCCCTGTGGAGTTGTAAAGGGACCACCATTAGCCATATAAGGTACTGTACCCTTAATGCAATTATAAAGTAAAAGATTGCAACTGAGCATGCGTTTCTATTTGGTTTTTTTCGAAAGTGAGATTTTTGTTAGCTTTCGTGTAAAAATGCACCATTGTTTTTAATGTGCATTAAACTTCACCACCGGGACCAAAGAAGCAGCTGCAGCACGGCCTAGAGGACTAAGGATAAAGAATTACCACTGGGACCAAAGAAGCAGCTGCAGCACTGCCTAGAGGACTAAGGATAAAGAATTACCACTGGGACCAAAGAAGCAGCTGCAGCACTGCCTAGAGGACTAAGGATAAGGAATCACCACTGGGACCAAAGAAGCAGCTGCAGCACGGCCTAGAGGACTAAGGATAAGGAATCACCACTGGGACCAAAGAAGCAGCTGCAGCACTGCCTAGAGGACTAAGGAAAAGGAATTACCACTGGGACCAAAGAAGCAGCTGCAGCACTGCCTAGAGGACTAAGGATAAGGAATCACCACTGGGACCAAAGAAGCAGCTGCAGCACGGCCTAGAGGACTAAGGATAAGGAATCACCACTGGGACCAAAGAAGCAGCTGCAGCACTGCCTAGAAGACTAAGGATAAGGAATCACCACTGGGACCAAAGAAGCAGCTGCAGCACTGCCTAGAAGACTAAGGATAAGGAATTACCACTGGGACCAAAGAAGCAGCTGCAGCACGGCCTAGAGGACTAAGGATAAGGAATCACCACTGGGACCAAAGAAGCAGCTGCAGCACGGCCTAGAGGACTAAGGATAAGGAATCACCACTGGGACCAAAGAAGCAGCTGCAGCACTGCCTAGAAGACTAAGGATAAGGAATCACCACTGGGACCAAAGAAGCAGCTGCAGCACTGCCTAGAAGACTAAGGATAAGGAATCACCACTGGGACCAAAGAAGCAGCTGCAGCACTGCTAGAGGACTAAGGATAAGGAATCACCACTGGGACCAAAGAAGCAGCTGCAGCACGGCCTAGAGGACTAAGGATAAGGAATTACCACTGGGACCAAAGAAGCAGCTGCAGCCCTGCCTAGAGGACTAAGGATAAAGAATTACCCCTGGGACCAAAGAAGCAGCTGCAGCACTGCCTAGAGGACTAAGGATAAGGAATTACCACCGGGACCAAAGAAGCAGCTGCAGCACTGCCTAGAAGACTAAGGATAAAGAATTACCACTGGGACCAAAGAAGCAGCTGCAGCACTGCCTAGAGGACTAAGGATAAGGAATCACCACTGGGACCAAAGAAGCAGCTGCAGCACGGCCTAGAGGACTAAGGATAAGGAATCACCACTGGGACCAAAGAAGCAGCTGCAGCACTGCCTAGAAGACTAAGGATAAGGAATCACCACTGGGACCAAAGAAGCAGCTGCAGCACTGCCTAGAAGACTAAGGATAAGGAATCACCACTGGGACCAAAGAAGCAGCTGCAGCACTGCTAGAGGACTAAGGATAAGGAATCACCACTGGGACCAAAGAAGCAGCTGCAGCACGGCCTAGAGGACTAAGGATAAGGAATTACCACTGGGACCAAAGAAGCAGCTGCAGCCCTGCCTAGAGGACTAAGGATAAAGAATTACCCCTGGGACCAAAGAAGCAGCTGCAGCACTGCCTAGAGGACTAAGGATAAGGAATTACCACCGGGACCAAAGAAGCAGCTGCAGCACTGCCTAGAAGACTAAGGATAAAGAATTACCACTGGGACCAAAGAAGCAGCTGCAGCACTGCCTAGAGGACTAAGGATAAAGAATTACCACTGGGACCAAAGAAGCAGCTGCAGCACTGCCTAGAGGACTAAGGAAAAGGAATTACCACTGGGACCAAAGAAGCAGCTGCAGCACGGCCTAGAGGACTAAGGATAAGGAATCACCACTGGGACCAAAGAAGCAGCTGCAGCACTGCCTAGAAGACTAAGGATAAAGAATTACCACTGGGACCAAAGAAGCAGCTGCAGCACGGCCTAGAGGACTAAGGATAAGGAATTACCACTGGGACCAAAGAAGCAGCTGCAGCACTGCCTAGAAGACTAAGGATAAGGAATTACCACTGGGACCAAAGAAGCAGCTGCAGCACTGCCTAGAAGACTAAGGATAAGGAATCACCACTGGGACCAAAGAAGCAGCTGCAGCACTGCCTAGAGGACTAAGGAAAAGGAATTACCACTGGGACCAAAGAAGCAGCTGCAGCACTGCCTAGAGGACTAAGGATAAGGAATCACCACTGGGACCAAAGAAGCAGCTGCAGCACGGCCTAGAGGACTAAGGATAAGGAATCACCACTGGGACCAAAGAAGCAGCTGCAGCACTGCCTAGAAGACTAAGGATAAGGAATCACCACTGGGACCAAAGAAGCAGCTGCAGCACTGCCTAGAAGACTAAGGATAAGGAATTACCACTGGGACCAAAGAAGCAGCTGCAGCACGGCCTAGAGGACTAAGGATAAGGAATCACCACTGGGACCAAAGAAGCAGCTGCAGCACGGCCTAGAGGACTAAGGATAAGGAATCACCACTGGGACCAAAGAAGCAGCTGCAGCACTGCCTAGAAGACTAAGGATAAGGAATCACCACTGGGACCAAAGAAGCAGCTGCAGCACTGCCTAGAAGACTAAGGATAAGGAATCACCACTGGGACCAAAGAAGCAGCTGCAGCACTGCTAGAGGACTAAGGATAAGGAATCACCACTGGGACCAAAGAAGCAGCTGCAGCACGGCCTAGAGGACTAAGGATAAGGAATTACCACTGGGACCAAAGAAGCAGCTGCAGCCCTGCCTAGAGGACTAAGGATAAAGAATTACCACTGGGACCAAAGAAGCAGCTGCAGCACTGCCTAGAGGACTAAGGATAAAGAATTACCACTGGGACCAAAGAAGCAGCTGCAGCACTGCCTAGAGGACTAAGGATAAAGAATTACCACTGGGACCAAAGAAGCAGCTGCAGCACTGCCTAGAGGACTAAGGAAAAGGAATTACCACTGGGACCAAAGAAGCAGCTGCAGCACGGCCTAGAGGACTAAGGATAAGGAATCACCACTGGGACCAAAGAAGCAGCTGCAGCACTGCCTAGAAGACTAAGGATAAAGAATTACCACTGGGACCAAAGAAGCAGCTGCAGCACGGCCTAGAGGACTAAGGATAAGGAATTACCACTGGGACCAAAGAAGCAGCTGCAGCACTGCCTAGAAGACTAAGGATAAGGAATTACCACTGGGACCAAAGAAGCAGCTGCAGCACTGCCTAGAAGACTAAGGATAAGGAATCACCACTGGGACCAAAGAAGCAGCTGCAGCACTGCCTAGAGGACTAAGGAAAAGGAATTACCACTGGGACCAAAGAAGCAGCTGCAGCACTGCCTAGAGGACTAAGGATAAGGAATCACCACTGGGACCAAAGAAGCAGCTGCAGCACGGCCTAGAGGACTAAGGATAAGGAATCACCACTGGGACCAAAGAAGCAGCTGCAGCACTGCCTAGAAGACTAAGGATAAGGAATCACCACTGGGACCAAAGAAGCAGCTGCAGCACTGCCTAGAAGACTAAGGATAAGGAATTACCACTGGGACCAAAGAAGCAGCTGCAGCACGGCCTAGAGGACTAAGGATAAGGAATCACCACTGGGACCAAAGAAGCAGCTGCAGCACGGCCTAGAGGACTAAGGATAAGGAATCACCACTGGGACCAAAGAAGCAGCTGCAGCACTGCCTAGAAGACTAAGGATAAGGAATCACCACTGGGACCAAAGAAGCAGCTGCAGCACTGCCTAGAAGACTAAGGATAAGGAATCACCACTGGGACCAAAGAAGCAGCTGCAGCACTGCTAGAGGACTAAGGATAAGGAATCACCACTGGGACCAAAGAAGCAGCTGCAGCACGGCCTAGAGGACTAAGGATAAGGAATTACCACTGGGACCAAAGAAGCAGCTGCAGCCCTGCCTAGAGGACTAAGGATAAAGAATTACCACTGGGACCAAAGAAGCAGCTGCAGCACTGCCTAGAGGACTAAGGAAAAGGAATTACCACTGGGACCAAAGAAGCAGCTGCAGCACTGCCTAGAGGACTAAGGATAAGGAATCACCACTGGGACCAAAGAAGCAGCTGCAGCACGGCCTAGAGGACTAAGGATAAGGAATCACCACTGGGACCAAAGAAGCAGCTGCAGCACTGCCTAGAAGACTAAGGATAAGGAATCACCACTGGGACCAAAGAAGCAGCTGCAGCACGGCCTAGAGGACTAAGGATAAAGAATTACCACTGGGACCAAAGAAGCAGCTGCAGCACTGCCTAGAGGACTAAGGATAAGGAATCACCACTGGGACCAAAGAAGCAGCTGCAGCACTGCCTAGAAGACTAAGGATAAAGAATTACCACTGGGACCAAAGAAGCAGCTGCAGCACGGCCTAGAGGACTAAGGATAAAGAATTACCACTGGGACCAAAGAAGCAGCTGCAGCACTGCCTAGAGGACTAAGGATAAAGAATTACCACTGGGACCAAAGAAGCAGCTGCAGCACTGCCTAGAGGACTAAGGATAAAGAATTACCACTGGGACCAAAGAAGCAGCTGCAGCACGGCCTAGAGGACTAAGGATAAGGAATCACCACTGGGACCAAAGAAGCAGCTGCAGCACGGCCTAGAGGACTAAGGATAAAGAATTACCACTGGGACCAAAGAAGCAGCTGCAGCACTGCCTAGAAGACTAAGGATAAGGAATCACCACTGGGACTAGAGAAGCAGCTGCAGCACTGCCTCGAGGACTAAGGATAAAGAATTACCACTGGGACCAAAGAAGCAGCTGCAGCACTGCCTAGAGGACTAAGGATAAAGAATTACCACTGGGACCAAAGAAGCAGCTGCAGCACTGCCTAGAGGACTAAGGATAAAGAATTACCACTGGGACCAAAGAAGCAGCTGCAGCACGGCCTAGAGGACTAAGGATAAGGAATCACCACTGGGACCAAAGAAGCAGCTGCAGCACTGCCTAGAAGACTAAGGATAAGGAATCACCACTGGGACTAGAGAAGCAGCTGCAGCACTGCCTAGAAGACTAAGAATAAGGAATTACCACTGGGACCAAAGAAGCAGCTGCAGCACTGCCTAGAGGACTAAGGATAAGGAATCACCACTGGGACCAAAGAAGCAGCTGCAGCACTGCCTAGAAGCCTAAGGATAAGGAATTACCACCGGGACTAAAGAAGCAGCTGCAGCACTGCGTAGAGGACTAAGGATAAGGAATCACCACTGGGACTAGAGAAGCAGCTGCAGCACTGCCTAGAAGACTAAGGATAAGGAATCACCACTGGGACCAAAGAAGCAGCTGCAGCACTGCCTAGAAGACTAAGGATAAGGAATCACCACTGGGACCAAAGAAGCAGCTGCAGCACGGCCTAGAGGACTAAGGATAAAGAATTACCACTGGGACCAAAGAAGCAGCTGCAGCACGGCCTAGAGGACTAAGGATAAGGAATTACCACTGGGACCAAAGAAGCAGCTGCAGCACTGCCTAGAAGACTAAGGATAAGGAATTACCACTGGGACCAAAGAAGCAGCTGCAGCACTGCCTAGAAGACTAAGGATAAGGAATCACCACTGGGACCAAAGAAGCAGCTGCAGCACGGCCTAGAGGACTAAGGATAAGGAATCACCACTGGGACCAAAGAAGCAGCTGCAGCACTGCCTAGAGGACTAAGGATAAGGAATCACCACTGGGACCAAAGAAGCAGCTGCAGCACTGCCTAGAGGACTAAGGATAAAGAATTACCACTGGGACCAAAGAAGCAGCTGCAGCACTGCCTAGAGGACTAAGGATAAGGAATCACCACTGGGACCAAAGAAGCAGCTGCAGCACTGCCTAGAAGACTAAGGATAAAGAATTACCACTGGGACCAAAGAAGCAGCTGCAGCACGGCCTAGAGGACTAAGGATAAAGAATTACCACTGGGACCAAAGAAGCAGCTGCAGCACTGCCTAGAGGACTAAGGATAAAGAATTACCACTGGGACCAAAGAAGCAGCTGCAGCACTGCCTAGAGGACTAAGGATAAAGAATTACCACTGGGACCAAAGAAGCAGCTGCAGCACGGCCTAGAGGACTAAGGATAAGGAATCACCACTGGGACCAAAGAAGCAGCTGCAGCACGGCCTAGAGGACTAAGGATAAAGAATTACCACTGGGACCAAAGAAGCAGCTGCAGCACTGCCTAGAAGACTAAGGATAAGGAATCACCACTGGGACTAGAGAAGCAGCTGCAGCACTGCCTCGAGGACTAAGGATAAAGAATTACCACTGGGACCAAAGAAGCAGCTGCAGCACTGCCTAGAGGACTAAGGATAAAGAATTACCACTGGGACCAAAGAAGCAGCTGCAGCACTGCCTAGAGGACTAAGGATAAAGAATTACCACTGGGACCAAAGAAGCAGCTGCAGCACGGCCTAGAGGACTAAGGATAAGGAATCACCACTGGGACCAAAGAAGCAGCTGCAGCACTGCCTAGAAGACTAAGGATAAGGAATCACCACTGGGACTAGAGAAGCAGCTGCAGCACTGCCTAGAAGACTAAGAATAAGGAATTACCACTGGGACCAAAGAAGCAGCTGCAGCACTGCCTAGAGGACTAAGGATAAGGAATCACCACTGGGACCAAAGAAGCAGCTGCAGCACTGCCTAGAAGCCTAAGGATAAGGAATTACCACCGGGACTAAAGAAGCAGCTGCAGCACTGCGTAGAGGACTAAGGATAAGGAATCACCACTGGGACTAGAGAAGCAGCTGCAGCACTGCCTAGAAGACTAAGGATAAGGAATCACCACTGGGACCAAAGAAGCAGCTGCAGCACTGCCTAGAAGACTAAGGATAAGGAATCACCACTGGGACCAAAGAAGCAGCTGCAGCACTGCCTAGAAGACTAAGGATAAGGAATCACCACTGGGACCAAAGAAGCAGCTGCAGCACGGCCTAGAGGACTAAGGATAAGGAATCACCACTGGGACCAAAGAAGCAGCTGCAGCACTGCCTAGAAGACTAAGGATAAGGAATCACCACTGGGACCAAAGAAGCAGCTGCAGCACTGCCTAGAAGACTAAGGATAAGGAATCACCACTGGGACTAGAGAAGCAGCTGCAGCACTGCCTAGAAGACTAAGAATAAGGAATTACCACTGGGACCAAAGAAGCAGCTGCAGCACTGCCTAGAGGACTAAGGATAAGGAATCACCACTGGGACCAAAGAAGCAGCTGCAGCACTGCCTAGAAGCCTAAGGATAAGGAATTACCACTGGGACCAAAGAAGCAGCTGCAGCACTGCGTAGAGGACTAAGGATAAGGAATCACCACTGGGACTAGAGAAGCAGCTGCAGCACTGCCTAGAAGCCTAAGGATAAGGAATTACCACTGGGACTAAAGAAGCAGCTGCAGCACTGCGTAGAGGACTAAGGATAAGGAATCACCACTGGGACTAGAGAAGCAGCTGCAGCACTGCCTAGAAGACTAAGGATAAGGAATCACCACTGGGACCAAAGAAGCAGCTGCAGCACTGCCTAGAAGACTAAGGATAAGGAATCACCACTGGGACCAAAGAAGCAGCTGCAGCACGGCCTAGAAGACTAAGGATAAGGAATTACCACTGGGACCAAAGAAGCAGCTGCAGCACTGCCTAGAAGACTAAGGATAAGGAATCACCACTGGGACCAAAGAAGCAGCTGCAGCACTGCCTAGAAGACTAAGGATAAAGAATTACCACTGGGACCAAAGAAGCAGCTGCAGCACTGCCTAGAAGACTAAGGATAAAGAATTACCACTGGGACCAAAGAAGCAGCTGCAGCACGGCCTAGAAGACTAAGGATAAGGAATCACCACTGGGACCAAAGAAGCAGCTGCAGCACTGCCTAGAAGACGAAGGATAAAGAATTACCACTGGGACTAGAGAAGCAGCTGCAGCACTGCCTAGAAGACTAAGGATAAAGAATCACCACTGGGACCAAAGAAGCAGCTGCAGCACTGCCTAGAAGACTAAGGATAAGGAATCACCACTGGGACCAAAGAAGCAGCTGCAGCACTGCCTAGAGGACTAAGGATAAAGAATTACCACTGGGACTAGAGAAGCAGCTGCAGCACTGCCTAGAAGACTAAGGATAAAGAATCACCACTGGGACCAAAGAAGCAGCTGCAGCACTGCCTAGAAGACTAAGGATAAGGAATCACCACTGGGACTAGAGAAGCAGCTGCAGCACTGCCTAGAAGACTAAGAATAAGGAATTACCACTGGGACCAAAGAAGCAGCTGCAGCACTGCCTAGAGGACTAAGGATAAGGAATCACCACTGGGACCAAAGAAGCAGCTGCAGCACTGCCTAGAAGCCTAAGGATAAGGAATTACCACCGGGACTAAAGAAGCAGCTGCAGCACTGCGTAGAGGACTAAGGATAAGGAATCACCACTGGGACTAGAGAAGCAGCTGCAGCACTGCCTAGAAGACTAAGGATAAGGAATCACCACTGGGACCAAAGAAGCAGCTGCAGCACTGCCTAGAAGACTAAGGATAAGGAATCACCACTGGGACCAAAGAAGCAGCTGCAGCACGGCCTAGAAGACTAAGGATAAGGAATCACCACTGGGACCAAAGAAGCAGCTGCAGCACTGCCTAGAGGACTAAGGATAAGGAATCACCACTGGGACCAAAGAAGCAGCTGCAGCACGGCCTAGAAGACTAAGGATAAAGAATTACCACTGGGACCAAAGAAGCAGCTGCAGCACGGCCTAGAAGACTAAGGATAAAGAATTACCACTGGGACCAAAGAAGCAGCTGCAGCACTGCCTAGAGGACTAAGGATAAGGAATCACCACTGGGACCAAAGAAGCAGCTGCAGCACGGCCTAGAAGACTAAGGATAAGGAATCACCACTGGGACCAAAGAAGCAGCTGCAGCACTGCCTAGAAGACTAAGGATAAGGAATCACCACTGGGACCAAAGAAGCAGCTGCAGCACTGCCTAGAAGCCTAAGGATAAGGAATTACCACTGGGACCAAAGAAGCAGCTGCAGCACTGCCTAGAAGACTAAGGATAAGGAATCACCACTGGGACCAAAGAAGCAGCTGCAGCACTGCCTAGAAGACTAAGGATAAAGAATTACCACTGGGACCAAAGAAGCAGCTGCAGCACTGCCTAGAAGACTAAGGATAAAGAATTACCACTGGGACCAAAGAAGCAGCTGCAGCACTGCCTAGAGGACTAAGGATAAGGAATCACCACTGGGACTAGAGAAGCAGCTGCAGCACTGCCTAGAGGACTAAGGATAAGGAATTACCACCGGGACCAAAGAAGCAGCTGCAGCACTGCCTAGAGGACTAAGGAAAAGGAATTACCACTGGGACCAAAGAAGCAGCTGCAGCACTGCCTAGAAGACTAAGGATAAGGAATCACCACTGGGACCAAAGAAGCAGCTGCAGCACTGCTAGAGGACTAAGGATAAGGAATCACCACTGGGACTAGAGAAGCAGCTGCAGCACTGCCTAGAAGCCTAAGGATAAGGAATTACCACTGGGACCAAAGAAGCAGCTGCAGCACTGCCTAGAGGACTAAGGATAAGGAATTACCACTGGGACTAGAGAAGCAGCTGCAGCACTGCCTAGAGGACTAAGGATAAGGAATCACCACTGGGACTAGAGAAGCAGCTGCAGCACTGCCTAGAGGACTAAGGATAAGGAATTACCACCGGGACCAAAGAAGCAGCTGCAGCACTGCCTAGAGGACTAAGGAAAAGGAATTACCACTGGGACCAGAGAAGCAGCTGCAGCACTGCCTAGAGGACTAAGGATAAGGAATCACCACTGGGACCAAAGAAGCAGCTGCAGCACTGCCTAGAAGACTAAGGATAAAGAATCACCACTGGGACTAGAGAAGCAGCTGCAGCACTGCCTAGAGGACTAAGGATAAAGAATTACCACTGGGACCAAAGAAGCAGCTGCAGCACTGCCTAGAAGACTAAGGATAAGGAATCACCACTGGGACCAAAGAAGCAGCTGCAGCACTGCCTAGAGGACTAAGGATAAGGAATTACCACTGGGACCAAAGAAGCAGCTGCAGCACTGCCTAGAGGACTAAGGATAAGGAATTACCACTGGGACCAAAGAAGCAGCTGCAGCACTGCCTAGAAGACTAAGGATAAATAATTACCGCTGGGACCAAAGAAGCAGCTGCAGCACTGCCTAGAGGACTAAGGATAAGGAATTACCACTGGGACCAAAGAAGCAGCTGCAGCACTGCCTAGAAGACTAAGGATAAAGAATTACCACTGGGACCAAAGAAGCAGCTGCAGCACTGCCTAGAAGCCTAAGGATAAGGAATCACCACTGGGACCAAAGAAGCAGCTGCAGCACTGCCTAGAAGACTAAGGATAAGGAATCACCACTGGGACCAAAGAAGCAGCTGCAGCACTGCCTAGAAGCCTAAGGATAAGGAATTACCACTGGGACCAAAGAAGCAGCTGCAGCACTGCCTAGAGGACTAAGGATAAGGAATTACCACTGGGACCAAAGAAGCAGCTGCAGCACGGCCTAGAGGACTAAGGATAAGGAATCACCACTGGGACCAAAGAAGCAGCTGCAGCACTGCCTAGAAGACTAAGGATAAGGAATCACCACTGGGACCAAAGAAGCAGCTGCAGCACGGCCTAGAGGACTAAGGATAAGGAATCACCACTGGGACCAAAGAAGCAGCTGCAGCACTGCCTAGAAGACTAAGTATAAGGAATCACCACTGGGACCAAAGAAGCAGCTGCAGCACTGCCTAGAAGACTAAGTATAAGGAATCACCACTGGGACCAAAGAAGCAGCTGCAGCACGGCCTAGAGGACTAAGGATAAGGAATCACCACTGGGACCAAAGAAGCAGCTGCAGCACTGCCTAGAAGACTAAGGATAAGGAATCACCACTGGGACCAAAGAAGCAGCTGCAGCACTGCCTAGAGGACTAAGTATAAGGAATCACCACTGGGACCAAAGAAGCAGCTGCAGCACGGCCTAGAAGACTAAGGATAAGGAATCACCACTGGGACTAGAGAAGCAGCTGCAGCACTGCCTAGAAGACTAAGGATAAAGAATTACCACTGGGACCAAAGAAGCAGCTGCAGCACTGCCTAGAGGACTAAGGATAAGGAATCACCACTGGGACCAAAGAAGCAGCTGCAGCACGGCCTAGAAGACTAAGGATAAGGAATCACCACTGGGACCAAAGAAGCAGCTGCAGCACTGCCTAGAAGACTAAGGATAAGGAATCACCACTGGGACCAAAGAAGCAGCTGCAGCACTGCCTAGAAGCCTAAGGATAAGGAATTACCACTGGGACCAAAGAAGCAGCTGCAGCACTGCCTAGAAGACTAAGGATAAGGAATCACCACTGGGACCAAAGAAGCAGCTGCAGCACTGCCTAGAGGACTAAGGATAAGGAATCACCACTGGGACTAGAGAAGCAGCTGCAGCACTGCCTAGAGGACTAAGGATAAGGAATTACCACCGGGACCAAAGAAGCAGCTGCAGCACTGCCTAGAGGACTAAGGAAAAGGAATTACCACTGGGACCAAAGAAGCAGCTGCAGCACTGCCTAGAAGACTAAGGATAAGGAATCACCACTGGGACCAAAGAAGCAGCTGCAGCACTGCTAGAGGACTAAGGATAAGGAATCACCACTGGGACTAGAGAAGCAGCTGCAGCACTGCCTAGAGGACTAAGGATAAGGAATTACCACTGGGACTAGAGAAGCAGCTGCAGCACTGCCTAGAGGACTAAGGATAAGGAATCACCACTGGGACTAGAGAAGCAGCTGCAGCACTGCCTAGAGGACTAAGGATAAGGAATTACCACCGGGACCAAAGAAGCAGCTGCAGCACTGCCTAGAGGACTAAGGAAAAGGAATTACCACTGGGACCAGAGAAGCAGCTGCAGCACTGCCTAGAGGACTAAGGATAAGGAATCACCACTGGGACCAAAGAAGCAGCTGCAGCACTGCCTAGAAGACTAAGGATAAAGAATCACCACTGGGACTAGAGAAGCAGCTGCAGCACTGCCTAGAGGACTAAGGATAAAGAATTACCACTGGGACCAAAGAAGCAGCTGCAGCACTGCCTAGAAGACTAAGGATAAGGAATCACCACTGGGACCAAAGAAGCAGCTGCAGCACTGCCTAGAGGACTAAGGATAAGGAATTACCACTGGGACCAAAGAAGCAGCTGCAGCACTGCCTAGAGGACTAAGGATAAGGAATTACCACTGGGACCAAAGAAGCAGCTGCAGCACTGCCTAGAAGACTAAGGATAAAGAATTACCACTGGGACCAAAGAAGCAGCTGCAGCACTGCCTAGAGGACTAAGGATAAGGAATTACCACTGGGACCAAAGAAGCAGCTGCAGCACTGCCTAGAAGACTAAGGATAAAGAATTACCACTGGGACCAAAGAAGCAGCTGCAGCACTGCCTAGAAGCCTAAGGATAAGGAATCACCACTGGGACCAAAGAAGCAGCTGCAGCACTGCCTAGAAGACTAAGGATAAGGAATCACCACTGGGACCAAAGAAGCAGCTGCAGCACTGCCTAGAAGCCTAAGGATAAGGAATTACCACTGGGACCAAAGAAGCAGCTGCAGCACTGCCTAGAGGACTAAGGATAAGGAATTACCACTGGGACCAAAGAAGCAGCTGCAGCACGGCCTAGAGGACTAAGGATAAGGAATCACCACTGGGACCAAAGAAGCAGCTGCAGCACTGCCTAGAAGACTAAGGAAAAGGAATCACCACTGGGACCAAAGAAGCAGCTGCAGCACTGCCTAGAGGACTAAGGATAAGGAATTACCACTGGGACCAAAGAAGCAGCTGCAGCACTGCCTAGAGGACTAAGGAAAAGGAATTACCACTGGGACCAAAGAAGCAGCTGCAGCACGGCCTAGAGGACTAAGGATAAGGAATCACCACTGGGACCAAAGAAGCAGCTGCAGCACTGCCTAGAAGACTAAGGATAAGGAATCACCACTGGGACCAAAGAAGCAGCTGCAGCACTGCCTAGAAGCCTAAGGATAAGGAATTACCACTGGGACCAAAGAAGCAGCTGCAGCACTGCCTAGAGGACTAAGGATAAGGAATTACCACTGGGACCAAAGAAGCAGCTGCAGCACTGCTAGAGGACTAAGGATAAGGAATCACCACTGGGACCAAAGAAGCAGCTGCAGCACTGCCTAGAAGACTAAGGATAAGGAATTACCACTGGGACCAAAGAAGCAGCTGCAGCACTGCCTAGAAGACTAAGGATAAAGAATTACCACTGGGACCAAAGAAGCAGCTGCAGCACTGCCTAGAAGACTAAGGATAAGGAATTACCACCGGGACCAAAGAAGCAGCTGCAGCACTGCCTAGAGGACTAAGGATAAGGAATCACCACTGGGACCAAAGAAGCAGCTGCAGCACTGCCTAGAAGCCTAAGGATAAGGAATTACCACTGGGACCAAAGAAGCAGCTGCAGCACTGCCTCGAGGACTAAGGATAAGGAATTACCACCGGGACCAAAGAAGCAGCTGCAGCACTGCCTAGAAGCCTAAGGATAAGAAATTACCACTGGGACCAAAGAAGCAGCTGCAGCACTGCTAGAAGACTAAGGATAAGGAATCACCAATGGGACCAAAGAAGCAGCTGCAGCACTGCCTAGAAGACTAAGGATAAGGAATTACCACTGGGACCAAAGAAGCAGCTGCAGCACTGCCTAGAGGACTAAGGATAAGGAATCACCACTGGGACTAGAGAAGCAGCTGCAGCACTGCCTAGAGGACTAAGGATAAGGAATCACCACTGGGACCAAAGAAGTAGCTGCAGCACTGCCTAGAGGACTAAGGATAAGGAATCACCACTGGGACTAAAGAAGCAGCTGCAGCACTGCGTAGAGGACTAAGTATAAGGAATCACCACTGGGACTAGAGAAGCAGCTGCAGCACTGCCTAGAGGACTAAGGATAAGGAATTACCACCGGGACCAAAGAAGCAGCTGCAGCACTGCCTAGAGGACTAAGGATAAGGAATTACCACTGGGACCAAAGAAGCAGCTGCAGCACTGCCTAGAAGACTAAGGATAAAGAATTACCACTGGGACCAAAGAAGCAGCTGCAGCACTGCCTAGAGGACTAAGGATAAGGAATCGCCACTGGGACTAGAGAAGCAGCTGCAGCACTGCCTAGAAGACTAAGGATAAAGAATTACCACTGGGACCAAAGAAGCAGCTGCAGCACTGCCTAGAAGCCTAAGGATAAGGAATCACCACTGGGACCAAAGAAGCAGCTGCAGCACTGCCTAGAAGACTAAGGATAAGGAATCACCACTGGGACCAAAGAAGCAGCTGCAGCACTGCCTAGAAGCCTAAGGATAAGGAATTACCACTGGGACCAAAGAAGCAGCTGCAGCACTGCCTAGAGGACTAAGGATAAGGAATTACCACCGGGACCAAAGAAGCAGCTGCAGCACTGCCTAGAGGACTAAGTATAAGGAATCACCACTGGGACTAGAGAAGCAGCTGCAGCACTGCCTAGAGGACTAAGGATAAGGAATTACCACCGGGACCAAAGAAGCAGCTGCAGCACTGCCTAGAGGACTAAGGAAAAGGAATTACCACTGGGACCAGAGAAGCAGCTGCAGCACTGCCTAGAGGACTAAGGATAAGGAATCACCACTGGGACCAAAGAAGCAGCTGCAGCACTGCCTAGAAGACTAAGGATAAGGAATCACCACTGGGACCAAAGAAGCAGCTGCAGCACTGCCTAGAGGACTAAGGATAAGGAATTACCACTGGGACCAAAGAAGCAGCTGCAGCACTGCCTAGAAGACTAAGGATAAAGAATTACCACTGGGACCAAAGAAGCAGCTGCAGCACTGCCTAGAGGACTAAGGATAAGGAATCACCACTGGGACTAGAGAAGCAGCTGCAGCACTGCCTAGAAGACTAAGGATAAAGAATTACCACTGGGACCAAAGAAGCAGCTGCAGCACTGCCTAGAAGCCTAAGGATAAGGAATCACCACTGGGACCAAAGAAGCAGCTGCAGCACTGCCTAGAAGACTAAGGATAAGGAATCACCACTGGGACCAAAGAAGCAGCTGCAGCACTGCCTAGAAGCCTAAGGATAAGGAATTACCACTGGGACCAAAGAAGCAGCTGCAGCACTGCCTAGAGGACTAAGGATAAGGAATTACCACTGGGACCAAAGAAGCAGCTGCAGCACGGCCTAGAGGACTAAGGATAAGGAATCACCACTGGGACCAAAGAAGCAGCTGCAGCACTGCCTAGAAGACTAAGGATAAGGAATCACCACTGGGACCAAAGAAGCAGCTGCAGCACTGCCTAGAGGACTAAGGATAAGGAATTACCACTGGGACCAAAGAAGCAGCTGCAGCACTGCCTAGAGGACTAAGGAAAAGGAATTACCACTGGGACCAAAGAAGCAGCTGCAGCACGGCCTAGAGGACTAAGGATAAGGAATCACCACTGGGACCAAAGAAGCAGCTGCAGCACTGCCTAGAAGACTAAGGATAAGGAATCACCACTGGGACCAAAGAAGCAGCTGCAGCACTGCCTAGAAGCCTAAGGATAAGGAATTACCACTGGGACCAAAGAAGCAGCTGCAGCACTGCCTAGAGGACTAAGGATAAGGAATTACCACTGGGACCAAAGAAGCAGCTGCAGCACTGCTAGAGGACTAAGGATAAGGAATCACCACTGGGACCAAAGAAGCAGCTGCAGCACTGCCTAGAAGACTAAGGATAAGGAATTACCACTGGGACCAAAGAAGCAGCTGCAGCACTGCCTAGAAGACTAAGGATAAAGAATTACCACTGGGACCAAAGAAGCAGCTGCAGCACTGCCTAGAAGACTAAGGATAAGGAATTACCACCGGGACCAAAGAAGCAGCTGCAGCACTGCCTAGAGGACTAAGGATAAGGAATCACCACTGGGACCAAAGAAGCAGCTGCAGCACTGCCTAGAAGCCTAAGGATAAGGAATTACCACTGGGACCAAAGAAGCAGCTGCAGCACTGCCTCGAGGACTAAGGATAAGGAATTACCACCGGGACCAAAGAAGCAGCTGCAGCACTGCCTAGAAGCCTAAGGATAAGAAATTACCACTGGGACCAAAGAAGCAGCTGCAGCACTGCTAGAAGACTAAGGATAAGGAATCACCACTGGGACCAAAGAAGCAGCTGCAGCACTGCCTAGAAGACTAAGGATAAGGAATTACCACTGGGACCAAAGAAGCAGCTGCAGCACTGCCTAGAAGACTAAGGATAAGGAATTACCACCGGGACCAAAGAAGCAGCTGCAGCACTGCCTAGAGGACTAAGGATAAGGAATTACCACTGGGACCAAAGAAGCAGCTGCAGCACTGCCTAGAAGACTAAGGATAAAGAATTACCACTGGGACCAAAGAAGCAGCTGCAGCACTGCCTAGAGGACTAAGGATAAGGAATCACCACTGGGACTAGAGAAGCAGCTGCAGCACTGCCTAGAAGACTAAGGATAAAGAATTACCACTGGGACCAAAGAAGCAGCTGCAGCACTGCCTAGAAGCCTAAGGATAAGGAATCACCACTGGGACCAAAGAAGCAGCTGCAGCACTGCCTAGAAGACTAAGGATAAGGAATCACCACTGGGACCAAAGAAGCAGCTGCAGCACTGCCTAGAAGCCTAAGGATAAGGAATTACCACTGGGACCAAAGAAGCAGCTGCAGCACTGCCTAGAGGACTAAGGATAAAGAATTACCACTGGGACCAAAGAAGCAGCTGCAGCACTGCCTAGAAGACTAAGGATAAGGAATCACCACTGGGACCAAAGAAGCAGCTGCAGCACTGCCTAGAAGCCTAAGGATAAGGAATTACCACTGGGACCAAAGAAGCAGCTGCAGCACTGCCTAGAGGACTAAGGATAAGGAATTACCACTGGGACCAAAGAAGCAGCTGCAGCACTGCTAGAGGACTAAGGATAAGGAATCACCACTGGGACCAAAGAAGCAGCTGCAGCACTGCCTAGAAGACTAAGGATAAGGAATTACCACTGGGACCAAAGAAGCAGCTGCAGCACTGCCTAGAAGACTAAGGATAAAGAATTACCACTGGGACCAAAGAAGCAGCTGCAGCACTGCCTAGAAGACTAAGGATAAGGAATTACCACCGGGACCAAAGAAGCAGCTGCAGCACTGCCTAGAGGACTAAGGATAAGGAATCACCACTGGGACCAAAGAAGCAGCTGCAGCACTGCCTAGAAGCCTAAGGATAAGGAATTACCACTGGGACCAAAGAAGCAGCTGCAGCACTGCCTCGAGGACTAAGGATAAGGAATTACCACCGGGACCAAAGAAGCAGCTGCAGCACTGCCTAGAAGCCTAAGGATAAGGAAATACCACTGGGACCAAAGAAGCAGCTGCAGCACTGCCTAGAAGCCTAAGGATAAGAAATTACCACTGGGACCAAAGAAGCAGCTGCAGCACTGCTAGAAGACTAAGGATAAGGAATCACCACTGGGACCAAAGAAGCAGCTGCAGCACTGCCTAGAAGACTAAGGATAAGGAATTACCACTGGGACCAAAGAAGCAGCTGCAGCACTGCCTAGAGGACTAAGGATAAGGAATCACTACTCGGACCAAAGAAGCAGCTGCAGCACTGCCTAGAGGACTAAGGATAAGGAATTACCACTGGGACCAAAGAAGCAGCTGCAGCACTGCCTAGAAGACTAAGGATAAGGAATTACCACTGGGACCAAAGAAGCAGCTGCAGCATTGCCTAGAGGACTAAGGATAAGGAATTACCACCGGGACCAAAGAAGCAGCTGCAGCACTGCCTAGAAGCCTAAGGATAAGGAAATACCACTGGGACCAAAGAAGCAGCTGCAGCACTGCCTAGAAGCCTAAGGATAAGAAATTACCACTGGGACCAAAGAAGCAGCTGCAGCACTGCTAGAAGACTAAGGATAAGGAATCACCACTGGGACCAAAGAAGCAGCTGCAGCACTGCCTAGAAGACTAAGGATAAGGAATTACCACTGGGACCAAAGAAGCAGCTGCAGCACTGCCTAGAGGACTAAGGATAAGGAATCACTACTCGGACCAAAGAAGCAGCTGCAGCACTGCCTAGAAGACTAAGGATAAGGAATCACCACTGGGACCAAAGAAGCAGCTGCAGCACTGCTAGAGGACTAAGGATAAGGAATCACCACTGGGACTAGAGAAGCAGCTGCAGCACTGCCTCGAGGACTAAGGATAAGGAATTACCACTGGGACCAAAGAAGCAGCTGCAGCACTGCCTAGAGGACTAAGGATAAGGAATTACCACTGGGACCAAAGAAGCAGCTGCAGCACTGCTAGAGGACTAAGGATAAGGAATCACCACTGGGACCAAAGAAGCAGCTGCAGCACTGCCTAGAAGACTAAGGATAAAGAATTACCACTGGGACCAAAGTAGCAGCTGCAGCACTGCCTAGAAGACTAAGGATAAGGAATCACCACTGGGACTAGAGAAGCAGCTGCAGCACTGCCTAGAAGACTAAGGATAAAGAATTACCACTGGGACCAAAGAAGCAGCTGCAGCACTGCCTAGAGGACTAAGGATAAGGAATCACCACTGGGACCAAAGAAGCAGCTGCAGCACTGCCTAGAAGACTAAGGATAAAGAATTACCACTGGGACCAAAGAAGCAGCTGCAGCACTGCCTAGAGGACTAAGGATAAAGAATTACCACTGGGACCAAAGAAGCAGCTGCAGCACTGCCTAGAAGACTAAGGATAAGGAATTACCACTGGGACCAAAGAAGCAGCTGCAGCACGGCCTAGAGGTCTAAGGATAAAGAATTACCACTGGGACCAAAGAAGCAGCTGCAGCACTGCCTAGAAGCCTAAGGATAAGGAATTACCACCGGGACCAAAGAAGCAGCTGCAGCACTGCCTAGAAGACTAAGGAAGACTCACATGCGGAGTCCCGCAGGGGTCTTCGCTTAGTCCCACCCTGTTTAATGTTTACATGGCCCCCCTGGAAGATGTTGTGACCCCCTATGGGATCAAGGTTGTCAACTACGCTGATGACACCCAACTGGTCGTCTCCCTCTCCCAGCTGGACAAACATCCAGACAGCCTGCGGAACTGTCTCCAGGACATCTACTCCTGGATGTGCGAATCTTCCCTCAAATTGAACGGTGCCAAAACCGAAATTATGCTCCTGGGTAACAAATGGTCCTCAATCCCCGCCGCGGTGTGGCCAGACACCTTTGGTGAGATTCCCACTCCTAAGACCCAAGTCAAAACGCTAGGCGTCTGGCTGGAACCAAGCCTCACCATGAAGACCCAGGCGACCAAGACCGCTGGAACATGCTTTGGCCTCTTGCGATCTACCCGCAAGATCCTCCCCCTCCTCCCCCCGCTCTCCAGGAAGCTGCTGATTCAAGGGCTCATCCTAGCCAGACTTGATTATAGCAACGCCGTCTACCTTGGTGCACCGGAGTTCACCCTTGCCAAACTCCAACGGGCACAAAACGCTGCGGCAAGGCTCATATTGGACCTCCCCCCTAGAGCCTCTGCCAAGCCGGCCCTCAAGGCCCTTCACTGGCTCCCTGTCCGCCAGCGAATTGAGTTTAAAGCAATGTGCACCAGCCATAAACTCATTAATGGTGCCGGCCCGGCCGCCCTGAAAGACCTTGTCACCCCCTACAAAGCCTCAAGGTCACTGCGCTCGGACGATGAGCATCTGGCCATCGTCCCTAAATTTAAGAAGGCTCGAACCGGCGGCCGCCGCTTCTCGGTCAAAGCCTCTTCAGGTTGGAACGCACTGCCTCGCCACTTGCGTCTGGAACCCTCCCACGCCCTCTTCCGAAAAAAACTAAAGACTTTCCTATTCCCTAAATAGTCCTCCGGTCCCCCCCTCCTCCTGGATATTGCAAGTCTATAGCGCGGGGATGCCTCCGGGTCACCAGGCGCTTTATAAATTTATAAATAAATAAATAAATAAGGATAAAGAATTACCACTGGGACCAAAGAAGCAGCTGCAGCACTGCCTAGAGGACTAAGGATAAGGAATCACCACTGGGACCAAAGAAGCAGCTGCAGCACTGCCTAGAGGACTAAGGATAAGGAATCACCACTGGGACCAAAGAAGCAGCTGCAGCACTGCCTAGAAGACTAAGGATAAGGAATCACCACTGGGACCAAAGAAGCAGCTGCAGCACTGCCTAGAGGACTAAGGATAAGGAATCACCACTGGGACCAAAGAAGCAGCTGCAGCACTGCCTAGAAGACTAAGGAAAAGGAATTACCACTGGGACCAAAGAAGCAGCTGCAGCACTGCCTAGAGGACTAAGGATAAGGAATCACCACTGGGACCAAAGAAGCAGCTGCAGCACTGCCTAGAAGACTAAGGATAAAGAATTACCACTGGGACCAAAGAAGCAGCTGCAGCACTGCCTAGAGGACTAAGGATAAGGAATCACCACTGGGACCAAAGAAGCAGCTGCAGCACTGCCTAGAAGACTAAGGAAAAGGAATTACCACTGGGACCAAAGAAGCAGCTGCAGCACGGCCTAGAGGACTAAGGATAAGGAATCACCACTGGGACCAAAGAAGCAGCTGCAGCACTGCCTAGAAGACTAAGGATAAGGAATCACTACTCGGACCAAAGAAGCAGCTGCAGCACTGCCTAGAGGACTAAGGATATGGAATTACCACTGGGACCAAAGAAGCAGCTGCAGCACTGCCTAGAGGACTAAGGATAAGGAATTACCACCGGGACCAAAGAAGCAGCTGCAGCACGGCCTAGAGGACTAAGGATAAGGAATTACCACCGGGACCAAAGAAGCAGCTGCAGCACTGCCTAGAGGACTAAGTATAAGGAATCACCACTGGGACTAGAGAAGCAGCTGCAGCACTGCCTCGAGGACTAAGGATAAGGAATTACCACTGGGACCAAAGAAGCAGCTGCAGCACTGCCTAGAGGACTAAGGATAAGGAATTACCACTGGGACCAAAGAAGCAGCTGCAGCACTGCCTAGAAGACTAAGGATAAAGAATTACCACTGGGACCAAAGAAGCAACTGCAGCACTGCCTAGAGGACTAAGGATAAAGAATTACCACTGGGACCAAAGAAGCAGCTGCAGCACTGCCTAGAAGACGAAGGATAAAGAATTACCACTGGGACCAAAGAAGCAGCTGCAGCACTGCCTAGAAGCCTAAGGATAAGGAATTACCACCGGGACCAAAGAAGCAGCTGCAGCACTGCCTAGAAGACTAAGGATAAGGAATTACCACTGGGACCAAAGAAGCAGCTGCAGCACTGCTAGAGGACTAAGGATAAAGAATTACCACTGGGACCAAAGAAGCAGCTGCAGCACTGCCTAGAAGACTAAGGATAAAGAATTACCACTGGGACCAAAGAAGCAGCTGCAGCACTGCCTAGAAGACTAAGGATAAGGAATCACCACTGGGACCAAAGAAGCAGCTGCAGCACTGCCTAGAAGACTAAGGATAAGGAATCACCACTGGGACCAAAGAAGCAGCTGCAGCACTGCCTAGAAGACTAAGGATAAAGAATTACCACTGGGACCAAAGAAGCAGCTGCAGCACTGCCTAGAGGACTAAGGATAAAGAATTACCACTGGGACCAAAGAAGCAGCTGCAGCACTGCCTAGAGGACTAAGGATAAGGAATCACCACTGGGACCAAAGAAGCAGCTGCAGCACTGCCTAGAAGACTAAGGATAAGGAATCACCACTGGGACCAAAGAAGCAGCTGCAGCACTGCCTAGAAGACTAAGGATAAAGAATTACCACTGGGACCAAAGAAGCAGCTGCAGCACTGCCTAGAGGACTAAGGATAAAGAATTACCACTGGGACCAAAGAAGCAGCTGCAGCACTGCCTAGAGGACTAAGGATAAGGAATCACCACTGGGACCAAAGAAGCAGCTGCAGCACTGCCTAGAAGACTAAGGATAAAGAATTACCACTGGGACCAAAGAAGCAGCTGCAGCACTGCCTAGAAGACTAAGGATAAGGAATCACCACTGGGACCAAAGAAGCAGCTGCAGCACTGCCTAGAAGACTAAGGAAAAGGAATTACCACTGGGACCAAAGAAGCAGCTGCAGCACTGCCTAGAGGACTAAGGATAAGGAATCACCACTGGGACCAAAGAAGCAGCTGCAGCACTGCCTAGAAGACTAAGGATAAAGAATTACCACTGGGACCAAAGAAGCAGCTGCAGCACTGCCTAGAGGACTAAGGATAAGGAATCACCACTGGGACCAAAGAAGCAGCTGCAGCACTGCCTAGAAGACTAAGGAAAAGGAATTACCACTGGGACCAAAGAAGCAGCTGCAGCACGGCCTAGAGGACTAAGGATAAGGAATCACCACTGGGACCAAAGAAGCAGCTGCAGCACTGCCTAGAAGACTAAGGATAAGGAATCACTACTCGGACCAAAGAAGCAGCTGCAGCACTGCCTAGAGGACTAAGGATATGGAATTACCACTGGGACCAAAGAAGCAGCTGCAGCACTGCCTAGAGGACTAAGGATAAGGAATTACCACCGGGACCAAAGAAGCAGCTGCAGCACGGCCTAGAGGACTAAGGATAAGGAATTACCACCGGGACCAAAGAAGCAGCTGCAGCACTGCCTAGAGGACTAAGTATAAGGAATCACCACTGGGACTAGAGAAGCAGCTGCAGCACTGCCTCGAGGACTAAGGATAAGGAATTACCACTGGGACCAAAGAAGCAGCTGCAGCACTGCCTAGAGGACTAAGGATAAGGAATTACTACTGGGACCAAAGAAGCAGCTGCAGCACTGCCTAGAAGACTATGGATAAAGAATTACCACTGGGACCAAAGAAGCAACTGCAGCACTGCCTAGAGGACTAAGGATAAGGAATCACCACTGGGACCAAAGAAGCAGCTGCAGCACTGCCTAGAAGACTAAGGATAAAGAATTACCACTGGGACCAAAGAAGCAGCTGCAGCCCTGCCTAGAGGACTAAGGATAAAGAATTACCACTGGGACCAAAGAAGCAGCTGCAGCAATGCCTAGAGGACTAAGGATAAGGAATCACCACTGGGACCAAAGAAGCAGCTGCAGCACTGCCTAGAAGACTAAGGATAAAGAATTACCACTGGGACCAAAGAAGCAGCTGCAGCACTGCCTAGAGGACTAAGGATAAAGAATTACCACTGGGACCAAAGAAGCAGCTGCAGCACTGCCTAGAGGACTAAGGATAAGGAATCACCACTGGGACCAAAGAAGCAGCTGCAGCACTGCCTAGAAGACTAAGGATAAAGAATTACCACTGGGACCAGAGAAGCAGCTGCAGCACTGCCTAGAAGACTAAGGATAAAGAATTACCACTGGGACCAAAGAAGCAGCTGCAGCACTGCCTAGAAGACTAAGGATAACGAATTACCACTGGGACCAAAGAAGCAGCTGCAGCACTGCCTAGAAGACTAAGGATAAAGAATTACCACTGGGACCAAAGAAGCAGCTGCAGCACTGCCTAGAGGACTAAGGATAAGGAATCACCACTGGGACCAAAGAAGCAGCTGCAGCACTGCCTAGAAGACTAAGGATACTGAATCACCACTGGGACTAGAGAAGCAGCTGCAGCACTGCCTAGAAGACTAAGGATAAGGAATTACCACTGGGACAAAAGAAGCAGCTGCAGCACTGCCTAGAAGACTAAGGATAAGGAATCACCACTGGGACTAGAGAAGCAGCTGCAGCACTGCCTAGAAGACTAAGGATAAGGAATCACCACTGGGACCAAAGAAGCAGCTGCAGCACTGCCTAGAAGACTAAGGATAAAGAATTACCACTGGGACCAAAGAAGCAGCTGCAGCACTGCCTAGAGGACTAAGGATAAGGAATCACCACTGGGACCAAAGAAGCAGCTGCAGCACTGCCTAGAAGACTAAGGAAAAGGAATTACCACTGGGACCAAAGAAGCAGCTGCAGCACTGCCTAGAAGACTAAGGATAAAGAATTACCACTGGGACCAAAGAAGCAGCTGCAGCACTGCCTAGAGGACTAAGGATAAGGAATCACCACTGGGACTAGAGAAGCAGCTGCAACACTGCCTAGAAGACTAAGGATAAGGAATTACCACTGGGACTAGAGAAGCAGCCGCAGCACGGCCTAGAGGACTAAGGATAAGGAATCACCACTGGGACCAAAGAAGCAGCTGCAGCACTGCCTAAAAGACTAAGGATAAGGAATCACCACTGGGACTAGAGAAGCAGCTGCAGCACTGCCTCGAGGACTAAGGATAAGGAATTACCACCGGGACCAAAGAAGCAGCTGCAGCACTGCCTAGAGGACTAAGGATAAGGAATCACCACTGGGACTAGAGAAGCAGCTGCAGCACTGCCTCGAGGACTAAGGATAAGGAATTACCACCGGGACCAAAGAAGCAGCTGCAGCACTGCCTAGAAGACTAAGGATAAGGAAATACCACTGGGACCAAAGAAGCAGCTGCAGCACTGCCTAGAGGACTAAGGATAAGGAATTACCACCGGGACCAAAGAAGCAGCTGAAGCACTGCCTAGAGGACTAAGGATAAAGAATTACCACTGGGACCAAAGAAGCAGCTGCAGCACTGCCTAGAGGACTAAGGATAAGGAATCACCACTGGGACCAAAGAAGCAGCTGCAGCACTGCCTAGAAGCCTAAGGATAAGGAATTACCACCGGGACCAAAGAAGCAGCTGCAGCACTGCCTAGAAGACTAAGGATAAGGAAATACCACTGGGACCAAAGAAGCAGCTGCAGCACTGCCTCGAGGACTAAGGATAAGGAATTACCACCGGGACCAAAGAAGCAGCTGCAGCACTGCCTAGAAGACTAAGGATAAGGAAATACCACTGGGACCAAAGAAGCAGCTGCAGCACTGCCTCGAGGACTAAGGATAAGGAATTACCACCGGGACCAAAGAAGCAGCTGCAGCACTGCCTAGAGGACTAAGGATAAGGAATCACCACTGGGACCAAAGAAGCAGCTGCAGCACTGCCTCGAGGACTAAGTATAAGGAATCACCACTGGGACTAGAGAAGCAGCTGCAGCACTGCCTAGAAGCCTAAGGATAAGGAATCACCACCGGGACCAAAGAAGCAGCTGCAGCACGGCCTAGAGGACTAAGGATAAGGAATTACCACTGGGACTAGAGAAGCAGCTGCAGCACTGCCTCGAGGACTAAGGATAAAGAATTACCACTGGGACCAAAGAAGCAGCTGCAGCACTGCCTAGAGGACTAAGGATAAGGAATTACCACTGGGACCAAAGAAGCAGCTGCAGCACGGCCTAGAGGACTAAGGATAAGGAATCACCACTGGGACCAAAGAAGCAGCTGCAGCACTGCCTAGAGGACTAAGGATAAGGAATCACCACTGGGACCAAAGAAGCAGCTGCAGCACTGCCTAGAAGACTAAGGATAAGGAATCACCACTGGGACCAAAGAAGCAGCTGCAGCACGGCCTAGAGGACTAAGGATAAGGAATCACCACTGGGACCAAAGAAGCAGCTGCAGCACTGCCTAGAAGACTAAGGATAAGGAATCACCACTGGGACCAAAGAAGCAGCTGCAGCACTGCCTAGAAGACTAAGGATAAGGAATCACCACTGGGACTAGAGAAGCAGCTGCAGCACTGCCTAGAAGCCTAAGGATAAGGAATTACCACTGGGACCAAAGAAGCAGCTGCAGCACTGCCTAGAAGCCTAAGGATAAGGAATTACCACCGGGACCAAAGAAGCAGCTGCAGCACTGCCTAGAAGACTAAGGATAAGGAATCACCACTGGGACTAGAGAAGCAGCTGCAGCACTGCCTAGAGGACTAAGGAAAAGGAATTACCACTGGGACCAAAGAAGCAGCTGCAGCACTGCCTAGAAGACTAAGAATAAGGAATTACCACTGGGACCAAAGAAGCAGCTGCAGCACGGCCTAGAAGACTAAGGATAAGGAATTACCACTGGGACCAAAGAAGCAGCTGCAGCACTGCCTAGAAGACTAAGGAAAAGGAATTACCACTGGGACCAAAGAAGCAGCTGCAGCACTGCCTAGAAGACTAAGAATAAGGAATTACCACTGGGACCAAAGAAGCAGCTGCAGCACGGCCTAGAAGACTAAGGATAAGGAATTACCACTGGGACCAAAGAAGCAGCTGCAGCACTGCCTAGAGGACTAAGGATAAGGAATCACCACTGGGACCAAAGAAGCAGCTGCAGCACTGCCTAGAAGCCTAAGGATAAGGAATTACCACCGGGACCAAAGAAGCAGCTGCAGCACGGCCTAGAGGACTAAGGATAAGGAATCACCACTGGGACCAAAGAAGCAGCTGCAGCACTGCCTAGAGGACTAAGGATAAGGAATCACCACTGGGACCAAAGAAGCAGCTGCAGCACTGCCTATAGGACTTAAAATCAGCAGTGGCAGGTGCAGGTAAGGGTGGGGCGCTGTAGGGGGGATTTTGACAAACAACAGAATAGGAGTTATTTATTTAATTTGCCCTATTACATAGTCGGTCGAACCCCCCCCCACCTACCTACCTGCACACGTCTAGGAGGCCAAGAATAAGGAATTAAAATGGGCAGTGTCTAGAGGACAAAGAATTGCTACTGGAACCAGAGATGCAGCTGCAGCAGTGGCTGGAGGACTAAGAATGATTAACTACATCTGGGAGCAGAGACGCAGCTGCAGCACTGCTTAGAGGACTAAGAATGAGGAATTACATCTAGTAGCAGAGACACAGCTGCAGCACTGCTTAGAGGACTAAGAATGAGGAATTACATCTGGGAGCAGAGACACAGGTGCAGCAGTGGCTAGAGGAAGAAAAATGAGGATTTACCACTGGAACCGTAGGCACACCTAGCAGCACTGCCTAGAGGACTAAGAATGAGGAATTACATCTGGAAGCAGAGACGCAACTGCAGCAGTGGCTAGAGTACTAAGAATGAGGAATTACCACTGGAACCAGAGACTCAGATGCAGCAGTGGCTAGAGGACTAAGAATGAGGAATTACCACTGGGACCAAAGAAGCCGCTGCAGCAGTGGCTGGAGGACTAAGAATGAGGATTTACATCCGGGAGCAGAGACGCAGCAGTGGCTAGAGGACTAAGAATAAGGAAATATATCTGGGAGCAGAAAAGCAGCTCGCAGCCCTGGTTAGAGGACTAAGAATGAGGAATTACCACTGGAACCAGAGACTCAGATGCAGCAGTGGCTAGAGGACTAAGAATGAGGAATTACCACTGGGACCAAAGAAGCCGCTGCAGCAGTGGCTGGAGGACTAAGAATGAGGATTTACATCCGGGAGCAGAGACGCAGCAGTGGCTAGAGGACTAAGAATAAGGAAATATATCTGGGAGCAGAAAAGCAGCTCGCAGCCCTGGTTAGAGGACTAAGAATGAGGAATTACCACTGGAACCAGAGACTCAGATGCAGCAGTGGCTAGAGGACTAAGAATGAGGAATTACCACTGGGACCAAAGAAGCCGCTGCAGCAGTGGCTGGAGGACTAAGAATGAGGAAATATATCTGGGAGCAGAAAAGCAGCTGCAGCAGTGGCTGGAGGACTAAGAATGAGGAAATATATCTGGGAGCAGAAAAGCAGCTCGCAGCCCTGGTTAGAGGATCAAGAATGAGAAATTGCCAGTGGGAACAGAGACGCAGCTGATGCACTGCCTAGAGGACAAACAATAAGGAATTATTAGGGGGAGCAGAGAAGCAGCTCGCAGCAGCGACTAGAAGACTAAGGGCCCGATGTAGGTGGCCTTTACCGGTCGGTAACGGCCGATTTCGACCGTTACCGACCGGTAAATGGGTCAATGAGATGTAGGGGGACCTTGTTTACCGATGCGGTATATTTACCGAATCGGTAAAGTTACCGATTCTGTAAAATACCGATTCGGTATTTTACATATGTAGGTGGGACTCTTCTGAGTCCCAGAGGCCTTACAGAATCGGTATTTTACCATGAAATAAAAACTCATGGTAAAACACTGATTCCGGTGTGCATGCACACCTATGCCATGTGACAGGCAGACCTGCCCTTAGGGCAGGTCTGCCTGCCACATGGCACCCACGCCTGTATTGGGGGTGCCAGAGGGTGTCAAAGTGACACCCCCTGCACCCTTGATGGATTCGGTATTTACCGATTCGGTAAATACCGAATCGGTAATGCCCATTGTTTCCTATGGGCTTCAAAGCCCATAGGAAGCAATGGGCATTACCGATTCGGTATTTACCGAATCGGTAAATACCGATTTTTACCGAATCGGTAATCAAAACATCTGAATTACCTACATTTCCCCCCCTCCAATTTACCACTTCTTAAATACCGAATCGGTATGATTCGGTATTTCAGAAGTGGTAAAGTGGAGTTTACCTACATCGGGCCCCAAGAATGAGGAATTACCACAGGAACCAGTGTTCTTGTGGATGGAGTGAAGATGACCTCTGCACATTGTCTACCACGTTTTGGCCTCGAGCTGCATGTCTACCACCCGAGTTGTGCCGTTGTGCACACAGCCAAAGAGTGGAGCTGTGCCTCTGTCACACCTCACAGATGGCCAGTTACATGTGTGTCAAACTGGTCCAAAGCCCCAAACTCCTGTAGTGTGACTTGCAGTTAGCTAGTTTTCAGTGTTGGGTTCTTGATACGATTCAACTGATTGTGCTACAGCCAAGATACTTACCTGATGAAGAGTGATTTTCAAACATTCATGCATTCGAATTAGATCTGAGGGATGGTACTTTTCACACAATATGTTCACCAATTGGAGCACTCATTATAAAAAAAAGTGGCGGACGCATGGAACCAGTCCTGCAGATGGATGGCCACTGATATGGATGCTATCAGGCTGGTACCTTCGGAGATTCATAAAGGTTCTTTCAAGGAGAGCGCATCTAAAAGAACCGCAACTGAAAATGATTTATTTTTGGGTCCAAATTTTTTATCATACAATGAAAACAACAGTAATTAGTAATCAACGCCCATGATCATGTTTCTTTTTCTTATTGCCATGACTCAGCATTAAACAAATGAGGTAATGCAATCTATATTTACAAGTTTGCGGTGGGGCTTAGTGTTTCCGGTACTGAAGCGCTGCCACGGTCCACCTACTAACTTAGGACTCCGTGACACGTTGTTGGAGACTCCAGGGAGTCGCAATGGGAGGGTAAGCTAACGAGCTGGATAACACTTTTCACATTGGCTACAAGTCCTCTGAGAGTAAAGGACCCTCTGCACTGTTCATAGACCAAAATGCGCAACTCGAGACAAACTATACAGGGGCAAAATAAAAAGCGGGAGGGGTGGAGGAAAGTGCATGAAACAAAGAGAGTTTCAATGAAAATACTTTCAAATAAACGACTATTTTTAATATAAACAAAATCGGCGATACCGGCTATGAACTCAAAAGCTGGATTCAACTTGCAGAGCTTACATGCTGCATGACGTGAGACTAATCATGCAGGAGCTAAATAAAATAGGGGGGTGCCCAGAAAAGGCGCCCTTGGAATGCCTCTGTCTACAACTAACAAACAAAATGTGTGGCTACCTTCAATCCAAGTGAGGCTTGCCATGCTGGTTAAATAAATAAAATAAAAAAACTTTGCAGGAGAGCGTCTCTTGTGGGTGGAAAGTGGGCAGGGCTTCATGCCGTTATCCTGAATACAGCATGTCTCGAAGACACAGCGCAAGTGCTGCCTAGGCGAGACCCAAAAAAAAAAAAAACATAAGCAAACGTTCTGGACCAACTTATCAACAGCACACTCCCAGAATCTGAGGATGATTGTCTCTACATGTGAAGTCCTGGCATTTTCCATTTTTCTTTTGTAGTAAATAAACAGCTGAAAAAAATCTGTTACTGTCAGTTGCAACTTCCGCTAGAGTTATGCCCATTTGCCTACTTAATGTATCTGCATACATGTTTCTTCTACTGGTGGAAGATATACTACTGATGAAATGTTCCTTTTAATAGCATACTGCCAAATCTGTTCTACCCATTTCAAAAGTGGGTAGAAGATGGTTTCCCCTTTGGTTGATCGGAAAAAAGCAGATTTTGCATCGTCTGTGATTCCATAAATTGTCTTGTTCTCAAATGTGACTCTGAAACAGTTTCAGAGTCAGGAATACTGCCTTTAACTCCTAGCAATTGATGTGACCCAGGTTTGTGCCTACCAATCGCATGTAGAGTGTCTCCTACAAACGATACAGTCATGAAGGGAACACTTAAATGAATCTCTGCCCCTGGCAATTGTTGGGGCCGCATTCTAGTCCATCGTTTTTCACTAACTATGCCACTAAAAGCCCACTTATGGGTCCCATGCTCACTTTGCCACAGGACTCAGGGCACATACTACAAAAAAAAGCCTAAATAGGGTGGAACCACTCTGGGTTTGCTTGTGATCCCACTCAGAGGGGACTTGGCAATTCATGCTGAAATGTTCCTACTGGAGTAAGTCCAGGGCAGATCTGCATATGGCTGGCATTGGTCTGAGATTCCACGGTGGGATTCTGGCCAACAGTAATTTTCAGTGGCTGAGATTAATCCATGCAATTCAACCATCATATTTTTACTTTCCTTAGTCCTGTAGTATGTGAAGCACAATCAAGCAGCATATTAAGTATTCAGGCAAGAGCCTAACAACCCACGAAAGAGGAGCGGGCACAATGATTTAGTCACTACATCGAAAGTTCCAGAGACACAAGTACAATCATTCCGTGCCTGATGAGTACCCATCATGCACACAGGGTGTGACAACAATGAAGACCATTCAAAAATGTCTAGCAGAGGAAAAATACCAATGGAGGGAATCATCGACAAATGAGTGAGTGGCTAGCTTCATCCCCACAACTATTACTTAGTGTACAGAGCCCCACACACAACACGAAACATGCCCACCAACAGGAGAGGAACATGTTTTGACAAAGCACCTACTGAGCAGAAAAGGACAGACCAATTCTAATACTCCCTGAAAAAGCAAGCTTATCAATGGCTATTTATGGTGCGCAGTCGATGACCACATCTCAACTGTTGCAGGCCATGGTTTTCACACAGAAGTGTTGTTGGCAGGATGAGCTGCTAAGGACAACAGTGAAGTCTTGGAGGAAGGTGAGCGACTAGAGGATTTTGGGAAGATAAAACCCCATGAATGCTCGACTAGAAGGCTAATGCTGCTAGACACATTGTGGGTCTTCAAGAAGTAGTCACGGACACATATTACATACTAAAGGGCTTGGATATCTCTGAGGCAGTCACAATCACAGAAAAGTGTCACTGCTACATCAACACATCACGGTTAGTCTGTCCTGGGCAACGTCCTATTTCCACCCTACTCCATTTTCTCAGAAGCAAACAGCCTCCTGGCGGGCCTTTAATCTAAGTCACTGAAAAGGTTTATCTGACATTTGTTAGCACATGTTTTAGGCACAGAGGAAGATGAAGCTGCACTTACCATCTAAAGAAAGCCAGTCCAGTTGGGTACTGGGCAGAGCCATGAAGGTGCGGGCTCTGTACTCAAACAACACAGAATTGGAGAGGATTTGATTGTCCTTTACCACCTGCAGCGTGACCAGCCCAGCCTCGTGTGCTGCAAAAAGGTTAAGAGGTTGGTGAGCAGACAGTTCCAAGCAAGGGAGCAGCACAGCATCCACCACCAATACAATGGACCACACACTCAGCATCTACTTCTCTGCAAGGCCAAGAGCTCCTCCAGCTCTTACATCTAGCTCTTGTCTTAACATGTACAGGGCCCTCTGTAAACATGGCAGCCATCTTACAATGTGGTATTTTACAAATTCAGTGCGATGAGAAGATCATCAGGAAACACTAATGCTATCTGTTTCCTAAGCAGCAGCTATTCTCATATCTTCCTATTTTAAGCATGTGTGATTATATCATCTGGGCCAGTTTTTTCCTTTGCATTCTGGGATTTGTGGAGAAGTGTGGCTCACCGATTAGAGTGGCAGACCCTGAGGCAGAGGTCTGGTCCGGACCAGGGTTGGCAGGGTCTTGGGCTCCATGTCCTTGGACCCGATAATTCTCGCCTCGGTGCCTACTCTAATCATGGGTTCCACTCTGCAACTCTGGGAAAAAGCTTGCTTAGGGCCCGATGTAGGTACCAAATACCGGTCGGAAACGGCCGATTTCGGCCGTTTCCGACCGGTATTTGGCCTACTGAGATGTAGGGGACCTTTTTTTGTCCAATTCGGTAAAATTACCGAATCGCAAAAATACCGAATCGGTAATTTTACCGATTTTTAAATTTGGGATGTAGGTGGGACTACTTTCTGTCCCACAGGCCCTTCAGATTCGGTATTTTAACACCCAATCCGATTGGGTGTTAAAATACCGAATCCAGGTGTGCATGCACATGTGTGCATGCACACCTATGCCATGTGACAGACAGACATGCCCTTAGGGCATGTCTGTGTGCCACATGGCTCACATGCCTGTTTTGGGGGTGCTAGAGGGTGTCAAAGTGACACCCCCTGCACCCTTGCACAAATCGGTAATTACTGAATCGGTAATTACCGATTCGGTAGTGCCCATTGATTCCTATGGGCTTCAAGGCCCATAGGAAGCAATGGGGGATACCGAATCGGTATTTACAGAATCGGTAAATACCGAATCTTACAGATTCGGTATTTACCGAATCTGAAATACCTACATCTCCCCCCCTTTAATTTACCACTTCATAAATACCGATTCGGTATGATTCGGTATTTATGAAGTGGTAAATGTAGATTTACCTACATCGGGCCCCTCTCCACACCGGCCCTAACAACGCTAGGATGCCTGGCTTCACCTTGGGGGTGCCCAGGAGTGGACACCTCACAGGAACAGGCCAGGAAGGGTTCCACAGCGGTATTCGTACAGCGCTTAGAGACCCCTGGGTGATAGGCGCTATACAAATCCAAATTACATTTACATTTACATTTGTAGTCCTCCTTCATCCCCTCATAAAATCAGGACTGCTGGTCCCAAAAATGCAAAAAAAACAAGCATTTACAATGCAATAGGTCTCGCATTAGGAAAGTTTGAGCTGTTGGTATTGTAAATGACAAATTTTATATTTATCTGTTGGTTTTGAAAATACCAAAATTAATAGCTTTGTCATTTACAATGCCAATAGTTTTAACTTTCGCAAATGTGACACCTATAGCATTTGTAATGCAATATGTGTTGTATTTACGTGACTTAGATGTTGAGTGCAGTGTAATTATGTGGCGTGTTATTATGTGGCACTGAGTGGTATTTGGAGTGCATGTTGCATTGAGTGCAGTGTAATTATGTGGCGTGTAATTATGTGGCACTGAGTTGTATTTGGAGTGTATGTTGCATTGAGTGCAGTGTAATTATGTGGTGTGTAATTATGTGGCACTGAGTTGTATTTGGAGTGTATGTTGCATTGAGTGCAGTGTAATTACGTGGTGTGTAATTATGTGGCACTGAGTTGTATTTGGAGTGTATGTTGCATTGAGCGCAGTCTAATCAGTAGAGTGTAATTAATGTGGCGTGTAATTATGTGGCACTGAGTGGCATTTGGAGTGTATGTTGCATTGAGCGCAGTCTAATCAGAAGAGTGTACTTTTGTGGCATGTAATTATGTGGCACTGAGTGGTATTTGGAGTGTATGTTGCATTGAGTGCAGTGCAATTATGTGGCACTGAGTGGTATTTGGAGTGTATGTTGCGTTGAGTGCAATGTAGTTATGAAGCATAATTATGTGGCACTGAGTGGTATTGTGTGGAGTGTGTTGCATTCAGTAGAGTATAATTATGTGGCGTGTAATTATGTGACAGTGGTATTTGGAGTGTATGTTGCGTTGAGTGCAGTGTAATTATGTGGCGTGTAATTATGTGGAGTGTATGATGTATTCAGTATAGTGTAATTGTGTGGCGTGCAATTATGTGGCACTGAGTGGTATTGTTTGGAGTGTATGTTGCATTGAGTGCAGTGTAATTATGTAGCATATAATTGTGGCACTGAGTGGTATTGTGTGGAGTGTGTGTTGCATAGGGTCCAAACTATGAGGCGAGCCCTCACCCCCCCCCCCTAGACACTTGCTTGTTGTTTATCAACTTCATGTTACGGAATCACAATCCAGCCCTTGAGCCCAGGCTCCTTCCTGCCAGTGAGATAGATCAAAAGAGACTTCTTGACCGTGCACAGACAGGCAAAGGGAAAAGAACACAATCCTTCTGAGATGCAGGTAGGTTACGTTTTAAATAAATACTATTATTGTGGCGACTCGTTACACATTTTTGCCAATACTAATATTGCATTGCGAATTCGAGGGTGCCTACCGCTGTTGCCCCCAAAAGAAATCACCGCCGCAGCCCGGCTCCGTGAAAACCGTAAGTCAGGCACTTTTGGCCCAGACGGGGGCGGGGCCTGCAATCCAGCAGGAAGTTCCGCCCGCCGCCGCCGAGGAAGCAGTGAAGCCGGCCGACTCCGACCAGCGCTGCAGAGGAGACACGCCGAAAGAGCCCGGTGAGTGGGAGGGGAGGGGAGGGGGGTGTACGCGTGTGTGTCTGTTCGAATGTGTCTGTGTGTGTGCGCGTGGGTCTGCGTGTGTGCGCGTGGGTCTGCGTGTGTGTATGCAGTGTGTGTATGCAGAGTGTGTGGCTGGGTATGTGCGCATGCGTGACTGTGGGAGTGTGTTTGCGCAAGGGAATGAGACACGAGAGGGGCAAGGCGACGTGCGCGCCCACGAGGTGAAATCTGCGTCTGCGCTCGTGCCCCTCTCGTGTCCACTCTCCCAAATACGGGCAACATTAGTTGTGTTCGCTGACAGCTTGCAATGCTTTCGCATTGCAAGCTACGTCAGCTCGCCCTAAAAAAGACTGCCTTAGCATAGTGTGCTGCCCGGCTAGTACTTTGCTGCTTCCATCATTGCATCCAAATATTTAATCCAGCACGTAACTTAACTACAACAACCCAGGACTGTTGGCTTTGCCAATGGTTGTTCGTTGCATAAGATTAAATTAGCAACAACTCTGGCTTAATTGTATATAGTATTGAAAATGCTTCCATTCTAAAATGATGAAACTGTAAAATAACTATAACGAGTCTCTTTGAAGTTACATCACAGGCAGTGAAGGGCGGTACTGCCGCAGAGTTCAAATTCTTTTTTTCGCCCTTAGAGTGAGGGCAAAAATGGGAAGTCCGATAGGGACCGATCTCGGCACCTGCTTTATAGAACTTGCCGGTGCTGGGCGCCGGCAGGACCCGGCCCTATGTACGCCTTATAATGCACACGACACAACCACCTGCACGCCATACTCCATTTCTGCATCGAAGGAGCACTGGGCTACGTTAGCATGCGATAGCAATGGAATCTTTTCGTGCCTGTCAACCTCCAATACCCCATGATGGGGTTTCCATGTGAATTTTGCCAAGCCAGACTTCTGATAACTGAAATAATCATTGTACCCACCTCCCCCCTCTACTAACCACATAAAGGTGGATTATATTTGCAGAATAAACTTCCTTTGCCTTGTTTTTAACAGACTGCCGTGACACCACACCCTTACTGATGAACTTCGGGGTGGCTTCCCTGCCTTTCATTTCATCATCTTATCTGCATGCAACACTCGCAGTTACGCAGATGTCTAAACTTGCTCAGAGAAGCAAAAAAGATATACTTGCCCAGCCTCTGCTTTCAAGATCATGACGCACCCACTTTACAGTTCCAAGTGCAAACATATTTCGCGAGATTTTTGCTTATTGTAAAAAGAAAGAAATCGCCGCCGCAGCCCTGCTCCGTGAAAACCGGAAGTCAGGCACTTTTGGCCCAGACGGGGGCGGGGCCTGCAATCCAGCAGGAAGTTCCGCCCGCCGCCGCCGAGGAAGCAGTGAAGCCGGCCGACTCCGACCAGCGCTGCAGAGGAGACACGCCGAAAGAGCCCGGTGAGTGGGAGGGGAGGGGAGGGGGGTGTACGCGTGTGTGTCTGTTCGAATGTGTCTGTGTGTGTGCGCGTGGGTCTGCGTGTGTGCGCGTGGGTCTGCGTGTGTGTATGCAGTGTGTGTATGCAGTGTGTGTGGCTGGGTTATGTGCGCATGCGTGACTGTGGGAGTGTGTTTGCGCAAGGGAATGAGACACGAGAGGGGCAAGGCGACGTGCGCGCCCACGAAGTGAAATCCGCGTCTGCGCTCGTGCCCCTCTCGTGTCCACTCTCCCAAATACGGGCAACATTAGTTGTCTTCGCTGACAGCTTGCAATGCTTTCGCATTGCAAGCTACGTCAGCTCGCCCTAAAAACATGAGCTGGAAAAGCAACTCACTTGTGGATATGGTAACACAGAACACTGAAGTATTTGTAGGTGTTAGGCTTATTTGTAGGTAAAGAATACGTAGTATGATGGAGTCACCAAAGCATATACAAATGTCTGGAAAGCTGAAATTCAAGGAATTTGGTGAAGAGCACACACCTTTCGATTTAATTAAGGGGATAAGGATTCCTTTTGATGAAACTCAAAGAGAGATGCACTGAAAGAGAGAGCCCACAGTTCCACCATCACCAATCATTGTGTTTGCCTATGCAGTGCTTTGAGCTACAGTTTTCATGACTTAAAGGTGAGCCAATGCATTCTGTGGCTGCTTATGACAGGATAGCTAGAACCAGGCACAAGTAACCTGGGGAGGGCGCTGTTATGATGTGCAGGCAGAAGGTTCAGGCCTGCTGCAGTTCCATCTAAACATTACATTTTCTGTCATACTCTGCATGTTTTTAAAACAAAACTGGAATGATCAGAAGTATGGACTTACATATTTTGTTAATGACATAACTAAAAGAATGCCACAAGGATAAAAAAAACACCTTATAAAATAAGAGATGGTCATGATATGTACCTGCTACTTTTGACCATGCCACAACAAAAACTCCTTATTTAGGGATTTAAAGCACAAGATTAAGTCAGCACCCGGAGTGATCCATTCAATAATTAAGCACAAGAAGAGCGGTTGTTACCAGGACAGTAGCAGCGCAAGACTCCGGACTGTATGAGTGAAGCAGGAACTGTGATCTGGTCAAAGACGCAGGAGTATGTCTCGGCATCCTCAGTCCATGGACCGGTGATCAGTACCTTCACACCACCCTGGCAAAAAGAGGCAATCATCAGGTCATTAGCTAGATCAGTTTGGCGACATATTACATCATTGCATGGCTAAAGGTGGAAGGGATCACACTGTTAATCCACATCTTCTGAGAAGGTATCGTATAGACAACAGCAGTGGGTGCCACGGTGGTCCATTGTTTTGAAATGTCTGCAGGTTGCAGTGAGAACCCAAGAACCCAGTAGATCATTTTAACGATAAATGACGGCCATCATAAGTCACTGTCAGCAAGGTCAGAGATATGGCCATATAAAGCTGTATAAACAAGTGTCAACATATGTTACCTACTGTGAGTAAGCAAGCAGCTATTCACAGTCTTCTATGCAGACAGCCTTCATGTTCTGTCCATATGGAACTGGCAGTCCTGTTGGCACAACAATACACAGCCCTCCCTCACCTCTTATAACATCCAAAGGTTTCACCTCATTCTTTTGTCTTCATCTATTAGAGCCTCTATGTAGGAAAGCGCACCTTCTTGACATGGTCACCCCCACCTTTGGACATAGCACTGATGTCTTTCGATCAAAAGTGCACCAGTCCGTGCTAACCAGCCCCCCAGTGCCAGTGCTCCTTCTCTTAAAACAGATACATGTCTAATTGTAACACATTTGCCAAGGACCTTAGCACCCCTGTAAGTTCCTAGTATATGGTAACTCTGGTATCGAGGGCATGGGTACTAAAGAGGGTCCCTATGTGCGGCAGCATGTATTGTGCAACTCAAAAGGAACCACACAAAAATGCATGCAGGATGAATGAAATGGAGCAAACAATTTTGAAAACTCGACATGACCCACACCCTGTGTGTCATGCCTGTACACAATGCATACACTATATGTAAGTAACCCCTACCGCAGGCCTTAGAGCCCTAAGGCAGGGTGCATTATATTATATGGAAGGACAGATCTGTATGAGCAGATATGCCCCTAAGATGTCTGGTTCCATTGTCACAACATTGCAAGTGATCAGGAAGCCATCTTAAGCATATCTACTGGGCACTGTTCATTAAGAGTCACCCAGCTACACAATGGCTTCTCTGAAGATAATGTTGTTTGGTATCAAACCCCTAGTCTTAACCCCTTAACTGCAGCGCAAATTCCCCCTCAGTGAGGGAGAATTAAAGAGTGGACGGGGCTGCGACGGTCAACGGACATGCGCAGCACCAGGGAGACAGTGCTTGCATCGGCCATTGGCCGACGCAAGCACCGAACGGGTTCATAAATCCACACTGATGCCAGTGTTGTATTATGACATACGCTGATTGGGAACCTTAGAGGTACCCCCTGAACCCTACCAGCCATTTAGCGTGCTGATTGACTGGACCATTCCAGGCTCCCACCAGAGACGAGTTTATAACCCCCTGCTCGGGAGAGCCAACGCTCTCAGAGGTCAGAAACAATGCTTGTTCTGGCAGGAGGTGTCCACATATCCTCCATCAGGGTGGCTGGTGATTGAGGCTTCAAACCCCCTGCCACCTTTGATATGCAATTCCAGCTTCCTCCAGACCAGGAGAATGCCACCCCCTGCCATGGGGCACATTTGGAACCAGAGCAAGCCGGCAAACGAGCTAGTCAGTAGGCGAGTTGCACTATCAGGCTACGCACACTCCTAAGTGTGCTTAGCCTGAAGTGGATGCTCAAGGAAGGGTTTCATCATCTTGCTTTTGGCAAACGTAGGAACTCTGGGTCAGGTTTATGCCCACTCTCCATAGGAAGTGGTCATCTAGGGAGTGTAGTCACCCCAGGGGTAAATAGCCCATTGGTTACTACCCTACACTCCCCTTAACGCTCCTTAATCCAGTATTTAGATGGCCCCCTGACCCAGGTACTCAACTACGTAGGAACCAAAGAAGTAAAGAAGAGAGCAGTCACCACGAGATCTAAGGACTTACACTGAACTAGCCGTCCATCCCTCCCTTGCTGCTGGTACCTCGACAATTGCACTGACCAGGCTCATCCAAAAGCGTCGCATCCTCCATAGCCTGTGGAGGACTGTCCAGCACTTCAACAATCAAGCATCATCTCGCTCTGGGTAAAGGAGCCATCCCCCTGCAGGCACCGACCATTGTGTCCATCAAAGAAGCACTTTGCCAGGAAGAAGTCCTTGCTGCATTAGGAGGTCAGATCTGTCTCTCTGTTGCGTATAGAGAAGCAAGGAACTCTTGGAGTCGCGCAGCACCAATACCCTGGGTGCAGGAGCATTTGCAACATCCAAGGCTTGCTGTGTGTCCAATCTAGACTCCATTGACGTCAAAGCCGACCTGACGATTAAGTACTCTGGGATTACCAAGGCAAACACCGAGAGAATCCCTACTGTTCTGGTTTCTCTCCCTCTGTTCATCATCAAAGCCAAGTAAGAAAATAAGTTACTTACCTGTGAACTGCGGTTCTCCAGTATTGGTATCTTTCATAGATTCACATGCTTGAATCATCCCCCTTCGTCGAAGTGGGAGTGACATGATACATAAAACGCAGTAAGAAAAAAACATTCACTTTAATATCTCGTCCTTGTCAAACTCCAGCCAATCAGGCGACAGCACCCTCTAGAACCCTCGCCACAGAGGCTCCAGGCTCTCAGATGTTCGAGCACAAGTGAAGTAAAAACGTACAATAAAACAGAGGAGCCTCTATGGGGAGGAGGGTGGGTGGCTTGTGAATCTATGAAATATACCAATACTGGAGAACCACAGTTCACAGGTAAGTAACTTATTTTCTTCTTCATATTGGGTTATCTTTCATAGATTCACATGCTTGAATCAGAGTAGATAGCAGTTATCACATAAGTATGAATGTTCATACAAGAAAGTATGTAGTACATAGAGTACAAAAGAAAACTGTACATCACCCAGTGTATATCACACTTATGTACCATATAAATGTACATGTACAGTGACCTTGAATATAGCAATTTTAAAGCTTAAAGAAAGGTGGGAAAGATAGAGGCTCACCTTATAGAAAAGCATTACGTAGCACTGCCTGTCCCACAGCAGTATCAGCATTACTTGCAGCTTCCAGACAGTAATGCTTGGTAAAAGTGTACCTGCTGGACCAAGTTGCTGTTCTGCAAATTTGCTGAATAGGCACACTGGCGAAGAGAGCTGTTGAGGAGGAGACTGCTCTCGTAGAATCCACTTTCACTGTTGAATGTAGAAGTTTGCCTGCTTGCGGATGGTAAAACTGGATCGCACAGGAAATCCAACGTGCTATAGTTTGTTTAGTCACTGGATATCCTTTCCTGATTTTTCAATAAGCCACAAAAAGCTGATCAGAATTACGGATAGAGGCTGTTTTCTGCAAGAAAAATGTTACACTCTTGACATCCAGGGAATGTAAATCCCTTTCTGCAGGTGTCTGGAGTAGGGAAGAAAGTCTTTAGGATGACTGGTTCGTTTAAGTGAAAATCCGATGAAACCTTAGGAATAAAGGTTGGATTTGTCCGAAGTATAACAGTCTTTAGTACTCTGGAGAAAAGGATGTCGAGTAGAGGAAGCATGTATGTTGCTTACTCGTCTCGCTGAAGTAAGAGCCTGTAGAAGGGAAGTTTTCAATGAGATGAATTTACGGTCAGCTCTATGAATAGGCTCACAGGGAGCTTTTTAATACAATGTTGAGATGCCAAGGCGGAGGAGGGTGTCTAACCTCATCATTGCTATAGTATATTCCCGTGCTGTGCTGCAATTTTTAAAATCCCTTGTTATGAGACAAGGTCAACTCGTCATAAGCACAGCGCAGGTAACACCCATGACGAGTTGACCTTGTCACAAGCATCGAAGGGGCTAATTGGAAAGAACATTCCAAACAATCCTTTAAGAAATTGTTATATTATTCTTGATGACCAAAGAGACTGTGATCCATTCTGCCGTCGAAACTTGGAAATCGCAGCAAGGAATACTTTAATAGAAGAATGAGAAAGGCCAGATTTTCCCAGTTGGAAGAAAAAAGGCAGCAATTTTTCTGGTGAAGACTGAATAGGGTGTACTTCTGAGGTTTCACACCAATGACAGAATCTCTTTCACTTGAGTTTATAAGTCTTGATAGTGGAGGGCGTTCTGGCATTAGCTAGGACCTCCCGACAGTCAGCAGGTGTAACTAGGTTGGTAAACTCATAGTATTCATGGGCCACGCTGCTAATCGCAGAGCTGTTGGATACGATGGCAGACCTGGCCGCAGTTCATTGTCAGCAAGTTCTGTAATGGGCGCAACAACCTGGGTTTGCACTCTGATAGGAGTAGAAGCTCCGTGAGGCCGCCTGGGGGCTATGAGAAGTATTCGGCAGGCTTCTATCCTCATCTTCAGAAGCACCCTTGGTACTAAAGGAATCGGAGGAAAAGTGTAAGCATAAATCTTTGACCAATTCATCGAAAACGCATTCCGGTATGATCCTGGTTGGGGTAGCCAAATGGCGAAGAATTGGCATTTGCGGTACTGACTGGTTGCAAATAGGTCAAAAGTCGGTTTGCCCAACAACCGAAAGATGTGATTCAACGTTGGTTGGTGAAGTTCCCATTTGTGGTTTGTTGTGATCGACCTGCTCAATGAATCCGCTCGGAAGTTGGCCACTCCTGGAACCTGCACTGCCGTCAGCGTTATCAGATGTTGAATAGGCCAATACGAGATTTGTGTCTTGTCACCCAGGCCACAGTAATGTACATTGATAGCACTGGGTGGTAACTGTGCCTGTAATATCAAAGCTTACAATTTTGGTGAAATGCTACTAAAAGAAAAATTAGGCAAAAATTAAATCATGCAAGCATAATTTGTGTAATTGTGGGAATTTCACGTTTTGCTTGCGATGACAAAATCCTGAAATTACACCATTATGCCACTTTGCATGATTACGTTTTATAGGCACTAACAGTATACCACAAATACGCCATCTGCAATAAAAAATTCACTGCAAATGCACATGAGAAACAAAACTCAAGCAACTGCTGTTTGCAGTGCTTTTCCCACCCACTTTGTTGTAGCATGAACTGCATCCTTGCATCAAAAACTGTTGTGAGGATGAATTTTTCAGTAAAATATAGCACACAGTGATGGGTTTGCATTTTGTTTAAATGAGCGTAATTTCAAGTAATTTTGAAAAAAAGTTACGTAACTACGCACATTTTGCAAGCCCTACCGACATATACAGACTGTGGAAATGCTTACTTAAGAAAGGATTTGAATAACGAGCTGCCTGATTTCCATCTTGATGGCAAGGGCGCAGTTGACCACCCGCTATACCAGGAGCTATACCAGGAGCAGACACATTCTTTTATGACCCTTCTTAACTTTGATCTCAGGCTCGCAGATCATGACAAGTTAGGAGAAAGTAATACCTTCCACAAGAATGAACTACAAAAGGACGGGGACCAAAAGAAAAGTTAAACATGGTCTAAAACCGTGACAGAGAGCAATACTTTTTTAAACAAGCATTGGAAATGCAATAGGTCTCGCGTTAGAAAAGTTGGAGCTATTGGTCTTGTAAATGACAAATATTTTATTTATTTGTTGGTTTTTAAAACAGCTAAATTGATAGCTTTGTCATTTACAATGCCAATAGTTATAACTTTCGCGAATGTGACACCTATAGCATTTGGAATGCAACACTGAAGAGAGAGTGCTGCCACAGCACTTAGTCATTCAAACTAAAACCTCCCTCCTCTAGATTTGCTTGGTGTGTTTGGACCATGGAGGCTGCGAGCATTGGAGGTTCGGGCACTGTGGCGGTGGTGTGTGTGTGTGTGTGGGAGGGTCTCTGTTTACGTTTAGAGAGGAATGGAGCGGGAAAGTAGAGACTGACAGCGAGGTATGAGAGTGAGAGAAGAGAGTGATTGGGAGAAATGGGCGAAGCTAGGAGAGAGAAATGAAAAAGGGGAGGCTGAAAAAATAACACGGCCTGGCGGCCTTTAGAGAGAGGGGAGGTGCTGGCGGCTGGGGAGGGGGAGGAGAAATGCGACGAGCATTGGAGGTTCGGGCACTGTGGCGGGGGTATGTGTGTGTGTGTGTGGGAGTGTCTCTGTTTACATTTAGAGAGGAATGGAGCGGGAAAGTAGAGACTGACATTGAGATATGAGAGTGAGAGAAGAGAGTGATTGGGAGAAATGGGCGAAGGTAAAAGAGAGAAATGAAAAAGGGGAGGCTGAAAAAATAACACGGCCTGGTGGCCGTGAGAGAGAGGGGAGGTGCTGGCGGCTGGGGAGGGGGAGGAGAAATGCGAGCAAAATAACACGGCCTGGCGTCCGTGAGAGAGAGGGGAGGTGCTGGCTAAGTAGCAGATTCAGAAAGTAAGCGAAGAAGTTTTCAGCTGCGCTTTTTAAAAAGAGCGAAATTGAACGGCTATCAAAAGGCAAAAGATAAGAAGTTTGCACACAAGACGAACAAGACGGAGGGCATTGCTGTGGGGAGGGGGGAGGAGAAATGCGACACGGCTGCAGCAGGAGGCGGAGCGGGGAGAGCGGCAATGGGGAGAGACACAGGCCGTAGTGTGAAGCAGCAGGGGCCTTTGAAGTGAAGCTAAGCTTCACTTCAAAGGTGTGGGAGGAGTGCTGCTGGGGAACAGATGGCGATTTTATGATGTGCACGCGCATTTTAGGTCAATGCGCTTGCGCATTGACCTAAAAGCGCACGGGCACAGCATCAAATCACCAGTCAATCGCCAGTGTAGGTAAACCTTATGTAAGCCCCTATAGTCTCGCTCAATGCGCATGCGCATTGAGAGGCGAGACCTAAAAAGCATTCTAGCATCAATGGGTGCTGAAAGCGAGCAAACAACACTAGTCTACCAACTATCTCCAATGTAACGTCAGCAAAACGGAGATCATGTTATTTGGGGAGGCTAAGATACTATGGACTCCGGAATGGTGGCCATCAGAGCTAGGAGCAGTCCCTGAACCTAAACAGGTCGTGAAGAATTTGGGAATTCGGCTCGATCACGACCTGTCACTAAAACAACACACCAGCTATTTTTCAGGGATATGCTTCCACACCATCGGCTTGCTCCGCAAAGTCTTTCCACTCCTACCTAACTCAGTAAGAAAAACTCTCGTTCAAGCACTGATCCTGAGTCGGATCGATTATTGTAACGGTTTGTTACTCTCTGCCAACGAAGGAGTGCTGGATAAGCTACAAGTCATTCAGAACACGGCAGCTCGCCTTGTTCTGAATGCCCCCCCGAGAACTGCCTCCAAACCCCTCCTTAAACAATTACATTGGCTCCCAGTTAGACAAAGGGCAAAATTTAAAATATGCTGCCTGATCCATAAGTGTTTGAACAGACAGGGACCCATCTATCTTGAGCGGAGATTTGTTCCTTATGTTCCAGCACGTTCCCTCAGATCAAGCAACAATCTCCTCCTTGTGGTCCCCCATGTCAAAAGGGTCAGACATGGAGGTAGAGCTCTGTCTAAGCTGTGGAACAAATTACCACTGGCTCTAAGACAATGCAAAGAGCACCTAACATTCCGTAAACTTCTAAAAACTATCTTATTCAAAAATGAAATCTAATTCCATCCCTACATTATGTCTGCTGATTTACCGGTCAAAAAGCGCAGAGATACTCCTGGCGGAGTGATTCAAGCGCTATATAAACCCACAAATAAATAAATAAATAAACTGGTATGTATCAAGCAGTGTGCTAAAGTTTTTTGTGCAGTCAGACAATGGTGCTGGCATTAGGTGTGCCCTTATCACTGTGCCATTAGTGAGTCTACCCCTGGGTGGCAGTAATAGAGGTGAGCGACCCACTGAAGGCACAAGCCAGAGGCCTGGATCTGGCTCAGCTTGCGGTCTTCTTGGACCCTTGAGCCCAAAACAAGCCGAGCTTTCATGTGGCTTCTGCCTGCCAACACATTCTAAACTAATAGTCTAAGAATTAAAAAAAAATCATACACCTTTGATGTTAAAGAGGGAGCCAAAAAGATAGCCGTCTAGTGGCAGAATTTCATAATGTAAAAACCAGAATACATGGAAACAATCCTGGCTTCTCTGCTTGATTAAACTGTGTGATCCCAGGCAAATATTCGATTTCACTGAGCCTCCTTTTTCTTCCCTTTTACTCATGCGACCACATTCAAATACGTAGGTTCAGGATGTGCAATGTACAAAAACCACTTATTTTTGATTTATTAAAATAAAATGTTGCTCCATTTACATTAAGAATCACCCACATACAGGGGACCGATGACAACTGACAACTCTTAATTCACCAAAGGCAATTGTCGTCAGGGTGGGGTGCACCAAGGTTTCTAAGATTATGCTTATAAATTATCGCTTTTAATAATTACCTCCCAATGCAGTGATATAATCTAATGTACAATGTAAAACGCTTCTATGTGGTAAACACACTTTTGAATTATGAAGAGATTTTTTGATATTTTTACTGATGATTCTTGTATGCTTTACATATCAACTATTTTTAAGGCTCAGCTCGAACACGGGCTCTCAGAACCAAGCCAGATCCTTGGCTCGGCGTTGGCTCTACCTCTTAATTGTTATCTCGCCCACCTCTAGGCATGATAGAAATATATAACCTTACGGATTCTATGTAGTAAGGTTTCTTCATGCAGCAAGAGGAAAAATAATTATTTAGGTTTAGAAGCACTGAACAGTTTAATTTTACGATGGTATAATTGGTATCACTTTTTTACTTTCACAAAAAACAAGAAACGCTACAGAAATCCATAGTGTTACAAATGTACTGATTTAGTAAGCTTCTGAAAAGGCGTGACATAAACAAACTGGAAACTTGGAAACCCTGGGGGCATTACTGTAAAACAAGCACTGCTTGGTTCCTTAGAGTTTTTTGCAGAGTTTATTAAGAAGCCCAGTTGGGCGTGGGTGGGGAGGGGGAGGGGGGATGGGGACGGGTGTGGTTACAGTTGCAACGGTCAATGGTGCCGTAAACATTGATATCATCTTTCACACCACACGCAGAGCTCAATGGAGAAAAACGTTCCTCTCTTTACTCACCGTCTCCAACTCCAGGAAATCTGCTCATGGCCGAACACTCTCCATCACACCATCCCAACTCTTCCCGGGCAGAACCACCATCACTATCTATAACAACGGGATTGTCCTAATCCAATCCACAGACAGGAACCTGGAACTACTAGACAACCTGTTCCCCACTTTCATACAGCACCTCTCCAATCCGCGGACCCCCACTCATAGCACTCTCAGTCCTATCACCCTTGACTTCACAGCCCCCAACCACAACCATTCTAACCTAGCTCAGCCCCAAAACGACACGCACCTCTCTCCTCTACCCCCGGCACCTTCGTCATTCACCCACCTACTGTAGCCACCTCACACTCCTCAATCACAGACATAGATTTTTCCCCCACATACACCAGCCGTACCCCCTCCCCCATATACCAGGCCACATTCCCATTCTTTACACCCATGACACCACAGCTCCCACCCACAATCCGCCTAACCTAGTTCAGCACCAGATCGACACGCACACAGACAAACCCCACCCTTTATCCCCCCCCATTCTCAGCCCCCACTTCCACCCATTAACTAATCACACAGAACACGCCGCCTCTATCAACTCCACTCCGCCTCCACCAAAAAGAACCATATACAATCCCACTTCCCCCCCATACTCACCCCCCACTACCCTACATGCGCCCCCAGCACTACTAACATACTCCCATCCTCCACCATGCACTCTCCGCCTACCACCAATACCCTCTTCCATACCACCAACCTCCCCCCTATGTCATCCACCCCCAACCCTCCCATTCCCACCACCAACACATATCCCACACTAGACTAGGTTATGGCCTCCCTCCTCCAGCTCAAAGAAGACATTCACATCATCAAACAACTACTCTGCACTCACTCCAGTCACTCCTCACCCACCACCCTCCTCAAGCTCAAAGAAGACATTCACATCATCAAACAATTACTCTGCACACACCCCAGACACCCCTCACCCGCCTCCACCAGCACCACCCCTCCCAACAGGACCTCCACCCGGTCGGCTAACTCTCTCACTCAACGCCCCCCGCACTGGACCTCAATCCCTGCTCGTGATCGTGAAAACCGTCCCCATCGCTCCTGCAACCCACTATCGGACCTCGACACAGTCACACTCCTCCGCTCCTACTGACCCAGCTCCCCATAACAACATACCCACCACCCTCCGCGCCATTCCAACGATTCATCCAAATCCCCTAGACCCCCCACACTGAACAACTGAATTTCTATCCTTAGTAACCTGAGAAAAGTCCCCCTCTCTCTAGAACCCCCTTCCAACTATCGACACACCCCGTCTCAAATGCACCCTCCTCAACTGCAGATCGGCCTCTAGGCACTCCTCCGCAATCGCTGATCTCATCTTAACACTGGACCTTGACCTAATCATCATGACTGAAACCTGGCTAACTGAATCTTCTACACCTATAATGGACATACTAGTTCCCCCCAACTACCACATCACTAGACTAGACAGGGTTGGTCAAAAAGGTGGTGGAATCGCATGTATACACAGGAGTAACCTCTCTGTCCTGAAAGTAACCTCTCCTTCCCTACCCTCCCCAACCTCCTGTGAATACATCTGCCTCGATATTATCAGTGAGGGCAAACCAACATGCTCTCTTCACAGCATTTACCACCCACCAGGGGACAACCTTACCTTCTCGCAACAAATCATGGATTTGATCACAACCAATTCCGGGCGACAACTCACACAAATATATCTTGGTGACTTCAACCTCCACTGGAACGATCATAATGACGCGGTGGTAAATAGTCTTAAAAATGTCCTCAACGCCCTTGACCTCACCCAAATATGCAACAGCCCGACCCACGAGAAAGGCTCTATCCTTGACCTTATCATCTCCAAAGAGGTCTCTATCCAACTCGAATCTATCCAACCCTGTGACTTGTCAGATCATCATATTGTCACATTCTTCATCAATGAAAAAATCTAATTTAACCCGGCTCAATCCTTCAAGCCCAAAGTCTGGAAAAGAGACCTGAAAAAACTCAACCCAAACTCTCTACACCCCAACAGCTGCAACCTCCTACTTCCTCCTACCGGCGTTACGGATGTCCAATCCTTGACTGATCACTATCTCAACGCTATGACCTCTATAGTTAATGAAGCTGCACCTATGCAGCTAAAAAGAGCCTCCACAAAAATGTCCAATCCTTGGTACGACGGGAGTCTCAATGACGATAGACGGGCCATGCGAATGGCAGAGCGCACCTGGAGATCAGCTCCCTCCGCACTGCACTTAAAAACGCTGAAGAAAAAGAGAAATGCCTACTTCAGGAAAATAAAACGCTCTAAATCAGATTTCTTCAGCTGTCAGCTCGACCAAGCCAAAAGTCGTCCGAGAAAGCTGTTTGAGCTAATCAAAACACAATCCAAGGAACAACCCCAACCGCTCAGCACTTTGGGCGAAGCACCCTCCTGTGAAGACTTCGCCTCTTTCTTTATCCAAAAAAACGACAACATAAAGAACGATCTCCTCATTGACGTAAGTCTTTACTCCAAACCCCACTGCACAGCACCCACGGAACCAAAAAACAATGCTACATGGTCATCCTTTGTCACCTATTCGGAAGAAGAAATTGGTAGACTGCTCAGCACTGTGAAGCCAGCCAATCACCTCACGGACCCCCTTCCTGCCAACGCTGTCAAAGACCTTACCCCGTCGCTCTTCCCACTCTGGACTAAAATTATTAACAGTTCACTTCAACAAGGGACCATCCCCGACTCCCTCAAAGTTGGACAAGTCACACCTCTACTAAAGAAACCTACAGCTGACCCCTCTGACCTAAATAATTACCGTCCCATTACCAATATTCCGACTCTTGCCAAACTGTTGGAAAAATGCGCACAAATACAATTGACTAAACACATTAATCAGTTTGATCTACTCAACCCTCATCAATCAGGCTTCAGAGCAGATCACAGTACAGAAACTGCTATGACTCACATAATTGACGACACCCTTCAAATCCTAGATCAAACCGATACCTGCCTCCTCATCCTTCTTGATCTCTCCTCTGCATTCGACACCGTCAAACATGAGAATTTACTCGAACTATTAAACACAAGAATGGGTCTATCTGGAACTGTGCTCAAGTGGTTCACGTCCTTTCTACACAACAGATAGCAGAAATTCAAGAGTAACAACTTGATGTCTTCACCAATACCTGTATCGCTAGGCGTCCCACAAGGATCCTCCCTATCCCCAACTTTGTTTAACCTAGTTATGGAACCTCTCACCACCTTGCTACAAGCATCCAATGTTCACTTCCACATGTACGCCGATGACACCCAACTTTATCTCAAAATACAATCACCCAAAGACATTATGCTCTTGAATTCAATGATCAGAAGCACCCAATCCTGGCTGGCCGCTAATCATCTCAAACTCAATGCTCTTAAAACAGAGTTCCTCTTGATCTCACCTCCCGCGAAGATCACTACCGCTCAAATTTGGCTTAAACACCTCACGGCACTCAATGTTCATCCCACCATCGTGGACTCAGCAAAATCTTTAGGCATAACACTTGACACCAACCTCAACATGCAGGAACACATCAACAAAGCAACTAAGGGTGCGAACTACCAGATCAATACCTTAAGGAAACTCAAACCCTTCCTTCCAGCCAAAGATTTCCAAACTGCGGTACAAGCACTAGTCATCCCTCGAATAGATTACGGCAGCATCGCCCTTTGCGGTCTCCCTCTTAGTACTACGGCACCCTTAATAGCCTCTCTAAACGCCACAGCGAGACTCATAACTGGATCAAAAAAACACTCACACATTTCCCCTGACCTGAAATCCCTGAACTGGCTGCCTTTTGAAGCCAGAATACATCTGAAAATCGCCTGCATGACGCACAAGGCTGTCCACCTGAGCTCACCCGGATACCTCGCTCAGAAGCTGACAATTTCTGGAGGCTCCAGAAACACTAGAGGTACAAACAATCTTTTGCTAAAGCCCCAAAGATTCCGCAAGGAAAAAACCTATAAACGCTCCTTCTCAGGAATGGCACCCAGGATCTGGAACTCACTTCCCCCTGAAACCAGGCTCATCTCCTCTACCATACTTTTTAAGAAAGAAGTAAAAGCTATCCTCATGGCTAAATAAACTTGAATTATTACTGGGGATGATATTTACAGATGCTGTACCATTCAGTTCTACTGATCTTTTTGCATTTTTGTATGACTCGTGTTATTGACCTACCTGATTGTTTACGCTACCACTTATTTGTACTTGTATCATTATTGATGTATCTGTCTGACTATGCTCCCGCATGTACCTTCCCCACCCCAATAGTTATTTACTCACATGTTGTACCCTTCGTCTGTAAAGCGCTCTGATATCTGCAAAGATCTTGTTCGCGCTATATAAAACTTTCAAAATAAATAAATAAATAAATCTGCAATCCCATGACAGAAAGCATATGTGTTGCCAGAGAAGTGGCACATTTCCCACACAAACTTTCTCGAATGCATATATATCTATCTCCTCGGTAGCTCGAGAAGCGGCGTACACACTACAAAAGTCGCTGAATTTTGTAAAGCTCCCACATCAACAATTGGAACCATACAACGTTTCCAGCATACAAGTTTCCTGATTTCAAATATGTAGTTTTGAGCTCGTGAACCATAAAACAATACTATGCTGCGGTTTCACAGAAAACCGAGCCGGCCACGGCAGAGCATGCCTCCAGTATTTACCAACTTGTTCTGCTTTACCCAGGACCTAGGCTAACCGCATTCCATCTCCGGGAGGATTTTGCTCACGGCTGGAGTCACAACAAACAGAAGAGCCGGCACACTCACATAAGCGAGGCCTGGGGCACTTTAACATTTCAAGTGCTGGAGAGTGACTGCTCGACTCGCTACTTCTCAGTAGTACCTTCTAAACCCACTGCAACTTTTTTCTGTGCCGACTGCCTAGAGATCAAATTTCATGGTTCTGTGTCTTAGGCTGCGGGGACTGTAGTTGTGGCAGAAACGGGACTTGCTAAAAAAAAAGCGTTCACTCAAGGAAGCAAAGCAAACAGCTGGAGAAGAGAGAAAACGGCAGGAATCGAAGTAAAGAGGAGGATGCAAGGAGAGGTACAGAGGGAGTTAATGATAGTAACGTTGAAAGTTCACCCAGACCAGCGGGAGGAAAGGAGAGACGAGGTGGAGAATGAGGAGAGGGACAAGGCTCCGTGGGAGGGGGAGCAAAGGGAAACATGAGAAGAGAAATGCAAACCAGTAGATGCATAAAAGGAGACACGGCCGGCGGCCGTGAAACTGAAAGTACGGCCGGCCGGCCGTGAATAATTAGGGGATGAGCGCACGCTGATAAGCTTGTGGGAGGGAGGCTGGGCTGCCTTTGATGTGGTAATGCGAGGCAGGCAGGCAGGCAGGCAGCGGCTGGTGGCATTGTGCACGCGCTTTTTAGGGCTTGCGCTTGCGCAATGACCTAAAAAGCACATGCACTTTGTGGAATCGCCAGTGGAATCGTGCTTGGTTAAACGCGGTTTAGGCCCCTATAGAGCTTCGCCAGCTATGCGCATGCGCACAGCAGGCGAGCCCTAAAAAGGGCACATAAAGGGCTCGTCAGAGGCAAACGGAGTGAGAAAGCATAAAGGAAATAAATTAAAAGAAGCATGAAGAACACAGGACATAAGGAAAAAGATAAAAAAGAAGAAAAATTAAGGAAGAAAAGGAAGGATGGAAAAAAAGAAAAGTCCGGAACAAATAAAGAAATAAGAACTATTTAAGGTGAGGAAGAAGGAAAGTAGAAAAATGAAGAAATGCGAGATGAAAGGATGAGCAACTTAAGAGAAAAGAAAACAAATGAACGGAATACAAAAAGTAAAAAGATTTGAAGAAATAACATGAGCATGATAAGAATATAGAGACATGAAGAAGGATAGAAAGCTAGGAAAGGGTCAGATGGAATGAGAGAAGAATATACGGAAGGAAAGACGGAAACAATGAAATAGGAATATAAACAAAGAGAGGATAATGGAAAGAAAGAAGGAGAGAAGGAAATAGAAAGATGGAAAGGATGAATGAGGAAATGAAGCCAGTACTGGTGAATCGGTGCGTCGTGATTGTGACGAAGCCGCCCTTCATCTGAGAGGGGGCTGCGCAGAGAGCTCCTCACATGGGCTGGGCTAAGACTTGCCCCAGTGATGCTCTCTGGATAAGGAGGGCTAGTGGCCAGCCAGCGGGAGGCGCTGTTTCACAACATACTGGGACCCTCGGGGTGATCTCTGGAGCCTCGCAGTGGGCGGCCTGCAGTGAGGACACAGTGCAGCGGAGGGCGCGGGGCGTCTGCATCCCCCCGACCATGGATTCTTGTCCTTGCTTCGCCTCCTCTGACCAGCGCTTTGCTGCTGTGTTTTTGTGCCGTGCACGCCGGATTTACCTGGGATGCGCCTCCTCATCCATGAATATCAGGATACAAATGGCAAATAACACCAAGCACTGTAAATATTTGTCAATCTCATCTGTAAAGAGCGCTGCAGCTGTATTAATGTCCTTATTTTTCAAGGCAATGACGCTAATATCGTCGAGGTGGTTTCCGGGGGGTGGGGGCTAGAGGAAGCCTCCTGCACGGATGCGGAAGGTCACCCTTGCTGCAGCCCTAAGACAAGCACAAGCTGCAACCCCAAGCGTCTGCTCTCTCTCGCTGCCTTCTAGGCGCTAGGTAGTTAACAAAGAGCCCAATGGTGACTGTTGTACTGCAGGGATGCTGGGGTCGATGCAGCCGGGTCCTTCTGTAAAAGGTGAGGTGATGGACAGGATGTGGCGAAGGATACTGGTACCCAGGCACCGCGGAGACAGAAGACCTTGGTGCCAACAAGAGCCCGATCCAACGGGAACAGAAGTCCCTGGTGCTGGCAAGAACCCGATCCAACGGGAACAGAAGGTCCTGGTGCTGACAAGAACCCGATCCAACGGAGACAGAAAACCCTGGTGCTGATAAGAACCCGATCGAAGGGAAACAGAAGGTCCTGGTGCTGAAAAGAACCCGATCCAACAGAGACAGAAGATCCTGGTGCTGACAAGAACCCTATCCAACGGAGACAGAAGGTCCTGGTGCCGACAAGAACCCGATCGAAGGGAAACAGAAGGTCCTGGTGCTGAAAAGAACCCGATACAACGGAGACAGAAGATCCTGGTGCTGACAATAACCCGATCCAACGGAGACAGAAAATCCTGGTGCTGACAAGAACCCGATCCAACGGAGACAGAAGATCCTGGTGCTGACAAGAACCCGATCCAAAGGAGACAGAAGATCCAAGAACCCGATCCAACGGAGACAGAAGATCCTGGTGCTGACAAGAACCCGATCCAACGGAGACAGAAGATCCTGGTGCTGACAAGAACCCGATCCAAAGGAGACCGAAGATCCTGGTGCTGACAAGAACCCGATCCAACGGAGACAGAAGATCCTGGTGCTGACAAGAACCAGATACAACGGAGACAGAAGATCCTGGCGCTGACAAGAACCCGATCGAACAGAATCAGAAGGTCCTGGTGCTGGCAAGAACCAGATACAACGGAAACAGAAGGTCCTGGTGCCGACAAGAACCCGATCCAACGGGAACAGAAGTCCCTGGTGCTGGCAAGAACCTGATTCAATGGAAACAGAAGATCTGGTGCTGACAAGAACCCGATCCAACGGAGACAGAAGATTCTGGTGCTGACAAGAACTAGATACAACGGAGACAGAAGTTCCTGGCGCTGACAAGAACCCAATCGAACGGAATCTGAAGGTCCTGGTGCTGGCAAGAACCAGATACAACGGAAACAGAAGGTCCTGGTGCCGACAAGAACCCGATCCAACGGAGACAGAAGAACCTAGTGCTGACAAGAACCCGATCCAACGGAGACAGAAGACCATGGTGCTGACAAGAACCCGATCCAACGGAGACAGAGAACCCTGGTGCTGACAAGAACCCGATCCAACGGAGAGACAGTAGGCCCTGGTGCTGACAAGAACCCGATCCAACGGAGACAGACGATCCTGGTAATAACAAGAACCAGACAGAAGATCCTAGTGCTGACAAGAACCCGATCCAACGGAGACAGAAGGTCCTGGTGCTGACAAGAACCCGATCCAACGGAGACAGAAGATCCTGGTGCTGACAAGAACCCGATCCAACGGAGACAGAAGTCCCTGGTGCTGCCAAGAACCTGATCCAATGGAGACAGAAGTTCCTGGTGCTGACAAGATCCCGATCCAACGGAGACAGAGTACCCTGGGGCTGACAAGAACCCGATCCAACAGAGACAGAAGACCCTGGTGTTGACCAGAACCCGATCCAACGGAGACAGAAGACCCTGGTGCTGACAAGAACCTGATCCAATGGAAACAGAGTACTCTGGGGCTGACAAGAACCCGATCCAACAAAGACAGACGTCCATGGTGCTGACAAGAACCCGTTCCAACTGAGACAGAAGGCTCTGGCGCGGACAAGAACCTGATCCAACGGCGACAGAAGACCCAGGTTCTTATAAGAACATGATTCAATGGAGACAGATGACCCTGGTGCGGACAAGAACCGGATCCAAAAGTAGCACAGGTGAGAGGGGCAGCGCCGGCAGTACAGGCGGCCACAGTGGCACAGATTAGAGGGGCATCCATGGCAGCTCAGGCAGCCAAAGTAGCACAGATGTAAGGGGAGCCTGTAGTTCAGGCAGCCACAGTGGCACAGGTACAAGGCGCATCCACAGTATCTCAGGCAGCCACAGTGGCACAGGTACGAGGGGTACCCACAGCAGATTAGACGGCCACAGGTGCGAGGGGCAGCCATGACAGTTTAGGCGGCCACAGTGGTACAGATGTGATGGGCGCCCACAGACGGTCAGGCGGCCCCAGTGGCACAGGTGATGGAGCACCCGCACCAGATCAGGCAGCTACAGTGGCACAGATGGGAGGGGCGCCCACAGTGTGTCAGGCAGCCACAGTGGCTCAGATGATAGGGGGGCCACAGCAGTTTAGGTGGCCACAGTGGCACACGTGTGAGGGGTATCAATGACAGTTCAGGCAGCTACAGTGGCATAGGTGCGGGGATGCCCACAGCAGTTCAGGTGGCCCCAGTGGCACAGATGTGAGGGGCATCCATGATAGTTCAGGCAGCCACAGTGGCACAGATGTGAGGGGCATCTATGCAATTCAGGCAGCCAATGTAGTACAGGTACGATGGGGGCCCGCAGCAGTTCAGGTAGCCAATGCTGCACAAGTGTGAGGGGTACCCATGACAGTTCAGGTAGCTACAATAGCGCAGATGCGAGGGGCACCCACAGCAGTTGAGGAGGCCACAGTGGCAAAGGTGCAAGGGGCACCCACAGCAGTTCAGGCAGCTAATGCAGCACAGATGCAAGGGGCGCTCACGGCACTTCAGGCGGCCCCAAGTGCGAGGGGTGCCCAAATCAATCTAGGCAGCCACAGATGCGAGGGGCGCCAACAGTGGGTCAGGCAGCCACAGTGGCACACGTAATGGAGCGCACGCACCAGATCAGTCAGCCACAACGGCACAGATGGAAGGGGCGCCCACGGTCTGTCAGGCGGCAACAGTGGCTCAAATGATAGGGGGGCCCACAGCAGTTCAGGCGGCCACTGTGGGACAGGAGCGTGGGCCAACCATGGCACAGGGGTGAGGGGCAACCACAGCAGTTTTGGCGGCCGTAGAGGCACAGGTGTGCGGGGTACCCACAGCAGTTCAGGTGGCCACAGAGGCACAAGTGCGAGGAATGCCCACAGCAGTTTAGGCAGCCACAGTGGCACAGATGCGAGGGGCATCCATGACAGTTCAGGCAGCCACAGTGGCACAGATGCGAGGGGCATCCATGAGAGTTGAGGCAGCCAATGTAGCACAGGTACGAGGGGCGCCAACAGCAGTTTAGGCTGCCACAATGGCGCAGATGCAAGAGGCAACCACAGCAGTTACGCAAGCCAATGCTGTATAGGTGCGAGGGGCGCTTACGGCAGTTCAGGCGGCCACAGTTGCGAGGAGCCCCCGCAGCAGTTCAGGCGGCCAAAGTGGCACAAGTGCGAGTGATACCAATGGCAGTTCAGGCGGCCAAGATAGCACAGGTGCAAGGCGCACCCACAGGAGTTCAGGTGGCCGCAGTGGCACGGTACAAGGGACACCTACAGCAGCTCATGCGGCCACAGTGGCACAAGTACAAGGGGCACCTACAGCAGTTCAGGGTGTCACAGTGGCACATGTGGGAGGGGCAGCTACAGCAGTTCAGGTGGCCATAGTGGCACAGGTACAAGGGGCACCTACAGCAGTTCAGAGTGCCACAGTGGCACAGGTACAAGGGGCACCTACAGCAGTTTAGGTGGCCACAGTGGCATGGTACAAGGGGCACCTACAGCAGCTCATACGGCCACAGTGGCACAGGTACAAGGGGTACCTACAGCAGTTCAGGGTGCCACAGTGGCAAAGGTGGGAGGGGCACCTACAGCAGTGCAGGCGGCCACTGGGGCACAGGTGGGAGGGGCACCTACAGCAGTTCAGGCGGCCACTGGGGCACAGGTGGGAGGGGCACCTACAGCAGTTCAGGGTGCCACAGTGGCACAGGTGGGAGGGGCACCTACAGCAGTTCAGGTGGCCAAAGTGGCACAGGTACAAGGGGTACCTACAGCAGTTCAAGGTGCCATAGTGGCACGGTACGAGGGGCACCTACAGCAGTTTAGGTGGCCACAGTGGCACAGCTGGGAGGGGCACCTAAAGCAGTTCAGGCGGCCACCGTGACACAGGTGGGAGGTGCACCTACAGCAGTTCAGGTGGATACAGTGGCACACGTGGGAGAGGTACCTACAGCAGTTCAGGCCGATACAATGGCACGGTACAAGGGGCACCTACAGCAGTTCAGGCAGTCACAGTAGCACAGGTACGAGGGGTACCGACAGCTGTTCAGGCGGCCACAGTGGCATCATGTGTCCCTGATCAGGGTAAAGATAAGTTACATTGCAACTTCAACCCATGATAATTTAGAACTGGAAAGGCTAGAACTATGGTTTAAAAGGATCCAGAAATATAGCAACTGCCCCAGTGCAGGAAAAGTGAAGTCCAGCTGTCTCCTGGACCCTCGGGGTACAGGAAAGTTGAGTAGGTGGACCTTCGGTGAGGGGGCGATGCAGGCTCACACTCCCGATCTGTGAAGTTGATGAAACATCTCCTCAACCCAATGTCTTCTTGCTTCTGAACATATCGGGATCAACCTTGTGCATCACAGGCTTCCTCAGCCTTTCTAGCTGTGCTCATGAGTTTCGAAGGATACAGGTCCGGTAAGGATACCCAGGAGGGTCTGCAGAATAATCATCCCAGGGGTCTCATACTGTCAGCTGGTTCTCCAGCGGTCTCTTATGGGTCATCATTGTGATAGGGGCTGTGTGAGTCTGCCAAGGACTGTCGTAAACCCAGAGAGGTATATGCCTTTCGTAATTTGTACGGAAGTGACAGAGGTGGTGGTGGAGGAGTGGAAGGGGCAAACTAAATGGGGCTTGTGCCCTTCTCCTTACATTGTCTTTTGTGCTTTGGAGCCAGTTCTGGCACCGAAGCCAAGTCCTCCTCAAAAGTTGGCTTCCACTTACGTGACAAGGCGTCTACTACTTTGGGAAGTGGTTCAGTAATAGTCCTTCCCTTCTGTGGATGAATATAGAATATCTTTTGTCAGGCATTAGGCTCTGCTTGAAGTCGCTTAAAGACGGGCTGCTCCAAATCGTCTGGACTTTCGCTCCGAGGTTCTCGACATTGAAAGTATGGAGCTCATAAGCAAAGCTTTTAGAGTCTGTGGCATCAGCGTTGAGGTAACTCTCAGCATCCACTGTTTTGATGCTAAAGGTGGTGTCTGCTCAGCATGAGATTTCGGTGCAGCTGGCTTCTTTGGGCCAGTTGGAATTTGATGCTGGCGTGGACCTCGGCACTAAGGAAGCTAAAATCTTAGCCTTGGCAGATGGTCTTTGTCTTGGCAAACAGCCCGGAAGGTTGCGAGCCCATGGATACGTTTGCTCCGGATCCTTGAGTTATACTTAGCTCGAAGTGTGCCAGAGCCATGCAGTGCCTGGAGGACTGGCTCGACTTTGAGGGGCTAATGGGCACTTGTCACGTCTGAACCTGATGGCAGGAAACAGTTATCTAACATGGAGTCGGTGCCCATGCAAGGGAAGTTAAGTGTCCGGCCCTAGAGGAGGAGAGTTGGTCCAGAATGAGAGATTCAGCATGATTTCAGCATGAGGAACCAAAAGAAAGTAGGACCAGAAGTGACCCATGCCTTCAGGGGAGCTCCAGGTTTCTCCATATGGTTCATGTTGTGAACTGCATTGAACAAGTACTAGTATTTGCAGCTCCTTTGAGGTTGTGAACTGGTGCTGCCACTGCCGAAACCGGATGACCCTCGTAATGAATTATATGAATAATATGGAAGTCGATCAGCCTGGGAGATAACATCCAAAGACACATCACTGCATTGCTTGGATATCAGCCAGCAATTGGATAAAGACTCCATCTGTCCCCTTCTACACAAAATGAGCATTGGTGCAATAATGCACACACAAGAATAAGATAAGAGTGGTGGTGCCCTCCTATATTCACCAGAAGCCTATTGCAAAATAATAGCAACATGCGCAGTTCTACACAATATCGCTCAGGATGTCAGAGTCTGATGAGGAGGACAAAGAGATTCCACCACACGATGAAAACAAGAGCATCAGAAGGGCGAGTCATATGTGCCATCATAACCAATCATTATTTTTATAGGTTAATGTTAAACTCAAATATTAAATATTAAATACATTTAAAAAAAGGCTCTGCAGTTTGTAAACCATAACATACCTTTATTTTCAGATATGGTAATGTATGTAAAGTAAGTAAATATGAACATGTAAGTTTGTCAATATAAAAGAAAGGTAATAATTTGATGTATAAGTATGAAAATAAAAAAGGTTTTATAGCATAATTTTCTATGGCTTGTGTTTGCCTCAAGCAGAAGTTGCAGCTCCTTCATTCTCCCCAATGCCACTGCGACTCTTGCTTCTACATAGATTCTTAATAGTTGCAGAAATACTGGTGACACTGGACTGATGCTCACTTTAAGCCGCTCCTACTTGTGTGCCACTTGCAACTTGTGATGTTTGGAAAATGCTACTTACCAGTATGCATCTGTTCTTGGCATGTAGAGCTGCAGAGTTACACACTACGCATAGATGGCCACCTAATATTGGGCCCGGATGTTTGCAGTTTGCTTTGTTGTAGAAAAGTCTTTCGGAGTCACGGGATAGGTGACTCCTCCTTCGGATGATACTGCGCATGGGCATCGGCTCCATCCCCAGATTGTTTTTCGCCATTAGGGAAGTGATGGAGTTGTACAAGAAGTAGTGATGTCCATGTGATTTGTGTCTAATTAAGATAATACTAGAACAGATAAAGGTAGCCGGGGAGGCGGGTGGGAGTGTGTAACTCTGCAGCTCTACATGCCAAGAACAGATGCATACTGGTAAGTAGCATTTTCCGTTCGAGGCATATGAGCTGCAGATTACATACTAAGCATAGATTGTATAGCAGTACCCACACCTAGTGGCGACTACCCGTATCTGTTACAGTTGTTTGAAACAGTGTTTTTAATACAGCCTGGCCCACAGTGGCTTGTTGTTTAGTTTGCACGTCTACACAGTAATGCTTTGTGAATGTGTGCGGTGTGAGCCATGTAGCTGCTCTGCATATGTCATCTAAGGGGATATTCCCTAAGAATGCCATTGAAGCCCCTATCTTTCTTGTTGAGTGGGCTTTGAGGAATTGTTAACGTGCGTTTTGCTTTTTGGTAACAAATGTGTATGCATTTAACTATCCATCTGGCGATCCCTGATTTTGATATAGGGTTGCCTTTATGTGGTGGCGAAAAAGACAAAAAAAGTTGTTTTGTTTTACGAAACAATTGTGTTCTCTCGATATAGTATAGCAGAGCTCTTTTAACGTCTAAGGTGTGTAGATCTCTTTCTGCGACTGTTTCAGGCTGCGAGAAGAATACGGGCAGCTCAACGGATTGATTTAGATGGAATGGTGAAATTACTTTAGGCAGGAATTTTGGATTAGTACGAAGAACCACTTTGTTATGATGCATTTGCAAAAAGGTTTCTTGAATGGTAAATGCTTGTAGTTCACTAACCCTTTTAAGAGAAGTAATTGCTACCAGGAAAGCTACTTTCCAAGTTAGGAATTGCAATTCACATTTATGTATTGGTTCAAAGGGAGGACCCATTAACCTTGTAAGAACAATGTTCAGGTTCCACACTGGTGCTGGTGGCTTTCTGGGAGGAATTATTCTTTTGAGTCTTTCCATGAAAGCTTTAATAGCTGGTACTTTAAAAAGAGACAGATGTTGTCTAATCTGTAAGTATGCTGCAATGGCAGCAAGGTGTAGCCTGATAGACGTATAGGCTAGGTTACACTTTTGAAGGTGTAATAGATATCCTATGATGTGTTGGATAGACACGTCTAAGGGGTCTATTTGGTTGTTTTGGCACTATATGACAAAGCGTTTCCACTTAGCAGCATAACATGCTCTAGTAGTGGGACACCTAGCTTCTTTAACCCCTTCGATGCTCATGACGAGCTGAGCTCGTCATGAGGCACACTGGAGCTGTGCTTAGGACGAGCTGAGCTCGTCATGATGCATGGCATAGAGCAATTTCCAGCACTGGAGGGGAATTGCCTTAGCAGCCAAGGTGTTAATGATATTCATGCATTCTGGAGGAAGGCTGAGGTAACCAAACTCTATGACCTCAGGAGCCAGATCGCTAGGTTGAGCTGAGCTGGGTCCGGGTGTCTGATCTCTCCATGGTTTTGCGTTAATAGGCGTGGAGATAGGTTTAGTTTTTAATGTGGCACCACAGACATTTGCAGTGGTGTGGAGTACCACGGCTGTCTGGCCCAAGTTGGAGTGACTAGTATGAGTGTCAGGGAATGCTGTTGTAGTTTGCGCACCACTAACGGAAGTAGTGGGAGAGGAGGAAAAGCGTACGCAAATCATCTTGACCAGTTCATCCATATCGCATTGCCCTTGGACAATGGGTGTGGGTATCTGGCGGCAAAGTTTGGGCATTTTGCGTTTTCGTGGATGGTGAAGAGGTCTATCCGAGGTTGTCCCCACATTTGGAAGAACGGATGAATAACTTGCGGATGAAGTTCCCACTCATGGATCTGCTATGTTTGTCGACTTAGCAGATCTGCGATAGTGTTTTGTACTCCTGTGACGTGTTGCGCTAAGAGGAAGATTTTTAGCGGTATAGCCCATCTCCATATCTGCTGTGCTAACTGAGAGCTGCAGAGAGTGTGTCCCTCCTTGTTTGTTTATGTAGTACATAGCTGTCATATTGTCTGTGCGGACTAAGACAGCTTTGCCTGACACTTGAGTTTGAAATGCTTTCAGAACTAGAAACACGGCTAGCAACTCCAAATGATTGATATGGAGTAACTTTTGTTGCGGTGTCCACTTGCCCTGCATAGTGTGATGCAGTAGATGGGCTCCCCAGCCGGAGAGCGATGCGTCCGCTGTCATGACTACTTGGGGAACTGGCTCTAGAAACGTTGTCCCTTGGAAAGGTTTTTGGTATTCCACCATTGCAGAGAACGATGAGTCCGACCGTCTACCAACACTAGGTCTGTTAAGTGACCTTGAGCCTGGTTCCATTGGCGTGCTAGGCACTCTTGTAGTGGACGCATTTGCAACCTTGCGTGAGGCACTACAGATATGCAAGATGCCTTCATTCCTATGAGTTGCATGAACACTCGAGCTGGTAGCGAGTGTTGTGGTTTGATTTTTTTTAGATTTTTTACACTTGTATCCTGGCTGGAGAAGGATAAGCTAGTTTTAATTGGGTGTTTATTGTAGCACCGAGATATTGTTGTATGTTGATGGGGTGCAGATGGGATTTAACGTGATTTACAGTGAAACCCAAGTTGTGAAGCAGTTGAACAGTATCTTGAGTATTTTGCACTCACTGTCTTTATGAGCTGGCTTTTATGAGCCAGTCGTCCAGATATGGGAAGACGTGAATGTGCTGTCTTCTTAGGTGTGCTGCTACTACTGCTAGGCATTTGGTAAACACCTGTTGCGCTGTTGTGACCCCAAATGGGAGCACTTTGAACTGGTAGTGTTGTCTATCTAGCACAAATCTGAGATATTTTCTGTGTGCTGCGTGGATGGGAATATGGAAGTAGGCGTCCTTGAGATCTAGAGTGACAAGGAAGTCGTTTAATACCAGCAATGGGAGGACCTGTTGTAGTGTGACCATATGAAAATGATCCGACTGTATGTAAAGGTTTAGAGGTCTGAGGTCTAGGATGGGTCTTAGAGATCCGTCCTTCTTTGGTATTAGGAAATATAGGGAATATACTCCTTTGTTTTTCTGATGCTCTGGAACTATTTCAATTGCATTTTTCTGCAGGAAAGAGATTACCTCCTGTCTGAGCAATGTTAAATGTTCCTGTGACATTGGACGTGCTTGGGTGGTATGTTTGGGGGGTTAGATGTTAGTTCCAGACAATAACCTGATTGAATTATTTGGAGCACCCACCGGTCTGATGTGATGCTTTCCCAGGCTGGCAGGTACTGATGAAGTCTTCCCCCGAGGAGTGGAATGAGGCGGGGGAAGGGGAAGGCAGTCATTGGGCAGGGGTAGAGGCAGAGCCTGAGTTGTTATTTTTGCCTCTGCCTTTGTTATTGTTACCCCTGTACCCACCCCTTTGGTAGCCTTTACTGTTGGTAGACTGTGTAGGGGCTTTGTATGAGGTAGAAGCTGTGTCTGAAGTATATCCCCTGGTGGCACCTTGATAGTTTGAGCGACAAAATGAATGTCTGGGAGCCTGAGAGTGCAGGGCTCCAATAGATTTGGCGGTGTCTGTATCTTTCTTCATTTTCTCTAATGATACATCTACCTCTGGACCAAATAGGTGTTGTTGTCAAAGGGTTGGTTAAGAATGGCACTTTGTACCTCAGGTTTGAACCCTGATATGAGCAGCCAGGCATGTCTGCGTAGCAAGACGCTGGTGTTAACTGCCCTAGAGGCTGTGTCCACTGCATCAAGGGTATACCTAATAGAGGTGTTTGTGATGTTTTCCCCTCCTGGATGAGCTTGTTTGCTCTATCCTTGTACTTGTCAGGGAGGTGCCTCATTAGTGACTCTACCTCATCGTAATGTGCCCTCTCATATCTGGCAGGCAGTGCCTGTGTATTGGCGATACGCCACATGTTTGCTGCATGAGACGCTGTTCTTTTGCCTGATGCGTCAATCAGCTTAGACTCTTTATCTGGTGGTGCAGCGTCACCCGATGTTTGGGAGTTTGCCCTCTTGCGTATGTTGGAAACTGCAAGTGAGTCTAGTGGTACTGGGTCTTTAATATATGCTGAGTCCGATGGGGCAGTTTTATATTTTTCTCTATCCTAGGGTTAATGACCTGAGTTCTGACTGGGTCTTTGAAGACTTCAGGAGCAGGCTTGATAACTCCTTTGAGCATGGGCAAGATGGATGAAGATCTTTGTGCATGATCGAATGTATCCATCAGGAAGTCTTCCTCAACAGGGTCTGTATAAATATCTACCCCATGATAATGTGCAGCCCTGTGGATTAGTTCATTAAACCCTATAGTGTCCTCTGGTGGGGAAGGTCTTGAGGGGTAAATGCCATCCTGAGAGACATTTGGGACATCGGGGGTGGTATAATCGTCCCACGGGTATGGGGATCCTGTGGGTGTTGTTGGATCTGGTGTGTTACCCCCCATATCCTCAGATCTATCATCCCTATGTGGTGTGATAGGGGATGCTGGAGAATGGTATGGTGGTGGTGATGGTACAGGCAAGAGAGAAGGGGAAGGCGGTCTTAAGGAAGAGGTAGCCGTGTCCTTCTTTGAATGCGGAGCTGGTGTGTCCAGTGGTTGCTTTTTTGGAGCCAAAACTAGGTGTCCAGTGACTGGGTCTTTAGCCAGAGTTTTTTGAGCAGGGTCTGGATAGGATAAATCCACTGCCGGGGATTGATCTTTTGGTGCGAAGGAAGTCTTTTGCACCGAGATGGCCTGTTTTGGTTTTTTGACAATGTCTTTCACCGGGGAGGCAGCCGTCTTTTTAGTCTCTGAAGCTTTTTTCGGTTCAGAGTATTTTTTCGGTGCCGGTACTGTTTTTGGATCCGATGACCTTTTCGGATCCGATGATTTTTTCGGTTCCGGTGGTGTCTTGGAATCCGAAGCGGGCTTGCTTGGTTCCGGCCTGGGTTTCGGTGCCGAAGGAGTAGTGGTGTGCTTCGGCGCCGATGGCTTGGATGCCGGGGCCGTTGTCTTTTTCGGTGCCGATGGGTGTGCCCCGGCACTGTGTGAAGGTTGATTGGAGCTCAAGTCGCCTGAAGGCTTGGTTAGCTTCTTAGCCGGGCCCAAAGGTGGGAAGTAGAAGCAGTTTGCCGGTGTGCACCCGAGCTGGAGAGCGAGGGTGTGACCGGGGCCTTCTGTGTCGAGGAGGGGTCAGGGTCGACGGTCTTACTTAAGACCCGCTGCACTGGAGTGATGTCCTCGACGTCGGAATCTTCTGCTTCTGCCTCGGAGCTGCTGTCGACGTTGTGCTGTTCAGGGACGTTGACGCCCTCCTCTAAGATGTTGTCCGGATTCGGAGCTGAAGATCTTTGAACCATTGTTCTCCTCACTTTTCGGTCTCGGATAGTCTTTTTGGAGCAGAAAGAGGCACAAGCTGAACAGTCTTGTGCCTCATGCTCCGGAGAGAGACAGAGGTTACACACCTCGTGCAGGTCGGTGTGGGGAAACTTCGACCCACATTGAGTACACTTTTTAAATGGAGTCCTTTCCATGAGCTGGAGTTGAGGGCTAGGTAGGCCCGAAGGCTGTCGACGACTACCGAAATCGAGATCCTTGATGTTTGAAGATTAGCGTCGACTGGAAAGCGTTCGAAACATAAGTTTTGTAGTTTGGTGAGGATTGCGCGCCGAAGGAAATCGGTTCCAACACGGAGCGCTGGAAACACATACGAGCCCGGTGGCAGAAAAAAACAATCTGGGGATGGAGCCGATGCCCATGTGCAGTATCATCCTAAGGAGGAGTCACCTATCCCGTGACTCCGAAAGACTTTTCTACAACAACACAAACTGCAAACATCTGGGCCCAACACTAGGTGGCCATCTATGCATAGTGTGTAATCTGCAGCTCATATGCGTCGAACACATTGTTACCAGAGCATTAGTCATTTGAATGAGGGACTTTAGCGGCACCGCCACTGTAGTGTTTCATTTCAATTTGTAAACTCACAATGTGGATGTGGCATGTGCACGGCGATTTATTGACCTTTTTAAGTCATAAATATGTGCAGAGTAATGACGTTCCTTACATCTTTGACTCATATGATCCTGATGCAATTTAATGAATAAATAATTCATTGCATCTGTCAAACTATCAAGTTTCTCATTCATGGAAATTTGGTTTTCAGCAAAATTATTTGAAACTTTTTGTAAACGAGATAGATGTACTGATTTTTTCCACAGTTGATAGTTTCTAATTTACATGTTTTATTTGTTGCGAGCACTGAAACTCTAGCACTGATGCCTTCAAACCTCCACACAGTTGCACATTTTTGCCCTATTAACATTACCTAAACTTTGTTGGGATTGTGTGTTGACAGCACAAGTCCATGCTCCAAAGCTGATGCGGTTGTCTTGGCCTCACTACAGGTTCCTGGGTAACACTAATGACTATTTATGCTGGGACTCATAGATTCAGCTCGGGCGAGGTGTCCTGGATGCCAATAACAAGTGGATCATCGAGGTGCATTTGAGATTCCTCAAGGTCCTCAGCTTCGGACACATCACTTCCATCAGCATGGATGTCCGTTTGAAAATTATTTCAGATGAATATTTTTGGACTATAGTTAAGTATTCCAACCAGTCAACGAAGCGTCTGTGGTGATAGTCACTTGCACAATAGGGTCCAGTAAAGGCTGTCCCTGCACCAGGTTGCCAGTGTTCTATCTCTGCAGAAAGTGATGTGTACAAAACGAGGCACTCCTGCAATGATCGCATGTGTAATCTAGTGTGTAGGGATATGGCAATACAGTAGACTGTTACCCGGTGAACTGGCTGAAAAAGAAGCAGCATTGTTTGGAAGGTGTGCACCCTTGTCAGGCTGGAGAATGCTTTCCCAACTTGGGAATCTAGTATGGCCCAGCGAAAAGGCTATAGGGGCTCGAGATGGTGTTTTGTGGCATTGATAATAAAGCCTAGGCTGTGCAACAGCTGTATGGTGGATTTGGTATGAGCTAGACATTGCTGCTGCGTGAAGCTCTTAAACAGCCATTCGTCCAGCTACGGGAAGATGTTGATGCCGCTCCTTCTGAGGTGAGCGGCTATCACTGCAACTTTGTAAACAAACTGGAAGCTGTCGTCACTTCAAACAGCAGCACTTTGAATTAATAATGATAACCACTTACCACACCACAGAGGAAATGTCGATGTGCAGGGTGGGTGGGGATGTGGAAGTAGTCATCCTTCAGGTCAAGGGCAGTCATGAAGTTGCCTTGATGTAGCAGAGGAACATCCCAGAGTCTCACCGTGTGTAAGTGCTCTGATAGGATGTACCTGCTGAGGGACCAGAGGTCGAGGATGGGCCTTAGGGATCCATCCTTCTTGTTGATCAGGATGTATAAGAAGTACACCCCTTTGCCACAGTGTTGAGGTGGCACGGGTTCTATCACTACTTTGCTGAGTAGCATGTGCATCTCCTCGGAGCAGGCGCTGATTTTCTGGGGACAGCTTGTGTCTGCCGAGAGATGTTTAATGGGACCTGTCTGAGTTCTATGAAGTACCACTCTGTTATGATATCTAGAACCAGCCGGTGCAAGGTTATCTCTGCCTATCGAGGCAGAAACCCCAGTAATCTTAGCCCGTCAGGTGTGGGATGGTCAGCGAAGGAGGGGGTAAGGGAGGCAAAGTGCAGCCCTTTTGGAGGCTGTGCCTTTTCCCACTCCCCTGTAGAAATCCCGAGAGGGTGGTTGCTGTTGTCTTGGGAAGAATGTTGTGGCCTCCGGTGATAGTTTAAGCAGCCCACAATATGGTGTGAGGTGCAAGGAGCCACATGAACCTGGTGTCTCTAGAGCACCCAACGCTTTTTGGCTGTCTCACTGTCCTTTTTAATTTTCTCCAACATCTCCTCAACTTAAGTAACGAAGAGGTGTTATCCATTGAAAGGCAATTTGAGGAAATGTTGTAAAGTTTATATGCGGAGCTGGAGGATTTTCCCTAAAATAGGTGCAGACAACAGAGGCGTCACCTTGATTAAAGTGTGACAACAGGAGATACTATGAAGCAATGCTAAAGCATTTTTAATATAATCAGTGATCGAAAACTAATTAGGTGTTGAATGTATATTTTCAAACATTTATTGGTATGCAAATAGTGTGAACAGAATTAAGAAATAATAGTAGTGGAAGCAGGGAACTGGATTCCCTAGGTCCTGAAGAAAAGCCTAATTAGGGATACAGCTTGAAATATGTTGACTATTAGGAAATCAGTAGCATAACATACTTTTTTCTGTTCTCTCCCCATATCCTTTTAACCATACCGACTGGAGGTAGGAATCAAATGTGGTCTACCTACCAGACAGGTATTTTTAAACTACTACCACCACTCCCACTCCCCCCTCATTTAACACCATCTTTAGTTCTCATAGGTCGCAGTACGCCCTGATCCGAAGCGGATCGGGATGGACCCTGTGATGAACCCTGGTGGGTGAGGGTTTTATAGTGGAGAGTTAATATCAATGGTCGTGACAGAACAGGGGTTCTCTGTTTTTGTGATCAGTTACTTGTAGAGGACGTCTAGCACAGTTTATCCTTTGAGCAGTACTCCACTTTGAAGCCAGACATGTTCAGCCATGCGCACCTGCAGAGGGCAGCACTGGTGATGACACCTCGTGCAAAGAGTCTGCTGCATCCAAAGCACACCTGATGTTGGTGTTCCAAATGATTTTCCCTTCCACCACCAACACCTGACCACATGTCGTATATTGAGCCAGGAGGTGTTGGGCGCAGTCGTACAGAGAGAACAAGTCGACAGAATTGGCTGTCCGCCAATGCCTGGAAGTTAGGGCAGCAACATGTTTGTCCAACACATCAATCTTTTTGCTCTCGGTCGGGAAGGGAAGCATCCCCTGTACCCTGGGAATTAGCACCTTTGCCTACTGTATGTATGTATGTACCACCAGTGAGTCGGGTGGAATCTGGCTCCATTTGTAAGCAGTGGGTTAGATGGGGTGCCTTATATTTTTTTGTCCCCCTGGGGGAGACAACACACAGCATAGGTAGGTACTGCATGTGTGTAGACATGGGTCTCCATAAAGAAATTCACATGTTGTATGTGCATTTCAAACTTGTGGAAGGTGCCTGCATGCTGAAGAACTTCATGATATGAAGTGAATCTCATCTGGGGGTGAAGGCTTCGAAGATAAATATCCAAGTCAGTATTGTCTGGAAGATCTAAATCGTAGTCATCCCAGGGGGTCCTCATTGGGGAGTGTCTCATAAGAGGCCCTCATGGGGGAGTGGGTCAGGAGGCAGAGGCGGGAGAGGTGCCCATATTGTGGTGACAAAGCTTCTAGGACACTGGGTTTTAAGGCCTCTTTGAAAGGCAATTCCCTCTTGAGGGGAACAGGATCTTTGGGCATGTCTGAAGGTTTCACCAGGATTCATCAGGTTCCAGGTTGAATGTGAATATACTGCTGCCTGGCATCAAGCGCCTAATGGCTCCTAATGGAGAATCAGCTGTTCAAATTTATCAGAGGTGGTGGAGGAAGCAGGCGTTGACACTGTCCTTTTCAGGGCCCACAGTTCTTAAAGCCCATGCGGGGCAGAGCTGGTTTTCAGATCCGGGGCGGGTCTTGAGACGGTCATCGGGGTTGGAGCCGATGTAGCAGTTGAGGTAGATGGGCGAGGTTTGGAGGTGGACTTCAGCACAGACGTGCATGCAGGCTGTTGGCCTAACTGTGTCGACCATGGCCTTGCAGCAGTGGCTGAACACAGCCTTCAAGAGGGCATTGAGAACTGAAGGCTCTAAACTATCAGGCATGTAATTGGTGCCATGGAGCAGTCCTCTGGGTGGGCGTAATCCTGCTACCACTCATCGGGCACAGCGGCGGCAGGGGCTCATCCTCTTCAAGAGCAGCAACTCTAGGCTATGATAGCTCTTTTTTAACATGGTGAGTGTGGCATCCTGCTGCTGGTCACCCTCAGTCGCTCGGTCCCCAAAGAGAATGTACATGTCATCTAGCTGACAATGTGCCACTGAGGGTGAGGCGATATGATGGGATCTACAGTTCTAAAGGGTACGCAGGTGTACTCTTGATGGTCGAGAGATAAGCACACATTACAGAACAGATGGAGGTCTGACCTCGGATACTCAGAGTGGCACTTGGGACAAAAAAAGAACGGAGTCCTTTCCATCCTGAAGATATTCTCTTGTGATGAAGACGATGTCAAAGGCCAAACGGGCCAGGCCCGAACAGGGCATCGAAAATGTCCGATTAACGGTAACTGATCAAAGGGGGTACACAATAGATGAAACAAGAAGTGCAATTGCAGACTTTTACGGCAAGGAACAGATTCCAGCGGGCCCTGCAAGAACACCATGCAGCATTAAACCGGAACTTGAAGGGACACTTCTGAACCAGACGGCAGAGAAAAAACAATCTAACAATGAAGCCGATGCCCAGTACATTAACAGCAAAAGAGTTCTTTACAGAAAAACAACTTGCACACATCCGAGCCCAACACTCGATGGCAGGGGTATTCACAGCATGTGTATATACAGCACCACATGTCAAAAACATTATATTATCAATTTTACTCAAACCACAATCCTGACACATACAAAGCTTGCCTACATTACCTGAATGAGATTTCAATTCCCACCTTACCTTAAAAACAAGCAAGGCTACATACACCAACCGAAAGTTATGAAATCAAGAAAGCCATGCTAGCATTACAGAAATGCAAAGCATAGGGCCCAAATGGATTTCCAATTACTTTCTATCGCATATTGGGATTCCCCGTGGCACACCAAGCTGGGCTGAGCATTAGGAACCCCGAAAATGGAAGCGGATAGTATGTCCTTACACAAGATCTCACACTCCGCCTCCACAAATAAAGTCAAGCGGCAGGTTCGTTCCATCTCATTCGAATTTGATCGAGCCCCACTCCGCCACAACTCCCACAAAATGGCACTGGACAGGTCGTACTTCCCAGGAAAAGCCCAACATTACTTGTGAGATGCACTCTCAGCTCAAGTCCGAAGGAAAATGTTGTTCATGTGGCTTATGTCCTTTCAGGTTTTGGACTTTAATCCAACATGGGCACGAAAAGACAGTGCAGTGTCCCGTCAGCTATGCAATTATCATAGAGAACCTTGGTTACATCTTCTATGTTGCTGCCCCATATTAGCCAATGATCGTCACCCACTGCTACGGCCGATTCTAAAGATCAAGGGCACAAGGTCCTGCATCGAGGTTTCGGATTGGTGATTTTCAGAAACAAACACCTGCCTACTTGGAAGAGCAGGGTAATTTATTCTTCAAATTAGAATTGCACTTGATGCCCAGTTACTTATGTCAGAATCAAAGGTCGGTACTCATTAGGAACAACATTTTTCAGTGCCCTCGCAGCACAAGCAGGCCAAGCATGTAACCAACTGAGGGACAACTACACTGATAAGTCAACCACAAAGGAAGCAGCGGGGCCCAGCAGCCTCTACACTTGTAACATCAAAACCAAGGCCACTGGGCTATTATAAAGGGCAGTAGCACTATCACAACAGCATTCATGCTAAGACACAACAACTGACCAGCTCCGATCCATAAGGATGAGTACCGCTTGGCATGCCCGAAGAAGACAACGAATTGGGGCTGGGTGCCCAAATATAAGAAACAATCCTGGCAACTCCCAAGAACCGCTCTACTCAGGGATTAGAACTTATGAACCTTTAACGAATTGGGAGAAATGTTAGTGCAAGATATATTGTTCACCCTGTCGACGGCAATGACTCCACTCTCTCAACCGATTTTATAGTGAGGATTAAAAATGTGCCACTTACAGCAAAAAAATGGTCTCACTAATAGAAGGGGCCTTAGTTTGGGGTGATTTGGGTAATTAAGTGATGGGTGGCCGGAACGGGAGAGATCGGAATCTATTGAACTTTTAACAGGTTCTCGGGCAATGCTGGTATAACAAAAGTAAATCCCTATCTTAAAGGTAAAGATTTTACAAACTTTAAACACTTTTTAAGTAAAAGATAAGTATCCCTCTTGTAGGCTAAGAAGGGTCCAAGCAATAATTGGTGTACTTGAAAGCATGGTGCTTTTTAACTTCAAGGGATGGGGGGCAGTGAGGGTGGCGGGAGCTGGGGCGGAGAAGTGTTGATTATGTGCTTTATATTGTAAAGATTTTAAGTAACCGCACAGATAATAAACTACTTACCTTAACATATGGGAAGAAAGCATTATTAAACTACTCAAACTTCTATTAAACTTTTTACTGCATCAGGGACAATTATAGGTGTGGCAAGTGAGACAACTGTAATGGTCATTACTAAGGAGTGGATAGATCCTCTTGAACCAAAAAATACAGGCATATTTCCCTCATCAATTCTGACTGCACAATTTATGCAAAAAACCTGGCAGAAAGATTGGCGCTAGTGCTCAAATCTTGAATTCATCGTTCCCACACCGGATTTGTTAGAAGCAGGTTTGCCTCAATCAACATGGGAATGTTCAGCCATGTCATAGAAAACACAGGACACTAGACCTCCCCACTCTAGACAGTTCATTTAGTGCATCATACAGACACACAGTGGTGCACTGGAGAGAATCAAGTCCAGCCTTTCCCCCTCTTTCTCCTCTAACATCCCTAGCTATCTAGTATCTCCCTATCAACATTGTCTCTCTTTAAAGATGCAATCGCCAAAACCCAGATGAAGATACAGTACACACTTTATTTTTACTCTACTTACTCTCATATTAATAAGACTGTGAATGTCTTCACCTCAAATATGCCATTAAACTTTATGTTTTATATGATAGGCTATAATTGTAGACAGTGTAAACAAAATCCCTGTACAAACTAATAACTCTTCTATAGAAAAACTTTAAATGACTTGAAAACAGAAAAAGGAAGTCTTTGTTTAAGCATGTGAGGGTGTAGGCGATCGAGTGTGGGACAAAAATATGGAATTTACTTCCTAACTGAGCCTGAAGCTGAAATTACTTTCTGAGCTTTCAGAGCACAGCGAAAGAGCTATTCATTCTTTTACTTCCCCCAATGAGGCAACTTGGTAGAACAGTCCCTAGTGAACTGCACTACAGAAATATTCTCACTTTCCTTAAGATACCAAGCCAGCATGGACTGTGATCTCCTGTCTTATATGGCATTTATCAGAACCTGAAGGCATGCAACTCAAAGTTGTCAGGAACTACAAAGTTGTGGTTTGGTCCTAGGATGAGAAGGCCCGGCGCTTCTAAGAAGGCCTGAATCTGCTCCTTAAGAGGGGAGGGTTACCCAGCTCAGTGTTTAGAGAGTCATCCGTGACCTGCCAACTTCGGAATGAAATCAGTGAGGACTTGGTCGAATTTACTGAGGCCTTAGGGAGTGGGCACATTCAGGGCACAGGAGGCAATAATTGTTATCAACAAATATATATATATATTTATATATATATATATATATATATATATATATATATATATATATATATATATATATATATATATATATATATATATATCAAACTCTTCTTCACTAGGAAAGGAATTGGATCGCACAACAAAACCTTCTTGTGTTGCAATATTAACGTTTATTCCAGATTAAGCTCCCAAACGCTTCAAACACCAACGCGTTTCGATCTCCCACTGAGATCTTGTTCACGGTGTCGACCTTCACAAACTCAATAGGTTATAAAGCATATGTTTGTCATAATGCCCTCCCCCTTCCCTCCAGGCAAGGCATTCTGGTCATTGTGGTACTTTTAACAAAAAGAGTGAGTATTTACAAAACGTGAATTATTTAACCTGGTTTGCATTAAAAACCAAAATTATATATTATTGTGAAACATTAATTGTAAAAAGTCAGTTTATGCTCTAATGTTGATTTCACATTAATTTAAACAAGATTTAGCTGACTTAGCTCAAAAGTAATTAGCAAGTTACATTTCCTTAATGCCTCCAGTGGCAAAAGAACGTATTCAGCTCTTAATAAAAATATAGTTTTCTTGTGTGCTTATAGCCATGTTTCTTCTTATCTATTTGAACTCCAAACACTTTAGTTATTAATTAGAAACATTACTTTGGCCTATTTATCACCAACTTGCTTTAATGAGTTACACATGTAAAGTGCTTTGTAATATCTCTCTTCTATTTATGTCCATGCATAAACTGATAGTGCACCCCAACTGAAAAATTAAAACTAAACATTGAAAAAACTGTTTACGAAGATGCAGAGATCTAGACCTGATAGATAATAATCTTCCAGGTTAATGTGAGTTCAATCCAGATGTATGTACATCTCCTCACTCTGGTTCAGACCAAACGGACTCATGGTTCGTAATTTGAGGATGTATCTCGATTCTTTTTTCCTCAACATAAGTTCTCGATTTCCTCCTCTCGCTGGTTTCTTGACTGTGTCAATCCCATAAACCTTCAGGTGTTTCCACTCACTGTTGTGATGGGACTCCATGTGTTTGGCAACTGCATAGCTTCTGTCCTTGTGTATAGTTGCCCTTATATGTTCCAAAATCCTCTTTTTTAATTCATTTTTTGTGCTGCCCACGTATTTCAACTCGCATGGGCATTCAATTACATAGACAACATATGGTGTTGTGCAAGTAATCAGTTCCTCAATTTTCCAAATTTTTCCACTGTCCAGCAAAATTTCCTGGGTTGGTTTGCATATTTGACAAATCTTACAGTTAAAACATTTTTTGAAACCTTTTCCTTTCAACCAAACTTTTTTCTCTTCTTTGAAGAAGTGACTCTTTGTCAAACGGTCTTTGAGATTAGGTGCTCTACGAAATGTCAATTGTGGTGTGTGTATATATATATATATATATATATATATATATATATATATATATATATATATATATATATATATATATATATATATATATATCCACGGCAGCTTGTTGCACTGAACTTTATTTGGGAGGATGCTCAGCTTGTAGGACACAGTCTTTCTTACGCCGACCGGTTTCGGAGCCTCCTGCTCCTTCTTCACAGGCGTTTTACCTTGAAAGTCAGCAGCTAACAAACCACACCACTGCACGTATTCATTACCTTCCGATCATTACGGCTTTTAGAGGTCACGTGTTCTCCCTTGGTGGGGTGCATGTCGGTATTTGTAGTGTGTCTATAATTAAAACCCTCCGGTGGGTGCTGCATTATTCCAATAGTAAGGCAATTATTTCAATCCCTCTGGTGGGTTCCGTGCCCAGCGCGCTGAGCTAATTTTCATGGCTGTCGTGCTGCAGTCGGGTCGAAAATTGCCGCCCACGCAGTCTCATCTTCGGTTTGATGGCGGTGCAGTTCCTCGCGGTTTTGGGGCCGCGAAATATATCAACAAAGTTCCCAAAAGGAGTTGGAATGCACACCACGGCAGCTTGTTGCACTGAACTTTATTTGGGAGGATGCTCAGCTTGTAGGACACAGTCTTTCTTACGCCGACCGGTTTCGGAGCCTCCTGCTCCTTCTTCACAGGCGTTTTACCTTGAAAGTCAGCAGCTAACAAACCACACCACTGCACGTATTCATTACCTTCCGATCATTACGGCTTTTAGAGGTCACGTGTTCTCCCTTGGTGGGGTGCATGTCGGTATTTGTAGTGTGTCTGTAATTAAAACCCTCCGGTGGGTGCTGCATTATTCCAATAGTAAGGCAATTATTTCAATCCCTCTGGTGGGTTCCGTGCCCAGCGCGCTGAGCTAATTTTCATGGCTGTCGTGCTGCAGTCGGGTCGAAAATTGCCGCCCACGCAGTCTCATCTTCGGTTTGATGGCGGTGCAGTTCCTCGCGGTTTTGGGGCCGCGAAATATATCAACAAAGTTCCCAAAAGGAGTTGGAATGCACACCACGGCAGCTTGTTGCACTGAACTTTATTTGGGAGGATGCTCAGCTTGTAGGACACAGTCTTTCTTACGCCGACCGGTTTCGGAGCCTCCTGCTCCTTCTTCACAGGCGTTTTACCTTGAAAGTCAGCAGCTAACAAACCACACCACTGCACGTATTCATTACCTTCCGATCATTACGGCTTTTAGAGGTCACGTGTTCTCCCTTGGTGGGGTGCATGTCGGTATTTGTAGTGTGTCTGTAATTAAAACCCTCCGGTGGGTGCTGCATTATTCCAATAGTAAGGCAATTATTTCAATCCCTCTGGTGGGTTCCGTGCCCAGCGCGCTGAGCTAATTTTCATGGCTGTCGTGCTGCAGTCGGGTCGAAAATTGCCGCCCACGCAGTCTCAGCTGCCGTGGTGTGCATTCCAACTCCTTTTGGGAACTTTGTTGATATATATATATATATATATATATGTATATTGTCTGCAGCAGCATAAACAAGGGACTCAAAGAAGTTCAGCAGAAAGGAATATGCTACTTACCAGTATGCATCTGTTCTTGGCATGAAGGGCTGCTGACATTCATATCTGTGCATAGATCGCCGCCTAGTGTTGGGTCCGGATGATTGCACATTGTTGTCCTGGAAGAGTCTTCGAAGTATCACGAGATAGGTGGCTCCTCCCCTGGACTACAGTGCGCATGGGCATCCTCTCCATCCCCAGATTGTTTTTCGCCATTGTGGCAGAGATGGAGTGTAATACTGAAAGTGATGACCATGCCTGAAAATGCTTTTGAGAGCTGCAGCTGCGACAGGTACCGGGGAGGAGGGCGGGCGATATGAATGTCAGCAGCCCTTCATGCCAAGAACAGATGCATACTGGTAAGTAGCATATTCCGTTCGAGGCATGAGGGCTGCTGAATTCCTATCTGTGCATAGAATAAATAGCAGTTTCCTCCTTACTTGCGGGTGCCCGTGCCAGCTGCAGCAGTCTGAAAGAGAGTCCTGAGAACAGCCTGTCCTACAGCAGCTTGCTGTTTGGAGTGTACATCTACACAGTAGTGTCTGGTAAATGTATGTATAGTGGTCCATGTGGCTGCTCTACATATGTCCTCTAGAGGAATATTACCCAGGAAAGCCATGGAAGCCCCCAACTTGCATGTGGAATGCGCTCTAGGGGGAACTGTAAGTGTGCGTTTAGCTTTCTGATAACAGATCTGGATACATTTAACAATCCACCTGGCTATACCGGATTTGGAGATAGGGTTGCCTTTATGTTGTGGAGAGAATGCAACGAATAGCTGTTTAGTCTTTCGAAAGTCTTTTGTCCTGTCGATGTAATACAGGAGAGCTCTTTGACATCTAAGGTGTGCAGTGCTCTGTCTGCCACCGAATCTGGGTTAGGAAAGAAAACGGGCAGTTCTATATTTTGATTGATGTGGAACTGCGAAACCACTTTTGGCATGAATTTAGGGTTGGTGCGAAGCACCACTCTATTCGCATGGATTTGCAGGTAGGGTTCCTGAATCGTGAGGGCTTGCAGCTCACTGACCCTTCGCAGGGATGTAATAGCTATCAAGAAGGCCACCTTCCAGGTGAGGAACTGTCACAGGAATGGAGTGGCTCAAAGGGTGGCCCCATGAGTCTGGTGAGAACAATATTTAAGTTCCAGACTGGTGAAGGGGGGTGTCTGGGAGGGATCACTCTTTTAAGCCCTTCTAAAAAGGCTTTAATGGCAGGTACCCTAAAAACGGAAAGGTGTTGCCTGTTTTGAAGGTAAGCGGCTATGGCCGCCAGATGGATCCTGATGGAACTGTACGCCAGGTTGCATTGGTACAGATGCAACAAGTAACATATGATGTTTTGCGTAGACGCGTCCAACGGGTTAACGTTATTGTTGGAGCAGTAAATAACAAACCGCTTCCATTTGGCCGCATAGCAGGCCCTGGTAGTTGGTCGCCTTGCCTCCTTGATGATGTCCATACACTCAGGAGGCAAGTTCAGGTATCCAAACTCTATGACCTCAGGAGCCAAATCGCAAGGTTCAGCTGTTGTGGATCTGGGTGCTGAATGTCGCCATGGCTCTGCGTGAGGAGGCTGGTAGTGAGGTGCAGCTGCTGGTGTGGCACCACTGAAAGTTCCAGGAACGTGGTGTACCAAGCTTGCCGTGCCCACGTTGGAGCAACCAGGATGAGTGTCATGGAGTGCTGTCGCAGTTTGCGCGCCACCAGAGGTATGAGGGGGCTGGCGGAAAAGCGTACGCAAATCTGCCTGACCAGTTCATCCATATCGCATTGCCCTGAGACTGCGGGTGTGGGAACCTGGCGGCGAAGTTTGGGCATTTTGCGTTCTCGCTTGTGGCGAAGAGGTCGATGTCCGGATGACCCCACTGCTGGAAGTACGGATGGAGAACCGACGGGTGGATCTCCCACTCGTGCATCTGATGACTGTGCCTGCTGAGCAGGTCCGCCATCTGGTTGTCGACACCTGGGAGATGCTCCGCCATGAGGAAGATGTTCCTCTGAATGGCCCACTTCCATATGCTCTGGGCTAGGTGAGACAGCTGCGGGGAGTGCGTGCCCCCCTGCTTCTGGATGTAATACATGGCGGTCATGTTGTCCGTCCGGACTAACACGACCTTGTTGCACAGGTGCAACTTGAATGCTTTCAGTGCCATGAAGATCGCCATGAGTTTCAACACATTGATATGCATCCTCTGCTGTTGTGCAGTCCATAGCCCCTGCACCGTGTAGTGGAGGACATGCGCTCCCCAACCCTGGAGAGATGCGTCCGCCGTCAGCACTATTTGTGGGACAGGCTCTTGGAACAGACGTCCCCTGCAAAGGTTTTGTGGGTTCCACCAATGCAGAGAGTTGTAAGCACGACCGGTCACCAACACTAGGTCTTTTAGATGTCCATGAGCCTGGTTCCACTGACGGGTTAAGCATTCCTGAAGGGGTCGCATGTGCAGCCTCGCGTGCGGGACTATGAATATGCAGGATGCCATCATGCCGATCAGTTGCATGAAAACCTGTGCTGGGAGGGATTGCTGAGGTCGGAACCTCCGGATGAGCGCTTGCATGCTGTTGACCCTGGCTGCGGCCGGCTGCGCCGTGGCCGACTGGGTGTCTATTGACGCCCCCAGGTACTGTTGCACATGGGCTGGCTGCAGGTGAGACTTTGCGTAGTTGAGAGAGAACCCTAGACTGTGAAGGAGGTGAATGGTCCGCGACATGTCGTGGCCGCACTGTATGGCAGACTTTGCCTGGACGAGCCAGTCGTCCAGGTAGGGATACACGTGAATACCTTCCCTGCGCAAGTGCGCTGCCACCGTTGCCAAGCACTTGGTGAAAACCCTGGGAGCGGTAGTGACCCCAAAGGGCAGGACTTTGAATTGGTAATGCAGACCGTGTACCGTGAACCTGAGATATTTTTTGTGACTTGGGTGAATGGGAATGTGGAAATACGCATCCTTGAGGTCCAGGGTGGCTAGGAAGTCGCCCCGACGGAGCAGCGGCAGGACTTGTTGTAAAGTTAGCATGTGAAAGTGCTCCGAGAGGATGTATTGGTTGAGGGGTCTGAGGTCTAGAATGGGCCTTAGGGACCCGTCCTTTTTTGGAATAAAAAAGTACAGGGAGTACACCCCTGCTCCCCTTTCTTCGGCAGACGCGAGCTCTATTGCTCCTTTTTGCAGCATGGAGAGAACTTCTTGCTGCAATAAGTGCGAGTGCTCTGCGGACATAGGACGGTTTCTTGGGGGTATGTTGGGGGGGGTGGAGGTCAGTTCTAGACAATAGCCGTAACGGATAAGTTGTCTCACCCACCTGTTTGTTGTGATGTTTTCCCAGAGTGGCAGGAACTGCTGAAGTCTCCCCCCGACAGGTGTTAGATGGTCGGGGGGCAGTGACAAGAAGTCACTGTTTGTTGGGAGTGGAGGACCTGGCGTTGTTATTGCCGCGGCCTCTCCCCTTGGCGCTGTTCCCACGGTATCCACCTCTGGTGTTCTTAGTGTATGTAGACTGTGTGTTGCCCTTGGCGTACTGGGAGTGCTGTAGAGCTTGTCCTCTTGTTGCTCCCCTGTTACCGGAGCGACGAAAGGAACCGCTCCGAAACTGCTGTGACTGGAGATCCCCCATGGACTTTGCCGTCTCAGTGTCTTTTTTCATTTTTTCGAGTGTTGTGTCAACATCGGGTCCAAACAGGAAGTCCGGATTAACCGGCTGATTGAGAAGAGTAGTTTGGATCTCGGGTTTAAACCCAGAAATGCGCAGCCATGCGTGGCGGTGCAGCATTACGCTAGTATTGATTGCCCTTGCTGCAGTGTCCGCTGCGTCCAGTGCGCACTTGATGGACGCATTGGAGATCAGTTTACCCTCTTGTATAACCATTTCCGCAGCCTCTCTGTACATATCAGGCATGTGCTGCATTAATTGTTCTAGGGTGTCGTACTGCGCCCTGTCGTACCTAGCCAACAGTGCCTGTGTATTGGCTATTCTCCAAGTGTTTGCGGCCTGCGCTGCCACCCGCTTTCCAGACGCCTCAAAGATTTTGGACTCTTTCTCCAGAGGGGGAGTGTCCCCCGTTGATTGAGAGTTAGCCTTTTTGCGTGCGTTAGCCACCACAAGGGAGTCCAAGGGGAGCTGGCCTTTGATGTAGGTGGGGTCCACTGGAGCAGGCCTGTATTTCTTGTCGATCCGTGGATTGATAACCCTGGCTTTTGTAGGTTCCATGAAAATAGCTGTGGCATGTTTGAGGACCCCCTTAAGCATGGGCAGAGTCTTGGTGGAGCGTTCAGATGTGGAGAAGGTGTTGAATAAGAAATCTTCATCCACTGGCTCAGCATGCATTTCGACGTCATGATTGAGGGCTGCGCGCTCTATCAATGCATTGAACGCTACAGTGTCCTCAGTTGGAGATTGTTTGACATTGTAGGACTGAGAGTCCGGGGTGGTATGGGGGTCATCAGGGTCATCGCCTTGATCCGCTGCCCCTGACCATTGATTGGAGACATCCTGATCAGTGTCAGTATTGTAAGTGAAGCCCATTTGGCTATAGTCCGCAGTTAAGTCCTCCTCACTTAGTGTTGGAGAATGAACAGTATGGTGCGAGTAGTCCTGAAGAGGGTCAACAAGAACCGGAGAGGTGGTGGAGACCATCTTCTTTTTGAGGGGAATTTTGTAACCCTCCAAAGGATGTTCAGGCGCGATCTTCCGCTTGTGGACGGTAAGCCTGCCTGACTCCGAGTCAATAAACAGTTTCGTCTGGTTGTCGTAAGAAGGCTCATGATAGACGACCTGTGCATGTGAGGACACCTTCGCCACCTTGGAAGCCTCTTGAGACTTTGGACGTGCAGTGGGCGGAAGGCCAAACTTAAGTGGCGTCGATTCAGCCTGCTTCGAACCGGAAGCGCCGGCTTCGTGTTTCTTCGACGCCTGAGTAGGCGGCTCGCTTGAGCGCGTTGAATCGACCTCCTTGCGCGGTGCGCCTCCGACTTTGGGCATCGACGATAATTTCGGGGCGTCCTTGGCCGTGGCTTCGACCCTTTTCGCCAGCCCAGGCTTGAGACCCGAGAGGGGTGGCTGGAGACCTTTCCCGAGAGGAAGTCCCTTGGCCTTCTCGCTATGTTTGGTAGTGGACGCAGGCACCGGCGCCGAGGCCTTCGAGGCGACGGTCTTGGTGGCAGAGCCCTGCTTCGGAGTCCCAGTGTTGGCGCCGACGGGTATCTTCGGCGTCGAAGGATCGACGACAACCTTCGAGGCGGGCGTCGACGTCGAACCGACCACCATTTTGAGCAGTTTCGCTTTCGATTTCGCCTCCGTCTGTTTCGGTTTCGATTTCACGGAATCGACCGATGGCTCCTTTGAAAGGGTCTTAGCCTGGCTATGATGCGGGGCTGTAGACCGAACGGATGGATCTTGGCTAAGGCCTTTCGGTGATGCCTCGGCCGGAGCGGGCTGAATGTCAATGATAGGCCCTGGAGCTGCGGGCGGACTCGGTTCACCACCGGAGTCGTCATCAACAGACGCAAGGGCCTGATCGTCGTCCCCTACCTCGACGACATCTTGGTCGTGGCCGAACTCCTCGTCTGGCTCGTCCACTTCGAAATTGGAGTCTTGTTCCGACGCCGGTTCCGACATTTCCTCGGGAACGTCATCTTCTGCCTCATCCTCATCTTGGAAGAGTTCCTCGTCCCCGGCATCGAAGATGTTTGCAGGTGCTGGAGCCGACTGTTGGGCCGACTGCCTCGCCGCGCGTCGAAGTTTAATAGTCTTCTTTGATCGGAACCTCGAGCATGCGAAACATTTTGACTCGTCGTGGTCGGGGGACAAACAGGTGTTGCACACTGGGTGCACATCTCGGTTCGAATATTTTGAATTACACACAGGACACCGCTTAAACGGGGTCCGTTCCATCGTCGATGTAGTCTGGGCCTGAGTCGTCAAGAGAATCTTTTTCGACGTCGATCGAAGAACCGAAAGGGCCAGGCACCAAACGATACAATACCAACGCTAAGAAGGCCTTTTGGCCTTAGGAACAGAAAGAGTACAAGTTAAGTAACTGGAGTAAGAGATTAGACATCCGAACCCAATGGCGGAAAAAAACAATCTGCGGATGGAGAGGATGCCCATGCGCACTGTAGTCCAGGGTGGGAGCCACCTATCTCGTGATACTTCGAAGACTCTTCCAGGACAACAATGTGCAATCATCCGGACCCAACATTAGGCGGCGATCTATGCACAGATATGAATTCAGCAGCCCTCATGCCTCGAACCTTACGTTAGTTAAATTAAAGAAACCTCTTGCTATTACATGAACAAATAGCAAAAGCAAAAAAGTTTCTATAATAAATAGAACCCCTTTTACTAGCCTTGCTGCTCTTCTATGCGTTCACTGTTCACTGGCAAACATTATACCAGCCATGTCTATTATCCAACTATGGACTAAAATGAGCACTTGGTGAACCACTGTTTCACTAATATGTTGAACCTGCCTAGGCCTCCGTTGTATCGTCAAGGAATGTGCTTCAGGCACCACCTGTTAAGGCTTAGGATATCGAAGAACAACAAGAAATGGGGGATAATTCATCTGAGGAAGTGCCTTACAGCTGTGGGGCTGACCATCTTGTTGAGGTGCATTGTGATACAATTGGGAAGGGCATACAAGCTGAGAATTGGGAAAGTCCAGAGAATAGCGAGGCTACAAAAATGAGAGAAGTTGTTTGTGTTTCGCATTATATAGCAGGGTGAAACACCTGGCCGCATGAAGAACCAAACAAAAGGATAAGATGAAGGAACGGTTTTTATAGTTACATGAGATGGTGGAGACAGTGACCATATGAATGACCAAGATAAAGGATGAGACTAATGGATTGGCTAATCCTTTTATGAGAGGGTGGAGAAACAGTGAACAAACGAAGATTAAAGAAAAGGATAAGATTAGCATTTAGCATCGAATGTGAGGACTGAGGCACTATGTCATACACCAAGTTCCAAAAAGGGTTCCTCTTGAGGAAGGCATGTTTAGTTCTTGTAACATCTCTTTGAGTAATGTAGAAATCAAACACTACACATTTATGCAGATTCATAAGTTTACTCAGTGCAGGCACTGGTGTCCAAGCTACAATTTATGCCTACAACTAAGTAAAATAAGTTTAATTCCCACCAAACATGCTCCCAATTTTTCTATGTGCCAAAAATATTTAATCAGACAGAGTATGCTAGGGTAGAAACACTATGACATACTTAAAACAACTGCAAAACATCTTTCACACATTATCATCTTTGAAGCATTCTATCATCTTTGCCATGAATTTCAAACACTGAGAACCAAACATGAACCATGAGATCAGCTTCATTTGACCCAGTTTACTACTCACCTCTGGATAGGACCACTCTGGGGAGAAGTCTGTAATCGTAACAAGCTGTACTGCGTCTAACCCCGTGCCAGAGGACGGTTGCACTGAGTGTACAGGAGGCACTTCGGTAAAGTTCAGAACATCGCTGGTGCCGGTCATAAACTGGATGGAAGGCTCCTGCTGATGAGAAGAATAGGAGGCCTGTGGAGTGTCACTGGAAGCAAACGTTTGGGAGACTGGCTGGTTCTGGCTTGTAGTGGGAGTCACGGAACTAGAGTTTGTGTTGAACTGCTCAAATCCATTGGCACTTGCAACCTCCTCAGTCATTAGATCTGAGATAAGATCGGGAAACTGGCTGTCAAAAGAGATGTTGAAGTGGTCCATGTTGAGTTCCATGTTGGTAGAAGCCACTGACGGAGAGCTTAGATCATTCTGTATGATGGTGTAAAGGTCACTTATGTTGGCATTCTGGAGCTCAGCTGTCTCGCCAATGCTTTCTGGACTTTGATTCTCAGGAACACCATAACAGCTAGTGTCACTGGCAGGTTGGCAGTTCACTTTTACCCGTGTTTCATCTTCTGTATGAGACTCTGTGGAGTCAGCAGCACTGTTTGCATGTGATGTTGTGTCCATGGGTGTATCCGGTTCAGAGGTAGTCGCCTGACAAGACATTGGATAGACTGGGGAGTTTATTTCTTCCTTCATGTCACTGCAAGTGGACTGTGCTTCAAGCTTTGGCCCAGTAGCGCTCTCCTGCTCAAGAGAAGTAGAGTGTGCAACAGAAGTAGGCGGCTGAATCAAATGTTCCCCACTACTGTCATCCTGAATAAAGAACTGGTTCAGGGAGGTGTTAGCTGAACTGTGGGCAGGAAGAGGTTGACTATAGAGAAAGTGTGTTGGAGATTCTCTACTGTTGTGGTCACCCTTTGCCAAAGATGTTACCGGCTCAAGGCTGGATGACACCAAGGTTACCTGAGTGGCTGCTGGGAATGTCTGTGCCACAGATACAAGGCTGGAATTGGAGGAGAAAACTGTGACGTTGGGTGGAATAATTGTACTTTGGTAGGATGCAAAAATAGATGTGGAGTCCAACGGTTCATCTTCTGTCTTAACTTCATTAACAAGACAACTGCTCGTACTGGTGCCTCCCATGGGACTGAAACTAGAGTCAACCGACATACTGCTAGCCCCTCCGCCATAGGTTTGTCCTATCCTTGGGCTGTTTAAGAAAGAATCAGGATCAAAGGCCACAGTAGTATCTGTGGTGTCCATGTTTGCCTCTAGTTTCTGAGAGAATACCAACATGCCTACGGGGGCAGGTAGCAGAGCCACGTCTATAGCACTGGAAGATGGAGATAAGGATATTTTGTGGCTCGTCAATGGCAGTGTTTGGCCGCTGGAATCTGCAACTATTAGATGTTGGCTTGGCGTCAAACCAGAAGAGCCCACGGCCAAGGACTTCTCTCCTCCCAACCCAGTCATCACAAGAACTGTGTTCTGGGTTATACCACAAGTTACTGATCCAACTGAGAGATTTGGCACACTGGTTGCAATTGTGAGGGTGCCGTGTTCATGGTCGCCATAGTAATCATTTGCTATCGCCACAGGCGAGTTCTGAGTGGAGTCTGGGTTGTCTGTGTAACTGGAAGATGAAGAGGAGACTTCACTCCCGCCGCTGGTCAGTGAAGTGGTTCTTGCCAGCTGGTTGTCCTTCTTGTCCACACCGTTGCTTTTACTGTGGTCGACCTCAGGTTTGGCGTCGGTGGCTGAGATGTTCTGCACCTCGGCTAAGGCTGGGAAAGGGCACGTTCGGAAGTCAACCTTGGGGGAGATTATACGATGCTTTGTGCTGCTGCACTTGTGGGGTGTAGTTCCTGTTGTACCTAATAGGTAAGAGGATAGTGGGAACACAGTTAATAGAAGAGTTTTTTGAATATCGACTACATTCTCTAGAAGCATCTTTTCACATGGCCATCTATTCCAGTATGATGACAGCTCATATGATGCACCTGTCAGAGAGGATCTGGGAGAGTTGTAAATCCACAAAGCAATTGAATGAATGGCTATGGCGCTCAAACCACACCTATGGCTTTCTCCACTATCCACCACCTAAGCCTTTCTCCACATTCACAAATGCCCATGACCTAATCTCCTTGGCAGCTGTGCCCACGCCAGTGAATGACCAGGTAGAAGCACATGTGGAACCTGGGTAAACAGTACTGAACAGCAGTGGTGGAATCGCAAACTCCAGTACTCTTGAAGGCATGCCCCATATAAGGACGCGGCCTGTAACCCTTGATTTTATACAACCTCGGTCCGCCATGCCATATTCCAGTTTATTATCACAAATGCTGACCAGGAGTTCAAGAATTTGTGAAGCTTTAGGAAGTGGGTATAGATTCTTGTGATACGCATTCTTTGTATTAATATCAATAAAGTTTATGCCAGGGAGTGGAAGAGGCTTTTTTGCAAGTTCCTATAAATTTGATGTTTTCAACCTTCTTCCTAGGTAGCGCTTTATTTTGCTTTTCATGAACTCTATCTTGTCTAGGAAAAGGTACATTAAGCTTCACACTTGTAACCTTCTCATTCAGTTATTTACCTTTGCAGCACCACTCCATGAAAATGTACTAAAGGATGATTATCTATGTTCCCTAAAGCAAATCATAATGTAAAAGTTTCAGTGACATCCTACAGTTAGTAACTAGCTCATTTATACTTCGAGCCGGAACTCTGCAATAGTCAGCTCCGGCAAACCTTTCATACGTGGAATACCTCCCTCAACTTCATGCTTTAACTATTTAGCACTGAACCCAACCTTCCAGGAATCTCCTAGCTTGTACCAATAATCTAAACAAATGCAAGTGGTCCACCATCAGACATTGCATCGGTCCACCTGATAAGTTTTTGTTTGTATGGGTCTGTCTGGAAACTCTTTAGAAAGTGGTGAAGAGAATACTTGTGTCTTGGTGTTAATGTTTGGCAGAGAATGTTACTGTGGAAGCCATCACATATGGATGGTGAAGGGTCACGCTCCTAGCAAAGAGCTGAGAAAGCTCAAAGCTGAGAGAGACCAGTATCATAATAAAAATGACCTCCATGGTAATAGTGGCATCCTTAGTTCTTGCACTCCCCCCTCAAAACCGGTTAGGGATATTTGCACCACATGCAGGAGAAAAAGCGGAACCATTAGATGCGGCCAGGAGAGGCTCCACATGAAGGTAATTGTTTTCATACTTTGACGCTCAGGGACCCCTCTCTTTGCCTATTCAATTGGAACCCAAGTCCACAACAAAACTTGTCAAAGCAGACTTCAAGCAAACATTTACATACAAACACTGATGTGGCTTTAGTTCGGGTGGAATGAGTCAAGCCTAAAAGGAGAGTGTACCATTTATTGATGCAGTATTTTGATGAGTAAAAAACGATGTACTTGGCTAAACCGACACATTGAGATTCGAGAGGGAGAGATAGGAGGAGAGTACAAGAGAACATTCAAAAACATAATCTCCTCTTTGCACCTTCCATGCTATTCTTACAGGAACTGACAGGTATTCCAGGCAACAACACTTCTCACTGCACCAAGCATGAGTCCGGATACTGACCGAGGCCACTGCTGCAGAGGCAGGCGTGGGTCCGTGGCGGAGGCTTGGCTTGGTGACTGTCCAATATCTGCTGCACTAACTGCTCAATGGAGAATTCTGTGGTCCCATTCCCATTGCTACAGGTCCACTTTATGCCATGAACTGAGACACAAAGAACAGAGAAAGGGAGAACCAGATTATAAAACATCTGAGGAACTACATTCTGTCACTATCACAGAAATAAAGCACTCATTAATAGATGACCACGACACGCCAAAGAAAGAGACAATACACAGATGGCTGATAGGCTTTACTAGTCAGATCATTACCCAATGAGCTAGGTCTCAAAGGGCCAGCAGAAGTCAACGTTTTTCAACATTGTTTGCAAAAATTGGAACCACATTTGTTCAGACAAATACATTTTCTTCTTGTTTGATACTAGTGGGTGAGGCCTTTTACTTTTGCTTCACCCAGATTTATTTCTTAGAGGGACACACAGCATTGTCCTGCTGAAGAGGCAAGAGAATAATGTGAAGCATTTTCTAATATTTTATAACTTTACATATTTGAAAAGAGAATCTTCAGTTACAATATAAGGGAGCAAGGTGTTTGTTGGCAATTAGATTAAAACAATCATAATATTAGTTCTTGGCTGAGTGCCACCTCAGCCTTTTACACATCCTTCAAAACAGACTGGAAACGACCTCTAATTTGTCATCCCTTCCCACCCTCCATGGCTGACAAGTGCACACTCAGGCCACTGTGGCTGCTTTCAGCTTCTCGTCTCCAATGTCCCTGCATCCTCCCATGATGCTACTCATGATATCACACTTTGCTGCTATCTCTTTACAAATGTCAACAGTTTGGGTTGATAGTGTGACTGACAGAGCATTTTATAATAACCGTCCTGCACACTCCTTCTGATATTGTACTGATTTCTTCTCACTTTTGTTCTGTGTACCCTCGCTATGTGTTTTTATACAGGACGTACTCGAAAGCCTATCCGATCTAGTTCGCGCTAAACAAAATGTTAAATAAATTACAAAGAAAAACTATTTAAAGAAGTGATCTGGCAATGGCTAGTACTGGGGACAAGGAGGGTCTGGAAGATACTACCTCAAATAAAAGAAAGAGAAAGTAACCACAAGAAAAACATTCAAGGATTTTATTTACCATAATACAACATGAAAAAAACTGTTGAGATTCTTGGGGGCGTTGGGCAGAGACGGGGGGTCGTATGTTACTACATAAACACCACCACCTACAATTATTTATTGAGGTGTGTATATCTTATTTCCCATTATATCACCAAATATTACGTCACGTTTACCCTGTAAACTTAAGTTCATGGCTTTTTTAAATGCACTATTTCATTTACATGGTAACTATTTACCTGTTGTTTGCTTCATAAATGTAAATATTTTGAAACTTAAATTAGTTGAATTACATATGTCAGTTAATGTGGAATGTTAATATAATAGCATAAATGTTTAAACAAGTTTGTTTCACTTTGACTTGTGAGCAAGCCCTTTTTTGTTACATAAATGTAACGAATCAATGTTTTAAAAAGGCATAGCTTGGCATATTCATGAACGAATCTTTGATATCACACAGACACACTCATCATTTGAATGTTACTACAATACGACAAAGGCAATATTTCATTTGTTTTTTTAATTTAATACTTTTGTTTTCACTAATCAGTTTTATACCATTTTCCCCTTTCATTTACTTTTATTGATGTATTTAATATATTATGTGTTTGTGTATAACATTTATATCTCGCTAATTACTAGTATAATGTCTATATATTTATTTGGCAATATAATGGTAGGAGAGGCAGTGACATTTTAAGTAGTAAAAGGTTGATGTAGTGTGGATGAAAGGGTCAAGGAGGGAATCCAGTTGGAGTACACACATGAGTTCATCGTGGTTTGAGGAAAGGAGGTTTAATACGGCTGCGAGCGCCTACTGAACATTCCACGGTTCCCCCATCGGAGGCGAGGGTAACCCCACTAATGTCATGTAGTGGTGCAGTGCCGCTGACCCTGGAGCGGTGGGCGCCTAGTGTTACCAGCAGTGAGTGTGCAGCACTGGGATGAACCTGGGGGCATTGCGGTCGGATCCTCATCCGAGGCCCCATTCATCACCGGAAACTTGCCCTAATATATGGAAAAGTACTAGGAGTGCAGGCGCTCCAGTGTCTCATGCTTAGTTATTCTGATTCATGAGTCTTACTGGCCTTAAGGTGATGTTTTACCTGTGTGTATTTCGGATGGCAAGGATTATCTTTACAATCCCCTACCGGATTACGATAATACATGTATAGGGCTCCCTGTTTTGTGGTATTTATTTTTTAGCATTTCCGACTAAATTTATACATATTTATTTTTTGGGCCATTTTATCTTTATTTAGCCATATTTATTTTAGGTTTTGTTTATAAAAGTTGTAGTAAAACTGTACGTTTCCATTTTTATTTAACTGATAGAGACACACTCATTCTTTCATGTATGTCCCTATTTAGCTATTTAAGCTGTCAAATATTATGCAGCAATACATCCACTAAATCTTAGCATTATGCCACAAATGTATGTTAACATATGCCATTATTTAAAGAAATGTCATCCTGTTCTTTAATTTCCCATGCTGTCCATCTGCTCAGCAGTTGGCCTACAATTCATGAAAGACAGCACAGAGAGTCACTTAAAAGAAGCCCCATTTTGTGTATTTATCCACTTTTAAAAATAAATGCAGACAGAAAACACATTGTTTTCCGTCTGTATTTATGTGTAAAAACCGTAAAAATGGAATACAGGGAGCCTTACACATATCATATGCACCCAGGGGCTCCTGTGCCTGTTTCCTGACTGTTCCCGTATAAACTTCAAGATAGGAGCACATGTGCTGTCAACTATGTGCTCATGGTGATCAATGGTTATTTTTGTACTTGCATTGTACAGGATAAAGAGTACTCTCTCAGTATTTTCCTAACATGCACAGTATTTATGATTCATGTCGTTTAGACTGGGTTTATGAATGATATAGTATATATTTTTATATAAGCCTGCATTGAGTCTCTCTTGTGGTGTATTCTTTGGGTTTACACATTGCCTCTGGTGATAGGCCTGACTGCTCTGCCAAGCTAACTTTAATCAGGAGTTTTCTTGACGTTTTTTGACTAAATCTTTCTCGCTTTAGAGATCTCTATAATGCCCAATGTTTAGAAACCTGGTGGTTTTCCCTCCGCCTTCATATCCTAGCTGGCCTATAGTGGTGTTTGCGTTGCAATTTACCCTTTCCATAGTATCCTTTGAGTGGCACATTTCCAGGTTACTCAATCCGCGCGCGTGGGTTGCGGACATGGCCGGAGAGGGTTCCACTGTAAATAAATGCTGGGTAACTTCTATTTCCATACTTTCACAAATTCAGGCAACAGGCGGGTTAGTGTCTTGGTCTAATCCATTCGTTCATTGTCACCCAATAATGTTTTCAGTGTCAGGGAGTCCAATGGCACTATTATACACACCTCTTTATATACTTTGGCTGGTGATAACCTAGGTGTCTTAACATCCCATAACAAGGTTGGCAGCTTTCCTACGACTCGATGAAAGAACTCTCTCCGCTTCGAAAGCAGGATGTTTGGGAATCTGTATAGAAACTGTGGCTATGTTATTATTTGTACATGGCTTCACTACCCAGAGATGGCTGTGGGAGAACTTGACGTTGTGTCAGTCAGCTTTAAAGCAATTCAGCATCACATGTAAAGTTCTCTACATTTTGTTTCTGGTGATGTATATTCCTAAGAATTTAAATCCGTCTGTGTTTATTTTCAGTGAGAAAGATTAGTTCTCTTCGATCGTTGGGGCTTTGATGGGGGCATCTGTCATCTTGCGGCAACATCCTGGTGGGACCACAAGTCCGAGGGTGCTACTTGCCTCATTCCTACTGCCGCAAATGAGGGACAGGCCCATACATCGCACTGAAAGCGCTGCCTCTCCCCCCGCAGAGAGGGTCTCTTCCATTGTTGGAGCTTTGTTGGGGTTTGTTGTTAAAAAATTGTTTTACCCCGTTCCGTTGCCCGACGGAAGCACTCCCTCCACAGTGCTGCGAACGGCCAACAGCCGTCGCAGCCCCGCCCACTTAATAGAACGCCCGCACCGCAGCAGAATTGCCGCCGCGGTTAAGGCGTTAAAATGAGGGAGCACAAAAGACAAATATCACAATTGATGGGCACGCAAATTATTGCACCATATTTTAACTACTGAAATACACAGATGGTTCGTTCCACTACCCCTCTTTCGAATTCTCTCTTTATATTGGTGTAATTTTAAAACTTCATGAATTGGAACTTTTATTGTAAGAATGAGCTTGAAAGATTAATTGTTTTTAATTGGATTGTGTTACATGGACACGGTAGCTCCGTATGGTTTATTAACTGGATTGTACTCATCTCCAGCTGGCATTACAGAGTGCCCCAAGAGGGTATTACACGCCGGACCTGGTTATGATAATCATCATAAAGACAGCACGCTGTATAAACCTCATTTTAGCGCAAGGAAGAACCCGCAAGCCCACGGTGACATGTTGTACAAACCGATTATTTTTATGTCTCTTAACTGTATTTTCAGCTTGGGTGTTTTTTTTAGCATTTATAATACGAATTGCCGAAATAAAACTTATATGACGAGGATTAGTTCAGTCGTGACATCCATCAAGTCAACAGGTACAAAGCTGTCTTGGACCAAATCATTTTATAACCAGATTATCTCCCCAACAGACTGGCGATGTCTAGCATCCTAGTAATCATATTTCCTAGTTGGGCTATACAGTTACCCGTCAATTCTGTTCTCTTTCCCCTTTAAGGCCCCTCACCATGGTGGGGTTTCTTAAAGAGAGGCCGAACAGTTCTATTGTTCATACATCCAATAATTAGGATAATGGACAATCTTGCTCGATGACAGAGGATGGGGCACTCTTCTGATCTTAATTCCGTCTTTAAGCGTTTACCCATCTCTTAAAACTGGCTTCTAAGCCCATTTATGAAAGAACAGCCGTTCAATGGAGTTGAATGCTTTCTCCAGATCAAGTGACGGGAGCACTGATGGCTCCACATCTGGGTGCAAGGATATTGCGGTTACGTATAGGCGTAACGAGTAGTGTTTCATTGCCCTCTAAGGCAAGATTCTATATTGGTCTGTGTGTATTAGTGTGTTTACAAAAGTATATGGCATACTGTCTAATACTTTTGTCACTACTTTCATCTCCACATTTAACAGTTAAATTGGTGTGTAAGAGGAATCGTCCTCATGAGGTTTGCCTCGTTTCTATATTCAAATTATAACTCCTTGCCTTAAGTCATGGGGCAGTTCTCCAGTCTCCTTCGCACCTTGCTGCAGTTCCAGCAGATGCTCCACGATTTCACTTGATACACATTTAAATAACTCATCTGGGAATGTATTAGTATCCAGGGCATTCCAGGTTTGCAATTGTGCCGGTGCTGTGAAGATCTCTTCTGTATGAATTTACAAGTCCGTTTCCACTCTTTATTCCGGGCTAAATCAGCGCATTGGTAGATCTTTTATGACATTGTCTAGTTCTTCTATCTCAAAATATGTCACAGGACCTACTTTTCTTTTTGAAGGATTTCATAAAGCTAGTACCAATCCTCTGACTCATTTATTTCCTTACCAACCTCCTAGTATCTTGCGTATCCATCACAAGCCCTCTCTCTTTCTTTTCTAACCATTCAAATACTTTTCCTGCTGTGTTCCCTACTTCTTAGATGTGTCACAGTTTAAATGCATATATTTTTTTCAATTCCTATGTTGCAATTGCTCTGCGTTCTACACAGTGATAGATCTTTAATATAACCCACCTCTAATTTACTCCATTTCTTTTATTCCTTCAATAGTTTGTCTCCTGAATTTATGGAGCTCTTCTATTTCGGGGACTGCCTTCCTCCATAGGATAGTCTTAACTGCTTCCCATACACTGGATTCTACAGAAACTTTATTTTCGGGCAAGTAATTAATCAACGGTTCCTCTGTTTGGCAACTATTTTAAGCGACTATTCAGTGGGACACCATGTCTCTCTTGTGTCTCTCTGCTGATTTTTCAGTCTTACTTCCACTGGGGAGCGGTCTGAGATACTTCTGACCAGTAATTTTGTAATTTGTAAAGGAATTTATAAAGCGCCGGAATCACCCCTGAAGGGGTATCTCCGCGCTGCAGAGAAGACAAGGTACAGATTCAGCCCAAATCAGTCCCAGAAAATAGATGAGCTATACTAAGTACAACGTTGATCCAAGTGTTAACTTTAGCTGCGACTTAAGATTTACTATCTAATAATTCCCAGTCGGACATGCAAATCTATAAAAAATCTACAGCAGAAGTATATAGAATGTCCCCGCCATCGCGCAAAGTACGACAACTAGGCCAGAAAAACGTAAGAAAAAAAATCATATGATCGAATGCAACCACTGAATGAACACACTCTACAGTAAAGTCCATGACATCTTTTAATTTACACTGAAACACTTCTATTCTCAAGCCATCATAGGGTTTCTAACTCTTGTTTTAGTTCGAAACCAGGCAAATGGTTTCAGTAGTTCTGCAGTTCATTGCTCTCAGAAATCTATAACCTTACAACCACTCATAGCAACAGACTTTATGAAACCTTAGAAATCACATAATTTACAAGAAATACACTGTTTAAAAACAGATCTAATGAAAGCATCACAATTATCCTCCCGCCATGGATAGGAGTCATCAGACAATAGAATGAGTCATAGCAGCGAGTTGGCTAATCCTTGCCTTCGAGTCCTTAATATATGTTTTACTTTTCTTTACAACAGCAAGTAAACTTTACATTCTAGTTCCAGATCACATGACAAGGATTATGCTGGTTTAAATCTTACTCAACATATTATAATGCCATATTGTTTCAACAGTCAATAATTTATAAGGGGAGAGTGCATCCAATTTACAAATCCCCAAAAATGTCTATCTACATCCAAAAGCGAAATTATTTAAAGCCCTCACACCTCTGTTGCAATTGCGAATAGCACTTGTTTCTTCACATGCGTTTACTACGCATGCCATTACAACGCGGTTGTTAGAACAACCGTATTGATAGTTCACATACCTTTACTACGCAATTCGGAACAACGAATTGCTGTTGGGGGCGCCGGATGTTGGAATAGTATAATTTACTATTCCAACTCCAGTCTCTGCAGACACTAGGGAAGGTGTTGAATTTTAAACCCAACACCTTCTCCCCCCTAACGCAAGTCGTTGTTCCGACTCGAGTAGTAAACGTATGAGAACTAACACGGTCGTTGTAACAACCGTGTTGTAATGGCATGCGAAGTATCGCATGCTAAGTAAATGCGGTTTACCACAATTAGACAATAGCTGAAGTTATCCAAGCCTTCCTCACCCAGCGTATCCCATGTGACACCTCTTATGAAATGGGACCATAGCTGAAGTTATCTAAGCCTTCGTCACCCAGCATATCCATTGCGACACCTCTTATGAAATGGGACCACAGCTGAAGTGATCCAAGCCTTCCTCACTCAACGTATCCAATATGACACCTCTGACAAAACGGGAGCATAGCTGAAGTTATCCAAGCCTTCCTCACCCAGCGTATCCCGTGTGACACCTTTTATGAAAAGGGACAATAGCTGAAGTTATTTAAGCCGTCCTCACCCAGCGTATCCCATGTGACACCTGTTACGAAATGGGACCACAGCTGAAGTGATCCAAGCCTTCCTCACTCAACGTATCCAGTTTGACACCTCTGACGAAAAGGGACCACAGCTGAAGTTATCCAAGCCCTCCTCACCCAGCGTATCCCATGTGACACCTGTTACGAAATGGGACCACAGCTGAAGTGATCCATCCTTCCTCACTCAACGTATCCAGTTTGACACCTCTGATGAAAAGGGACCACAGCTGAAGTTATCCAAGCCTTTCTCACCAGTGTATCCAGTGTGACACCTTTTATGAAAAGGGACCACAGCTGAAGTTATGTAAGCCTTCCTCACCCAGCGTATCCCATGTGACACCTGTTACGAAATGGGACCACAGCTGAAGTGATCCAAGCCTTCCTCACTCAACGTATCCAGTTTGACACCTCTGACGAAAAGGGACCACAGCTGAAGTTATCCAAGCCTTTCTCACCAGTGTATCCAGTGTGACACCTTTTATGAAAAGGGACCACAGCTGAAGTTATCTAAGCCTTCCTCACCCAGCGTATCCAGTGTGACACCTCTGACGAAATAGGACCATAGCTTAAGTTATCTAAGCCTTCCTCACGCAGCGTATCCAATTTGACACCTCTGATAAAACGGGACCATAGCTGAAGTTATCCAAGCCTTCCTCACCCAGCGTATCCAGTGTGACACCTTTTATGAAAAGGGACAATAGCTGAAGTTATCTAAGCCGTCCTCACCCAGCGTATCCCATGTGACACCTGTTACGAAATGGGACCACAGCTGAAGTATTCCAAGCCTTCCTCACGCAGCGTATCCAATTTGACACCTCTGATAAAACGGGACCATAGCTGAAGTTATCCAAGCCTTCCTCACTCAACGTATCCAGTTTGACACCTCTGACGAAAAGGGACCACAGCTGAAGTTATCCAAGCCTTTCTCACCAGTGTATCCAGTGTGACACCTTTTATGAAAAGGGACCACAGCTGAAGTTATCTAAGCCTTCCTCGCCCAGCGTATCCCATGTGACACCTGTTACGAAATGGGACCACAGCTGAAGTGATCCAAGCCTTCCTCACGCAGCGTATCCAATTTGACACCTCTGATAAAACGGGACCATAGCTGAAGTTATCCAAGCCTTCCTCACTCAACGTATCCAGTTTGACACCTCTGACGAAAAGGGACCACAGCTGAAGTTATCCAAGCCTTTCTCACCAGTGTATCCAGTGTGACACCTTTTATGAAAAAGGGACCACAGCTGAAGTTATCTAAGCCTTCCTCACCCAGCGTATCCAGTGTGACACCTCTGACGAAATAGGACCATAGCTTAAGTTATCTAAGCCTTCCTCACGCAGCGTATCCAATTTGACACCTCTGATAAAACGGGACCATAGCTGAAGTTATCCAAGCCTTCCTCACCCAGCGTATCCAGTGTGACACCTTTTATGAAAAGGGACAATAGCTGAAGTTATCTAAGCCGTCCTCACCCAGCGTATCCCATGTGACACCTGTTACGAAATGGGACCACAGCTGAAGTGATCCATCCTTCCTCACTCAACGTATCCAGTTTGACACCTCTGATGAAAAGGGACCACAGCTGAAGTTATCCAAGCCTTTCTCACCAGTGTATCCAGTGTGACACCTTTTATGAAAAGGGACCACAGCTGAAGTTATCTAAGCCGTCCTCACCCAGCGTATCCCATGTGACACCTGTTACGAAATGGGACCACAGCTGAAGTGATCCAAGCCTTCCTCACTCAACGTATCCACTTTGACACCTCTGACGTAATGGGACCATAGCTGAAGTTATCTAAGCCTTCCTCACCCAGCATATCCATTGTGACAACTCTAATGAAATGGGACCATAGCTGAAGTGATCTAAGCCGTCCTAACCCAGCGTATCCCATGTGACACCTGTTACGAAATGGGACCACAGCTGAAGTGATCCAAGCCTTCCTCACTCAACGTATCCAATGTGACACCCCATATGAAATGGGACCATAGCTTAAGTTATTTAAGCCTTCCTCACCCAGCATATCCATTGTGACAACTCTTATGAAATGGGACCATAGCTGAAGTTATCCAAGCCTTCCTCACCCAGTGTATCTAATTAGTAGTAGTACATATCAACAATAGTGCCATCATATCTCAAGTGGTTGTAAGCAATCATGGTTGTAACTATACAGTCCTGCTCCCGGCTCCTCACCACTTGTAGCTGTCAACGCATGGGCAACTGCACTCTACATTCCTAGCAACTTTCGTAGATTTACATTCAATACCTTTATGTCAGAGATCAGCTTCTCGGTTGTCGGTTCTCATCTTCATGCATACATATCTAAACAACTAATATGTGAACAAACCCCTCTCCCTTCCCCATCCCCCCCTCCCGCCAGGCATGTCGCTCTATCATGTAGTTTTCAAAGGGTTTCCCTACTCTGGGGGTGGGTCTGCCTCATCAGTCGGATGCTTGAGTAGATCTACCAGCGGCATCAATGCCCTCGCTGTCTCCATTGTTTTCTCATTACTTGTTCTCTGTGCCATCTGTAACCTAAAAACCCCCTCACAGTCAGCCCACTTCGTGAATTCTCGCAGCCATCTTGAAGTATTAGGTGCGGTGGCCGCCTTCCAGTGAGTGCTAATTTCCCGCTTAGCCAGGACTAAGCCCAGGACAATGAATTTGCTGGTCACTTTATTGCGGGCAGTGTGGGGGAACCAGTGTAATAAGCAATACCAGGGGGACAATGAGATGTCCCTATCCGTTATGCCTCCTAATTTAGTCAGCAACGTCCCCAGAAGTGGGCACTCCCAGAACATATGCAAAAATTCAGAGTTTTCCAACAGACATCGCTGACAAAGTGTACGGGTCCCGAAATATTCGTTAATTTTGTGTGGGTGAGATATGCTCTGTGGAGGACAAAGAACTGCATTAACTGGAACCTCGCATTTCTGGAACACTTCCATGCCCTCTCTACCATCGCCTCCCACAGCTTCTCCTCTATTGGTATCCCACTGTCCCTTTCCCATTTGTCACGCAGATTCTCCAAGGGGTGCTGAGCTCCTAGGTGAGTCATCTGTAGAGGCAGGTGACCGCCTTGACCGTCCCGGCCGCTGATACCACATACTGGCATGCCAAGGATCACCCAGCGTATTCAATGTGACACCTCTTACAAAATAGGACCATAGCTGAAGTTATCTAAGTTTTCCTCACCCAACGTATCTAATTCGACAACTCTGACGTAATGGGACCATAGCTGAAGTTATCCAAGCCTTCCTCACCCAACGTATCTAATTTGACATCTCTGACGTAATGGGACCATAGCTGAAGTTATCCAAGCCTTCCTCACCCAACGTATCTAATTCGACAACTCTGACGTAATGGGACCATAGCTGAAGTTATCCAAGCCTTCCTCACCCAACGTATCTAATTTGACATCTCTGACGTAATGGGACCATAGCTGAAGTTATCCAAGCCTTCCTCACCCAACGTATCTAAATTGACAACTCTGACGTAATGGGACCATAGCTGAAGTTATCCAAGCCTTTCTCACCAGTGTATCCAGTGTGACACCTTTTATGAAAAGGGACAATAGCTGAAGTTATCTAAGCCGTCCTCAACCAGCGTATCCAATGTGACACCCCTTACAAAATGGGACCACAGCTGAAGTTATCTAAGCCGTCCTCACCCAGCGTATCCAGTGTGACACCTCTGACGAAATGGGACCATAGCTGAAGTTATCTAAGCATTCCTCACCCAACGTATCTAATATGACACCTCTGACGAAATGGGACCATAGCTGAAGTTATCTAAGCCGTCTTCACCCAACGTATCCAATATGACACCTCTGACGAAATGGGACCATAGCTGAAGTTATTTAAGCCTTCCTCACCTAGGGTATCCAGTTTGACACCTCTGACGTAATGGGACCATAGCTGACGTTATCCAAGCCCTCCTCACCCAGCATATCCAATTGGACACCTGTTATGAAATGGGACCATAGGGATAAGTTACTTACCTGTAATCCTAGTTCTCTTCCAGGGGTATCCTCATCAAAGTCATAAGCACTTGAATATTCCTGCCCATGCGTAGGACCCCGGAAAATATATAAAAATTATATATGAAAACATATACATACCAATATATATATATATATATATATATATATATATATATATATATATATATATATATATATATATTTAAACAATCAATGCAGCCTTCCAGACCCAACAGGCTAGGCTAAACAATGCTGAAAAATCTTGCCTGTGCACGCATACACACAAACTAGGGAGACCAAAAGGCACTTGAACTGCTTTTAATGAACAGCAGAAAAGTGGTCTCTTCCAAGTCCTTAGTGCAACAGATCAGGAAATATGGCCTGAAAGGGTGAGGCCAGCAGACTCACCATCCTTATGAGCAGGCGCAGGGCATCTGTGTCTGCTTGCATGGCTCTTGAACAGTTCCCTCTTTATAAGAAAGATCTTGTGCACAGGTAATTGTAATAGTTCTGATGAGTCTATCTCAAACTCAGAGAACTATATGCTCCTCTTGAGTGTTAGGTCAGACTTCTCTCCCTCGATCAGGAACCTCAAGTCCTGCAACAAGTCGACCATCATCTGTGATTCCCCAACACCACAGGATCCCGAGAAAAGAGAATCGAAAGTGATGAATCAGGCTCCCCAGGCTCAAAGACAACGGTTCCACCAGCATGCAGGTTAGAGAAGCGGCAAGACATGACAGACGAATTTGAAGGATGTGAATATAAAGATGTGGTTTTATAGCTCTAACTCTATTAAACACTTCAGGCAAGGGAAAATCAGTGCTGTGAGGAAGATGTTGTTTTACACAAAGAAACACCAGTCAGTAGCGCTCTTTCAGAGACATTGGAACAGATGGATGACTTTGATCTGGACTTGGCAGAACTCCAGCCACATGCTCATCTCTACGGTTTATAACAGTTCTGAAGCCCTGGTCTCTCCTCTCTGAGCAATAAGTTGACCCTCAGGGGTGCAGGGCAGGGATACAGAGGATGAGTCTGGCTGAAGAGTTCTAAATTATCTGGGGTTTGCGGAGCGGAGATTTGTTGATCCCAGCATTGAGGGGTTTCTGCAATCCAGTCTGCTGGTTGGGAGTGTGTGATGATGATCCATTTGAAGGTCGCTAAAGCAGGTGGAGATAACGGCGTTGATTTGTTGGGTCACGGTGAGGGAGGAGTAGAGTACGATGCAGAGGTTTGGGGCATGGTCAGTGGGGGTGGGGGGCTGACGAAGGGCGGTGTGTCACCAGGAGTTGTCCCATGCAGAGGGGGAGGGTCCGAGGACGAGGACCTCTGTATTCTCCGAGTTGAGTTTCAGGCAGCTGCTGCTCATCCAGGATGCGACGTCTTTCATTCCGTCCTGGAAGTTGAGTCTGGTGGTGATGGGTTCCTTGGTGAGGGAGAGGATGAGCTCGGTATCGTCGGCATAGGATACTATGCTAAGTCCAGGCTGTCTGACGATGGCGGCGAAGGGGGCCATGTAGATGTTGAAGAGCGTGGAGCTGAGCGATGATCCTTGGGGTACTCTGCAGCTGATCTCAGTGGGTTCAGAGAGGAAAGGTGGAAGTCTGATTTTCTGGGTTCTGCCGGTGAGGAAGGAGCGATAATGCCTTCCAAAGAGGGCCACAGGCACTCTGTTGTAAGTAGTTTCCATAGCTCCTTATTCAGTGGTTCCCTCGGGTATCTCTAAAAATACCTAACCACTTTCTGTGACGGAAACCATTCACCCCACTGTGGAAAGTAAAGATGGTCTACATCAAAAATAGGCAATTGACCCCCCCTGCCCCCGATATCCCTGCCTCTCAAAATTTGATTTGGATTTAAAAGGTCTTTTAGGGAGTTATAATTTCAGTTCTCAGCCGTGTCTTGCAAGTCAGGTGTTACAGTCAGTTCAGGGACATGCAAACCTGTGGCCCTTCCTAAGAGGAGCTTCTCATTTTGCCCTGATGTGGATCACAAGTCCTCTTATCTGAGGATAGAGTCCTTTTTAAGCCATTCATTCAAAGGCGTTCAGATGGAAAGAATGGCCTCCATCATTAGCACCCACATGCTGCCAGGCATTTTTTTTGCCATTTAGTTCCTTGACCCTCTAATCCATCAAGCTCATCTTCTCTCTTTTTCGAGGAATCAGCAATGGTGTGGGGGAGGAGGGGTGGTCAATGGGACTCTTGGTCACCCCATACCATGCAGGTTTTTCTAACTATAATGTAGAATAGACCCAGGTTTTATGTAATTCAAAATGTAAAAAAAGCGACCTACTTGTAATCCTAGTTCCGCAGAGACTTCCTCAGTTATGAGCACTAAATTGTCACACCCGCACCCACTATTTGGAGAGCACATATATATGTAACTATCAGACTGTAGCTTGCAGCTGTGCATACTCCTGTCATCTAGTTGTGGCAGCAGATGTTTAAAGTTGTTTTTCTTTGAAGAATCTTGGGTCTCAAGATAACTCATGACTCCTCTCTGAAACCTAGAAGGAACCTGGGCAAATAATCCACCTCAGACTTGTTTTCCCCCAACCTGCGAGTGAAGTAAGTGTTTTAGATAAGCAGGGCAGTAGGAGTGTAGAAGTACATTGTGAGTGGATGAATAATGTGAGCACTCAATCTTAATAATGTGCTTGCATTTGGGAAGGTGAGAGGGCACATGTGAATCTACAACATTACCAGCTGCAAATATATACCTACAGGGTAACTTTTGCAATTGCGATAGTTACAGTGCAATTATGTTTTCCATTTGTGTCTCGCTGCTGTACATCACATGCTTTGCTTAGTTGAAAAAGCAGTCCTCTCCCCCTTAAGTGGTCCCTAGCAAGATGAAGCAAATGCTTGTAATAATGTTTTAAGTATGGTTTGCCCAACTTGAGCCTATCAATAGGCATGAATGACCACATAATGACTCAAACACGTGAATGTAAATGTAAATGTAGCCGTACTTGTAAAGCGCACTGATACCCCGGAGTGTCCTGGAGCTGTACTCATACCACCAGGGAACCCTTCCTGGTTTTTCCCCGTGAAATGTCCACTCCTGGGCATCCCCAGGGTGAAACCCGGCATCCCTAGCGCTGTTGGGGGCCGTTGTGGAGACTAAGCAAGCTATTGCCCAGAGTTGCGGCGTGGGACTCATGATTAGAATAGGCACCGAGGAGAGAAATCGGGTCCGAGGAATTATGAGCCCAAGATCCGCCGAGACCAACCAAGGCGGGAATTGAACCCTGGTCCCGGGCCAGACCTCTGCATCAGGGTCTGCCGCTCTAACCATTGAGCCACACTTCTCCACTTCTACATAGTCCGTGGTGTGGACTATGTAGCTGCCTTACATGTGTTTGATGGTCATATGTTACCTAAGAAAGCCACAGTAGACCCTGCTTTGCCAGAAGAATGTGCTCTAGGCACAGCATGGAACGTCAGTTTTGCCTTAGTAGAACATACTTGGATTTACTTAACTATACATTTGCCAAGTCAAAATTCAGAAATGGGATATTCCAGGGAAGGTTTAGCAAATGCAACAAAAAGTTGCTTTGTCTAGCGAACAGCTTTTGTCCTATTTATTTAGTACATAACGAATATGCTACTTACCAGTATGCATCTGTTCTTGGCATGTAGGGCTGCTGACATTCATATCTGTGCATAGATCGCCGCCTTGTGTTGGGTCTGGATGATTGCACATTGTTGTCCTGGAAGAGTCTTCGAAGTATCACGAGATAGGTGGCTCCTCCCCTGGACTACAGTGCGCATGGGCATCGACTCCATCCTCAGATTGTTTTGAGCCATTCCGACCAAGATGGAGTGAAACTAAGTGAAAGATGACCATGCTAGAAGTATGTGTGAATTCTGCAGCTGCTACCGGCGCCGGGGAGGAGGGCGGGCGATATGAATGTCAGCAGCCCTACATGCCAAGAACAGATGCATACTGGTAAGTAGCATATTCGGTTCGAGGCATGTGGGCTGCTGAATTCATATCTGTGCATAGAATACATAGCAGTCCCTCCATTAGCGGCGGCCGGCCGTGCCATCTGCAACAGTTTGGAAAAGTGTTTGTAGAACAGCCTGCCCTACAGCTGCCTGCTGTTTGGAGTGCACATCAACACAATAATGCTTTGTAAATGTGTGTGTGGTAGACCATGTGGCTGCCCTACATATGTCTTCCTAAGGGATATTTCCAAGGAAAGCCATGGAGGCCCCCAAGTTTCTGGTGGAGTGGGCCCGCGGTGGAATGGTGAGAGTACGTTTGGCTTTCAGATAGCATATCTGAATACATTTAACTATCCACCTAGCTATACCAGCTTTGGAAATGGGGTTACCGTTGTGGCGCAAAGGCAACAAAAAGTTGTTTAGTTTTTCTAAAATCCTTGGTCCTATCAATGTAATACATCAAGGCCCTTTTGACGTCAAGGGTGTGGAGCATTCTCTCCGCCAATGACTCAGGATTTTGGAAGAACACAGGTAATTCAATAGTTTGGTTAATATGGAATTGCGATACTACTTTAGGAAGAAATTTAGGGTTAGTGCGGAGCACCACCCTGTTGGAATGAATTTGAATAAATGGCTCTTGTATAGTTAGTGCCTGGAGCTCACTAACTCGTCGCAGCGATGTAATAGCAATAAGGAAAGCCACTTTCCATGTTAAGAACTGAATCTCGCAGGAATACAATGGTTCAAAGGGGGGACCCATCAGCCTGGTGAGGACCACATTGAGGTTCCACTCCGGAGCTGGCGGAGTCCGCGGAGGAATAACACGCTTGGGCCCTTCTAGGAAGGCTTTAATAGCAGGCACCCTGAAAAGTGAGAGGTGCTGCCTGTTTTGGAGATAAGCGGCCATCGCAGATAGATGTATGCGAATGGAAGCATAGGCCAAATTTCATTTGTACAGATGGAAAAGATAACAAATGATGTTTTGAATAGATGCATCTAGCGGGTTAATGTTGTGGTCTGCACAGTAAATGACAAACCGCTTCCACTTAGCCGCGTAGCATGCTCTTGTGGTGGGCTTCCTTGCCTCACGGATGATGTCCATGCAGTCTGGAGGCAAGTTTAGGTAGCTAAACTCTAAGACCTCAGGAGGTAGATCGCCAGGTTGAGCTGTTGCGGATCTGGATGCTGAATGTCGCCATGGCTCTGTGTCAGAAGGCTGGGTGTGAGGCGTAGCCTCTGATGCGGTACCACGGACAGTTCCAGAAACGTGGTGTACCATGGTTGGCGAGCCCACGTTGGAGCAACCAGGATGATAGGCATCGAGTGCTGCCTGAGTTTGCGTGCCACCAGAGGTATCAGAGGTGCTGGGGGAAAAGCGTACGCAAATCTGCCTGACCAGTTCATCCATATCGCATTGCCCTGCGACTGCGGGTGTGGAAACCTGGCGGCGAAGCATTGGCATTTTGCGTTCTCCCGTGTGGCGAACAGGTCTATCTCTGGATGACCCCACTTTTGGAAGTACGGGTGGAGTACTGATGGATGCAACTCCCACTCGTGCATTTGGTGGCTGTACCTGCTGAGTAGGTCCGCCATCTGATTGTCCTTGCCCGGGAGGTGTTCTGCCATGAGGAAGACGTTCCTCTGAATGGCCCACTTCCACATGCTCAGAGCCAGATGAGACAGCTGCGGAGAGTGGGACCTCCCTGTTTCTGAATGTAGTACATGGCCGTCATGTTGTCCGTCCGGATCAACACGACCTTGTTGCACAGATGTACTTTGAAAGCTTTTAGTGCCATGAAGATTGCCATCAGTTCCGGAACATTGATGTGCATCTTCCGTTGCTGTTGCGTCCATAGGCCCTGCACAGTGTAATGGAGTACATGAGCTCCCCATCCCTGGAGAGAAGCGTCCGTCGTCAGGATGATATGTGGCACAGGCTCTTGGAACGGTTGTCCCTTGCAAAGGTTTCGTGGATTCCACCAATGCAGAGAGTTGTATGTCCGACTGCTCACCAACACTAGGTCTTTCAACTGCCCGTGAGCCTGAGTCCACTGACGTGCAAGGCACTCCTGAAGCGGTCGCATATGTAGTCTCGCGTGCGGGACTATGGAGATGCAGGAGGCCATCATGCCTATCAACTGCATAAACACTCGTGCTGGAAGCGAGTGTTGAGGTCTGAATTTTTGTATCAGCGATTGAATGCTGCTGACCCTCACTGAATTTGGCTGTGCTGTGGCTGCCAGAGTGTTTAACGTCGCACCCAGATACTGCCGTATATGGGCGGGCTGGAGGTGGGATTTTGGGTAATTCAGTGAGAATCCCAGATCGTGAAGGAGGTGAATGGTGTGGGACACGTGAGCGGCACACTGCTGGGCTGACTTCGCCTGGATGAGCCAGTCGTCCAGATAAGGGTAGACGTGGATGTTCCGTCTCCTTAGGTGCGCCGCCACTGTCGCTAGGCACTTTATGAACACCCTGGGTGCCGTGGTGACCCAGAAAGGCAAAACCTTGAACTGGTAATGTTGGTTTTGGATGGTGAACCGGAGGTATTTTTTGTGTGACGGGTGCAGCGGAATATGAAAATACGCATCCTTCAGATCTAAGAAAATCCCCCTGACTGAGCAACGGGAGTACTTGCTGCAGGGTCAGCATATGAAAGTGCTCCGATAGAATGTACTGATTGAGGGGTCTGAGGTCCAGTATAGGTCTGAGGGACCCATCCTTTTTTGGTATCAAGAAGTACAGTGAGTAAACTCCTGTGCCTCTTTCTTCCACAGGCACGAGCTCGATTGCCCCTTTTTGCAGCTTGAGCCACTGGCGGCCTGGATCAGAACGCACCCCGATATCTCTGGGATACCGTGGTCCCCGGGTTTCGAGGACCGGATATCGCTCTATGCGGACGACATCCTTCTGTATCTCTCCTCTCCATGCCATTCGCTCATAATGGCCTTTGAACTCTTGAGGACCTTCGGGACCCACTCGGGCCTGGTAATCAACTGGTCTAAATCCTCGTTGTATGTACTGTCCGGAGACACGCCGCGCCTCCCCCGTGGGTGCTCAATTCAGGTGGCCCAGCAGGGCTTTCGGTATTTGGGCATCTACGTGTCGCGGGACTCCCGAGCCCGGTACTCGCACAACCTCCTCCCGCCGTTGGAGCGATTGCGCCGGGACGTCGAAGGCTGGAAGAAGTTGCCGATCTCCCTGATGGGTAGAGCCGCACTTTTTAAGATGATGGCGCTGCCTCGCTTCTTGTATGCCCTGCAGAATACACAGGATCCCGTGCCGGCGAAATACTTTACGGATATCGAATCACTGCAGCGGGCGTTGCTCTGGGATGGTAGGCCGAGAATCTCGTTGGCTAAGTTGACTATACCAAGTTATGATGGGGGCATTGCCCTGCCTGACGTGAGGCGCTACTATTGGGCGTCCCAGCTGGCGGCAATTAATCATGGCCTCTACGGCCCGGCGGTCAACCCGGGCTACGCTATGGATCGGTGGCTAGTGGGAGATGGGAACTACTATAGAGCGTTGTACTCCGGATCTCTGGATCGGAAGCTGACAGGTCCCACTACGACGATGGTGCGTATATGGCGCACAATTACTAAAACTCTGGGCTGGCATAATAAGGTTACTATGGCCACTCCGCTGTTTGATTCGGATATACTGGGGAAGCTGTGGCATACTAAGGGCTTCGACAGGTGGGACACCATTGGGATTTCCAAGGTTGGGGACATGGTAGCCAGAGGACGGGTCAAGTCGTTTGAGGTGCTGCAGTCTGAATACCAACTGGCGGCGACGGAATACTTCCGACACGCCCAGCTTAGTCATGCCCTCTCTCCCTATGTAGCGGAAGGGGAGTCTATCCCTGAATCATCCCCCCTGGAAGATCGGGTGCTGGACGGCCATATGCCGGACAGCGCTATCTCTCTAACGTATAAAAAACTTATAAATGTAAGAGTGGATTTGCTGCTGTTTGAAATCCTGTGCCTCCTGGTAACACGTTTCCCGGCGCTGCTCTCCTGACCACGTTGCAGTGTCCCCGGTCCGAAACGGAGCTGTCAGGGCGGAGCTCCACCCCGGTCACCGCTCCGGCCTTCGGCAAAGGGAACGGCCGGGCCATTGTTCGTGGGGACGGCCGGAGGCTATTGCGATGGCGGCGGCCGCTGCGGAGAAGGAGGAGCTGGGACACCGGCCCCGGAGCTCGGCGCTGGTGTGATTCTCGCAGCAGCATTCTTCTTGCCAGCAGCCCAGCGCGATTCGAATGCAACATTGTGGCCGGCTCCTGCTTTTTGTATCCCGGCCCGGCTGCGAGGGTCCGGGACTGTTCCTTTGTGGCAATTTGTAGCAGCGGTCGCCATCTTCAGCAGCAGGCGCCCTGCTCCGGCCGGTGGATCTCCCAGCGCCACAGTTGCTCCTAGCACTCTCGCCTCTTCAGACTCGGCTGCCTTCACGATTTCTGCACCGCCGGGGTCTCACAGGTGGCTTCATGGATTGCCTGATGTCGATGGCTGATGCCGGGGGCTCGATCCCGAGGGCGCTCCATGGCAGACTACCCAAGATGGCGGACACAGCAGCACCTTCTGTTCTCCATCCACCGCTGAGGCTCTGTGATATCCTGGCGGCACTTGGGGACCTGAGATTGGCCATTCGTGATTCTGCTACCGATTTGGGGGCCCGGCTCGATGGGGCCCGGTTGGCTGGCCAAGATGACTCTCCAGAGCGGGGCGTTACGCCATACCCTGAGCCGACTGACGGAGGATTGCCCGAATTGGGGTGCGGATCGGTGGCGGAGGGACGTGTCCCGGGACCCGCTGCGGTACTCCTCGGTCCTTTTCTGGAGGAGTCTGACGACGTTGCCTCTCCTGGGCTGCCGGGGCTCGGGCCCCCGTCGCCGCCTCGCCCACTTCTTTTGTTCACGGGTACCATGGTGCCGGGCGCCCTCCTGGACTTGCTCTCTATGCACCGGCCGGCTGCTATCCTGGAACCTATACACCGTTCTGCCCCCTGGAGCTTTAGCCGTGGATTAGCGATGGTACGTCCCCTGGTTCCTTACAGCCAAGCGACGATCCAGTTTGCCTTGTCTCCTGCACCCCAACTTTCACGAAGGTCTCCAAGGTGGTCCATTTCGTCCATACTGGCTGCGCTGCGACTAGTTTCCATTGGGCTACGGATTCGAAGGGGACAAGGCTGAGGATGGGGACTTTCTTGCTGCACACCGGGACATATAAGATTGAGACTGGGACTTGTGATTGCTGGAGGTATGGGTTGTATGGGTGTTAGGGTGGGGCCGGGGGTTGGGTGGCCGCAGGTATTGACTATGTTTTGATCACATTCATCCTTGGCCCTCCTCCGATCAACCGTGACATTTTATTCTTTTCCTTGCTTTTCTCCTTCTCTTTGTCTATATTTCGGGTACTCTTTGGGGCGACAGACACTCTGCTAGGGGGGGGGGTAGGCCGTAGCCTCTGCATGTGTGTAGGGTGGGGGGTATATCTTCTTGTTGGTTTTTTCTTTCTATGGGCCTCATTTTTCTTTCTTCCTTCTTCCTTCCTCTCTTTTTCTTCCTGCACTTTTCTTCTGGCTAGATCTTTCATCGCTCCTTCCTTGGGTCTGTGGGTGGAGTGGGTGCTTTTGGGGTAGCGTTTTGTGATCGCCATTTGCTATGCTCTTCACTATCCTGATACCATTGAGTGCGATCGCTTGCCTGTTGAATAATGTTTGCTAGTCCTCCCTGAGACTGCTGCCCCGTATGAGTCCCACCTGCATTGCCCTGATTCATCTCCTCCCGGACCTGTTGCTATGGACTCACTTTGGATCTTTATTTTGCGATTAAACCCCATCATCCTGATTGGAATTAACTCTTTACTCTTATCTTCACTTTCGCTTTCACTTCTTCTTTCTTTCTCTTCCTTCTATATTTCGGGTTTACGGGGCGACAGACACTCTGCTAGAGGGGGGTAAGCCATAGCCTCTGCATGTGTGTAGGGTGGGGGGTTACTTATTAGTTGCGTTTTTCCTTTCTATGGTACCTTTTTTGCTCTTTTTGATTTTCCCTTCTTTCTTAGGCCCATGTCGGGAGTACTGGGGGGTGGGTGGTGATGGCAGTGGAGATGGGTTGCTGGATGGCTTCCTGTGGTCTTACTATCCTGTTGCCATCCTCTGGTCGGGACTTCCATGTTGTAAATCGATTTGCCGGATGTAGATGTTTTTGTCGAGTCCCGCCTACATGGACCTTGCCTATTTCTTTAGTTGTTTAAGTTCGGAGCAGTATGACCTGACTTTACTATTTGCGCAAACAAAATACTTTGAAAATTAACCTACATTGCTCCTGGGCCGAGGTATGACGGCGTTTACCAGTCTACTCTTACACTGCAGCCATTGACATGCCGCATTACCATGGCATCGTATTGTGTGCACCAGTGCCGAATGTGTGACCGTGGCCGGCCGGATGGTTGTGGGCCCGTATTTGTACTGTCTCTTAGCACAATAAAGGTTTTCAAAAAAAAAAAAAAAAAAAAAAAAAAGAGTGGATTTGCTGGTGCGACTGAGAGAGCTGTGGGTGCATGACGGTATAGAGGTGGATGACAAAGAGTGGCAATCGGCGATCTCCTCCCCTAGGGAGGTGGCCATATCGGCACGGCTCCGCCTGGTGCAGCTGAAGATACTGCACAGAGTGTATGTCACCGGCCCCAGACTTCTACGTATGGGGCTTTCTATGGACGGCATGTGCCGGCGGGGGTGTGGTATGCTTGGGACCTTCCTGCACATCATATGGGAATGTCCGGATGTGGCCCGATATTGGAAGCGTGTGCATGAGGTTATGGAAGAAGTGACTGGTGTGGCCCTGCCGGCAGAGGCCCGGAGATGCCTCCTCAACATCTGGGGCCCGACCGACTACAATGTTGCACAGACCCGCTGGATCATCCTGGGCAATATGGTGGCTAAGAGAGACATCGCCCAGAAATGGGGTGCGCCTGCTCCTCCCTCGCTCAGCCTATGGGAAACTAATATGGACTGGTGCATGCTGCGTGAAAAGACGGTGTATGTAGCCAGGGGTAAACCTAAAATGTGGAGATCTGTTTGGGGTGCCTGGAACTCTTATAGAGGTGATATTTGCGACCCCCCCGTTGAACTTGATCCCGAGATCCAGCTTTCCCCGTAGTGCCCCCTACCTGTGGTTCCAGATTGTTTATCCTGCGGTACTACTTCCCACATGCCTCATTGTTGCCATTATCAGTGTGTTACCTTGGGTGTGCAGCCCCCGACCTCCTACCGCCACGCAAGTCCGCTGTATCTGTGTTGTCCTCAGCCTACCCTCTCTTCCCTTCTGTTTCTCCCGTGCTTCCTGCACACTTCTTTTTCTTGGCCTTCTGGGCCCTTATACCTTATGGTTTACTTGTTTCAGATTTTGATGTTATTTAAAAAATTAAACCTGACTGCTCCTGCTTCTGGTATGGTACATGACCTATCCTATTGCCTTAATGCTGCCTGGCCTCCGGGATGTATGGCTGAATAGCGGTGTACTTTTTCCTATAAATAAAGGTTTTCCAAAAAAAAAAAAAGAAAAAAAAAAAGAATGGTGGTCTGTATCTCTGGCTTAAATCCCGAGATTCTGAGCCAGGCATGTCGTCTCAGCATGACGCTAGTGTTGACAGCTCTGGCCGCGGTGTCAGCCGCGTCCAGTGCACATTTAATAGAAGCATTGGATATTAGCTTCCCCTCTTGGATGAGCATCTCAGCTGCCTCTTTGTATTCGTCTGGCAGGTGCTGCAACAGGGTCTCCAGTGTATCATAGTGTGCCCTGTCATACCTCGCTAGAAGTGCTTGTGTATTTGAAATGCGCCAGATATTGGCCGCTAGAGCTGCCACCCTTTTCCCTGATGCCTCAAACACCTTAGATTCTTTATCTGGGGGAGGAGCATCACCCGTTGTTTGAGAATTAGCCCTCTTCCGGGCATTTGAAACAACAAGAGAGTCCAAAGGTAACTGTCCCTTGATGTAAGTAGGGTCAGTAGGTGCTGGTTTATACTTCTTCTCAATCCTAGGGTTTATCACCCTGGCTCTGGTAGGCTCTTTAAAGATCTCCCCAGCATGTTTTAAGACACCCTTCAACATAGGCAGAGTCTTGACAGTTCTCTCTGAGACGGAAAAGGTGTCAAAAAGAAAGTCCACTTCAATGGGGTCAGCATGGAGCTGGACGACATGATTTTTAGCCGCCCTTTCAATGAGGGCATTAAACGCCGCTGAATCCTCTGTAGGCAACGTTTTTACAGCATAGAGTTGAGTGTCTGGGGCAGAGTGAGGATCACCTGGGTCAGCACCAGCTGCCCAGGGTTCATTGGTATCTTCAGGGTCTGTGTAGACAGAATAGCTGTACTCATCATCATCATCACCTTCCCCAGCGTCTACGTCAGAGTAAGTGGGTGAGACATCATGGCCATGTGTAGAAAGTGGTTACACAAGAACAGGAGTTGAAGTGGAATCCTTTTTCTTTAAAGGAATTTTATAGGACTCCATTGGCTGTTCCGGGGCAATTTTCCGTTTATGGAGGGAAAGTCTGCCTGATTAAGTGTTCTTGTTGTTCTTCCAACGAAGAATGTCGATGCTTTAAGGTTGGGACCACAGTCGTCGACTTCGGCACCGAGGGCACCTTCTCGGGCACGCTGGCGCCCATCCTAGGAGTGAAAGCCTTCGGCGCCACTTTCGGAGGCAACGTGAAGTGAATGGGCGTCAACGCTATTTGAGGTTTCTCGACCGGCTTTGAAGGTGGAGGATCTTCGGGCCGACAGTCGAGGCCTTCTCCTTGATGCGCATTAGGGAGTCCGCCACCTGCTTGGAGAAAGCGGCGGACGGCCGCGCCGAGTCGACGGGATCCTTCGAGGCACCACTAGACGTGGACTCGTGGGTTGTGCCGCTTTTGGCCTTGTCATGTTGACGCGGAGTCTCGAGAACCTTTGGATCACCGAGTCCCTTGTTTGTGTCGACCACCTTCGGTGCCGAATTACTCGGTTCGACCACCTTGACCTTTGTCTTCGGCGTGGCAGACTTCGTCTCGACGCTCTTGACCTGTGTCTTCGGATCGACAACACCCTTCTGCTTCGTCGGTGCCGACGGCTCCGAGGCCTTCGATCCGACCAAAGTAATGCGCACTTTCGGTTTCGAGGGGGGCACCAGTGCTTTTGCTTGCGTCGAGACCGTTAGTTTTACTTTCGGTTTCGATTTTGCAGGGTGCGGCTCAATAGAAATGTCCGTAGCCGAGCCCGAAGGCGGGCCGTAGAACCCATTGTAAGATCTTGGGTAAGGCCTAGTGGCGATCCCTCGACCTGAGCCTTTTGAAGCTTTTCGGCCCCAATGTCAGTTTGAGTTAGCTCTTCGCTCGAGCAATCTTCCATGGCCCCAAAGGCCCCGTCGTCGTCTCCTACCTCGTCGACGACTTCTTCCACTTCGAACATTTCAGCGTCCGCGTCGTAGTTATAGTCGACCTCCGACACGGGATTCTACAGGTTTTCACCAACTTCCCGGTCAGCTCCCTCATCATCCCCGGCATCGAAGATGTCCACAGGCGCCAGTGCAGTTTGCTGGGCCTCCTGGCGCGCAGCGCGTCGATGCTTAAGCGTCTTCTTGGATCTAAAACGGGAACAAGCCATGCAAATAGCTTCATCATGATCCGGCGACAGACACTTGTTGCACACCGGGTGGACGTCGATTGTATTGTATTGTATTGTATGTGGATTTGTAGAGCGCGATTGCTGCCCGGGGGCGTCCAAGCGCTAAGAACCAACAGAGAGAGGGATGGTGCCGGGGGCCTTTACTGAGGGGAGTTGAAGAGGAATGTTTTAAGCTGTTTCCGGAATGAGGAGAGGTTGGGGTTGCCTCTCAGATGAAGGGGCAGGGTGTTCCATGTTTTGGAGGCATTGTGAGCGAAGGTCCTGCCGCCAGTTCTAGACTTCTTTATTCTGGGTGTTGTGGCCATGAAGGCCTGGTTTGATCGAAGATTCCTGGTAGGTTGGTAGTGAGAGACTAGGTTACGGGTGATGAGAGGGCCTGTTTTCCAGAAGGCCTGGTGGGCGATACACAGAACTTTGAATTGGATTCTTTGGCGAACTGGTAGCCAATGTAATTTGATCAGCCCGGCTTTGGCAGATTGACGAGGGAGCTGGAGTAGTGTGCCGACTGCGCAGTTCTGCACCCTTTGTAGTCTCCGCAATGTATATTCTGGGGCAGCGAGGTAGAGGGCGTTGTTCAAATTCAGGCGGGACTGGATCAGGCCCTGGATCGCTACCTGTTTGGCTTCCATGGGTAAAAGATGGAGAACCTTCCTTAACATCCTAAGGAGGCCAAAACCGGTAGCTGAGAGTTTAGTGGCTTGGGTGCCAAAAGACAGGGATCTGTCCAGCCATACCCCCAGGCTCTTGATGTTGTCCTTGGGGGCCGGGGGGGTGCATAGGCAGGGTGGCCATAGAGCGTTGAAAGATCTAGGGTCGGCAGGGCCCAGTAGCATTAGCTCTGTTTTATCCCCGTTCATTTAGAGTGATGAGGAGGACATCCAGCTCTTTACCTCCTCTAGACATTTTCTGAGCCTTCCTCTTTTTGGCATGTTAGCTTCCTGCGCCAATGAGACCACCAGCTGAGTGTCTTCAGCGTAGGAAATGATCTTAACACCGAACTGACGGACAACCTCAGCCAGTGGCCTCATGCAAATGTTGAAGAGCGCCGGGCTTAATGAGGAGCCTTGTGGTACTCCGCATCTTAATGGTCTGCTGGTAGATGATGATTCACCGTCGAATACCCGGAAGGATCTGTCCTTCAAGAAGGACTTGAACCAAAGCCAAGCTTTGTCTTTTATGCCGATATTAGCCATACGGTCCAGCAGTATGTCATGGCTGACCGCGTCGAAGGCCGCGCTTAGGTCAAGGAGGATCACTGCCACTGATCCTCCTTGGTCCAGGATGGTTCTGGGTTCCTCAGTGACCATGAGGAGCGCGGTTTCGGTGCTATGTATTGGTCTGAAGCCTGTTTGAGTGGGGTCTAATAAATGGTGGTTTTCTAGGTAAACGACCAGTTGGCCGTTGATATGTCTCTCTAGGATTTTGCTCAGCCAGGGCAGTAGAGAGATTGGCCGATAATTGCTAAGGTCTGAGGGGTCCAGGCTAGGTTTCTTTAATAGGGCTCGAACCATGGCTCGTTTCCATTCCGGCGGGACTATACCGGTAGCGATGGAAGAGTTTAGGAGGTCCATTATGATGGGCAGGGTGACTTGGGAAGCTGGCATAACGATGTCTGGCGGGGCTGGGTCGTCAGGGGAGCCTGATTTGACTCTCCGAGCCACGGATTCCAAAGTCGTAAGATTGAGGGGGGGGGGGGGGGGAGTGGTCCAGTATGGGAAGAGGCTGAGGCATAGGGGCTGTCAGAGTAGAAATGATCTGAGTTGGAGAAGTGGTGGGCACGGAAGGGAAGGATTCATAGATGTTAGTGATTTTTTGGAGGAAGAAGTCTGCCATCTTGTTGCAGTGTTCTGTGGATTTGGTCTCAGACAGACTAGGTGGCAGTTTAGTGAGATTTTTCACGATTTGGAAAATTTCTCTAGGTTTCGATTTGGCTGAGATGATTTTTTTAGAAAAGTATGCTGCTTGGCTGGCTGTGATTTGTTCTTTGTATTCTTTAAGTAGCTTTCGGTATTGAGTTTTATTTTCTGGTGAGGAATCCAGACGCCATTTCCTTTCAGCTTGCCTACATTGGCGTTTCTTTGCCCTAAGGGATTCTGAATACCAGGGGGCGGATTTGTGGGAACGTTTAGTTGTGGTTATTCTTTTGGGAAGGGAGTGGTCAAGTGATTGGGTGATCCATTCTTCGTATGTCTGGTTTGCAAGGCATGGATCCTCGTTATGAGGTGGGTTGCTGGCCAGTTTGGTGATCCATTTTTCAGTTGAAAGGCGAGACCAAGGTCTGGCTATTCTTACTGTGGGTCTGACGGCTACGGGCCTAGGTGTGAACCAAGATAAGGGGACTAATAGATGGTCAGTCCATGCAAGGGGGATGGGTAAGCCCGTTTTCAGGTTAGGACAGTTGCTGAATACTGGATCCAGCAGGTGACCTTGAACGTGGGTAGGGGAGCTGACCGATTGGTGTCGATGTGGGGATACTTGGAGTTGCACATGGGACATCTCTTGAACGGGCTCCGTTCCATGATGATCAGTCGATAGGGTCTGTGGCGTCGACTGGGCCCTCCGCGCCGAAAGCACGCGGTTCTCTGGAATCCGGCTCGGAACCGAGCTGGAAGAATCAGGCACCGAACGCAAGACTATACCGACAAAGAAAAATAAAGGCCTTTTGGCCTTAAGAAAGTTTTTATCGATTCCCACTAGAGTGAACCAATATACATCCGAACCCAATGGCGGAAAAAAACTATCTGAGGATGGAGTCGATGCCCATGCGCACTGTAGTCCAGGGGAGGAGCCACCTATCTCGTGATACTTCGAAGACTCTTCCAGGACAACAATGTGCGATCATCCGGACCCAACACTAGGCGGCGATCTATGCACAGATATGAATTCAGCAGCCCACATGCCTCGAACAATACCAATCACTGGAGTTTGGTTCCTCATTTATACTCAAGCAGGCAGTGAGGTGCAGCCAGAAGTGGTGTGCCAATCCGCAAGTATCGCTAGTTGTTTTCTTACCTTTGAACTGAAGTACTCCAGGATCTACACTACTGGGAGAATTCAGTTGGTGGGAATCTGAGGAGAGAATACCAAGGAAACAGACCATGATTTGGGTGCGATACCAGTGAGAAAATCCGATTTCGACAAATATAGCTACTAACAATTTATAAATTAGAGTTCCACTGCGCACATTCATCATGCCTAGCCGTGACGAAAATCTGAATAGTGCATTGAACAAGCCTTCCAGTAAGGAGGCCAAGGTGTGCATGGAAAGGCTTTCGGCAGGAAATTTGTACAAGTGTGTGACACTCTGACTGACCCTGATGTAAATGCAATCATGAAGTATTATCGGATATTCCTACTGGTATAAAAACATATAACATGTTTCATGCTAGATTACTTCTGTAGTACATACAAATACCCTGTTTCCCAAGGGAACAGCCTTAAAGTTAGGCGCCCAGAAGGGCTCATACAGCCTAGTCTCGCTCGCTTCCCTGCGGCAGTGATCTGTGTCCCTTCTAACCAGTGGCCATTCATTATTCACCTGGACCCTGGTAGGCCTTTCACTAAAGCTAAATACTTTTTGCAGAGGTGAAGATACCTTTAGGGCAATGTATTTATTGTGATAAAGATTCTCAACTGTAACAGTGCTTCACCAGATTGGGGATCTTCCTATTCATGTCTTAATCCAGATCACCCCTGGTGGTACAATAAATAACCCAAGAAACAGCTTAAGCTAGACAAACATGTCCAACGTGTAGTTGCTCAAAGGACCCCTCTTCAGTTTGAACGCTCATTTTATAATATTGGGCTATCACTACGATTGATCCAAAAATCATGTCATAGCTTCACCAAAAAGTTTTCTGCTGGAGCAATAGCGTGTTACACTTTTCTAAAGATTACATACAGGACATAAAAATGGCTCTGGGTAAGTGTTTGCTTTGGGTACTGCTGCATCCTTACACATGGGCTTCAGCTGGTTGATGAGTTCCTCCTTTGACCACTTGAGCCACTCCTTCCGGTCACTGTTGATGGAGCAGAGGATCGGCCCGCAGATCTTGCCGCAGTCCTCAATGGCTGGGACATTGAGGTAGTGGACTAACACAATGTCTGGATTCTGTACCATGGAAACAGAGAAGAGTCCGTGAAAAACAGTGAAATACAAAGACATAACACACTAACAGCCTCCTCACATGAGTATTATTTCTATTATGCTGCAAATGAGTTGTAATGACATCCCTGATTTACCTGGGCAATACCAGTTAAGTAAAGCTTATAGTCTCTGGCACTTCATGTTCATTTTATCTAAGCAGTATTGGCATGTGGAGAAGATATTGGGACTGTGGTCCCAGACGTAATCCAAGCATACTAACTCACCCCTAGCCAGTACCTACATGTGAATGCTCCCGTCCTGAGCTAATACTGCTATAATCAAGCATTTCCTTTCTGTAGAACAAGTTGATTACCTTCGGTAACAATATATCTGTAAGAAACATTAGTTAGTTATAGATTCCTTACCTTAGAATTATCCCCAGGTGTCAGACTGGATCCGGAAAGTGTTTTGTTTAGCAGTACCTCTGCGTGTCGAAAGTTGGCGTTGGCGGGCTCTGCATCGGTCGTTGGCGTCATGGTCGCCGGGATGACATTGTGGCAGTTACTTAGACGCCGCCCAAGCACGCTGACGTCAGTTCTGTACACGACTTTCCACGCCAGAAACGCAGAGCCATGCAAGACAAGACACTGACCACTAGTGCACACAACTAGGGCCCGAAAGAATATCCTTAACCCTAGAAAACAGTTTGCAGAACGGGGAGGATAGGTGGGGCGGTAAGGAATCTATAACTAACTAATGTTTCTTACGGATATATAGTTACCGTAGGTAAGTAACAGGTTCATCTGAAAGAAACACTTTAGTTATAGATTCCTTACCTTAGAATAGATACCCCAGCATAGATACCCCAGCAATACCAACCCCGGAGGTGGGACGGCAAACCAAGATCACACCAGAAAGTCCTGGAGAACAGAACGGCCAAAGAAGCCATCTCTCCGGACTTGACTGTCAAGGCAGTAGTGTTTGGTAAATGGGTGCAACGAAGCCCACGCAGCAGCCTGACATATGTCATTGAGAGGCACTCCTCGCTCCAAAGCAGTAGTTGCTGCTGTCGACCTGGTGGAATGGGTGCGCACCCCCACCGGAGGCACCTTCTTTGCCAGAGAATAACAGGATTTGATACACAAAACAACTCATCTGGAGATAGTCCGCTTGTGTACGGCTCGGCCTTTCTTAGCGCCCATGTAGCCAAGAAAGAGCTGGTCATCCACCCGGAACTGTTTGGTGCAATCCAGATAAAAGGTGAGCGCACATTTTGGGTCCAGACAGTGGAGCCTCTCCTCCTCTTTGGAAGGATGCGGAGGCGTTAAGAAGGTGGGCAAAGTAATGGTCTGCCCGATGTGAAAGGCAGTTACAATCTTGGGCAGGGAGGATGGGCGAGTCCGGAGAACCACCTTGTTTGGATGGACAGACAGGAAAAGAGGCTTGGAGGAAATGGCCCGGAGCTCACTCACTCTCCTGGAAGATGTGATGGCTACCAGGAATGCAGTTTTAAGCGTCAGAAGGCTTAAGGACAGTTGTGAAGCGGCTCAAAGGGAGCACACATTAAATAAGTTAAGACTAGATTCAAGTCCCACTGAGGTATTATGAAGGGTATGGGTGGAACTGTACGCGTAATGCCTTTTAAGAAACAATTGGCAACCAGGGACTTGAAAGGAGAAGGCTGATCTGGAAGCCGAAGGAAGGCAGAGATGGCCGAAAGATAGCCCTTGATAGTGCCCAGAGCAGATACCTGCTGGGCTAAAGAAAGGAGAAAAAAGAGAACATCAGAAAGAGGAGCAGAAAGGGGATCCACAGCCTTTGCTGTGCACCATGCCACAAATTTGTTCCACCAGCAGGCGTATACCGTCTTAGTGGAGGGACGCCTGGCTGCCACAATCTTTGGGAGGCAGGTCAAATCACGTCAACTGGAGCTGCTCAATCTCCATGGAAGGAGGAGGAGACTGGACAAGTTCAGGTGGAGGACCGTTGTAGGAGAGTAGGGTCTGCAATCCTATGATCACCCCAGATTTTTGCTTTTTGCTTCACTGGTTTACGACTTCTCTGGCTGTGGGCCTGCTAATCAGACCCACAGCCTTGCTGTTCTCTCACTAAATTGACACGTGTACCTTAGGTGCATTTACCAATTGGTACTGGGCCACCTTATCAGACCCTGTAACTCAGGCCATAGGTGTACCCAGGGCCTACCAGGGGCTGCAGCATGTATTATGCCACCCCTGGCTAGCCATCTAAATCTGACACAACTGGCTGCACGACAGCTGGGGCAAGGTGGTGTAAGCACCCTTTGCTTTAGATATAGTATACCTATATCTAACCCTAAAATGGACACCCGTATTCCTATCAGTCACTCCTATGGCAGGCCTTGACAATCCTGAAGGCAGAGTGCTTGGAATCGTGTGAGATGGTGCTCTGGCATGAGCTGAGCCCGTTTGCAGCGTGCGGAACCAAGTCCTAATAGCTGTTCCATGATAACGCATACCATATACTCTTAAGTGCATTATAATCCTCGCGGTTATATGCTAACTCTGGTATCGCTTTATCAAAACATGTCGAGTAAAGTGTCATACGAATTGGAATACTAACCCCTCGCCAATTCTGGCGACGGGGTTAGCATTCCACCCTTCTAGAGGGACACGACATGTATGTAACTGTGAACCCCGGTTAAAGTTAACTCAAGCCTCAGCATCACAAAATGGATGCTGCCACCACAGGCACAAGTCTGACCTTCTGCTGCTGGGAGTCCTTCCAGCGAGGGAGGCTTGGACAAAGGGGTTCCTGTCAGGGGCGGTGCTAGCACCATCCCAGACAGGGTTTTGTATATCCTGGGTAGGCAGGGCTTTCGAGGAAGGTGACTGCAAGTGGCACCCCGGTGCTCACTATGCATAGGCCGGCTAGAACCAGTTCCAGGGGCACACCAGCCCCTGAGCTGGGGAAAGTCCGGCATGGGACAGGGGTGTAACCACCCCCCTTCCTGGTCCCACCCATGGGCAGGACCTAGTCGCGTGCCAGCCCCTTTTCCTAGTATAAAGATAGGAGCGGGCCCCCTTCCAAATGAGATCATCTTTGAATCCTGAAACTACTTTCTACGAAAGGAACTCAAGACTTCTTCCTAAGATTTCTCCCTTGTGACTAAGGAGTAGCCACCCTGCACCGGCAGGCACCATCTAAGAACACTGCGGTTTGCTGCACGTCCTTCCTCCGGAATCCGACCGACCAGCACGACGAGACCCGGCTTCCCTGGCACCTCTGACCTCTACCTACATCATCAGCCCAGCTGAGATCCGTGGGTGTGACGAGACCTCGAGGGACCGGCCATCTTCAGAACTGCATGACGCTTATCCAGCACGACCGCCGAGGGATCCTCGAGTGAGTGCTTTGGGGTTCGAGAAGCCTTAACCCTGAGCAGCTCCAGCACCGAAGTCCAGCCCCCCAGCATCCACCAGATCTGCGTGGGGCCCTTCTGCTCTTTGCTGCTCACCGCGTTGTCCGGCTACTTGCCTGCTGGCTTGTGGCCCTCTTGGCGATTTACCCACTCCATCGGAATGAGCTAGAAATCTAGGGGTTCTCATCGATAGGGATCTGTCGATGAAAGACCAGGTCAATAAAGTTTCAGCCACCTGCTTTACTATCCTAAGATGGCTGAGAAAAATCTTTTGGATTCTGCCATCCGACACCCAAAGATCTGTTGTGACGGCCCTGGTGACCTCCAGATTGGACTACAGTAATGTGCTCTATCTGGGGGTTACCAGGGCGATCCTGCGTCGTCTCCAATTGGTTCAGAATGCTGCTGCTCGGCTCCTGTGTGGATGCCGGAAATATGATCCAATTACGGAACGCATTAAGCAACTTCACTGGCTTAATATTGACAACCGGGTAAAATTTAAGGCACTATGCTTCATGCATAAGATTAAAATTGAAGCCGCTCCCATTTATCTTCAAGCACTCGTCAAGCCTTATTTACCCGCACGCTCACTTCGCTCTTCTTCCCAACATCTGTTCTGCGTACCTAGTTTCAGGCTTTCTAGAGTGGGTGGCCGTTCCTTTGCTGTACTGGGACCCAAACTATGGAACTCTCTTCCCCTGGACCTACGAATGGAGCAGTGCCATCTCCGTTTCCGAAAAGCCTTAAAGACCTGGCTTTTTGCCCAATAATCTTTTTCTTCAGGATCAATTATGCTGTTTATTGTCAATTAGCGCCGGGAAACCCTTACGGGTAGCTGTCGCGCTCTATAAGATTAATAAATAAATAAATAAAAATAAATTGACGACGCTCCACAACGACAACACCGCTGGTCTGGTTGCTCCAGACTGGCCCTTGCTCCCCTCCAACAGAGGAGCACCCCGGACCCTCCTGGTCCACTCCAGACGCCATTTTAAGTCCACCGCGTGGGCTTGCATTTGCCAAGACTTGTTGCCCCAATCCTGGGTCCAGCGACGCCGACAGCAGATACTTTCGTGAGACAGTTCACACCTCCATCCTGGTCGCCGACAACGCCTCCTGGTCCGAGAGACTGCAGAGCCCAGCGTCGCCCACTCACCTGGTCGAGGTGACTCCATCCGGTGCCATCCTGGTGCCCATCTGATCACTGGCTAGTGATTCAGGACTTGGTCCCCTCTGCTTACAGGTGTCCTCCATCATCGATCCAGGCTTGGATCCATCCGAATCTCTTCACTGGTCGCCTGCCAGCAACTTCTTCTTTCAGGCTCCATAGACTGCAACGAGGATTCCCGACTTCTTTTCAGACCTATGCAGCCGCAACCCCTGGGCTAGGTAACCTCAGCATTTCGGTGCCCAGCATAGCCTCACTATCCAAGGGTCCAGATCCTTTTTCGTTTCAGCTCTACCTAGTCGGATTCGTCCGATAACACTAACTTTACGAAATCTAGCATCCATAGACTTTGTCCCGCATCCCGCGTGAGAGTGCACACTCTGCACCCGATCCCCCTAGGCCTCCTGCTAGTAATCTGAAGGTTCAGTAGTCAAGTCCTAGCGATTCTAAAGTCTATTAGAGTAGTACGTACCTGCTAGTAATTTCGCATTCCACTTTTAGAGTATTTGGTTTTTCGTGCCCTCTCGGGCATTTGTGTAAATTGTGCGACTTTGCGTATTTTCTTAAGAGCTTTGTATTGTGCTTAGCACCCTGTCCTCATAAAGAGTCCAGGGTTGTTGTGTTCTAAATAAATATACTTTATTTTCATAACAACTTGTGTGGTGTCCTTTCACTTGGTGTTCAAGGGGTATATGTGATAGTATAACAGCTGGCTTAACACGCCCTCTAGAGTTTAGCCTAAAGACTGCTCTTGTCCATGCTACTAGGATAGCTGGTCTACGGTTGACTTACAACCAATCACCATAAGGGTTGTTTGGACTGATACAAAGTGCTCACTAGAATAGTGAACATTATATATCAGGCCAACTTCTCACACAAGAGATAACAGATGATGTGCTGAATAGTAGCATCTGGTGGGTTGATCTTGTTGTGCTTCCACTTTGCCGCATAGCATGCCCTTGCTGTAGGGCGGCTGGCCTCTTTGATAATGTTTATACAGCCTGGCGGGAGATCAAGGTAGCCAAACTGTAAGATTTCAGGAGCCAGATTGCAAGGTTGAATTGTTTGGGGTCTGGGTGTCTTATATCTCCATGGTTCTGAGTAAGAAGTTTGGGTGAGAGGTGTAGCTTTTGATGAGGAACTACTGATAGTTCCAACAGAGTTGTGAACGTCTTGCCCATGTTGAAGCAACTAGGATCATTGTGAGGGAGTGTTGTTTGAGTTTCTTCAGCACTACCGGAATGAGTGGGGGAGGCGGAAAAGCGTAAGCAAATTTGCCCGACCAATTCATCCAGAGCGCATTGCCTTTGGACAATGGGTGTGGATAACTGGACGCGAAGTTTGGTCATTTTGCATTTAGGTGTGTGGCGAAAATATCTATTTCTGGGTGTCGCCACATGTGAAAGAATGGAAGAAGAACTTGAGGATGAAGTTCCCATTCAAGGATCTGTTGTGCTTGATGGCTGAGCAGAACCGCTATTTGATTGTGTACCCCTGGTTGATGTTCTGCCCGGAAGTATATTTTTTTGCGGAATTGGCCATCTCCATATGCTTTGAGCTAGGTTTGATAGCTGTAGGGAGTATGTCCCCCCTTGCTTTTGTATGTAATACATTGCTGTCATGTCTGTACAAATTAGGACAGCTTTGCCTAGAAGGTGCAGTTGAAAAGATTTCAATGCTAGGAAGATTGCGAACAATTCCAGGTAGTTGATGTGAAATAGTTTTTGTTGGGGGGTCCAGATACCTTGAATGGCATGGGTTTGAAGAGGAGCTCCCCAGCCGGTGAGCGATGCATCTGTTAGCACTATCTGTGGGACTGGCTTGAGGAACGACCACCCTTTGGAAAGGTTCTGTGTGTTCCACCATTGCAGAGAGCGATGGGTGCAGTCATCCACCAACACCAGATCTGTTAGCTGACCTTGACTCTGGTTCCACTGATGTGCTAGGCACGCTTGTAGTGGATGCATTTGTAGTTTTGCATTGGAACGAGAAAGATGCAAGAGGCCATCATCCCTATTAGTTGCATGAACACACGCGCTGGTAGCGAGTGTTGTGGCTGAAACTTTTTGAGCTAGTGTTTGTATTGCTGTTATTCTGACTTGGTTGGGATATGCTAGAGCTGTTGAAGTATTTAGTGTGGCTCCTGGATATTGTTCTATTGTGGACAGTTGGAGATAGGATTTGTCCAGACTTACTGTGAATCCCAGACTGTGAAGCAGTTGTATTGTACTGAGTGTGTGTTGAACACAGCTGTTGTGGGATTTTGCTTTTATTAGCCAGTCGTCCAAATAAGGGAAGACATGAATTTGCTGTCTTCTCAAATGTGCTGCAACCACTGCGAGGCACTTGGTGAAAACCCTGGGTGCCGTGGTGATCCCGAATAGTAGAACTTTGAACTGGTAGTGTTGCCCATCTACCACTAACTTGAGACATTTCCTATGAGCGGGATGAATGGGAATGTGGAAGTAGGCGTCATTTAGACCTAGAGTGGAGAGAAAGTCGCCTTGCTGAAGTAGTGGAAGAACTTGTTGTAAAGTGACCATGTGGAAGTGGTCTGATTGGATGTAGAAGTTGAGTGGTCTGAGGTCCAGTATTGGCCTGAGAGAGCCGTCTTTTTTGGGAATTTGAAAATAAAGGGAATAGACACCTGTTCCTTGATGAGATAAAGGAACTGGTTCTATTGCATGTTTTTGTAATAGTGCCACAACTTCTTGTTTGAGGAGCGTCAGATGTTCTGATGACATTGGACGCTGTTTGGGAGGTATGTTGAGAGGAGTAGAAGTGAGTTCTAGGCAATAACCATACTGGATAATTAGTCTTACCCACTTGTCTGTTGTGAAGGAATTCCAGACAGGCAGGAACAGTGAGAGGCGTCCCCCGGCAGGAGTGGGATGATTTGGGGGAAGCACAGGAAAGTCACTGTTGGTATTAGGGGAGCTGCGGGTATTATTACCCCTGCCTCCACCCTTGTTGACGTTCCCCCTATAACGTCCTCTTTCGTATCCTCTGGAAAAGGAGTCCTGGTTGGGACTTTTGTAGGATGAGGAAGAGTGTTCTGTTGTATTTATTTTGGAGCCTGCTCTATGAAAGGAACGCCGAAAGGAGCCTCTGTTAGAAGGTGACTGCGAAGCTTCCATAGACTTGGCAGTCTGTGTCCTTTTTATCTTTTCTAAGGATGTGTACACTGCAGGGCCAAAGAGGTGCTCCTGGTCAAAAGGTTGATTAAGAATGGTATTTTGTACCTCTTGTTTAAACCCTGATACTCTGAGCCAGGTATGTCTGCGTAGCAACATACTGGTATTTACTGCACGGGACGCAGTGTCTGCTGCGTTGAGCGCACATTTTATGGATGTATTGGTGATTAGTTTGCCTTCTTGTATAAGGTAATTGGCTTTGTCCTTATATTGTTGAGGTAGATGTTGAATGAGGGTTTCTAGCTCATCATAGTGAGCCCTGTCATACCTTGCCAGAAGGGCTTGTGTGTCGGCTATCTTCCATGAGTTTGCGGCTTGAGACGCCATAGGTTTGCCTGATGCGTCTAATAATTTAGATTCTTTGTCAGGATGTGGTCTCACCTGACCCCTGAGACTTTGCTCTTTTGCGTGTATTGGCTACAACCAAGGAATCTAAAGTAAGTCGGCACTTTATGTATATGGGGTCAGAAGGAGCTGCTTTGTATTTTTTATCTATTCTGGGGTTCAGAGCCCTAGCTCTAACTTGGTCTTTGAATACCTCAGGGGCGTGTCCAAGAAGCCCTTTAAGCATTGGCAAGACATGAGTAGATTTTTGTGGCTGGTCAAAAGTTTCTAAAAGAAAGTCTTCTTCTACAGGGTCTGAGTGTAGTTTGACTTTATGGTATGTTGCGGCCCTATTAATTAGTTGGGCAAACGCTACATTGTCATCTGGCGGAGAAGGTTTTGAGGGATAGAAGTCCGGATCGTTATTTAGATCAGGATCCGTAATATAGTCCTGCCAAGGGTCTGGTTCTTGTGGTGGATCATCAGGGTCCTCAGTGTTTAATGGTACTATATCTTTATCCCCTTGCCCATCCCCAAGTTCATCATCACTATCCTCTGGTTGTGGGGAATGTGGTGGAGAGATGAGTAAATTGGGGTTAATTGGTGGCGTGGGTGGTGGTGAAGTATTAGTACCCATCTATATCTTCATTAGAGGAACTGGTGCCTGTGGTAAATGTTCTGGTTTCCTTTTTGGAGGTAGCTTGGTAACTATGTGACCAGTCATTGGATGGATTAAAATTGTGGTTTCCTTTGGATCAGGGAGAAAAAGTTCTTCGGCAGCGACAGTTTTCTTTGGTGTGGAAGATTTCTCCTTGGAAACTGGTTTCCCTGGCTCAGAGACATTCGATGCCAGTTCTTTCGGCTCCGGAGGTGTTTGTTTAGGAGGCTGAGTTATGGGAAGCTTGTCTTTTAATGTTTTCGGCTTCGCGGTCTTTGGTGCCAAGGTCTTATCCAGTTGCTTCGGTGCCGAGGTATTATCCAGCTGCTTCGGCGCTGAGATCTTCTCCGGTTGCTTCGGTGCCGAGAGCTTCTCAGGCTGCTTCAGTGCCTAAAGCTTTTCCAGCTGCTTTGGTGCCAAAGATGGTTTTTCGGGACCAGGTGGCTGGCTCGAGCCGGAAGGCTTTTGTTTGTCCTTTGGCGCCGGGCCCGAAGGCAGAGCGCTGGAAGTTTTTGTATGGTGTGGACCTGAGCCTGAAGGCGAAGGTGTCAGTTGAGCCTTTCTTATGGGCTTGGGTAGGGTGGGGTTCTCAGTACTCACGTCCCTTTGAGCTGGGGTAACGGCTTCTTCGGCGTCGGAGAAGTCTACTTTAGAGTCTGGGACCTGTTCTTCCGGTTCTGGTTCCAGAAGGCTATCAGAGCCTGGATGGAAGAAGTCCAGAATAGAACCTGTGCCTCAAGACATCTTGTGGCGTCGAGCTCAACGATCCCGGATGGTTTTCTTGGACTTGAATGATAGACAAGCCTCACAGTCATCCTCTCTATGTTCTGGAGAGAGGCACAGATTACAAACAGGATGGAGGTCAGAGTGTGGGAATTTAGCACCACACTGAGGACATTTCTTAAAAGGAGTCCGTTCCATCGACGTCTGTCTTTACCGGCGAGCGTAGGCCTAACGGCCGGCGCCGAAGTTCGCAGGTGAAGTATTTCGAAGCTGTTGTCGAAGGTGGGCATAAAAAAACCCGCAATCGAGACAATACCGTTGATTAGCTGTGATTGCGCGTCAAAAGTGGGTTCGATAACGACACAGACCGGGAGCGCAGCACGTCACATCCGAACCAGATGGCGGAAAAAAACTATCTAGCGATGGAGCAGAAGCCCATGGGCACTGTCGACCGAAGGAGGAGTCACCAACCTTGTGACTACAAGACTTCTTTGAAGACAAAAACAACATGCAGACCTCCAAGGCCATCACCAGATGGCAATCTATGCAAAGGGGTACAACCTGCAGCTCATATGCCTCAAACATATATATATGTTTGTGTGTGTTTTTTTGTGTATTTGCACACATATACAAAAGCAAGAGCAATGCTCGGATTCTCTTTGCGGGCCGCTTCCCTCTATTTCCATTCATTCTCAGACAGACTTTATTAATTCAACAAAGGCTTTGGCACATCACAGGAAGATTTAGTGCTGTTTTATTTCTCTCCTGCACCCAGGAGGGGAATAAAAGTGCACTAACTCTTCCCATGGAGTGCAGGAACCTTTGTTGAGTGATAAAGATCTATAGATAGATAGTATATATGAAAAATTATACCCACCTTGGAAGCATCTCTTCGTAGCGTGTTGTGCTGTAGATTCACATGCACTGTATACCTGCCATCTAGTGTTAGGCCCGGACATTTGCAAGTTTTTTTCTTCGCAGAAGTCTTTTGAGTCCTCTCTTAACGGGCAATGCACATGGGCACTGAATCCATGTTTGACTTTTGTTTCACACAGCGAGTGGGAGTAGCATGGAGTGGTGAGCAGACAGAGTGTGGTGCACGTGTATTGCAAAAGAAGCCTCAATTAGCAAAGAAAAAAGATCTGTGATCTGAGCCCCACGCTTCGGAGGTGAATGGTGGGTGCAAGGTAATCTGCAGCACTATACGCCACAAATAGAGGCTTACGTGATAATTAACACTTTCCATTCGTAGCATGTATTGCTGTCGATAAACATGCTCTGCATAGACTGTAAAGAAATAACCCACTACAAGCAGTGGCTAGATAATGCAGATCTGAAATAAAGTCCTTAAGACCATCAGGCCAACCATAGCCAGTTGTATGGCGAGGAAATCCACACAATAATGCTAAGTGAATGTGCATGGGGTTGACCAAGAGACTGTTTTACATATGTCTGCCAGGGCAATGTTCCCTAAAGAATAGGGACATCTCTTTTTGCCTTAATAGTAGGTCTGAATGCACATAACAGTCCATCTGGCAATACCTGCTTTGTATATAGGCTGACCCTTGTGGGGCTTTGTTAAGGTTACCAAAAGCTGGTCTGCCTTGTAAAAGGCCTTAGTCCTGTCACTATAATGCATGAGCGTGCATTTAACATCCAGAGTGTGGTAGGCTCTTTCTGCTTTTGAGTATGGTTGATGAAAGAAGATTGAGAGTTCTAAAGTCTGGATAAAGTGGAAAGGGGAAACCACTTTAGGCAAGAAGGCAGGGTTGGTTCTGAGCACTACCCTGTCCTAATGTACTTGAGTTAAAGGTTCCTGTAATGTGAGGGCTTGCAATTCACCAATGAGTCTGCGAGAAATTACTACAACAAGAAAGGACACTTTCCATGTGAGGTATGGAGTGGGCATGAGCCTACTGGTACGAAAGGGGGCGCCAGGAGTCTGGTAAGGACTACAATGAGATTCCACACTGGGGAATAACCCTTTTGAGGCCCTCCGTGAAGGCCTTAACCACTGGTATGAGAAAAAGGGAGGAGTGTTCCCTGTTTTGCATGTAAGCTGCAATGGCTGGTAAGTGAAGCCATATGGACAATGTGGCTAAGACTAGACCACATTCTTGGGGGCCTATGTGTTTAGGAATGCAACAGTGAACAAACCTCTTCCCCCCGGCTGCAAACCACACCTGAGTGCTTGGTCTACTCGACTCTTGTAAGGTGTCCATGCATGCTTGCAGGAAACATAGGTATCCAAACTCTAAGCCCTCATGTGCCAGATCACTGGATTAAGTTACGTGTGGTCTGAATCCTTGATCTGGGCATGGTTCCTGTTCCTGAATACCAGGGCTGTCTGACCCAGGAGAGGTCTACGAGAATGAGACGTCTGCTGCATCTTCTACACCACAAATGGAAGAAGTGAGAGACGCAAATACGAATAGACCAGTTTATTCATAGTGAGTTGTCCATGGACTGTGAGTGTGGGTACCTGGATGCGAAGTTTGGGCATTTTTCGTTTCAGGATGGGAAAAAGATCTATATATAGGGTATCACACCGTTGGAGGTAGCTGAGGACTTGTGGGAGAAGTGCCCACTCGTGTACTTGTTGGTACGTCCTGCGCAAGTAAGTCTACAAGTCTGTTGTTCACCACCGGAAGGTATTCCGCCATTAGGTTAATCCAGTGGCAGAGGGGGCCAATGCCAAGCAGTCTGAGCTAACAAACAGAGGGGAAGAGAAGGAGTGCTGCCCTGCTTTTGTAGGTAGTACACAGCAGTCATGTTGTCTGTCCTGACTAGTGCCACTTTGCCACAAATGAGAAGGAAGGAAGGATTTGAGGGCAAGATGAATTACTCCGAGCTTGAGGTAGCTGATATTGTGAGCCTGTTGATGCAGGGTCCACACTTCCTGTACTGTAGTTGGATTGAGATCTGAGAAATCTTTATAAGTGATTAAAAATGGAAACTATTGCGTCATACGAAGTAAGAGGGAGATTTTGGGTACAGCATATATAAACTCTGCAAAAAATACATAAGCTGTATTATGCCAAATCTTATTATTAACTATGATAGTTAAATAATTAAAACAAAATAGAATGATACATAAAAATAAAATGGCAAATGCAAAATAATAAAACATGTTTGTTGCACATTTTAAAATTCATTGTCCTAAAATAAAAAGGGTCATAAATTGAGGAAAAAGATGGAAGGGAAGGTCAGGGGATGCGATGGGATGCTGGAAAGGGGCTTGGGGCGTTATCTCCCAACTTCCAAAATAAGAAAAAAATGGTGTGAAGAATATGAAAAAAAGAATTCAAGCTCAAATTGTTACTTATTTTTAGTTTGTGGTTATAACACATTTACTACAGCATGTGCGAATTGTTTTTTTGTTTTGAGGTGGTGATCATTGCTTTGTTGAGATTTTCCTTTTTAAATAGTCCCCTAAAACAATATAATGAGGTTTCTCTACCATTTACCATTTACTGCAATAAATAATAAGCACTGATATTATCGGTTTGCTATAGAGATAGCTGCCATAGTTATAGTTTCTTTCACTTGTCAGCCCCACATCATCCCATGATCAGAAAAAGACAAGCTTGTGGTTGCCAAAAGAGTCGCCTCCAGAACAAGGTGCACGGGGCCGTAGTGGAAGTTACCTGCAGCAGCCAGTAGCAGCGCCGATGGAATGTTGGAACAATCGAAGAGTGCACGTAGCAGCCATAGAGACACTGAAAAGAGAAAGGGAAGGTGTTAGAATGACGTAGATACTCCGCCAATGCAACACAGGGGGAGCTGCACTTTCCAATGACTAGGGCAGTGGTTTAGGATGGCCATTCCTCTAGCAGGAGCACCAAGTTTCTTACTCTACGAAAGTACTAGTGAATCATGTCCTGCAGAAGCTCTGCTATTGAAAGTCCTCAACCCCCACAGGGAAGGGAATGCATCAAGCTCTTGACAGCCTGTGGATTGGGAAGTCCTACTGCAGTAATGGTGTGCAATACAGCTGAGGCAATTCAAATGGATCCTGCCTTGAAAGTAGCGGTGGGCAGAGCATTGTTTTTTACTTGCATAATTCCACAGAGTTACGTAAAAAAACTCTGCAAGATTCCAAAGACTTCCGCAAGCGAGCGGAATTCGGCACGTCGCGCTGCTCATGCTGATTTTTAGCAGCGGGATCTTCTTCCATGCTGTAAAATTAGCACGTACAACCATGCAGTACGCTGGGGATGGGGGGGGGGGGGGGGGGGGGGGGGGGGAGGGGGTGAGGGGGACTGCTTCTTTCTACCACTCAAGTAGATTTCTCAACATGAAGGGTTACAATCTGCCGCGACCGCCCGCGTTGAGAAAATCTCACTGGGAGGCGGTCTAACGCCTGAAATTGCACTAGGGGATGCGACTTCTCGCTCATGCCCCGTATGAGAAAAAAACTCTGCCACACAGCGCTTGGCTGAGTTTCGCCAAAACTCTTAGATAATCTCATAGCGTGGAGCGGGAAAAACTCCACTAACTCCACCAGTGGAATTTTTCACCCACCCCTACCTGAAAGCCCTGGCATATATGGGAATACTGAGTGTCCCCCAAACAATGGCGCCCGCTCTTCATTCTTCGGTACCACACACTGGCCAGGCCAATCACCTGTACCATGGTTCACTATCCAACTAGAATTGTATTCATTGCACAATTTTTCACAATGTTATATAAAAGAGCATAATGAGTGTTACTATGCTAGGAGTCACAATCCGTCAATACTTCTTTTGAGCACCACCAATATCCTTGCAAAGAACATTCTGTACAGAAAAAATGGATGAAGACATTGTGCAGGTCCTCCCCTGTCGAAGCAAACATACTCGGAGCAGACTGATCCACAGCTGCTGCCAGACATCGCTTTGCCTCTAAGCCCTACCTCGATAAAATGAAAAAAATATTATTCATTAGAGTAGGGGGCAGAGGTTTAGGATTTCTTTTGTGGGTAAGAGCTCCCTTTAAGACACATGAAGAACACTTAACAGGATGATGGTTCCTAGGGTGAATAGGGACGTCAACGATACAACCAGCTGAGGTACTGCTCTTGAGGGAAGTGCTCTGTGATGCAAGAGGCACTGTTGCCCAAGTCATTGAGTTTGTGAGAGTATGGCAAGCAACTCATCACAATATGGGAAAGACATATACTAGGGAATAAGAATTAATGAACTGGAATGTATGGGCTGGTCACAGGTCCTATACACACACGTGCTCTTTGGCATTGCTTTTATTTCAAGGTGTTAGGGTAAAAGGACCTCAAAGATATAATAAGCAAGACAGGTATCCTTAGTAAATTAATGAACCGTTATTTTATCTGCCTTCTAAAAAGACCCTGGATAATTTTTGGGAACAAGAAAAAAAAAACAGTCATTTAAGGAAGAAATGTAATTTCTAAAAATGGTATGAAGTACAAATTTTCCTCTCATTAGTAGAATGAAAGAAAATGACAAGAAAGGCATCCGAGGCTCACAACTGTGCTAAGTCTTTCAGGCTGTTGGATGACCTACATTTCCCAAAAGGCGCAGTTACAGACAGTTGTAAATCAGTTCACCTTGAACATCTCTTCTTCATGGATAATCTCTATGAGGGAGGAAGTGCTGTTCAAGAAATCAGCATGGATACCTATGATGGAGAACTAAGAATACAAGTAAATAACATGGTTGGCGCCAAGTCAGTTGCTGCTCCTCAGTTCTCATTTTGTGGGCTCTTATTTGTCTGACTGAAGAAGAAAGAAGGAAGGACAAAGCTTATTTCCTAGTGTCAGGGAGACACTAAAATACTTAATTTAGGGCCATTAAGGGGAGAGAAGGGTAGTAGCAAGTGGGCTACTTACCCCTGAGGTCACTACACCCCCTTGATGACCACTTCCTTCACTTCCTTTGGGGAGTGGGCATTATCCTGTCCCAGAGTTCCTAATTTCAACACAACCAAGATGGTGAAATCCTAATTTTTTTTTCACTTCAGGTAGACCACCTTAGGGGGGCGTCTAGCCTGGAGGTGCAACACACCTTATTGCACAGGTTATTTCCCGCCTGTCCAGGTGCCAAATGGGCCTCAGTGCAGGGGGTGGCATCCTCAAGGTCTGGGGGAAGCCATACTTGCATATCAACGAGGTGTTCTTTTTGAAGTTCATTGACTTGACAAGCTAATTTACTAGCCTTCCTGCTGGAGGAGGTGTAAGGTTTGTGTTACTTACCCTGTAACGAATATGCTACTTACCAGTATGCATCTGTTCTTGGCATGTAGGGCTGCTGACATTCATATCTGTGCATAGATCGCCGCCTAGTGTTGGGTCCGGATGATCGCACATTGTTGTCCTGGAAGAGTCTTCGAAGTATCACGAGATAGGTGGCTCCTCCCCTGGACTACAGTGCGCATGGGCATCGACTCCATCCTCAGATTGTTTTCAGCCATTGTGGCCAAGATGGAGTGAAACTAAGTGAATGATGACCATGCTAGAAGTATGTGTGAATGCTGCAGCCGCTACAGGCGCCGGGGAGGAGGGCGGGCGATATGAATGTCAGCAGCCCTACATGCCAAGAACAGATGCATACTGGTAAGTAGCATATTTGGTTCGAGGCATGTGGGCTGCTGAATTCATATCTGTGCATAGAATACATAGCAGTCCCTCCATTAACGGCGGCCGCCCGTGCCAGCTGCAGCAGTTTTGAAAAGTGTTTTTAGAACAGCCTGCCCTACAGCTGCCTGCTGTTTGGAGTGCACATCAACACAGTAATGTTTTGTAAATGTGTGTGTGGTAGACCATGTGGCTGCTCTACATATGTCTTCCAAAGGAATATTTCCAAGGAAAGCCATGGAGGCCCCCAACTTTCGGGTGGAGTGGGCCCGTGGTGGAATGGTGAGAGTGCGCTTGGCTTTCTGATAGCAGATCAGAATACATTTAACTATCCACCTGGCTATACCAGCCTTGGAAATGGGGTTACCTTTGTGTTGTGGCGCAAAGGCAACAAAGAGTTGTTTAGTCTTCCTAAAATCCTTGGTCCTATCAATGTAATACATTAGGGCCCTTTTGACGTCAAGTGTGTGGAGCATTCTCTCCGCCAGTGACTCTGGATTTTGGAAGAACACAGGTAGTTCTATAGTCTGGTTGATATGGAACTGAGACACTACCTTAGGAAGGAATTTAGGGTTAGTGCGAAGCACCACCCTGTTAGAATGAATTTGAATAAATGGCTCTTGGATAGTTAGTGCCTGGAGTTCACTAACTCGTCGTAGCGACGTAATCGCTATAAGGAAAGCCATTTTCCATGTCAAGAATTGAATCTCGCAGGAATGCAGTGGTTCAAATGGGGGACCCATCAGCCTGGTGAGGACCACATTGAGGTTCCACTCTGGAGCTGGTGGCGTCCGCGGAGGAATGACTCGTTTGAGTCCTTCCAGAAAGGCTTTATTGGCAGGCACCCTGAAAAGTGAGAGGTGCTGCCTGTTTTGGAGATAAGCAGCCATTGCGGATAGATGTATACGAATGGAAGCATAGGCCAGATTACATTTGTATAGATGTAAGAGATAACAAATGATGTTCTGAATAGATGCATCCAGCGGGTTAATGTTGTGGCCTGCACAATAAATGACAACCCGCTTCCACTTCGCCGCATAGCATGCTCTGGTGGTGGGCTTCCTTGCCTCCCGGATGATGTCCATACAGTCAGGAGGTAAGTTGAGGTAGCCAAACTCTAAGACCTCAGGAGCCAGATCGCCAGGTTGAGCTGTTGCGGATCTGGATGCTGAATGTCGCCATGGCTCTGCGTCAAAAGCCTGGGTGTGAGGCGCAGCCTTTGATGCGATACCACGGACAGTTCCAGAAACGTGGTGTACCATGGTTGACGAGCCCACGTCGGAGCAACCAGGATGAGAGTCATCGAGTGCTGCTTCAACTTGCGTGCCACCAGCGGTATTAGAGGTGCTGGGGGAAAAGCGTACGCAAATTTGCCTGACCAGTTCATCCATATCGCATTGCATTGCGACTGTGGGTGTGGAAACCTGGCGGCAAAGCTTTGGAATTTTGCGTTCTCCTTTGTGGCGAGCAGGTCTATCTCTGGATGACCCCACCTTTGGAAGTACAGGTGGAGTACCGATGGATGTATCTCCCACTCGTGCATTTGGTGGCTGTACCTGCTGAGCAGGTCCGCCATCTGATTGTCTTTGCCTGGGAGGTGTTCTGCTATGAGGAAGATGTTTCTCTGAATGGCCCACTTCCACATGCTCTGAGCCAGATGAGACAACTGTGGAGAGTGTGTTCCTCCCTGCTTCTGAATGTAGTACATGGCCGTCATGTTGTCCGTCCGGATCAACACGACCTTGTTGCACAGATGTACTTTGAAGGCTTTTAGTGCCATGAAGATCGCCATCAGTTCTAGAACATTGATGTGCATCTTCCTTTGCTGTGGTGTCCATAGTCCCTGCACAGTGTAATGGAGTACATGAGCTCCCCATCCCTGGAGAGAAGCGTCCGTCGTCAGGATGATCTGTGGCACAGGCTCTTGGAACGGTCGTCCCTTGCAAAGGTTTTGTGGATTCCACCAATGCAGAGAGTTGTATGCCTGACCACTCACCAACACTAGGTCTTTCAACTGTCCGTGAGCCTGAGTCCACTGACGTGCTAAGCACTCCTGAAGCGGACGCATATGTAGGCTCGCGTGCGGGACTATGCAGATGCAGGAGGCCATCATGCCTATCAACTGCATGAACACTCGCGCTGGAAGCGAGTGTTGAGGTCTGAATCTTTGTATCAGCGATTGAATGCTGTTGACCCTCACTGAATTTGGCTGTGCTGTGGCTGCCAGAGTGTTTAACGTCGCACCCAGATACTGCCGTATGTGGGCGGGTTGCAGATGGGACTTTGGGTAATTCAGTGAGAATCCCAGATCGTGAAGAAGGTGAATGGTGTGGGACATGTGGGAGGCACACTGCTGGGCTGACTTTGCCTGGATGAGCCAGTCATCCAGATAAGGGTAGACGTGAATGTGTTGTCTCCTCAGGTGCGCCGCCACCGTCGCCAGGCACTTTGTAAACACCCTGGGTGCTGTGGTGACCCCGAAAGGCAAAACCTTGAACTGGTAATGTTGGTTTTGGATGGTGAACCAGAGGTATTTTTTGTGTGACGGGTGCAGCAGAATGTGAAAATACGCATCCTTTAGATCTAAAGTTGCGAGAAAATCCCCCTGACTGAGCAATGGGAGTACTTGCTGCAGGGTCAGCATGTGAAAGTGCTCCGATAGAATGTACTGATTGAGGGGTCTGAGGTCCAGTATGGGTCTGAGGGACCCGTCCTTTTTTGGTATCAAGAAGTACAGTGAGTAAACTCCTGTGCCTCTTTCTTCTACGGGCACGAGCTCGATTGCCCCTTTTTGCAGCATGAAGAGGACCTCCTGCTGCAACAAGTGCAAATGCTCGGCGGACATAGGACGGTGTCTTGGGGGTATGTTGGGTGGAGTGGATGTTAACTCCAGACAATAACCGTACTGTATAAGCTGTGTGACACACCTGTCTGTGGTGATGGATTTCCAGACTGGCAGGAACTGTTGAAGTCTCCCCCCGACCGGTGTTGCGTGGTCGGGGGGCAGTGGCAGAGGATCTGGAGTTGTTGTTTCCACGACCCCTGCCTTTGGGGCTGTTTCCACGATATCCACCTCGACTTTGTTTGGTGTATGTGGACTGCGTGTTGCCTTTATAGTACTGCGTGGTTTGGGAGAGCTGGCCTCTGGAAACACCTCTAGTGCTTGAGCGACGAAAAGAACCACCCCTGAATTGCTGGGACTGCAAGGCCCCCATGGACTTAGCAGTTTCAGTGTCCTTTTTTATCTTTTCCAAGGTGGTGTCCACCTCTGGGCCTAACAGATGATCAGGGTTTACTGTCTGATTAAGAATGGTGGTCTGTATCTCTGGCTTAAAACCCGAGATTCTGAGCCAGGCATGTCGTCTCAGCATGACGCTAGTGTTGACAGCTCTGGCCGCGGTATCAGCCGCGTCCAGTGCACATTTAATAGAAGCATTGGATCTTAGCTTCCCCTCTTGGATGAGCGTCTCAGCTGCCTCTTTGTATTCGTCTGGCAGGTGCTGCAACAGGGTCTCCAGTGTGTCATAGTGTGCCCTGTCATACCTCGCTAGGGTTTATCACCCTGGCTCTGGTAGGCTCTTTAAAGATCTCCCCAGCATGTTTTAAGACACCCTTCAACATAGGCAGAGTCTTGACAGTTCTCTCTAAGACGGAAAATGTGTCAAAAAGAAAGTCCACTTCAATGGGGTCAGCATGGAGCTGGACGACATGATTTTTAGCCGCCCTTTCAATGAGGGCATTAAACGCCGCTGAATCCTCTGTAGGCAACGTTTTTACAGCATAGAGTTGAGTGTCTGGTGTAGAGTGAGGATCACCTGGGTCAGCACCAGCTGCCCAGGGTTCATTGGTATCATCAGGGTCGGTGTAGTGAGGATAGCTGTACTCATCATCATCATCATCACCTTCCCCAGTGTCCACGTCAGAGTAAGTGGGTGAGACATCATGGCCATGTGGAGAAAGTGGTTCCACAAGAACAGGAGTTGAAGTGGAATCCTTCTTTTTCTTTAAAGGAATTTTAGAGGACTCCATTGGCTGTTCCGGGGCAATTTTCCGTTTATGGAGGGAAAGTCTGCCTGTTTCGGCATCAATAAAGTGTTCTTGTTGTTCTTCCAACGAAGATTGTCGATGCTTTAAGGTTGGGACCACCGTCGTCGACTTCGGCACAGAGGGCACCTTCTCGGGCACGCTGGCGCCCATCCTAGGGGTGAAAGCCTTCGGCGCCACTTTCGGCGGCAACGTGAAGTGAATGGGCGTTGACGCTTTTTGAGGTTTCAAACTTCTCAGCACATTAAAGCCACAACGATGCCAGTGTGGGATTTAATGAAAAATGCATTCAGAGGGCATCTTAGAGATGCTGCCTGAAAAACGACCAGCCTCTGGTGGGTTCCCTGACTGGAACACAAAAGCCTGCCACCACGAGTCATGTTTCTGGACCCCTGGGGTGGGAACTTTCGCATTGGCACCTAGGTCTGGTTGGCAAGCCTCAGTGCACTGTCATAGTCAAAATCCAGCTTCCAGTAGCTAATAAGGGGATAAAAGTGGGGGAACAACTGCAATACAAACCCAGTTTCCTACAAAGGCCATCTAGCCTCTGAGACTTTTCATGCAATCAGAGGGATTGTTTAAATCACTGTACTGGAGGTATTCAGGAGACAGGCTGTTAAGTTATGTTAACTGATGTTACATTGTGCTGCAATATCTTGCCTCTGTCCTTGGTCATCAGGTACTGTCCATGCAGCAGGTACAAACTGTTTTGGACCACTATTGCCGGATACACCTGGTTCTGGTGTGTTCCTCTTGTTTCGTGGCTTTGGAATGGGAAGAATGACAACAAAATGTCCGGGACCAGTAGATCAAAAGGTAATCTCCCACATATTTCAATTACAAATACCTGGACATAAAGTCTGGGAATTTTGTTTTATCTGCAGTAGTGAATAGATCAACCTGTGGAAGTTCCTGCAAACTGAAGATCTGATTATTACCCGACTGTTGATAACACTTGCATCTTCGAAAATACTTTAGTTCAAGGTATCTGCTTGCTGATTCAATGTGCAGTGTAAGCAGTTATGCGGATAAACATGGTTATTGTAGGAAGGTTGATACCCGACTATGGTTACCCCAGATTTTTTGCCTAGTGTTTAGCTGGTTTTCAACTTAGTTGGCCTGGGATCCTGTTAATCAGGGCCCCAGGCTATCTGCTCTCTTTGTAAAATGGTCCATGTACCCTAGGTACATCTCCAATTTGATATTGGGTTACCTTATCAGCCCCTGTACAGTGTACTATAGGAACCCAGGGCATAGGTGCATCCAAGGTCTACCAGGGGCTGCAGCATATCTTTTGCCACCCTTGGCTGGCCATCCAAAACGACACAACTGGCTGATCACTCAGCTGGGACAAGGTGGTGTAATCACCCCTTGCTTAGATATAGTATACCTATATCTAAACCTATATCTGGACACATATACACCTATAAGTCACTCCTATGGCAGGCCTTAACAATCCTGGAGGCAGAGTGCTTGGTTTTATGTGAGATGGTGCTCTAGCATGAGCTGAGCCTGTCTGCAGCTTTCGGGACCAACTCCCTTAGCTGTTCTGGGATATTGCCATACCATATACTCTTAAGTGCATTATAATCCTCGCGGTTACTTGCTAACTTTGGTTTGGCTTTATCAAAACATGTCGTGTAAGGTGTCATACGCTTTGGAATACTACCCCCTCGCCAGTTCTGGCTACGGGGGTAGCATTTCACCCTTCTAGAGGGAGAAGACATGTTACTTTGCTTAAACGCGGTTAAATCTAACCAGAGCCCCAGCATCACAAAATGGATACTGCTGCCACAGACACAAGTTTGGCCTTCTGCTGCTGACCGAAACTCCGGCAGGGGAGGCCTGGACAAATGGTATCCTGTCACAGGGAGGTGTTACACCACCCCAGACAGGAGATAGTGGATTGTAGCAGGGAGGGTTGAATGAAACTAGACACTGCCTGGGGCGCACAAGGAGTCCCATGCATAGCCCAGTTCAAACCTGTGCTGGGGCACTCCAGCCCCAGCTCTGGCGCGAAACTGGACAAAGGGAAAGGGGTGTAACCACCCCCTTCCTGGGTCCCAACCATAGGAGGGACCTAGCAGGTGACCCAGCCCCTTGATTTGGAATAAAGGTAGGAGCTGTGCCAATGCAATTTAGATCATCCTGACTGAAACTTTGAAACGAAACTCTGGACCCTTCGACATCCTACTCAACGTAGAAGACTGAAGAATCTCCCTTGTGGTCAAGGAGTGGCCACCCTGTGCAAGCAGGCACCATCAGTGCGACAAGACTTTCTTAGCCGTTGCTCCCGCCGGAGCTTGAACAACAGAGACCGACAAGACCTGGACTCCCAGACTACCAACAACCCGATCCACAGTCCTAGCAAAGCTTAGACCCGTGGAGGCGATGAGAGACGTGGGACCGGCCATCTTGAAAAGTCAACGAAGTGCTTCCTGTGCAGCTCCCGAGGCTCCCTCGACGCTGTGCTTTGGGGTTTGAGAAGCCCCAGCCCCGAGCAGCCTGTGCTCCAAAGATCACCTCTCCACACTCATCGAGTGCTGCGTGGGGCCCTTTTGTACTTTTCCTGCTCGACACGTTGTCCGGTCGCTTGCCCGTTGGCTAGTGGCCTCTGTGACGACAAAACACCAAAACTACACTGCTGGTCTGGATGCTCCAGACTTGCCCGAGCTCCCCTGAAAAGGAGCCATCGATCTGACCTTCCCGGTCCGATCAAGAAGACATCTTCGAGTCCTGCGTGGGTTGCCTTTGCCAAGGTTTGGTGACTCCGAATCAAGTACCGACACCGCCGACAGCAAGAGCCTTCGTGGGACAGCTCGTGTTCACCAGCTGGTCATCCTCGATCCGTCCTGGTCCAAGTGGCAGCGGAGACTAACACCTCGACATCACCTGATTGCAACCCAACATCTCCTGGTTCCTTCCTGGTTCCTCGCTGGTCACTGGCTAGTGACCTGAACTCTATCCCCTCTGCTTTCAGGTACTCTACATCTTCGATCCACTCTTGAATCCAACCGGACTCTTCTACCCTGGCCGCCTGCAGCATCTTCATCTACAGGCTCCATAGAACTTCACGACGAAACCCGACACACTTTGGCACCTATGCACCCGCTTCCTGTGGTTGAGGTAATGATCTAACTCCGGTCCTCCTATAGTGGATTACACCTCTAGTGTCCTAGTTTTAAGTGGCTAAGTTCTAGTCCAGTCGGAAGTCTCCGAAACCTGTAACTTGCTGATTTTTTACACACCATTGACTTGTATGGTAAACGTGGTTGCCTATAGTCTCTGCACCCGTATCCTGTGGGCCTCTCCCGACCTAACCTTTCGTTAGTCCAGTGTAGGCCCAGTGATTCCCAAGGCCCTAGGCCGGTTCATTGTTCGTGACGTGGTACTTATACCACTTTCTTAATATATGGTTTGAGGGGCCACCCGGCCTATCCATAATTGTGCAGCTTATTGTATGTTATACTGTGTTCTTTGTTTAACGCTTGTGCTCCTGTTCTCCTAAAGAGTTAAGGGGATTATTCTAGAAATAAATACATATATTTTATAATATATAACTTGTGTGGTGTCCTTTCATTTGGTATTAAAAGGGATTGCATATGGTAAAACAGCTGGCTTCACATGCCCTCTTGGGTTTAGCCTAAGACTGCTTTGTCCACGCTACCATTAGGATAGCTGGTCTATAAGGTTGACTTACAACCAATCACCATAAGGGTCGTTTTGACTGGTACAAGGTGCTCACTAGAATTAGTGGTCATCATATACCAGGCCAACTTCTCACAGTTATCATTATCAATCAACTTAATTTCAGCTCAATGAGCAATAAAAGTACACAGTGCAAAACAAAATATATACTTAAAAACATTATAAATACAAATTTCAGCTCATGAAAATATGTACAACAGCCATACAACATCAATCGTCTGAAAAGCTACCACAGTTTCAAACAAAAGCCAGAGGAACAAAAACCTTGAAAAAAGTCCTTAGGAGTGGGCTCGTTAGGGGTCCTCTATGTCGCCCGGGTTATCCAAGTTAAATATCAAACATATAGACAAAAATCAGTACATAGATAGAAAGCACAACAATCAATCATTGCTGAAAAAACCTACGCTAGGCCCTCTTCTCCCAGCAAGCTATAGCCCTATCGCTTGTCTCCCCTTTCCAGCAAAGATTTTTGAAAGTCCATGAACTTGCAGCTGTCAAAATACATCAATGACAACAATTTGCTCGACGACACACAGTTCGGTTTTAGGCAGGGACACGGGACAGAGACGGCACTACTGAAAGCCGCGGACGAAATGAGAACAACCATGGACAAGGGAGGATCAGCTGTCTTGATACTCCTAGATCTCTCCGCTGCATTTGACACGGTCGATCATATCATCTTGATCGACCGTGTCGCAGCTCTGGGAATAGGAGGAACAGCTAAAGACCTGATTGCTTCGTTCCTCGCCAATCGGCCGCAGACTGTCAAAATGGGCAATTTCACCTCCCAGACCTTCTCTCTCCCCTGTGGCGTTCCACAGGGCTCCTCGCTAAGTCCGACGCTTTTTAATATCTATGTATCGGACTTGGCGAGGGTGATAAAATCCTACGGCATTGCACTGACCACATACGCCGATGACACTCAACTAGTGCTATCGGTGTACAATAACGGAGCTAGCGTGGCAGCCAACTTCCAGGAGGGTATGAAGGCAATAAGCTCCTGGATGTCATCAAACTGCCTCAAGCTTAACTCTGATAAAACGGAGGTGATGACATTCGGGAGCTTGAAACCAGCATGGTCCCCACAATGGTGGCCACCGGAGCTGGGATCCCCCCCCCCAACCGGTGACTAAGGTTCGCAACCTGGGAGTCACCTTCGACAACAAACTGACTTTCCACCACCACGCCAATGCCGTCGTATCATCTGCATTCTATACACTCAAAAAAATCAAGAAACTTCTTCCATATCTACCACAGTCAGCCGGCAAAACACTTATCAGTACTTTAGTGTTTTCAAAAACGGACTATTGCAACTCTCTGCTTCTTAATGCGCAAGAAGGAGTCCTCAACAAATTCCAGACTGTTCAAAACGCGGCTGCAAGAATCTTACTTTCTATCCCCAAATTCACATCAGTATCCCATCGCATCAAAGAGCTCCACTGGCTCCCAATCAGGAGCCGAATAAAATTCAAGGCTCTTTGCATAGCCTACAAGACCCTTAACTACCCAGGGCCTAAGTTCCTAAAAATAGCTCTTCATCCATTGGAGCATCGCAGAACACTTCGATCCTCTACAACCTTTATGCTGTCTGTCCCTCGGACAAAAAAAGCCACCTGGGGAGACAGGTGCTTCACTACAGCCACTGCTAAATTATGGAACTCCCTCCCATTGCATATCAAAACTGCCCCCACCCTCATTAAATTCCGAAAGAGCCTCAAGACATGGCTTTTTTCCTCTGTTTAACCACCCTTAAAGAGTAAGGAGTTCTCTGATCACTAGCGCCGAGACACCTGTATGGGTATTTGCGCGCTTTAAAAATAGCAAAAAACAAAAAAACAAAAACAAAAAATATACAAAAATCCATGAAATATCCACCTAAAATTCATAAATCCTCACGTAAAAACAGGAGCCGTCTGCTCAATGGCGCATTCAATATATGTGGCAGCAGAAAAGCAGATCTTGATCATGGGCAAGGTTAGCAGGGAGATGAAAGCAGCTCTGCAATAACGAATATTGGCCGCCCTGAAGATGGGCAGCAAGTAGCGTTTCCTCAGCAACGAGTAAAATTTACAGAATAACATAAGATGTAGGGTAGTTTGGGGTGATTGATCGTCACAAGGACACAAGGGAAGTTGTAAAAAAATATGGGCCTTGTGACAGAAAAGCAGCTAGAAAGTTTGCCGTGCCTAACCGGAGTCTAGTCAAAAAGAATTCATGATGCATATTTCCCACCCATACTAAGTATAGCACAGGATTAACAGTCAGACAAATCCCCATATAGGTCAGTACCATCAGTTTATCTACAGCACTCCGCATTCTAAACTCCTAGTATCCCTCTAAAAACGCATTCTGTTGAGTCCTAATAGAGCTGGATAGTGATTTGCTGAGAGAGGTAAGGAAAATGCTACTTACCAGTATGCATCTGTTCTTGGCATGTAGAGCTGCGAGTCTCACACTGAGAATTAGATCGCCACCTGGTGTTGGGCTCGGTGAATGCATCTTGTTGTCGTCTTGGAAGAAGTCTGTGTAGTCACGAGATAGATGACTCCTCCCTTGGACGATAGTGCGCATGGGCATCGGCTCCATCCTTAGATTGTTTTTCGCCATGATGGGAAATGATGTAGTTAGTAAAAAGAAAGAAGAGATGTCCATGTGTCTATATCTAATTAAGATGGAACTGGAACAGATACAGGTCCCGGGGAGGCGGGAGGGCGTGTGAGACTCTGCAGTTCTACATGCCAAGAACAGATGCATACTGGTAAGTAGCATTTTCCGTTCAAGGCATATGAGCTGCAGATCTCACACTGAGCATAGATTATAAAGCAGTATGTCCCCTAGCAGTGGTCACCTGTATCTGTTGCAGTAGTTTGAAATAGAGTTTGGAAGACAGCTTGGCCCACGGCAGCTTGCTGCTTGGCTTTTACATCATCACCGTAGTGTTTAGTGAAAGTATGTGTTGTAGACCATGTCTCTGCCTTGCATATGTCTTCTAGAGGAATGTTCCCTAAGAAAGCCATAGAGGCTCCTAGTTTGCTTGTGGAGTGCGCCCTAGGAGGAATTATTAGTGTACGCTTTGCTTTTTGGTAGCATATTTGAATGCATTTGACAATCCACCTTGCAACTACTGCTTTAGAGATGGGGTTGCCGTTAAGTGGTGGAGAGAAAGCTACAAACAATTGTTTTGTTTTGCAAAATGCTTTGGTTCTATCAATGTAATAGAGAAGAGCTCTTTTAACGTCTAGGGTGTGTAGAGCTCTTTCTGCCACAGAGTCTGGGTTTTGGAAAAACACAGCAACAGAGATAGGGACGTGATACTACTTCCCTTGGGTTCACAGCTTACTGGACTTTGGACGCTGCTTTGACTTGTCTACCGGTTTGTGTCCCCGTCGCCCTTCCCCTCCTCTTTCCATGTGGTGTCCTTCACCCTCCCCTTTCCCGCCTTCATTACCTGTCTACTTCCCCAGATCCTTCCCCCTCCCCTGAATCTATCCCCTTGCCTGCTTTGCCCCTTACGCATTTATGCTTATTGTTTATCTCAACCTTGAAAGTAACTATTTTGCCATGCTCTAATAACTATGTAACCTTTGTAACGATGTAACCTGTGACTATGTTCTGATGCTCATGTAAAGAGCTCTGATACCTCCGGGTCTAGCCAGCGCTATATTAAACCTTTAAAATAAATAAATAAACCGGTAACTCTACAGATTGGTTTAAATGAAACAAAGTAATGACTTTTGGAAGGAATTTAGGATTTGTTCTTAGAACCACTTTATTACGGTGTAATTGTAAAAATGGTTCTCGTATAGCGAAACCTTGAAATTCACTAACTCTCTTAAGAGAGGTAATAGCCACAAGAAAAGCTGTTTTCCATGTGAGGAATTGCAGTTCACATTTGTGTAGAGGATCAAAAGGTGGTCCCATGAGCCTGGTAAGAACAATATTTAGGTTCCACACTGGAGAGGGTGGTAACCTGGGAGGAATGATTCTTTTTAATCCTTCCATAAATGCTTTAATAGCAGGAACTCTAAATAAAGACAGATGTCTATTTTGTAAGTATGCTGCAATTGCTGCAAGATGTAGGCGTATAGATGAATATGCCAAGTTACATCTTTGTAAATGTAGAAGGTAGCAAATGATATTTTGGATGGAAGCATCTAGAGGATCAATTTGATTATTAGTGCAGTAAATGGCAAATCTTTTCCATTTAGCAGCATAGCAAGCTCTAGTAGTAGGTCTCCTGGCTTCTTTAATGATATTCATACAGTCTGGTGGTAGGTTAAGGTAACCAAACTCTAAGAGTTCAGGAGCCAGATCTCCAGATTCAATTGGTTTGGATCTGGATGTCTGATGTCTTCATGGTTCTGCGTTAGCATGGATGTGTCAGACGTAGCTTTTGGTGTGGAACTAGGGATAGTTCTAGCAGTGTTGTGTACCATGGTTGGCGTGCCCATGTGGGAGCTAGAAAAATCAGTTTGAGCGACTGTTGTCATAGCTTTCGTGGTATTAGTGGTAGTGGCGGAAAAGCGTACGCAAATCTGCCTGACCAGTTCATCCATATCGTATTGCCCTTGGACAGCAGGTGTGGAAACCCGGCGGCGAAGGTTGGGGATTTTGCGTTTTCATGTGTGGCGAACAGATCTATGTCTGGATGACCCCACTTGTGAAAGAATGGTAGAAGAACTTGCAGATGTAGTTCCCATTTGTGAATCTGTTGTGTCTGTCGACTTAACAGATCTGCTATCTGATTGTGAACTCCTGGAAGGTGTTCTGCTAAAAGATATATGTTTTGTGGAATGGCCCATCTCCAGATGTTCTGTGCAAGCTGGGACAGTTGTAGAGAGTGAGTCCCCCCTGTTTTTGTATATAGTACATGGCTGTCATGTTGTCCGTCCGGATTAAGACAGCTTTGTTTTCTACTTGTACTTGGAAATTTTTGAGCACTAGTAATATTGCTAGCAGCTCCAGGTGATTGATATGGAGCGCTTTTTGTTGATTGGTCCATTACCCTGGAGTTGTATGATGTAGGAGATGGGCTCCCCATCCTGTGAGAGCTGCATTTGCTGTAAGTATTATTTGTGGAACAGGTTCGAGGAACGGCCTCCCTTTTGCCAAGTTGCAGGTGTTCCACCACTGCAGAGAGCGATGTGTGCGGCTGTCCACCAACACCAGGTCTGTCAGTTGTCCTTGAGCATGGTTCCACTGTTGTGCTAGACATTCTTGTAACAGACGCATTTGCAGTCTTGCATATGGTACAATAAAAATGCAAAATGCCATCAGGCCTATTAGTCTCATGAACACTCTGGCTGGGAGAGAGTGTTGATGTTGAAATTTTGTGACTAAGGCTTGAATGCTCTGTATCCTTGCTAGACTGGGATACACTGGAGCTGTAGACGTGTTTATTGTAGCCCCTAGATATTAATGTACATAAGAGGGCTGCAGATGCGACTTGGTGTAGTTGATTGTGAACCCTAAGTTGTACAATGTTTGAATTGTCTGAGATGTGTGTTGGACACACTGATTGAATGACTTGGCTTTTATGAGCCAATCGTCTAGATATGGGAAGACATGGATGTGTTGTCTTCTGAGATGTGCTGCTACTACTGCTAGGCACTTTGTGAACACTCTTGGTGCAGTTGTGACCCCGAATGGAAGGACTTTGAACTGATAATGCTGTCCTTCCAGTACAAACCTCAGATACTTCCTTTGAGAAGGATGAATAGGAATGTGGAAGTAGGCGTCTTTCAGATCTAGTGTTGTAAGGAAGTCGCCTTGTTGCAGCAATGGGAGCACTTGTAAAGTGATCATATGAAAATGATCTGAGTGTATATAGTGATTGAGGGGGTTGAGGTCGAGAATTGGTCTTAGTGTCCCGTCCTTTTTGGGTATTAGGAAATACAGCGAGTAAACCTCTGTTCCTGTACCCCTCCCCCCATGCTATACTCATCATCATTTTGAGGTGTATGTGGTGAAGAATGAGGAGTAGACTTTTCAGGAGAATTTGGAGGTGAAATGTTAAGAGGAAGGGGAGATGTAGGAGAAGGAAGTACAGGAGAAGAAGGTTGCATAGGAAATGTGGCAGAGTCCTTATTCTTGACAGGCACTGCAGGTGTAGGTGCTGTGTCTGACTTCCTCTTCCTGTGTGGTGTAGTGGATACATGACCTGTCTTCAGATCAATGTAGATCTTCTTTTGTAGAGGATCAGGTTGGAAAAGGTCTTCTCCTTGCCGAACCGCTGTCGGTGCCGATTTTTTCGGTTCCGGGCGTGGTTGCTGCTTGTCTTTAGCCTTAGGAGCTGAGACAGGGTCTTTTGGCGTAGATTTCGGCACCGAAGGTATTGTCTTCGGAGTCGAAGGCTGTTCAAGGGCTTGAGCGCATCGGAATCAGGCCTTGTAGGTTTCATTACCGAAGATATTGGCTTCGGAGTGGAAGCTGGTTTAGACGGCTTCGAGGCATCGGAAGCAGGCTTCATAGTTTTGTCTTTAGAAGTCGGCAGTTTCGGAACCGGGGCTTCTTTCGGTCTCGGTGCCAAGGGGGATCGGCACGTGCGGTTTGCTCAGTAGGGAGCTACCGGAAGGCTTGAGTATTTTCTTCGGAGCTGGGCTCGATGGCGGGGCTTTCGAAGTGTTTTTTCGGTCGTGACTGGGCCCCGGAGGCGGAGTGTGGACCTTTGCCTTCAATTTAGGTGCTGGGTATGGGGCAGGGGCAGTAGTACTCACGCGTTGACCCGATGGTATGGAGTCATCTGAGTCGTCTGCCCTGGATACGATTTGGAGATCGTCTGAATCTTCTTCTGGAACGACCAAAGCTTCTTCGTCGAAGATATCCACCGGTTCCGGGGCGCATCTCTGCATGTCGTGTCGGCAGGCCCTCCGATCTCGAATGGTCTTTTTTGATCGAAAGGATGCACAGGCTGTACAGCTTGACTCGTCGTGTTCTGGCGATAAGCACAGGTTACAGACCACGTGATGGTCACTGTGTGGAAACTTTGCTTCACACTAGGGGCATCTTTTGAATGGCGTCCTTTCCATGAGTTGCAGGCCTCATGGCGTGGATAGGCCCAACGGCCCACATCGATTACCGGAATCGAACAGATGAAGTAGAGTCGATATTTGTTGATATTGGAGGTTGTTTGTAAAGTTTTTTCGTGTCGAACTACCATTAAAGGTAGATTTTGAACACGAGCGGAAAAGTTACATCCGAACCCAGTGGCCGAAAAAAACAATCTAAGGATGGAGCCGATGCCCGTGCGCACTGTCGTCCAAAGGAGGAGTCCCCTATCTCGTGACTACAAAGTCTTCTTCCAAGATGACAAAAACATGCAATCATCCGAGCCAAACACCAGGTGGCGATCAAAGGCTCAGTGTGAGATCTGCAGCTCATATGCTTCGAACACAAGTCTTCTCATCCCATACTACAACAGGTATTCTGAATATACTTCAGCCAAGGAATACTCAAACAGTGGTCGAGATTTAAGCAGTCGGCATGCATAGCCCTGTTGTAGGGAGTCTGGTTTTTGGTCCAGATTCTGAGGCATCGAAGGAGCGGTTGAATTTTGATGAAATCGCTTATGTAGCCAATCCCTGCCTCAGTGTGCCAGACAAAGGAGCTAGTGCTTTGGGAGACAACTAACAAGCTCTTAATAAAGCCATTCTCAATTTTTTCAAGGCCTCCCTGATCTTCAATGCTCCACACTTCTGCCCCATACAAGTCAGTTATATTTTAAGACAACAAGGGGACCCAAGTAAAGTCAGCCAGAGACCTCAGGATTCAATTATTACAAACTACAATGGTCCCTAGGAAATTAGGGATGAGGACATAAATGAATATAGACCCGATCAGTACTATATTGGTTCAACTTGTCCAGACGGACAGAGGTCTACAATTTAATATTTAGCAATTCATAGAAATACGTACAAACGAAAATAGAGAGTGGGACACAAGACTGCATCCTACTACAAAAACAGGAACAAACAGTTAGGAAACACACAGGGAGGCTCAGGCAAAGCTCACAGTTTGTTACAGAAACAATTCTTAATGTGATAAACAAATCGCAAGGAACACCTTTACATAGTAAAATGCTAGAACTTCTAGTGACGTATAAGGTGTTTTAAGGTGTCGACGGCGTTTCGATCCATGGACACCATGCGTGGATCATCATCAGGACATTTATGATAAGCATGCCTGTATAAATTTGCCTTAAATAATTAGAAAGTTCATGTGTGATGATAAGGGTGAGATGTAAGGTCCGGCCTGAGGACAGCGCTCATCTACATGTAGGTCCGAGTGACAATAGACTTCGTTGTACCATACCGGTGGCACCGGAGAGATAGGAGGGAGTGGGGGATCTGTAAGAGCCACGGGCATGTGCTCACAGGAACGCCTTGGTGCAAGGGTACTGGCGAGTATGCTTTCCCAAGCAATGAAATAAATGTGGGAATAGGGGGCGAGGTAGGAACCACAGTCGTGTGCTCGATGTGATCGGTCGGCGGGGTCACCTAAGTCCGGAGTCCTCGGGGAGCTGCGAGGGAGGTCAGCTTCCATCGATGCTGGAGCCATACAAGTCCGTAGCACAGCATTTGGCTTTGTAAGCCAGCGAGAGTTCCTTTATGGGTTTCTGACCCAAATTTGCGGGCAAAATTGAGAATGGCCTCTACTAATTTGGAGAAGGCAATGCCTCCAGTGGTCTTCAAGGGTGCACATGAGATGTGTATCCAGGGGAATGCCAAGGTAGGAAAAAGTAGGAACAGAACCAACTTTCTTGCTGTTCACTACAAAAGAAACATTATCCTTATTCATTCACCTAAAAATCATTATGTGAGTCTTGTTTTGGTTTATAAGAAGATCTAGACTGACCATAAACTTACAAAAAACAGTCCACCAGTCGTAAGCCATTTGCAGTCCTGGCAATTAGGATCATGTTGTCTGCATAAATTTATGTGGGAATACTACACACACCTACACGAGGGCAATCTACCTTTAGGTTACCAGTTTATCCCCCAAGCTGTTTGTACAAATGGAAAAAAGAAAAGGAGCCAAGACATAGCCCTGGCATATGCCCCTTGCCAGGCTGAAAGCTGGTGAAGTTTCTCCCCGGAGCCGTACCTTACACTGGCAGTAACATCATTGAAAAGATCTCTTAAGGAAATGAACAATACATTTGAGTCATGATACCCCACGATTTAGACCTACTGACCGAGTTGAAAGCAGAACTCAAATCCATAAAAGCCAAATACAGCTTGCCATGCTTGGCCACAGTATATTTGGCAATCAACAGATATAGATTTAAGGACTGCTTGACGGTGCCTAGGCTAGAGCGGAAACTGAATTGGAAATCCGAGAGCATGTTATACTCCTCGGCCCATAGCTGCAAACGGTCCAACAGAATTCGGTCCATAATCTTTGCAGTGGTATTTATCAGTGAGATGGGGCGATAACAGTGGGGGGAATTTTTTTAATCTTTTTGAAAATAGGAACAATAGTCGCATGGGACCAGATCATGGGGGGCAAGCAACTAAGACGGCATTGAGGACATTTGCCAATAAAGGGACCCACAGTGGGATATTAGATTTAAACATATCAGAGGGACAACCGCCCAGGTAACTTCTTCCAATTTAATAGCTGGGCCGACAGAAAACTTAGTGAGACGCGGGGACACAGTTGGAATGCCGGTCAGCCAATGCAATATCAACTGATGTTTATTGAAAATGACTTTCACCTGGATTCTTCTTCCTTGTAGTTTCATGCTGTGCTGTCAGTTTGTACCATAAAGTTTTTGCTGATCAACAACTAGAGGAATGCTTTCCACATGTGCAGCTGGGAGGTCCAGCAGGTAGGTAGGGTAAGATAGCCACCACAGATTATGTCCCCTACACTAGCAAAGCCTTGAAAAGTGCTACCTAAACCAGGAGGAAGGCTTCTGCCAATGTAAGGTTTCCATTACCCTAATTCCAACGGTTCTGGTAATGGAGTACCATTGGCAGGAGTAAAATATACACGTAACATGAAGTGGACCCAGGAATGGCTTCCCCTACAGTATCTGATGTTGGCCAGCTTTTAAGAAGCATACGCTTTTCCAGACATGCGTCTAGAAGACAGCCAGATGCAGTATATCCTTTGGTTTGTAAAGAAGCAGGATTTCTTGTAGCTCACAGGACAGCCCAAATCTGAGTCCATTGTGGAAAATAATTGCTTACTTTTCCTCTGTGAGCTGGCTTTCCAGCCACGGGTACTGGTTTACTGAGGAGAGTGACCAATACTCCCTTGCACTTCGAAAATAACCTTGGAGCTGACTTTAGGTCAAACGTAAGAACCTTGAAAAGGCTCTTTCTAGTTTACAAAACAAAGGAATTTAATTTTCTGTTTCCCACATGGCTAGTAAAATGAAATATGCACCCTGAAGCCCTATTGAACATGAACTACCTTGACAACATTCCTTTTTTCTTGTGAACACCGGGTGCTCATCCTGCAGCTTGTTTCCACTGACAAGTCTGATGTCCCTTTTCAGTTCAAGATAATGCTATTAGGTAACCAGAGGCTTTACCAATAGAGATGAAGGGTTTGGTCTCAATACACAGCCATTCTTTACAATTGAAAGTACTAACTGTCATTTGTGGGGTCTTGCCACTCCTCCAGATGCACATTCATTCTCCACGCTATAGGAAAAAGAAACAGTGAGGGAGGAGTTGATGTCTCTTTGCCTGGTGTTTTGAGGTACTTTAAACTAAGTGGCTGAAGACAGAGGATGTTTTCCTTAAAGGTATGGTTTAGCTAAAACGTACTGCTGTCCTTGTTGAGGTTGCTGCTGTGCGACTTGTAAAATGATTGATGGCCTCTTTGATGATCTCTCCTCTCAAACGCATCTCTTCTACCACTTATTTGCAACTGAACAAGTACCTGATTCTTGGTGGGGGTATCATTCACCCTATATTTAAGGGTAGGAACAGTTCCCAATTCAGCAAACTATCTACAAACTTCCGTACGCGATAATGTAGCTATGCACTTTGGAGGCCTTCTACACAAAGATCTTGAGTCCTAGGTTGCAGAGCAAAAAAACTATTCCAATTAACCAAACAGGTTAACCTAATGGCCCTTTTTTTAATTGATTGATTAAACTCTGGCTGATTGGTCATTGTTATTCCTTTGCTTCCTGGATTTTAAATCTACTTTCTTATCTCGTGCCTAGAGGCTTTATGCTCCAAAATATCGAGATTAGGTATTTCACCGATCATGCTGACCGGATTCATCTTGTTATATTCTAACACAAGGTCTTGAGTTAAAGTCAGGGACAGCACCACAGGATCACATTAGAACTACACAACAACAGGCCTGAAACAAGGCTGCGTCTTAGCCCTATTACCGTTCAGCATCTGTCTATCAGATCCTACAACTACACTAAATAACATCAGAGCCCACTCCCCTTTAAGATTAGTCACCCAATATCATGTCTCCTCTGTGTCTTCCCTATATGGATGATGTCCTCTTACTAAGCAAAACAAACTGGATTACAGAATTTGCTGAATACACTTTACAGATACTCTGAAACTCACAAATTTAGAGGTAATTTTATCTAAACAAAAATTATTATTATGGGCCCAAAAAATAACAAAATAAGGCAACTGTCATTTGAATGAGCTCCAAGTAATGAAAGGGCTGGAATACTAAACTCCGGCTCCTAATAGATAATCAAGAACCATTTATTCCTCATAAACAATACATCAAAATAAGACCGCTACCCTGGTTTTTGCTTCTGTTGCACTCTATAAACATTGCGTTTGGTTCATAAGTGCTGGTGAGAAGAGGCACGCTTTTAGACAACATCAACTCAAATACCTGTAGGGGGATTTTCCATCTTCCAGGACATGCCTTTCCACCACAAATTTGCTCAGAATTTGGCCTAATTAAGCAAACAAAATCCAGTCAAGAGGTTTACTTGAAAATAGGTTTTTAATTCAGAGCAGCAAAAAATTAACACACTCAACCACCTGCTGTTGATGAAAATGTAAAAGTCCGATGAAAATGCACCCTCACATTGCATTTTAGGAGAACCGTTGCAGACTTAGAAATAAGAGGGCTTTGGGATGCACTCATTACCTTTTGCGGTGTTATAAAAAAATTATTACAAAAAACATGGGATTCTTTCACTTTTGGTAGACAAACACAGCTTTGCAAAGCGTGCACATGCATGGGAGGTGATAAACAGCTACTCGTACTAGCTGGGTATGGCTGATTGGTCGAGTGCAAGTGATTGCCAAACGTTATTCGAGACCTGTGGAGCATATGTCTAATTTGGTTTTGGGAGGCTTTTTACATGCCTCAGTGATTGTCTGTAGAAACATCAGTGGTGATTCAGATTTGCTGACACTAAATAGATGTTTCTGGTGAGGCCCAGTGTGGTCAGTTCCAGCAGGTGTTTTCTGCCTATGCCTCAGTAGGTTGTAGGAACAGTCCAGAGGACATAAACATGATTCTGGCATTTACAAGAAGCCACTGGATTGAGTCGAGTTCGATGGTTGCATTTGAAGGATTACACACATGCTGAAAGTTGCGATCTGTAGCCGTTGTAACCGCTTTCAGTTTCTAGAGGAGATGAGAAGGATGATATTGCAGTAATTGAGACATGCTACTGAGGGCTGTAATCAACCCTACCCTGTTGTCTGGAGTATTAGAGGGTTTTACTAACTAGAGAAAAATGCAGCTGGAAACCCTTGACCCCCATGTTTATTTATAGAGTGACAAAGTTCATAGTAAAAAAGAACAATAGTTACTTACCTGTAATCTGTGGTTCTCCAGTATTGGTGACTTTCATAGATTCACATGCCTGAATCATTCCCCGTCGTCGGAGTGGGAGTCCCACGGTACATAAAAAAGCAATAATATGCCATAATAACATAGAAAAATCTTGGTAATAACCAACCAGGAAGTAAAGTAGCACAAGCTACAGGAGAAAAAACTTCCACACTCATGACTATCCTAGTCATTTTGTATAGCCCAAACTGCAGCCAATCAGGCGACAGCACCCACCAGAAGGTTCTCCCCAGAGGCTCAGGCTCTCAGATTTTCTCGCACAGGAGTGAAACCAACATAATTGCCTGAGGAGCCTCTGAGGGGAAGTGGGCGGCTGCATGTGAATCTATGAAAGACACCAATACTGGAGAACCACAGATTACAGGTAAATAAATATTGTTCTTCTCCAGTATGGGGGTGTCTTTCATAGCTTCACATGCCTGAATCGAAGTAGATAGCACTATACATCCTTGCTTGGAAGACGCTGTTTGTAACATAAACCTGTATATATGAAAAGTATATAATCATATAGTAGAAATATCACATTTCTGAAAGCATGTAAAAATGCAGTTACGTAAGCATGTACATAGAAATAAGCATGAACAAGCATCTGAAAAGCAGTAAAAAGGAGGAGGGAAACAGAGACTCACCTAATTTAAAAAGATTCCGCAAAACTGCTTGGCCCACTGAAGCATCAGTCTCGCTAGTTGCATCCAAACAATAGTGTTTGGTGAAAGTATGCCTGCTGGCCCAGGTTACCGCTCTGCAGATGTGCTGAAGAGGAACTCCAGCGAAAAGAGCAGTCGAGGAAGACAAGGCTCTCGTTGAGTGAGCCCTTGGTGTTGTCTGCAAAGGTCTTCCTGCTTGTGTATGACAAAAGTCAATAGCTGCAGAGATCCATCTAGCTATTGTCTGTTTAGACACTGCATGACCTTGACGAATTGTTCCATAGGCAACAAACAATTGATCCGATTTGCGTATTGTAGAGGTCCTTTGTAAGTACAACTTTAAACACCTCTTGATGTCTAGTGTATGCAATGCCCTTTCCGCAGGGGATTGCAGGTTAGGAAAAAATGTCTTTAAGACGACTGGCTCATTCAGGTGAAAGTCCGAAGGCACTTATGGCATGAGTTTTGGGTTAGTGCGGAGCACTACTGAATCAGACGTGAACTGCAGGAAAGGTGGATGGACCGTGAACGCCTGGACATCACTGACTCTTCTTGATGAAGTTAAAGCGAACAAAAGTGACACCTTCTATGTAAGAAATTTCAAATCCACTCTCTGAATTGGTTCAAAAGGATGGCGCGTGAGCTGCGCTAACACTACATTGAGATGCCACGATGGACGTGGACGACGAACAGGAGGGAACATTCTGAAAAGACCTTTGAAGAACTGTTGTATTATTCTGGAAGAATAGAGTGAAGTGGAACCATCCTGGCGGTACCTTGAAATGGCTGCTAGAAAAACCTTTAGAGTTGCATGAGACAATCTCGACCTTGCCAGATGTAGGAAAAACGGTAATATCTGCTCTGGCTTGGCTAGAAAAGGATGAATTCCAGCTGAATGACACCAGATACAGTATCTCTTCCATTTAAGTCTGTATGTTTTTATTGTAGCAGGTGCTCTAGCTTTGGCTAGCACCTCCTTGCAATCTGCAGGGATATTCAGGTGGGCGAATTCAAGGTACTCGGGCGCCAAACTGCTAATTTCAGAGATGTCGGGTCCGGGTGGTAAATCTGACCATCCTGGATGGTGAGGAGGTCCAGAATCGGTCGAACCTGTATTGGTTCGCACTCCGATAGGAGAAGGAGCTCGGTGAACCAGTATTGGCGAGGCCATCTGGGGGCAATCAGGATTAGGCGACACAGTTCTTTCTTCATCTTCCAAAGAACCCTGGGAACCAACGGTATCGGAGAAAAGGCGTAACCATATATTTGATACCAGTTGATCAAAAACGCATTCCCCTGAGAGTCTTTGTGGGGATGCCAGCTTGCAAAGAACCGGCATTTGCTGTTCTCCTTGGTCGCAAAAAGGTCTAGATCTGGATGACCCCACTGCTGAAAGATCCAATCCACCGTAGGTTGGTGAAGTTCCTATTCGTGGGTGGACACCTTTGTCCTGCTGAGTGTCCGCAAGAACGTTTGCCGTTCCCGGTACATGTACCGCCAGAAGATTGATTCTGTGTCGTATTGCCCATGCCCATATTTCTTGGGCTTCCTGAGACAGAAGAGCCGATCTTGTTCCTCCCTGTTTGTTCAAATAGTGCATGCTTGTAGTATTGTCTGTGCGAACCAATACTGTGGCCCCTTGAACGATTGCGCGAAAGGACTTGAGGGCTAGGAAGATGGCTCTCAGCTCCAACAGATTGATGTGCCAGAGTTTCTGTTGAGGACTCCATTTCCCGCTGATCGTCTGCCCTTGAAGATGAGCTCCCCAACCTTCGAGGGATGCGTCCGTGGTGATTATAAAGTTTGGTGTGTCTTGGATGAACGCGCAACCTTGTTGCAAATTCTTTCTCTGAATCCATCAGAGAAGAGTACCTCGGATGCGAGGGGTGATCCAGATGAGGTCCTCGAATGATCCGGACACCTGTAACCCTTGCAGGCTGAGTTCTTCTTGAAGAGGCCTCATTCTGAGACGGCAATTCGGTATCAAAGGAATGCAAGAAGAGACCATCCCCAGAAAAGACTTGAATTGTCGGGCTGAAACTGACTTTTTTTTAGAGTAAACTTCGAGCCATGTCCTGAATTCTGTCTTGCCTCTCATCCGAAACGAAAGCTTGGACTAGCAGTGTGTCTGGAGTTGCTCCTAAGAAAGTTTGTCTTTGGGATGGCTCTAGTTGTGACTTGCTGAAATTGACGGAGAGACCCAGTGACTGGAAGAGACACAGACACCGCTGGATATGGTTGTCTGCGTTTGTGTAAGAATTCGCCTTGATAAGGCAGTCGTCTAAGTATGGAAATATTTGTATTCCCTCCAGCCGGAAGTGTGCTGCTACTGGGGCCAAGAACTTCGTGAACACCCTGGGAGCTGAGCGTAGCCCAAAGGGAAGGACCTTGAACTGATAATCCCTGCCAGCCACTCTGAATCATAGGAATTTCCTGTGCCGAGGCAAAATGGGGATGCGAAAATATGCACCTTGGAGATCCAAGGTGGCCATGTATTCTCCCTCCGAAAGAAGATGCAGTATTTCTTGAAGTGACAGCATCTGGAATGTCAGCTTTTTCAAATACTTGTTTAGAGCACGGAGATCCAGAGTTGGACGCAACTCTCCATTCTTCTTCTTTACGAGAAATAATCTGGAGTAGAAACCTGCTCCTCTTTGAGCCTGTGGAACCTTTTCTATTGCTCCTTTCTTTAACAACAAATTGATTTGGGAAAACAACTCCTTGAGATGAGCTGGAGGTGGGCCCTTTGGGGAAACGTCTTAAGGAAACTATTCGAATTCGAGGGCATGGCTCTTGGCCACAATATCCAGGACCCACCTGTCCGATGTTATTGAGGACCATTTTGCGTAGAAATTTGAGATTTTTCCTCTAATTTTTATGCGAGGATGTGGCAGTAGCGGTGGCAGGTGATGACACTCATTGTCTATTATCCTTTCTGCGGTAGGCAGGCTTCCTTTTGTTTTGGGAATAATTAGTGTTGCGCTGACCGTAGGACTGGTAACGCTGGCTTTGGTAAGGTTTATTCCTTTGCCTGTAGGAGGGCTGCTGACTACAACCTCCTCTATTAGAGGACGATCCACGTCCTCTCGCACCTCGAAAGGGCGGCTTTCGAAATTGTAAGGTGCCCAGGGATCTAGCTGTCTCCGTGTCCTTTTTGATTGTCTGCAGGGCTTCCTCAATATGCGGGCCAAACAAAAACTCTCCGTCGTAAGGCATATCTAACACCTTCGCTTGAATCTCCTGGCGGAACGAAGTTGCTCTCAGCCAGCCTTGTCTACGCAAGCAGCTGCTCCTGCCAATTGCCTGAATCCAGTTGAAGCTACATCAACTGCAGAGTCAATCACTTTCGTCGAGATCCTTTCACCTTCCTGCAGGATTTTCAAAGCCTCGGAGGGATCTGGAAGCATGTTGACATATGGCGAGATGTCAGACCACATTTGCCGGTCATATCTGCCAGTATGGCCAATGAGTTAGCAGCCCGGACTGTGGTTGCTGCCATTGTTGACACACGATTACCAATTGCATCCAGACGCCTGCTGTCTCTATCCGGTGGGGCTGCGATTGGAGAGGAAGGGTTTCTTGACCGCTTCTGTGCAGCCTGCATGATCACCGAATCCAATTTCGAATGTCCTATAAAGGCAAGCTGGGGACTTTTCAGGAGTCTTATATTTTTTGTCTATCCTTGGCAAAATTGTAGGAATAAATGCCGGAGTAGACATGACTTTAATCCCCTCTTTCCAAATGAAATCGATAATAGGTATCGACTTAACTTGTCTCCTTGGCTGATCCTTAGAATCATAAAGGAAGCATTTTTGTAGTGTAGCCTCCATGTCAATATGAAAACGTTTTGTAGCTCTCTCCATGAGAAGATGGAACCTTCTACGTCAACCGGAGGTGAATCAGCAGTAGCCGGAGGCGAAGGAGAAGGTGTTTGAACTTGATAATCATCCCACTCCGACATCATGGAACTTTCATCGACTTCCCCTTCTTCTCTCTCTTCTTCCTCAGAGGAATGTGGTTCTTTAGGCTGATGGGACACTACAGGTGGGGGAGACTTCGGAGGTCTTAACTCCGATATTGGCGTTTGCACTACATGTGTAGGAGGCACAGAGTCCGCTGACTCCGACGGTGGTAAACGCCTATAATAATCACTAAGCATGTGCTGAAGATTTGTTAGCAATGCTACTGGCATCTGAGCTCAAGGAATATTTTTAACAGGTGATGTCACAAGCTCAGGCGAATAATGGTCGTCTTGATCGTCCTCCTGGTATTTGATGTTCAATTCAGAAGGACTTGTAGCTGTCCCAAACCTTTCATCCATATCCGATTCCTCCTCACTATCTTCAGAGTCCAGTAACTTGTCAGGGACCTGAAGGGGTACTGTTTGAGGTGATAGACGTAGAGGAGACAAAGGTTCTAGGACAGAACTGCGTCTCTGGAGCAAGGATGGCTTTGGCGTGGATGCAAAAGCTGTAGACGGTGACCAAACCTGCATGGTGGTACATGTGGACAGTTGCGGCGTTGACGGAGGCCCCATCAAAGGACTCGTGGATGGAGGTTTGGCTTCAGACAATGAAGAGGTTGTAGTCGACGATTGAGTTGTCTTTGTCGACGACAGTGTAGGATTCGTCGACGACAGTGTAGGATTCGTCGACGACAGTGTAGGATTCGTCGACGACGGTGTAGGATTCGCCGACGACTGTGTAGGATTCGCCGACGACTGTGTAGGATTCGCCGACGACGGTGTAGGATTCGTCGACGACAGTGTAGGATTCATCAATGACGGTGTACGATTCGCCGACGAGCTCGTGGACGACGGGATGTTCAACGACGGTGATGTAACATCCGTCGACGGTGGTGTCGACGAAGCTATCGTCAACGGAATCTTCTTCAGATTGGCCGTCGACGAGGCGCTGACGATGGCAGATGAAGATTCCTTCTTCGACGAGATAGGTCTAACAGCAACAGACCATCATTGACGGTGAAGACGCTGTCTACATTAAAATTTCAGGTTTAGGTGAAGTTATGGTTACCGTAGACGTTGCGTCAACGAGGATCTTCGTCGGAGTTGACGACGGCATCGTCGACGACAGGGACTGTTTCTGAGGTAAAGTTTACTCAGAAGTCACCTTTTGAGGTAACTTTTTGGTTGTCCTTCTCGGGGGTGTGGATGGCCCAAGTTTGGCCTTAGTAGGGGGAGTAGCCTTAGAAGTGGAAGGCCTCTCAGACCCCTTAGAAGATTGTTGCAGCTTTACAATCTTGGCCCCAGAAGAAGATAGCACCTCTTCAGCAGCTCTCTTTCTAGAAGGTGTTGTAAATCCAGAGGCAATACTGCCTACCTCAGAAACATTATAGTCTTGATCCTTGAGCTTTTGTAGCCACAAAAGCAGGCGGCCTTCTCTGTCCCTGAGGGTCTTCTGAGGGAAGGTCCTACAAATCGTGCAGTCCTTCACTTGATGATCAGGGTATAGGCAATAAATGCACTTCTTGTGGGGATCTTCTTTAAAAAGCCGGAGCTTACCACAAGAGTCACAAGGCCTGAACAAAGATTTCTTAGATGAAGACATCTTCAAACTAGATTCCAGAAGGAAAATAGAGAAGTACTGAGCAGAGCTCTGGGAGACTCCCTTCACACGACGTGCGGTAGAAAATCTGAGAGCCTGAGCCTCTGAGAAGAACCTTCTGGTGGGTGCTGATGCCTGATTGGCTGTAGTTTGGGCTATACAAAATGACTAGGATAGTCATGAGTCTGGAAGTTTTTTCTCCTGTAGCTTGTGCTGCCTTACTTCCTGGTTGGTTATTACCAAGATTTTTCTATGTTATTATGGCATATTATTGCTTTTTTATGTACTGTGGGACTCCCACTCCGACGACGGGGAATGATTCAGAAATGTGAATCTATGAAAGACACCCCAATACTGGAGAAGTATCCTTCGGTTCTAGATTTTCAGAAAGGTTTATTGAAGGATCCATGACCACTTTCCTCCATCACCAGAACCTCCACTTTGGCCTCATTTATACAGACCAGCTCTCCCTCATCCAATTGAGTGACCACACATACGCCAGAGGTACCCTCAGGTCTATACATATTTCTAAGGAGGGGTGGCAATTACAAGTTTCAAAGGGCCAGGAATGACTCCAGAGAAGAGGGAGCCAGTTATCATTTTTTTTGTCAGTCGTAAGAGGGCAACATTGGGATTATTACGTGAGTTGGATGTTGTTGTCATGGGGATTTAGAAACTAGGAGGAACCCAAGGGTTTGAAAAAGGTGTAAATAAATTCTAGCAAGTTGGTGTAGAGCGAATAAGAGAAGTTTTGGAAATGGAATCCCAGATTTTGGTGATTTTGTTTACACAGAATTTCAGTACATCTTTGCATTGTAGCACAAGTTACCTACCTTCAGTAACGATATATCTGTAAGAAACAGTAGTTACTATTAGATTCCTTACCTTAGAATATCCCCAGGCGTCAGACTGGATCCGGAAAGTTTTGCGTAGCAGTACCCCTGCGCGTCGGTAGGCGTCGTCTGCGGCTCCGCGTCCGTCGTCGGCGCCGGGATGACGTTGTCGGAGTAGTTAACACTCCACCCTCATGCACTGATGTCAGTTCTTATACACAGCTTTTCCGCGCCAAAAACGCTGAGCCATGATAAAAACCAACACTGGTGCCATGAAAACTAGGACCCTGAAAGGGGGTGGCCTTAACTCTAGATATCGGTTCACAGAACAGGGAGGATGGGTGGGGCGGTAAGGAATCTAATACTAACTACTGTTTCTTACAGATATATCGTTACCGAAGGTAAGTAACTTGTGCATCTGAAAGAAACAGATTAGTATTAGATTCCTTACCTTAGAATAGATACCCCAGCAATACCAACCCGGTGGTGGGTCTGCGAACAAATGATCACACCAGAAAGTCCTGGAGAACGGAACGGCCGAAAAAGCCATCTCTCCGGACTTGGCTGTCCAGGCAGTAGTGTCTTGCGAACGTGTGCAGCAAGGCTCTCGAGGCTGCCTGACAGATGTCCTGCAAGGGTACTCCCCGACCCAGGGCAGTAGTAGCCGCGGTGACCCGAGTGGAATGGGCACGTAGCCCCACAGGAGGCTCTTTTTTAGCCAGCGAGTAACAAGCCTTGATGCACAAGACGACCCATCGAGAAATGGTCCGTTTGTGCACTGCCCGTCCCTTCTTAGCGCCCACGTAACCAACAAAGAGTTGGTCATCCACCCGGAACTGGCGTGTGCGATCAAGATAGTATGAGAGCGCACGTTTTGGGTCCAGACGGTGTAGCCTCTCTTCCTAGGGATGCGGAGGCGAAAAGAAGGTGGGCAAAGTGATGGACTGACCGATGTGGAAGTCTGAGACTACTTTAGGCAGGAAAGAGGGTCGCGTCCGCAACACAACTTTGTCCAAATGGTCAGAAAGGAAAGGAGGTTGAGAAGAAAGAGCCTGGAGCTCACTGACTCTCCTGGCAGAGGTGATGGCAACCAGGAATGCAGTCTTAAGAGTAAGGAGACGAAGAGGACAGTTATGAAGTGGCTCGAAGGGAGCGCACATCAGATAAGTCAGAACAAGGTTCAAGTCCCACTGAGGCATCACGAAAGGAACAGGAGGGAACATATGAGTGATGCCCTTCAAGAACCTATTTACAGCTTGGGACTTAAACAAAGAGGGCTGATCAGGGAGCCTGAAGAAGGCAGAAATGACAGGAGGTAGCCCTTGAGAATGCCCAGAGCAGAGCCCTGCTGGGCAAGAGAAAGAAGAAAGAGGAGAACCTCTGAAATCGGGGCAGAAGGGATCCACAGCCTTTGCTGTGTACCATGCCACAAATTTGTTCCACCTGCAGGCGTATACCGATTTTGTGGCGGGACGCCTGGCTGCCAGAATCACATTACAGACTTACGGAGGCAAGTCAAATGGCCTCAACTGCTGCCGCTCAATCTCCACGCATGTAAGTGGAGACTGGACAAGTTCGGGTGGAGGACCGTCCCCTGCTGCTGCGACAGAAGGTCCTCCTGAAGAGGCAGACAAATCGGGGGATCGACAGACATGCTGAGTAGCTCGGGATACCAGTATCTTCGTGCCCAGTCCGGAGCCACAAGGATGACTTGGGCCCGGTCGCGCCTGATCTTCAGCACTCTGGGCAGAAGTGGTATAGGCAGAAAGTCGTACAACAGACGGCGGCTCCACTCGCGACGAAAAACGTCTCCGAGCGAGTGCCGCCTTGGAAATTCCAATGCGCAGAACTGATGACATTGCGCGTTCTCTTCTGTGGCGAATAGATCTAACCAAGGCTCTCCCGGTGGGCCGGCAGGACGGGGATATGAAAATATGCATCCTGTAAGTCCAACACTACCATCCAGTCTCCCGGGTCCAGGGCACCTAAGACCTGAGCCAAAGTCAGCATCTTGAACTTCTCCTTCCGGAGGAAGCCGTTGACGTTCCTTAGGTCCAAGATAGGGCGTAGGCCTCCTTTGCCCTTCTTGGGAACCAGAAAGTAGTGGGACTAACAACCACGTCCTACTTCTGGCCCAGGAACGCGCTCGATGGCCCCCTTGGCCCAGAGGGCCGAAACTTCCTCTTGCAGAAGTTGCAAGTGATCCCCCGACACTCGGTGGTACTGCAGTGGCATGGCTGGAGGGGTCGCCTCGAAGGGGAGGGAATAGCCCCTTTGGACGATTTGCAGCACCCAACTGTCCGATGTGATGGCGCGCCAGTGGAGGAGGTGATGGCAAACCCTGCCCCCCAATGGCGTTAAATGGGCCTGAAAGCTCGGACTAGGAAGGCTTTGAGGCAGATGCTGCGGGGTAGATGTGGACTGGCCGCGCCGTTGTCCCCTGTTACCGCCTCGACGGTAACCACGTCTGCCATTGCGCTGAATGTTAGTCTGCGGCCCGTGGCTGGCAGGACGTGTGAGAGCACCCCTTCCGTGGCCACAAAAGGAGCGCTGGGCAGAAGATTGCTGGCGCGGGCCGACAGGCCCAAGGACTTGGCCGTAGCCCTGGAGTCCTTAAAGCGTTCCAGCGCATTATCTGCCTCGCCACCGAAGAGGTGGCTGCCATTGAACGGCATGTCCATAAGGGTGTTTTGCACATAGGCCGAAAAGTTGGCGGACCTCAGCCAGGCGTGGCGGCGAACCGCCACAGACGTGGAAATCGCTCTTCCTAGCGAGTCCGTGGTATCCAGTCCACATCTTATAGAGTACAGCGCTGCGTCTCTTTCCTCAGCGAGGGCTTGACAGAGTTTCGCCCGGGCTCCCTCCGGGCACTCAGGCAGCACGGCCGCAACTGTATCCCACTAGGAATGGGTGTAACGGCCTAAGAGGCACGCGGTGTTGACCGACCGCAACCTCTAACTAAGGGAGGAGAACATCATCTTGCCGAACTGTTCATACCTCTTGGATTCCCGATCTGGTGGTGCAGTCGGGAATGCGGATTGGGAAGTGGAGGCCTGGATAACCAGGCTCTCGGGTGGGGTGGGTGGACAAGAAACTAGGGACGCCCGGGGCTGGGAGGTGGCGCCTAGCGACTTTCCTATCTACAGGGGGACCTGTAGTGGGCCTGGACCAAGTGCCCAACAGGACGTCTGTGAGAGCCTCATTAAAACGGCAGTAGAGGCTCTGGGGAGCTTACCTGTGGTTTAAGGACCTCTGTGAGGATATTAGACCTCAATGGTGTGACGGGGAGCTCAAGAGCCAAAGCCTTGGCTGCCCTCATCAGCACCACACTATAAGCAGCCCCCTCCTCTGTAGCCACGGTAGGAGGGGAGACAAAACCAGTGTCTGGGGAGGTATCCAGGCCACTGGCTTCCCCTAGTTCCTGTGTCCAGTCCTGATATGACTGGCACTCACATGCCAGGGGGTCCTCAGACCCCCCCCAGTCTCCCTCATCGTCCATGTCCTGAAATTCAGGGATAAAGGATGGACCCAGATCCTCAAAGAATTCCTCTTCGGCGGCGCCGCTCCGATGCCGGATCCGGACCGAGGGGTGGACCAGGGTCATCTCCGCACAACGCCGGGGATGACACCCTAGGGCCGACGCCGGTGGGGTCGTACGGTCGACCAGCAGCGACCCGGATCCGGAACCGGATCCAGTGGGGCCCTGCGGCGCCGGGACCTAAGCACCCGAAGGCGCCGGGGCCAAAGCACTCGACGGCGCCGGGGCCGAAGCACAAGACGGCGCCGGGGCCGAAGCACCCAGCCCGCTTGGGCACCCAGTCGGGTCCGCTTGGCCCGAAGGCGCCGCAGAACCAGACGGAGGAGAGAGCGACCTCATGGCCATGAGGAAGGCGTCGATCTCCTCCGGCGTCGCGTTCTGCCCAGGGACCGGCGGGTATGGAGCAGGTCGCGACGCCTGCGGCTCTAGCGGAGCCGCGTGGGCAGTGTCACCCGAACCCCCGGCTGCGTCGCGCAAGCGTCGGGGGGAGTCAGAAGAGCGATGTCGCCTCTTCGACTTCTTGTGCCTCTTACCTGAGGACTTGGAGCCCGACGAGTGGTGTCGACTCGCCGAGCTGTGATGACTCCGGCCCCGCGACCGGTCCCTCGACCTCCTTCCGGACCTTCGAACGGCGCGGGCCCGACTGCCGGAGCTCGAGGCTCTTACGGGACCGCTCCCGCCTAACCTTCGACGTCAAGGCCCGACAGTCGGGGAAAAACTTGTCATCGTGGTCGGGCCCCAGGCAAAGTAGGTCCCGGCGATGGGGGTCGGTAACCGACATGGGTCGGTAACCGACATCAGTCGGTTGCAGTCAGCACAGGGCTTGAACCCGGGCATCTCTACCGGCACCGATTGAGTCGTAGACTCGAAACGGATCCAAAAAGGATCAAAAAAGCTTTGTCAAAAACTGACTAAAGGGTACCACTTTCTCCGGACCTGCGCTGGCTGGCGCCGAAAAAAGAAGAACTGACTTCAGAGCGCAAGGGCGGCGTCTAAGTACTCCGACAATGTCATCCCGGCGTCAACAACGCCGGACGCAGAGCCGCAGACGCCTACCGACGCGCAGGGGTATTGCTACGCAAAAGTTTCCGGATCCTGTCTGACGCCTGGGGACATTCTAAGGTAAGGAATCTAATACTAACCTGTTTCTTTCACATGTTATATGCATGGGCTGTTTTTCACAGCATCTGGTTTGGATAGTTGCTGATAAATACGTACGATAAACCGTCTTTTGTATATTTTGTATTAATGCTTTATTATACAGCATGTAGCGAACTCAGATTGCTCAAACATATCATTAGAAAATATGTTTAATGCCAGAGTACATATTTCCTACAACAAAACAATCAATGAATATCTTTCTTTCCAGCCTTTTTGCCCACTCTCTACCTGTGGCTGCTCTCTTGAAGATCACTGCATTTTCACAGTAAACATCAGCATCTTTCCCATTCAAATTGTGGGCATAGATGTTCACAATCAGGCTACTGTTGCTCTGCCAAAGGTAAACAATCACAATGCTGAAGTAGACTGCCTGGGGCTACCTACAATGCTACTGCTAAAAAACAATGGTCTGGGGCTTTTGTCAGAAATATCATTGCCAGAACAAAACTGAACTGAGCAGAGTGCGGCAGCAAAAGAATGCAAGTGCAAAAAAGAACAATGAAAACCTACACAGAACATAATGTGAACTGGAATTAGAGGCTGTGTGCTATAACACTGTTTGGCAGAAAACAGCTACGTTTTCAACTCTTTACTATTCACAAGCACCACCTAAATTTAGCTTCTGAGTAGTTTGCTCTAATGTGAGAAGATGCAAGCACTATTAATGCCTAATCCTACACTAGAATAACTTCGGGTTAATGGCAGGACATCTCCCTACACAGAGAACGGTAGCTGGAATAAACAGTAAACCTCACGGTGAGGGGGGCACAGGCATGTTTAAGAGCACACTTACCTCAATGCCTTGCACCTTTAGCTTCATATGATCTTCGCGGGTGGTTTTGCCATCTTTCCTTTTCTTCCAGCAGTAGCCATCTTTCCGATACTTCACTTTCTTCCGATTGTACAGGATTATGGAACCATTCTGGGGTCTTACAGAAAGAAAAAAGAAATACAAAACGTAAACAAAAAATGCATCTTTCCTGCCTGCTGAGCACTCTTTTGTCTGCAGTGAACATAAGGAATAAAACTTCACATCAATTTTATGGCACAGTAGCAAACAAAGGAGAGCTTCATGGGCAGACAAGGAAATGTATGTGAGAGCAAAACACTTTACCGCTACACATTGAGGATTATGTTACTAGCCTTCCTGCTGGACGAGGTGTAAGGATTATGTTACTTACCCAGAAAGCATCTGTTCTTGGCATGTAGAGCTGTAGATTCACATGCTTTGCATACTCCTGCCATCTATTGTTGGGTCCGGATGTTTGCAAGTTGTTTTTCTTCGAAGAAGTTGTTCCAGTCACAAGGTAAGTTGACTCCTCCTTTCAGTGATAGTGCGCAAGGGCATCCAATCCATTGTTAGATTGTTTTCCCGAAAGAGGGGGAGAATGGAGTAAATGAGTGTAGAATATAGATGTCCATGCGTACGGATGTAAATAGTAAGAACTGCAACAACTGTAGGTGTCCAGGGAGGTGGGTGGTCGCATGTGAATCTACAGCTCTACATGCCAAGACCAGATTCTTACTGGGTAAGTTACATAATCCGTTCGAGGCATGTGTGCTGTAGATACACATGCTTTGCATAGACTACAACGCAGTATGCTACCAAAGCAGGGACTAACCTGTAGATTTTGCACTTGTCTGAAAAAGTGTCTTAAGCACTGCTTGGCCTACATTAGCTTCTTGGCATTCTAACACATCTACACAATAGTGTTTGATAAATGTGTGTGGTGTAGACCATGTGCTGCCTTACATATGTCAGCTAGGAGGATGCTACCTAAAGAAAGCCACAGTAGCCCCTATTTTGCAAGTGGAATGCGCTGTACGGGGTATAAAGTCCTTTAAGCTTTTGTATAGCATTTTTTAATGCATTTAACAATCCATCTTGAATTGCCAGATTTAGAGATGGGATTGGCTTTGTGATGTGCCGCAAATGCAACAAACAATTGTTTTGTTTTGCGAAAATCTTTGGTCCTTTCTATGTAGTACGATAAGGCTCTGCTAACATCAAGCGTGTGAAGAGGATGTTGAGCTACTGAATCAGGTTGAGGAAAAAACACAGGCAACTCAACTGATTGGTTAATATGAAAAGCAGAAACTACCTTGGGAAGGAATTTGGGATTGGTGCGAAGAACTACCCTGTCTTTGTGGAGCTGAAAGAAGGGTTCTTCGAAGGTTAATGTCTGTAGCTCAACAACTCTCCTCAATTAGGTGATCGCAATGAGGAAATCAACCATCAACGAACCAAACTCTATGACTTCAGGAGCCATATTGCTAGGTTTAGTTCTTGGGGATTTGGATGCCTGATTTCTCCATGGTTCTGAGTGAGGAGCTTGGAGGTCAGATGCAGCTTTTGATGAGGAACTACTGACAGCTCCAACAGGGTGGCGTACCATTGGTTGACAGGCCCATGTGGGAGCTACTAGAATTAGTCTGAAGGATGTTTGTCCGAGTTTCCGAACCAGAAACGGAATAAGCGGGAGAGGCGGAAAAGCGTAGGCAAATATCCCTGACCAGTTCATCCATAGGGCATTGCCTTTTGAGAGTGGGTGTTGGAACTTGGAGGCAAAGTTTGTTGATTGTGGCAAACAAGCCTATCTGAGGAATCCCCTTTGTTGTAAGTATGGAAGGAGAACTTGGGGAAGAAGTTCCCACTCGTGAATTTGCTGTCTCTTTCTGTTGAAGAGGTCGGCAATTTGATTGTTTACCCCTGGAAGGTGTTCTGCCAGAAGATAAATCCTATGATGGTGTCAAATTCCAAATGGCTTGAAAGAGGCGTGACAGTTGGAGAGTGTGAGTCCCCCCCCCCCCTTGTTTTTGTACATAGTACACTGCTGTCATATTGTCCATGCGAACTAGGACAACTTTGCCAATGAGGTGAGTTTGAAAAGCTTTGAGTGCTAGAAACACTGCTAGAAGTTCTAGGCAGTTGATGTGGAGACTTTTGTGATTGTCACTCGACAGACCCTGGATTGTGTGATGTTGAAGATGGGCAACCCAAACAGTCTGGGATACGTCTGCTGTACGATCTATGAAATAGGGTCAATGAGGGGCTGCCCTATTGATAAATGTCATGGGTTCCACCTCTGCAGACAGCGATGGGTGCAGCCATCTACCAACACTAGATCGGTTAATTGACCCTGCGACTGATTCCACTGACGTGCTAAACAATCTAGTAGGGGACGCATGTGAAGTCTTGTACGGGGTACAATTGCGATGCAAGACACCATCATTCCCAGCAGTTGCATGAATACTCTGGCTGGTAACATTTGGTTGGGTTGAAACTGTAGCATCATAGACTGAATGTTGTAAATTCTGGCTACATTGGGAGAGCCTAGAGCTTTGAGAGTGTCGATAGTAGCCCGTAGATAAGACTGCATCTATGAAAGATGCAGGTGAGATTTCTGTGCATTGACCGTGAAGCCCAATTAATGAAGTAGGTCTATTGTGGTCGGAGTTTGTAGTAAACAGTTCTGGTAAGAGTTGGCTTTGATGAGCCAGTTGTCTAGGTAGGGGAAGACGTGAATATATGGTCTTCTGAGGTGAGCTGCGACTACTGCCAGATATTTGGTAAATACCCTAGGAGCAGTGGTGACTCCGAAAGGAAGTACTTTGAACTGGTATTGTTTGCCTGCTAGTACAGCGGTGTAGATTAAAAGGTTCATCGTCATAGAGGCCACTAGCCAACGGGCAAGTAACCGGACAGATGCGTCGAGCACAGAAACACTAGCAGGCCCCATGCGGCACTCGTGGAGTGTGGAGGGCTGTGCGTCGGTGTAGAAGGTGCTCGGGCTGGGGCTTCTCAATCCCCAATGCACAACTTCGAGGGTGCCTCAGAAGCTGCACAAGTAGCAAAGAGCAGGTTTTTCAAGATGGCCGGTCCCACGTCTCTCGTCGCCTTCACGGGTCTTAGCTTTGCTGTGACTGTGGATAGGGGTCAAAGAAGTCTGGAAGTCTGGCTCTTGTCGGACTCTGTGCTCGGGCTCCGGCGGGAGCGTCGACAAAGTAAACCGCAGATTGCCGGATGGTGCCTGTTTGCACATGGTGGTCACTCCTTGAACACAAGGGAGATTCTTTAGTCTTCTAGTTGCAGTAGAATGTCGAAGGTCCAGAGTTTCGTTTCAAGTTTCAGTTCAGGATTGATCTTAAGTCTCTTGACTCAGCTCCTACCTATATACTAATCTGAGGGGCTGGATTACCTGTTAGGTCCCTCCTATGGGTGGGACCAGGGAAGGGGGTGGTTATACCCCTTTCCCTTTGTCCAGTTTCGAGCTGGGGCTGGAGTGCCCCAGCAACTGGTTTCAACCGGACTATGCATGGAGCACCTTGAGTGCCCCAGGCAGTGTCTCATTTCATTCAGCCCTCCCTGCCCCAATACACTATGGCCTGTCTGGGGTGGTGCTAGCACCTCCCAAGACAGGAAACTTATTGGCCAAGCCTCCCTCGCTGGAAGGACTCCCAGCAGCAGGAGGTCAGACTTTTGTCTGTGGCAGCAGCATCCATTTTGTGATGCTGAACACGAACAACATGTCTTCTCCCTCTAGAAGGGTAGAATGCTACCCCCGTCGCCAGAACTGGCGAGGGGGTAGTATTTCAAAGCGTATGACACCTTACACGACATGTTTGATAAAGCCAAACCAAAGTTAGCATTCAACCGCGAGGATTATAATGCACTTAAGAGTATATGGTATGGCTATATCATAGAACAGCCATAAGGATATGGTTCCGAAAGCTTCAGACAGGCTCAGCTCATGCTAGAGCCTCATCTCACATAAAACCCAGCACTCTGTCTCCAGGATTGTTAAGGCCTGCCATAGGAGTGACTTATATGTATATTAGTCTCTAAATGTAAAGGTAGGTATAGGGATACTACACCTAAGCAAGGGGTGATTACACGACCTTGCCCCAGCTGAGTGATCAGCCAGTTGTGTCAATGTGAGTGGCCTGCCAGAGATGGCATAATACATGATGCAGCCCCTGGTAGGCCATGGATGCACCTATGCCCTGGGTACCCAATTCCCAATTGGTAATGTACATAAAGTAAATAGTATGAATTTAGAGAGAGAACAGCTGGGCTGTGGGTCTGATTAGCAGGCCCGCAGCCACATTAAGTCGAAAACCAGTAAAGCAAAAAGCAAAAAGTAGGGGGTGACCATAGGAAAGCAGACCCTACTCTCCTACAAGTAGCATCTATTAGCTTGGATTCTTTGTCCGGGGGAGGAGTGTCCCCAGAGGTTTGGGAATCAGCTCGCTTGCGAGCACTGGACACTACCAGTGAGTCAAGTGGCAACTGGCGCTTAATAAATACCGGATCTGTTGGGAAAGGTTTATATTTTTTATCGACTCTAGGCGTCAAGATGCGTGCATGCACAGGATCTTTAAAAATGTCATCAGTGTGTCTCATCATACCTTTAAGCAAAGTTAGTGTTTGGGTCGACCTGTGCGTGAATCCTAGTGTCTTCAAACAAAAAATCCTCTTCTAAGGATTCTTTGTGTAGTACCACCCCATGGTGTTCTGGGGCTCCGACAATGGGTTCATGATAAGATACATGGTCATCAGGTGGAGATGGCTTGGCAGGGTAAAGGTCTGGATCACTGTTTAATGGAGGGTCAATTGTGTAATGCTTCCATGAATCTACTGGTAATTGCATGTACCCCTCATAAATATTGTCCCGTCATGCTGAGATAGTGGAGAATCCTGAGGTGTTATGTGCAAAGGATTTAAAGTCAGAGAGGAGGGTGGAAGTTGAGGGGATGCTGGTGGTGGATGAAAAGGGCTGGTACCAACATTCTTCTTGTTTAAAGGGATCTTGTAACGACTGTCATCATTAGGAAGCTTGTGTTTATGAGGTAGCTTGGTATGAATATGTCCCATTTCTGGGTTAATATAAAGTCTCTTGTTTGGGATCCAATTTTGGAAGAACAATGTAAAAATGTGGATCCAAAGGGACATCTTTCAGTTTCGGCACCGCCGTTTTCAGTGCCGAGATGGGTTGGCCTTTGGGTGTGGAGAATTTCGGCTCCGAAGGCTGTTTCTTTTTCGGCGTGGTGGATTTCAGCTCCGAGACGGATTTGGACTTCGAACTGGAGGGCTTCGGTTCCGAAAAGGTTTTGGGTCGACTTGATTACAAGCCAGAAGCCTTGACGGGTTGTTTCGGAGTCGAGCTAGAAGGTGGGGCATTGGAAATGTCATCTATGTGCTGACCTTGGCCAGAAGGCAGAGATGGTGCCGAAGCCCCAGGTTTTTTAGGGGTGGGTTGATGAGACAAGGGGTATTCAGTACTCATGTCACCCTGTCCCTGCGGAAGTTCTTCTACGCCGTATGTAATCTCGAGCTCTGAATCCAACTCCGACACGGAGACGACCTCTTCCTCCTCTGCACTGATACACCAATTTCTTCTATCACATACTCTTCATCGAAGATATCTGGTGTCTCCAATGTTTTGACGCTGCATTTCTCGACGTTGAGCCTGATGATCGCGAAGGGTTTTCTTCGACCAAACCAATCTGCAAGTGTTGCAGTCTTCTTCTTTGTACTCCGGAGACAAGCACAGGTTACACATGTGGTGTGAGTCGGTGGGCGGATACTTTGCGTGGCACCAAGGTCAGAATTTGAACGGAGTCCATTCAATCGACGGAGAGCTGGCCTGACGTGGTTAAGCCTGAAGGCCATCCACAAAGCTTTCGATCAAAATTTACATTTCATTAATGAATGATACACAGAGAAGTGGGAAACACGTACGAACCAATACCGTCAAGGGTGGAGTGGATTGCGCACCAAGGGGAACCGAAAGTTCGGTTTCTAACCACATGGCGGAAAAAACAATCTAACAATGGAGTCGATGCCCATGCGCACCATCACCGTAAGTTGGGGTTACCTTACCTCATGACTGAAAAGACTTTTTCTAAGAAAAACAACTTGTAAACATTCGGACCCAACACTAGATGGCAGGTGTATGCAAAGCATGTGTATCTACAGCACACATGCCTCGAACATGCACCCTTTGAAGCACATTGGTTGCACTCCAAGCAAAACATGCATTTTCTTGTCAATAACACTTTTTTAGTCCAGGACCATATTGCATGGTTTCTTGCATCACGGCAGACACTCACAAGTAGAATGATTTGAAACTAACCAATGCTGCCTAACTACATTGATGGTGTGCAAACCCTGAAACAAACATTGACACATACACAACTTTCAAGCATTCCAAGGCACTCCTGGGAAGGAATAGCATTCAAGAGCAACTTAGTTTCAGACAGAACCCACAATTAGTTAGATACTACACTTGGCTGCTTGTCCGTTTCCTTTGGGAAAACATTTTCAAGCCATGAAATTGAAAACCTGAAACATCCCGCTAAATGGAGGATGGCCTTGCAAGAAAAGAACGGTCAACACTGATTTCTTTAAGAGAAGTCAAGTGCTGGATTGCGGTTACTGTGTTTGCTTGAATGGACCGCAATATGTTGTCTTCAGAAACACCTATCCTGTAGAATCGAGAATAAAGGTGTGAGCACTATCATGAAATACTTTCAGCTTTCAAATATTAATGTCTAAAGTTAGTTACATGCAGTCGGCATACAAAGGTCCCATCCCCCCTGTGCCCAGAACAACTGTGTATGAAGAGCCCTCCCAGATGCAAACTAGCATGTTTCAGCAATGATAAGAAGAAATGGTTTCTATCTGTAATCCTAGTTCTCTCTCATGGGAAACTATATTTAAATCACAAGCACTGAACAGCCCAGCCCATGTGCAGGGATCCTGAAGCACGTCTTTCAAATATACCCTCTTAAGAGTAGCTCTTCACCAAACTTCAGGGTGGCCAAATTTGAACAAAGTTTTTAAAGCATTTTGCAGTCTATAATGTAGGCTATATTAGCCAATTACTTTAAAATAAGGTCATATCAGTAATAAAAACTAGAAAAAACTGCGAGAAGCTATTTAATTTTTTCTCAAAAATCTCTTTTACATACTTTTTTTAAAGGAAATGTAAAAGAAGGAATAGGGCAATGCAGACACATAGGCTGTACTTATGTACATATGTAAACTGCCTGTAAGGGCTCACAGCCATCCAGTTTCCCATTATGCATTGCAGGTGGCAGTTATCTCAGTTCTTTCTTACAGAGAGGCTGTCACTTAACTATCCTTGATTCTTACGCAGAGAAGGGAGGGCTGCTTATGACTTCAATGGAGATTCCCCTGAGAACTAGCATTACCGGTAAGAAACCATTATTTATTTTTCAGTGTTCTCCATTGATAATCATAAGCACTGACGGAAGTAGCAAGCCCATCCGTTAAAGGGTGGTGGAAGAGAGAAAGATAATCCACAGAAGCAGCTGGGCAAAAAGATTCCTTAAGAAAGCCTGTCCTATTTGAGGATCTAATCTAGCATCTGAGTCAAGACAATAGTGTCTCGTAAAGGTGTGAATAGACCTCCATGTGGCTGCTTCACAGAGTTCTGCAACAGGAATGTTACTCATCAAAGCAGCTGTTGGTCCTTTACCTCTGGAAGAATGAGGTTTTGGTTTACCAGTCAGGATTTTGTTAGAGACTATCCACCTGGAAAAAGATTTAGCTATGGTTAAAACTCTACATAAAGGGCTATAATTCACAAACAATTGCTAGGACTTACGAATATGTTCACTATAGTCCTGATAAAAATGTCAAGACCCGCCTCACATGTAAAGTTAGGAGGCTATCTTTCTACTGGAGTTGACTGATACTGAAAGAAGTCAGTAGGGTAATGGTGTGATTAATATAAAAATCTGAAACTACTTTGGGTAAGAATTTTGATGAGTTGTCATAACTACCTTATTGCTATGAAAAATTGAGTATGGTTCATGAGAGCATAAGGCTTGAATTTCACTTACCTCAAGTACTGATATAATAACAACCATAATACTAGCTTTCCAAGAAGGATATCGTAATGAGGCTTTATGGATAGGTTTGAAAGCAGCTGCCATGAGACATGAAAATACAACGTTTAATTCCCAAGGGGGAAAAAGACAGCATATTGGGAGGGAAACTTCTATGCTGACCTTTAAGAAGTCCTTAATAACTGGGACTTTGAAAAAAGAGCTGTGCAAGGGGCCTTTTCTGTTGGCAGTAATAACTGCAAACTGGACTTTAATAGAAAAAAATTATAAACCAGATTTGGCCAAATGAAGTAAGTATGGAATAAAAACTTCTTCTTGGCACGTGGTTGGTTTAATGTTCTGGTCAGAACACCAGATACATAATGTGTGGTTGTTCCAACATGTGAAGTAGATCTGTGAACCAGCATCATTCCAGCCTTCGAGTAAGACAGTTTGATAATTACTGCTGGAATCAGGGGTATCGGTGGAAAAGCATAGAGGAATTTGCTGGACCAGACAATCCATAAAGCATTCTCTATTGCCCCTGGTTGATAAAACATTGAGGCTAAGTCTGGGCATTTTTGTTCTCTGCAGTCACAAAGACATCTAGATGAGAAAAATCTCAGGTGCATAAGACGTTATTAACTACGGAGTCGTCCAGTACCCATCCAGTTTTTCTTGAAGAAACTCTCTGCTCGCTTATATGAAATCCCACCTTCAGATAGTGTTTATTGCTGTCTTCTTCACTCGTGTCCCATGAAGCCAGATCCTATCCTCGTCCTTCAGGGTACACCTGGCAAATGTCTTGTAGTGTTAAATGAAACTGTCAGGAAGGCGGGGTATACATAGAACATGAGGATCTGATTTTGCATTTTTTTTGCTAAAGGCAGGGCATTTGGCAAACAAAAATGTCATTTTATTTGCAAGAATTATTGTTTTCAGTCAGAAAATTACATATAAATACTCTAGGCATTAAAAAATGCTGACTAAAGCTGTTGTCAAACCAGAAGCCAGAAAAAGTAAATAAATGTCACCTGCTGGGCAGGGTGAGATACTGGAGCACAGTGAGACCTTAAAGGTGCAGCATCTGTTTTCATATGCACATAAATGCAACCTATGTGTCCACATTGTCCTATTTCCTTTGTCTCCATTTCCTTTACAAAACGTTTGTGAATGAGAATTATAAGGAAAGACCAGGTCGCTCCCCACGTGCCGCACAGCTCTACCTGTGTGCCTGTGCCTTTCCCCCTCGCTACTGCGTGAGTTCGCTCCTGCTGTGCCCCCTGACCACCGTTAACTGTCTGCTGTGCCCCTGGTGTGAGTTTATTGTATTGTGTTCCATTGCCTCTGTATTGTGATTCGTTGAACTTTCTTTTCGGCGTTACCCTGTTTTTTGCCGTTGTTGCCCTCGCGTCCTTGCTCGCCGCCCCCCTTTCCCTTCTGTATCTCTGCCCGATCCTGCCGCCCCCTCGCCTCCCACTTGCCGCCCCACTCTCGCCACCTAGCTGCTATTCTCTCCCTCACCGCCTTAAATGGCAGCCGCTGCGCGGCAGTGAGAGCGACCCTTGACCCTGCCTGCAGGCCAGGTCACTCCCACCTGCCACACAGCTCCACCTGTGTGCCTGTGCCTTTCCCCCTCGCTGCTGTGTGAGTTCGCTCCTGCTGTGCCCCCTGACGGCCGTTGACTGTCTGCTGTGCCACTGGTGTGAGTTAATTGTATTGTGTTCCATTGCCACTGCATTGTGATTTGTTGCACTTTTTCAGCTTTACCCCGTTTTTTGCCGTTCTTGCGTCCTTGCTTGCTCCCCTCCCCCCTTTCCCTTCTGTATCTCTGCCCGATCCCGACGCTGCTCCCCCATGGCCCGGCCCCTCACCTCCCACTCACTGCCCCCCTCCCTCCACCCAGCTGCTCCTCCCTCCCTCACCACCTTAAATGGCGCCCGCTGCGCGCGGGCCCGCCGCTGGTGCGCCAGAGGCAAGTCCGTCTGCGCCCATTCACGCCTGGACCGCGCCCAGCGCCAGAACCCCTGGACCCCTCGTACGCCACGCCGCCAGAATCCGCTACGACACCAGCACTCTCCATGCACGTCGAGACCACACCTGCGTCCAGGCCGCACCCAAACGTACCCATGGACCTTTCTCCTGCCGCACCTGCAGCTTCACCTGCAACTGATCCGCAAAAGCACCCAAGACCGGACTCAACCACCTCCGCTGCATACTTCTGAACACTCGCTCCCACGCAAACACGCCTTCGAGCTATGAACCTGCTCAAAACCTCCACCCCAGACGTCGCCTTCCTGACCGAGACCTGGTGGAACGACTCCTCGGCACCCGACATCGCCATAGCCATCCCGGATGGCTACAAGATCTCCTGCAGAGACCGCACCAACGGTATGGGAGGAGGGATAGCCATTGTACACAAGTCCTCCCTCAAGGTCACCACCCACTCTGACGACTCACTCAGCGCCGCCTAACTCCTGCACTTCCGGATCCACACCGTCCCCAACACCACCCTCAGGGGAACCCTCTTCTAAAGACCCCCCGGACCCCGGCCACTGTTCAGCGACTCCATCGCCGACCTAGTCAGCATCCACGGACTCAATTCCACAGACGACATCCTCATCAGGGACCTGAACTTCCACCTCGAGAACAACAACACCACCAACTCCGCGACCCTGATCGACAACCTCGCCCTCAGACAACTCGTCACCACACCCACCCATGCCGCCGGCCACACGCTTGACCCCATCTTCTCCACTAGCACCCACGTCTCCTTCGACCACACCACCGAACTCCTCTGGACCGACCCCCGCTGCATCCATTTCACCTACAAGAAATCCACCACACACCACCGCACCCAACAGCTACCTCGCCGCTGCTGGAGCAAAGTCACAGAAGACTAGCTGGCCACCACCCTCGCCCAGAACACACCCACCGAGACCACCGACCCAGACACCGCCGCCTGCAACTTCAGACAATGGAACCGACTAGTGCGCCACCCTCACCCCCCTCAAAAAACCCTCCAACAGCCGCACCTGAAAGAAAGCCACCTGGTTCCCTGAGGAACTCCAAACGAACATGCCGGAAGATGGAGAAGAAATGGCTCCACGAACGAACATCAGACAGCCGCGCAGTCCACAAGGACGCCAACCCCAAACACCACCACCTCATCAGATCAGCCAAGAGATCGTCCTTCAAAGCCCGACTGGACAACAATGCACATGACAGCAAAGAACTCTTCAGCATCGTGAAGGAACTCTCCAACCCCAGTGCACACGCCAAAGACATCCCGCCCTCACAACAACTGTGCGACTCGCTGGCCACCTACTTCCCCCGGAAGATTGCTGACATCCATGACGGCTTCAACGCCTCGACCACCCCGACAACGCCAGAACCCCCACCGGCGAACACCACCCGCATCAACCACCTTACCTCCTGGACCAACAACTACGAAACACGTAAGATCAAGAACTCCATCCACTCAGGATCACCGTCAGACCCCTGCCCACACCACATATTCAACAAAGCTGGAGAAGCCATCGCACCCCAACTTCGAAAAGTAATCAACCTCTCCCTCGAGACAGCCACATTTCCGGATAGCTGGAAGCACGCCGAAATCAACGCCCTCCTCAAGAAGCCCAAGGCGGACCCCAAGGACCTCAAGAACTTCCGGCCCATCTCTCTGCTCCCATTCCCGGCGAAGGTCCTCGAAAAAATCGTCAACACACAACTGACCCGCTACCTCGAGAAGAACATCCTAGATCCATCCCAGTCCGGTTTCCGTAGAAACCACAGCACCGAAAGAGCCCTCATCGCCGCCACAGACGACATCAGGACTTAACTAGACAACAGAGAGACATCAGCCCTCATCCTCCTGGACCTGTCAGCTGCCTTCGACACGGTCTGCCAATGCACACTAAAGACATGCCTCCAAGATGCCGGAATCCAAGAGAAGGCCCTGGACTGGACCACATCCTATCTCTCCGGCAGAACCCAGAGCGTCCGCCTCCCCCCTTCCGCTCCAACGCCACCGGCTTCATATGTGGCGTACTCCAGGACTCTTCCCTCCGCCTGACGATGTTCAACGTCTACATGGCCCCCCTTGCTCTCCTATGCAGACGACACCCAGCTGACCCTCTCCCTCACCAAGGACCCGCACACCACCTAAACCAACCTCCACGAGGGATTGAAGGCAGTTGCAGAATGGATGAGGAACAGCAGACTGAAGCTGAACTCAGACAAGACGGAGGTCCTCATCCTCGGATCCACCCCCTCAGCCTGGGACGACTCCTGGTAGCCGACCACGCTAGGAACAGCTCTGACACCCACCGACCACGCACGCAACCTGGGAATCAACCTCGACTCCTCCCTCTCCACGTCGAAACAGGTCAACGTCGACTCCTCCTCCTGCTACAACACCCTCCGCATGCTCTGCAGGATCTACAGGTGGATCCCCACCGAAACAAGAAGAACAGTGACCCAGGCCCTGGTCAGCAGCAGGTTGGACTACGGCAACGCACTCTATGCAGGTATACCGGCCAAACACCTGCGACGACTGCAACGCATTAAAAACGCCTCCGCCCGACTGATCCTCAACGTCCCTCGCCGAAACCACATCACCTCGCACCTGAGAGAGCTACACTGGCTCCCCGTCGAAAAGAGGATCACCTTCAAGCTACTCACCCACGCACACAAAGCCCTTCACAACACAGGCCCGGTCTACCTCAAAGTCCAACTCAACTTCTACACCCCCACCCGCCAGCTATGCTCAGCTAGCCTCACCCTCGCCGCTGTCCCCCGCATCCAACGAGCGACCGCCGGCGGCAGATCCTTCTCCTTCCTCGCCGCCAAGACCTGGAACACCCTCCCCACCCACCTACGGCAGACCCAAGACCTGCTCACCGTCAGAAGACTCCTCAAGACTTGGCTCTTCGAGCAGTAGCAGCACCCCCGCCCTCAGCGCCTTCAGACCGTCACGGGTAAGTAGTGCGCTCTATAAATACGATGATTGATTGATATAGCTTCTTCACACGGTTGGTGGGACTCTGAATTCAGCCACATAACAGAACATAGGAAACCCTTCATGTGTCTGCTACAACCAAAGCCAACACATAGCTGAAAACTCAGTAGTACACAAGTCATGGAATCAATAAATATCATGGAATGCACCTACAGCCTTCCAAAACAAGCATTTGCAATGCAATAGGTCTCGCATTACTGATAGTTTGAGGTATTGGCATCGCAAATAATAATGCAACGCCAATAGCTCATACTTTCAGTAATGCGAGACCTAGTACATTGCAAATGATTGCATAGTGAGCCAGTAACCAGCATTGTATGTCTCAGTGCAGTACTGCAAGTTGCTCCTAGAGGTCCCTAGTGAGCAAGGCACCAGCACTGATTGTCTAGTTGCAGAACCGCAAGCTCCTCCTGGAGGTCCCTAGTGAGCAAGGCACCAGCACTGTTTGTCGAGTTGCAGTACCGCAAGCTGCTCCTAGAGCTACCTTGTGAGCAAGGCACCAGCACTGCTTGTCTAGGTGCAGTCCCACAAGCAGCTCCCGAGGTCCCTAGTTAGCAAGGCACCCGCTCTGCATGTCTAGGTACAGTAATGCAAGCTGTTCCTAGAGGTTACTTGTGAGAAAGGCCCCAGCACAGGATGTCTCGGTGCAGTACTGCAATCTGCTCCTAGAGGTCCCTAGTGAGCATCATAAACTTTGAAGATATGGTAAATTCACCATACCCATAATGCATTGCATGCAAGACAGTACCACAAGTACATTCAAATAGCTATGTCCATATATACAATAAATACCTTTGAAATGTGACAAAACAAATATTGCACAAGTTACGTACTTGTGTAACGATATATCTGTAAGAGACATTAGTTAGTGATAGATTCCTTACCTTAGAATATCCCAGGCGTCAGACTCGATCCGGAAAGTTTTTTCGTCAGCAGTACCCCGGAGCATCGGTAGGTGTCGTTGTACGGCTCCACGTACCTCGCTGGCGTCGTAGTCGCCGAGATGACGTCGCTGGAGCTATTTAGACGTGCCCACGCGCGCTGACGTCAGATCTGTACACTACTTTCTGCACCAGAAAAAAGTGGGCAAGGTGATAGTTTGCCCAATGTGAAAAGCAGTGACAACTTTTGGCAAGAAGGAAGGACGAGTGCGAAGCACAACCTTGTCCGGATGGACTGAAAGAAAAGGAGGCATACAAGAAAGAGCCTGGAGCTCACTCGCGTGCCTAGCAGAGGTGATGGCAACCAGGAAAGCAGTCTTTAAAGTCATCAAACGAAGAGGACAGTTGTGGAGCGGCTCAAAAGGAGCGCGCATCAAAAAAGTAAGTACCAGATTCAAGTCCCACTGCGGCATCACAAACGGAATAGGAGGGAAAAGGTGAGTAATGCCTTTAAGAAATCTATTAACAGGGGACTTGAAAAGAGAGGGCTGATCAGGAAGCCTGAGAAAGGCCGAGATTGCAGAATGGTAGCCCTTGATAGTGCCCAGAGCAGAGCCCTGCTGGGCCAAAGAAAGGAGAAACAAAAGAACCTCTGAAATAGGAACAGAAAGGGGAGCCACAGTCTTTTGTGTGCACCATGCCACAAGTTTGTTCCACCTGCAGGCGTCTACCGATTTAGTGGAGGGACGCCTGGCTGCCAGAATGACATCACAGACTTCAGGAGGCAAGTCAAACGGAATCAACTGTCGCCGCTCAATCTCCACGCATGTAGGTGAAGGCTGGACAGGTTTGGGTGGAGGACCGTCCCCTGCTGCTGCGACAGAAGATCCTCCCGAATAGGCAGTTTGATTAGGGGATCCACGCTCATGCTGAGTAGCATGGGATACCAAACTCTTCAAGCCCAGTCCGGTGCCACAACAATGACTTGGGCCCGGTCGTGCCGGATCTCCTTCAGCACTCGGGCAGAAGTGGTATAGGCGGAAAGGCGTACAATAGACCGCAGCTCCACTCGCGACAAAAAGCGTCGCCGAGCGAGTGCCCCCCTTGGAAATTCCAACGTGCAGAACAGCTGACATTGCGTGTTCTCTTCGGTGGCCAATGAATCTAACCAAGGCTCTCCCCACTGTCGAAAGAGACCTTGCACCACCTCCGAGTGAAGCCATTCATGATCCATCAGGCACCGGCGACTGAGTTTGTCCGCCCTGGCGTTCAAAGAACCTGCCAGGTGTTGAATCGTCAATGAAATGCCTTGACGTTCCAGCCAAGTCCAGAGGCGCAGAGCCTCCTGACATGGAGTCCACGACTCCACCCCACCTTGTTTGTTGCAATACCACATGGCGGTGGTGTTCTCTGTGAACACCTGCACCACCTTTCCCTTGACAGAGGGAATTAATGCCTTCAGTGCAAGAAGGATCGCCCGAAGCTCCAGAAGGTTGATATGGAGCCTGGACTCCACCAGAGACCGCTGATCTCCGCCTCTCCCATGTGGCCACCCCATCCCAGGAGGGACGCATCCGTCACCACTGTGTGCTCCGGTTGGGGAATGGAGATGGATCAGCCGCTGACCCAATGCGGATTCGTGAGCCACCACTGCAATTGTTGTGAGGTGCCCTCCGAGATCTGGACTTAGTCGGACAGGTTCCCCTGATGCTGCGCCCACAGGAACTTCGGGTCCCACTGCAGAGCCCGCATATGCCATCTGGGATGGTTGGTGAGCAGGATGCCATGAGGCAAAGCAGCCTCAAGGTCGTCCTGAACGAAACCCTGGACAAGGGCTGAAAGATCAGCATCATAGCCCGAATGTCCCGGACTCGTTGTTTGGGAGGATAGACCCGAAACTGAGCCATGTCCAGACCCGCTCCGATGAAGAGGAGCTTCTGAGAGAGAATCCGGTGCGACTTCGGCACGTTGATGGAGAACCCCAGCAAATGCAGGAGGTCGGCCGTAGTCTGGAGGTGGAAGACGACTGCCTGGGGCCAGCCCGCCTTCAACAACCAGTCGTCGAGATAGGGGAAGACTGAAACCCCTGATCTGCCCAGATGAGCTGCAACCACCGCCATCACTTTCGTGAACACCCGAGGGGCGCATGTAAGGCCGAAGGAGAGCACGGTGAACTGAAAATGCTCCTGTCCTACCATGAATCGCAGGGAACGCCGGTGGGCCGGCAGGACGGGGATATAAAAATAAGTGGGCCAGCAGGACTGGGATATGAAAATAAGCGACCTGCAGGTCCAACGCTACCAACCAGTCTTGCGGGTCGAGGGCAGACAGGACCTGAACAAGTGTGAGCATCTTTAACTTCTACTTTCGGAGGAAGCAATTGCCATCCTGGAGGTCCAAAATAGGACGCAGGCCTTTGTCCTTCTTTGGAACCAAGAAGAGTGGGAGTAACAACCAAGACCTACTTCTGGCGTCGGAACGCGCTCTATGCCCCCTTGGCCAAGAGGGCCGTAACTTCTTGCTGGAGAAGTTCCAAGTGATCCCCTGACATGCGGTGGTACTGTGGTGGCATGGCTGGATGGGTAGTCTCAAAGGGGAGGGAGTAGTCCCTTCGGACAAGTTGCAGAACCCACTTGTCCGATGTTATGGTGCGCCAGTGGTGGAGGTGATGGCGAATCCTGCCACCCACTAGCGTCTGGTAGGCCTGATACACCGGACTAGGAAGGTTTGGAGGTAGTGGCTGCAGGAGGGGTGGTGGACTGACCCGCACACTGCCCCCATGACCCGCCTCAGCGGGTCCCACATCCGCGGCTGTGCTAAGACTGATGCTGCGCAGGCCTGTGGCTCTGAAACGAACGTGCTTTGGCGCCTCTACCTTGGCCACGAAAGGAGCGAAAAGCAGAAAGCGGAAGGAGTGAGTGTGACCGATAGGCCTAAGGACTTGGCCGCAGCCCGTGAGTCCTTAAAACGTTCCAACAAGCTTTAATCGCCGAACAGGTGAGTGCCATCAGAGGGCATGTCCATCAACGTGTTGTGGTCGTCCTCAGCAAGGCGTGACGGCGTAGCGCCACTGTCCTTGAAATCGCCTTGCCCAGTGAGTCAGCAGTGTCAAGACCACAACGGATGGTGAACTTGGCTGCGTCTCTCCCCTCAGCAATAGCTTGGGAAACGATTGTCCGAGCCTCCACCGGACACTGAGGCAGCACTTGCGCAACCGTATCCCACATAGAATGGGCGTAACGGCCCAAGAGACATGCAGTGTTCACAGACAGCAGGCCTGAACTGGCGGAAGTGAAAATCTTATTCCCAAACTGCTCCAGTTTCTTGGATTCCCTGTCCGGAGGTGCGGAAGGGAATGCGCTTGGGGAGGTTGAGGCTTGGGCAAACAAGCTCTCGGGGTGGGGTGTTGGGAGAGGAAAACGGGGTCGCCCGGGGCAGGGCGATTGCGTCGGGCCACGTTCTTGTCCACAGGAGCCCCTGTGTTGGGCCTGGACAAGGTGCCCAAAAAAACGTCTGAGACTGCATCATTATAGGGCAGCAACAGCTCCGTAGAAGCAGAAGCTTGCCTAAGCACCACTGTCAGGAGGTTAGACCTGATGGCCACAGCAGGGAGCTCGAGGTGGAGAGCCTCGGCTGCCCAACGCAATACCATAGAATATGATCCACCCTCCTCGGTAGAAGGAGACAGTGCGCAAGGTTCCGGAGCATAATCCTGGTCACATGCATCCCCGGATCCTCATCCCAGTCCGGGACTAACTCACATTGGGCTGCGAGAGGGTCCTCAGACCCCTCCCAGTCCTCCCCATCCTCCATAGCCTGTGGAACAGGTGGAACATGCGGAGGTGGGTAAGAAATTCCCAAATATTGTTGAATCGGTGTCGGACAACACCCGTCCGGCACCTATCCCACGCTGTGGAGGGAGCCGGCGACGTTGATGCCGGTGGCGGTCGCACAGGGTCAACCGGCATCAACGGGGATCCAGGCCTGGATCCATGGGGGTCCCTCGGCGTCAACGCCGGAGTCGACGATGTGCGGGACGGAGCAGGCGACGTCGAAGAAAGAGGACCCCCAGTTAGGCCCACGGGGCCCAAAGGCACAACGGCCGGGCCGGAAGGTCCAAAGACATGTGCCATGGCTGACAGGAACTCCTGTAGTTGGGCCGGAGTCGCCGATGGACCTCGAAAGGGCGGGTAGGCCATCGGCAACTACGTAGGCTCCGCAGAAGCGGTGCCACCTGCACCCTTACCCGCATCATGCGACCGGCTAGGGGGAGGCGAAGAGCGATGGCGCTTCTTCGCCTTCTTGTGCTTCGCCTTACCTGACTCCGAGTGCGAAGACTTTGAATGATAGTGATGGCTCCGCGGCCGGTCCCTCGACCACCCTGGAGACCGGGACCTTGAACGGCGTGGAACCAACTCCCGGGCCTCAGGTCACTTTCGGGACCGCTCCCGCAAAGTTTTTGGAGCCATGGCCCGGCAGTGGGGGCACGACTGGGAGTCGTGGTCGAGCCCCAGGCAGTAGCGACACTCACGGTGTGGATCTGTCACTGACATAGTGCGGGAACAGGCCACGCAGGACTTAAAACCGGGCATCCCTTTGCACCTGTAGATTGATATATACTTGAAAACAGAGACAAAAAGTCCCAGAAAAAACCCAGTCAAAAAATGACTGGGGGTACCACTCTCTCCGGATCTGCGCTTGCTGGTGCGGAAAAAGAAAGTACTGACGTCAGCACGAGTGGGCACGTTTAAGTTGCTCCAGCTACGTCATCTCTGCGACTAAGACGCCAACGACGTACGCACAGCCGTACGACGACGCCTACCGACGCGCAGTCTGATGCTTGGGGATATTCTAAGGTAAGGAATCTATCACTAACGTGTCTCTTTCAGATATATTAATTCCGATTAGGTTGTGCTCTATGTGGAGCTGATGAAGGGAAATTTATAGAAGGTCTAATGTAAATGTGAGATGTGTAGGTGCAGTACCGCAAGCTGCGCCTAGAAGTCCCTAGTGAACATCAAACTTTTGGTCACATATGGTACTCCCATAATGGTCCCCGAACCTTGTTCAATGCCAGATACTGACAAGGGACATCAGCGAGCCGATCGGCGCCCTCTCCTCTGCCACAGCTGACCACATGTGGGGAAAGAAAACAAGTTACTTACCTGTAACTTTGGTTCCCCAGTATTGGTAATTTTCGTAGATTCCCATGCTTTGTATCATTCCGCCGTCGTCGGAATGGGAGTCTCGGTAAGTAAAAAAATACCATAGCAGTAAGTACAAAAGAGAAAACTAGGCTTAGGCCTCATCTCATTTTGTAGCTTATCCACCTCTTTTTGTAAAAGAGACCAAAAATTCTGCAACAACCAATCAGAATAGCCTCACCCCATAGAACCCTCCTGAGAGAGCCTCAGAGCCTCAGATTTTCGTAGCCGTTGTGTAACAGCAACTATCTCAGTAAAAAAAGGCCGAGCTTTCCCAGAGGAGGAGGGTGGGCGCAAGGGAATCTATGAAAGTTACCAATACTGGGGAACCAAAGTTACAGGTAAGTAACTTGTTTTCTTGCCCCAGTATTGGAACTTTCATAGATTCCCATGCTTTTATATCAGAGTAGCTAGCAGTAAGTCATAAGCACATTTTGTCACATGAATATCCTTACATGTCAACATAGTTATCCTCTTAGGAAACAAATCATAAAAGAGAAGATTACAATAATCGATACAAAATGTGCAATACAGGAAGGAGGGATTGTAGGGAAAGCTCACCTCATTGAAAAAGATTTCTCAGAACTGCTTGACCCACCGCTGCATCGTCCTTCTGGAAGAATCCAAGCAGTAGTGCTTCGTGAAGGTGTGGGTACTGCTCCACGTAGCTGCTCTACAGATGTCCTTGATAGGGACTCCTGAGAATAGAGCCACTGATGAAGCAACTGATCTCGTTGAATGAGCACGAACTCTCCGTTCAAGCAGTTTGCCCCCTTCTTGATGACAAAACTGAATTGCATTAGAGATCCAACTTGAACTACTGTGCTTTGAAAGCGGAAATCCCTTCCGCGTGGCACTATAAGAGATAAAAAGTTGAGAAGACTTCCTGAATGGTTTTGTTCGTTCCAGATGAAATTTCAGACACCTCTGAACATCTAAAGAATGCAAAGACCTCTCCGCTGATGTAGTAGGTCGTGGAAAAAAAGATGACAAAATCACAGGCTCATTAAAATGGAATTCGGATGGGACCTTCGGGATAAATTTTGGATTTGTCCTTAGAATCAGAATATCCTTTTTTAACTGAAGAAAGGGTTCCACAATTGTGAGTGCTTGGAGCTCACTAATCCTCCTGGCCGATGTTAAGGCTAATAGAAGAGCCAGTTTCCTTGATACAAATTTTAGATCTGCTCTGTGAATGGGCTCAAACTGAGCTCTCATCAGATGAGCCAAAACCAAATTAAGCTGCCAGAGACTGGTGGCGGATGCCGGACTGGAGGAAAAACTCTGAACAGGCCCTTCAGGAATTGCTTAATAATCCTAGCGGACCAAAGTGAAGGACCTGAAGACGTCCGCCTGAATCTAGAGATAGCTGCTAGATGTACCTTGACAGAAGAATTAGCCAAACCTGACTTAGCCAGAGAAAGAATATATGGCAAAAGCTGATGCGGAGCTGAAGTGTATGGATGAATAATCTGCCTCTGACACCAGAGACAGAACCTCTTCCATTTCGTCTGATATGTCTTATTTGTACTCGGAGCTCTGGCCTGAGACAGAATATCCCTACACTCTTCTGTGAGGTTCAAATCCTGGAATTCTCTGTACTCAGGAGCCACGCTGTCAATTGGAGTGAGCTCGGATCTGGATGGAGCACTTGCCCCTGAGACACTGTCAACAGAGATGGAATAGGCTGCAGGTGAATTGGTTGGTCTTGAGAAATCAGGAGTTCCGTGTACCAGAACTGTCGGGGCCACGCTGGTGCAATTAAAATCATTTTGCAGGGTTCCGCTTTGAGTTTCCTGATCAGCCTCGGGATTAATGGAATTGGAGGAAAGGCGTAGACAAATGCTCCGTACCAAGCTATCAAAAGCGCATTCCCCAAGGACCCCCATTGGTGATCCCTGCTTGCGTAGAAATGGCATTTGGTGTTTTCTGGGTTGCAAACAGGTCTATGGTCGGGGTTCCCCAAACTGAAAAGACCTCCTCGAGAATGGTCTGGTCTAATTCCCACTCGTGACTGATCGATCTTTGGCGACTCAACGCATCCGCTGTTCCATTGAGCGAGCCTGCGAGGTGCTCTGCCGTAAGAGCAATGTTGTGGAGAATCGCCCAGTTCCAAATTTCCTGAGCTTCTTTTGAAAGAGCCCAAGATCTAGTCCCGCCCTGTTTGTTTATATAGCGCATTGCCGTTGTGTTGTCCGTGCGAACCAGCACTGTGCAATTCTGAATCCTCTGAAGAAAGACCTGTAGGGCCAAGCGAATAGCTCTGAGTTCCAATAGATTGATGTGGAACTTGCGTTGATCTGGATCGCAATGACCGCTCACCTTCAACTCTTGTAGTACCGCTCCACAGCCTTCTAGTGAGGCGTCCGTGGTTAGAACCATGGGGGATGGAGGAAGCGTGAAGGTTAAGCCTTTTGAGATGTTGTCTTTTACCAACCACCAGCTGCTTGCTTTTCTCATTGCTGAGGTCACCGTGATCCTGTCGCTGAATGAGCCTTCCACCTGGTACCATTGCCTGTCCAGTTGCTCTTGTAGCGGGCGCATTTGAAGCCTGCAGTGCGGAATCAATGGTATGCAGGATGATATCGATCCAAGCAAGGATTTGTAGAGACGGACCGACAGACTTCCTCTTTTGCAAGAGACGAGCTGACAGAATAAGTTTGTTCTGACGTTCCTCCGATGGAAAGGGCTTGCAGCGATTTGTGTCCAGAATAGAGCCTTGAAACTTTGCTGACCTGGATGGAAGAAGGATCGATTTCTCCTTGTTGAGTTGAAGGCCCAGTTTGTTGAAAAGTTGAATGCAGCTTGTGACCGCCCTGGAAGCTGCCTGGAAAGATGGAGCTTTTATCAGCCAATCGTCTAGGTAGGGAAAGACCTCTAGAGATTGTTTTCTGAGAAACGCTGCCACCGGAGCCAGTACTTTTGTAAATATCCTTGGTGCGGACCTGAGACCAAAAGGAAGTACTTTGAACTGAAAGTGGCTCTTTGCCTACTGTGAAGAGTAGGTATTGCCTGTGAGCTGGGTGGATCGGCACATGGAATTATGCATCCTCTAAATCCAGAGTCTCCATGTAGTCTCCTGGATTCAGTAGACGTAGAATATCCTGAAGGGTGACCATCCTGAAAGATAGCTTTATGAGATAGGTGTTGAGCTCCCTTAGATCTAATATTGGACGCCACTTTTCCTTTGTCTTGCGAACCAGAAAGAACATGGAATAAAAACCTTTCCCCCTCTGGGAGTGAGGTACAGGTTCTATTGCCCCCTTGATGAAAAGTTGGTGGGCTTCGAGACGTAGAAGTCCTAGATGTTTCGACTCGTTGGCGCCTGGAGCTCTGGTAGGAGGAAGCTGTTGAAACTCCAAAGTGTGGCCACCCTGAATGATATTCAGAACCCACTGGTCTGATGTAATAACCTTCCAGCTGCGTAGACAATGAGAAATCCTGCCCCCCACTGATGTTATTGGGGGGTAGGAACAGTAGAAAGAGCCAAGAAGCTGCTATTGTCGCTTAGAATTATCTCACCCTTGACACCCTCTTGATGGCTGACGAGAGAAAGACGCCGACTGACCTTGGAGCTGTGAATATTGTGGCTTGTAAGATTGAGAGGACTGAGTACGAAGAGTAGCGCTGTTGATTGCAACCTCTGTACGAGGAAAAACCTCTCCCTCTCCCATCTCTGAAAGGAACTTTGCGGTAATGCAATGTCCCCAAGGACCTTGCCGTGTCCGTGTCCTTCCTGATACCTTGAAGGACCTCATCTACATGCTTTCCAAAAAGCATCTCTCCGTCGTAAGGTAAGTCCAAGATCTTATTTTGAACTTCCTGGTGAAATCAGGTTGCCCGTAGCCAGCCCTGACGCCTTAAAACTGCTGAACCCGCCAGTGCACGGAAAGCTGTAGTTGCTATGTCCATAGCACAATCTATCACCTCTGAAGAGGTACGCTCCCCTTCCACCATTATCTTCCTGGCTTCATCCTTCGCTCCATCCGGAAGTTGGTCCACAAACGGGGATAAATCGCACCACATCTGGCGATCATATCTGCCCAAGATAGCAAGAGCATTAGCAGCTCGAACCAGGAGGCTGGCCATAGTAGAAAACCATTTTCCCACATTGCCCAGACATCTCCCTTCCTTGTCTGGCGGTGTTGTAACTGGTGTCGAAGGATTCTTGGACTTGCTCTGCGCTGCCTGGGAAATAACTGAGTCCGGCTTCGGCTGACCAGTCAGGCAAGCGGGACTGCCTTCTGGAGCTTTATATTTCATCACTTTAGTACCTTCCGACCATACATGGTTCAATTAATGGTATTGAACAAATGGAATTTATGTAAGGTTCCTTGAAGTCATAAAGGAAACAGTCTGATTGCACTGTCGTAATAGGAAGGCCAAATCTCTTGGACGCCCTCTCCATAAGATTATGGAAACCTCCAATGTCAGCTGGAGGGGAGGTAGCAGTATCCGGCACTGGTGAATCTGGATCCTGAATGACATCATCGTCCCAACCTCTATCCTGGTCATGAGAAGGATCAACCTGAAGTTCTCCGTCAGATGAGACATCATCATCCTGAACAGTCACAACCTCCTGATTGCTCTCTCCGGGTTCTGGTTCTGAAACTCGAGAAACCAGAGGCGTCACTGCAACTGCAGGAGTAGTAGGAATGGATGGAGAAGGAGGACGCTCTTGCTGTTCCGCAGTTTGCGACGGAAACCTCTTTTTGTAGTCTTGTAACATTAATCGTATGTCCGTTATAAGAGAGGACAGCATTGCCACCATATCCTGACATGATTTTTGTGGAGGCCTTTCTTGCTGAACAAACTGGCACTCTTCAGTATAGCACTCATCTGAATCAGAATCTTGATATTTTACTTGCAGTTCGGATGGGCTATAAGTATCTCCATGAGGACCATCTTCATCAGACTCCTCATCAAGAAGCAAAGTGGGAGGCAAAGGTGTTACACGCCGAGGAGATGTCATCTCTGGGGTAATTTGCTACCTTCTTTTAGATATGCGTACCCTTTGAATCGTCGTCGACGACGTCGTCGACTGACTCGTAGTCGACGGAAATGTCGGCGAAATCGTCGTCGACGGGACCGTCGACGGAGAGATGGATCTCGCCGACGGAGGAATGATAGTAGACGGTGTCGTCGACGAACTCGTCGTCAAAATCATCATGGCTGCCGTCGTCGACGACGTTGTCGTCGCCGCCGACACTATCTTCGCCGTCATTATCGTCGAAGTCGAAGATGTAAACACCATCGTCGAGGAGCAGGAAACAGGTACCTTAAACGTCGACGAAGGTATCAATGCCGCCGCCGTCGACGGGCCCGTCGACAAAGCTGTACCTGAACTCAAGTCCTTTCTGGAAGTAGTCGTCGACGTACCAGCTATTTTGGTCGTCGACGGACGTGTTTTCTTGTCCGTTCTTCCATCCTGAGGAACGTCAGAAGGTTTTTCACATCCCTTCTCTTTTTCAGATGGTGGAGAAGTAACAGATAAACCTTTCTTCACCTTCTTAGCTGCCTGTGTCTCCTCAGTCTGTCCCAGCCTCTCCTTTACAACTCGGTGAGGAGATTTTATGGGACTAAGCCTTTCAGACCTATCAGAGGTCTTTTGTAAGGCTTTCACAGGGGGCTCAGAAGCTGTTGAACGGGATGACCTACCCCTCTTTTGGATCTTCTGGAGGACGCAGCTGAGGAAGACTCCTCACTGTCAGATGACAAAACCTCCTTACGTGACTTCATTTTCTGCAGCCAAGTCAACAAGCGGCCTTCCCTGTCTCTTAAGGTCTTTGTAGAGAATGTTCTGCAGATTTTACAATCTGTGGCCTTGTGGTCCAGGTACAAGCAGTAGATACAGTCCTCATGCTTGTCCTCCACAAACAGTCTCTTCTTAGAACAAGTAGCACAAGCTCTAAATAAGGCCTTCTTCTCCTTGTCCGACATATTAAAGTTGAAGAAATGGAAAAAGAATCCTATCTGAAGAGAAATTTGTGGAGACTCCCTAAGCACAACGTGCGGTAGAAAATCTGAGGCTCTGAGGTTCTCTCATGGGGTGAGGCTATTCCGATTGGTTGTTGCAGAATTTTTGGTCTCTTTTACAAAAAGAGGTGGATAAGCTACAAAATGAGACGAGGTATAGCCTAGTTTTCTCTTTTGTACTTACTGCTATGGTATTTTTTTATTTACTGAGAGTCCCATTCCGACGACGGGGGAATGATACAAAGCATGGGAATCTATGAAAGTTCCAATACTGGGGCAACGTTGCATCCAAGTGCCTGACAAACAGGCACAGAGACATCGCCTGGATGGCCATCCAAGATGGATTTCCCATGAGAGCCTTCATGCACACAAGAGGACTCAACCGATACCAGTCTTGCCCGAGAGGGTGCACCGTGGACGAGAAGACATACCATCTCTTCTGGAAGTGCATGTACGCACAGGACCTTCTGAAGGCCCTAGGCACGGAGCTTAGGGCCTGGATTCCTACTTCATGCATCACTGCGGACTCTGTGATGTATGGTTTGTTCCCAGAGACACATGCCCTAGGTGATCTCCAGGGCTGCTGGAGGCTCCTGTGCTGTTTTAAAGATGTTCTGTTTTCCAGAAACCGCCTGGCAGTAGGGAAGAAGGAGACATCGAGCCTGGTGCGCCATAAGATGATCCACAGCCTATTGCGTGACTACGCTGCACTGGACGGATCAGATGATGAGGACGATGACGGAGGACCCAAAGGTTTCCCCTTGTACCCTAGAACGGGGAGGACCCTGGGGGGCCACTAACCTGTTTTTGTCCATTTTTCTTAAACCCAGGAACTAGTTGGCGACAGAGGAGAGGAGAAGGCGGATGAAGACAGGTGGAGTAAATGTAGTTATTTACTGTATGCACTTTTGTCTTCACAGGTAAAAGGCAGTGGGATAACTTGCGTACTTGTTGCCAAGTTTGTTACCGACTGACGAATAAATAGGGTGTTGTGGAAGGTGACGATTGATGTATCTGAAACAGAAACGACGCCCTGGCAAGAGAAGAAAAAAAAACCTCCTATAATGCATTGCATGCAAGACCGTTCCAATAGTACAATCAAAAAGCTATGTTCATATATACAATTAATAGCGTTGAAATGTGACAAAACAATTAATTTTGATTAAGTAGTACTCTATGTGGAGCTGATGAAGGGAAATTTATAGAAGATCTAATATAAATATGAGATGTGCTAGTGAGCAAAGTAACCACTGCCAACCTTGTTTAGGAACAAGTGAGTGTCCTGTCTGAAGGCCTTTAACCGCATCGCTGCTGCGGCTTTTCCCGCTGTGTGCGGCATTTTTTAAAATACCGGGTTACATGACGAGCTCAGAACGTCATCAGCATACGAGCGCCGTAGCTGATGACGAGCTGAGCTCGTCATCAGCAGCGAAAAGGTTAAGACAATAGTGCCTTGAGGTTGTAATTAAAACCTATGGCGTAACAACACATGTAATAGGAGGTGTCCTCATGGGAAGTTATAACAAGCATTTGCAATGCAATAGGTCTTGCATTTACACGAGTTTGACCTATTGACATTGCAAATAACAATGCCTTTTGTCTTTTCATTTTAAAAACATAAATAAAAGGCATTGTCATTTACAATGCCAATAGCTTAAACTTGTGTAACTGCGAGATTTATTGCATTGGAAAATGCTTGTTCCTTACTTAGGGGAAGAGAAGTTCACACCATATTTCCTGGATGCCTTGAGGATGTAAGTTGTAAGTATAATGTTGTTAAACCTGATAAGCCTCAACTGTCAGGTTTTAATCTACCTGCGCCTACCTGACTGTGGAATAAACTACATCTCCCAGAAGCCTTTAGCCGACGTCACGGTATATAGGAGGGCGGGGCTGTTGAACGTTGTGCGTGATCCTGGATGTTTGGTTTGTGTTTGTGTCCGTTCTTCAGATTGATCCGGCGAGTGGATTCCCGGACCTACTCTAGCTGAGGGACGAGTGACTGCTTCCTGTCTTCCTCGTTGGAGCACGGTACTGTGTTAAATACCCCGCTGCGCTAGCCTCCTGCTAGCGCGCGCTGTTTCCTTTGTTTGTCCTGACGACTGGTTTTCCCTCGGAGTTTCCACTCGTACTTGCCGGCGGGTGTGTTCCAAAGCACTTGCGGCAAAGCGAGGCGGGTAGAAGGGAAGACCTTATGACTAGTGATCTTTGGACTCTATGTGGAGCCTAGATACCCCAAGGTGTCTAGGCGTTTCATGTTGTACAGTGGATTTGAGAGTCGTGGGAGAGTGAGAGCGGAGTGTGGTGGAGGCTTCCATGCTCTACCGTTACGAATACTAATACTGAATGGACTTTGCATCTTAAGTGCCAAAGCGGAAAGCAGTAGTGACTGTCAACTACGCTTTACCGTGTTTGGAGTTTGTGTTCTGGAAATGGTTCATATATTCCGGAAAATACTAAATGGAGAATAGCCAAAGCGGAAGATAGTGGTAGCCTCAATACATCTTACCGTGTTGGAGTTACTGTTTTTAGAGGGTGAAGGAATCTTCTGAGATCTATTAACTTTGTGTTTATCCTTCTGGATTAATTGCAAGCTTATTTGCTTAGTTGCACACACCTTTCGGGAAAGAAGGGGTCAAGAAATATTGACAGTGTTGGGGTCAAATTGGAGAACCTTCATTCCAAGTGTGAATAGGAAAACTGTGGTTACGTTTTGGCAGGAATATATACGCTTAGTACCATCCTATGGTTGATTCAGATTGAGGTATTAATGTGTATCTGGTGTTGTTTCATAGGGAAAGGAGAAACTCTGAGCTCATAACGCAATTCATGCAGAGGCAAGAGACATTGACATCCAGAGTCAGGTGAATAGGAAAAAAAGACCACTAGCGAGAAATTACTGAGAGTAGCATATTTATGTATGCACTAATTTGGTGTGCTTTCTTTTACAGCTACCCTTTCCCTGCTGTTCCCTTCCCTTCCTTCCCTCGCCCGATCGCACGAACACCCTGTGTATTTCATATCTCAGTGTGTTGGTGAGGTCCGGAGGTGGAATATACTTGCTACGATCAGATCCTGCAGAGTACAACCTGACATCAACTGTGGCTGTTAATCAAGCCAGGATGAAAAGTAACTATTATAAGAGACGTATTTTACTAGAGAAGAGTTTCTGTCTTAATGACTGGGTATTAATCAAAAGACCGTTTAGAGTCAGTAAATGCGAGTCCACATTTATGTCACTGGTGCAAGTTGTTGAAGTTGGCAGAGGTGTTTTACTACTTTAGGGCAACGGGTGGTGGAATAGACGACAGTAGGTGAAACTCACTCAGCAACAAGCTGAGATAATGGAAAGGAAAATTGGTGAGAATTCTAACTCTGACTGGTCATGTCTCTGACCGGGGAGGGTTCTGCTGCATTTGGGAACGTTAGGGAAGGCGTGAGGGGCTCAGGCAAGAACCCCTGTTCCCTTGCAGGCCTGTCCCTGGCTTTCAACGACAACAAGTCAACTCAAATGGGGCCTAAGCTGGCAAAGGCACTACCTACCCCTAGAATGGCTCTCAGTGGCAGCTCTTGAGCTTCAAAGCCCCAAATCTATGCTTGGAGGGAGAGGTGTGGCGCAGCGACCAAAGCAGCTGACTCTGGAGCACGGACCGGAGGTTTGATCCCCTGCGGCATCCCAGCATCTGGGAATTTGGGCAATAGCTCACTTAATCTCCCCGATGGCTCCCAGCGCCTTGAAACCCTTGAGGGGTGATATGTTTGCTCTTTACAAATATGAATGATTATTATGTTGGTTACAGGCTAATGATGTACCTTTTGAGCAGTTAAATGGTAGCAATCCCGCAAAAGAAACCTTACAGGAAACTCCAGCCAACTCCAGACGCTTTACGGGATGGTGATGTTGCAGGGCGCGCTGAATTTAAAAGGTTACCGGATTCTCGCAGTGTAAAGGCACCAAGGAAATGCAATAACTATGGAATGTATTGAGGTTATTATGTACGATCTTACATGTTGCACACTATGAGCCAGAAGTTGCATTTTCCTTGCAGACATTTTTAAATGTAAATTACCATCCAAATTACATTTCACATTACAGGAGTTTACCACCCCTGCCTCATAATCCACCGTCTGCTGTATAATTTGAAGGGTTCTGCTAAAAAATGTTGTTTGTTGCTACAACCCATCAAAAGTTACTATAAGGTGCCGAAATGGATGCAGTGCGATGCCACAGCAAACACTTTGCAACAGTTAATTGGTCACCTTTCAGTTGCTAAATGCTGTATTCAGGCGTTAAACTGGATCTAATGCGGTGAAATGTTTGCATGGGCATGTCAGTGTTAAAATGACAAAATAGTGAAGTAATGCTATAGAATAATTCTGTGGTATTATTGTGTAGTATAACTGAAACGTCTTGAAGCATAATCTAGCCAACTCCGACTTTTAGCTAGATTTAGCGCCTTGAGGTCTCTCCTCTACCAGTTACTTGTGCCACTCTGAAAGGTGACACATAAAGGTGTGTCCTGGAGTGACGACTACACGCTGAGCCTGCTAGCGCCTGAAGGATGAATACACTTAATGCGATGCTACAAAGATGAGCAAGTGTTTTACCCCTCTGGCAGCTTCGGGGTTCAGAACTTTATTTTAGTAACTTGGATACTACACAGCGGCACTGCCATAAAAATGAATGACTTCAACATTACAGGATGGGTAACACTCGTCCCATAAATATCCTACGACCCAAAATGTTCTCTGTGCCTCCTAAACTATCATGTCCTTTGAACTGTTTGTGGAATTGAACCGCTTGGTTACATAGATAGTCATGTAGTGCCAATTACATAGAATTATTATTTATTTATTTTTTAAAACATTTTATTGCATATTTCTCAGTGTACACTGCCTTTTGCCTACAACCATGGGGCCGGCGGCGTCGTATCCGGATAACAATACACAGCTAAATTAGCCAACATCCCGAGGGGCAGGCAGCGAGGTATAGATAGCGTGCAATTCAGCGTAATACACAATTCACAAAGCAAAGGACAAGATTCCCAAACATAATCTTTAAGTAACCTTACAAGTCCCCCCCCAATTGCCCTACCCTTAACATCAGAAAACAAACTTTATGAAGCACTTGTTTTGGTCTCTCGCGTCCTGTCCATTGTAGCATCCCGGCACATAAACATCTCTACCCCTTACGCTTAGACGATGCACTATAAAACTCTTGTACTCTGCCTTGAACGAGGTGTCCTACGACGCCTACTATATGATCCCCCAGCTTCACACAGCCAATCATTCCCTCTGGAAGTCAGCCCCATCATATCATAACCAAGCAGCAAATGGTTCCCAAATGTCAGACAGTCTGGATCTACTCAGCATTAACTCCCAAAAAACAGACAGTTGGTCACTGCAATACTTTACCGCCCTAACCCATGCAGCCACCGAGGGTGGGCCTTGCTTCTTCCAATGAATAGCTACTTGTCTTTTTGCTAATAGCAGCAGCATAGCCGTAAGTTTGCGGCGTTCGCTGTGTATTTCCTGTACATATCCTAGTAATGCTATCAGAGGTGTGAGCTGTAATGTGACATGTTATGTACTCTATGTGTCTAAAAACTTTCATCCAGTAAGTTGCGTGATTTTGCCCGCAGCCCAGTTGCCTCATCTAATAGAGGACCAATTAAGGGGTTGGCGTCCAGTGGCATAGACGGCGCGTATAGTACTTCCTGTTTCGCCCTTTTTGCTATACCGTTCCAGGCTCATCTCACCGCCTCCATTGTGTCAATTTCCTGCTGTGGGCGCTTATAAGGGTGGAACACAGCCGTGTTTAGTGGGAGTGGTGCAATCCTATCTATTTCTATCACCACATGTGGCTGGAATGGTGTGGGGTGATGCCAGAAAAGTAGGAATTGCGCCTGCGCACTATAGGCATATAGCTCGAAGTCCGGGGCTCCCAACCCACCTTGTGTAAAGGGAAGCGTGAGATTGTTCCATGAATTTCGGGGTTGCATGCCCGCCCACACCAACTCCAGTACACTAGAGCGAAGCCTCCTAAAGAAATGGACAGTCAATGGCATAGGGATATTTACAGAAAGGTATAGGAATTTGGGCAGGATCGCCATCTTAGCAATTGCTATGCATCCCGTTAAGGACAGCGGTAGCTTCCTCCACCTCGGCAGCTTACTTTCCAGCCAGTCTATTGCTCTGCCATAGTTCGCTGCCCACATTTCCTGCATAGACCTGCTTATATGGATACCTAGATATTTTGTCTCTCCCTCCGCCCACTGAATCGGGAACTCTGACACAAAGGGAGCAGTAGTGTCGGTCAATGGCAATATCACAGATTTTTTCCAGTTTATCTGTACTCCAGTCAGCCCTCCGTAGCGTATGAACTCGCTCATCAATACTTCAAAGAGGTTGCCAGGGTTCATCAGATATATGGTCATATCATCTGCGTACATTGATATCAAAATACCTCTGGTCGTAAAGCTGATGCTCTTCTGTGTGTGGAATTGCCGAAGCTTGGCTGCAAGGGGTTCCATTGCTATAGCAAACAGCGGCGACGATGGGCACTTCTGTCGTGTCCCCCTAGTGATGTTAAAGGGCTCAGATATCTGTCCATTTACCTTTAACCGGGCTGTCTGGCTGGTATACAAGACCTGAATTTGCTTTATGAACAACGGGCTGAAACCCAGTTTCGCTAGAACAACAAAGAGGAATTTCCAATCGAGAGAATCAAACGCTTTTGTGGCTTCCAACAACGCAGCTGCGGCCTTTACCTGGGGGTCTAGGCAATGAAGTACACCAAAGAGTGTCCGTAGGTTGTGAGCAGTGGAGCGGCCCGGTATGAAACCAGACTGATCCGGTAGAGCTATTTGCGGCAGCATAGGCTGTAGTCCGTTGGCAAGTAGCTTGGCGTATATTTTAGCGTCTAAGTTTATAAGGGACAACGGGCGATAGGAATCCGGCACGGTCGGGTCTTTGCTGGTTTTAAAATGGTTATTATGGTGGCCTCTCGAATCGTCGGAGGAAGCATTCTGGTCTCCATAGCCTCCTGATATCCGCATATTCTTTATAAATTGCTGCTGTGAGGCTGTCTGCCCCTGGGGCCTTGTCATTGGGCATGCTGCTTATGACTTGTGTGATATCCTCTAAGGTAATTGGAAGCTCCATATATTTCCGAGCTCCGTCATTAAACCAGGCCTGCCCTATATTATCCAAGTGTCAGCTATATCTGTTTGTGACGGGTTTGTTTGAGATCTGTACAGTTTGGAGTAGTAGTTGGACATCACGCCAAGGACGTCAGGCGGTGTACGAGCCACCTCCCCGTTATCTGTTCGCAGTTCCTCGATATAGGCCGAGCCTCTAGGCGTGCGCAACAGGCTAGCTAGCGCTTTATCCGGTCTATCACTCTCCACATAACGTCGCTCCTGGGCATGTTTACAGAGGTATGCCGTCTCCCTCTAAGCTTCCTCCTGGAACTCCGTCAATTGAGTCCTAATGGTTGCCACGGTGACCGGTGACGGATCTTGCATTTGTGAGCATTCTAGCTCCTCTAACTCCCACTCCAGTCTGCTAAGTGTGTTGCGGATGTCAACTAGTATGCCTGAGTGCAATGCTATGCAGTTCCCTCTTGTAACCGCCTTGAAGGCTTCCCAGAGCACTCCCGGTGAGTCAACTGTACCTTCATTCAATGTGAAATAGTCTGTAATTTTGTTACGTAGGTCCTCTCGGAAGACTAAGTCCAACAATGCCTTAGATGGGAATTTCCAGGCAAATGGCTGGGCATATGCAGGGGGTAGGCGCAAACTAATCTGGGCTGGGGCGTGATCAGATAGCGTGCAGGGATGGTCCGTGGCATCAGCTAGCCAAGTATGTAGGTCTTTTGATACTAACCAGTAATCTAGGCGCGACCATGCGTTACGGTGGTGGGTGATGCATGTACCTTCTCTTGTTGTTGGATGTAGGACTCTCCGGGAATCTATAAGGTGGAGATCTTCAATGATATCATGCAGTGTGTCAGCTGCTCTCGCTGCTCTGGAGGGGAACCCTGCTGGTCCATCATCATTGACAGGACCACGTTAAAGTCACACCCCCACAGGATCGCCTTGGGCCCTAATGTCCGTATCCTATGCCAGATGTCTTGGAATAATTCTGGGCTGTCTGTGTTCAAACATTGATTAATGCTATTGGTGTGTGACATAGTTCTCCTTGCAATGAGGTATCGTCCCTCCCGATCTACTATAGTGCTGTGAGTTTGCGAACTACAAGCCTCTGCGCATAAGGATCGCTACTCCCCTAGAATAGTTGGAATAGCCAGCCTCTACAACCACCTCCCAGTGATTATTCCTTAGTATCCCTGCTGTAGCAGTCGTCAGGTGTGTTTCCTGCAGAAACATATATCTACCCAGTGTCTCGAGAGATAGGAATGAATTAGTCTCATTTTCCGTCAATCATTTAATCCCCTGACGTTCCACGTGAGGCATGTGAGTGTGTTATCGTTACGTGAGTGTGCCATTTCTATACATCCAGTTCCAGCATATTGCATGTCTGCAGTCAGGACCGAGATGTATCATGTTAGTGTGCTTATGCAGTTGTAAAATAAAAAAGTTTTTCCTCAGCTCCAAATATGACCCTAGATACAGGATACCCATCGTACATGTGTAATACTTTGTTTTCCAAACCAATATAAAAGAACTAAAACCCTTAACAGCCTCCCCACCTCCCACACCAACATCCCAATCAGGTTGTGCAAGTCCCTCCCCTTTCACCCACAACAACAGCCAAGTCAGACATAGTGTCCAACTAAAGGGAAACATCCCATGGGGTGGGTAGGTCACAGGCAACTGACCCTGCACTTATGACAGGGTGGCCAAGCTGCAAATACCTTGCACATACATCCTGAGCTCACCTTGTTACAGCAGTTCATAACAGTCATTAGGGGGATCCTCAAGTTCTAGGTTAATGGGCCCTCTCCAAAGGAAAGCAAAATTCTCATCTTACCAATTTGTGTCCAGTCCACTGTTACTCGACACTCACTGTGATCAGTCAATGTCAATGTCCATAATCTACGCCACTGCCCTCTGGATATCAATCGTTATCGCTGAGTCGGTCCTCCGTCTGCCCCTCTTCAGAAGCCTTGTGCTGTTTTTGATCCTTCTCCATTTGTTTTGCATAGGTGAGTGCCACCTTAGCGTCCGTAAAGAAAGTGGGTCTACCACGACCTTGAATACGCAGCTTGGCCGGGTATATCAATGCGTACTTTGTCCCTAGTTGCTGAAATATTTTCTTCGCGGGGATAAATTCCCTACAGGCAGCCTGTACCTGCAGGGTGAAGTCCGGATACATCGCCACATCATTCCCGCGGTATTGGATGGTGCCCTTTTCTCTGACTAGGCGTAATATCGAGTCCCGGTCTCTATAGTTGAGCACTCGTGCCGAAATTGGCCTTGCCGGTGCGCCAGGCTTCGGCCTAGGTCCTAGGGACCTGTGCGCTCTCTCTATAAGGAACATCGGAGAAAGGTTTGGTCCAAACAGGTCTTTCATCATAATTTCAATGTACTGCTCCATATTCTGTATGTCTGTCGATTCGGCAGTACCCATGATCCGTATGTTGTTTCTTCTCGATCTTGACTCCAAATCCTCATTCTTCTGTTCAATTAGAGCCAAAACCTTGTCCATACCTCTCAGTTTCTTCTCCATATCGGATGGCCTTCCTCAGTCTCTGTCACGCTGATCTCCAGGACACTTACACGCCCCTCCTGTTTGCCCATTCGTTGTGTATTTCTGTCCATACGTTCAGCCAGAGTGTCCATCTTGGAATTGATGCCCTGAAGACTGGGTTTCAATTCCTGGAACATTGACCGGACGTCCTGCGCCGGCAATTGGGCAGTTGCTGCGTCATCAGCTACCTCCTGATCTGCGACATCTGTTTCAGTAGTTTTGTTGGATTTCATATCAAAGTTGAGTCTTGGTTCACTCGTGTCAGGCTTCCCCATGGTTATGTGAATCGTGCTATTTTTGCGAGATTCCTGCCTACGGCAAGTGTGACATGTGCCAGCTGCCGTCTTGGCGCGCTCTTAGGGCGGTCTCTCTTGGACAGTGCATAGATGATTCGTTTGCAGGCCTCGAGCGTCCTATGCCAAGCTAGCCGGGCATGTCAGTAGTTGCAGAACAACAGTGATGGGCGCAGTCTGCGTCCCGAGCCTCTCTAGCCCGCCAGCGTCAAGGTTTATTGGGGCACACTTCAGCCGTGTCGCCACAGTCCACCCGCCAGCTCAGCTATCCACGTCTTGGGAGGTCTATCTCAAACAAAGCTCCCGCACACCACAATCCCCAGTGCTCCTAAACCGCGATCTAGCTCCTCGGCACGGTTACGCTGGCAATTAGGCAATAGGCCAGTCCGGCATCCCGGTAGGTCATTCCCGCAATCCGGTGCAGCCGCGGCAGTCTCCACGTTCTGGGGGAGTCAAGCTCTGGTCCCGTCAGTTCACTCACAAAGAGGACCTCACCTCAGAGTCATAACAGGGATTTCACTTCCAGCAGTGGTCCAAGTTCAGCGCAATGCCCCCCATTCTGCAGTCTCTCAGTCATCTTCCCTCTTTCTGCCTATAGATACCAATGTGCTCTATCCCATATGAGTGAAAAGTCGTTGCAGCCTTCGCCAGAGGGCACACAGCGCTCGGCTGCATTCGTGATCCAGGCGCTCTTTCACGGCTGCCTGCCGCTCACAAAATGGCAGCCATCTGTGCCGAGTAATCCCGGCGATCTCTGTGAGGAAAGGGTGGCACCCACTGCCCCATGTCTTGAATTTTTTATTTTTTAATTGGTGGGGCCTGCGCCGCGCGGATTCTTCAACAGTGGCTGCCCATGCCAGCTGGCTTACCAGATCTCGCCTTTAACGCGGTCTCCCGATCTGCTCACTCCCGGCCTGTATTGCACGCTCCGGGTCGCAGGCCACGCAATTCTGCTCTCTCTCGCCCCCGGGGCCCGTCTAGCAGCCCCCAGGCGCCCCGTCGCTCCGCTCTCAGGGCCGCCGATAGGCCCCGCAGCAAGAGCAGGAGCGCCCGCCGCTTTCTTACAGGGATCGGTGCCGCGTGCCTGAGGTGGCCTGCCACGCAAGCTCCCGGATGCAGCCAACCGCGCAGGCCTCACTCCGGATCCAGGCCGTCCTTTGCTGGAGCGTCTGTCTTCCATCCAGTACAGACGTCAGGATGGCACCGATGCGTGCAGAATCAGCCCTGCACCATTCGCTATGGGTTTTGCTCAGTGTATGGCTTGTGGGCCTCGGATAATAGCAGATTAATGGGCTCGACCGGCGGAGCCGCGTTAGCAAGCAGCCATTCTGCTACACGGCCAAGCCCCGCCCCAATTACATAGAATTTAAAAGTAGAACTAAAATTCCCAGAAGTCATCGTGCTGCTTCTTAAAATCCCAAGACTGTCTGAAGTATCACCCACGTCACAGGGCAAATTGGTAGCTAAGCGTTTGTGTGCCCCTTTTCTGGACAGGGTCCGGCTTGTTTACAGCGCACTGCAGTCTGAGAACAGGCCTTTCAGAAACTATTTAGCAAGTCGAAGCTACTCCCACGCCTACCCGGCAGAGGCCGTAGTAGGTTTATCGTTTTGTGAAGGTCAAACAGTGAAGCACTACATTTTTCCTCCCTGAGAGGAGGTCATAACGCTTCGACCCACTTCAGTCACAAGATGCGCAAATTCCCCGCCAGGCTAGAGAAGGCGTCCCTGATTTTTTTCGGTACAATCGGTCATTATACCAAAAGTTAGATTAAGACGAGTGTCCACGAAACAGAAAGCACTGCCAGAGAGGCCAGGTTTGTGGTCTGTGGTCAACTTCATGCAGAATCGCTCATTGTTCGGCAGAGCCCATGAAACCACTTCAGGTTTGAGCCCCTGCCCCAAAATTCAGACTCCGTCAAATAACAAATAAAAGGCCGTTGTGCCGCTGTATGTGAAAGTGCAAGCGCCATAAAGATGGAAAACATTATACAATACACAATAAATGCCGCTCACTGGTAAAGCAAAGAAAACGCTGTGAAGCGTAAAATGTTACATACCGGAAAATGCAGCATAGCTGCTATTGTCCCTGAAAGTGTGTGTATAAAATAGTACTGAACCAACATATACATCCAACCATGTTACGCCACGAGCGCAAAATCCAGTCCGTATAGGCGACTGGAAAAGGACACAGGGAGGGAACAAACAAGCCTCACTCCAAAGCAAAAGTGAGTGTTTAGCATAAAGTGTGACGCACGCCAATCAAAAGCATGGGCAGAGCTTCCACCCCACTTCCGAAATCAACTCAACGCAATAGATCTCGCAGAGTGAGCAGCGCATGCGCAGCAATGCTAGACGAGACCTAAAAAGAGACAGGGAGGTATTAAGGAGGGACTACAAAGCTTAATGACCAATGAAAAGCCACCATTTACAAAGGACAGAAGCCAATTAAAAAGATGGGCGGGAAGTAGGCAGAGCTTTATGCACATATCCTGAATACGCAAGCACAGACTAAGCGAGACCTAAAAAAGAGAGAACGCATGCACGCTCTAAATCAATTCAGTATATATAGCCCATTTCTGGAAATGTAGCATGAAGACGCTTCTGAAATGCATAACTCTCCATTTTTAGGTGTCGCCTGGCGAACACAGCGTGAAAGCCAGGAGATGGCCACGCGCAGGACGGACTGGAAATGTGAACACGCACGTACAGTCACGCGATGTGCACATCTCCTGTCCCCTTTCTGACCTTGCAAGCCATGCAATCTGCTGCATGCCTCCCATTCAACCCCACTTACCGGGGGACTCTGCGCTGCTCCGCGGCTAGCTTTTCATGTCTCCCGTCAGACTTCTCTCTGTGGGGTGGGCTCCTTCACGCCGGCTGCAGCACGTGGGGCTCCCTCAACTCACTGGGGCCCCGGACACTTCTTGCTGCGCGCTCCATGCCCCGCCCATGTCCCAGGCAAGGATGCCAGCATGCATGCTTAGCTCGGGATGTCGTCAGCGCATGGCGTGCTTTCGCTTTCTCTCCCTATGACGTTTCAGCACACGCCCTGAGGAAATATAATTTTTGATCGAGTAGTGTTCCCCAGCGAGTACCCCACCGTCTCCATGTACCAGCTTACAGTGCATGTTATTTCCCTCCTGTGCCAGCTACAAAGACGCAAATACATTTGCGTCCATCTTTAACTTGTCCTCTTTCAGATCCGCCATGAACGGATTGAATATTCAGTTTCTATATATGCTGTGCCACCGTCTTTTTGTGGTACACTTTACACGTTTTTCAGCTCTGGCGAAGTAGGCCCAGAATATGCCATTGAGCCTTTTTCGAGTTCTCTCCTGCTTTCTGACTCCGAGGGCCTCAGCCCAGGCTACCTCTGTGCCAGTGGCCCCCACCTTACTCCTTGCGCGGCTCCGGCGCATAGCCTAACCTCTGCCTGCCAAGACCGTCTTCAACCTTCGAATTATCTGCTCCACTCCTCGAAAACACATTCCTGTCTCGTAGCTCAAGTAAACATCCTCCCAGCTGCAGGAGCAGAGGGCCCAGTTCTTCTGTCTCCGTGCAAGTAATTCATAGACTCCGTTGCCATGGTAGGCCCATGCCCCTTCACCCTGCATGCCAACACGTAGACGCATACATGCAGACAGTATAGAGTAGTCTCCGCCCGAGAGACCTTTTCCCTTCCAGACACTACTGTTCCTTAAACATACGATACCAGATACGATTTGGGATTAGGTTGATCTGACATCCCAGACTTATGTCTACACTTATGTCTACACTTGTAGTGCTAAATGTCAAGTCCTTTCACCTTCTGGTTATACGTCAGATTCACGTCAATCTGCTGCGCGCGCATCTCTGCCTTATATTTCTGCTGACATTGCAAGATTCTCTTATGTATCCACCCATTTTGTGACCTCATGATCAATGACGTTTCTAGTGTACGCCTTCATGCACGCCTATTATACCGCCTTTTTAATGACGTTTAATGACGTTTCCATGTTTTATCTCTACTTTTCCAGCTGTTACGCCTACTATATGCTCATACATTGTAATGCATTGACTATATATATGTATTTCTGTAAACAATATGTTGTCTGTCTTCCCTTCCTGAACCCTGTGTGGTGAATGGAATGGTTATGCCACCTTGGCTCGAGCCAATAACCCAATTCCTTTTACAGGAATAAAACCCTTTTGAGTTTACCTCAATATCCCGGATTTTGCCTCTTATTTTTCTGAGTTATTCTTATTGATTATTGATAGCAAATTAAGTATAGGTAATCGATTTTACCACAGTTCTGGCGCCCGAATAGGGACCCCTCCCCCACCCCACGCGCCGGCGGTGCGTTGCAGGCCTAGCCCCCTGCCACAGCCGGACGGACAATTACGCGTACCCGCAGGATTTCCTGTATCTCCCTCAGGCCAACGGAGGTGACTGAGGCTGCGATCGACACCCAGACGAGGCGGTGAGGCGTGCGGAGGATCCCAACCCGAGCCTAGCTGAGAGAGCAAGATCCGTGGTATACCGAGGCCCGCCAGGTTCCGAGGTTCCGAAGTTTCTGCGTCGAGTCCGAATCCAGTCCGTGTCGAGTCCAGTCCAGAGTTTCCGAGGCCTTCTGTTTCCGTGCTTCCTGGTGAGTACCGTTGCTAGGGACGCATCCTGACGTGCGCATTAGTTTGTGCCGGTCAAGACAGGTTCGGGTGCACGAGCCTGGTCTGCACTGTTTAGCAGTGTATCTGTACTGTATAGCAGTATATCTAGTCTGCACCTGTATAAGGTGTATCCGTGCCGTATAGCGGTACATCCTGTTACACTTGTCACTGTTACCTATTAATGTGATTCGTTCTTGAAATGTTTTAATGTGACATTCAAATGTCGTGGTATGAGTGAATGTTCGATTTTCATTGTTGTGCTTAGACGTGTCTTATGTATAGTGTGTTCATATCTGAGTAAGAATCAAGTAGCCAGATTCCAGAATGCCGTTGTTCTCTAAATTAAGACAAATAAAAACCCGTAAGGGGGTTCTAGAAGAAGCTGTTCCCATTCCACCTAGGGACACTCCAGGGTACTTTATGTACCACAAACACGGTCTAGATGCTGTTTTATTTCTCGACTTATGGGTAGACTACACTAAAGAATTGTCAGAGAATCAGAGATGGCCCGCTGCAGGGACATGGGATGCAGATTGCATCATGAGAGTAGAAGAAGCATTATGGAAAAAGAAAGCCAGACAGTCACAGAAAGATGCCATCGAGTTATGGCGTAAAGAGTCGCATAGACGCACAGAAAAAGCTCACAGACTAGAAGAAAAGAGTAAGGAAGAACCCGACAAGGTCCGAGAAAACGCATTAGTTGAGGAAGGTATCAGAGTAAAATTAGAACAAGTAGACAGACAGCGTAATACGCTTATGAATGGCATGTTCCCCATCCTATCAAAAGGCCTGCCTAAGGCCTCTCCAGAAATACCGAAGGACCTACCACCCCCATTGCTCCCGACTAAGACACATCCGAGGACAGCAAAGGACGTTTTCCTTTCTTCCTACTTAGATGATGTTGCTCCCACCTATGTTAATACCCCATTACCTGCCCCCTTGCCTGCGCCAGTGCCTGCGCCTAACGGTCTGAACCCTTATGCTCTTCCTCCCCCACAAGCTACTCCTCCCCAGAATCCTCTTCCTACTTCCCTTGATACAGATCCGACTAACCCTTACGGAGCCGGTGCCTCAGGAGGCGCGTCCGGAGGGGCTGGTTACCAGACTCCGCCACCGAACCAGCGCCTGAGTCTTAGAGAAATAGCGCAACAGCGTACACCTAGAACAGATATTACATTTTATGGAGATCGCCTTGCTGATTGTAGATATGATCCAGTACCTGGTAAAAAGAATGATGTAGACATGTTACTTGCATCAGTACGTTTACGACGAGTCACGAACTTCTTAATGTCACTACCTGAAATGACAGAACATATGGATCGAATATATAAGTTTGTGCAGACAGGAGTAGGGCCTGAAAGCATTAAGGAGGCCATGGAGCATCAGAAAGTAGATACTAAAGCCAAGTTATTACGGTTTCTTATAAACTGTTTTATTCGAGAAGCAGATAGGCCGGGTGCGAACCCGGAAGATTTGAAAGCACTCCACAAGTGGGGCCGACATATAGCCGATGGACAGCATGACAAAGAAGCTAGTATAGAGAACATGTACCGAAGAATCAGAACTTCAATAACTAAGATGCACGAGAAAAGACAGGCTGCACTAGAAGCAGATGCAGATAAACGAGAATCCTCAGAGGAGGAGGCAGAGGAAGAACCAGAGACACTAGCACAAGCACAGTTACCAGTCAGAGATAGGGTCGCGTATGTAGGTAAAGGAAGGCCATTTAAAAGTCCAGTGCGTCTAGTGCTCCCAGAATGTAAAAGAATATATCAGGAAGCCATGTGTAATCCTAAAACGCCCGAACACTTATTTCAAGCCACCGACCGAGTACTTCAAGAGCGCATGGGGTATCATGCACTTGACTCTATGGATGAACAAGAATTAGCCAGGTCAGCCGTGCAATGGGCTGACAATTCTGAGAAATATGGTGATGATGTGCTAGCGCATACGTTTCTGAACTTGACACCGAGTGAACAGCGTTTAGCTGGTATGTACATGATACAGCATCTCCTTTTATTATATAAAAGCCAACATTCTGATCCAGGTCCCCTGCGCGATATACTAATAGAACTGGTCACGAACAGATGGAAAGGTCTAAGTACTGATCTAATTAAAGCAATTCTAGAACACCGCCACAAGTATAGTACATTCTTATGTCCACAGATCAATTCAGTACCCGTTATGGAACGAAAGACCATGTATTACATGGATAGACAGAATCCGTTGCGAGAAGTGCACCCCGTACAGAATGCAGACCACACGCTTAGACGCGTATTCGTGTATACTCCTGTGACTAAAATGGAATTATTGGAAATGAAGAAACTAGTACCCAGTCACGATAAAGACCCTGCAGGTTTTCACCGCGAAATAAAAGATATGTTATTAATGGGCGATTACACTTATCCCGACCTCATGAAAATACTGAAAGTATTACTGCCTCCAGGCATATATGAAAAACTCAAAGAAAAAGAGTGGGAGGTGGGTGATGCAAAGATTGATTGGGCTGCATTAGAGGATGAAGAGAATACCCGAGTGCCAGGCCTAGGGCTTGGAGATAAAGTTAAACTGTTACCAGGTTTATTAGTACAAGTGTTGCCACGTTTATTGAGTACGAAAAAGGAAGATTGGGGTGCGATTTCAGCATGCAAACAGAAACCTGATGAAGACACTAGTGATTTTTATACACGATTTGAGAAATGTTTTGGTATTAACAGCGGTCTGAAAGCAAGTAGCGAGTCATATCCACATCTTTTTGTAACGAAATTAGTCGAGAATTCCTTACCCCAGGTCAAGAATAGAGTACTGAAAGTAGAAAGCACTTGGCAAGCTAACACCCCTTCGCAAATGTTACAAATGTTACAGTATCACCAGAATAGACTAAGAGAAGAACAAGAACATGAACAGAGACGTATGAAGGATACGAAAATGAAAATGTTAGTTGCTCAGTCAGTTCCTGCTGATGGTCAGAAAAAGGGTGCGAGTCAATCTAGTAATTCGTCAGTTCCTGTAAAAGGTGTATGTAATTATTGCAAGCAGCCAGGTCATTATATAAATGAATGTGCCGTTTTGAAACATAATATTGCCACGGGCAAGACAAAAGAGAGGCCACGTCCTCCTAGACAAGATCAGACTTCACAACAAGTACCCCAGAATACACAGCAGATCGCACCCATGCCAGCTCCTTCACAGACAGTAGCGATACCTCAGCAACAGCCCATTCCTGCAACACAAACCACGACACAGCAAATGTATCAGTATGCACAGAACGATTACCCTGATTACCAACGATACACATGAAACAGCCTAGAGAGTGAATTCCGCTTGCCCCTTATTGAAGTACCTGTAGATCAGAGTGGTCCTTATGTAAATAGTCAAGTTTTAGGGAAAGACAGAAAGTTTCTCATTGATACAGGGGCAAGCAGGACCACGATAAGTCACAATGAAGTACCAGGGGCACCCCTCTCAGGCTCACAGAACGTGTCCCTCGGATTTTCAGGAAAACCGATTATCAACGAAGTGTCACAACCCCTCCCTCTTGCAGTAGGTCCTCTGACACGGACTACAGATTTATTGCTCACGAAGTCATGTCCGGAAAATCTATTAGGCATAAAAACACTGAAAGCTTTAGGAGCTATTATTTGTTGTTCTCCCGAGGGAGTACGACTATTTTTGCGAGATTTCAAAGGCCATTATGTATTGAGAGATATGGATCCCCGACTACAGAACGTCCCTGCCCACCTGTGGGCGCAGGGCCCCACTGATGTAGGTTGCATGCACATTACCCCGTATCGAGTCACACTTAAAGCAGGAGTGGTATTACCGCGAATTCGACAATACAAGTTACCCCCAGATGCTGTAGTGGCTTTACTGAAAATCATTGACGAGCTCATCGCACAAGGAGTGGTTGTGGAAACCGACTCTAATGTGTGTAATTCTCCTATCATTCCTGTTCTTAAACGTACTGACCCAAATTCCCCACCTGTTTATCGATTGGTTATTGATCTGCGCGAATTGAACAAGTGTATTGTACCACAGTACCCTGTGGTTCCAGATATCTCTTCGTTACTGACAGCTATTGATTCCGAAGCAGCGTTCTTTACTGTAATCGATCTCAAGAATGCTTTCTTCAGTGTCCCTATTGATCCGGAGAGCCAATTTCTATTCGGATTCAGTTTAAATGGACGATCTTTTAAATTTGCCCGTGCACCTCAAGGATTCACAGAAAGCCCCAGCATCTATAGCCAAGCATTGAAAAAACAACTAGACAGTATCCACATGCCCGTCCACACTGCTCTGCTTCAGTATGTCGATGATCTGCTGATCACCGCTCGAAGCGAACCCGAATGTGAAAATGCATCTCTGATTGTTTTGAACTTCCTGGCTGACAAGGGACACAAGGTGTCTCCTTCGAAGCTACAATTCTGTGTTCAGCAAGTTGTGTACCTGGGTCACTTGCTGTCCAAAGTGGGGAGACAGCTCACACCTGATCGCATTCAGTTAATTGTTAACATGTCACCACCCAGAACACAAAAGGAAGTGCGGGCCTTTATAGGCCTAACTTCATACTGCAGACAATGGATTCCCCAATATGCATTTCTAGCAAAGCCACTCATTCAGTTAACAACACAGGAGGCAGCGACTTCGTCTGTCCTCCCTTGGACTCAGGAACATACACAAGCTTTTGAAGACTTAAAGAAAGCCTTATGTCAAGCACCTGTTTTAGCAACACCATGTTACAGTAAGCCTTTTACACTTTTTGTTACAGAACGTGATGGTACTGCATTGTCAGTCCTCACCTAGGAACAAGCAGGTTCACATAAGCCTTGTGCTTATTTTTCCAGTACATTAGACCCAGTAGCACAAGCCCTTCCAGCATGTTTGAAATCTGTTGCAGCGACAGCTTTAGCAATTAGACAGAGTGATTCCATTGTGTTAGGACATCCATTGACAGTACAGGTTCCACATTCTGTAGAAGTCCTCTTGAATCGAACTCAGACCCAACACCTGACCATAGCAAGATTGACAGGTTATGAATTGACATTGTTTCAGCCACACATCGAAATCAGACGCTGCAGCACATTGAATCCTGCCACGTTATTGCCAGTAAATGGAGTAGATCCATTGGCACATGATTGCATTGAAGTTATTACTATCACAACAAAACCCAGACAAGACTTGACAGATGTTCCGTTACCAGATCCAGACCTGACACTTTATGTGGATGGTTCATGTATGAGAACAAAGACAGGTGAATTAGTGGCAGCCTACGCCGTCACGACAGACACGGAAGTCATTGAAACGAATTGTATTGACACCTTGTCAGCCCAAGCAGCAGAGCTTATTGCTCTGACACAAGCATGTATTCAAGCCCGAAATAAGAGAGTCAACATATATACTGATTCACGTTATGCATTCGGAGTCGTTCACGACTTCGGAGTCCTCTGGCGAGAGAGAGGTTACTTAACTTCTCACGGTGCCAACATCCAACATGGTCCCCTCATTCAAGCTCTGTTAGACGCAATACATCTACCCACTGCAATCTCTATCATGAAATGCAAAGCACACACCAAGGTTACTGATGTCATTTCCCAGGGAAACGACCTGGCAGACCGAACAGCAAAGCAAACTGCTCAGAACCGAATTCATGTAACTGATCAGACACAAATAGAGGTACCAGCACACTGCATGACAGTTAGGGATCCCGCACATGATGTGATCGACATACAGTCACATGCAACACCAGATGAAATTAAGGAATGGACTAGACTAGGAGGGGTCCAAACAGACCAGGGATGGATGACGAAGGGAAAATCTACATGGTTTCTCCCCGATTCTATGGTACAAGTCATCATTAATACAATACATAGTCCTGCACACCTTGGTGAGAAAGCAATGCTAGACAGTATTCAACACATATGGTCCAATAAAAACTTACGGGCAGCAGCCAAACAGAAAGTGCGTACTTGCATGATTTGTGGTCAGTTCAATCCAGGTAAAAGCATCCCTGTAGAGCAAGGTGGATTTCAGCCTCCCGACCACCCTTTTGAAGTCCTCCAGATGGATTATATCCAGATGGAACGGTGTCGAGGATTCAAGTATGTTCTCGTAGTCGTGTGTGCTCTTTCCCGATGGGTAGAGGCATACCCAGTTCCCGATTATACTGCTCCAACCACCGCCAAGCAGTTGGTTCGTGAATACTTCCCGCGGTATGGTTTGCCCCGTATCGTGTACTCAGATAATGGTCAGCCATTCTCATCCGAACTCGTGAAACACATTACACTTCTGTTAGGTTACCAGTGGAAGTTCCATTGTGTCCGGCATCCCGAGGCAGCAGGTCTCGTGGAGCGCCATAATCAAACACTGAAAATCCGACTTTCCAAGATCTGTAGAGACAAAGGTATAGACTGGATAGTTGCCTTGCCGGTCGCCCTCTTCTATATGAGGATGGTGGCCCATTCCCGTTCTGGACTATCCCCGTATGAAGTGGTCTTCGGTAGGCCACCGAATATGTGGGGGACGCCCATCCCGCGTAAAATAACTGATGTTGATTGTCTTATGCTGACAGATTACCTTGCCTCCTTGATGTCTGCACTACAATCTTGTCGTTCACAGGTAGCTGCAGCCTTTCCCGACAATACTGAGACGAAGCCCCATGAAGTGGTGCCTGGCGATTTCGTATACGTGAGGAATTTTGATCGGAAGAGTCCGCTGGAGCCCCGCTGGCAATCGCCGAAGTTGGTTCTGCTTACAACGAGGACAGCTGTTAAGATTGAGGGCAGGAAGGGATGGCTGCATTCCAGCCATATTAAAAAATACTTTGGACTTCCTTCGGACTTGGACACTAAGCCCTGCCCTCCTCCACAAACTGACACGAAACTCCCTTTGGTTGAGAAAACTGCTTCAGAAATTTACAGACAAAAGTTACGATCTAGCAAGTCAGACAGTTTAATTGTTTAAGTCCTCCCCTAGGTGAATCGGTTAAATTAGTTTCTGACATGTATCCCCTAGATCGAGATAGAGAGACAGATAGACAAAGACAACATAAGAAAAAGGCGTATTGCAAATCACTTCGTAGTCGCTGTATAGTGACACTACTTGTTATGTTTTTCCTATGTTTGCTGGTTATCACTGCTGGTATTCTACTGCATATATATTACCCTATATTCAAGCGTGCTACTTATAATGCTACTACTGAACATTCTTTTAGTGAACTCCCGCCTCATGAATTATCATATAGACTTGCGCTGCGCAACAACACTTTCATTAGTATGTTACATCATTCCCATCAGGCTACCAATGCTACTAATTGCTGGATATGTGGTCGACTCCCTCCTTACCAAGAAAACAAGGGTGTTTTGCCCCTTTTTCCGTACCCGTTCACTCACAATGGCACATGTGCCGCATGGTTTAAAATGCTCAATTCCCTAGTTTCTACTGCTGCTATTTATGAAGGTAACTGGGTTTGGGGTGACCTGAACTTAGTCCTGCTTAAGGTATGCTACCCTGACAAGGAGGGACTCCCCGTTGACACTGGAACTGATCTAGAAAACGAAGTATATGGGTTAGGAAATTACACAGTCACTTTCATGATTTTATCTGTCGAATCCGAAGCTGCTCCTGTTCTACCTGCTATGGCAGTATTACCTGTTACTGGTGAACTATGTGTTCGCAAAAATGGTTCTGTACACGTAGGTCATAGTAAATGCACCACTGTAGTCGAATTTACTGATCATGGTAGATCCACGTTTAGGGCTTTACGTCATTCCTATTTTGTTTGTGGTCATACCGCATATGTCCGTTTGCCTTTAGACTGGGATGGCACCTGTTATATTGCATTCCTTCTGCCACCTGTTTTTCTAGCCCCTCCCGACTATCATAGAAACACCAATCTGATTAAGCATCGATATCAACGAGATCTCCCGCTTGTCAATTATAAAGAAACTACATGGGAACAATATACAGATTTCAATAAAGGTTTCTTCCCCTACCTAGGTACTGTTTCAAATAGTAAACTAATCCGTAGATTAACCAGAACCCTCGAAGCAGTGGTACTTGAGACCGCTTCAGCTCTAGGTAACTTAACGGAGGAGCAGTCCGCTATGCGGGTTGTTGTTCTTCAGAACCGCCTTGTTATTGACGTCATCTTGGCAGATAGGGGTGGAGCTTGTAAGGTCATCGGGTCAAGCTGCTGTATTTTCATCCCTAATAACGCGCCATCCGTGTACAAAGCTATTACACGTCTCCATAAGATTGCAAGTTTAATTCATCAGACTCCAGGCACCTGGACTTGGTCCGGTTGGTTCTGGACAACGTTGTCAGCCTGGGGGTGGAAGATCCTATCCCTCCTAGGTATTGGTTTTCTCGTAGTATTCAGTTGTTGCCTGTGTATCCAATGTGGACCGGCAATTTGCGGCCTGTGTGCCACTTCATGTGTTCCACGTTCAGATTCCCATTCAAAGCGCATAAAGCAAGAAGAGCAATTGATGTTAAGTGAACAAGTCGATCAATTAATGAGAATCGATGTTTCATGAAGGGTCCGTGGGGAACAAGGAGGGAATGAGGAAATATAATTTTTGATCGAGTAGTGTTCCCCAGCGAGTACCCCACCGTCTCCATGTACCAGCTTACAGTGCATGTTATTTCCCTCCTGTGCCAGCTACAAAGACGCAAATACATTTGCGTCCATCTTTAACTTGTCCTCTTTCAGATCCGCCATGAACGGATTGAATATTCAGTTTCTATATATGCTGTGCCACCGTCTTTTTGTGGTACACTTTACACGTTTTTCAGCTCTGGCGAAGTAGGCCCAGAATATGCCATTGAGCCTTTTTCGAGTTCTCTCCTGCTTTCTGACTCCGAGGGCCTCAGCCCAGGCTACCTCTGTGCCAGTGGCCCCCACCTTACTCCTTGCGCGGCTCCGGCGCATAGCCTAACCTCTGCCTGCCAAGACCGTCTTCAACCTTCGAATTATCTGCTCCACTCCTCGAAAACACATTCCTGTCTCGTAGCTCAAGTAAACATCCTCCCAGCTGCAGGAGCAGAGGGCCCAGTTCTTCTGTCTCCGTGCAAGTAATTCATAGACTCCGTTGCCATGGTAGGCCCATGCCCCTTCACCCTGCATGCCAACACGTAGACGCATACATGCAGACAGTATAGAGTAGTCTCCGCCCGAGAGACCTTTTCCCTTCCAGACACTACTGTTCCTTAAACATACGATACCAGATACGATTTGGGATTAGGTTGATCTGACATCCCAGACTTATGTCTACACTTATGTCTACACTTGTAGTGCTAAATGTCAAGTCCTTTCACCTTCTGGTTATACGTCAGATTCACGTCAATCTGCTGCGCGCGCATCTCTGCCTTATATTTCTGCTGACATTGCAAGATTCTCTTATGTATCCACCCATTTTGTGACCTCATGATCAATGACGTTTCTAGTGTACGCCTTCATGCACGCCTATTATACCGCCTTTTTAATGACGTTTAATGACGTTTCCATGTTTTATCTCTACTTTTCCAGCTGTTACGCCTACTATATGCTCATACATTGTAATGCATTGACTATATATATGTATTTCTGTAAACAATATGTTGTCTGTCTTCCCTTCCTGAACCCTGTGTGGTGAATGGAATGGTTATGCCACCTTGGCTCGAGCCAATAACCCAATTCCTTTTACAGGAATAAAACCCTTTTGAGTTTACCTCAATATCCCGGATTTTGCCTCTTATTTTTCTGAGTTATTCTTATTGATTATTGATAGCAAATTAAGTATAGGTAATCGATTTTACCACAGCCCCTTGTTCTTAAATGCGCACATGCGCTCCAAGCGATAACGTGCTCTTGGCAATGTCGATCTCTGGCGCGGGGGAGGGGGTTCACAACGACGTGCACACTGAGGTAGGCACTCCTCGCATTAGTAAGCGACAGCTTGTTTATTTTGCAGTGTTCCGACTACCCCTAGTATAATGGTGCCAGTCCTTGGCACAGTTCCTCAACCTGGATATAGTTGGGCCTATCAGTTGCAAATCTGTCAATGTCACACCAGTGCATATTATTGACCTTTTTACTATGTTGAGTGTTGGCACCAGTTTGCCTATCCGTGGAATAACAGTGTGGGGAATCCTTGCTCTGTCATGAAAATCCCTAGTACTTGTCTGTACAAGACAGTGTAGTATACACCACTTCCTTCTGAGACAAGACAGGGTTATCTGCCTTTGTTTTCACGGATGGCACACTGCATGCTCCACACACTCTCTCTGGAGGCAGCGCTGGGCACACGTAAACCGCATACTGCTGAGGGCAGCCGGGCCGAGGTCACGCCCGGGAAAGCGGACCCCTGACATCGGCGGGACCGGTGAGCGCTCCCCTGCCCTGGACACGGCGCTGGAGCCAGAGGATCTCTCTCTCTCCTCCCCGCTAGGAGCTCGCCCCCTCCTGGCCGAGCCGTGACGCTGCTGCCCCGCCTCCCCGGGCTGGAGCCGCCTCCGATGCATCCAGCGTAGAGCTGTGGAGAGGCAGGAGCCAGCGCCAAGCCCGGTCCGAGGCTGCTGCGCCGTAAGCCCGAGCAAGCAGCTTCCCGGAAAGCACCCGGCCGTACATCGCCCAGAAACGGTGAGGATGGGCGGGCAGGCGCTGCCAGCATCGCATGGCCCAGACTAGGCACCCAGGAGGCGTCTGCGCTGCCACAGCTTCAAGGAAACTACAGCCAGTGTCCGGCAGCTGAGCCGCCACCCCCTCCCCAGGACGAGCTTTTGAGCAGGATAGCCAGTGGCAGGTGGGCACCAGGGCAGAGCGGGCACCAGGTCCCGCACGGCAGTGCCCTTCTCTCCCCGAGGCTGTCAGTAATGGGAGCTGCTGCATGGAAGGAAGTAAGGGCTGCTCCTGCCCATCCCATGGAGGGGAGGCTGTCTGCGCCGGGGGTGCCCGCCGGACAGGTGCGGTGTGCGGGTGCGCTGTCTCTGCCTCTGCCTCGTACAGGTGCCAGCCGGAGTTGAACTTCAGTCATGTCACCCCGTGTTCTCGCACTTCACGCCGCTGAACTGATAGGTTCTTGGAGTCTGAGGCAGGGTCCGCAGTCCGAAGGGGGTATGGGGCTCACTTTGCGGGGTCGAAATCCTCAGGTGGGATACTTGGGCAGTGTTTGCTCACGGGTGGTGGAGTGTTGGGGCAGTGGCACTGTATGAAGAGGGGCTCCTCTGTCATTTCAGGAAGAGTCTTGGTACTGTGGTGGAAGGTCCAAACCCCCCCCAACCCGAACGAGGGGCAGTGGGAGGTATGGTGGTTCTGGGGGCACCTCGTAAGGTCCATCCCCCTCTCACATTGCTGAAAGGCAGTGAACCGGGAGGTAATTAACACCTCCGAGCTGTGACTCCCGCACAGGTGTTATTTGACTTTAGTCCTAGCCTATGCTCTCTAACTCCTCTATGCCAGTTTCTCTGGGGCTTCCAAGCACTAAGACACTCTTGCACTAGCCAGGGTGCCCAGCCACTGAGAGTCCACTGCTTCAATAGTGCCCTATAGTTCTCAATTCCCTCGTGGCTTTTAAGCAACGCCTCCCAGCTTTTCATTAATTGTGATATAAAGCGCTATATAAAAAGTGTGGTATGAAGCGCTATATAAAAATACCTTTAATTATGAAAATGTTCCACAGGGAGGGCCCTCATCTGTGGTCTGTAAGATTGATTGTCTTATCTTCCTACTAACCTGTAATCCAGGCGTGCCACTTGACAATAGATATGCGTGTATCAGTTGTCGCCTAAATATTGTCATTTGCATCGGGATTCATTGCAGAGGCCGGTCTTACTCTGAGGAGCAGAGCGTCAGTAATCCATGAACAGAAGTGGCCTATGGACTAGACTTTGAAACATGGCGAACCAAGTTCGAATCCTTGCCTAGGACCAGCGTCCTGTGATTCTAGGCAAATCACTTCACCTCCCTAAGCATAAATAGAACAAGCAGTTGTAATGCAATAGGTCTCGCATTATTAAAGTTTGAGCTATTGGCATTGCTAAATAATGCAACACCAATAGCTCAAACTTTAATAATGCAAAACCTATTGTATTGCAAATGCTTGTTCAATGATGCATCCTACACACAGTAGTAACAAGGGACTCTATACCCCTGAGAGTTCCACTACAGATTAGAGCTCACAATTTAAAGACAAGGAGTACACTTGGACCTATCCTGCTAGGACTACTAATGTCACTGAGACAGACATACATCAGTCGGGAGCTGTATCACCTTGAACTAGAGGAAAAGCCACACACAAATTGACGTACAGCCTAATGAAAACAAAGCATCCCTTGGGAGTGGAGACTTACTTTCAAAATAACCTTCCAGATCCTGCAAGGGATCACATATCTAAGGAGATTTACTATACACCATTGAAAATACTTGATGCTATGTTCAGAGTGTAGTTGGAGACTATCTACATCACAACATAAAAGCAGCTTTAAAAAACCTCAAACAAGGCAATCATAATTTTCACTAAAGCTGTAAGAAAGATCACACATTGAGAAAATATTCAGGCCATGATTTTAATCTGTGAAGCCAAGTCGGGTTATCTGCATCGCTCGCTACCAGTCTTCTGGTTTTGTAACATTTAGCTCAACCACCCACCAACCACAGTAAAACTTGCTCCACATTTGTAAAGAAACCTTTATAATGTGCATATGGTCAATAGAGGAACAATGTTAAAAATTGAAGGAAGTGGCCAGGCACCCAGGAAGCATCTGTAGATTCTGAATACCAATGATGACAGGAACGATCCCAAAGTGATCCACAAATCCGAGTGCATATTTCGGCAGAAGACTTCATCCTGCTCACTGGGGTTATCCTGATTCTGGAACTATCTGAACCACCTTTCTAGTCCATACAGGGAAGGAAATATTGATTTCTAAAGATGTTGAGATGTATTTGTAAGTCCATTTTCCATTGTAAAATAATGAAGCAACTGATTTTAGGAGTGCCCCAACCCCACTGGTGCACTCCACTGGAAAATTTCGAACAGGGAGTTATTTTGCAAGAGGCACACTCCTCAGATTTTAGGTACCACTGAGGAGTTGGTTCCTGACTCAGACTGAGTCCCAACCTGCTATCGGTGACTAAGCATAGTCATAACTGATCAAATCTCAAAACCGCACCAGTGGTTTCACTGGAATGGGATCCTATGAGTGTGGGTAGGATTACTGTTCATTTTTTTGGTTCTTGCAAAACATTACCAAAAGCCTGCTGTTGACCCAAACAGCGGTACAAAAGGAGGTGGTGATGGACAGAGCATCTGAATCAATCAAACACTCACACCCAGTCAAAAGATCTGGGTTTAATCCATCACCGTTCTTTAGCCCACTCTGCCACCCCAGTTCAGACATGGCTATATGCAAATCAGTCTGACCCTGTGCCTCATGGGAACAGTCCAGCCCGAACTGCCAAGCCATGTCTTCCCTGGACCGGAAACAAGCTTCCAAGGACCGGTTTCTGGCATTCCAGCCGTCTTCGGCCAGGCTTGCTTGAATCCAGTGGCAAAGTGAGCAAGGGACTCGGATCTAAGCATACCCTGCCACACTTACGGCGGCCAAAAGCGGTACAAAAGGGGGTGGTGATGGACGGAGCATCTGAATCAATCAAACACTCACACCCAGTCAAAAGATCTGGGTTTAATCCATCATCGTTCTTTAGCCCACTCTGCCACCCCAGTTCAGACATGGCTGTATGCAAATCAGTCTGACCCTGTGCCTCATGGGAACAGTCCAGCCCGAACTGCCAAGCCATGTCTTCCCTGGACCGGAAACAAGCTTCCGAGGACCGGTTTCTGGCTAAAAACCTTGTGTTTTCTGTTTGCGACACTTTTCACCATGCCAATTTGTATGTGGTGGGGTACAGGCTTGTGCCCCACTACAAAGAATTGTTGAAGGAAATGCTTGTTGATTTTTTGAGAAGTAAAAAGATTGAGACCTCTGTCCGGCTGGACATGTCCAAAACCAATATAGTATCCATTGTGTCTATATTGATTACTGTCTGAATTTTGATACTGCATGGGACCACTGTTGTTTTCGTAAATATGTTCCCCGAGGTCCTTTGCTGACTCGTAAGGGTGCCCTTGTTGACTTTTAAATATATGTGCTCTGGAGATAAGCACAAGTTGCACACTTCGTGTGAGTCAGTGCACAGGAAATTCGCGTGGCACCGAGGACAGAATTTAAATGGAGTCCGTTCCATCGACTGCGAGGTGGACCGACACGGGTAGGCCCAATGGCCTTCCACAAGCTACCCGATCGAAAGAGGGATTTTGTGGTAAATATGATACGCATAGAATGGAAATACGAGATCGAAGACAATACTGTTGAGGGTAAGTGGATTGCGCACCGAGGGGAACCAGAGAAATGGTGTCAAACTGGAGTGCAACAGTTCACGACCGAACCCGAACCTAACAATGGAGTCGATGCCCATCACCGAAAGGAGGAGTCACCTACCTTGTGACTGGAAAGACTTCTTCGAAGAAAATCAACTTGCAAACATCCAGTCCCAACACTAGATGGCGGGAGTATGCAAAGCATGTGATCTACAGCTCACATGCCTCGAACACTTTGTTATCCAATTGGGGGGGCAACAGTGTTGCGGCCGAGGACACCAGAGGCAAACAATAGCAGGCAAACAGGACGCTGATGAGTAACATGTACTGGTAATCAAGGTAAGAGTTGCAGTTTCAACTTAAAATACCAAAGCCTATACGAAGAATGGTGCATAGTAAATGTACCAAAGACAGAACTCCAAAGGACTGTTAATAGTAGAGTCCAATTTATCAGATCCTGCAAGAATGTATATGGATCAATCAATCAATCATTTGTAAAGCGCACTACATAACCGCAGGAGTCTCAAGGCGCTGGGGGGAAAGGGGGCAGGGGTGGGGGGGGGGCACTACTGATCGAAAAGCCAGGTCTTGAGTATCCTCCTGAAGGTCAGCAGGTCTTGGGTCTGTCGTAGGCTCAGAGGGAGGGTGTTCCATGTCTTGGTGGCGAGGTGGGAGAAAGATCTCCCACTGATGGTTGTTCTTCGGATGCTCGGGACGGTGGCGAGTGAGAGGTCGGCGGAGCGTAGCTGGCGGTTGGGGATTTAGAAGGAGCGCCGTCTGTTGAGGTAGGCTGGGCGGGTCTTATGGAGTGCCTTGTGTGCGTGGGTGAGGAGCTTGAAGGATATCCTCTTGTTGACGGGGAGCCAGTGCAGGTTTCTCAGGTGGGGGGTGATGTGGCCATGGTTTGGTACGTCGAGTATCAGTCATGCCGAGGAGTTTTGAATGCGTGTAGCCAATAGAAAAAACAACAACACTTGAAGGCTAGCCATCTCCATCTATAAACCCAGTACCTGGAACAACATTCCACCACAGAACAGGCATATTTGCCATTACTGTAATTCAGAAAGAAGCTGAAGACACATCTTCAAGGAGCACCTGATACAATACTACGCGACAATGTCTCACCCTCTCTTACTATGTACATGACTGGATATCTAAACTACAACCATTTGAAGGTGAGAGCTACGGAAAACACGGAAATCTATAAATTCATTCATGCTACCCATATGTATATCAAAAGAGAGAGGTTTTTCTAAATTGCTGTATCGTTACTCATTTTCAGAAGACATCTTCAGTGTATCTGGCAGCTCGAAGTCATGCTGCTGTTTAACTTCACAGCCTTTGCCTCACTGACAAAGATGAACTTGGCTTCCCAAACAAGAAAGAACTATGACATGCGGCTAGGTCAAAGGAAACTATGAAAGCCATGTGAATCTTAAGACTTTTGCTCTCTGTCTGTCTGTCTGTCTGTCTGTCTGTCTGCCTCTCTGCCTCTCTGCCTCTCTGCCTCTCTGTCTCTCTGTCTCTCTGTCTCTCTGTCTCTCTGTCTCTCTGTCTCCGGTGCCTGTGAGGGTTGCTTGCTCTTGATTCCCGGAAAGTTAAACAACTTCTGGAACAACACCAATGAGGCTCTAGATGAAGCTATGAGAAAAACATCTTCAGAGGAGCAACAAAAAACAGAAGGGGGTCGATAAGAGTCAGAGACTGTGCTAGGAACTTGTACTCTCCTTTGCTTCCTCTGCTGGCTGCCTGTTAGACCTATCAGCCCTAGGGTGGTCTTTCCCTATTTTTTTCGCCCTTGCCTCATTAATTTTTCCACCTTCTTTGTGTTGGCCTTAGGTCTCCGAGCACCTTCCCATTGCTAATCAATGCTAAGGTGCAGGTGCTCTCTTCCCCCAATATGGCTGCCACTGACCCCTGCTACTGCAGCGTGGTCTTTTTAGACGCACTCTAGTAGCCAGGAGCTGGCTGGAACCCCTAAACATTGTTGCGACACCAGCCTACCTTCCCTGCCCATAGCCACAGTGAGTAAGCACCTGGAACCTTGCGGAAGAGGGGAGTGGTCACCAACTGCCATCTCTGAGAGTGGTCACCTGACCTGGGACTATAAAAGGAAAGCGAGGGAAACTTTCCAGTCAGTTGGGGCATCACTGACCTGGGGGACCCTACGCAGGAGACTTAGGCGCCTAGTCAGAAACCTATACCACTGGGGGTGACAGAGTTTAGGCACTGCCCCCCAAGCTGAGTAAGGAACACTGAACTAGCCCACTGATCTGGCCCGGCGGGAGGGGAACCCAGGGACCACCTGAAGTGACCTGCTGAGGAAACTTTTCAAGCCTTCAACTCCAACCCCCCCCCCCCCCCCCTCAAGCAACTACCCTCAAAGGGCGCCAGAACCACCAAGCGCCAAGAAGAAAACCACCTGTGCTATCCAGGACACCTGGGGATCAACCAGGTAACGGGCTGTGCCATCTCTGCCCCCTGGGCCCCTGCGCTGCCCTGCATCATCCCCTCTGCTGTCCTGCCTTGATTAAACTGACTGGGCTGCTAATCTGGCTGCCCTACCTTTCCAGCGCTCTCCTACTGTGCCCCTGAGAAGCGCTGTACTGGTCCCCCAAGCGCTGCAGCCTGCCGTCCTGTCAATTGCGTCTAAAGCGTTGTGAACGGTCCCTGAGGCGCTATAATTTACCAGCGCCGTACTGCCTGCACCCGCGCTGCCCTGATCGCTGCCCCGCCTTGTGAGGAACTTAGCGCTGTGGCTGAGAAACGCTGCGGCAAGACCAGACTCACCGCTGCGGCCCGGGAGTCCTCAGGGCTTCCCCTGTCAGCGCCGCGGCCCGGCGCTCCCTCTTTGAGGCAAGCGCCGTCAACTTTGCCCCCACGGCGGCCCCCGGTGTCAGGAGAGGGCCGCCAGAATTTGACAGGCCGTGCTGGGCCTGCGCTAGGTCCTGAAGCCTGCGACCTGCGTCACGTGAGGAGGCGCATCCTGGACTTCGCCCCCGCTGCCTCGCCATTAGCTGGGCCTGTTGCACTCCTCCGCCGGCAGCGCTGGGATTGGCGGCCAGCTCCACACCTCTCAGGGACCATCGGGGATTGGCCTAGAGACGCCGGGAGAAACCCCGGATCACCGAAGCAACGTCGGGGCTGTGGGGAGGCCCGGGAACCGCGCCGGAGCTGCACGGACCTCCCCTGATCGGCCCAATTCCCGTCAAGACTGAGAGTACCAGCGAGGGGGCTCCGGAGTCAGCGTGAGCCCTCTCCCCCTGCCAAACACGCTGTAATGCCCAGCAAGGGCCCAGGAGGGCCGAAGGTAAAGGTCATCCCCGGGGAGGCGGGCGGGAGGCTCTGAGTGCGCCCCTCCCCAGGGAAAACTAGTGACTGGGCCCCGTTGGCCCCTAATTAGCCCACGAATGAGTCAGAACTGAGGCCAGAGTATGCAGTAGGCCCCCGTAACTGTGGGTTAGTGGAGTTACCTCCGGAGATGTTACCAGGGGTTACTAAAAGAGCTGTACTTGCTACTGCAGACAATGAGATGTTCTTTCTGGCTTCATGAGAGGTTTGCTGAATGCCCACAGTTATATAGTGTAATGGTTGCTTTACGTAAGGAAATGTCTATCCTGGCATGATGTGACGTTCATAATGCTTATTTATTGAGAAGCTGAATGCGACCTCATGCACCAGATCTGACCCTGCTAAATGCAATATTGATGGTGGTTTCCACTAATGAATTTCTTGCAGGTGCTGACTAGGAGCAAGGATGATGCTAGGCCTACAGTTATTTAATATTTATGTATTTATATATTTATGGCTGAGTAATGAAAAGTATGCTTTTCAAGGAAATGTGAATTGAGTTAATATTACCTTGATGACTTGTTCACCCTGAATGAACTATCAACCATGATCTTATTCTAGATAAAAGTACATTGTTTAATCAGCCTCACTGGTGTGGTCTCAGTCTTTTTGCGTGCATTTATTGTTTCAGTGGATGTGTGTGCTGTGTAGTCACTTAACACCTAGGCTTTCGGGTGCCTACCCGCTCGAGCCAGGCTACCCCCGGAGAACTGGTGACCCCAGTTCCTACACTGCCCCGTAACTTTGGATGCAACTTCAATTAACAGTGTTAATACTCGACACTAAACAGCTGTCTTACCTCAAGGATGTTTAAGGCAGGAACAGATTTTTCACAGAATAGACATGAGCCATCATAAGGCACGTCCATAAAGGAGGTCTGTACATCTTATGAGAAACCTGTGCATTAAAGCCACACATGGCGATGGAGCAACACATTAGTACCAACAAAAAATGGTTTGAACTAGGCCGGGACATCTAGTAAGATCTTGCGGACCATGTTCCAGAGTGCGTGCACGTAATAGCTAAATAAACAAACAGCACTGACAGACCTCAGTGATAGGCAAACCCAAGAGAACACCTGTTTCTTGAACAACTCAATCCGGTTCAACTCTGGAAGCAGTGGGGAATGAACTGGTATTCACCTCGTTGATAGCCTGGACCACCAGACACTCTGGAGCAGGAGCTGGGTAAGAAAATCAGGGCCAATCAGAGTCGGGGAATGGTGTCAGCCCACCTGTTCACCGCAAGACATGAACAGGGCTTAGATCAAGTGCCCATTAACATCAGTAAAGGCTTCAGTAAACGGAAACAAGAGTTCAGACGACGCTGGCCCAGGTTGCAAAACGTCAGTATTTACGTTTGTCTTGACTTCTAATGAAGGCAGTTGTAGATCTCAACTGCTTATCGAATTACCACAGCAAAGGAAGCACTCTCTTTCGTTGGGACCATGTATTGAGGGAATTATGAAGCCCACTGGCCTCCTTAAAGTCTAAGTAAAGACGGTCATCATCATAATAACTCCATCCCCCACAATCGTCATCTCTGAGAGGTGGCAAGCTCTGGTTGGCGTCAAACAGACAGTGGAGCCTCCGGGGATGCCTCTGTGATAGTGAAAGCACAGGATCAGATTGTATGGGAACTGGGTGCACTGTAGTGGATTCAAAGAGTGACCTCGGTTGGGGTTGAGCCAATGCCAATTCGGGGTCATACATCGGAATCAGTATCAGACTCTCCTGCGGCCTTGATGAAGGAGGTACCGAAGTGGAAGTCTGCACCAGAATCGGTGCTGAACCCATGACTGGTCCAAGGGGTTCAGAAGGGGCAGAGTAGAGATCCACTGGCAGTAATCTGACTGGGAGACTCTGCAGATATTTGGGGCCCAAAACAACACCCAAAAGAGAGGAAGAGTGTCAAAGCACAATGGATTACAATGTGGGATTCAAAAGATGAAAGTGCGAGTAGAGATTCAGAGCCTGTTCCAAGTCGCAGAAAGAAAGCAACTATCATTGGAGTGCAATGGTGGCGCTTATATGCAGCTCCCCTCCATCACTTCCAGTGCGGTACAAAGCCTATGTGGACCTGCACAGTGGGCTCTGCAATGATAACATTCCCATACCCAATCTGGCGCCTGGGGAATTTTGCGTATTTTTGAAAGTAGGGGACCCCTATATATTAATAATAGTATACTTGATATACATAGGGAAGCAAATCAGGTTGGAAACGGTCTATAGCCAAGTAAATTCGAAACTCATAAAAACTGTATGATATTCATTATGGTATATATGAACAAGTTACTTACCTTCGGTAACGATATATCTGTAAGAAACATTAGTTAGTGTTAGATTCCTTACCTTAGAATATCCCCAGGCGTCAGTCTGGATCCGGAAACTTTTGCGTAGCAGTACCCCTGCGCGTCGGTAGGCGTCGTCTGCAGGCGTCCCCTGCGGCTCCGCGTCAGTCGTCGGCGTCGTGCGCCGTGATGACGTCGCTGGAGTATATAGACGCCGCCTCCGCGCGCTGACGTCAGTTCTTTGCACACAGCTTTTCCGCGCCAGGAGACGCAGAGCCATGAGAGAACCAACACTGGTGCCATGTACAAACTAGGGCCCTGAAAGGGATGTCCTTAACCCTAGGTATCAGTTCGCAGAACGGGGAGGATGGGTGGGTTCGGTAAGGAATCTAACACTAACTAATGTTTCTTACAGATATATCGTTACCGAAGGTAAGTAACTTGTTCATCTGAAAGAAACACGTTAGTGTTAGATTCCTTACCTTAGAATACATACCCCAGCAATACCAACCCTGGTGGTGGGTCTGCGAACCAATACAAAACTACACCAGAAAGTCCTGGAGGACAGAACGGCCAAAGAAGCCATCCCTCCGGACTTGACTGTCCAGGCAGTAGTGCCTCGCAAAGGTGTGCAGCGAGGCCCACGTAGCCGCCTGGCAAATGTCCTGCAAGGGGACTCCCCGGCCCAGGGCAGTAGTAGCCGCCGTGGCCCGAGTGGAATGGGCCCTCAGCCCAACAGGAGGCTCCTTCCGAGCCAAAGAGTAGCACGCTTTGATGCAGAGGACGACCCATCGAGAGATGGTTCGTTTACAAACCGCCCGTCCCTTCTTCGCACCCACGTAGCCAACAAACAGTTGGTCATCCACCCGGAACTGGCGTGTGCGATCCATGTAAAATGAAAGCGCACGTTTTGGGTCCAGACGATGGAGCCGCTCTTCATCCTTTGAAGGATGCGGAGGCGGGAAGAAGGAAGGGAGGGTGATGGACTGCCCGATGTGAAAGGCCGAAACAACCTTGGGCAGGAAAGAAGGTCTAGTCCTCAGAACCACCTTGTCAGGATGAATGGACAGGAAAGGAGGTTGGACAGAAAGAGCCTGGAGCTCACTCACCCTCCTGGCAGAGGTGATGGCAACCAGGAAAGCCGTCTTTAAAGTCAGGAGACGGAGAGGGCAAGAATGAAGGGGCTCAAAGGGAGCACACATCAGGAAAGTTAGAACCAGGTTCAAATCCCACTGAGGCATCACAAACGGAACAGGTGGAAACATGTGAGTGATGCCTTTCAAGAATCGAGTTACAATCGGGGATTTGAACAAAGAAGGCTGATCAGGAAGCCTCAAAAAGGCTGAAAGGGCAGAAAGGTAGCCCTTGATAGTGCCCAGAGCAGAGCCCTGCTGGGCAAGAGAAAGAAGAAACAGAAGAACCTCCGAAAGAGGGGCAGAAAGAGGGTCCACAGCCTTTGCTGTGCACCATGCCACAAATCTGTTCCACCGACAGGCGTATACCGACTTAGTGGAGGGACGCCTGGCTGCCAGAATAACATCACAGACTTCAGGAGGCAAGTCAAATGGCCTCAACTGCCGCCGCTCAATCTCCAAGCATGGAGGTGGAGACTGGACAGGTTCGGGTGGAGGACCGTCCCCTGCTGCTGCGACAGAAGGTCCTCCTGAAGGGGCAGGCGGATCGGGGGACCGACTGATATGCTGAGTAGCTCGGGATACCAGTACCTTCGAGCCCAGTCCGGAGCCACAAGGATAACTTGGGCCCGGTCGCGCCTGATCTTCTTCAGCACTCTGGGCAGAAGTGGTATAGGCGGAAAGGCGTATAACAGACCGCAACTCCACTCGCGCCGAAAGGCGTCGCCGTGCGAGTGCCGTCTTGGAAACTCCAACGCGCAGAACTGAGGACATTGCGCGTTCTCTTCTGTGGCGAATAGATCTAACCAAGGCTCTCCCCATTGCAGAAAGATGCCTTGCGCCACGTCCGAGTTCAGACGCCATTCGTGATCCATCGAGCACCGACGGCTGAGTTCGTCCGCCCTGGCGTTCAGAGAACCTGCCAGGTGTTGAACCGTCAGAGTCACGCCCTGACGTTCCAGCCATTGCCAGAGGCGCAGAGCCTCCTGGCAAAGGGTCCACGACCCCACTCCGCCCTGTTTGTTGCAGTACCACATGGCGGTGGTGTTGTCGGTGAACACTTGCACTACACTCCCGTTGACAAAGGGGAGGAATGCCTTCAGTGCCAGACGAATCGCCCGCAGCTCCAACAGATTGATATGGAGCCGGGACTCCGCCGGAGACCAGATGCCTCTGATCTCTGCCTCTCCCAAGTGGCCACCCCAGCCCTGGAGGGACGCGTCCGTCACGACAACGTGCTCCGGTTGGGGAAGGGAGAGGGACTTGCCCCTGACCCAATCGCGGTCCGTAAGCCACCACTGCAGTTGTCTCGCAGTGCCCTCCGAGATCAAGACGTGGTCGGACAAGTTGCCCTGATGCTGGGCCCACTGAAACTTCAGGTCCCACTGCAGAGCCCGCATCCGCCACCTGGCGTGATGCACCAGAAGGATGCAGGAAGCCATCAGTCCCAGCAGCCGCAGCGTCAACCTGACCGAGACTCGGGATAGCGGCTGAAAGATGGGAACCAAAGCCTGAATATCCCGAACCCGCCGTTCCGGAGGATAAACCCGAAACTGCGCCGAGTCCAGAACCGCTCCGATGAACAGGAGCTTTTGAGAGGGACACAGGTGTGATTTCGGCACGTTGATGGAGAACCCCAGGTCGTGCAAGAGGTCTGCCGTCATCTGAAGGTGGTGGACGACTGTCTGGGGCGAGCCCGCCTTCAACAACCAGTCGTCTAGGTAGGGGAAGACTGAAACCCCTAACCTGCGCAGATGGGCTGCGACCACCGCCATCACCTTTGTGAACACCCGTGGGGCGCTGGTAAGGCCGAAGGGGAGCACGATAAACTGAAAGTGCTCCTGGCCTACCGTGAACCGCAGGTAACGCCGGTGGGCCGGCAGGACGGGGATGTGAAAATAGGCGTCCTGCAAGTCCAACGCTACCATCCAGTCTTGCGGGTCTAGAGCAGCCAAGACCTGAGCTAACGTCAACATCTTGAACTTCTCCTTCCGGAGGAAGCCGTTGACGTTCCTTAGATCCAAGATAGGACGTAGGCCCCCCTTGTCCTTCTTGGGCACCAGAAAGTAGTGGGAATAACAACCACGCCCTACTTCTGGCCCAGGAACGCGCTCGATGGCCCCCTTGGCCAAGAGGGCCGTAACTTCCTCCTGCAGAAGTGTCAAGTGGTCCCCCGACACACGGTGGTTCTGCGGTGGCATGGCTGGAGGAGAGGTCTCGAAGGGGAGGGAGTAGCCCCTTCGGACGATTTGCAGCACCCACCTGTCCGAAGTGATCGTGCGCCAGTGAGCGTGGTGATGGCGAACCCTGCCACCCACTGGCGTCACATGGGGCCGAAAGCACGGACTAGGAGGATTTTGGGGTAGATGCTGCGGGGGAGGGTGTGGTCTGACCCCGCCGTTGTCCCCGACCGCCACCACGGCGGTTTCCACGGCCGCCACCGCGTTGGAAGGATTGTTGCGGCGCGTGGCTGGCAGCACGTGTGGGGGCGCCCCTTCCTTGGCCACGAAAGGGACGAAACGAACCCGGTTGCTGACGCTGGGTCGAGAGACCCAAGGACTTGGCCGTGACCCTGGAGTCCTTGAAGCGTTCCAGCGCGTGGTCCGCTTTGTCACCGAACAGGTGACAGCCATCAAACGGCATGTCCATCAGTGTATTCTGGACATCAGCCGAAAAATTGGCGGATCTCAGCCAGGCGTGGCGACGAATCGCCACCGTCGTAGACATAGCTCTGCCCAGCGAGTCGGTCGTATCTAGACCACACCGAATTGAATATTTCGCTGCATCTCGGCCCTCAGCCACAGCCTGACCGAGCTTTGCCCGCACCTCCATGGGGCATTCTGGCAGCAGCTCCGCGACCGTATCCCACACAGAGTGGGTGTAGCGGCCCAAGAGGCAGGCGGTGTTGCAAGACCGCAGGCCCAAACTAATGGACGAGAAGACCTTTTTGCCAAATTGGTCATACCTCTTGGATTCCCGGTCGGGCGGGGCCGACGGGAATGCGGACTGGGAGGTCGAGGCCTGGATCACCAGACTCTCAGGAGTGGGGTGGGTAGACAGGTACTTGGGGTCGTCCGGACAAGGACGGTGGCGCCTGGCCACGTTCCGATCAACAGGCGCACCTGAAGCGGGCCTGGACCACGTGCCCAACAGAACGTCAGACAAGGCTTCATTAAACGGCAGCAGTGGCTCCAGTGGGCATGACTGCGGTTTGAAGACCTCGGTGAGGATGTTAGGCCTCACGGCCGCGACGGGGAGCTCAAGGTTTAAGGCCTTGGCAGCCCTCATCAGCACCACAGAATAGGCAGCTCCCTCCACCGATGCCACGGTTGGAGGAGAGATCAAACCAGGGTTAGGAGAGTCGTCCAAACCACTGGCATCCCCCAAGTCCCCTGTCCAGTCCGGGTCATACTGGCACTCGCGAGCCAGAGGGTCCTCGGACCCCTCCCAACCTTCACCGTACTCCTCATCCTCTCCGTATTCGGAGTCAATGATGAAGACCGGCTCCTCGGGGTTCATGGGCCCCGTCGGCGCCGGGACCGGCGTCGAGCGACGCCCGTCCGGCGCCGCGTCCGGCGTCGGAGAAGGTAGGGGGACGGCGCCGCCCGGAGCCGGCGCCGGAACCCCACCGCCGGCCGGAACCGGCAGCGGAGAACCGGCGCCGCGCGGGGGCGGCGTCGGGGGCAACCCCGATGGCAACGGCGCCGGGGAGGCCGGAAGACCAGCCGGCGCCGATCCCGAAGGCCTCTGCGGCGCCGGGGTCGGAGCCGTCGGCGGCGCCGGGGCCGGAGCACCCGACGGCGCCGAGGCAGGGACACCCGAACCGCCAGGGCCCCCAGACGGTAGCACTGGGCCCGAAGGAGCCGTAGGCCCCGTCGGAGAAGCGAGCGCCCTCATGGCCATGAGGAACGCCTCTATCTCCTCAGGCGTCGCACCATGCCCAGGGACCGGAGGGTATGAGGCAGGCCGCGCCGGCGACTCTCGCGGAGCCGCGGGGTTGGGGTCACCCGAGCCCCCGGCCGCATCGCGCGAGCGTCGGGGGGAGTCGGGGGTACGATGACGACGCCCCGACTTCTTGTGCTTCTTACCTGACGAGGATGACGAGTGGTGTCGACTTCCGGAGCGCCCGGCGCGGCTCCGCGACCGCTCCCTCGAACGCTCTCTCGACCTCCGGCCGGACCGGGACCGCTCCCGGTCCCGACGTGGGGCCGACACCCGGAGCTCCAGTAGCTTGCGGGACCGCTCCCGCCTAGCCTTGTTGGTAAGGGCCCGGCAGTCAACGCAGGAGTCCACGTCGTGGTCGGGGCCCAGACACCGGAGACAGAGGCGGTGATGGTCTGTGACCGACATCGTGCGCTCACAGCCATCGCAATTCTTAAATCCAGGCATCCTATCAGGCACAATAGAGTAAAAGACAATCGAAAAACTTGGTCAAAGACCGGAGTACTGCTCTTCAGATCTGCGTCCACTGGCGCGGAAAAAAGAAGAACTGACGTCAGCGCGCGGAGGCGGCGTCTATATACTCCAGCGACGTCATCACGGCGCACGACGCCGACGACGGACGCGGAGCCGCAGGGGACGCCTGCAGACGACGCCTACCGACGCGCAGGGGTACTGCTACGCAAAAGTTTCCGGATCCAGACTGACGCCTGGGGATATTCTAAGGTAAGGAATCTAACACTAACGTGTTTCTTTCAGATATATTCTTCAATAACCAGTGTTTAAGTGAAAAAGTCACCCAGCAAACCAATTTAGAAAAGGATTATTTCATTTATTTATTATATTTTTCAGATATTTGTATCTTTTTATAGTATTCTTATTATTTATAAAAATCTTTTTTTTCCATATTATTATATAGCAGTTGATCATATAGTTGATAAATTACATACATAAATTCTTAAAACAATTATAAACAGACAGTAGATGAAAAGAGAACAAATAGTGTTAGCAATACGGCTAGATGGTTCACTATCGGTTATAAACTAGCGGTTATAAACATCCATTAGAACAGAGGTTTCCATCAAGGTGGAGAACTCCACACACTACAAAAAACTCAGAGGAGATCCTACGATGAGAATATGTAAAGAGATCTTAGCACTAACAACCATAGGCCTGGATGGGCTTTGGTTAAGTACTAAAGAATTTGATTATATGAACAAAAAGGATTTTATGATACCAGCGTTCTATACGCTCCCTAAAATCCACAAAGACAGTCAAAATCCCCCCGGTAGGCCTATTGTGGTGGGATGCCAGTCCATACTCCAACCCTTAGCAGAATATGTCGACTATTTCTTGAAACCTTTTGTTCCTTTGACTAAGTCATATACACAAGACAGCAGAGACGTGATCACTAAACTCGAAGGCCAACTATTTGATCCAACCAGCGACATCCTAGTAACTATGGATATTAATAGTTTGTATACAAACATTCCTCAAGCAGATGCACTTTCTATAATTAGTGACACTCTGGAGATACGTATACGACCACACCAGGTTCTCACTGATTTTATAGTTCAATGTGCGAGAATTGCTCTAAATGAGAATTATTTCATCTTTGACTCTGATTTCTATTGCCAAGTTAAGGGCGTGGCAATGGGCGCGATTTTCGCGCCTGACATAGCAAATCTCTACGTGGCAACCTTTGAGGAAAGGGTAGTATATAACAACAATCCCTATTCCAATAATCTACGTCATTATTTACGTTATATTGATGACGTTTGCTTAATCTGGAATGGTACAGAGACTACACTGAAAGAATTCCATCAATGGCTAAATAGACAAGACAGCAATTTACAATTCACATTAGAGAGTGACAGCTCTACTATCAATTTTCTTGACCTATCCATTTATAACGATAACAACATCTGAGCTATGAGGCTGTATACAAAACCTACAGCGAGAAATACCCTCCTAAGATATGAGAGTCATCATCCGCGTAGCTTACGCGATAATCTGCCTTTAGGGCAGTTTTTGCGTCTTCGACGCAACTGCACCAAAAAAACAGATTATTTTCGCGAGGTAAGAGTACTACAACTGAAATTGATAATGCGGTCTTATCCACGCAGACTAGTGAAACGGGCTATGAAGCGGGCCTGGTATTATGATCGAGAGGCTCTGCTGATAAAAAAAGAAGAAAAGACTAGCTTATCTGAGATTAACACAAGGCCTTTGACCTGTGTTACAACGTTTGGTTCTGAATCCCATCAAATCAAAACCATTATAAAGAAGAACTGGCACCTTATCTGTAAGGTTGAACCTCAATTGGAGTTACCTCGTTTCGCCTTCAAAAGAGGAAGGAACTTGAGAGATTATCTGGTGAGGGCTTACAATGAACCCTCGCCTAACACTATTCAGTCTCAATGGGGGTTACCAGCTGTGATTGGGCATTTCCCATGTGGCTCATGTGCAGCGTGTGGGACTACTAAAACACTAAAAAACTGTACTGTGAATGGCAAAAACATTACATTGTATCACCACTCAAATTGCAACACTAAGAACGTTATTTATTGCATACAATGCCCGTGCATGTTATCATATATCGGTAAAACAGCCACACAGAGTCCCCCACACACACAGCCACACAAAGCCCCCCCCCACACACAGCCACACAAAGCTTCCTACACACACAGCCACACAAAGCTTCCCACACACACAGCCACACAAAGCTTCCCACACACACAGCCACACAGAGCCCTCCACACACACCCACACAGCACAAGCAGGCAACAGGGGCACACGGAGGCACAAGCAGGCAACAGGGGCACACGGAGGCACAAGCAGGCAACGGGGGCACAAGCAGGCAACGGGGCACATGGAGGCACATGCAGGCAACAGGGGCACACGTAGGCACAAGCAGGCAACAGGGGCACACGGAGGCACAAGCAGGCAACAGGGGCACGAAAACGGAGGCACAAGCAGGCAACAGGGGCACACAGAGGCACAAGCAGGCAACAGGGGCACACAGAGGCACAAGCAGGCAACAGGGGCACACAGAGGCACAAGCAGGCAACAGGGGCACACGGAGGCACAAGCAGGCAACAGGGGCACACGGAGGTACAAGCAGGCAACAGGGGCACACGGAGGCACACGCAGGCAACAGGGGCACACGATTACTGGTGGCTGACATTATTTCATGAAGTCGACCCATCACTTGTTTTGCTTTCCTTAAACAGAACAGGGTAGGAATCGAGTTCCTGCAGGAAACACATTAAAATGCACATGGAGTATTCCAAGCTAGCAGAGAAATGGGGTGGACAGTGATATTATTCTGTGTCTTCTACCGTTAACAGAGGGGGGGGCTATCTATTTGTTCTAGAAGTGATAAACATGGACCTGGAAGATTACTTCTGATAGATGTTTCATAAGCAAGAGCCCTATGAAACGGATAAGCAATGGTAACTGTGTAATGACGGGTAAAATGGATATCCTCAATGAACAGGGACAGAGCACATATTTTCGAATGTAGTTGGCTGACTTGATGGATAGCGTAGATATGATGGATGACTGGAGAGAACTGCATTGCACTGAAAGGGCTTATTCCTTTACCCTCTCCACCTACCCCCTACCCCTCCCCATGGCTCAATAAAAGAAAAGACACGAGAAAAAAAGCTAAACCTAGCATCTTCTTTCAGCCAGTGGGGCTCTCCTGCAACTCCGGCAGCCGAGGCAGCGGTAGGGGGGGCGGGAACGGGAGCCGAGGCAGCGGTAGGGGGGCGGGAACGGGGCCGGGGAGACACAGAGAGCGAGGCAGTGGGAACGGGAGCTGAGGCAGCGGTAGAGGGGCGGGAACGAAGCCGGGGAGACACGGAGAGCGAGGCAGCGGTAGGGGGGCGGGAACGGGAGCCGAGGCAGCGGTAGGGGGGCGGGAACGGGGCCAGGGAGACACGGAGAGCGAGGCAGCGGTAGGGGGGCGGGAACGGGGCCGGGGAGACACAGAGAGCGAGGCAGCGGTAGGGGGGCGGGAACGGGAGCCGAGGCAGCGGTAGGGGGGCGGGAACGGGGCCAGGGAGACACGGAGAGCGAGGCAGCGGTAGGGGGGCGGGAACGGGAGCCGAGGCAGCGGTAGGGGGGCGGGAACGGGGCCGGGGAGACACGGAGAGCGAGGCAGCGGTAGGGGGGCGGGAACGGGGTCCGGAGACACGGAGAGCGGGAGAGGGGGTGGGAACGGTCAAAAAAAAAAGCACCAAAAAAAAGCAAGCACTCACCTGGACTTCTTCCGGGTGCCTTCAATGCTGGACCAGATTCAGGGGCGTTCCAGAGAACAGGCTTTCGGCTGACGTAGCCAAAAGCCAAAAATTCTCGGGAACGCCCCCGAATCTGGTCCGAGATTGACGGACAGAGCCTTCTCCCAATGGCTAGCCTCCATTTATGGAGCTAGCCAATGGGAGGAGGGGGCGTAGACCCGACCCCACACACAAATCATAAGGTTTTTGGCGCATGCGCACTACGTGCGCATCGCCAGTCAAAACCTAAAAACACAGCTGAACATGACACAGGTGGATTGGGTAATTTGCGCAGGATCACACACTTTGGTGTGGTGGAGAAACCAAATTACAAAACTGGTCTCGTGTTTGGACCGACAAACGTTGAATTATGGGGTACCTAAATAAAAAAAAAATGTCCCCTTAGTAACACATGATGTACTACGAGGCTATTCATAAGTAAGTTGCACTTACGTCAAGAATGAGCCATAGCTTTCACATAAAATAAACGCCTTGAACTAGGCTCAATATGTCACTTTTTAATTCTACAATATGTTGAAAAGCGTTAACCTGGATATGCTGAAATGAAAGGGGAATGTTAACTGCAGGATGCAATTTATGTTTTTACATAAAACCACAGAGCATTAGTAGACCTTGTACTGTAAACTTGCCTAAGTTATGAATCACTATTATAGCTGCCATCCCTCTTCACACGAAACAAACAAATTATAAAACAAACACAGGCAATTCCAATAGGTCTACCTTTGAATGCATGTCCAGCCAGACCGAAAAATCCCCGTGCGTTACCTGCCCTCCTCTCATCTGTGCTGCTGCTTGAGAGAAACGCCATAAATTAGTAATCGAAGACACCTTAGTAGCATTGGGGTGGCATGTGTGTGCCACTAAAAGTTCAAGCCTAGGCATCTGCATTAAGAAATACAACGATCTCAGCGGTGTGCAGGGCAGGCCCTTTTTGTGGAAGCACACAGCTTCTGCCCAATCAAAACACGTACTCCAAACTTCCATCTCCTGGTGATACTGGCATGATTGTCTGGCGAAAGCTGAGCTGTCAAGCCCGACCACAACAATTAGCCAAACAGTGTCTTGTTCCTTCTTCATTTTTCTCGTTTCTCTACTTCTGTCATCATGTCTCCTCGGTATTTTATCATTTTTTCTTATCTATGCACACTCCACCCCTTAGTTCACAGCTGGTCCAGGTGTTCACATTTTGGTTTATCCTAAAGTTTAAATCATGTGTGTCCACATTTGAGTATTTCATAGTTGTTCTTTGCCGCCACCAGGCATTTTCCGAGGGCTCACCTGTTACCACTCTGACTGCAGCAGTGACCTCTCCAAAACTACAACGATCTGCTATCCGAGAACTCCTTGTCTACAAACATGAGCACATTTACCTATACCGTCTCGCCGATCACAGGGGGAACTATTTATGTCCTACTTTATCAAACTTTACAGCATCAGACACACATTTTTGGACAGTCTCTTTTTAACGGGGTCTACGAGCGCTTAATGCCGATTAAAAAATAGCAAAAGAAAATGAATCTAAATCTGCCAGAAATCTATGGTGTGTGTACTAGGATAAAGTGAAGGCTGGACGCTGTTACTCAGAAATCTGTTCTCTGCGCACTTTTCCATATAGAGCTTTTCTCCTCCCAGGGATAAGCCACATTCCTTTAACCCTTTGACTACCGGGGCGTCTTTGAATTCGTATGCTTCATCTTTGCAGTGTTTGGAGAGATGTTGAATAGACACTGGAGGGGCGCCTATGTCGAGGATGTCTCTATAAACGACATAAAGGCACCTAGGTACCATTTATACCATGTATGCGTGTCTCGGCAAGGCTGTCGGGGAATTAATGCACGTAAATGTCAGACTCTGATTGAAGAAAGACCTGCTCGAAAGAGCCTAAGAAAATGTGTCTTGTACATTGGGTTGCTGATATCTGGACAGCCAACCGGTTTCCTCAGAATGCATTTAATAACTGCTAGTATGAGACGGCTCTGACCTCGCTCTCAGAACACTTTTATCTTTCAGGTTGCTGGAGAAGGCGCCACTGAAAAGGAACAGACAGTGAGGGGTGCGGCGGCTCTGGCAATTTCATTTGCTCATAATATCCCTTCCCAGTAAGGCCAGTAAATACTATTGTAGACTCGGTTTGCATTCAATAACGCGACATGATAACATTTACCATGTTTGAAGTCCTCACATAGAGTTCTTCAATCCACTGCTTCTTGAGAATAGTTGAGACCTCTGACGTCACAGGTATGACGTGTCACTTCGGGTACGAGCAGGGTTAACTAGTCGTGTGCTGCTGAGATCCGCGTGCAGCTGGCCAGCAATATTCTATTCCTGGCAGGTACTTGAATTGCGGACAAAGCCGGCTCCCAGCTAATTACAGTGTCACGAAGACTGGATAACAAAAATTAAGTTAGCTTGGACAAGAGCACGTCACTTCGATTCTATTCTGGGATTGATGTGAGGGAGGGAGGATTTTCTACAGGAGAGAGGACTGCAAGTCTCTAAATATTTGGTGAGGCAGCTGGGATGGGGATTTTTGAGATCTGATTGCCAGACAAGGGTTAGCTCTACGATGACCAACAATCGAAGAAAAGGCCGTCCTAACATGAAACATAACTCCTAGTGCATGCACCAGCCGATCCTTATACAAATCACAGATAATGCCCCTGCAGAGGAATGGGAAGTGCCATGAGAACTAGAAGAAGCGGATTTGGACACAGACATTAATTAACTCTGCCCGTCAAGCCCCAAGAGGATAAACAAGCATTTACAATGCAACGGAGGGGGATGCGGAAAGGCACGGAGAGCGGGAGGGGGGCGGGAACGGCCACACACTGACAGCGGAGGGGGAGGGAGGGGGGGGAACGAACAGACACACACGGAACTGCTTACCTGAAAGACTTTAGCCACGGAGAAGGAGACCCACGGAGAAGGAGACCCGACACGTCACCACGGAGAAGAAGCAGGAAGGCAGGAACACTGGCAATGCCGGACCAGATTCGGGGGCGTTCCCGGCTTTTGGCTGACGTCGCGTGACGTCGCCAAAAGCCAAAAATTCTCGGGAACGCCCCCGAATCTGGTCCGGCATTGACGGACAGGCCCGTCTTCCAATGGCTAGCCTCCATTTATGAGGCTAGCCAATGAAAGACGGAGGCCGTTCCTGTCTCCCGTATACATCTCAAGAGGTTTTCGCCTGCACGAAAAAGATGCGCAGAGCGCATCTTTTCGCCAGGCAAAACCTAAAAATTACATATGCCCCATGAAATGCAGTGGTTTGTAATTGATGTCATTAAATGCACTAAACGTTGCCAGAATGTTAATCGCCTACTCACTTTGAGGGAGAATAAGTGGATCTGGACCTGTGACACTGTAGACAGGGGTTTAAATTCTCTTATTGAATGGCATACTGTGGCCATGATGTGAGTCAATGAAGGCTTTTGTTGACCTCATTTTGTGTTTTGTATCCTTGAAATCTCTGATTATGGTTTGTTTATCCTGGAAGAGTTTGGGGTGTATATATTGCTCCATTTAATAGATGACCCCTGGAGAACGGCAACACTAAATGGTGCTTTCAAAGTGGAGTATGTTGAGCCTACTCCGTACTTAATTTGTGTCTGGCTCTGTTGTAACTGTAGGTCATTCGGTTTAAGATCGGTTAATTGGGCACCGCCTTGAGTTCCCATTCACAGAACTCATATGGGACATTGACAGAAGATGGTATCCATGTTGACACCATCAGTGAAGTGCTGCTATTTAATTACCTTCTACGAATTGACCCCCTCATTAGAGCTGGTGTGCCTTTAATTCATGGCCAGGGCAATATGCACAATGTTCATCCTTCTTGATATGGTCTTACGCCGGCAGCACTCACTCATGCTGCTTCATACTTTACAAATATGGTCCCCGTGACGCGGGACGCTATTGCGCCTTAGACGCGTTTATGGAAGTGTATTTCTGCCCTCTGCGTGTGACGTCATCACGCGCTGAACGCATTAACGCGGAAGTAGCCGGTGCTTCTGTTGAGTTGCCGATACGGAGTTGTTGACGACGGCTTGCTCACTCACGCCATTAAGTAAGTTCACCGCTGGTGCTGGAGGGTAGATTTTACAGCCTTCTTGCAATTCTGCTTACATCTACGCGATTCGGTTCTTAGTGTGGATTCTAATGTGATTTCATTATAATTTGTAGGTGTTGCGAGTGACTTGGACTAATGCCTAAATCTCGCCCTTGGTCTACGTTGATTTTCACATAATACATGAATCACTGGAGTTAGAATTCGAATATTGGGAGATAACATCTACATTTTTAGGTAGGTGTACTGTCATGTGGCGTCTGTTGATCCTTGATAGTGAGATTAGCTTGTGATACTTATGGTGATTTCTTTGTTCAGACAGTAGGTTTATGCAGTGCATAACCGTATGACTTCCGGCTGGAGGTCCTGGGTAAGCCCCCCCTTTTTTTGCTTTCCAGATTTTATGTGTGCAATGTGCGTTAATTAGTTTGTTTATGGTGATGGCACGTTGATAATGGTTTTCTTTGGTGTTGGTGGTTATTTTATGTCACACACCTAAGGCATGTGTCACAGGTTCAGTCACAAATTTTTTGGACTGGGTGGATGATGCTTTTAGGGCAAGGTTTTGATATTGATATGTACATTTGGTTTTTAGATTAATATGTGCAGCGTATGGTCCTGAAGATGGTCCTATGGATTGTTTTAACCAATTAAGGACCGAAACGTCGACACCTGGCAACGTTTTGCTCATTGCTGTTACATTATTTTGAGTACCAAATAACTGTATTACTATAAATTACTGTTTTTGACATGATATTTATTTTTTCATGTATATAGCAAAAGTTGCCTGATACTACTGAGAATTTTTGTTGCTTATATAGTAGTATTTCTGTTGCCATATTTTATATTTGTGTATGAAAAAGAAAGAAAAAAAGATCCAAAAAGAAATAATTTTGAGTAATAAAAAACAGTTTAAATCTGTTTTCTTTTTTCCTTGCTCTAGTTTAAATTGTTGACCACTTTTGTGGCAATATTGTTAATCTACTGAATAGAATTGAAATAATTCCTTCAGGGACATTTGTTTAATTGTTATTGATAATACCCAGTCCCTTTGGGAATATTGGGTGGCTCTACTGTATCAAACATTGTTAAGATTAGGGGCGGGCGTAATTTGCATAGTCGCGCTACACAAAGCTCCGTGAAACTGTAAATAATCTCAGCGAGCACGCAAAAGTTCAACGAACACGCGGAATTGCTTGTTCCGCACGTTCGCAATGCTTTTTTCCTGTTTGCGAACGCGGCTTGCATGCTCGGGGAGAAATATCTCGCTAACACGCATTTTGAAAGCGCAAACAAGCAAAAAATCGAGGATTTGGCAATTCCATGTTCTCCGCGGAGTGCAAAATTACCCAAATTCCACAAGCGGAACGGAATTTACCGCCCAGGCCTAGTTAAGATGTCAGGCAGAGGTCGGTCATGTTTTACCTCAAGTAATGAACCGTGGTTTGACTTGATGATGACAGCAGCTTGCAAGCTTATTACACAGCATTTCAATGTATGCAATCAGTCAAGAAACTTGTATTTCTAAGCCTTCTGTGTACTGCATCACTGAGTGAGTATACGTACATATGAGAGCAATGGACAGCAGGCTGTTCCTTGTCGACTCCCCCTGAATTCCTAGTGAACCAAGTACGCTATGTCCTGTGACATGGGAAGTGAATCTTTGTCAGAAATACTTCTCTCTTACCTAGTTTTGGGAGAGCAAGATAGCCATTCTTCGTGCTTCTCAAAAGTGATCAAATATGAAGCAATCTCCTAGAAAAAGAGAATAAAAACACATTTAGAACCCATTTCACCAACATCAGGGGCTCATTTTGCAAATCGGAGGCCATATACCCAACTTGTCTCTGGGTATGATAGATTCATACAAAGGGAAAGTAGAAAGACATACAAAGGGAAAGTAGAAAGACAGTAAGCCCCATGCAGTCTATCTACAATGATACATCTATCTGCAAAGCAGGCAACATCAGAAAATGCAGTTCTCCAAAGTGAAGTCAATTACGATCTGTCTTATCAAGCTAGACCCAAACAGCAAAATACATTCAGCATTGCTAGAAGATCCCTGAAAATTTTATTTGGGACTCCGACGCCCACATTCGTCCAGACGTAAGACTAGCTGGCTCTGTTGCCTTTGGAGATGCGCAGACACTAACAACATACGTAACACAAACATTATGGTTATGTTAAGAGCAAAAGAGAGCGTTTTTCAAGAAATATAAACTTTTTTGCACACCAGACCGTTGAAATGTCTTTGATAGGGATCTACTGAGATAAGAATCTAATCCTCTTTCAGGTTGAGGACATCCGGTTCCAATGAGAACAACAAAGTTATATTTTAAAAGGGTTCATCAACTTCAGGGTCTTTACACAGCCTCAGAGGGTGTCTTTATATTCTGGCTTTCTTACAGATGCTAAAATTAACTCTTTCACATATTTACCTATAAAAAACTATTTTCTCCTTTGAAATAAAAACCCCAACAGGCTAGACACTAAAGTTACTGGGTATTATTTTCTCTGATGAGTATTGGTAGTGATTGGAATAATACAAATCTGGAAGAGGAAAATTTGGAGGTATCCACTGTTCATAAGCAAGTAGCAATTAAGGAGATTAGAAGCAACAAAGAACTTGTTGTGGGACTTTTCACTCCTCAGTTGAAATGACCCCTAAAGGTGTAAAATCATCTGACCAAGCCGTGGATGGTTTTGGAGAAAAACCAGACAATGAGATTTCTCTGGAGTCAATCTACCAATGTATTTCAGATCATAGAGTAGAGACACGCACGGAGAATTTAAAAACCCACACGGCTTGTCAAACTTCAAAACATAGTTAGAAGGATTGCTAAAACGTGTAAAGAATTTACTGAGAGAATGAATGACCTTGAGACACGAATCTCCACACTGGAGGACGAAATGGTGGCACAGAAGGCGGCTTCAGAAGCTATAAGCCTACACAAAGATGACATACAAATTAAGCTTCTAGACTTGGGGAATAGGCTTCGGAGGAATAATCTTAGAATATTAGGGGTGCCTGAGGGGGTTGAGGGCCAGGATGTTGGTAAGTTCGTGATGGAGTTATTTGCAGAGGCTTTTCCTGAACTGACAGGGCAGAACTGGGCTAATTAAGTGCAAAGGGCACACAGGTTCCCAATCAAACAACGGGCTGTGAAAGCGGGTCAATCTGAACTAAGACCACAGGCGATTTTGATTTGTCAGAATAATTTCTTGGCGCACCAGGCATTTCTGATCTTGCACGGCCTGATAGAAAGAGGGCGGGGAAGGGCACGCCATTTTTTGTAAGAACTGATTATTGTCATCATACGGTTGAGAAAAGGTTGTAGTTGCGCCAATTAATCACCCCCTTCCAGGAAAAGGGGGCACAAGCTTTTTTGTTAAACCCTGCCATACTTAAAGTAATGTGTAAGGGCCAAAAGCGCTTTTTTATCTCAGAGGTGCAAGCTAAGGATTATTTGATGACTATCTGAGTGGAACCTTGGCTATGTAATGGGTTCTTTCTTCTTTTGGTTATGAAGTAATGGCACAGGGAGACATATGAAGATTTATTAGGATGTGGGATCAAAAGTTAAGGAAGCAATTAATGTCTCCTTGCGATGTAGCAAATGTTTGGTTTTGATTATAATTTAGCTATGTGCATGTCGGAAGGGTGGGGGAACACAGGGTCGCAAACCCACTTTCCATCACAAGGGCCAAAGGCCCTATTGCCTATGTATTGGGGAAAGGGTGGAGGGTGGGGGATGGTTTTTCTTGGGGCACGAGGGTGGTATTGTATGGGGCACTTGGGGTGGGGCACGGAGAATTGGGTGTGGGAATGTGGGGGGGGGTAAAAATTCAATCCATGATGATAAAAACACAACATTTTTTAGTAGTATCATGTATACCATAATTATGATGAATATAGTGGTAGGATAATGTATAAGACATGGTAGATAAAATGAGAGATTATGGGCTATGTGTCTGCTCAATTAATGTTTGTGGCCTGAATAATAATAGCAAAAGACAACGGGTTGCAGCTGACATGCGGTTAATGAAACCTGATATTGTATGTGTACATGAAACACATATACCCTGGGTAGACGTATGGTGTTGAAAGAATTGGGATTTAGCTTAGCTGTGGCATTCCGACAGACTTATGACTAGGGGTGTGGCTATAATGGCTAGACATGGATTAGGCGTGATTGGGAAGACAACTGCAGACACCTCTGGGAGGTGGGCTATTGCAGAGTGTGTCATAGGTGGAATGAAGGTGGTCATATGTACTGTTTATGACTCAAATTTTGATGAAGCAGAAATATTAGCAGGACTGAATGTGAGTTGGCTATGTGGGACACTCCGCTGATCCTATGTGGAGACTTTAATATACCTGTAAAAGGGCAGGAGTGGGATCATAACATGAAAAAGTATGCAGGTCGGAAACGTAAAGTTTTTAAAGCGCGACGGCAACTTATTTCGGACCATTTATTGGTCGATGGATGGTCAACCCTAAATTATGCGAATCCAGGATATACTTCTTTTCGCACCAACGTCATAAATTAGTAAGACTTGATTATGTTTTTATGGCAAGACAATATATGCTGGGAGCAAAAATTAAGATATGGCCTAGAATTACAGCGGATCATGGGCCTTGCTATTAGATATTAATCTAGTTGTCCAAAAGAGGGTGGGTAGTGCCTTTATGTTTATTAGGAAGCTGTTGTTGGATAGTCTTTTTGTACAACATATGAAAGCTTGGTGTCTACAATTTTTAGACGTTAACAGAGGATCAGCTTCAAAAACTATGATATGGGATGCCATGAAGGCTGGATTGAGAGGTGAGACAATTAGTTATGGATGGGGTAAGAGGAAGCAATGTGAGGATACAATGTGAGGACTTTTGGATGATCTTAGAAGGGCAGAACAGAACGGATTCTGGAATTAAGGAGGGGGGTTGAGGATATAGGAACACAAACTAAGATAGCCTGCTGCAAGGCGAAAATCAATGGGGTCTGGAGTAAGGATATTGCTTATCAATACAAGACATATAAAGAGGAAAGATACAAATTTGGTGAAGCCACAGGGCAGTGCTTGGCAAAGATTGCGGGTTAAACACTTCACAGAGAATAAACACACTTGTGGATTCAGCTGGGAATATGGCAGAAACTATGGAGGGTATATTGGGAATTTTTCATGCATTTTATAAAGAGCTATATTCTCATGATGAAAGGAGTGAACAAGTATCATGGCTTTTCTGCAGAAAGTAGACCTATTAAAATTAGGACAAGTGGAGCAGGAAGCGCTCAATACCTTGATAAACATGGAAGAGTTAGAGGAGGCAGTGGATTCGCTGGCTCGAGGAAAAGCAGCAGGGCCAGATACATTTTCACTGGACGTATATCAAATGTTGTTTCAGGTGCTCAAGGAGGACATGTTGGCTGTAATGCAAGAGGCACAGGCTGGGAATTCGCCCCCATCATTGGACGAGGCTAACATAGTGGTATTTAAAAAGAACGACAAGCCACCAGAACTCCCAGGGTCTTATAGGCCCATATCTTTGTTAAATACGAATGACAAAATATATGCCAACATTTTGGCTACTAGGATGGCGAGGGTGATCACGCCCTTGGTTTCTATACATCAGCATTAGTTTATACCTGCCAGGAGCACGGTCAACCATGTAAATAGAGAAGTTGCCATGATAGACCATTGTAATGTACACCAAGCTAGGTCGGGATTGATATTCCTTGACTCTGAGAAGGCGTTTGATCGTGTATCCTGGCCTTTTCTCTGGGAGGTCTTACATAAGATGGGGTTTGGTCCGCGATATATTCAAGCTATTCAAACCATGTATACATCACCCAAAGCCAGGATATGTTTAATGGGTAAAGAATCAGAGTCTGTGTTTATAGCAAGGGGAACAAGGCAGGGATGCCCTTGCTCCCCACTGTTATTTGCATTATATATTAATCCGTTCTTGTGTAGGCTTGAAAACAGTAATAGGATTAGCTCTATGACCTGTGGACAATACCCATTTTGAGTATTAGCTTTCGCAGATGAAATCGGGGTGGCAACATCCGATCCATTGCAAGCAGTCGAGGAGATAGAAAGTCTTGCCCAAGGATTTGGGAAAGTGTCCGGATATAAATTAAATCTTACAAAAACTCTGATTGTGTGTACAGAGGGGGGGTGTCCTGGGGATCCTCGGGTTGTGGTGGAGGCTACATATCGGAGTATAAAAATCAGGACGGATTTACAGCGGTTAATAGAGGTTAATTGGAGAACCACAGTTGCTGGGGTTCAGCAGTTGTTAGACTGACTGGAGTGCCTTCATCTCTCACTAGTGGGAAGATGTAATGTTCTCAAGATGTGTATTCTACCAAAGCTTACGTATTATTTCAGGGCAGTACCATTAGAGTAAACCCGCATACAACTTCAAAAAAATACAAGCTATTGGTGATAGGTTTTTGTGGGGACAAAGAGAAGCTAAGAGGGCTTTTAAGAATATGATGCTACCAAGGGATCGGGGGGGGATGTTCCCAACTTTGATTTTTATTATTGGGTTTGTTTTTTTCAAAATATGAGGGTTATGTTAACAGGTGAGGAAGTGGAAACATTGGCAGAAACACCATCAATAGATCAGTTGCTGTTGGTGTTCAGAGGCGGAATTTTTTTTTGAGTTAAGCTATTATAAAAGATTGCGATTTAAGTTAGTAATTGTGGCACACAAAGTTGGAAAGCTGTTTGGGAAGCTGTTTAGAAAGAGAATAGGGATAACAGGGATCTGTTATTATACTTCTAAAAAACACTACTATAATGCTGCCACCTATATTTTGGGATTTCAGAATGGAGGAATGGAGAGCAAATAGGATCAGGCAATTAGGTGATTTTTTTTGAGGAGCTAGTATTTGTCTCATTGAAAAAGTTAGCAGATCGATATGGACTGCAAAAAAATAACTTTTTAAAGTATTTACAAATCCGAGATTATTTTTTGAAGCAGCAAGAGCAGAGGGGATGAAAATGTGCCCCGTCGTTGAGGCAGTCAGGCAGGGAGTTAGGATAGGTGCACTGTATCAAATATTGATGGATTTACAGCAAGATGACGATGACATGATGACTGGTGCTCCCGGTTACATCAGGATGGCATGTATATGTAGGAATCAATAGAGGTTGCGGGGAAAATCTTGCTGTCAGCTAATTTGAAAGCCCAACATTTTAAGACACTATTTAATTTGTATCACACACCTTTGAATATAATTATATGGGGGGGCTCAAAAGATGGGAGATGTTTTCGGTGTGCGATGGAGAGGGCGGATATTACCCATATTTTTTTGAGGTGTATGTATTTAAATCAATGGAAGAGACATATTGAGGGCTTTCTATCGGAGATTACGGGAGTTAATGTGCAGATAATGATGGATATCGTTTTTACAGGAGTTGGGGAAACCCTCAAACCGGGGGAAGTGTGCTATCCATTTAGATAACTGATATTTATAGCAGGGGTGGTAGCAAGGCTATGTGTAGCGTCATATTGGCTGCACAGGAAGTCCCTTCTTTTGAAATGTGGCAGGCCAAATTCTATAGTATTTTTAATTTTTAATCTAGTTTATATTCTCTGAAATCAATGAAAAACTGAAATTGGGTATGCAGATATGGGGGCCAATGATGGAGCATATGAAATAAGAAAGCTATATAAGGGAGATTATAATGTATTAGTTTGTTTGATTTTCTACTTATTGTCTTATTATTGTGTGTATATGTAATCGATATCGATTGTTATTTGTTATGGATAGATTAGATTTTTTTCGAAAGAATGACATATACTTACTTGCACAGCACCTTTTCTAATTTTTTCACAAAAACCCCAAATGTAGTTGTATTTGAGCTATTTTCTCAGTTCTCTCTAGGGGAATAACAGGGGCGTCCGCCAGGGTTGTGTGCTTGCCCCCACTCTGTTTTCTCTCTATGTTAACGGAGTGGTGGAGCATCTCTCACAAGATCCATCTGATGCACCGACCCTGGCGGGGAAGAAAATTCCGACGCTCCTGTTCGCGGATGACACCCTTCTAATTTCTAAGTCTCCAGTGGGCATCCAAAAATTGCTATCCAGCTTTAAGTCCTTCTGTGATGATAAAGGCCTGGCCATAAATATAGGCAAGACCAAGTTCCTTGTCCTCAACCCTCCCAAAAAAGCAGTTGTTCCCCCCGTTCTAGACTCCGTCCATCTAGAGAGAGTCAAGGAATTCGACTATCTGGGCATACGATTATCCGACTCTATGAGCTGGAGGGCACACCATCAGAAGGTGTTTCTTGCTCACAAGAGGGTAGCTGGTGCCCTGCTTAAACAGCAGCGTGCCTCGCCATTGAAACCCATTGGGGCAGTCCTAGATATCTATAGGGCAAGGGTTGTAAGCGCAGCACTATACGGCGCGGAACTGTGGGGCTCACAGAAAATTGATACCTTGGCCTCTCTTGATAATAATTTTCATAAAGACCTCATGAGGCTGCCCCACAGTACTCCTACAATCCCCATTTTTCTAGATGCGGGCTCCCGCCCAATATGTGACCAAGCAAAATTACGCCCTCTTTTACTATGGTCTAGAATATGGAATGTCCCTGAACTCCACAGCTACGCAGATGCTCTGGAAGATCTTCTGTCCCTTCCAGGATGCTACAAGATTACCTGGCTTAGGGATATTAAGTGCCTTCTCTACAAACTGGGGTTAGGAGATGCTTGGGATAATAAATCAGCGCCCTCAAAACAATTACTAAAAAAGGCATACTGGTCTTGGGTGGACAATGAAAGAATGTGCAATTCTAATCACTGTAAATCTGTCGCCCAGTTTCTGTTAATTAAAGAACTCCCTTTTAGGGAACCCTATTTGGATTCTATCCACAACTCAGGTGACAGAGCACTGTACATCAAATTCAGGTTAGGTGTACTCCCTCTTGGTCAATTTACCTCAACCTGGAAGCCGCCCTTACAAACTGTGCCATTTTGTCCCTTTTGCGAAATGAGGGTTGAGTCTGTTGCACACCTGTTGTTCGAATGCAATATCTATGTAGCACCTACAAAGATGTGGCTGAGACCCTTATGTAGGAGTCTGGGAACAAGATCTCATCTGGAAGCCCTGCGCATATTGTGCACCGATGCGAGACCCTTTTTCGCCTGCTGCATGGCAAAATTCTTAGGCTGGGCCTGGCGCTTAAGAACGGCAAAAAAATTGTTGATACAGTAGTATGCTTTTTTCCCCTCTTTTTCCCTTTTAAAAACTATTTTGACTGTTTTTATACTGTATACTGATAAGTATGTTGTTCATCGTACTGCCTGTGTCAATTTTGTTTTTTATTGATGTGATGTGCAGCTTTTATGATATGTTTTTATATCGAAATAAAGCTTAAAAAAAAAAAAAAATCCCAAGTACCTTTAGAATTCCCAGGATGTTGGGAAAAAAGGACCCAAAATTGGCTTGGATACCTTATGTGAATAGAAATCATGAAGGTGCAAGTGTGAAGAACCCCAAATAGCAAAAAAGGGCTCTGCACTGGGGTGGAAATGCCACAGCAGTTAAGGGGTAAAACATATAACATGCCCTGTTTTAAGCTGCTTCATTTAATATATATTTGCATCATCAAGGCAAATTCAAAAGTAGATATTGTCTGGTCCCTGGAGCCATGCAACTAAAATCAATGCCAGATTGAGGTTGAAATGTTGACCCATGAGATCCAGTCATCAGGGTCTGTTTGCATGGCAACTTTGTGTACGACAAAAGCGACATTTGTAGAAGGACAGATACATCAATTGGACCGATCCCGAGCAATGACGAAAAGCGTAAAGTCCTCAACCAAGGAATCATAAGGGCATTGCCCAAGACACTACATCTGGTAGTTTTAAGGCAGTCTTGGCATTTTTTTGTTTTCTGATATGACAAATACATCCACCTCTGGAACGCCCCAGTCTACGAAGATTCAAAGTAATATTTAATCATGCAAGGCTCACTTATGGTTCTCTTCAAAGAGTCGACTTAGGAGGTATGCTTCAGAGTTCCTAGCAACTGAAATGTTTCAAAGATAGTCTCAGGGCAAAAGCCCATATCCAGATTTTATGAGACAGCAGAGAGAGGTCTCGATCTCTTGCTGCCCTGCTTGTTGAGGTAATGCATTGTTGTTGGAAAGCTTGCCTGAATGAGGATAGTGCTCACTGTCAGGCGGGAAGGCCCAGAGAGTCAGATCGACATCCCTTTTTAACTATGCTCCTTGCACCTGCATAGCCTTCAAATGTGCTCCCCATTCGAATAGTGAGGCATCTGTGACAGTGGTTCATGCTGAAAGAGAATTCCCCAATTCAAAATTCTCTGCCTTGCACCTCCATGAAAGGAATTGTTTGCTGCTATGATCAGATGCAGTTTGACATCCTATTTTTACATCTCTGAGACCACTGATTTTCTACATACAGTTGGAAGTAGTCTCATATGAAGCCTTGCATTGGAGACAAAAGAAATGAAGGAAGCCAAGGAACCTAGTAGAGAGGGGTTTATCTAATGAATTGGATGTTATCAGGAGAAGGTGGCATTTCTCTCAGACTGGTGATACACACTGCTCCAAAGGTATGATATCACTCGAGTTGAGGACTTTAAGTTTTGTACATTTGTCTGCAAACTTAAACGGAGAAGCTATGATTTTGTAGTGCTGTAATCTTGCTATACCTTGTTGTGGCTATTGGCGTTTATCAGCCAGTCTAGGTCTGGATAGACTAATATTCCTTCATGTTGTAAATGGGCTGCCACCAATTTATGAATTTTCTTGGGATGTGAGGAGCTATCTTCACACCAAAAGGTAGTGCTCTGAACTAGTAATATGCTCCTACTTCTTTTGCACCTGGGAGATCTACTGTGCACGCCCTGCTTGAGGTGTACCTTTCAAAACCTCTTTTGATGCACTTGTTTGAGGTTTACAGATTCAATATTGTCTGAAGTCCCTCTTCAGCCTTTCTTTTGAATGATATGTACCTGAAATACATTCCCTTCCCATTGACATGAGAAGGTACTGGTATCATTGCTTGCTTTTTAACAAGATGACTGTCTATCTGGACAACACAGAAACTTTAGAGCCTTTTTGGTGGAACTGGTGTAGTTTTACGTTGAATCAAAGCAAATATCCACGATTGACAATCCATATAATTCGTATTCTGTGATTTTTTGCGGCAATGTTGTGTGTGGAAAAAATACCTCTGCTCCCCCTCCGGTACTGGAGTGGTGAACAGAAGAGTACATTGAGGAGTTGCTGGCAAATGTATGAGGGGTACGGCCCTTAGGTGTGAGCAGATGGAGCTTCAGCTGCTTTTCCCTTTGATCCCGTTTTGTAATATTGATACCTCTGTTCTAATGTAGTGGCTACTGTGCTGAACACTGTTCTTCCTACCATGCCCACCTCCTTGCTATCCCTACCGAAAGGTGAAGAGTTTTCAGGTGCTGAAGCAGGTCTACGCCAACCAATGATACTTTGAAAGAACAAGGTTTTTGGTCACCTTTACAAAACTTCAGATCTCCAGCAAGAGGCGTGTATTTGTGCCTATGCCTAGGCATAGATGGTTTCACGGTCATCAGAGTCAGAAACCTTTCTTCAGCTAGTTCCATGAAATCAGGAACCAGATGGAGATGAGGCCTGGATATAGCTCTTGGCTGCAGCGTCCTTATCATATCCAGCACAGTGGCTTGTAACACGCCAAGTGGAATGCTTATTCTGGAAAATCCAGTAAGCAAGCCATTGTAGAAGGTAGTAATATACATTGGTGATACTCTTGCTTGTGAGGCCACAGTGATGTCAGAGTATAAGACTAAAAAGAATCCGGATCCTTTGACAAATTAGATTATGCAAGTGAAGAAAAAGTTGCAGCGCAATATCTGTACCTCGGCGGTGTGCGAGATGTACTCATCCTCCATCTAGGGGACTGAAGTTCCTGAGTGAGTGTATAATATTCCAAAAGCGGTCTATGAGATAGTGATATTTTCCTCACCTGGGACATTAATATCAGACGACATGCCGTCTGAGGTGGACAGGACATAGTCAGCATTTGCAGAGGAGCTTGAAAAGAGTCTTAAATCAGATTTACAAATCTTGAAGGTCACAAAGGTTGGAGTGTAATCGCCATAACAAAAAATTAATACAAGTGAAATAAGGTGAAATATCAACATCAAAAATCTTTGTGGCAATGTTCAGAAAGGGGTTTGACACTGGTGGTACTAATAGGGAGTGATGTGTCGACGATCAAATCAATAGACTATCAATAGCAAGTGGGGCACCATCAGCTGCCTCGAGTGCATCAACGTCACTGGAGATGTGATCCATGGACCTCTACGACTCCGAAGAGTGGTGTTGATGTAGTCATTGTGGTGACGGCAAGCACATCGTGCTAAAGTCTTAATATCGACGAAGTGTCCAACCATGAAAAGTTTCATCAGTGGAAAGAAGGGTGCTGGTGATGTCTGTTTGCCTCTCATCTTTCCTGCCTAAGGGACACTCCTCCAGGGGTTCCTCTGGAAATCTTGCCAGATCTTTAGAATTGAATTGTTCCCTTGAGGGCCTCTCTGATCTTCTCTTCTTCTTGGCCATCAGGTTTTCCAGCTTGCTGTATGCCTTCTCTGTCCTTAATTGTTGTCTGTGACATTTTTTGACACAGTTCATTGAGAAGAAGGCTGATACCACATAGACCTAGTATGTGTCCACACTATCTGTCTTCCTTCCACATGGGGGGCAGGTCATTAATAGAGATGGCATTTTGACTGAACACAAAAATGCTTGAGAAGTGCAAGAAAAAGTTTTACACTATATGTAGTCTTTAAAGAAGTTGTCAGAAAACAAGAAAATCAAGTGTGTGAGAAAATGTGGAAAACACCCATGGTTAACCAGGGTCCGAATTACAAAAGCCACAAAAAAAGAACTGAGTGAGGCAACTGCCAGTACAAGGCCTCATGGGTAGTGGGACCTCCTGAAGGTTTAAAGGGGCAGAACGCATTTTCACCTCTCTCAATGCAAGCCTATCAAAGCTGCATTTCTACTTATTTATTATTGCAGGTTTTTCCATAAGTGCTGTAATGAAGTCTGAAAAAAAGATTCGTTTCTAATGCGTTTTAAAGCTTGCAATACAGAAAATCTTTCCTATGAAGGGTTTTCGGAAAGTACTCTGCGACCCAGGGACATGTTGGACTCTTCGATCTTTATGCTGGAGAAGGGACAATTATAGAACACAATGTTGAAGAAGTGTTCTGGTGCCCTTGAACGCAGCAGGGAGTTATGATCATGTTTATGACCATCAATGAAGTCTCACAATGCAGAATATCAAATATTTGGGTAAGTGTACAACACACTTTCTGACAGTGAACAGTTGTCAATGGCCCGACTCTTAAAGTTCTGAAGCACTAAAAAGCGGTAACACCCAACCATCAGCAAGAACTAGTTTCTGCCAAGGGTTTTTGGGGTGACAGGTGAATGGCGCTCTAGCAGGTAACAGTTTAGGGTAAATAGCTAGAAGAACAAAAGCTTATGGTGCCACCAGGTTAAAGGGGAACCCAAAATCTCTAAATATGGAGTGAGCAAAGGCTCATGACCAAACAAACATGTATAGATCCCGGGCACACATGTATACAAATAACAGTTAATATTTTTTTTTTTTTTTAAATTTATAAAGCGCAGCGTATACCCGTGGGTGTCTTGGCGCTATGACTTGACTAATGATCTCAGCTTGAGCATGTGTTTAAATTAAAAAGGGGTTGGCCTGCACAGTTTATTGGTTAAATAACCAGGTTTTTACCAATTTTCTGAATTGGAGCAGGGAGGGTGCCAATTTTATTTCCTTTGGAAGCGTGTTCCAAAGTCTGGCTGCAGAGTTAGTGAAACATCTATCGCCCCATGTGACCGTACTGGTGCGTGGCACTACCAATAGATGTTTCTGTTCAGATCGTAAGGATCTTTCCGGTTGGTAGTAGAGGAGTTTCTGTTTGAGAAATGCTGGTCCAAGACCTTTAAGAGCTTTATATGTGAGACAAAGGGTCTTGAATCGAATACGGTTTTTCACCGTTAGCCAGTGATAATTCCTTATCGCCTGTTTGGTGGACTGAAACTTGGGGATGCCAGCGAGTAGCCTTGCTGCGGCATTTTGGATTAGCTGTAGTTTGGCTACTACCCGTGCTTGAGCATTTACAAACAATCCGTTACAGTAGTCCAATGATGAGAGTACTAAGGAGCTCACCACTGTTTTCCTTGTACTTTCCGGAAGATAGGGTAGGATTTTCCTAATAATCTTAAGCTTATAGAAAGCAGACGACGCAACCTGATTGGCGTGGCTGGCGAAATTGAGGTTGTCGTCGAATAAAATTCCTAAATTCCTCACCTTTTGCACAGGTTCTGGGGGGTCTCCGAGTGGTGTCGGCCACCAGAAGGTGGACCACTGTGGTGAAAGTTTTCCAAAGATCATTACCTCAGTTTTGTCTGAGTTGAGGCGTAAGCAATTCTCAGACATCCATTCCTTGATGGCCATCATACCTTCTTGGAACCTGACGGCTACCTCCTCGCCGTCTTTCTTAATTGCGATCACCAATTGGGTGTCGTCGGCGTATGACGTAAGGCTCATCCGGTAGTTCTTGATTACCCTTGCTAAGTCCGACACATAGATGTTAAAAAGTGTCGGACTTAGGGATGAGCCCTGCGGAACGCCACATGGGAGGGCGAGCTCTGAGGATTGGAATGCTCCCAGGGTCACAGCTTGTGTTCTATTGGACAAGAATGATGTCAAGAGCTCTTTTGCCCTTGAGCGAATGCCCATCTCCTCGACACGGTCAATCAGGACAGCATGATTGACCGTGTCGAAGGCCGCCGAGAGATCCAGCAGGACCAGTATCGCTGTTCCTCCCTGGTCCCTGATGGCTCTGATGTCGTCAGCAGCCTTTATGAGAGCAGTCTCAGTTCCGTGAAGTTTGCGGAACCCAAACTGTGATTCGTCCAGAAGGTTATTTTGTTCGATATATTCAGCTAATTGACTATTCATTGCTTTCTCCACTATTTTGGCCAAGAAAGGCAGGCTGGCGATTGGTCTATAGTTTTTTAGGGTTGTTTTGTCTAGACCAGCTTTTTTGAGAAGGGGTTTCAGTAGAGTGTTTTTTAGCTTATCTGGGAAGATCCCGGATTGGAACATGGCGTTGCAGATGGGAGTTATGATTTCGCTGACTACATCAATTACTGGAATGAAAATTTTAGGGGGGCAAGGATCTAGTGGAGAGCCTGTTTTTACCTGTCTCATGAGGTCTTTTATCTCCTGATTCGTCACGTCCCTGAATCTAGTGAACGAGCAATTCGGATTGTTTCTTAGTTGTTTAGGTTGTATGTTGGAATTTAATGGTGTGGCCGAGAATTCCGAATATATGTCGTTTACTTTTGTAAAAAAGAAACCTGCTAGATTATTGCAGAATTCCTGCGAGTGGGGAGGGCTTAAGTCTACCACTTTTCCTGCCAGGGTCTTAACTACTTCGAACAGTTGTCGACTAGAATTTTTAGATTTGTTAATTTGCTGCTCAAAGTAATTCTTTTTTTCCTCCTGAATCATTTTTTTATAGATGTGTAGTTCATCTTTGTACTTAGTTTTGCTTACATTGTCATATGTCTTACGCCAGGTTCTTTCCTTGTTCCTGCAGATCTGTTTTTGCTTTCTGAGGGTCTCTGAAAACCATGGTGCTGAAGGCACTGTCCTATTTTTCGATATGGTTTTTTGTGGAGCATGTGTTTCCACCGCAGTCCCTACCCAATTATGAAACTGCGCCACTGCTTCAGTGGGGTCTGACTGAATATCCGGGCGAGTATTAGATAAGGACATCCTGAAGGTTTCGTAGTCGATATCCTTCCATACTCTAAATTTATTTTGACATGGCATCTGTTTAGGGGGGTTAGTACGCTTAATCCGTAGCTGAAATAGAATAGCATGGTGATCTGTCCAAGTGAGAGGAAGTATTTTTGATACCTCCAACTCACTAATGTTGGAAAAAATGGCATCCAAAGTGTGTCCAGCATCGTGAGTTGGTGCTTTTATGTGCTGGTTTAGACCCAATGTATGACATTCTGCTAGTAGAGTTTGTGTATCGGCCTCATCGGTTTTTTCTAGATGGAAATTTATGTCTCCTAATGCTATAAAAGAATCCTCAATGGCTAGAGGTTCAAAGCAGTATTTAATTCTGAAGTCGACACCAGTGGTTTTCTAAGTGCTCGTTTATGTAGAAATGTTCACGGCTGGCGTTTTTGTGTTTTTTCTCATGAACATTTCTACATAAACGAGCACTTAGAAAACCAACGGTGTCGACTTCAGAATTAAATACTGCTTTGTATTAACTGTTGTTTGTATACATACAACAAGAAGCTACCCCTCTCCAACATAAACTACAGGATAGAGGGTACCCAACCAGACTCATCCGTAATTCCCACAAACAAGCCTTAAATAATCCAAGGGAGAGTCTTCTTGAAACACACCCCAAAGTATCAGATTAACTCATAACTTGCGTAACTTGCTTCACCAAGAACTCAACGTACATTAAGAAAACTAAATAAACATTGGAATATTGTCAACTCTGGTGGCTTAGATATTCCTCGCCCTCGTTTTGCTTTCAAGCTCACTGCTAATTTGAAGTATGCGTTGATACACACACAGCCTAAAAAACAGAACCTGAACAACCAGAACATCCTTTGGGGCCTCCCCCCGGTAGTGGGTCACTTTCCATGTGGTGGCTGCGTAGTGTGCCCACAAACAGTACAATGTAAGGAAGTCAGACTGACCGATACTTTTGTTTGGCACCTTCAGAGACACACTAACTGTAATAGCACCAAGTGTATCTACATGCTCACTTGTCCCTGTGGAAAACTACATAGGGATGACGATGAGACAAGTCAAACTCAGGATTATGGAGCAAAAGAGCAACATCAGATGCTCCAAAACACACACGAGACTGTACAAACACTATTTACAACATGGCCACTCAGCCGACAGTGTCACATGGCTGGTATTAGAGTCCCATCCGGCCATTACTAAACCGGCATTATTCAGGATCGAACAGAGATGGGTCCACCGACTTAATCTTGATTCCATGGGGTTAAATGATTCGGTCCCCTTGGCACGGTAGACTTCTTGAGGGCATTGACCAATTGATAAGAAACATCCCCCCTCTATTTTCTGCAGCGTGGACTCCCATCCACTATGCTGACTGCACAATTCAACATGTGGGCTTACTGATTATGAATAGACCAACTGACTGCACAATCCTCCATGTGGGAGTAATTATTACGAATAGACAACCTGTCCCACTGGTATTTAACTTAGAATTGTCTGCCTATCGGCACTTCTCATTGGGATCATACCACGTCAACATTCCCATACACTGACCTAACAGTCACCATAACTCTATTTTTGAGAATGCCAGTACTATAAATCCCCTTCCTGGACACCTATTCCAGTTTCATTATCCACCTGCACTATCTTTGATAGTTTTCGCTCCCAAGATGGCCGCTGCATTGACCCGTTTGTTTCTCTGGCTCAACATTGATGTAGTGTTCACATTGTGTGCCTGGACCGGCGCATGTGCGGTCCCCGATGAGCGACGCCACGCCCCCGACAACACTGACTCGACGGACTAGCGATGGCTCATAAACCCGGGCTCGCCACCAGCTGCTCTGCGCCCTGACCAGGCGCTGTTCGTGGGGGTAGGTTACTCGGCTTGGACCGCGCGCCATCCGTGGTGATGGATTTCCACACGGGCAGGAACTGCTGGAGTCTCCCCCCGACCGGTGTTGCGTGGTCGGGGGGCAGTGACAAGGCGTCACTGTTTGTTGGCGGTGGAGGACCTGGAGCTGTTGTTGCCACGTCCTCTGCCCTTGGCGTTGTTGCCGCGGTATCCACCTCGACCCTTGTTGGTATAAGAAGTCTGGGTGTTGCTTTTGTAGAACTGCGCTGACTGCGAAAGTTGATCCCTTGAGGTGCCTCTAGTATTGGAGCGACGAAAGGACCCACTCCGAAACTGCTGGGATTGCAAGGCACCCATCGATTTTGCAGTGTCGGTGTCCTTCTTCATCTTCTCAAGGGTGGTATCAACCTCAGGGCCAAACAGGTGTTCTGGGTTGACCGTTTGGTTCAAGATGGTAGTTTGAATGTCCGGCTTGAACCCAGATATCCTCAGCCATGCATGTCTACGAAGCATAAGGCTAGTGTTAATTGCGCGTGCGGCGGTGTCAGCCACGTCCAGAGCGCACTTTATGGAAGCATTGGAGATAAGCTTCCCCTCTTGTATCAACATTTCAGCCGCTTCTTTATATTGATCGGGCAAATGCTGTAAAAGGGTCTCTAGAGTATCATAGTGTGCCCTGTCATAACGCGCCAGGAGCGCCTGCGTGTTGGAGATGCGCCATATATTGGCTGCCTGGGCTGCCACCATCTTCCCCGAAGCCTCAAAGACTTTTGATTTCTTGTGTGGGGGAGGAGCATCACCCGTAGTCTGCGAGTTGGCTCTTTTCCGGGCATTGGAGACAACCAGGGTGTCCAGAGGCAACTGTCCCTTAATATAAGTTGGATCTGTGGGCGCCGCCTTGTACTTTTTGTCGATTTGTGGGTTGTTGACCCTCGCCCTGGTGGGTTCTTTGAACACCTCAGCCGCGTGCTTCAAAACACCCTTCAGCATTGGCAGAGTTTTTACAGTCTTTTCAGAGACAGAAAAGGTGTCAAATAGGAAGTCGACGTCCACCGGGTCAGCAAGCAGCTCAACGTTGTGATTGGCCGCTGCCCTCTCAATGAGGGCATTGAAAGCTGCAGAGTCCTCAGTGGGGGAAGTTTTGGCTGAGAAAAGCTGAGGGTCCTGTCCAAAATGCGGGTCCCCAGGATCGCCACCAGCAGACCAGGGTTCAGTCATATCCTCTGGGTCTGTGTAGACGGGATAGCTGTACTCATCTTCGTCGTCACCTTCACCTGCGTCGACATTGGTATGAGTGGGCGAGAGTTCGTGAGCCTGTGGTGAAATGGGCTCCATCAAGGCAGGAGTACTAGCAGAGTCCATCTTCCGTTTGAGTGGGATCTTATACGACTCCAATTGGGGCTCAGGGGTGATTTTCCTCTTCAGGAGGGAAAGTCTGCCCGTTTCGGTGTCGATGAAATGCTCCTGACGCTCCTCCTCTGCAAGTGGTCGATGACGTGAGCCGAGGACCACCAACGACGGCGTCGAAGACACCTTTTCGGGCACGCCGGCCCCCGGTTTAGCAGCGAAAGCCTTCGGCGCCGTTTTAGGCAGCAAGGTGAAAAGGATCGGCGTGGGCGCCTTACCGGTTTCTCCAGAGGCTTGGCTGGCGCAGGGTCCTTCGGCTCGACTGCTGCGACGCCCTCCCTAATTCGCTGTAGGGACTCCGTAACCTTTTTAGTGAACCCGGCGGATGGACGCGCCGGTTCGACAGAGTCTTTAGCGGCTGGTTTCGGAGTGGAGACCGAGGATGTGCCCTTCGGAGTCGACGCACTCGGCGCAGCTCCCTTGGTCTTGTGGTGTGGAAGCGAGGCAGAGAGGGACTTCGGGTCGTCCGGCCGCTTCTTCAGGTCGAGAATAGACTTCTTGGGGTCGTCAACCGTTTTTTTGTGATCGAGTCGACCCTTGCTGGCGTCGACCGCCTTCGGCGCTGATGCGGCTGCGTTCGACCCCTTAACCTTCGGCTTCGATGTAGTAGCCTTCGGGTCGGCCATTTTGACGTGGCTCTTAGGATCGACGGCCATCTTCGATTTCTTCGGCGCCGAGGCCTCCGAAGTCTTCGATCCGACCAGCGCGATGCCCACTTTCGGTTTCGATATCTCTGGCGTCGAGACCGTAGGTTTCACTTTCGGTTTCTGTGGTACCGGGAGTGAATCGGTATCAATGTCCGTGGCCGGGCCAGGAGGCGGAGCCGAGGAAGTTACAATAAGGTCTCGGGTAAGGCCCGAAGGCGATCCCTCGACCTGGGCCTTATGAATTTGGACGGCCCCGGAGTCAGTTTGAGGAAGCTCCTCGTCCGAGCTATCCTCCACGGTGGCAAGGGCCCCGTCGTCGTCCCCTACCTCCTCGACGACTTCACCGAAATCCTCGGTCTCTGCGTCGTAGTCGTCCTCGACCTCCGACGCGGGGTTAGATTCCGTGATGTCCTGGATATCGTCGTCCTCGACATCCCCAGCATCGAAAATGTCCGTAGGCGGTGGTGCAGATTGCTGGGCCTCCAGGCGCGCAGCTCGACGGAGCTTGAGTGTTTTTTTGGACCGGAACCTGGAACAGGCCATACACTTGGCCTCATCGTGGTCCGGCGACAAGCACTTATTGCACACCGGGTGGACATCGATATGTGGGTACTTTGAGGCACACACCGGACATCGTTTGAATGGACTTCGTTCCATGATGGGTGTTGAAGAGTCTGGAGCGTCGACTAGGCCCTTCCGCGCCGAAAGCACGCGGAAGAACAATGTCGGTTCGGAGCCGAGGAAAGTTACGAAGCCGAACGGAAGACAATACTGACGCAAGTCCTAAAGACCTTTTGGTCTTAAGCAAAGTAAAGTTAATTTCTATCGATTCCGGCAGGAGGGAACCAAAGACATCCGAACCCAATGGCGGAAAAAAACAATCTGGGGATGGAGTCGATGCCCATGCGCACTGTAGTCCAGGGGAGGAGCCACCTATCTCGTGATACTTCGAAGACTCTTCCAGGACAACAATGTGCAATCATCCGGACCCAACACTAGGCGGCGATCTATGCACAGATATGAATTCAGCAGCCCACATGCCTCGAACATAGGGTTACCTTTGTGGTGTGGTGCAAAAACAACAAAGAGTTGCTTAGTCTTCCTAAAATCTTTGGTCCTATCGATGTAATACATCAGGGCCCTTTTGACGTCAAGGGTGTGGAGCATTCTCTCCGCCAATGACTCAGGATTTTGGAAGAAAACAGGCAACTCAATAGTCTGGTTGATATGGAATTGAGACACGACCTTAGGAAGGAAGTTAGGGTTAGTGCGAAGCACTACCCTGTTAGAATGAATTTGAATAAATGGCTCTTGGATAGTGAGGACTTGCAGTTCACTAACTCGCCGTAGCGATGTAATCGCTATGAGGAAAGCCACTTTCCACGTCAAGAATTGAATCTCGCAGGAATGCAGTGGTTCAAAGTGAGGACCCATCAGCCGGGTGAGGACCACATTGAGGTTCCACTCCGGAGCTGGTGGAGCCGCGGAGGAACGACTCGTTTGAGCCCTTCTAGAAAGGCCTTAATGGCAGGCACTCTGAAGAGTGAGAGGTGATGCCTATTCTGGAGATAAGCGGCCATCGCAGATAGATGTATGCGAATGAAAGTATAGGCCAGATTATATTTGTACAGATGGAAAAGGTAACAGATGATATTCTGAATAGACGCATCTAGCGGGTTAATGTTGTGGTCTGCACAATAAATGACAAACCGCTTCCATTTCGCCGCATAGCATGCTCTGGTGGTTGCCTTCCTTGCCTCCGGAATGATGTCCATACAGTCAGAAGGTAAGTGCAGGTAGCCAAACTCTAAGACTTCAGGAGCCAGATCGCCAGGTTGAGCTGTTGCGGATCTGGATGCTGAATGTCGCCATCGCTCTGCGTCAGAAGGCTGGGTGTGAGACGTAGCCTTTGATGCGGTACCACGAACAGGTCTAGAAACGTGGTGTACCATGGTTGGCGAGCCCACGTTGGAGCAACCAGGATGAGAGTCATCGAGTGCTGCCTGAGCTTGCGTGCCACCAGCGGTATCAGAGGTGCTGGGGGAAAAGCGTATGCAAATTTGCCTGACCAGTTCATCCATTTCGCATTGCCCTGCGACTGTGGGTGTGGGAACCTGGCGGCGAAGCTTTGGCATTTTGCATTCTCCCTTGTGGCGAACAGGTCTATCTCTGGATGACCCCACCTCTGGAAGTACGGTTGGAGTACTGATGGATGTATCTCCAACTCGTGCATGTCGACGACCGGATCGAGATGGAAAGTATTATCGAGTCAAGGGTTACCGAACGAGAACAATACCGTCGAGGTAGAAGGCCTTTTGGCCTTAGGAAGTTGAAAAGTTTTGGTTCCGAAGTTGGAGTTGAGGAATAGCATACGACCCCAATGGCGGAAAAAAACAATCTGAAGATGGAGAAGATGCCCATGCGCACTGTAGTCCAGGGGAGGAGTCACCTATTTCGCGATACTTCGAAGACTTTCAGGACAACAAGGTGCAAACATCCGGACCCAACACTAGGCGGCGATCTATGCTAAAATATGAATTCAGCAGCCCACATGCCTCGAACCTGGCTTTTCAATTAACCAACCTACCATAGGCAGGGATGGGCACACACACCTGCACTGCACCAGGATACCCTTGTGGGTGATTAAGCAACCTACCATAGGCAGAGATGGGCACACACACCAGCACTGCATCAGGATACCCTTGTGGGTGATTAACCAACCTACCATAGGCAGAGATGGGCACACACACCTGCACTGCACCAGGATACCCTTGTGGGTGATTAACCAACCTACCATAGGCAGAGATGGGCACACACACCAGCACTGCATCAGGATACCCTTGTGGGTGGTAGTGTGTTTTACAAACAAAAATAACACAATAAGTATAAAACTTTCAATTGCTAATTATCAAGCAAAATATGATAGACTATGTCCCTATATTTTGCGTATACACAGACAATTGTAGCTGTTAACAAAACTGTGTAGAGAACTCCATATTCTCTCATTCCCCTAGGGACAGCGATAAACCTGAGGCATCCTCGAAGCGGCTCTAACTCGGTACTATAGATTTGTTTGCTAACTTGAAATCACCAATCACATACTACACTGTTCTGAAAGCCTGAGACATGCTACAATACAAACACTAACAACTCTTGATTATTGCTATAAATTTGAATAAATAAAAAGCAAAGTATTTCTGGCTAAGAAAAGCAGACAAAAGAGGCATACCCACATCACACTCTTAACATGTTTAACAAAAGTAATCTTGGGGACATGACTTTGTGAATGGGGCCCTAATTCATCTGGCAAAGGAAAATGGCAAACACATATTCTGCAAATGGCATGGCCATCTAGTACAGGTATGTGAAGCTAGGCTCAGTTAGCGTATGAAAATTGTGATAAGACAGGTGTGCAAACATGTTGGACAACAGTAACTAACCTCATTTGTGTTCCATCGTAACCTCTCTTTGGGCAGCAGGGTACACTTCGGTAAACACTCCAGAAGCTTCTTAGGCAGGAAAACCTTGATGTGATGGTTGTTCTCTATGAAATTAAAAAAAATAAAAAATGGAAATAAACAAACAAGTTACTTATCCTCTGTAACGCTCTTTCTGCTGGATATTCTAACTGCAGATACTGCACCTTTTGAATTATCCCAGGTGCTGGACTGGATAAGCAAGTGCTCCCATGTGCCAGTAGATGGTACAATGGCAGCTGTGTTCTGTCTCTTGAAGTGATGGCGCACAAGAGTATGTAGGCAACACTCCTGAACATGGACATCTGTTTGCTATTTTCACTTTTCTGGACCCTAAGACACACATCAATTTTGCCAGATCATTACAGGATAATGTGAAAAATCTAACTTTGAACCTTTTTATAATCATAAATTTCTCTGCCCAGAACAAAGAGGCGGGAGGGAAGTGAGGAACCTGCAGCTAGAGTATCCACATTATCTAACTTTTATCCATCCGAAAAACAAGTAACTTGTTATTTGGTAAGAAAGCAGACACCAAAGCAGTAGCTCCCAAATGGAGGACGCTCTGAGGAAAGGACTTACCCATGGACGTTCTGCTGTACCAAGCAGTCAGAATGGCTCTCTCTGCGGACCCGAGCTTGAAGATAGTAACTCCTGGTGAAGGCATGAACAGACACCTATGTGAAAGCTGCGCAGATGCACAGCACCAGAAAACTTTCCATTCTCGCCATAGTGGCAGGCTTGGCGAAACAAGCTAAATGGCCCTCTAGGCCAGGAGATAACAGTTTTGTGGACAGGACAAACCATCACAACAAGGTTAATACTCTTTAGACAGGACCTATGAAGAAACTAAGGGCCCTCTTTGGATTCAACTGATGAAGACTCTCTTGCTCCTAACGAGGGTTGCAGCAGAAAGAAAAAAAGCGGGGCTGTGGAAGAAACAGCCACGCACTGCCATGGTTGTTGGAGTACTAATTGGCAATTGTGTGGTCCATTAGGACCTGGACCGATGAATGGCAGAAAAGCTTTCAGGACCAACAGAATGGCATGCAGTTCTTGAAGATTGCAATTGTGTTTCTGCTCCTCCAGATACAAAAGGCCTGTGATTACTACCTGGTCCAGGTGACAGACACACCTCAGAAAGGATGCATCCAGCACTACTGTGAACCCTTGAGGGTAGGTCAGAAAGGCCTCTGTCAGCCACCAATGAAGTTCACAAACTGCCTCATCAGAGGTGCGGATGTTGTCTGAAAGGCAACTCTAGCCCTGAGCCCACTGTAGACCTTGCATATGCTTATACATAGTAAGGACCAGCGCGACGCATAAGACCAGGAGGCAAAGAAGCTTCAGAATCTTCGAGGCCTGTACACAAGAGTGAACCCAAAACATTGGGACCTTAACCTCAAAGCCACCATGTAGGCAGTTGGCTCTTTATATGGTATACCACTAAGAGGTTATATTGTGCAAAGAGTCGAGAGATTACCCAAGAAGTAACAGGGCTCAAAGTAAACCCAAAAAGACAGTTGTTATGCACACAGTGATTAATAAATGACACATAGCTGAAAAAGGAGATCCATACCAATTTTAAGAAAATAAGCTTCTTTCAGCATGTATTTTAAGACCAAGAAATACGTAAAAAGGTAATGCAAATGCTACTTACCAGTATGCATCTGTTCTTGGCATGTAGGGCTGCTGACATTCATATCTGTGCATAGTCCGCCACCTAGTGTTGGGTCCGGATGATTGCACATTGTTGTCCTGGAAGAGTCTTCGAAGTATCACGAGATAGGTGGCTCCTCCCCTGGACTACAGTGCGCATGGGCATCGCCTCCATCCCCAGATTGTTTTTAGCCATAGGCAGAGATGGAGTGAAGAAGTGAGTGATGACCATGCTATGAGCATATGTTTGTATATGAATACATACTGCAGCTGCTACAGGCGCCGGGGAGGAGGGTGGGCGATATGAATGTCAGCAGCCCTACATGCCAAGAACAGATGCATACTGGTAAGTAGCATTTGCAGTTCGAGGCATGTGGGCTGCTGAATTCATATCTGTGCATAGAATACATAGCAGTCCCTCCATTAGCGGCGGCCGCCCGTGCCAGCTGCAGCAGTCTGAAAAAGCGTTTTTAGAACAGCCTGACCAACAGCTGCCTGTTGTTTTGAATGCACGTCTACACAGTAGTGCTTAGTGAAAGTATGAGTGGTAGACCATGTGGCTGCTCTACAGATGTCTTCTAAGGGAATGTTACCTAAGAACGCCATAGAGGCCCCCAACTTCCTAGTGGAGTGGGCCCTCGGTGGTATAGTGAGAGTGCGCTTTGCTTTAGCGTAGCAGATCTGAATGCACTTTACTATCCATCTAGCTATTCCTGCTTTGGAGATTGCGTTTCCCTTGTGTTGAGTGGCAAAAGCAACAAAAAGTTGTTTGGTTTTGCGGAAATCTTTTGTCCTGTCCACATAATACATCAAGGCCCTCTTTACATCAAGAGTGTGGAGCATCCGCTCCGCCAGCGTCTCTGGGTTTTGGAAGAACACCGGCAATTCAATAGTTTGGTTCATGTGGAATTGTGAGACCACTTTGGGCAAGAATTTAGGGTTAGTGCGGAGCACCACCCTGTTGGCATGTACCTGGAAGAAAGGTTCTTGGATGGTGAGCGCCTGCAGTTCGCTAACCCTCCGTAGCGATGTAATTGCTACTAAGAAAGCCACCTTCCAGGTCAGAAACTGCAGTTCGCAAGAGTGTAGTGGCTCAAAGGGGGGACCCATCAGCCTTGTAAGAACCACATTGAGGTTCCATTCAGGAGCTGGTGGAGTCCTCGGTGGAATGACTCTCTTGAGTCCTTCCAGAAAAGCTTTGATAGCAGGGACCTTAAAGAGTGACAGGTGTTGCCTATTTTGGAGGTATGCTGCCATAGCCGACAGGTGAATGCGGATGGAAGAGTAAGCTAGATTACACCGATACAGGTGAAAGAGGTAACATATGATGTTTTGAATGGAAGCGTCTAGCGGGTCAATGCTGTGCTCCACGCAGTAGACGACAAACCTCTTCCATTTAGCCGCATAGCAAGCTCTAGTAGTGGGCTTTCTCGCTTCCCGAATGATGTCCATGCAATCGGGAGGAAGATTGAGGTAGCCAAACTCTAGGACTTCAGGAGCCAGATCGCCAGGTTGAGCTGTTGCGGATCTGGGTGCTGAATGTCGCCATGGCTCTGCGTCAGAAGGCTGGGAGTGAGATGAAGCCTCTGATGCGGTACCACGGAGAGTTCCAGAAACGTGGTGTACCATGGTTGGCGAGCCCACGTTGGAGCAACCAGGATGAGAGTCATCGAGTGCTGCCTGAGCTTGCGCGCCACCAGCGGTATCAGAGGTGCTGGGGGAAAAGCGTACGCAAATCTGCCTGACCAGTTCATCCACATCGCATTGCCCTGTGATTGGGGGTGTGGGAACCTGGCGGCGAAGCTTTGGCATTTTGCGTTCTCCTTTGTGGCGAACAGGTCTATCTCTGGATGACCCCACCTTTGGAAGTACGGTTGGAGTACTGATGGATGTAACTCCCACTCGTGCATCTGATGGCTGTGTCTGCTGAGCAGATCCGCCATCTGGTTGTCCTTGCCTGGGAGATGTTCTGCCATGAGGAAGATGTTCCTCTGAATGGCCCACTTCCACATGCTCTGAGCCAGATGAGACAACTGTGGAGAGTGTGTTCCCCCCTGCTTCTGGATGTAGTACATGGCCGTCATGTTGTCCGTCCGGATCAACACGACCTTGTTGCACAGATGTACTTTGAACGCCTTTAAGGCCATGAAGATTGCCATCAGTTCCAACACATTGATGTGCATCTTCCTTTGCTGAAGTGTCCATAGCCCCTGCACTGTGTAATGGAGTACATGAGCTCCCCATCCCTGGAGAGAGGCGTCCGTTGTCAGGATGATCTGTGGGACAGGCTCTTGGAATGGTCGGCCCTTGCAAAGGTTTTGTGGATTCCACCAATGCAGAGAGTTGTACGCCCGACCGCTCACCAACACTAGGTCTGTCAGTTGCCCATGAGCCTGAGTCCACTGACGTGCCAGGCACTCCTGAAGCGGACGCATATGTAGTCTCGCGTGCGGGACAATGGAGATGCAGGAGGCCATCATGCCTATCAACTGCATGAACACCCTCGCTGGAAGCGAGGTCTGGGGTCTGAATCGTTGGATCAGCGCCTGGATACCGGCGATTCTCACTGAACTCGGCTGCGCAGTGGCCGCCAGAGTGTCGATTGTCGCGCCCAGATACTGTCGCACGTGGGCGGGCTGGAGATGGGACTTTGGGTAGTTCAGAGAGAATCCCAGATCGTGCAGGAGGTGAATGGTGCGTGACACGTGGTCTACGCACTGCTGTTCCGTCTTTGCCTGAATAAGCCAGTCGTCTAGGTATGGAAAGACATGGACGTGCTGGCGACGGAGATGCGCTGCTACAGTCGCTAGGCATTTGGTGAAAACTCTTGGTGCCGTGGTGACCCCGAACGGCAGGACTCTGAACTGGTAATGCTGGTCTAAGATCTTGAACCTGAGATACTTCCTGTGTGAAGGATGCAGGGGAATATGAAAATAGGCATCCTTCAGATCCAGCGTTGCAAGGAAGTCCCCCCGTTGAAGCAGGGGAAGCACCTGTTGCAATGTGAGCATATGGAAGTGCTCTGAGTTGATGTACCAGTTCAGGGGCCTGAGGTCCAGGATCGGCCTGAGTGATCCGTCCTTTTTGGGAATTAGAAAATACAGGGAGTAAACCCCTGTTCCTTGTTCTTGCAATGGAACGAGCTCTATCGCCCCTTTTTGCAGCATGATTAGTACTTCTTGCTGCAACAAGGTCAAGTGCTCGTCGGACATAGCACGGCCTCTTGGCGGTATGTCCGGTGGAATGGACGTAAGTTCTAGACAGTACCCGTACTGGATAAGAGACCTCACCCACCTGTCCGTGGTGATGGACCTCCACGCCGGCAGGAACTGCTGTAGTCTCCCCCCGACAGGTGTTGTGTGATCGGGGGGAAGTGACAAGACGTCACTGCTTGTTGGAGGCGGTGGACCTGGAGGCATTGTTTCCACGTCCTCTGCCCTTGATATTATTGCCTCTGTAGCCACCCCTGCCCTTGTTGTTGTTATACGAGGACTGGGTGTTACCCTTGTAGTATTGCGTGTTCTGGGGTGCCTGGCCTCTTGAGGTGCCTCTTGAATTGGAGCGGCGAAAAGAACCACCCCGAAACTGCTGACTCTGTAAAGCCCCCATAGACTTGGCAGTTTCGGTATCTTTTTTCATTTTTTCTAGGGAGGCATCCACCTCAGGGCCGAACAGATGGTCAGGATTCACCGTCTGACCCAGTAATGTGGTTTGTATGTCGGGCTTGAACCCAGAAATTCGAAGCCAGGCATGGCGTCTGAGTAGCACGCTTGTATTGATAGCCCTGGAGGCAGTGTCTGCTACATCTAGGGCACATTTGATGGATGCATTAGTAATGAGTTTACCCTCCTGAATGAGCATCTCCCCCGCTTCCTTGTATTGGTCAGGCAAGTGTTGTAGGATGGCCTCTAATGTGTCATAGTGGGCCCTATCATAACGTGCAAGCAGGGCTTGGGTGTTAGAGATCCTCCAGATGTTTGCTGCCTGTGCAGCAATGCGTTTGCCTGATGCCTCAAAGATCTTTGACTCTTTGTCTGGGGGAGGAGCATCACCAGTATTCTGCGAATTCGCCCTCTTCCGAGCGTTGGACACCACCAGGGAGTCCAATGGCAAATGTCCCTTAATATACGTGGGATCCGTGGGCGCCGCCTTATACTTCCTGTCGATGCGAGGATTGACCACCCGTGCCCGGGTGGGCTCCTTGAACACCTCCTGTGCATGCTTCAGCACCCCTTTGAGCATAGGTAGCGTCTTGACTTGTTTTTCGGCTACCGAGAAGGTGTCGACCAAGAAGTCCGCATCCACAGGGTCCGAGTGCAGTTCGACGTCATGGTTCGCTGCAGCCCTCTCAATTAATGCATTAAACGCCGCCGAGTCCTCCGTCGGGGACGTCTTCGTGGCGAAAAGTTGAGTGTCCTGACCTGACTGCAGGTCGTCCGTGTCGCCTCCTGCCGTCCAGGGCACCTGCTCCTCGTCCGGATCCGAGTACGCAGGATAGGTGTACTCGTCGTCCTCCACGTCCACCTCAGGCACTGGGGAATGGGCCGGCGAGCGCTCCACGGCTTGTGGAGAGAGAGGTTCCATCAGAGCCGAAGAGTCCGCAGAGTACCTTTTGCTCTTAAGTGGAATTCTAAAGGGTTCCAATGGCGGCTCCGAGGTAATCTTACGTTTGAGGAGCGACAATTTTCCGGTGTTGGCGTCGATTGTCACCTCCCGACGTTCCTCCACCGCGAGCGGTTGGAGCCGAAGCTTCGATACCACCAAGGCAGCTTTCGGCGTCAATACTTCCTGAGAATGTCCGCTCTGCTTAGGCGCGAAGGCCTTCGGCGCAGACTTGGGAGGAAGGGTAAAACGGATGGGCGTCTGTTCCTTGGCAGACTTCGGCGTGGGCCTAGGCACGACAGTGTCCTGGCTGGGAACCACAGTGGACTGTTGTATCCGCTTCAAGGATTCTCCCACCTTCTTAGTAAGGGATGCCGAGGGCTGAACTGTCTCGAGCGACTCTTCGTCTCCGAGAGTCCGGTCGCCGGCAGGCCTCTTCTTCGGTGCCGACGCCCCCTGGCCTGTCGCACCGTCGGCGTGACGCTTCTTCGAAGCCGTCTTCGGGGCCGCGACCCCTCTCGGTGCCGACGCAGCCGCGTCGGAAGTCTTCACCTTCGGTGCCGACCCAGAAGACTTCGGGTCGGCCATTTTGGCGCGGCTTTTGTGGTCGGCCATCTTGGCGTGGCTCTTCGAGTCGGCCATTTTGGGTTTCGTGGAAGTTGACGCCTCCAGAACCTCCTTTACCAACGCCAGTTTCGGTTTCGGTTTCGCATCCGAGGGTGCGGGACCGGTTGGCTTCACTTTCGTTTTCTTGCCAGAAATGTCCGTGACCGGGCCCGGAGGCGGGGACGTAGGACTTCTAGGAAGATCTCGGGTAAGGCCCGAAGGCGATCCCTCGACCTGGGCCGTATGACGGGGGGAAACCCCGGAGTCTGTTTGGGGATGCTCCTCCTCTGAGCTATCTCCCATCGCGGCACAAATCAGTTCGTCGTCCCCTACCTCACCGGAGACTTCGTCGCAGGCCTCCTCGTCCGCGTCGTAGGCCTCTTCCTCGGACGCGGGGCCAGAGTCCGACTCTTGTACGCCGGCCTCCTCCTCGATCGATTCCTGAAAGATGTCATCAGGTGAGGGTGCCGAAGCCGACAACTGTGCCTGGAGTCGATTAGCCCGGCGAATCTTCAAAGTTTTCTTACTTCTAAACTTTGAACAAGCCATGCAGGTGTCTTCACGGTGATCCGGTGACAAGCATGTGTTGCACACAGGGTGCACGTCGAGGTGCGAATATTTCGAGTGACATAGCGGACACTTCTTGAATGGAGTCCGCTCCATCGCAAATGCGTTAGTGTAGGCCCGTCCGCGTCGAAACACGTGGAAGGGCAGTTAGGAGATTGGAGCTGAGAGTCAGTAAGAAAACCCGAACGCAACTATACCGACGCCCAGCCTAAAGACCTTTTGGTCTCAAGGAAAATCGAACAACTATCGGTTCCGAAGGAGGGAACCGAAAACACATCCGAACCCTATGGCGGAAAAAAACAATCTGGGGATGGAGGCGATGCCCATGCGCACTGTAGTCCAGGGGAGGAGCCACCTATCTCGTGATACTTCGAAGACTCTTCCAGGACAACAATGTGCAATCATCCGGACCCAACACTAGGTGGCGGACTATGCACAGATATGAATTCAGCAGCCCACATGCCTCGAACGTATGTTTTTCATAAGAAATACTTTTCACTTTAAAAAATAGACACACTGCAATTTGCTTTTAAGCAATGTTAACCTATGGGAGGAAAACAAGAATGTGGTTTTGAACGTTAAGTACACAACTTACAGTCTTGGTTTTCATGATGAAAAATCAGCACCAGGCAAGATTCAGGTAAGTAGCAAATCTGCACCTCCAGAGGCACAGGGGCGGCCGGGTGCAGGGTTCAAACTCAGGATCTGGTGCCAATGTTATCAAAGGAGAAAGGGGTGGTAATCAAACAGATGCTGCACACAGGTGAGTAACACCGTTTGCTAACCCAGTCTTGGGGGCGGGGGGTTTAAGGCAAGCATGGGGGGGGCCAAAAGGCAGCACCAAATTTACACCATCAGTGGCACAGGGACGGCCGGTGCAGAGTGTCAACACAGCGATGTGCGCCCAATACAAACCAATGGGGTGAGATCAGTTTTGTTGAATGGCTGCAGCCTCATGCCAGGAGGCAGGACAAAGAAAACACACAGCTGCCCAGGTAAGTAGAGAAGCTAGGGGACATAGGGACACCATTAGTTGCGCTCCCCAAGGCCCAGGGGCTTAGAGTAAAGGATGTCCTTAGTAATTGGAAAAGTCTTACCGAGCAGGTCGCGCTAGGGGGAATTTTTGAATTGAGGTTTCAGGCGTCGAGGTGAAGTACGGCAGCGGTCAGACCACAGTGGACTCTTACTCATAAGTGCTGGAGAACCTTCACAGAACTAGTGGGCCACTTGACTCGAGATGTGGGCGTCTGGTTCAGAGGTGGGTACTTCAGTAGTTTTGCAGTGCCTCAGGACAGAGTTCTTTGTTCTTTAAAGTTAGTTTCTTCTTGACAGGTCCACTGTCCATGGGAGATCTTGATCTTTGCCGAAGGCAGGCAGTCCTCACAAGGATTTGGAGGTTGCTGGGTTGCAGAATGGGTTGTCTTTTTGTGCAGGATCGTCGAGGGCTACAGACAGGCCGGTACGGCTTAGGCCAGGTCAGTTGATGTCTGCAGTCTTCTCTGCTGGTGCAACGCTTTAGTGTGTGGCTCTTCTTAGGTGGTGAGGAATCTGATTTCAGGGTCTGGGGATGCCACCTAAATACTAGATTTAGGGGTGTTACAGGCACTTAATCTCCGGCGACTATTGACCCTATTAGAGAATGATATCAATGAACGCACTCATGCCGCCGCATTTGCTGTTAACGTTTAAAAGGCGTTTGACAGCCTGTAAGGGAGCGATTTATACAGGGTGCTGTAGCGCCTCAAATTGAGACTGGGATTTCTGCAATGGACAAAGTTCCTCTATAATGACCCAAGGGCTAGAGTCCGAACAGGACAAGCCGTCTCAGAGAGTTACAGCTTAGGGCGCCGAACAAGACAGGGCTGTCCCTGGTCTCCCCTGCTATTTGCTCTGGCGATGGAGCCTATGGTCTGCCATGCAAAATCAGGAGAATGGTATCAGGGAGTATTGCTTGGCGGCAGATCCCACTGGATTTCCCTGTATTCAGAAAATGTATTGGCATTCCTCGGGAACACAGTGGACGACTTGAGAGGAGCTAGAGAAATGCTATCGAATTTCCGAGCCCTATCAGGATTAAGGGTAAAGTGACAAAAATCCAAACAGTTCCCAACAAAGGCGGACAGGGAACCCCCAGACAGTCTGGAGTCTCCACATTGGGAACCCCCCCTATTTGCAATATCTAGGTATTCCCATATACCATGACCCCTCTGATCTCCTGGATGGGAATGTGGGTATAGCAAGTCATAATTATCATTGGGTTTCTATGGGGCTCAGGATGCAGAAGTGTGGCGCTTGCTACGTTGCAGCGCCAGGTGATGGACAGAAGTCTATGCAGTGAGGCATACTATCTCTCTGAGTAACTACAGTGGTTCATACAATGGATGGCGAGCAGACTGGACTCCCGTCGGACAACCAGACCATTTGTTCTGACTCTAGATAGGCTATTTTGAGTGCTGCTGAGGACAAGGCACCCACACCAGGACGATACTGGAGAGGTCCACGTAATGTACCGGTGATGGACTCATTGCCTACAGAAGACGCGCCGAAAATTACTGTACTTCTCTGACCTGCCGCTAAAGGCGCTTGCTGCATTGCCTCATGGTGAAATATGGGGAGTGCTGACAGAGTGAGCAGAGGCTTGGGCAACAAAGGTGGGAGACCTGTATCATGAGGCGGAGATTCTCCCCTTCAAAGAATTTAGAACAGAATTTATCCTACCGCAGGGTAATTTCCTGCTTCATAGGGCAGTGACAACAGCACTACGTAAACACTGGAATGCAGGGCCGACAGAACCACAGCCAAATAGGCCCTGACAATACATAGTGACATCATCGGACACCTACAGAGCAGTAACAGGGCAATACTGGAAGACGAGCTTTTACCATTAGACGCGCTGCGCAGCAAATGGGTGGGTCACCTAGGAATCCCCATCCCAGAAGGACACTGGGTGAAAATACTAGACAGAATACCATAGGGTAGCCGGAAAGCCAGATTGAAGTTAATGAACTTCTACATGCTGAACAGGGCCAATCTCACTCCAGACCGTACCAATAGATACTTCAATGTGAACGATGTGGCCTGCCTGAGATGCAAAGAGATAGGAGCTAATTTCATACACATGATATGGCAACGCCTGACCCTGCAGCACTACTGGGAGGAGGTAACAACAACTGCAGCAAAAATAGTGGAGAAGAAGGTGCCATGCTCCCCAGGTCATTGTCTCAAGGGTTGGTTTCCCCATACATCTAAAACTAAAATCACGAGTAGATTTCAGATATGCCGTTTATCTTAGAAAAAAGGGAGGTCACCAGGAACTGGAAGTCCCCGGGGGCCCTTGTGCGAGAGTGTGGAGGAGGAAACTGGACTGATGGACTATTTATGAAGGGTAGGTTCTCCTGAGGGAGGCTAGGAGGGGCATAGGCACACTGAACACAGTCCGCACCTGGGGGGCTTTAGTTAATTGTTTAAAAGATCCTGGCCCTCACCTGCACCAGCCGCCTGGGACCCCAACACACCCGCCTTTGCAGGCTGGAATGGCAAGTGATCGTGTGTGGAGTTAGCACACACCCCCTTACCCACACTTCTGAAAACTAAGTATGCTAAAGAACACCCGTCCACTATTGACTATCACAGGATTGAATTTCTTGCGACTGACGCACCGAACCTACCGTAAACTACGACCATGGGTGCAACTCCATAGGGGGAAGGGAAAATTGATTATTATTGCTGAATAATCAATATACGCAAAACATACTACATACCATTGTTGACATTTAATAAGTGTAACTGCTTAGATGGTGAGATGAATAAAAATCTGTTAAAAAAAATAAAATAAAAGACTACAACACAGAACTTGAAAACAAAGATGTACAAAAAACACATAAAATGCTTCAATTTCAACAACCATCTTTGCAATATCAGATATGACAAACTATTTAAAATGACGGCACATGTCCCAAATCTCTCAGGAAAAACAGGAATCCTCAGCACAAAAGACAACCTAGTGGGTAGGACAGGGAGATATCGCCCAAGAGGACAACTCAAACAGTGAACTGCTCTTCTCTTGAACACCCAGAAATAGTGAAAATGTAAAGCTATTAGGGAGCCTTTAATAACCCCTTCTTTAGAAGCTATTCTGGTACATTTCAAAATCTGTGTTGGCCTGTAGTAACAGAGTCCTACCAGCAGGTAAATGTGAAAATAATCCACAGCCCTTGACAGAAGCCGGGAGATAAATAATAGTCTGGATCTTTTTCTGCTGAAAAGCTTTCACTTACTATGTCTGCATTAACCCACAAAAACCACATTCAGTGACAGAAATGGTAACCTGATCAAACCACTGGCTTCCCCAAGTTCCTCTCCCCAGTCCGTTTCATAGCCTAACTGGTCAGTTTGTCTCCAGACCCCTCACAGTCCTCCTCTCCCTCTTCTGGTGGCCAATCTGGTCTAAAAGCGCCAGGGTAGAACAAGGGCACAAAAGTACTCGTCGGCGCCGGATCCGGCATCGGTCAGGCTCTGTGTCTACATCCAGGTGGAGGCCAGGGTGGACTTCGGCTGGGGGCACAGCCGACGCCGGCTGCGGACAGACGTGGTGCCGGTGGAATCGGCGCCGGGGGAGGTGTCACATGCTCAACCGGCACCGATCCTGGATCCAAGGTGACCCTGCAGAACCGTGGCCAAAGCTGCCGGCATCGAAGGCCCAGGGCCCCCAGCCGAGTCCGCGGCCGGCAGAGTCGGGCTGCCCAAAGATGATATGCATCGCTTCATAAAATTGACAAAGCTGGGCAGGGGTCGCTCCGGGTCCCGGGAAGGTCGGAGTCGCCTCTTCAGGCTACGCACGCGGAGCCGCATGAGGAGCACCACCTGCATCCCTAGTCGCGTCAGCCGACAGACGGGGAGAAGTCTTAGAGCAACAATGCTTTTTCGACTTCTTCTTGTGTTCCGACCTACCTGACCTCGAACAGCGCAGAGGCGACTGCCCAGCCTCGAGAGGCTTTCGGGATCGCTCCTGCAAAGACTTCGGATTCATGGTCTGGCAGTCGGAGCACAATTTGGGGTAGTGGTCGTGCTCCAAGCACACGCTGTGCAGATACGTCACTGACATCAGTCAGCTACAATAACCGCAAGCCTTGAAGCCGGGCATCCCTGATGTGCACCAGGAGTTGAAGACTCGAAAACGGTGTCAACAAAAGTCAGTAAAAAAGTGACTGATGCGCACGAGGGCAGCGTTAAGTAGCTTCTGTGAAGTCATCCCGGTGACTACGACGAACGTGGAGCCGACCGACGCCACCTTTCGACGCACAGGGCTACTGCTGATGAAAAACTTTCCGGATCCAGTCTGACGCCTGGGGGTAATTCTAAGGTAAGGAGTCCATAACTAACTGTTACTTTCACATAAAGTTTGTTTAAAAAAAATAATAATGAGAACAGGATACTGCCTGGAGAGATCACACTAACCTCACACAATCATTGCTATGCCACTACAGGAGTCGCATAATGTGCACCATTTGTAACAGTCGCTGGACTGGAGACTAATCATCTGCTGGGCACTACAGCCTCAGAAAAGGAATGTGCAACTGCCTAGATTGCAGCATTAACATTGGTTTTCTTCTCCAGAGAATAACTTGCACTCTGTAATAACTATGAAGACTTCAAATTCATCAAATATTGGTCAACTCAAGAGCTGTGCACGTGCTGCACATCTGCCACAGTGCAGTCTGGGGTTTCTGTAAAAGTAAAACAGGATTATCACTCAATTTCACATACAATAAAAGTACACCCAACTTGGCAACTTCGGTTATGATATTGCTGTGCACATTTCTGCCACTCTGCTTACAAACTTACCAGAAACCTCTGGAGTGTCCTTGTTATTCATCTTAAGCGTTTTCTTTCTCTCATGTACCATCAAGCTTTCCAGGATGTTTCAAACGGGCTGTCTCCTTGAAAGGCTTTGCCCTGTAACCGGAGAGAAACAAAGAATACATAAGCAGAAGGTCGTCACCATCTGACAAAGAGAGCAGTAGAGGCTGCCCAAGAGCAATGACAAATAATCTATCAGTGTGAGTAGAAATGGATCTGGTGGTGGGAGTGGGTTTCACTCACTGAGAAAGAGTTAACTCAACGGTTTACGCCGAAGTGCACAGGCTTGTGTTCGACAGAAACTGTCACCGTTAGACAGTTCACATGTTCTGAGAGTGGGTGCTTTTGGGTAAATGGTTACATCACGGAGACAGTGGCACAGTCCCAAATTTAGAGACACACAGTTGACTACACTTAGATCTGAAAGTATAGTCACAATGAAGTGTAAGGGTGCTCAGCCCAGCTATCAAGCTTCCCTCCCTACAGTCAGAATACCTGCAGAATAAGAACGGATACACGGCATAAGCCGCTCTACCCCAAACTAGTGTGCCACTTGCATTAGGGCTGTCGGTTCAGTTACCGAGCTTACCTCCTACCAGTTAGTTTCTTTGGGAAGTTCCAGTAAATGGAATCTTGCACCGAGAACATTTGTCCACCATTACCTAGAAGCCAAACGGGTGTTTATTCACAGATACTTGTGTGCGAATAGACCGGTTCATAGTTGTGTAAGTCCTTGAGTGATGCAGACAATTCTGAAATTGATGTGTGTATCTAGAATCAATTGTAGTGGGTTTTACTCCGGGAGGAGCAGATGATGAACATGCCTGCATCTACTATATTACCGTAGAACTAGTGTAACAGGCAGCTGCCATGCATTAACATTTGTCATCAAAAGGTATTAGAATGTATAAGGGAAAAGATGGGCATTAAATGCTGCTGCCATGGTTATGGTTTGAAAACTCATCAAAACCTACTCTAGACGTATTATACTGCATGGCAACCAATGAGTTGAAGAAGCCTCTCTACAGCCACTCTACAGAAACAGTTTCAAGGACTCTTCAAACTCTTCTTGACTAACAAATATTCAAATTACCCATTGATCTATGCAATCCCCACTAACTGATAGTAAACCCTGCCAGAGCAAAAAATGACCCCACATCGGAAGCCGCCACCCATCAAACGAGTCCTTCATTTCAGTCGTATTAATGCCACATCAGCTAGAAATATGGATCTTCTTTAAGAGATCTCAAGATGAAAGCAGATGTTAATTTCTAAAACACCCCAACACCACCTATATCTATGAAAAAGATCATTGCACTGAGGAACTTCACCACCAGAGCGACACATCCAACATTCCCACTCCAGATTCAAAAGGCCGCCCCCCAGACTTCATCAGGACTTAAAGTATTGACAACAAGTAACTTATACACTTGTACATTCACTTGTTAGACCAGGTCCACGTCTCGTTCCAAATCCCCCTGATCAACGTATTAAATGTATCCAAGAGAGGCTGCGGCAGAGTCACAGCTGGTGACTTTGAAATTGAAGTGTCGGTGTTAGTTCAATGAATCACTTAATATCCCCACCCTAAAAAAGAAATATATATATATATATATATATATATATAAAACATTTTTAAAAAATGAATGTGAACATCTTAATGTAACTAGTGCTTCACGTAAAGTGCTCCAATACTTTTGGGTTGAGTTTGCCCTATATTTTTACAATTAAAAGAAATTCGTTATCCTTTTTACCAAATCCATCAATTGCCTATCCACTACAACTATGGTCAACAAAACTTTCGCCAACTCTATCTCAGCCTTAAACAAGCTGTGCCACTTCAGGGGATACAGAAACCCTGATCACATCAACTCAACAAGGGGATCAACAAGTTTGCTAAAGTTAAGTACGAATACAGATCCCTAGGATATTATTCGAGAAAAGCCTGCCATACAAAGCAAGGAGACTTGGAGAGGAGTTATCAATGCAGACGAGAAGACATTTAACTAAGGTCAAATGAATTGACTGAAATTAATGTAGCCTATTCCACAATCTATAATGAACCCTGACTAAACGCTTACAATCAACACCAACAACTTCCAGGCTGCCGGCTTTGAAAAATTAGATCAATAACAAAATTAGCACCTTTACTTTTCTCCCATGACCTTTGGTGGATCAACCTCTTCTATACCTTACTAACTTTTAAAACTTCTCCACTACTAATTTTCTCAAGATTTAAAAGGCATCAAAAACACCAGTAAGTGAATGGTGTGCAACACTATCCTCATAAGCATTGCAATCTTTGAAGACGGGTAATAACTAACAAACAACCCTTCAGACAAGCCACTCTCACCACATGTCTGAAAAACATCTTTCCACTACAAATACTCCTCTCATTCTTACGACAATGGACAGTGCTGCCAGCAAGAGTTGATTGAGAGCAACAATCCGCTGCATACCCATCAGTTTGAATTCTGAGCCAAACACTGTACTAATTCAGGACTTTTATCCATCATGCAATGTATTCTGGATTTTCTAGATACTGATAAGCCAACTCACATCCTTCTTAAACCACAGCACACCTCGGACATGCCCAGCAAGAACTCCTTAGGTTGCTGCTTCAAAGATCTGGTTAACGTCAGTAATGTATGAGGGGCTCCACTCCATGATTTACAATCCTTCCGAAAATGTACCAATGAGCTTACACTTCTTGCAGACTTATGGATTCCGCCATAACTACCTGCACCCACTGATGGCAGTCATCATATGGTCAAGCTTTAAGTGAGAACTATATGCAGACTGCGCAATTAGTCAGCTGACAGGAGACCTCCTGCATTTCCGATCTCCTCTTGCCTCACAACAATCTAGGATTAGACGGCTCGCAACAGTTGAGGTCAAGAAGGTAGAACAAATGGAAGGGGTTTTAATAGACACACAACAGTCAAATGTACTTCTCTTCCAGTAGTCAGGCCCCGAAGGGGCAGACAAACCATAGCAAAAGAATTTCAAACAAACTTGCAGATCATTGTTGAAACATCTACCATACGTGCTACAAACAAACACTATCTTACCAAGAACAACATCAATCTGTTCAGCAATACCACATGCCTACTCAAAACCTACAGTTGCACCACTCTTTTGAAAATGAATCCTTGCTAAAGTGGGCTAAGCTAAACGTCATGTCGTCTGTGGCACGGCTTCCTGGGTAAAAAATAAACGTGGGTGAAGCTGGGATTTCGAACCCTTTGGGCAATCAGTCTGCAAGAGAAAAATGCTGATCCTACCAAACTGGAGGATTTCACTTATCAGTGTTACATTTTAAGTGATTGTTATTCATTCAAGCAATGACACAATTTAAATGTTAATTCAGCTGTGCACCTAGAGAGCTCCTATCTAAAGATAAAATCAACTACAATGCATAAGCAATGACCGTAATCCCAAAAGATTTAATGAGACTGATCAGAGGGTTCATATAGATAATAAAAGTTGGGTTCAGGGAAGATCCCTGCGGGGCCCATTGTCTGAGAATCCTGCCTCCAAAACTGAAAAGAATAAATGTGAGGAGGAAACATTGAAAGCAACGTAACATCTTATCACAAAAACTCAGCTCGGCAATGCTCTGAAGCAACAGTGCATGTGACACGGTGAAGGACGCTGCTGACCGATTAAGCTTAACCAGGACAGCGTTTAAGCCCTATCTATCGTTATTTTAATGGATTCTAAAACTTCCGAAAGGGCTGATTTGGTGCAGAGCCTGACTAGGAGGGGTGAAGAATATTGAACCTTTCTAAATATTCCATAAATTGTATAGTAACAAATTTTCTAAAAATGTTGACGGGCCCGAGAGAGGTGAGATGGTTCTGAAACTGGCTTTCTTCAACAAAGGAATTACCATTGACTGCTCACATGATCGGGGGACTTGAGCACAGTCAGAGATTTCCTCACAAGTGCTGGTGGACATGGGTCCACAGGGCATCCAGATTTACAGCTTTTAATGGTGGAGTCGGATTCCTTTAACATGATAAATATGAAATCGGTCCACATACTATTGACTCTATAGAAAGTTGATACAGTGGATAGTTTTCCCTCAAACCCCTTCTAATTATTATTGGTAAATGTGCCTTGGATGGCTTTTATCTTTGTTTAAAGAAGTTGGCCAAGTTATCACACAATTCTTGAGAAGGCAGGAAATCAGAGCTGCAAGCTCTTGAATAAAGGAACCCTTTATCTCTCGTGGGGCGTTTCTAGCCTTCTCTATTTTGGTGGCAAATAAATTAATCTTGGCTTCTTTTACAGACTTATGATATATCTTAATAGCTGCTTCAGTGTCCCTATCTTTTGGAAGGTAGTGAATTTTCCATGTTCTATCAATACTTTTACAGGCTGATTTCTCAGTCGCATACTTTAACCAGCTGTTGAACTTCTCCACAACCTCCTCAAAGTTCTCAGCAAGAGAAGAGGCGGAGCTGATCAGACAATCTACAAGTCTTTTCTTGAATCTTGCCCCATTGATGGGACCCTTTACCATTGTTTACTATTTGACAGTTTCCAGTGCCATTTCTGGCTATTGTAAACTAGAAAGGGGCAGGGATGTGGAATTCCTATAGCCCGACGCCCAGGACATATTGTTTGGGGTCAAGGGCAACAAGTTTTAATGTGTATTTTGTCCTTGGGACAAGTAGGCCCAACCCCCTGCAGCAAAAACACTTTGGCTGCCAGTTTGCAGTACCACATTAAGGGACAGGGAAAGGTACTGCCTGTAGCTAAGTTAATATTTGTGTGCATGGGTTAATGCTGTTCAAACTTGTATTTATGGTTCATCAATTGAAAGCCTTTATTATTAGGGAGAGTGCTCCAAGTAAACGTACGTTCTGACTGCACTACGGATAGTGGTTCCAGTATGAAAATGTGTACACAGTTTCAAAGTTTAGCAACATGAGGCTCTGCATGATGCTAACAGAATGCTCGCTGATTAGATGCAAATATTTGCATAAGCTTGAAAGCAAGATTAAGGTTTCTTTGCTTTCAATATAAAATGTTCCTAAAAAATGAAAGTAGGGAAAAAAACATTTTGCTGAACTACTGTAAAATTTCAGGTACCATTTCTTTACAGCATCATTTAGTAAATTGTATTGATGCATGCTAGTATTTCCCAAAAATAATCATATTGGAAAATTTGTGTAACCAGTTTCAATAAGATTATAGGAAACAAAAATAAACAAGCCTTGGCACAGCCAGTAGGTCTGACATTGGTGGTCAGCTTTTTAGTTTTGGCAATGCATGACTTGTTTTGGGATGGCTTTTGTAAAACCTTATTGAAGTGAGAGCTGCCAGGCCCTCAGCATTATAACAAACATTGGAAAACGCAAAAATAGTTTTTGGTCTCAAAAAAGCACACACTGCAAACTATTTTGTGTACCGATATACTCCTTGTGAAAGAGAAGAATGCGTTCACTCACAGTGAAGCGAGACGATTCAGAGAAAGAGAGGGAATTTTAATAAATACAAAAGGGCATGGTTAACGCCAGACCAAATTAGGGGCCCAATTATTAAAGAAAGTCTCAAAAGTGCACCTTTGGTGTATGGCTTTTGTGAATTCACAAGAATTTACATTAGTAGGGCAAGAAATTCTACTTCTACAAAATATTTGTGAACTGCATTTTAGCATGAGCAAATATGCACGTGTAGATTTGCTCATGTGAAAACCTGGATGTTTGAAAGTTAATTTTCCCTCCAACTACTTTTTTCCCCAACTCTGAAAGAAGGTTTACATCTGCCACTCAGGAGTAAATTTCCAACATTTCTCAGTATGGGAAAGATTAGAGAAGATTTGTTGAAAACCCTTAAAACATGCACTTTAGTAGGTTTGCACAGACTCACTAGGGCATGCCAACCCTGGAACTACTGCTTACCCCCATCTTCAGTCCCAGTATGTGGAACTGCAGAAACGTGGCAACATAAAATGATTAATAGTATTCAAACACTACTATGGGATATGCCCTGGCATAATCAGAGAGGCTATGTAAGAGCTCTTATATAATGAGACTGCTGCCATAATTTGTGGCAGCACTACATGGCACCAAAGGTACAAGTGGATTTTGTTACAGGACAAGTAGATTTATGAAGCAAACCGCCCCATGGACAAGTAGATATTTTAATAAATTCCACACCCCTGAAGGGGTAAATGAACATGTGATCAGACCACACCTGCTGCTACAGCTGGTCAACTTGGAGTGTTGGGTGATTGGTAAAAATAAGGTCCAAGGTAAGCCCAGCAATATGGGTGACAACTGTAACCCGCTGGGGGAGGCTCAGAATGGTAAGGTTGTTAATTAGTTGTTGCACTGCTGAGTTATATTCCTTCACTACATAATAGTTAAAAATCTCCCAGCACTGTGAAGTTGGCACCCTGCAAGCAGTAGGGGGCTAATGCTTGCCATGAAGCATCAATAAATTTAGTAATGTGTCCTGGAAGACAATAGATAAAGGCCACTGAAAAGGAGGATTGCAGAGAGACATTCAAGCAATACCAGAGGTTCTCCGCTCTCTCTAAATTGGCAATAGTATGCGTGACACATTCAACTATGGAAAGGTGAAATATTGTTAGACCTGCTCCCCTTGAGATATTTCTGTCTAAGGGCTGCATAGAATAACCATTAGGAAAAGCTAAGGTAATGTCTAGATTAAAGAACTTTCCTTAAGCCACATCTCAGTGATAAACAGGAAATCCAACTCTTTATCTAGAAGTGCATTGTGGATTTCGTTAGCATGCTTAGGTAAGAGGCGACCATAAGGCCTCCCTGATGCCTAATAGTGTCATCCTACTCCAAACCCAGTTCCTTCCCAAATTCAATATTACCATTCTTTAGGCTAACTGTATCCGTTACCAAATGTAAAGAAAATTACATTTGAGACAGGATACAGCCTCAACATAATTTTCAAATCGACAACGCATCTGAATGTATCACCGAGTTGAGTTAGGTGAAAGAGTAGACTACAGACTGAGAAGAGTATAGGATACAGGTCACCAAGGCCTAGCCTAAACTTGTGGGGGAAATAAAAAGATGACATACGTATGTTAATGATGCCTATCGTAATGGGATACTGCCCAGCCATGTACAAATATACTTCCAGATAAGGATGCATGTAGTGTGGCCTAAAGCTGGTTTCTCTCAGCAGTACTCCAAAGATCCGCTGTCCCTTTGAGTGCTGCCACTGTCTGTACTGCGGCTTCATCGTGGACGTGAGCCTTCAGCAGTGTAGCCAAGGTGGCTGCTAAAGGCTAGCAAAAGCTGCCATTGCTCACCCTGACATCACTGTGACCTCACAGCCCGGCTTCCGAGCCAAACACAGCACCGAAACCGCCCTCATCGCTGCTACAGACGACATCCGAACGCTACTGGACAACGGAGAAACAGTTGCCCTCATCCTTCTTGACCTCTCCGCCGCCTTCGACACAGTCTGTCATAACACCCTCATACAACGCCTCAGCAACATCGGAATACAAGGAAAAGCGTTGGACTGGATCATCTCGTTCCTCGCCGGAAGAACCCAGAGAGTCCGCCTCGCCCCATTCAAATCAGAGGCCACCGAAGTCATCTGCGGCGTACCACAAGGATCATCACTCAGTCCCACCCTCTTCAATGTGTACATGAGTCCCCTCGCATCCATCGCGCAACAACACAACCTCAACATCATCTCCTACGCTGACGACACCCAGCTGATCCTCTCCCTCACCAAAGATCCTAACACCGCCAAAACCAATCTACACGAAGGAATGAAAGAAGTAGCCGAATGGATGAAGAACAGTCGTTTAAAACTAAACTCGGACAAAACGGAAGTCCTCATCTTAGGATCATCCCCCTCTGCATGGGATGACTCATGGTGGCCACCGGCTCTGGGCACAGCACCCACACCTACAGATCACGCACGTAACCTGGGCTTCATCCTAGACTCCTCCCTATCGATGAGCAGACAAGTCAACGCCGTCTCATCATCATGCTTCAACATCCTATGCATGCTCAAAAAAATCTTCCGCTGGATCCCCACCGAAACAAGAAAGACAGTCACCCACGCACTAGTCACTAGCCGACTAGATTATGGAAACACACTCTACGCCGGAACCACAGCCAAACTACAGAACAAACTCCAACGCATCCAAAACGCCCCAGCCAGACTCATACTGGACATCCCCCGTCAAGCTCACATTTCCGGTCATCTGAAAGATCTCCACAGGCTTCCCGTCAATAAAAGAATAACGTTCCGTCTCCTCACCCACGCACACAAGGCCCTCTACGTCCTAGGACCCGAATGCCTCAACAAACGACTATCATTTTACACACCCACCCGCCAACTACGTTCATCCAATCAAGCCCTCGCCACAATCCTGCGCATCAATAGATCCACCGTGGGAGGAAGATCTTTCTCCTACTTAGCGGCCAAAACCTGGAATTCTCTCCCCACTCACCTACGCCTCACACAGAACCACCTCTCCTTCAGAAAGCAGCTAAAAACCTGGCTATTCGATAAAAGACGCACCCACCCTCACTCAAGCGCCTTGAAACCCTCTGGGTGAGTAGTGCGCTATACAAATTACTGAACTTGAACTTGAACTGCTTAGCCACCTGTCTGTCAGTCAGTAAAACACAGCAGGAAGTAGTGACATAGCAGTAACTACATCTCGTTTTGCATTATCACCTGCACGTTTCTTTGCCCTAAAAGGTTGCACACCGATATTTTCCGTTTGGGAGTACTGAAGTTATAAAAGGTTTACCCGAGATAAAAATTTCAGAAACACTTGTGGAGTAGGAAATAAAGTGGCATCAAATACAAAAAAATTATTGCCATTTTCTGAGTTTTCATACATTTGAATGCATCATTTTTTGGCCCCAGGTATCAGCTTTAAAATATTTCCTTCATTTCACCCAGTGTATGAGGCTGGCTTAGTATATGGTGCTCACTTATGTAAGTGTAGCAGCCTGCACTAATCCAGACAACCCTTATGGTGATTTTAGTGGTCTTCGAAAACCTTAGAAAGCTCTCTAAGTGGTAGTTGTGGAGAGCAGCTTTCAGGCTTAGTCCAGAAGGAGTGGAAAGCAGCTTGTGTCACCAGCACTTAATCTTATGGTGTAAGTAAAAAAGAACCACACAGTGTAGTTATAAAAATATGTATTTATTATTAACATTAATACATTGCAATATCTCTCACATGGAGATATAACCACAATACACACAATACTTTGGCAATACAACAGGTAAGTAGCACAAATACACAGTGATCTCCAGTGTGAGACCAAACCATACACTAAAATAGTGGAATGCGAACTGAGACCTAAGTTGAGAATGAACCTGGAAGATGTAGAAGAGTTGGGGACCCAAGTATCCACCCATGGTGAGTATCTAGGAACCCCACGGAGGTCGTGTGCAGAGTGGTAACACGACTTGGTGCTCAATACAAGTCAATTAAAGTTGTGGTTGCAGTTTTAAAGAAGGACTCTTACCAGTGGACCCTGCAGAAACCCCATGGAAGATTGGAGAGTCACCCCACCCGTGCCTACCCAAAGAACCAGGATACTGACACCAGGGAAGCCGGGTGCATAGCTGCAAAGTGACATTGGAAACAGTTGTAGACCTCTATGGAGGACTTCAGCAAAGATGAAGGAGTTCGGTGGAACCCAGAGGTGGATTCAAGTTGAGGTACCTGCATGCAGAGGGGACAGAGTCTATGCCACTCAGTAGTGACCAGGAGGCACGGAAGACGAATGCCCACTGATGTCAGAGATGCTGGAGAATTGACGGTGCCCTTGAAGCTGCAGCTGTGCAGACCAGGCAACGCTGTACAAGACCAGGAGCCGTTCACAAGCGTTCCCACGTCGGATGTCAAGAGCAAAGAGGTCAGTGCCCGGCAGGGGCACCAACAAGCCTTGGCAACAGCAACCAACGTAATAGTCGAAAAAGGTGCAGTGTCGGGACCAGAAGGTCCAAGTGACTCACCACGAGCAGGTAAGTCAGAGCAAGCCTCGAGCAAGCAGGGGGGCCGACTGGAGCCTAAGAAGACCCTTGATAGGACCCACAGGACAGAGGCACAGGAGTGGCAAGAGGACCTGGAGCAACTCACCAAAGGATGAAGGCCCACAGTGCAATGGATATGGTGCAAGCGAAGATCTTGGCTGCAGGAGATGCTTGAGGCTGGAGCTTCTTGGAACCTGGAGATCTCTGGAGGAGAGTCAACAAGTCTTGGCAACTGTAAGTCAAAGCGGTGTACAGGGGTACTGCTCCAGTGGTTCAGAAGAGGGATACTGGCCTCAAACTTGCTATGAATACAGTGCTGGTCTCGAGGGATTGCAGAACCACCACCTGTGTTGCTGAACCTTTCAGAGTCTGTAGGAGCTCAGGAACAGCAGACCAGTCAGCTTCATTGCGGTGCAGGTGAGTGACACCTTCACTCCAAGGGAGATTCCTTTGGGCGTTGTGGATGTCCACAGGCATTGTGAAGAACCTGTGTGGAGCACAGAGACAGATGTTGCAGAAGACTTGAAGGACGACGAGACAAGGAGCAGCAGGAGTCTTCCCAGTTGCAGTCTCAGTTCCCAAAGCAAAGTGCAAAGTGCCCAGACGGTACAAGTGGTCTCAGATCGGAGCGTTGTCCCACGACAAATCTAGGGGCCCATCCAGAGGTAAGCCCTTAAGTACCCTAAGGAAAGGGTTGGGACGAGTCAAGGGTCCCTCCCAGAGGAGGGGCTGGACAGTGGGGAGGATACTCCCATGTCCTTTGTCCAGTTTCGCGCTAGAACAGGAGCCAACGGCTCCCTGAACTGGTTTCAACTGGAGTATGCAAGGAGGGCACAAATGTGCCCTTCAAATCGGTCTAAAGTCCTGTCTGGGAGGTTGTCACACCTCCCTGTGACAGGAAGCCTTTTGTCCGGCTTTCGCCTGTTCCAGCTTGGCAGCAGGACGGCAGAATCGGGTCTCTGGTCGGCAGCAGCCATAGTTTGCTGTCCGGGTCTAAAAGACTGGTACCAGGAGAACTGAGGGCCTCCCGGAGGAGCTTCACAGGGCATGCAATCCTACCTCCAAACATGTTTCATACCAAAGACACCAGGGTTCGTTACAGCCAGTTTAGAGATAGCCATTGCGTAATGATGCATGACCACTCTATATATCATAATGGCTGATTCACTTACAACCCAGGAGAATGGACTCCAAAGGTTGTAGGGCTGCCCTGATCATGCAGGGGCACCCTCACACTCCAGGCTGGAAAGGTCTGCCTTAAGGGTGACTTACAGGTTTTAAGTGCAGTGACCTCAGATAAAAGGAAACGTATATCTGTTGTAAGTGGTCCTAGCACCAGCTTACACAGGATGCAATGGCAGGCCTGTAGTCACAATTTGAGCGATATCCCATGGGGACCCCTGGTGTACTTATGCCCCGGGTACCTTGGTACCTTATACTAGGGACTGACAAGGTTACATCAGTAGCCAATCTGGGGTGTACCTAAGTACCCACCATGTCCAATTTAGGGAAGAAGCACAGAGACGGGGGTCGTGATTAGCAGGGTCCCAGTCAGACTATTCAGTAAAACATAGCAACCCCAGGCAAAAAGTAGGGGTAACCATGCAGAGGGATCCTACCTTCCTACACCAAGGTATCTACTTTGTCACTTCCAGCAGTAAACTCCGGAAAAATAAATTGTGGTGACAATTGGGCCAAAAGGTGGAACCAAACTGGAATACCATATCCATCCTCAACTACTTGTCAAGGTCGAAGCCTGTTCAATAACCGCAGCAGTTTGACTCAGATGCAGAATAGCACTAGAAGGTCACCCAAGACGGCAGTACTCCTATCAACAACAGAGATGATAAATGTGAATGAGGCCACTGATCAAACCGCACAAGTGGCAGGTATGAACAAAGAGAAAGGAGACTGGTTTGCAACTATTCCCATAACTCATGACGCTGAAGAGGCAGCGGGCGAGAACAACTAAATGTCAGTGGGAATCTCATTTTGAGCACTAAATCCAGACGGAGCTGGACCAAAATAGAAAAGTGGAACTAAGGAAAGTCTCTAGCAGGTATCCACATCAGTTGCATGTTGTGCCTCCCCAAGTTCATCAACACACTACTCTGTCTCAAGACTCTATAGACCCAGTCAGGGGGTGGACCAAGTCATCCAGACAACTACTAGGCAAACCACACAAAGACTACAAAAAAAGATGAATGAGACTTGGTTACCTTTGGTTCAGAAGATAGAAGAACCGGGTTATATGTTCTAAAGGTCTTGCCTTAGCCAACGAATATGGATTTATTTGCTACTGAATGTTCACTCTGAAAGCAGATTATGAGACTTTAAGTAAACTTTGAGAAAACAACTGTGGCAAGTCGTTAGCTCCTGAATCCCCCACTGACATTAAAAAAACTGGCCCACACAAACCATACTGAAACACTCGGTATCAACTAAGAAATCAAAGACATGTGACATGGAGATCTCGATTGAAATTTCGATCACGCTCCAATGGTGAAAAGGATGATGATGATAACATGCAATCATTCAAGTCAACACACATCTTCTAGGCATACTAGCAAATCCCCAGGTGAAGACAAGTGTACACTAATCAATTTGCCCCACAATGAAAACCAGATCCTTGAGTGATGCTGCTCTACTACATCTGACACAGATGCAGGTATGTAGGAAGCTGCTCTTTATAAGATATATCCAAATTAGATATATTGTGTAAAGAGTCCAAGAGTTCCCTTATGAGTGGACACAGGGCTTGGTACGGCAATCCCAAGGTGCGATTCTAAGGGGTAGTAAGATCGAGAAGTCTTAGGCTTATCACAGAGGAGTGCAAGACATCTGAAAATACACACAATGATCAATAAATGAGAAACACAACTCAAGAAAGAGATCCACACAAATTTATAAAAATAGCAAGTATCTTTATATACATTTAGGAATCAGAAAAGAATCGTTCAGGTAAGTATGTTTTCAATAAGTCGACAGTGCAATTTTTGGAGGCTGCAATGTTATCCTATGGGAGGAAAAGTCAATGCAGTATCTGGGTATAGTAAGGTTAATTCTGGGACGAATCTCCAGGAGTTGAGGTGAGTGATCGGCAAGGTCTAAGGCAGCACAAGCAGAACACCACCAGCAGCACTAGCGGCCGGGTGCAGAGGTGCAAAACAGGTCGGTGTCCAATGTTACTCCATGGGAATCGTTCTTTGCGTAAAGAGGCTGCAGGCTCAGACAGGGAGGCCAGTCGGGCTGAACCATAAGAGGAGTTCAGGCCTCACAATGGCCTTTGGTCCCATTTTCCACAGCCCAGGGGCAACAGGTGCAGAGGTATCTTTAGGCATCAGGTTTTCCTTACCGGGAGCAGTCACAGTCCAGGAAGCCTGCGTGCAGAGGCTGCAGGCAATGTCGGATCCAACAATATTTTCACCAGTACCCCTGCTCACTGGTTGGTGGCAGTATTCAGCTCCATGTGACATCATCTGCGCCGGAAGCAACGTATGCAGTATCTATACAAGCATAATGTCAGTTTCACAAAGCGTGGTGAATGGGAGAGTCATTAAGAAATCTGCAGCTAGACAGAGTCTCTACCAGATAAGGCATTACTGAAGGTAAGTAACTTGTTCATCGGATAGTGACTTCACCCTGCAGATTCCTTACTGTAGAATAGATACCCAAGCAATATCTCCCCAGAGGCGGGTTTGCAAAAACTAATTAGATTAGAAAGTCCTGCAGGACCAAATAGGCAAAGTGATTGTCACAATGGACCGGACTGTTCAGGTGCGGCCGGGTGCAGTGAGGTCCACACTACTGCTTGATAGATGTCCAGGAATGGGATACCGCACACTAATGCAGTGGTTGCCGCCTAGGCTCTGGTTTATGTGATCCCTCAGGGGACTCCACCTTGGTCAAGGTAGCAGATCTTAATACACAAGATAATCCAGCAGTAGATGGTTCTCTGCTGTAGTGCCTTCCCTTTTTTTGCTCCCACATAGCCCGCAAAGAATGCTTTTTGGAGCCTCTCTGTTGTGTTTTATCTAGGACCCTAATTAAATATTTCATATTTAATAATAAGCCAATGCAAAAAAAATGCGGCAAGGCTACTTCCTTAGACTCCTACAAAGCAGAACGAGTTCTTACAACGTACCAAACATTCCAGCAACCTGGGAATTCCCCGTGCTTTTGTTTTGATATGTCTTAGAACTCCTGCAAGCACTGAAAGAACGGTCAGTTCTTAGTGACATCTTTAATTGACGTCTTATGTCCAACCTTACGTCAAGCACAGCACCTTCCAGGTATAAATATACCAACGTTTGCCTTAAGCAACACACGGTGGTGTGGAGCAGAGCGGCTATCTACTTATCCGAAGCCCAGCTGCTGCGAGTGCCGAAGGAAGTCGTCCCTTCCATTTGACGCACTGAGAAAGACGCTGTCTTTTTCTCCTGCCGAGAAAATCCAGCTCCGGTGTTTCCAGTCACCCTCGCGGGTTACTGGGAGATCGAGTCCTGAGAGCGAGATACAAGACCTCCTTTATTCTAAAAACCAAGGTACAGAGCTGATTAGATCCTTAGAGAATTCTTGGGTCCGATACTTGGCAAAAAACTAACTTAACTTAAACTGCAACCCACGTACTAGGCTTAGGTTAGGTACACCAGGGTAGGCGTATTTAGAAGCACCAGTTGAATACGTTTAGTCAAGCTTTTATCTTTGTATGCAACTGTATATATTTTATACCTTTTAAGTATCATATGGCTCAAAAACCATATCAATGCTTTTACAGTATTATTTCATAATACTCCTTTTACTGTACGCACTTTACTTTATAACAAGTATTGCAATCATAGCAATTCAATTCTCTTGCATGAGAAAGAAGACTGTTCAATAAATAACACCTTTTTATTGAAAATGCCTGTCTCTCTATTTATCTGCACTCTGGTGAAACTAAGCATCCACAACTGACTGAGTGAAATAGCGATCTATTGTTTTCACACGACTCTGGAGATATACTCCTTATTTTGGGGGAGCAAAGTTGTCATGTTTATGCGGTTGTCAGAAGCTGAATTCCTTCTTGTCTAATCAGGGAAGTTCACTCCTCCCTTTGCATTCGAGAGCGTGACCTCTGAGCTAGCTGGCAAACCTAAATTAAGTCTAACATATTCAATAGAGACCTAGTCGACCTCAGTCCTACGTCTAATCTATTCTTTATGTTATTCCAATGCGCAGAGCCTATTGGGAAAATAGGAACTACACTACATGGCGCCCAACGATTGGTAAGGCGATAATCTAACGCAAGATACTAGAGTAACTCAGTCGTGCTTTTTCACACAGACTCTTTTTCCCGTAAAAACTCCAATAGACGTCTGGAGTGGGTGAAAGGTTAATATCCGCCGGAACTTAGTAGGATGAGAATCCTATGTATTAGTTTACGGTATAATCAACGTTGAAGGATACAGTGTTCCAAAATATTGTGCACCTAATCTTTTGTTTCCTCAAAAAACTTGCTCTGCAAGACACTTTTTCATTAAATAATGTCGCTTAACGGCAACAACAACGTAACCGGTGAAGCCGCAGTAAATGCGAATCAACCGGGTGCAGACCTAACAGGGTATAATGAAGACGACCGTGATGCAGTAATCATCCCGGCCAACATAAAACAACCATAACTATAAAACTTATAGAAAATGGAGTAACATCGAGAGGTGGCACAGTTGTATTTGTGGTAGAGGCACATGAGTTTCGGCAGACAGAGGTATTCTATTCCTGGATAACTTTTCCAGCAGCAAATGCTGTAACACATGAGTTCCACTTCTACAAAGTAGCAGAATCTCCAGAGGAATACTCTCCTTTTGAGGAAGTTGAAATTCCACTAACATACCAAGAGCACCTGCTCTTGTTTAATGGCGCCCTAAATCATCAAAATCACATTACCAGGCTCGGTCCACTAGGTAGACCAGGAGCCACATGGCCGGTTCTAGCCGGCTACACACCAAATCCCGATATTGATAAAATGTATAATGAAGAACTCTTAGTTAAAATAAAAGAGTTAACAAAAGCCTATAGGGATTTAGTTCAATTAACATTGGGTGGTAAACCAGTAAAACCTCAACTAATTGAAAATCCTGAAAAAACCTTTATTAAAAATAATCTCAATTCTCAAAATAAGAACTTCCAGAGAAAAACAATTTCAGGCCAGAGGAAGGTCTCCCCAACGGAGAAATAGATCTCCAGAGAGGGGGTGGGCAAGTCTCCCCAAAGGGAGCCCTCTGAGAAAAGATATAACCCTAGAAATAGGGACAATCCGAGAAAACTTGACAGATATCAAGATATTGATACACGTTCATCTCGATCTTTTCAGACTTCCTCAAAGAAATCGGAAAGAAGAGGACGGTCAGAACACAAGGAAGAGCACGTCAAGTCCAAAGACAAAGAACCTGCTCATCAAAATTAAAAAAATCACAATTTCCCAGAAAGAAGGTAGCAAGTATTAAAATAAAACATGCCAAGAATTCGGAGGACACAACTAAAAAACGGAGAGTGGGCCCAGACAATGCTAGACAGCGCAGCAGAAGTGAGCATAGCTCGCAAGATCCTGATGAATCTTCTGGACACAGTGAACACAAATGAATACATTCAAGTGGAAACTGCAGACACCCGAGTGAGTGTGCCCCATAAACTATACAAAATAACATTACGTATAGAGGGAGATAAAACTAGGAAAATAAAAGGTCTCTTTTGGGCGTACCTATCTAAAGGCTATGACATCCTTCTAGCAGAAAAAGACTGGCCACCAGAGTTTGTCAGGGAGTGCCCACATGGCGAAGAAATGATTATGCCTGCCTTCTCAAATCACATTCCAATACATAAAAAATACACACTTGCTAGAAAATGGGCAGTGGCCCAAGCCCCAGCATGATATAAAAATCATGTAGGATGGGATGAGGACTCTCCTCATCATAAAATCCAGTTTAAAAAATCAGCCTACTGCACATTATCCGGTTAAACAAGAAGCTAAAAAACAAGTAAAATAAATTTTAGATCAACTTGAATATCGGGGGTGATTGAAACATGCACCTCACAAATGAACAATCCTTTGTTTCCTGTCTCCAAGCCAGACGATTCATATCATCTAGTCTTGGACTACAGACATCTAAACTCCTGCTGTAAAACTTTTGCAGTCCAAAACTCACACAGGGCAGCACTAATGAATAACATTGTGCGCAAAAAATATAAAACGACATTAGATATCTCTAATGGATTCTTCTGTCAAAACATTGCACATGAAAGCAGGTATTTGATCGCTTTCTCAATAATGGGGTCGCAAAAACAATTTTGTCGTCTCCCACAGAGATTCAAGAACAGTCCAGGATTATTTTCAGCAAGGGTAACAGAGTTACTACAAATTTATGATGATGAGGCATTATCTTATGTAGACGACATCTATCTTACAGATGATGACCTGGAGACTCACTTGAAAAGAGTGAACACCATAATACCTGGGTACTCTTCTGAAGGGTACAAATGTAATTTTTTTTAAATCAAGAATTGGCCAGTTAACTGTCATATTTTTAGGATACGAATTATCAAGTGAAGGCAAAAGCCTGGCAGACAACTTCTCAGAGAAGTGTGCTGTACTACAAGCTCCAAAAACGCTGAAAAACCTGCAATCAATACTAGGTTTCCTGAATTTCGGAAGAACATACATTCTAAATTATGCAGAGAGGGTTAAACCTCTCTACGAACGAATAAAACCTGATTTTAAATCAATTAATTGGACTCAAAAACACACAGAAATATTAAGATCATTACAGACAGATATGTTAACTAAAGCAAAACTGCAAACACGCGCAAATGAACGCAACCTTGTAATCCGAGTCATCCAGGCAGATGCGGATTCACATACCTGACCTCTAATGAGGGAGAAACGGTACCAATAGCCTACAAATCACATTTGTACACACAAGCTGAAATGAAATTCAGTTCAACAGAAAATATTCTGACTGCGGTTCAAACTTCTGTAGCAAAAGAAAGTTCCCTAGCGCAGGGTAAAAGGATATCTGCGTTAACAGCAGAATCAGCCATGGAAGCATTATCAAGCCCACACAATCTAAATGCTGTGGCATTAGATCCAGAATGGATACAATGGGAAAATTCTCTTACTACAGAAGATGTGAAACTATTTTGATCCGAAAAATGAAAAAACTAGAAAATCTAGAATACGAACAGGAAATTCTGCCTCTAGAACAATACACCTGTGTTATCTACACGGACACATTTGCACAACACTACGTTGTGGAGAAACAGATTTACAATGCAGAATGCGCGATTGTTAAAGGTCGCTGGCGATTAGGTAAATTCAGACCAATCAATCAGAAACTGTTCAGCTCAGCGAGCTGAAATAAGATCCCTAAAAATGGCGCTTGAAAATGCCGATCGTGAATTCCCGACACTGATAGTGTGCGATTCGCATTACTGCGTCCGATCTTACAATAATTCCATGCAGACCTGGATAAAAAACGGTTACAAAGATGAGGCAGGTGCCACAATAAAACATAAAAAACTATGGGAACAAGTAGTTCTTTTGCAGAAAGAACTACAAAAGACTCACGTGATACATTCACAGAGTCTTCAACGTGATGGCGTTCACGTTGCAGGGAATTCATTGACTGGCAAAGCCACAGCGGCGGCTGATCACTAGGCTTCCGTAGTTACAAAAAAGCGTACGAAAAAACAAATAGATGGCGAAACGCTACTTGCTGTAAAAGCCTCAATGGAAGGCAATTATGCGGCGTTACCTCTAAACTATCCACTCGGTAATACATACATAATTGATGCGAACTCCGTTCCGTTTGCTCAAATCCCTGGAGTGGGGGATAGAGTAATTCCAAACACGTACCAGAGAGTCTTCTTGATACAAGAAGCACACATGGGATTGGGTCTGAGGCACCAAGAGATCCTGAAATCTCTAATAGAATTACAATCACAATACTGGTGGCCGGGGATGAGCGTAGAACTTTATACATTTGCAATGAATTGTGAGGACTGCAATAGAGATCGCAGTTGTGAACCGGACCAGACCCAAGCCCAGACACCACTATTAGACAGCATCAGGCTATCTATGCGCAGGTGTCCGAATGGACAAATGCTGTCCCACAAAAATTAAGACGAGATTCCTTTGGATGTGGCCTCAGCGCTCGGCTGACGCCAGAACTGTTATAAAAGATTTGCGAGTCTTTATCGGCACATACGCAATTGGCATGCTACATTCTGACCAGGGTCCTGCGTTTAGCTCACGGGCTTACAAGGAGGCCATGGCCAGCATGGGCATTGCATTGCAGTACTCTTCTCCCTTCCATCCTGAGGGAAATGCGGTTGTTGAAAGAAAAAAAGGGGCATAAAGCAATCTATAACAGCGAAGGTATTAGGTTTGGGTGATGGGTGGGTCAAACATCTAACAAGTGTCCAACGTAGTCTTAATAATATGCCAAGAAATTCTCTAGGAGGCGTCAGCCCGTATGAACTTTTATTTGGAACTAGAATGCTTATTCAAGACTTAGATCGTCAAACTTCAGTGGTGCAACAAAAAGCGTTTGATATCAAAGATCGCTTGGCTGTTTTACAGGACCTAAATGAAACAAGAAAAAGTCTTGAGTAACGAAAAATTTAAGCCAACTACCACTGAAGAAAAACCACCTGTCCCAGTAAGACCTGTCTGGATTCCAAAGATTGGGGATCTGGTCAGAGAAAAGATTGCGGTAAAGAAGGAATCTGGGCCTTCTTACAGAAAAGCAGTACCGGTCTTAGCTGTCAGCGGAACAAGATCAGTAGTGCTACCGCCTCTTGCTGGTAAAAAGGAGAACCAAGTTGTATCAATCGACCTGGTGAAACCACAACCATGTGGCCAATAATAAGTAGTAGGCCCAGTGGACTCACAAAAAATAGCAGAAGACCAAATCTTGCTACAATCCAAGAGGTTCAACCTGAGACTAATCACATTCGATAAACCTACGGTGATTAAGAAAGAAATATGTAACAAAGCCATGGAACTTGTGCCTCTTGAGATCCAAATTGCTACAGTTCAACAAGAAACTCCAGTTTACAACGTTGTAGCTTCAGACTATAGGAATGTAACAAAAGACAATGCAAAGATCAATGGAAATCCGGAAGCAATCCCACCAATTAACAGAACTGCATCCGGCTATTTTATCAACTTTGATGATTTTTCCGATGATCCAAGTGAACATGGAGACAAGCCAGCAACGAAAGCATTCAAAGAAAAAGTAAAAATACTCTTTCATCACCTCAAAGAAATATATCTAACTCCTCAATGGACTAAATTGTGGTTTGTGTTAGGCGTACTTTTCCTCTTTCTGTGGCTCATCTTGGTTTTAAGTTTGGGTAGATTTATTGAGAGAAAATACAGTACAATGGACACAGCAAGTCAGAACATCAACTTGGTCCTGAAACCACACAGATCATCACACATCGAAAAAAGAGAATTGTCATCAGTGAACATCACAGCCATCCCCATACCTGGTGGTATAGCATGGGACAAAACTGACTATGAAATTTATGGCCCGGTTGGGCTCTTGAAGTTACCACATCAATTTAAGATTTCGTTGAGTGACTTTGTTTCACCTAGTAGATTCTCTGATGATTGGGACTTTAAAAATATTAATAATATGATGTCAGATTTAGAAATGTCAGCAAAATTTACTGCACATGATTTTTTACAGGGTTCATCGAATTATGAGGAAATGTACTGTTTTTCCCACTACGGGCATCATTATCTGCATAAATCCGCAAATCCTAGAAATACTTTAGTTTATAATCAATGGGAACATTGTCCAACCCCGCCAAAAGGCAGCTCAAAGACATTTTTTGAAAAATTCCCATACTTCTCAGGGTTTAATGTCACTGATCTGGAAACATTCTATTTTAAAATGTTAAATAAGACAGGGGTGAAAAATATGTTGACGAACACTAAACTGATTTATTCAGAAAAATTTTATGAAAAAATGTCTACATTTGGTTTTGAATATTGGAAAAATAACATCGAGACAAAAACCATTTGGGGAACAAAAGACTGGCAGGTACAAGGTGTAGAAGCATTGTTCAGAGCCTGCATGATCCCAGAACAAATAATGTTCCTAAATGACACAGTTCAGCAAACAACCTGTCTTGGTTTAGCCAAGATAAAGGATTTAAAACACCCGTCTATACCAAAGCCAATACCTGATGGAAACACCACTGCAGATGAGGGATTAGACGTGGCCTATATTTTAAAACAAAACAGAACACTTCCTGATTGGAAAAAATGGTTAATCTGGCCCACAGACACTAATAACTGTCATGATAGATTCCTGAACAAAATACAGGGGTTCAAAGAAAACAGGCCAGACCCAAGATATTCCCAAAGACAACATCCAGGGATAATCACAACATACAGTGTGGTAAAGCTATGCCTCAAATGGCTACAAAAATCCACACTTCCAAAAATTAAGCAACACTTAACTTTACTTAAAGAAGGTGCTGACTTGCGAGATTTCATACTGGGACCTCGCAAACAGCGTCAGAAACGTTTCATATACGCCGGTATATATACGCAGCATACAATGAAGCTTGGAAATTAAATCAAATTGAAACTGCTGAAAAAATACGAGAAATTGATCGTATTAATTTGGAAAAAGCATTTTCTGTAGTGGACAGTGGGTTAACAACTCTGTCCTCCAGAATCTATTCACTGGATAGCATTGTATCATCTGCTATTGATATAATAGAACAGGATATGATAATGTTACAACATGGTCAGTCCCAGTTGCGTTCCATTGTACAGCTAGGCTGGACGTTACAAAACTTGCGAACAGGTTACGTGCCTTGGCGTCTAATCAACATAACGTCATTATTTTCTATCTTTAACCTTACTGATAGACAAATCTCGTTGGCACAGAAAGGAGCAGACTATACGGTGCTAAGCATTGAAAAGCTTAAGAGATTACCATTGACAATGTCAGAAAGACCTGTCATTGAATGGATAATACATGGCACCATTACAATGCCGATAACAACTTTTCAGTTTCAATACTGCCAAGAGTATATACCAGCTGACGTGTATGAAAGGTTGAGTAAAGGGTACATCAAATCAACCTGGAATTTACCATTTACACACAGGTGTTGGAGTGGGGGAAAGAAAGAGGTATTTCTTAGTGGTAGTAACTGCAAAACATCACTGAGCGGTACACTTCTATGCGAAGGTATAAACCTGCATGGACCTTGCAAGGGTTCATCAAATAACCTTTCATGTCACCTGCACGGAACCCCGGCAACACAGATAGAGCCATTTTTCAGACACCTTTCCAACGGTAGCTACGTTATATTAAGTGACCACAGCTGTTGTGGCATGGTGCCAGGGAAACCCTATCTCGTGAGCGTCACTTCCAGGGTCATTTGTTGTATGCAAGTATTGTATCCAAAAAGCAATCCAGACATGGAGGCGGAAATTTGGTCTTCTGTGAATATCTCTTCAATTCGAATTGATACTTTAAGCAGAATGAAGTCTATTCTTTTACAGACAACTGTGCCTTTAACATCGTCCAAAGAGACGTACGACCTGCAAGCTGCAAGGACAGCAGCAGAGATACATAACCTTTTATCAACAAACTGCCCCGTGCATTTCGTAGAAATGTTAAGCCAAATTTTAAACATGTCAGACACCAGTGGCATCACACATGCATTTAAGACGATTTTTTCGGGACTTTAAAACCCTTTGAGACAGTCCTGGGCATCTTCGCATATTTTGTGCACTCTCTTTTCGGTGGCCTGCCACTTATTTTGGAACTCGTAGCAGGAATTTTATTTTTTCTCCTTCTGCTCCGATATGGCAAGCCAAGTCACAAACAAAACTCAGGCTTCGATGGAAGAAACGATCCTAGCAATACGATACCGATACCGTATCACTAAGGTCCTCGGATTGGCCCGGCTAAGAGATCTGAATACAATCTGGTTTCTTTCATTCAGACCGATCTGGCAAAATTGCATCCTACCTGTGCTTCGATGTCTGCTATGTGGAGAAGAATGCGTGTTGGACGTTTGTCTTACACTACCATCAATAGTACCAATGGATATCGACGCTTTGCTTTGTCCAGTAACAACTCATGCAACGTGTTGTCCCCAGCGGCTACCGATTCTGATGACGGCATACGTTGAGACTTCACCATTACGAGTAGGGGGCGGTGAAGTACGAGATGAAAGCAGCAGCACACAGGTACAACCGTCTGTGAACATTGCTGATCTAAACACCGATGATGGCAATGCATCGCATATATGCACCATTTCAACTTTTTCGGGGTTGGCCCAACTTTCACCTACTGTGGTAGACGCGTTTTTTGTTGGTCTTTCTGAGGTAATGTTCTCTCTTAATAACAAGAATAACAATTGAAATAGCGAGCGCACAGCATTCCCTGTATTCTGAATTCGGCCTTCAACTTATAAAAACATCACTTCTGAAAAGACTTGGAACTATTTTTCTCGCCCAGAAAAGAAAATTATTTTTTTTCCTCTCTCAGAACTTCCAAAATATTTACCTTTTTTTGTCACACGGTACTCTGCTTAAAGTAGAACTATTCTTAGAGAACAGAGCTTCTATTTCTAGAGACTCTAGAGACAATATTTTGAATCAGCCTCTAGCATACTTACAATCTTCTATGAATACATGATGAAATGGTCTCGGCCTTCTCTTCTGTACTAAGAGCCATTTCATAAATGTAATTTTCGCAATTCATTCAGCTGATATTTATGTTTGAATTATCTGAATGATACCACTGCTTGAATGCGTACAGTATAATACTCATTTTTGTGTATCTATACCGTTTCAAATGCTTTTAAAGTATTTTGGGGTGGGATGGAAAAACACATGCATACCTATATGTTTATATATTGCTTAGTATTTAGTGGGTGTTGTGTTTTATCTAGGACCCTAATTAAATATTTCATATTTAATAATAAGCCAATGCAAACCAAATGCGGCAAGGCTACTTCCTTAGACTCCTAGAAAGCCCAACGAGTTCTTACAACATACCAAACCTCCAGCAACCTGGGAATTCCCTGTGCTTTTGTTTTGATTTGTCTTAGAACTCCTGCAAGCACTGAAAGAACGGTCAGTTCTTAGTGACATCTTTAATTGACGTCTTATGTCCAACCTTACATCAAACACGGCACCTTCCAGGTATAAATATACCAATGTTTGCCTTAAGCAACACACGGTGGTGTGGAGCAGAGCGGCTATCTACTTATCCAAAGCCCAGCTGATGAGAGTGCCGAAGGAAGCCATCCCTCCTATTTGATGCACTGAGAAAGACGCTGTCTTTTTCTCCTGCCGAGAAAATCCGGCTCCGGTGTTTCCAGTCACCCTCGCGGGTTACTGGGAGATCGAGTCCTGAGAGCGAGATACAAGTCCTCCTCCATTCTAAAAACCAAGGTACGGAGCTGATTAGATCCTTAGAAAATTCTTGGGTCCGATATTTGGCAAAAAACGAACTTAACTTAAACTGCAACCCATCTACTCCTTCCCACGTACTAGGCTTAGGTTAGGTACACCGGGGTAGGCGTATTTAGAAGCACCATTTGAGTACGTTTAGTCAAGCTTTTATCTTTGTATGTAACTGTATATATTTTATACCTTTTAAGTATCATATGGCTCAGAAACCATATCAACGCTTTTACAGTATTATTTCATAATACTCCTTTTACTGTACGCACTTTACTTTATAACAAGTATTGCAATCATAGCAATTCATTTCTCTTGCATGAGAAAGAAGACTGTTCAATAAATAACACCTTTTTATTGAAAACGCCCTTCTCTCGATTTCTCTGCACTCTGGTGAAACTAAGTATGCACAACTGACTGAGTGAAATAGCTATTTATTGTTTTCACACGACTCTGGAGATATACTCCTTATTCTGGGGGAGCAGAGTTCTCATGTTTATGCGGTTGTCAGAAGCTGAATCCCTTTGTGTCTAATCAGGGAAGTTCACTCCTCCCTTTGCATTCGAGAAAGTTTCTAGTGACCTCTGAGCTAGCTGGCAAACCTAAATTAAGTCTAACATATTCAATAGAGACCTCGTTCCTACGTCTAAACTATTGTTTATGTTATTCCAATGCGCAGAGCCTATTGGGAAAATTGGAACTACACTACATCTCCTCCTCTTTTGGTGGGATAAGGTGGTGATGTTCTGACTCACATGGAATTAACTCATATTCTTCGGAAGGAAGGGGGCACGTGTCCGGGGAACTAGCTTGTCCCAATAGAAAAGTGTAAGGAGGTTGCGGAGAGAGTGCCTGTATTTCATTGACCCTCCTGGCTGACATTATTGCCACTAAGATTGCTGTTTTAAAGTCAAAGAAGCCTAAGAGGGTAACTGTGGAGGGGCTTGAATGGTGTACACATGAGAAAACTGAAAACCTAATTGAGGTCCTACTGACGCATTATGAATAGCGTAGGGCGAAACATATGTTGAAGGCCTTTAAGGAACCTAGCCACTATCTGTGACAAAGAAAGAGGGTTGGTTCAGCATCCACAAAAATGATGAGATGGCCGAAAGATAACCCTTAACTGTGCCCAGAGCAGAGCCTGTCTGGGTGAAGGATAATACAAACAATAGAACTTGAGATAGAGATGCAGAAAGGGTGTTGTGGGAAGCACACCAGTACCCAAAGTTGTCCAAATGGCAGGCGTGGTGGAGAAAGAGAGGGTTGGGTGCAGAACTCCCCCTGTTGCTATGACAGGACATCCTCTTGATTGACGACCGATGGTAATGCACAATAGCTCTGGATTCCAGACGGTCTGTGCCCCATCCAGAGCCTGATCGTTCCTGATCTTCTTGAGAACTCAGGGGAAGAATGGCATTGGCAGAAAGGCATATAGGAGGCCTGAGCTCCACTCGAGACGAAAAGCGACTGTTGGAACCAGGACTACCGGCCCACTTAGGGTAGCAAGGCACAGAGTGGAAAAACTAAATCCGCCCCATCTCCCTTCTCCCCTTCCTAGGGAAAGTCCTGGAGCGGCATGTCACCAAAGCACTATCTTCCTACGTGGAAGCAAACCGAATCCTGGCGCCCCGTCAGGCCGGCTTTCGACCGGCTCACTCCACCGAGTCGGTCGTGCTTTCTGTACTGGACAACCTTAGAGAGGGAATGGACACTGGCATCCCCCAGGCCCTGGTGCTACTCGATCTCTCGGCCGCATTCGACACGGTAGATCACTCCATCTTACTCTCCCGTGTCGGAGCGGCGGGGATCGGAGGCACCGCCTTGGTCTGGCTGTCCTCCTTTCTAAGCGGACGCACCCAGGCAGTTCGCCTGGGGGACTTCTGGGCTGAACCACGGAAGGTAGTGTGCGGGGTCCCCCAAGGCTCCTCCCTTCCCCCCTACTGTTTAATTTGTATATAGCCCCCCTCATCTTTGCTCTTCAACAGATGGAGGTCTCCGTATACAATTATGCGGATGACCTCCAGCTCATTTTTTCTCTGTCTCACTCCCCTGACTCCAAATCTAAATTCCAATCCACCATGCTTTTCATCCGGGACTGGATGAATCACAACCACCTGAAACTAAATCCAGATAAGACAGAGCTTGTTCTGACAGGTGGTTGCTCCAGTCCCTGGTCCCCCCTCTTCTGGCCCTCCTCACTTGGTCCCCCCCCACCCCCTACCTCCTCCGTCAAAACCCTGGGTATAAAAATCAATGATCAACTCACTATGCACTCCCAGGTGAGCTCGGTGGTTTCCTCCTCTTTTCTATCCCTCCGCACTATCCGTAAAGTCTCCTGCTTCTTCTCCTTCACAGCCCTGAAACTTATTGTACTGGCCATGGTCATCTCCCGTTTGGATTATGCCAACGCTCTTTACCATGGCATGCCAGCCTATAGCGTACGTCGTCTCCAGCTGGTCCAAAACCAAGCGGCCCGCTTGGTATACAACCTGACGAAATCCCATCACGCCACTCCCCTCTTGAAATCCCTGCACTGGCTCCCTGTGCGCGAACGCTCCCTTTTTAAGGTGGGCTGTCTCGCCTTTCAGGCCCAGCTAGGCAGGTCCCCTGCTTTTATTTCCTCGGAGATCATACCTTATGTCCCCCCCAGGGAACTTCGCTCCTCTGCTCACCACCTACTCACAGTTCCTCGCTTCCGTCGTAAGAAATGGGGAGGGTCTAAATTCTCCACCCTCGCCCCTGTGTTCTGGAACTCCCTTCCGATGCAACTCAGAACTTCCAATCAATACCAGCCCTTTCGAAAGGCCTTAAAAACCTTTCTTTTTTCCAAAGCATTCCCCTCATAAATTCTCCTCATTTTCTCTCCCCGCTCCATGACCTCAGAGACTCTGCTTACTGTAGCGCCATGAAACCTTTGGGTGTACGTGCGCTGTATAAATATTTTAAAATTCAATTCAAGGCAATTGTGACGTTCTTGCACAACACTCACTACAACACCCCAGTGTAAACCCACCAAAAATGACACCACACCATCTTGGTTAAGTATAAAATAGAGAGGCTTTATCTCTTTGTAGTAAAAATAAAGGTATGAAGATTCCAATGTATAATAAACTAAGACTTAGACCTTTCACTTTAGGGAATTGTTCACATTAGTTAAACAGTATATCACCTTTTTCACACAGTTGTCTAGTATCAGGTTACTGAATACGTTAAGTGAGGCAATTTGACAGGTAGACTAACACCCATTGTTCAATAAAAACATATTACAGGTTAAACCATTTGGATTAGTACACCAACTTCTACTTTCATGAGTGTAAATTTCCCCTTGGATAAGCATTTTAATAAATAAAATTATGTTTCAGCATGTTGCCGAATCAATTTGAGTTAAGCTGAAAGGAAAGAAAATATCTTAGGGTAAGAGTAATGACACTCTCTTATATCGTGCACGCTGTTACTTCCTCACTCCAGCTCAAAGGTGTATTCCTGGAAGCTTTACTTAAGGAAGAAAGATTGAAATCTGGGACCTTCTCTCGTGAAGAGAGCCAGTCACGAAGTTTTTTTAGAAAGGGGTTTCCCTAGGGCTTAGGTCATGTTCATGGTACCCACAGTCACCACCATTTGCCCCCACTTTGCCTGTCCCTCTTTCTTCAGGCCCTCCTCTTTTGTGCTGGCCCAGATACCTGCACGCCGGATCGGTGCCTGTGTTATATCCTCTTTGAGGCAGACTGGAGAGGCTGTGCTACCCCAGTCTTCCCGCTTAGGTCTTCGATCACTTCACCTGAGGCAGGGCGGGAGACGCAGCAGAGCCGTGAAGTGTGGATTCTCAAGGCCCCAAAGTGGACGGGCCTCCAAGCGCCGCTCCCATCCACCGGAGCGGCAGACGGCGAGCCAACCCGGCTCTCTGGCAGTCGCAGTGGCCTCCGCTCCGAAGAGGAGCCCCGACTCCCCTGAGCGAGGTGATGCGACGCGCTAGGCGGGAGTCCGATTGCCTAACGACCCCGCCCAGGGTCTCTCCAGAGGTCATGCGCCGCTCTCTGTCTCTCTCACGCCTGACGCTGGATCCGCTTGGTTCCCCTCAGCACCTAGGCCAGCAGCGTATTAACGCCCGTCAGCCTCAGTGCCACAGTGCTTGCGGCGGGCGAAAAGGCGGGGGAAAAGAGGAGGGGTGCCAAAGCGCTGGCAATTTCAGGCAACACACGGCGCAGGCATGATCACCACCCCTGGCCAGGGCAAAACATAACAAAGGCAATAGTCTAGGCCCCACTTCTCTTCAGGGGTCTGGGCAAAGGTTCCTGGTTCTACGTTGCTCAAGAAATAGGCCACAGCATCATCATCCAAGGTAACTGAAATCCGTATAAAGTCCCTCTCACCAACAGTTGTATTAAGTTAGTTCTCCTGATGAGTTGCCACACTGGGGCGTGTTGCTCGTAGTTCTTCTCTCATAGGCAGGGCCAGGTCAACAGGAAGGAGGGCAGCACCCACAACTAATTTGCAAACCCCTAGGAGCAGTCAGATTAGCCTGAGCCACAATCCCCCTGACACAGTTGCCTACACTCCAGCTAACCCAGCAGTGACAAAATGGCCGCCTAGTGTCCTCCCTTATATAGCCTAGGCCCAGGTCACTAGAGTGGACCGGAAGGTTCTGGAACCTCCTAATGTTATCCTATGGGCCAGAGCTCTGAGGTAACTCTAGCAGGCGTCCATCTTAGGAGCTTTATCTATCCACCATTTTAGGAAGGCGCACCTGTGCCTCAGCACTATTTAGTAGTGGTGGGGCACTCGGAAACCTAAGGCCACACAAAAAGGTTTGGTGGAAAAAGGAATGTGAGGCAGAAAGGTAAAGAAAAAATAGGGGGAGACCATCCAAAAGCGGACAGGTCTTACAGCGACTACAAGCGAAAGTCGCCAGGGCGCAAAATTGCCAACACTGCGCTTTCTCGGCTGTGGCAAACAGATCTAACCAAGGCTCTTCCCACTGCTGTAAGAGACCATGCCCCACATCCAGATGGAGACACCATTTGTGATCCACTAGGCATCTGTGGCAGAGTTAATCTGCTGTGGCTTTCTGAAAGCCTGCCAGGTGTTGAACCACCAGGGAAAAGCCCTGCCATTCCTGTCATGTCCAGAGACGCAGGGCCTCTTGAAAAATAGCCCACGACCCCGCCTGCCCTGTTTGCTATAGTACCACATGGTGGTGATGGTATCCAGGGACACCTACACCAGAATTCCCTTAATCGAAGGAAGAAAGGCTTTCAGAACCAGGCAAATCGCCCATAGCTGCACCAGGTTTATGTGGAGCTCAGACTCCACCAGCAACCAGAGGCCTCTGGTCTCCACCTCTGCCAGGTGGCAGCCCCAGCACAGGAGTGAAGCATCTGTCACTACAGTTGCTCCGGTTGGGGAAGGGAGAGGGGTTTGTCTGCCACTCAACCAACTGCGGTTCATTAGAAACCACTGCAGATCTTATGCTGTTCACTCAGAGATCTGAAACATGTTGGAGAGATATCCCTGATGCTGTTCCCAATGAAATTTCAGGGCCTGCATATGCCATCGGGCATGAGTAACAAGCAGGCTGTAGGAGATTAAGAGGCCCAACAGCCTCAGAATTAGTCTCATAGAAATCCAGGTTAGAGCCTTAAACATCGGATTCATGGCCTGAACATCCTGAACTTGCCGCTTGGAAGGATAGGCTCAAAACTGCACTGGATCCACAATGGCTCAAATAAAAAGGAGTGTCTGAGAGGGAGTCAGGTGTGATTTCAACATGCTGAAACGGAACCCCTGCAAATGCAGGAGGTCCACCATATTCTGAAGATGGGAGATGACTGCCTGGGAAGAGCCCGCCTTCAACAACCAATTGTTAAGATAGGGGAAGACTGTAATCCCGACCTCTGCAGTTGAGCTACAACCACTGCCATCATGTTCGTAAACACCGGAGGGGCGGTGTGAAGGGCAAAAGAGGGCACGGCAAACTAAGAGTGCTCTTGGCCCACCGAGAGCTACAGATAACTTCTATGGGCAGGCAGGTCGGGAATGTAGTCTCCGAGCTCAAGAGCAGACAGAACTTCGGTGAGCATGAACATTTTAAATTTAACTTTCCTTAAAATGAGGTTGAGTAGATACAGATCTAGGACAAGATAAAGTCATCCCTCCATCTTTGACAACAGAATTTAGTTGGAAGAATAACCACAACCAACATCTGATGTAGGCACCCTCTCTATGGCTCCCTTGGCTAAGAGAACATGCATTTCTTACTTGGCAAATCAGGGAGAGATGGTCTTCCGTCAGTTAATCGGACGTGGGTGGCATGATGATGGAGAAGTCACAAAGCGGAGAGTGTAGACCCTTTGGACGATCTAGAGAATACAGCGGTATGACGTCACTGACCGCCAGTGGGGCGGGTGATGGTGTATCCTGCCTCCTACAATGCATCTGATGGTTGGAGGGCAAAGTAGAGAGGCTTGGAGGCAGCGAATGCCAGGGGAGCGGTGGACTGACTCAACCTCTGGCCACCTGTCTCACAAGTCCTGTGGGACCCGCACCCTTGGCCACAAAAAAGGCTGGGAAGCCGGTCGGCTGTAGTGGCTGGGAGGGTAAGAGCATGGTTGGAGACCCCTTCAATGGCGACAAAAGGGGTGGAAGATGCATTGGGGTTGGCGAGGGTCCTCCCGGGTGAGTAGAGCGCTCTATAAATGCTTTGATTGATTGATTGATTGATTGATGGACCTGGCCGTAGCTCTGCTGTCCTTAAAGAGCTCTGTGCTGAATCCCCCTTCTCTCCAAATAGGTAAGCGAAAAGCATGTCCATGAGGGAAGACAGGGTATCCCCTGAAAAACCAATTATTTGCAGCCAGACCTGGGGCCGCAAGTCCACTGACGAGGAAATCACTCTGCCCAGAGAGTTAGTTGTGTCGAGCCCACACCTTCTGGTGAACTTTGCTGCATCACACTTGTAAGCAATACCCTGGGACAGTTTGGCCCGGGCCTCCTCCGAGACCAATGGCAGAAATTGCACAACTAAGTCCAATCTTGTATGGGAATAAAGGCCCACAAGGCATGCTGCATTCACGGACCGCAGTGGAAGAGAACATTCTCTAGCCATAGGTGTCCAGCCTTTTGGATTCCCCATCCATTAGAGGGGTGGAAAACAAGAGTCTACTGGCATCTGGCGGCGAGTAGCTTGATGGAATGCTCCCTCAGCACCTTGGAGGGCGGGGGGGCAGTCCTTGCAGGCACTGGAGTCGTAGTCCTGCTCCTAGCAACACAAACACCAAGTAGGGGGTCTGTCTCAGACATCCACCTGTGATAGGCCCTACAAGGTTTGAAAACAGCTGGATTCGAAGGTGATATACCTACACACCAGGAAAGATTTTTTTTAAAACGCTCATCAAAAAGCCAGTCAAAAAGTGACTATGGAGTAGCTCAGACCATATCAGCACTATTTGGCGCAGAAAGAAAATAACTGATGACAGTGCGCCGAGGTGGCATCTGTACAGGTGCCGCGCACATCATTTCCGGTTTTATGGATCCAGCCTGACGCCAGAAGATACTTCTACAGTAAAGAATCAATGGCTAAAAGTCCCCATCAGATAAAATGGGCAGTTGAATAACAAGTAATGCAGCCATACTCCAGGGGAGGCACAAACACACAAAGAAGATGGGAGATTTACGCCAACTGACCTACAAGGAGAAAATAAACTAGAGTGGAAACGAAGCCAACCAATATAAGTAGCATACGATCTACAAGCCCACTGTTAGAAAACAAAATGTGTGGAAGAGACCTCGCATGCGCTGTCTAGGCGAGACCTAAAAGGACAAAGTCCCCAAAATAATGCTCCCTTAGCACTGGGATGAGGTCTGCTGAAGCATGTGCAGCAGGGAGGACAACTTTTCAGCCATGTTAGGGTGGAGCACCGAGCTGAAAAAGCTTAGGGAGTTGCCAGCAACTACACAGTTCTGACCTCACCTCTCTCCATTCTCAACCGGTCACCAATGTTAGGCATGCATTAAGTCTCTTCTCGGGCTTGAATAAATCCCCTTCACAAGTTGAAGCGATGTCACGTTTGTTTTAATGCTCACAAACTGAGAATGTTGTCTCAAGTTGTTTTCCATTTGCATTTAAGCAACTTCGCCTAAAACACAGTTTATGCATCTGACATAAAAAAAACTTCCACTGTAAAAATTGAGTTATAGAGTAGTTTACAACTAAGAGAAATCTTTTTTTTTTAAATAAAAAAATGGTCATAACAAGAGGGCATTAGAGAGATAGAACGAGCTCGCAAACAATCAATGCGAGAGGGGGAAGCAAGTGGGAATGTGGACAGAAAAACAACAGAGGAACTGAAGAAGGGTAATTCAAAACAAACTAAAAAGCAAAAAAGAGGGAGAGGGGAGAGCAACAGCCAAGTAGGCGAGGGAACAAGGGAATAGCAAGCATTTGAGGGAAAAACATTATACGAGGATCACAGTTCTAAAAACATGAAATCTCATGGAGTGTTGAAAGAAAAAAACAAACAGACCCCTGAATGGGTGCAGTGAAAAGCTAAAAACAGACTAATTCGATTGAAAAGCTGAAACTACAATCTGCTATTTACTAACTCGTATGAGGGCAAGACTGGTTCTGAGACTGATGAATATTCTAGTAGCAGATTAAGATATAGAGGCGTTGAAAAGGGAGAACATTGTGTGTAATGACGATGCAAAAATGCCCAAACCCTTCCCACTGGCAAACGATGAACATTCCCTCTCTACGCTGCCCATCTTCATATGCAATGGCCTCGACTGCAGGTTTATGCAGGGATCCCAGTGTATGGAGTCCGTTCACTGCAGCCTTTACCCTGCCCAGCAAGCTCGGACCTTTAGTATCTCGGTGGCAGTGGCGGATTATCCATAGGGGCTTTGGAGCGGCGCCCCCCATCTTTTGTGAGCTGCATTTGGTGTCCTGGAAGCTCAATAGCAGCCTGCCTGCAAAAGTGCTGCAAGATAATATGCACTTTGTTTTGTCTTTTAAAAATAAGACTCGCTGTGCGCCAGTGAGTGCCGAGACTGCTCTTCCGATAGAGCGGTCTCTTTAAATGCGAGTAAACAGACGCCTCTCTGTAGATATTCACTGGATTGTGCATGTGAAGGCGTCATTCAGAAACGTCTCTTCACATAGGCGAAATCCATGTTCAACAGCACACAGCATGCGCTCTATAGGAATGCCAACGGGCGGGCGTTAAAAAAAGACCCTCTTAGAATCGGTGGAGAACAGTAGGGGCGGGATGAGAAGCTGACTTCCAAAACGTCCACCCTTTCCTTGTCCGGGGATGTCCGAGGCGGGCAGGCCTCTTCCCCTTCCACTACAAGTGGCAGAAGAGAGTAGGGGAAGAACAACACATTACCGAATTATCTGCGGAGGTCCGCGGAATGTAAGGAAAGTACACGAAGAGTTTCTAATCTTGCCATAAGAACATTCATCCAGAAACGGGTATGAAAGGCTGGGGTTAAAACGCCAGGCAAGACCAAACTCTTTGTGAGATGAATGAACAAAGTCCCGATAAAGCCGATGCGGAGTTGAGTTGGATAGTAATCAGTCGCGGTGGAAGCGAGTGCAGCAAGCGGCCCTTTCGAGACCTCTCCCTTAGTGTGCGGCATGAATGCTGCGATGAGAGCACGAGAGCACAACAGGTTCAGAAAGAGACATGGTGAGCGAGTCCAT